>NC_083571.1:47156889-48456889 GCF_027579695.1 Neoarius graeffei | reverse complement strand
AAAAAAAAAGGCAGGGCGGCACGGTGGTGTAGTGGTTAGCGCTGTCGCCTCACAGCAAGAAGGTCCAGGTTCGAGCCCCGTGGCCGGCGAGGGCCTTTCTGTGTGGAGTTTGCATGTTCTCCCCGTGTCCACGTGGGTTTCCTCTGGGTGCTCTGGTTTCCCCCACAGTCCAAAGACATGCAGGTTAGGTTAACTGGTGACTCGAAATTGACTGTAGGTGTGAATGGTTGTCTGTGTCTATGTGTCGGCCCTGTGATGACCTGGCGACTTGTCCAGGGTGTACCCCGCCTTTCGCCCGTAGTCAGCTGGGATAGGCTCCAGCTTGCCTGCGACCCTGTAGAACAGGATAAAGTAGCTAGAGATAATGAGATGAGATGAGAAAAAAAAAGCAATAACATGGGCAGTGGTTAGCACTGTCGCCTCACATCTCTTCTGCTCCTCGGACCTGCCTGATCCATCCTGGTGCCCTGTGTCTGGTTGGAGTCTCATCGGATCACTCCTGTGGAAGGTGGGCCCCATGTGGACAGTTGGGGGTCGCGCCTGGACTCTTGCAGTTGTGCTTTTGTGGCTGGGGACTGCAGATGACTTGCTGACTTTGGGACTACGGTTGTCGTGAACGGTTTTGTGCTCGGGTTTCCGTTGGTGGGGGGTTTATAGCATCAACGAAGCTGCCTTATGTTAGGACTGTTAATGTTATAGTCATGTTGTCTGTTGTTGCCCGGATGGGGATGGGTTCCCTTTTGAGTCTGGTTCCTCTCGAGGTTTCTTCCTCATGTCGTCTGAGGGAGTTTTTCCTTGCCACCGTCACCACAGGCGTGCTCGTTGGGGATAGATCAGGGATAAAATTTATCTCATATTTTAAGTCGTTCAAATTCTGTAAAGCTGCTTTGCGACAATGTTTATTGTTAAAAGCGCTATACAAATAAACTTGACTTGACTTGACAGCAAGCATGTTCTGGGTGGCGTTTACATTTTGTACTCATGCCTGCGTGGGTTTTCTTCAGGTGCTCTGGTTTTCTCCCACAGTTCAAAGACTACTCTAAATTGCCTATCAGTGAGAATGTTAGTCTGTCTGTCTCTCTGTGTTAGTCCCACAATAGACTGGTGACCTGTCCAGGGTGTACCCTGCATCTCACCCAAAGTCAGCCGAGACTAATTCCAGCACACCTGTGACCTGCAATGGAAGAGCTGTACGAAATCACAGTAAAATACCCCTATCCCTTGCCTTTAGTCCCCTCAGCCCTTAAATAACTCTGGTCTGCTAAAGTGTTTACTAAGCTCGACCTACACCGTGCTTACAATCTGGTGCGCGTCCGAGAAGGTGATGAGTGGAAGATCACTTTTAGTACCCCTCTGGGGATGGTAAGGGTCTGTCATGTCTGCACCTGCTAACACTCAAGATTCCATCCATCCATTATTTGTAGCTGCTTATCCTGTCCTACAGGGTCGCAGGCAAGCTGGAGCCTATCCCAGCTGACTATGGGCAAGAGACGGGGTACACCCTGGACAAGTTGCCAGGTCATCGCAGGGCTGACACATAGACACAGACAACCATTCACACTCACATTCACACCTACGGTCAATTTAGAGCCACCAATTAGCCTAACCTGCATGCCTTTGGACTGTGGGGGAAACCGGAGCACCTGGAGGAAACCCACACAGACATGGGGAGAACATGCAAACTCCACACAGAAAGGCCCTTGTCGGCTGCTGTGCTCGAACCCAGGACCTTCTTTCTGTGAGGCAACAGTGCTAACCACTACACCACCGTGCCGCCCACTCAAGATTCCCCTTTCCAGAATTCAATGGCTTTCCAATATGGCAGCCACGGATTACAATACCCATCCTGCACTTCACTATTCACAGTTTCGCGATTACTAATTGCACTCACCTGGACTCATTCACCATAGCACACTATCTGAGCACACTCACTGCACCTGTACACTGTGAATTAAATGCTTGGATCCTTGTCTGACCTTATCAAGCCTTTTGTTTAATGGACTGGGTTTTTTTTTTTTTAGTTTGACTTTGTTTTGTACTTTGGATTTTACCTTTCTTGATATTGCCTCTGATACCCTGTCTGTGGCACAGTGGTTAGCACTGTCGCCTCACAGCAAGATGGTTCCAGGTTCGAACCTCATAGTCAACGGGGGTCTTTCTGTGTGGAATTTGCATGTTCTCCCCATGTCTGCATGAGTTTCCCCCACAGTTCAAAGACATGCAGGTTAAGTAAGATACGTCACTGGAGTTGTACAAGCCAGTGCATACTTAGTGCCAGTCCTAAGCCCAGATAGACTGGGGAAGGTTGCATCAGGAAGGACCTCTGGTGAGAAACCTACTGTATGCCAAATCAAATATGTGGAACATGTTCCCTAATGGGAGCAGCTAAAAGAAAAAAAAAAAAGACCCTGTTTGTGCCTCACCTAACTGTTGCCTGTGTTTTTGATGCTACCTTTTTACCTCATGATTTGGATATGTCTGCCAGTTTACCTTAATAAACTCTGTTCTGCTTTTGCATCTGTCTGTCACCTACATGTCAACTTATACGGTTTCCCCGTATTTTGTACGGGGAAATGCAATTTTTTGGCTAATACGGCGTACACTGATTTTCATACGGGAAAATTACGTTTTGTATCATCTGAGATTTTTTCCGTTACTCCGAGAAAATTTTCTTAGCATCCCCCATTTATTTTTTCAAACACACAAGCCCAATGAAACGTAACTATTTTCAATTTGTGGTTTTCTAGTTGCATGTGGTTTTCTTGGTCATTTGTGGTTGAGCAGTCCTCATGTGCACATCAAATTTGACAAGTTATATCTTTTAAAAATGGCATCTGCTGGGCGGCACGGTGGTGTAGTGGTTAGCGCTGTTGCCTCACAGCAAGAAGGTCCAGGTTCAAGCCCCGTGGCCGGCAAGGGCCTTTCTGTGCAGAGTTTGCATGTTCTCCCCATGTCTGCGTGGGTTTCCTCCGGGTGCTCCGGTTTCCCCCACAGTCCAAAGACATGCAGGTTAGGTTAACTGGTGACTCTAAATTGACCGTAGGTGTGAATGTGAGTGTGAATGGTTGTCTGTGTCTATGTGTCAGCCCTGTGATGACCTGGCGACTTGTCCAGGGTGTACCCCACCTTTCGCCCGTAGTCAGCTGGGATAGGCTCCAGCTTGCCTGCAACCCTGTAGAACAGGATAAAGTGGCTAGAGATAATGAGATGAGATGAGATGAGATGAGATGAGATGAGATGAGATGAGATGAGATGAAAATGGCATCTGGAAACACAATGGCAAAGAGAAAACGTGCTGGAACTGGAAAACATCTGAAAGAATGGGACACTCTGGATGGAGAATACAAAGGATGGATCCAGGTGTCTTTGAATGGCCCCCAATATTCGCTCTGTGTTCCGTGAAGAAAGCACATTAAAGTGGCAGCTTCAGGTTTTTATGACCTGAAATTGCATTTCCAAACCAAGGCACATAAAGTCTGCGTCGTTAACACTAGCAGTCCCAGCATTTTTCTGTCTACCTAGAAGACCCACATGGGGCCATTTGGCCCGACCGCTTTTCCCCAATACACTAATCACTCATTTTGTTATGGTAATGAGGCTGTTAGTGGCAGTGTGTGGGGTGAGGGGGTCACATTTCACACACTTCAGACTTCAGTGGTGAAGTCATGTTGGCTACTTCTGTGTGAATGTGAGAATGAGGAATAAAAACACATTCTATTCTAAAATGTGAACATGTGAATGTCCCATGTGACCATAACGACTCATGTGACTGCAACCAGACAATTGTTTGATGGATAAATACCTCAGTGCACATGGACTATTGCTTCAGTTCCCTCAAGAATTTTGTGGTGAAAGAAGCTCCTCTCCAAGGAACGAAGATGCAGAGATTCAACATTCAACAGGCATTGTAAGATTTCATTTCTAAGCTGTAAGGTAACTAACAGCCACATTTCCATAACAAAATTAATGTCTACAGGGAGGACTTGGGGCCAATTGGCCCTCTTGTGGGTTTTCTAGGTAAAAAGGCCAAATGGCCCCTCTCTGGGACTTCTAGTTAAATGCAGGACCTTCAAGTCTATGGAGCAGCATTTTGGCGCAAGTCCATCGGCTCGGACTGTCCAGACTTTTGTGATGGCTGCAGAAGTTGTGTTCTGCCAATTTCTTGTAGAACACAACATCCCCCCCGACTGTGGCTGACCATTTTTCGGAGCTAGTGAAAAAAGTTTCCCGATTCAAAGACTGCACAGGTAAGCATTTGTGTTGGGGTTTTTTTTGTTTATTTTTAAAAAGTTTTAACTGTTTGCATGTAGGAAAGCTTCCTCCATTATCATGATAATTTAGGGAGGCGATACTGGGAGGCACCGTTTATACCATCAGTCATCAGTAAACTGAAAAAGTATTGAGTGAAGAGTAATGGTGGTAATGACCGTTGGTAACCTGTCTCTTAAATGCGTAGTAGGGGATGGAAGTAATTTAACACCATCTACGTACATGTTTGACGTGCTCTGATTTTCTTTTATTGACCAGGAAAATAATCTGTACTTGCCAGTTATGTACGTAGACCGAACCTTTTATTCATTTGTTGTTCACCCAGGATTTTGCATGCGAATGAACGAAGACGACCATGGTCGTCAAAGGAAGTTTAGTCCCTGCTTATACAAATCCTGTCATCGAAAAAATGTGCCAGCAGCCGTTTAGCCTTATGATAGATGAGAGCAACGACAGAAACCGCACCAAGCACTTGGTCATTCTGGCACGCATTTTTGAAGATGTCTGTGTAAAAACCAGAATTCTGGATTTACCAGAACTTGCTTCTGGTAAAGCTTCAGCGATATTTGAAGCTGTTGACAGCTTCATGAGGTAAGAATTTATTCTTTAAATTGTAAAATGGTGTGCCAGTTTGCTGAATCTGTATACCTGTTTAACAATCTAGACTGGAAGTGTGTAGTAATATGTATAATATTATGAATACCTTTGTAACTTTTATAATTACAAAATGAGCACTAATGCATAATGCATATTTTCAGTGAAAATGACATCCCCTGGGCCAACATGGTTGGGTTTGCAAGTGAAAATTGCAACACCATGATTGGCAGGAAAGATTCTGTTTTGACCAGGCTCCAAGCAAAAAGTCCCAAGATTTTTAGGTATGTTTCATGTGTCATAAGTTGATATATAATAATATGCACCAAAATTTTATCAGAATAGTACTCCAGTACTGTACTTATTCTACTGTTATTTCTGTTTCAGCATTGGCTGCATTTGCCACTTGGCAAATCTTTGTGTGAAGGACGGTGTGAAGGTGCTGCCATTTAAAGTAGATGACCTTCTGGTGGATGTGTTCTACTTTTTCCACCACAGTTCAAAGCGCATTCAGGACTTCAAAGAATTTCAGCAGTTTACAGAGGTTAGCTAGCAGACCTATCATATCACTAAAACATAAGGAGTCTTTGAGCTTCTCTTCTGGTAGTCTTCCAGCTTTTCCTCAATTAATTGTTCTACATTAAATTCTAGGTAGAGGAGCAGCAGATCTTGAAGCACTGTCCTACCCATTGGCTGTCCCTAGAGAAAGTCTGCAACCACCTGCTGAGCCAGCTGCCAGCCTTGCGAAGCTACTTTGCCAGTCATAAAGATGTTGAGAAACCGGGCAAAGTCAAGTCGATAAATGAAAGGCTACAGGAACCCCTGACTGAGCTGATACTGTTGTTTCTGCAGTACATTATGCCAGTGCTCAAACAGTTTAACATCCTTTTTCAAGGGGAGGATTGCATGGTTGGCAGTCTCCTCCCCAAGATGTACAGGCTTCTATGGAAGTTTTCTGTGAAGTTCTTGGAGCTGAAGCATGTCAAGTCCTGTAGGAACCTTAGGGAACTTGATGTGGGCAACCAGTAGCTGCAGCAGTCTGATGACAAGCTGGCAGTGGTGTCTGCAGTCAGATCTTGCCTGGTGGAGCTAGAGGAAGACCTGGATGCAAAAACTGTCCAGGTTTTCTTCTCCTCTGTCAGAGGATTTTATGAGGCTGCTGCCAGGAAGATGATGGATAAATTTCCATTTGACAATGGAGTGTTGGCCAATCTTGCAGTATTAGATCCATCTAAAAAGGATGACCTGGACTATAGTGGTGTTGTCAGTTTAACTTCCTCTTTTGGCTTTGACCTGGACCTGGAGCAGTTGAAGGAGGAGTGGGAGAACTTTCAGCTTATGCCAGATGATGTTGTGCCATGCAGGGCAAATGATGGCAAAAAAGTACCAATAGATGTATATTGGGGAAAGGTCTTCGATGTAAAAACTTCTTTGGGTGTTGCCAGGTTTCCAGTGCTGAAACAACTTTTTACTGCTTTGCTGTGCCTCCCACATAGCAATGTAGATAGTGAGAGGGCTTTTTCATTGGTTAGGAAAATTCATACGGAGTACAGAAAAAATATGGCTGCAGACACATTAACTGCATATCTGCAAATTAAAATGAACTGTGATGAGGAGCTACAACTGCTACCCAAGCAGTGATATTATAGCTAGTGTCAAATCTGCAACATCTTTGTACAACAAAGAACACTCCAAAAAGGAATAAGATTCAAATTCTTGTTATAAATTACTGGGAAGATTTTCAATTTAGGGCGGCACGGTGGTATAGTGGTTAGCGCTGTCGCCTCACAGCAAGAAGGTCCGGGTTCGAGCCCCGTGGCCGGCAAGGGCCTTTCTGTGCGGAGTTTGCATGTTCTCCCCGTGTCCGCATGGGTTTCCTCCGGGTGCTCCGGTTTCCCCCACAGTCCAAAGACATGCAGGTTAGGTTAACTGGTGACTCTAAATTGACCGTAGGTGTGAATGTGAATGGTTGTCAGTGTCTATGTGTCAGCCCTGTGATGACCTGGCGACTTATCCAGGGTGTACCCTGCCTTTCGGCCGTGGTCAGCTGGGATGGGCTCCAGCTTGCCTGCGACCCTGTAGAACAGGATAAAGCGGCTAGAGATAATGAGATGAGATAAGATTTTCAATTTAACTTCATTACTTATTAATATGTTCACTTATCCTTGTTTAGATAATATACTTGATGTGGTTCAGTCATCTTTAGTTGACGATATTGATTTAATATTAATGCATTTTATTTGCAAAATTTACATCAATAATTCTGGTATTACTGATACAATGTATATTAAATAAGTTTATAGTTCAGTCAGTCATTCTCTTTAGTAGATAATTGTATACTTGACTGGACATAT
This sequence comes from Neoarius graeffei, assembly GCF_027579695.1. Classification (NCBI taxonomy): domain Eukaryota; kingdom Metazoa; phylum Chordata; class Actinopteri; order Siluriformes; family Ariidae; genus Neoarius; species Neoarius graeffei. Next base: position 48,449,672 of record NC_083571.1, on the reverse strand, counting down.
AGTTCTTTTTAATTCAGTTGTTTTCTCTGGGATCTAAAATTTATTTTTATTCAGTACATGCTTATTTGATCCCTTTAACTTGATGCAGTGTGATAAATATGCCTATTACAACAGGAGTGTATAATGTGGAATAAAACAATCGATGCTTTGGATATTGGAATTTTTTTTTCTCGTGTATAAGGGCTCATGGGTGTATGTAAGGGAAAAGTACTGATTTTGTAAGGGCATGGGTAACTAAAGTTTGACGAATGCTGTCACCTGCATAATTTATGTACTTGTTTCAATGTTTAGTTTAATTTTATTTGCCATAACATTTGCAAACTCCAAATAAAAACCCAAAGCAGCCAAATATAAATAAAACAGAGGGATTGGCTAATTATATATTATCAGGACTTTGTATTGCACAGTAGGCTAAACATGAGCAAAATATACAGTAACACAAGTACACCTTACATAAGGCATCAGTACAATTCCTGCCCATTTTTTTTCAGTCTTAGTGGTTTACAATACAGATTAAAGATGAGAAGATAACAGTAACTAAATTACAGAATGGTATCTACAGTGAATGGTATTTCCCAATGTGGAAGTGATTATTAAAACAAGAACTAAACTGCACAAAGAAGGAAACCAAAACTCCAACCACTGAAGCTGTTTATGTCAAGTATATATGGTATCTTACATCCAAGTTGTATTAAGTGCACCATAGCAAAAAAAAAAGGGAAGACACTTAATATTCCTACATTTACATTCTTATTTTATATGCATATTGAACATGTGATCTTTCTTGACCAGTGTCTTCCTTGTCACAAATATCTTCTTAAGTTAATACATTATGATACAATACTAAAAGAAACTGAGTCACACTTTTCCATCATATGCAGCACGTGACCAGTCATAGATAACAAGGTTAAATTCTTTATCTACTTCCAGTTCTAATTGTGCCCAATAGCTTCCATTAGCTGGTCTCGTAGGGAGTTGAGTTCCACTAAGCCATCATGCAGCAACTTGGCTAACATATTCACTTGCGCTGTAACCTCCTTCTTACAGCCCACCTTCAGCTCCTTTGAATCCTTGCTAAAGTAATTATCCATGCTTTTGCACACACTGTTCAGAGCTGTTGTGGACTTCTCCACAACGTCCTGAGCCTGCTCCACCGGCTCTCCAACCAAGCTGATAGTCTGAAGCGCCCGCCGCACCTCCCAGTCACCAGCATAGTAATTATTACGGCGCAGCAGAGGGTGGAAGCGCAGTCGATACACACCTTCAGCCACAAAGTGCAGGCAGCGACGTAATTCTGCTAGTCGGGTCTCATAGTCTTGCACCACCACCTCGATCTTCTTACGGTCCTGGTTCAGGAGGCAAATAGTAAAAGTGAAGGTGTGCTAAGGTAATTCCTCCATAACAGGAACCTCAGTAGTGAGAATAATGTTATCTTGATAGTTTATGTGTAATTACATACATAGAGCATGACATGATATTATTGTTTAATGAAAAATTAGAAGACTTGAAGACAGGTGGAAAAGTAATCTCATTGATGACTACTGAAAACATCTTCCCCAGTAGACTACTGACTGCTGAAGAGCAAAATAAAACAGTAAAAAGGTTCAAATCTGTACATAACATTTTGGGCAAAGAAAGTCAACTAAAAGCATAAAACCTACGTTCGTGTCGTGGACATTGTCTGATATGGTGGCCGAAGCTGCTGTGATCCCACCGGCTGTTGCTACTCCCAGCCCAACAGCAGACACAATCAGAGAAGCCCCAAACGTGACAGGAGCCAGTGCTAGTCCAGCAATGGCTGCCACACCACCCACAGCTGTGGTTGTGCCACCTGTGATGCTGGCAATCTTAGCACGGCGATGGAAGTTGCTGAGGTCATCACCGATGGCATACAGCCTCAGCACATGCTGGTACAGGAATTCGGCATGTTCAGTGAAAACTTTATAGAACACTCTGAGACCATTGTGGACTTTGTCAGCAATCTCAGTGAACGATCTGATCAAGAGAGAGAAGTAGTGGTTGAACTCCTTATATATAGTTTAAATTTAATAAAATTGTAAAAATAGTATTTACATAACCCAAGGATTTAATTAATGACAAGTGAATCATTTACTTTGTCTCGTTCTCCTTTATGCTGACTTCCTCATCTGATGGCAGTTCGTCCCATACTGAAAAAAAAGGATTGTGTGAATATCTGTGCTGATTAAAACTTAAGTGTTTATAAGGTGAAAGATTAAGGTTTTGAAATACTAATGAATGCTTACATTCGACTGTGTTCCACCACTCCATCAGACTGTCAGTGTCCTGCAATTCAAACCCAAAAAAACAGTACTAGATTAATATGGATGCAAACAAATGCCCCCAGGACATGTCCTGTGTCTGTGTCTGTGTGTGTGTGTGTGTGTATACACATACTAGTACATCTCAAAATATTGGAATATCATGAAAAAGTTATTTTTTTTCATAATTTAATTCAGAAAGGTAAACTTTCATATATTCTATATTCATTACAAGTAAAGTGAAATATTTTATTACTTTTTTTTTTTTATTTTGATGATTACAGCTTATAGCCCAGGACAATCAGAAATCCAGTATCTCAAAATATTTAAATTTTGACTCAGAGTAAAACAATATAAATACCGTGCATCTCTCGGTCTAGTTCAGTACACACAATCACAATCATGGGGAAGACTGCTGACTTGAGAGAGGCCAATCATGGACACTTCACAAGGAAGGTAAGCTACAGAAGGTCATTGCTGAAAAGGCTGGCTGGAAAAAGTGCACAAGCAACAGGGATGACTGCAGCCTTGAGAGGATTGTCAAGAAAAGTCGAATCAAGAACGTGGGAAAGCATCACAAGGAGTGGACTGAGGCTGGTGTCGGTGCATCAAGAGCCACCACGCACAGACATCTTCAAGAAAGGGGCTACCACTGTCGCATTCCTAATATCAAGCTCTTCTGAACCAGAGACAACGTCAAAAGCGTCTTACCTGGGCTAAGGAGAGAAAGAACTGGACTGTTGCTCAGTAGTTCAAAGTCCTCTTTAAAGATTAAAGTAAATTTTGCATTTCATTTGGAAATCAAGGTCCTAGATTCTGGAGGAAGAGTGGAGAAACACAGAATCCAAGGTGTTTGAAGTCCAGTGTGAAGTTTCTGCAGTCTGTGATGATTTGGGGGTGCTATGTCATCTGCTGGTGCTGGTCCACTGTGTTTTATCAAGTCCACTGAGCAACAGTCCAGTTCTTTTTCTCTTCAGCCCAGGTAAGACACGTCTGACATTTGCAGGCTGTGCAAAGATGCCCCTGAGACAGTCCAGCACATAGTAGCAGAGTGTAAGATGCAAGCTGAGACAGCGTACACTGAGAGGCATAACCAAGTGGCTGGGATAGTGTACAGAAACATTTGTGCTGAGTTCGGACTAGAAGTCCCCAAGTCCCAATGGGACATATCAGCAAAAGTGGTTGAGTACAACAGAGCTAAGATCCAAGTTCCAGACTAACAAGCAGGTGTAGAGGACCTGAGCTTGAAGAAGACACACACACTACCCCCCAACAACAAGGTGACACTGATAAACACATGGTGTGTATATATGTGTTTGTCCTGTTTTGTCACATTACAAGCTGAAATTAAAATTGATTTTTTTACACGGCACTTTAAAGGTGACCATTGTTTTTTTTTTTTTTATTGTGACACAAACAATAAGATGAAAAAACAGAAATCTGGTGTGTGCATAGGTATTCACCCCTGAAAGTCAATACAGCTGAAAGTTACAGCTGCAAGTCTCTTGGGATATGTTTCTATTAGCTTAGCACATCTAGCCACTGGGATTTTTGCCCATTCCTCAAGGCAAAACTGCTCCAACTCCTTCAAGTTAGATGGGTGGCATTGGTGTACAGCAATCTTCAAGTTATGCCACAGATTCTCAATTGGATTGAGGTCTGGCATTTGACTAGGCCATTCCAAGACATTTAAATGTTTCCCTTTAAACCATTCCAGTGTAGCTTTAGCAGTATGTTTTGGGTCATTGTCCTGCTGGAATGTGAACCTTTGTCCCAATCTCAAACCTCTGGCTGGCTCAAACAGGTTTTCCTCCAGAATTGCCTTGTATTTAGAGCGATTCATTTTTCCTTGAACCTTTCCTTCAATCCTGACCAGCTTTCTTGTCCCTACAAATGAAAAAAAACATCCCACAACATGATGCTGCCACCACCATGCTTCACTGTAGGAATGGTGTTCTCAGGGTGTTGGGTTTGCACCACACATGGCATTTCCCATGATGGCCAAAAAGATCAATTTTAGTTTCATCTGACCACAGAATATTCTTCCATGTGTTTGGGGAGTCTGCCACATGCTAATGGGCAAACTCCAAAAGTATTTTTTTTTCTTTCAGCACTGGCTTTTTTTTTCTGGCCACTCTTCCATAAAGTCACACTTTGTTGAGTGTGGTCCTTAAAGTGGTCCTATGGACAGATACTCCCATCTCTGCTGTGGATCTTTGCAGCTCCTTCAGTGTTATTTTTGGTGTCTTTGTTGGACCTCTGATTAATGCCCTCCTTGCCCGGTCTGTGAGTTTTGGTGGGTGGCCTTCTAGTGTCAGGTTTGTAGTGGTGCCATATTCTTTCCATTTTGCTATAATAGATTTAATGGTGCTCCCTGGGATATTCAAAGTTTGGGATTTTTTTTTTTATAATCCAACCCTGATCTATACTTCTCTACAACTTTGTCTCTGACCTGTTTGGAGGCTCCTTGGTTTTCATGTTGCTTGCTTGGTAGTGTAGCAGAGTCAGGATCCTTCCAGAACAGGCTGATTTATACAGACATCATGTGACACTTTGACAGGTGCAATCAAACTCATTTAAATCAGGTAATTATGTGACTTATGAAGTGAACTGGTTGGAAGTGATTGGTTTGTATGAAAGGGGTGAATACCTATGCACACTGCAGATTTCTGGGGTTTTTTTGTTTCATCTTAATTATTGTTTGAGTCACAATTAAAAAAAAAACACTTTGCACCTTTAAAGTGGTAGGCATGTTGTGTAAATAATTATATACATATATACATACACTGTATACAAAACCTCCTGGGAACCAAGAAAAAAATTTGTCTCTCAATTTCTCTTTTATTGTGATTTCCTTACTAGGAATTTCCCAGCAATCCTCCTAGTCACATGATATATCACTGGAAAGCCCAGGATGTACTCTTTACAAGGTACCAGGATTCAAGTGAATAGCTTGAAAGAGTAAGAGGGTGTGCACGTAAAACATATATCAAATACAGAGGACACAAGTCTATGGGTTGGTTCTCAGGAGGATATATATATATATATATATATATATATATATATATATATATATATATATATGTCACACAGTACACACAGTCATGTGAAAAAAAGAAAAAAAGAAGTAAATCTAATGGAAACCTACAGATAAAGGTAATATATTCCAACAAATGACAAACTTCTCATTATCTCTAGCCACTTTATCCTTCTACAGGGTCGCAGGCAAGCTGGAGCCTATCCCAGCTGACTATGGGCGAAAGGCGGGGTACACCCTGGACAAGTCGCCAGGTCATCACAGGGCTGACACATAGACACAGACAACCATTCACACTCACATTCACACCTATGGTCAATTTAGAGTCACCAGTTAACCTAACCTGCAAGTCTTTGGACTGTGGGGGAAACCGGAGCACCCGGAGGAAACCCACGCGGACACGGGGAGAACATGCAAACTCCACACAGAAAGGCCCTCGCCGGCCCCGGGGCTCGAACCCAGGACCTTCTTGCTGTGAGGCGACAGCGCTAACCACTACACCACTGTGCCGCCCAAATGACAAACTTGACATTTGTAATCAATTTTCATAATTTAAATTAAAATCAGTCAAAAAAAAAGGAAGGACACCCTTGAAAAGTAAGTACACCCTTATATTTATCACACTTTAAAGTCCATAAAATTAGAATCAGGTGTTCAAGATTAGGTGCCATTGATTAGAACCTCCTGCAGGTGGAGGTGTATGTGGAATCTGTCTTATTTAAACCTGACATTTAGGTCTGGTGTTCTCTTTGTTACTGAAGTGTGTAGTGTCATCATGCCAAGATCGAAAGAGCTCTCTCAGGACTTGGGAAGAAAAAAAAAAACATTGTGGATGCCAATGAATCTGGCAAGGGATTGAAAAAGCTCTCTAAATTATTAGAACTAAATCATTCCACAGGTGGTGTAGTGGTTAGCACTGTCGCCTCACAGCAAGAGGGTCCTGAGTTTGAGTCCAGTGGCTGGCGAGGGCCTTTCTGTGTGGAGTTTGCATGTTCTCCCCGTGTCTCCCCATGTCTGTGTGGGTTTCCTCCGGGTGCTCCAGTTTCCTCCACAGTCCAAAGACATGCAGGTTAGGTTAACTGGTGACTCTAAATTGACCGTAGGTGTGAATGTGAGTGTGAATGGTTGTTTGTCTCTGTGTCAGCCCTGCCATAACCTGACAGCTTGTCCAGGGTGTACGCCGCCTCTCGCCCATAGTCAGCTGGGATAGGCTCCAGCTTGCCTGCGACCCTGTCGAGCAGGATAAGTGACTACAGATAATGGATGGATGGATAAATTATCCCAATGTAAAGAAAATCACCTACAAGCAGTGTAGATTTCAGACAACTGCCAATTTTTCCAGGACTGACAGCCCCAGCAAATTCAGCCCAAGAGTAGACCATTTAATGCTAAAAGAAGTCGCCAAGAACCCCAAAATTTCATCATTGGACCTGCAAGTAACTCTTGTAACTGTTGCTGTGGAAGTGCATGAATCTAAAATCAGAAAGAGATTGGACAAATTTGACTGCATGGGAGGTGTGCCAGGAGACACCTTTGCTATCCAAAAGGAACATTAACGCAAGACTACAGTTGCCAATGAACGTATAGGCAAAGGCAAGAACTTTTAGAATAACATGCTCTGGACAGACAAATTGAATGTGTGGCACAGACTTTTCAGGAGAAGAACTTCATACCAACTGTGAAGCATTGTGGTGGAAATGTTATGATTTGGGGGTGCTTCACTGTCTCACAGAGACTGGGAAGCTTGCATTCATTGATTGAACTATGAATGCTGAATCATATCAAAGAGTGCTTGAAGATAATGTTTGGCCATCTGTTCAAAAGTTGAAGTTGAACCAGGGTGGACCTTTCAACAAGATAATGACCCTAAACACACTCGCAAATTCATCACGGAATGGCTCAAAAGGAAGAAATGGAGGGTTATGGAATGGCCTAGTCAAAGTCCAGAGTTGAACCCCATTGTAATGTTCTGGGGAGATTTGAAAAGGGCAGCACATACAAGAAATCCCTCAACCATCTTGCACCTGAGGGAATTTTGTATGGAAGGGTGGTCAAAAAATTAAGCAAGCCGATGTCAGAGACTGGTGGACAATTGAGCCCCTAGGAACCAGGGTGGGCCATCCCACATTTTTGAAAAAAAAAAATGAGTTAGAGGGTCTATGAGGTGGGGCATATAAGTGTAATTCATAAAAATTTTACCTTTACTAGTGATGTCTTTCTATTCTAGTTTTTGTTAAATTCTGTACTTCAGAGATGCAACAAAACTTAAACTTTATTGAAATTTCTCGAAATAAAAAAAATGTGGGATGGCCCGCCCTGGTTCTTAGGGGCTCAATTGTGCAAAATGCCTACAAGAAATTATTTCTGTTGGGGGTGCGCAACACTAGCTTCTGAAGCCAAGGGTGTAGTTACTTTCTCCACAAAAGAATATTACATCTATTGACATTTTTGTTGAATAAATGATTGAAAGAGCTAATTTTCCTTTTCTCCCCCAGGATATCACCTTTATCTGTAGCCACTGTATTAAAATTGTGAAATGTTTGCTTGTTTAAATATGTTGAGAAAGATTACAATTTCCATGGGATGCACTTATTTTTTCACATAAAGGATAATACATGGTGACACAAAGACATGAAGTTTATCTTCAAGTGGTGAAAATATTTCATGAGCGAGCGCAGTGAATGTTCATCATTTTGACAACATGCGTCAAGTCAGCAAGAAAACATTCGAAGTGATGTCATCAATATCCTCATGAGCGAAAATATGGAAAATATGTTATTCAGGTCCACAATGTATTTTGTATGAAAAATAAGTTTTTCAACACAAGAAGATAAACTTTATATCTTCAAGCCAATGTGCAATTTTCTTTTTATTATATAAACTCATTCACAAACAAAATCTATACAAGTTAATCAAAACAATTCATCAATATCCTCACCTGGTGAGGATATGAAAAATATATGTTACTCAGGTCCTGGATGTAGTTTGTATGAAAATACGAGTGGTGTATTTCCCACTCGTGTATACATACAAGTACCCAGTGTCTTGCAAAAGTATTCATCCCTCTTGGTGTTTGTTCTGTTTTGTCACATTACAAGCTGGAATTAAAATGGATTTTGGGGGGTTAGAACCATTTGATTTACACAACATGCCTACAACTTTAAAGGTGAAAATTGTTGTTCTATTTCATTTCTACTGACCGCCAGAGGCGGTGCTGTAAGCACCTGGGTGTCCATCACATGCGCATACAGTTCGAGTGTCTGTATACCAACAAGGTCGCTTGCGACAGGGGGTGACGTATGTCACTGCACCGGTACTTAAGGTGCGTTCACCCCGGAAGCGTTCTCTTGCATCTTCTCGTGCAGAGCAGATTATTCGAGTAGTACTATTTTCTAAGAGCAATCGCTGGAGTCTTGCAAACCCTTAACGGGTTGGAGCTGCGTTTTTTTTCGCCCTCTTAAGACTGCGATTTGCCATTTGCTTAAGGTAAGAAACTGTTTATGAGTAAGTTCGCTGACCAGGGGCGATTCTAGCATCTGATCTTTGGGGGTGCTTAGCCCCCAGAGCTGACAGAGGCACCTGGCTTGAACGACAGTGTTTCCACGTTTATTCCGCATTTAGACTAGACTTAACTAGACAAGACTAGACTTATGCAATGTTTTAACAGAAGCTGACCCAATAAACTATGATATCTACACATTTACAACCACTGACACAAATATTTACGTTATATTTTTAACTAAACAAGACCTACTACTGCATTTGTAATGTTGGAGCTATTCATTTTGAACAGTGGTAATTGTTAATGTGTTATTGTGTATTGTGTAATAATAGTGTATATTATGATTTTACATTAGTTTACATTAGTTTATATTTTTTTTTGTTATATTTGTTATATTTTGGTAGTGTTCTTTTGATAGTCATTTGTTTAATTGTTTGCTTCATGCATGTACGTTTCAGTGTCTGTTTTGATTAATTTGCTAATTAAGTATCTCCATATATGTCAACCTTTGGTCAATCAAACCTGTATAACCAACCTCCAAAATCCGTATTTCCCTTATAAAATCCTTATAAGATGCAAATTAAAATAATTTACCTAAAATTTGAATGATAATTAACAATGATATATCCCAGTTACTTTTTATTCAATATTAATAACAATAAACCTTCAGAATGAATACAAAGCTCCAATGTTTGACAAAAACACAAAGTGTCACTCTAATGTTCTGAATTGTACTCCATGACAGCTTTTTTAGCAGTCTGCACCAATACCTCACTAGGCTGCATGTCACAGCAAGTGTCTGTGTTGATCTTGCCGGAGTGCCCATTCAGAATCTTTTCAGTCGCTAGTGAAAGTCGTTCAGGTGGAAATACGCTTTTCAAACAAAATGTTAATTCACGGTTAGCGGGATTCTCGCAATGCGGTGTGCGCATGATCAGAAGTGGAACGAAGTCTCGCTACCACAAGATAACGCGCGATTTCATAAGACTTTACTGGCTGTCTGTGCTTTGTGTGGTGTACAGTACGTTTGTAAATGTTATGCGCTCTTTTATCATTGTGGGACTTGATTATAGCTCTAAATAAATATTGAAGTTTTTTTTTAAGAATCCGTATAACTTTATTTGTACGCCCGTATACTACGTTTATTGGATCAAATCCGTATAAAATACGGACATTCCGTATAGGTTGACATGTATGTATCTCGATATGGATGATAAATGTCGTTTTTATCATTCTGTTCATAGACCAGGGAACATCAATATTGCATTATGCATATTATTGTGTTGTGTTTAACAATTGTAACTCCAGTCCGTACCTTCACATCTCGCTATGCCAGTAATACTCAGGTGCTACTTCGAGTTCCTCATCGGCGTGGAATCCAGTTTAAAAAAACACCATGTCGTAGCAAGCACTCGCGCGGACAGGCAACCCAATCAGAGGGGACGCAAGGAGGAGAGGTATTTTACTGCTCATAGACTATCACGTAACAGGTGAATTCAAGAACACACACACGGCCGCGCACACATTCATTGCGCAGTGCGCAAGGGCACTTATTTCTGAAAATTACGTCCAAAAGCAGTGTTTTTGAGGGTGCTGAGCTCGTTTTTGGGGGTGCTTGAGCACCCCCAAAAATAGGCTAAACACGCCCCTGTCGCTGACTTTGGCAGCTAGCAACTTAAAATTATAAATTTCAGTTTCACTGTGATCATAGGGGTGTTTTCTCACCTTGTAGCGATCTAATAAGTATCCTTTTGTTGCAAGTATGACACTTATTTGGTGCTTGTGTGCGCTTCTGATTTGCACTGTAGCTTGTTTACTTCAGCTTATTGCTGAGTGAAGTTCGCTCTGATTTCGGCAACTAGCAACTTCTAATTATAAATTTCAGTTTCACTGTGATCATAGGGGTGTTCTCTCACCTTGTAGCGATTTAATAAGTATCCTTTTGTTGCAAGTATGACACTTATTTGGTGCTTGTGTGCACTTCTGATTCGCACTGTAGCGTGTTTACTTCAGCTGACTGCTGATTACCTAAACGCGGCTGGGTGAGCGTGTTCGCTCCTGACTCCGCCGCGGATATTTCATTTGGTTGCTTGGCTCTGTATTGGTACTTCGACACTGCTTGTTTACCGTCACCTAATCCATATTTAGGTAAGTAGAATAAACAGCAGTCATGTTTATGTGCTGATTGTCTCAAACCTTTAAGGTAAGTAAAGTATTTTCAACTAAATCGGTTATGAGTGAGTCCACTCGGACTTCGGCAGCCAGCAACCTCTAATTATAAGTTTCAGTTTCACCGCAAGCACATGGGTATTTTCTCGCCTTGTAGCTTGTTTATTTCAGCTTTGATTGCTGATTACCTGAACGCGATTGGGTGAGTATGTTCGCCTGACTCCGCCGCGGATATTTCGTTTTGTTTGCTTGACGCACTGCTAGGCTTGCTCAGCTGGAAAGCAGTTTGGGCTCTCGACTGCCCCCAGCACCGAGCGACTACGCTCTGCCTCCTAAGTCTAGGAAGCGCCCTAAGCAGCCGTCACGGGAGGCTCCCTGTAGGCCCAAGTACCAGAAGGTGGACCCCTTGGCGCAACAAGTGGGCACCTTGGCTCTTTTTGTATTGTATTGATTTATTTCGCAGTAAAAACATAACATGTAAACATAATATAAATATAAATATTACGGAGGATAACACAAAAGTAAAAATACTTTTGCCATTGTGGTCCTTCAGAGCTTGCTGAGATTAAGGCTTTGCTCTATAACCTACAACCGCCTGAAGCACAGCCTGCTGATGCTCTCGCCTCTGCTGCTTCATTTACTCCTCCTGAGCCACAGCCTCTGGTGCTGTCCCCGGCCGCGGAGCTTCAAGAGGAGGACGTGCTTTCCACTATGGTCAAGCCCGTGATAAAAATGGCACCTGGGGTTGGACACGGCACCATCTGAAGTATGGATGCAGAGTGCCTTTTTTAGACTCCCCCTCTGCTGTTTTTACTGTTCCACCTTCGGCCCCCTTTATTGAGGAGCTGTAGAGATACAGGATGCGTCCAGTCAGGGTCTGGTCAGCATGGAGGCGTTGAGACCCGATGCTCGCTGTCCACGGCCACAGTGTCGTTTGACCGATGACTTCATCAGGGAGAGCTATGACGCTGCAGCACAGGCTGCATGCATAGGCAATTCGTTATCTCACCTGATCCTGGCCCAGTCTCAGGCTCTTCAGTCTTCTGGAGCAGACCCATCACTGCAAAGCCTAAACGAGGCCTCGCTGCAGGCATTTGCTTTCATGTCCAGGGAGCTGGGCAGACTAATGTTGTCTTTCACTCTTGCCAGGCGTCAGGTAGGGTTGGCTCAGTCACCACTCTCAGATCCCTGCAGGAGGGCCCTCCGCACTCTCCCAGTGATTCCGGGACAGCTCTTTGGTGCCGCCGCACAGGCACGTCGGGGTATAATTCCCACTCCTCCTCCCCCCCCCCCCCCCCATAGGGGGCGTGGAGGCAGATGTTGACTACTGCACTCTGGCAGTCAGACACTTCACCAGTCAACAACTGGCCTACTGGGAAGTGGTAACATCAGACCCCGGGTTATATCCACCCTCTCTCAGGGTTACAGCATACAATTCAGATGACGACCGCCGAGATTTCAAGGGGTCAAAATGAAAGCTCTGGGAGTACGCCAGGAGGTCTTGACCCTCCTGGAAAAAGGGGGCCATCGAGCCATTAGATCCACCTTCACAAAACAGTGGGTTTTATTCCACCTATTTCATCATCCCCCCCCCAAAAAAAAGGGGGTGGGCTTCGCCCCATACTGGATCTGAGACATTTGAACGACCATCTCAAGGTCTTCAAATTCCGTATGCTGCGCACATCCGATGTCTTAAACAGCATCAGACGGGACGATTGGTTCACAACCATCGATCTGAAGGATGCATACTTCCCAGAATCTTTGAGATTCATCACGGCAGCACTGTCCCTACTTCAGAGCAGGGGAATGCGTATCCTCTCCCTACCTGGATGACTGGTTGATTGGTTCTCAGTCAAGGGTAGACGCGCTCAGCGACCCAGCCGTGCTGGTTTCTCACATCACCAAACTTGGGCTCAGGGTGAACCACGCCAAGAGCTCCCTTACACCCAGCCAGAAGACTGTTTTTCTTGGCCTTCAGCTGGATTCTCAGCTGTTGAAGGCAACCCTGTCTTAGCGACGGGTGAGCGATATTGTCCGACGGCTACATCGCTTCAGGAAGGGATGAACCCTGACCTTCAGGTCTTTCCAGACACTACTAGGTATACTCACTGTGGCCTCATCGGTAGTTCCGTTGGGCCTCCTCACACTCAGGCCTCTACAAATCTGGATGAACAGCCTTGGGTTACATCCACAACATCACAGGCACAGGCCAGTCAGAATCATGGCCAGTTGCTCCTCATGTCTACGTCCATACCCTCTCGCAGAGAAGTAGTCGCCACCGATGCATCACTGATCGGCTGGGGCACAGTGTGGCAGTGCAGGACTGCCCGGGGTGTATGGGCCCCACAACAGCAGGGACAACACATCAATGTGTTAGAGCTGCGGGCTGTTTTCCTCGCCCTGAAACATTTCCGTCCGATTTTAGCAGGTTGGCATGTCCTTATAAAGACCGACAATACATCTGTGGTCTATCATATAAACCACCAGAGCGGCACCAGGTCACTACCTTCCCTGAAAGCTCACTCGGCACTTTACTGACATGGGCTTACCCTCGTCTGGTGAGCCTGAGGGCAATGCATTCACCAGGAGTAAGGAACACTGCTGCAGATCTTCTGTCACAACAGAACCCCGATCCAAGGGAGTGGAAGCTGCACCCGGAAGTGGTGCAGAGTATTTGGCTGCAATACGGCAGGAGAGAGGTGGACCTTTTCGCCTCCCAGGCCACGACACATTGTCCCCTGTGGTTTACACTGAAAGAAACGTCAAGCCCCTTGGGCCAAGACGCACTGGCACACGAGTGGCCACAGCAGCTCCTATATGCTTTCCCACCACTCCCGCTAATTCTGCCCACTCTTGAGAGGATCCTCAAGGAGGGTCACAGGGTGCTGTTGATAGCCCCCTATTGGCCGGGGAGAGTCTGGTTCCCTACCCTGTACGGGTTGCTGCACAAGGAGCCTTGGTGTCTCCCTGCACGGATGGACCTCGTCTCACAGATGGAAGGTCAAATTTGGCATCTGAACCCAGTACAGTTGCAGCTGTGGGTGTGGCCTCTGAAGGGCCCGACCCACTGCTAGCAGAATGTGAGTCGACCGTTGTGCGGACCATCCGGTGTTCCCGCGCACCTTCCACCAATGCGCTCTATGCCAATAGGTGGAAGCTCTTTGTAAGTTGGTGCCAAGTACACCATCAGGAACCGGCATGTTGCCCGATACTGGGGATTCTCAGCTTTTTACAGTCTCATCTGGATGAGGGCCTTGCACCCTCCACCATCAAGGTGTATGTAGCGGCTATATCCGCAATGCACAACAGGGTAGACGGGCTGACTGTGGGATCCCACACATGGGTGAGCCACTTTCTTAAAGGTGCTCAGCGCATAAGACCCCCTCAACGCAGTCCAAGACCAGCTTGGGACTTGCCTCTGGTTTTAAGTGCACTGTGTAAACCTCCATTTGAGCCCCTACAGGGGACGGAGCTCAAGTGGCTATCTTTAAAGACAGCCGACGTTATAGCTAAAAGGAATGCTAAGAGAGCGGGTGAACTACACGCCCTGTCTATCGGCCGGGAGTGCTTACAATGGAGCCCGATGGCACGGGTGTAACATTGTGGCCTAATTCTTCGTTTATGCCCAAGAACTTCTCCTCCTCTTCATACACCAATCAGCCCCTCAGCCTGGAAGCCTTCAGACCACCACCTGAGGAGAATGAGCAGGGCCAAGGTCACGTCCTTCTTTGCCCAGGTCGAGCACGGAGGGCATACATCGAAGCGACTGCTGTATTTCGGCAGTCGGATGCACTGTTTGCGGGCCACACTGGACATAGGCGTGGCCACACGCTGTCCAAACAGACTGTCGAACTGGACCATGGAGGCCATTAGCAGCAGCCTCCCGGTCCCTCCCCACATCCGAGGCCACTCCACTCGGAATGTGGCTGCATCATAGGCGGCTCTACGTGGAGTTCCACTCTCTGATATCTGCGCCGCTGCCTCATGGGTCTCAACTTGCACGTTTGCAAGGTTTTATAGGGCTAATGTGGCCATGCACAATCCACTGGCCACAGCCACCCTTTTCAGCCATTCGTAGGGTAAACAGGTCTTCCTCGTGGCCCTGTTGGTATAAGTCATCCAGGTGCTTACAGCACCGCCTCTGGTGGTCAGTAGAAATGAAATAGAATGATGGTTACGTATGTAACCGCGGTTCTATGAATTTTGGATGACCGCCAGAACTTGGCCGTCACTCGGAAGGCTGACGAGAAGACTGCCAAGAGAACGCTTCCGGGATGAACGCACCTTAAGTACCAGTGCAGTGACATACGTCACCCCCTGTCGCAAGCGACCTTGTTGGTATACAGACACTCGAACTGCATGCGCATGTGATGGACATCCAGGTGCTTACAGCACCGCCTCTGGAGGTCATCCGAAATTCATAGAACCGCGGTTACATACATAACCATCGTTTTATTGTGATAACAAACAATAATTAAGATGAAAAAAAAACAGAATTCTGCAGTGTGCATAGGTATTCACCCCCTTTCGTATGAAACCCCTAAATAAGAGCTGGTCCAACCAATTCACTTCATAAGTCACATAATTAGTTAATTAAGATCCACCTGTGTGCAATCAAAGTGTCACATGATCTGTCACATGATGTCTGTATAAATCAATCTGTTCTGGAAGGATCCTGACTACTAAGCAAGCAACATGAAAACCAAGGAGCACTCCAAACAGGTCAGAGACAAAGTTGTGAAAAAGTATAGATCAGAGTTGGGTTATAAAAAAAAAATATATCCCAAATTTTGAATATCCCACGGAGCACCATTAAATCCAGTATAGCAAAATGGAAAGAATATGGCACCACTACAAACCTGACGAGAAGGCTGCCCACCAAAACTCACAGACCGGGCAAGGAGGGCATTAATCAGAGGTGCAACAAAAACACCAAAGATAACACTGAAGGAGCTGCAAAGATCCACAGCAGAGATGGGAGTATCTGTGCATAGAACCACTTTAAGCCATACACTCCACAGAGCGGGGCTTTATGGAAGAGTGGGCAGAAAAAAGCCAGTGCTGAAAGAAAAAAAATTAAGAAAACATGTTTGGAGTTTGTCCATTAGCATGTGGCAGACTCCCCAAACACATGGAGGAAGATTCTCTGGCAAAATGAGACTAAAATTGACCTTTTTGGCCATCATGGGAAATGCCATGTGTGGTGCAAACCCAACACCCTGAGAACACCGTTCCTACAGTGAAGCATGGTGCTGGCAGCATCATGCTGTGGGATATTTTTCATCTGCAGGGACAGGAAAGCTGGTCAGGACTGAAGGAAAGATGGATGGTACTAAATACAGGGCAATTCTGGAGGAAAACCTGTTTGAGTCAGCCAGAGGTCTCTTTCGTATATTATCAGATGGTCAACTCAGTGTCGTGCAGCCACACCCTCATCTCTGGTCCTAAATTGAAGAGGCCAGCTTCTGAGTTTGGGCTGTATAGGGGGCAGACGGTGATTATGTGCTCGGCAGTCTGTTCAGGTTTACCACACTCGCATGCCACACTGTCCGATAGGCCCCACTTCTTCAGAGATGACTTGAAGTGGCCAACCCCAGTGCGTAGACAGTTCAGCGAGGTCCACAGATGGCGTGGCAGGTCTTCTCCTTTTACACCGCCTCCTGGGTCCCTGATGTATCGTTGGATGCGGGAGGGCCCAGCCGTCTCCCATATCTGTTTTCAGGGTGCTGCCAGCCAGGCGTCTCTGGACATGTCCTCAGGGATAGACTGTAGCATCTCTTGTGCTGCCTTGTTGTAAGGATGGCAAGACTTGAGCCTGCCTGGTGGAGCTGGTGTTACTGTGGCTTTGTGCAGGATGTGCCAGTCGTACTTCTGGGCTTTTCTTGCCAGGGTGAGGGTAACTGTATCCCATCAGAGACTGGCCTGGGCAATTCCAGCAAGGACTGGCAGGTGGGACACAGGGTTGGGTTTCAGACAACCAGTTACTATCCGGAGGACGCTGTTGATGGCAGTATCTACCTTGTTCATGCGTGGACTTCTGCTCCAGGCAGGGGCACAGTATTTGGCTACGGGTAGGACAAGGGCTATGCGAAGGGTCTGGGGGGAAGCTCCCTAAGTCAAACCTGCCAGACGGCGGATGAGCGAGACCCTTGCTGTTATCTTGGCCTTCACTTCATCCAGGTGTTGCTTACAGGACAGTGTCCAATTGAAGGGTACACCGAGGTACTTGGGGGCTTGCTGGAACTCCAGGCGGTTGTTGCCAACATACATGTCCAGTTCAATTCTTGCTTCCCAATTGTTGAGATGGTATGCTGCAGACACTGTCTTGCCCCCGCTGAGCTGAAGGTGCCACTTCTGGAGGTAGTCTGCCAGGATGCCCATGTCTCGGTTGAGACCATCTTCCATCGCCTTCCATGTTGGGCATTGAAGCATGATGGCCAAATCATTGGGAGAGAAGACAACAGCCTCCACATGGCCTCCCCTGCGAGTAGTGAGAAATGGTGCAAAACCAACTCATGAAACTAATGTCACCGAAGAATCATCGAGCTGGCAGACCAAGGTACAAGCCAAGGTCAAGACCAAGGCAGAGAACATCCTAAAGTGGCAGTTGTTCTCCTGCAAGAGACACACTGGGTTTCTGACGACAACCTCAAGCTGCCTGGGTTCCTCCTTGCTGGGTCCATCCACAGCAAGCCAGAGGTTTGAGACTGGGACGAAGGTTCATGTTCCAGCAGGACAATGACCCTAAACATACTGCTAAAGTTAAACTGGAGTGGTTTAAAGGGAAATGGTTAAATGTCTTGGAATGGCCTAATCAAAGCCCAGACCTCAATCCAATTGAGAATCTGTGGCATAACTTGAAGATTTCTGTACACCAACACAACCCATGTAACCTGAAGGAGTTGGAGCAGTTTTGCCTTGAGGAACAGACAAAAATCCCAGTGGCTAGATGTGCTAAGCTAATAGAGACATATCCCAATGACTTGCAGCTGTAATTGCAGCAAAAGGTGGCTCTACAAAGTATTGACTTGGGGGGGAACACCTATGCACAATCCAGATTTCTGTATTTTTTTTATCTTAATTATTGTTTGTGTCACAATAAAACAACAATTTTCACCTTTAAAAGTTGTAGGCATGTTGTGTAAATCAAATAGTGCTAACCCCCCAAAAATCCATTTTAATTCCAGCTTGTAATGCAACAAAACAGGATAAACACCAAGGGGGATGAATACTTTTGCAAGACACTATATGAGAGAAATACACACACCTTGTGTTCATTAATATCATGTGTTTTATATAAAAACACCATGTATTTATCTGTCACAGAGGGAAGACACAATAAGCCCACTGGAAGTAATGGGATTGATGCTCAGCCCATCCTGCAACATGTGCAGCTCCAGGAAGTCTGCACTACTGCTACCTGAGGGTCACCAAGCACCTTTTCCGAGGTCTACAAGGTCTAACATTGCCCCCTTTTTAGTGGCATGAGTGTAGCAGGCATCTTTCCAGCAAGTTCAAAGTTGAGTCAGTTCCACGTGATATGCACACCAGCCAGATCCCTATGTTCCCCTACTACTGGTTGCTGGGCCCCTCCTCCTCTCCACTCCTCCCCAGACTGCTCAAGACAGCTATCTGTCCTGGCTCCCCATTGGTGGAATGACCTTGGTGGAATGCCCTGACCACCTTCAAGCGCAGACTGACGAGCCACCTCTTCAGGCTGCACTTCTTCCCTGCTTCCCTGTCCATTGTGTAATTGCATAGCAGTCTGGACCAACCCAGGTTGTATACTGTCTAGCCTGGGGTTAGCCGTTGGAGTTTTATTTTTCTCTATCTAGTTCTACTTTGTCAGCTCATTTGTATGGTTGGTTTGCTTCCTTGGCTGTTTGTTGATTGTTGTTACTTCAACAGAATAGTACACTAAGTGTTATTCTGTCACTTGTTCAGTTAGTACTAGAACTTTCTTGTCTAGAAGTCCAGCGCTTCTTGTACGTGACTTTTGCACTTGTTGCACATCGCTCTGGATAACAGCTTATGCTAAATGCCATATAATGTAATATGCAGCATACATTACCCAAGTGATTCTACTTTTTTTTTTAATTACCCCATTGTGACTTTGTTGGAACATTTCGACACACAAGGTGATTCCAGATGAAGCCCATGGGCTTCATAACCAGAGTTATGTAACTGGTGGGGTGGGGGTTGTTTTGTTCTGTTTTACCAGTGAAGTACTGTGGTTTTGGGTCCTGAATAGTTTTCTATGTGTGGTGACCTGAATATTTGGCTGGAATACTCACCCCTTCCTCTTCCTCCTTCAGTTCTTCCAGTTCCTCTTTTCCATCCGGCACTCTTGCTCGCCTCACGTCCATCTGTGAGGACATCCACTCAGCCTGAAGAGATAGATAATCACATCCATTCAGCAATGTATACATAAGAAAATCACAAATGAATATACCTGAAGATTGCAAAAAAAATGCTCACATACTTTTTTAAACAAACAAACAAACAAAAACTTTTTTCTTGAGGGAAAGAGAGAAAGATCACTGCTCAAGGCAATTTTTAAATAAATGATAATAGCACAGATTTGATTCCATCATCTTATTATTTCTCTTTAGAATCTACATATAATGATTTCTTTTGACAGACAGGATGGAAACACTGTCACATTCAAAACAAAAACAGCCACACGCAGTCAGAAATCACTTTAGAAGGCAACCCCTTTCAATTTACAAGGTGAAGCATTTTAACTTGTCATGCTGGTTTAAGCACATACTGGAGAGTCAAAAGGCATAACATACTTTGCTAACATTGCTTCACAATCTCTCTGGATAAACAAAACAGGTAGAAACTGAGAGCAGCAAGAACAACTGGCCCTGTAATCAAGCTCTGTTACCTCAGTGTTTCGCAACACTGACTGCTAACACGTAGGTATTAGATTGTTGTTCATCAAGAACGTACTTTAACTGATATGTTTTTAAAGTAAAGGTTGGGTGTGGATACCTTAGCTGCTTCGGAAAGGTAGTAATCACCAGAAGTAGCACCTGGTGGTTCAATGTCTTCAGGAACGAACACTTGTTCCTTGGCCTTGAGGGTCAAAGGTGAAAAGTGTATTAAAAATTGAGGTGACATAATAAGCACTGATGGTAATTTCATTACCATACAAAACACACTATATCTACACTGCAATGTTTCAAAACTGTGCAATGTATCCTGTATTTTTGGACTTGCTTCTTGATTATTTATCCCTTATCATTATTTTGTTATACAGAAACCATAAACACTGGTTTCAAAATGATCAGCACCCCTAGTGAAAGCCTTCCTTCAAGAGTATAACAACACTGGGCCTCTTATTATAATGTCCATCATTAAAAGAAAGGTCAGTAGATTTCTATTATTTGGAAAATGAGTACGATGTTTATTTTATAGGAGCATTTCCCCCCGTAATTTTCATAACATAATTTTTCATGAAGATGGACCAATATATTTTGAAGTTGACGATGAGGTTGGCTGGGCAGATGCCATTTTAGGTAGTGTTTGTACATGCCAAAGCTAGCAGGCAATAAAAATAACTTGCAGAATGACAGAGAAATTATGACAGTAAACAATATTGGAAGGCATGATAAATGGCTTGGCAGTTATTAAAGTGCAATGTGACAGTATAACATGAGTACATGCCTAGCATATTTACAAATGATACCAGTATGTAATACCCTTACATTTCATTTATTGCTTGGTAGACGTACCTTTTTCAGCTTCTCTGCTTTTGAGTCCTAAACACACACATACACACATGCACACAAAAAACCCCCACACCCATTACTTGCTTAGATGACTCAGACATGGGAAAAACAAGTTTCTATGGGGAATGAAAACACGGATGAACAGATACCAAGTAATGCTTCTCCGTCCAGTTATCATCTTCAATGTCTCCTGCTTTAAAAAGATCAGCTCCTTTCTTTGCGTCATTTAAGCCCTAAATATCACAAAAAATACTTGTGTGAAGAAGCATATGATGTATTTGGCATAGTATCTGTCTATAAATAAAATAAACAAAATAAAAATGGAATTTAAAAAACAGTATAACCTTTGAGTCTTCCTGAATTATTGGTGAAATCCTTTGTACAGGAGACTTCCTCATCTATGAGAAATAAAATATCTAAACTTTGCATACTACATCATCACAAAAACCTCATTAACTAATACAAATCCCAGATTTATTTAAAATTTTAAGGTTAAGATACCTGACTATAATCTCCAGATGCATTCATTTCCAACCCTTTAATGTCACTGGCTTTAAATAAATCAGCACCTTTCTGTGGGATATCATTCTCCAGGGTACTCTAAAGACAATTTTGAAAACATGTAAAAGCTTACTAGTATATATGTCATGAATAAATAAAAGCAGCGTTACATTACAGAAAAAAGCATTACCTTTGATCCTTTCCGAGATGAATGAGGAATTTTGAATTTAATAGGTCTTTTCTGTAAAACACACAAACAAAAAAACAACAAATCACAGTGGATTCATAGACAATGATGACAGAAGGACACATATTAGGGACTTACTGGCTGATCGTCTTGTAATTCTTGCATTTTTCCACTGCTATGTGAAGATTTTGAAGAAAATGACTCATGCTGATACTCTGCCTAAACAATAAAACATACAAAAATTGGGTTCGAATGCATAATGCAAATTCTTTTTTGTAAATTCTTGTGAAGCACAATATGAATATGTATAACCCCAATTCCAAAAAGTTGGGACACTGTGTAAAACATAAATAAAAACAGAATGTGAAGATTTGCAAATCATGGAAAGCCTATATTTCATTGAAAATAGTACAAAGACAACATATTAAATGTTGAAACTGAGAAATGTTATTCATCTCATTATCTCTAGCCGCTTTATCCTGCTCTACAGGGTCGCAGGCAAGCTGGAGCCTATCCCAGCTGACTACAGGCGAAAGGCAGGGTACACCCTGGACAAACTGCCAGGTTATCACAGGGCCAACACATAGACAACCATTCACGGTCAATTTAGAGTCACCAGTTAACCTAGCCTGCATATCTTTGGACTGTGGAGGAAACCGGAGCAAACCCACGCGGACAGCATGCAAACTCCACACAGAAAGGCCCTCGCTGGCCACGGGGCTCGAACCCGGACCTTCTTGCTGTGAGGCGACAGTGCTAACCACTACACCACTGTGCCGCCCCAGAAATGTTATTGTTTTTTGAAGAATATATGCTCATTTTGAATTTGATGTCAGCAACACATTACAGAAAAGTTGGGACAGGGCAACAAAAGACTGAAAACTTTGTGTAATGCTAAAAAAAAAAACCCCTAATTTGGTTAATTGGCAACAGGTCAGTCACATGATTGGGTATAAAAAAGAGCATCCCAGAGAAGCTGAGTCTCTCAGAAGTAAAGATTGGGAGGGGTTCACCGCTCTGTGAAAGACTGCATTGGCAAACAGTGCAACAATTTTTAAAAATAATGTTCCTCAAATGTAAAATTGCAAAGAACTTGGGAATCACATCATCTATGGTACATACTATGAACAGATTCAAAGAATCTGGAGAAATCTCTGTATGCAAGACACAAAGCTGAAAACTGACAGTGGATGCCTGTGATCTTCAGGCCCTCAGGCGACACTGCCTTAAAAGCAGACATGTGACTGTAGTGAAAATCACTGTATGGGCTCAGGAACACTTCAGAAAGCCATTGTCTGTGAAAACAGTAAATTACTGCATCCACAAATGCAAGTTAAAACCATATACTGTATATACACAATATCCAGAAACAACACCACCTTCTCTGGGCGCGAGCTCTTTTATGATGGACTGAGGCAAAGTGTAAAATTGTCCTGAGGTCTGACGAATCAAAAGTAGAAATTCTTTTTATAAATCATGGACACCACGTCCTCCAGGTGAAAGAGGAGAGGGACCATCCGGCTTGTTATCAGTGCACAGTTCAAAAGCCAGCATCTGTGATGGTATGAGGGTGCATTAATGCATATGATATGGGTAGCTTGTACATCTGGGAAGGCATCATTAATGCTGAATGATATAGACACGTTTCAGAGTTATATGTTGCCATCCAGTCAAAATCATTTTCAGGAAAGGTCTTCCTTCTTTCAGCAAGACAATGCCAAACCGCTTTCTGTACATATTAAAACTGCATGACTCCGTAGTAAGAGTCCAGGTGCTAAAGTGGCCTGTTTGCAGTCCAGACCTGTCTCCCATTTAAAACATATGGTGCATTATAAAATGCAAAATATGACAAAGGAGACCCTGAACTGTTGAACAACTGAAACTGTATATCAGACAAGAATGGGACAACATTTCTCTTTCAAAACTACAGCAATTGGTCTCCTCAGTTCCCAAATGTTTACAGAATGGTGTTAAAAGTAGAGGTGACACAACACAGTGGTAAACATGTCCTGTCCCAACTTTTTTTGAAACATGTTGCTGACCTCAAATTCTAAATGAGCATATATTTTAAAAAAAAATTCTCAGTTTCAACATTTGATATCTTGTCTTTGTACTATTTTCAATGAAATATCAGGTTTCCATGATTTGCAAATTTTCACATTCTGTTTTTATTTATGTTTTACACAGTGTCCCAACTTTTTGGAATTGGGGTTGTAATCGAAGAGCACTTCAGGACAATCAGCTCCTACTACATTACAATACATACGAGTAAGTCAGCAGAGAAATGACGATTTTCATTCTCAGCTCTTACAGACATGTCTTCCTATAAAAACAGAGATATGTAAACAACCAAATTTGATCATCAACACTTAAATATTATCATTTGCAAAACTTTAAAACATATTGTATATCTGTGGAGGTATGGGAAAACCTGTTTAATGTTGCTATGTCTTCTGGCAGAAAAAAAAAAACGTTATTCTGCCTCCAGTTCTTTTTTAAGAAATGATAAATATACTTCACCAAAATAAGATGGAAATGCAATGATTGTGTTTGACTAAGTAAACACAGAGGTAAAAACAATCTAAAATACCAAAAACTTTGCTCTGTAAGTGTCAGGCTTTGATTGTGCAGTCGAGAAATATACATAAACTTAATCCATAGCCTTCGGCCTCTCACATACTGTAGCTAGGGTTATAGTGGGGGGCTAGTCCTCTGGTAACCGTGAGAGTTTGACTCCCCATTTGCATCTGTATTGCAGCATGCCTTGCCAGACAGCAGTAGGTACCATTTTTATGATGGTCTTTGGTATGACCCGACCATTAATAGAAATCATGATCAAGGGGAGGACACGCTAACCACTAGGCCAACTCGTAGTACATATAAGGTATAGATAGACCAAAAACAGAAGTCTATAAAATACTCTATATGTTGTTACCAGATTATCACACACTTCCCCAAACTGCTGCCACAAAGTTGGAAGCAAACAATTTTCCAGAATATCTTTGTATGCTGTAGCAGTATGATTTCTCTTTCATGGAACTAACAGGCCCAAACATGTTCTAGTGTGACAATGCTGTGCAGAAAGCAAGGAAATGGTTTGCTGATGTTTGTGTGAAAGAATATGACCTGCTCAGAGCCCTGACCTCAACCCCAGTGAACATCTTTGGATGAACTGCACATCAGACCTTCTTATCCAACATTAGTCCTCAACCTTATTAAGGGTCTTGTGGCTAAATGGGTAAATTCCCACAGCTACACTCCAAAATCTATTTGAAAGTCTTCCCAGAAGAGTGGAGGCTGTTAGACTAATTCCATATAAATGCCCATGGTTTTGGAAAGAGATGTTCAAAAAGCACATCTGGTTGTCATGGTTAGGTGTCCACATACTTTAGATCATATAGTGTATAAATGTTCCCAGATGTTTCGTTGTATAATACCTTTGATCCCTTCAAAAATGAAAGGCCATTCAGCTTCTTCAGATCATCTTCAATAGCATCCTCAAAAAGGACATCAGTTCATTATTATAAACATATTAAATCAAGATTTTTTTTCCATTTGACAAGATGGGAAAATTTACTCAATTTAACATATTTACTACATCATAACATAATTTACCTTGTATTGACAGTGAGAAGGATGGGATTTGAATTTCCACGGTTCCTTCTGTCAAAGAGGAATTTTCCATTACAATAACAGTACATACAATGTAACACAAGCTAAAAATAGGTGAGGTAGATACCGGTCTGCAGTCTTTCATCACTGGTTCTTCCTGTTCACTGTTGCTCAGCTTATCTTCATGTGACTCCTGAAACAGTTCACTCTGTGGAAATTTCCATTAAAACAACTGAAACCTGGGATTCTACACAAATAACCTAACGAACATAACCATGCTAGTCTTCATACAGCTTCAGTGACAATTTTATCCTAATCAGGGGTGATCCAGTCCATCACAGGGCACCATTCATACACTCATTTATACCGAGGGGCATTTTAGCATAACCAACATCTACCTGCATGTTTTTGGATGGTGGGAGGAAACCAGAGATCCCAGAGAAAAGAAAACCCATGTGAACATGAGGAGAACATATGAAACGCCACACAAACAGTAGCGCAAACTCAGGATCAAATTCAGGGCCTTGAAGCTATGAGGAAGCAATGCTACGCACTATCCGCTATTTCTTGAATGTGACATTTTTCATAATATGTTGACATGAACAAATTATATCCAGCAAGAATTAGCAATCCTTTATCCTACTTTGTAACATTTATATGTTTCTAAGTTCATTAGGTGCTACTGAAAGATCACAGTACCTTGGAGGCTTGCAGAAACGGTGATCCGTTTTCAAAACCTTCATCAAGAGATTTTGTCTGGACAAAAAAGAAAGAAAATGAGACAGAGGCTCTTGGCTGAAAAGAAAAACATTTGTGTGTTCATATATTTAACTTATAAATATAATAATAATCAGTCATATAATATTCAAAATTTCATTAATAAATTTACCCTGGCTCCTCGGTTTTGCAAACGAGGAACTATGAATTTTGTCTTTTTACTCTGTTGAGAATAAATACAATCGTTATTAATTCATGTATAATGAAAAGTAAGTGCATACAATATGTATGATAATAAAAAGTGAGTAAAACCTTCACTGATTTGCTTTTCATTCTTGCAGTCTGGTCTTCTTGTTCAGACAGAAAAGGGTCATCTGATGCATGGAACTGCAATAAATAAAAATCACACTTAATAACAAGGAAATGTAATACAATATATAAAGAAGTGGAATTATATTTATTTTATAAATATAATGTAATTGTATCACCTTTGTCCCCCAAGGCAAAGTATCACCATAGACATCATTCAAGCTATCAGGATATTTTTCCTAGTGAAGAAAATCAATCATGGAAAATGTCCAATATTACAGTGACATACAGTAGTAGGAAAATGAAAAAGAAAGCTAACAATCCAAACCAGGAACACAGAAAATTTCCAATTAAAACCATCCTATAACTTCAAAAACAACACAAAAAGATCATAGCTGAGGGAAAATCCACCATGAACCACCTGTATATTAATCTTTATATTTAGTATGGGACCTCAAGGCACAGCCGGTGTGAAGAGGGTGTCCAGTTTGGGAACCTGAGAATTGCATCTCTGCTCTTTGCAGATGATGTGGTTCTGTTGGCTTCTTCACAGCATGACCTTCAGCAAGCACTAGGATGGTTTGCAGCCGAGAGTGCAGTAGCTGGGATGACAGTCAGCACTTCCCAGTCTGAGGCCATGGTTCTCTGCCGGAAAACAGTGGCGTGCACCCTCCGAGTTGGGAGGAAGTTGCTGCCCCAAGTAAAGGAGTTCAAGTATCTTCGGGGTCTTGTTCACAAGTGGTGGTAAAGTGGAGCGTGAGATGGACAGGCAGATTGGGGTGGCGTCAGCAGTAATGTGGGCGTTGTACCAGACTATCATGGTAAAGACGGAGCTGAGCCGGAAGGCAAAGCTTTCGATTTACCAGTCAATCTACGTTCCAACCCTCGCCTATGGTCATGAACTTTGGGTAGTGACAGAAAGGATGAGATCATGGATACAAGCGGCTGAAATGAGCTTTCTCTGTAGGGTGGCTGGGCTCACCCTTAGAGATAGGGTGAGGAGCTCAGATCTTGGAGTAGAGCCGCTGCTCCTTCATGTCAAAAGGAGTCAACTGAGGTGGTTCGGGGATCTGATTAGGCTGCCTCCTGGGTACCTTCCTTTGGAGGTTTTCTGGGCACATCCAACTGCTAGGAGACCTTGGGGTAGACTCAGAACATGCTGGAGATATTATATTTCTCATCTGGCCTGGGGGTGTCTTGGGATCCCCCAGGAGGAACTGGAAAGTGTTGCTGGGAAGAGGGACACCTGAAATACCCTGCTTAGTCTGCTGCCACCACAACCTGACTTCGGATAAGCGGAAGAACATGGATGGATGGATATTTAGTATGTGATATTCAATTGTGTAAAAAGATGTATTTTACAATGGATTTCTGTGCTGAATTCTGTAGTTTAAACTTCTTCCAGTGGATAAGTTGGTCTATTTCTGCAATGGTTCATGGTTTCCTACATTATCCACAATGCCTGCTGATAGTGGTGCAGTGGGATTTAGCCTTCACTTCATGGCTACTTAAAGAGAGTCATGCAGCAATACTTTAATTCTTCAGTTTGTCCAGCTCTCTCACCTCCTCATCTATATACTCTAATCAAACAGATCAGCTTCCAAAGTTTAAACTTTCACGTGAACACCACAGTCAATGCTCATCATCTCTTAGATTGCTAACTAGCAAAGCTGAGTCTCTCTGCAACTCTGTCATAGAGATAAATTATGTTCTTGAACCATGTGTGCAACATTTGCGGTCTTCACTCTTTATATGTTGGATTTCTTGTTAAAATAGATTTGAACTGGAAATAGCTGGAAAATTACATAAATCCCACTATATATATATATATATATATATATATATCCATCCATCCATCATTTGTAGCCGCTTATCCTGTCCTACAGGGTCACAGGCAAGCTGGAGCTTATCCCAGCTGACTATGGGCAAGAGGCAGGGTACACCCTGGACAAGTCGCCAGGTCATCACAGGGCTGACACATAGACACAGACAACCATTCACACCTACGGTCAATTTAGAGTCACCAATTAGACTAACCTGCATGCCTTTGGACTGTGGAGGAAACCAGAGCACCCGGAGGAAACCCACGCAGACACGGGGAGAACATGCAAACTCCACACAGAAAGGCCCTCGTCAGCTGCTGGGCTTGAACCCAGGACCTTCTTGTTGTGAGGCGACAATGCTAACCATTACACCACCGTGCTGCCCCAGATACTGTGTGTGTGTGGTTATTTTGGCACATTCAGCTCCAGAGTTTGGAAAAGGTGACAGTGTATTTAAAAAAAATAGATACTGAAAACAGATTCATACAGTGACAGACAGGGTTGTGAGGGAAAAGCATACCTATCCAATTGCCATTCTCAACAGCATAATGTTAGTATAAGTTCAAGGTCTAATGTTCTTTAGATAAAAAGGTTTTAGCTATTGGGTTTGTTTGGGGGATTATGAGTAAATTGGCTTCACTAGTTTCACCTCTGAAAAATTGGACATGTGGAGGACAGTACCTTTGACTCTCGGGGAACTGTGTCTATTTGCAGAGCCCTCGCGTCATCTGCTGATTTATCCTGAAATCCATAAACTTTTTAATAACATGCCTCCTTTTATCATAGCACTTTTGGGTAAATTAAATATCTTTACATTTGAATATTACTTTACCTTTGACCCTCTTTTAGAGAGCTTCAGCTTCTTTTTCTAAAAAGAAAGGGAATGCCAATGAAAGCAGTGGCCCAGAAATATTATTAAATAATATATCTTTATATTATATATAGAAGAGGAATAAAGGTGAGCAGCAGCAAAACAGAATACATGTGCATCAATGAGAATGGGGCTGAGAGTGTAGTGAAGATGCAAGGAGTAGACATAAAGAAAGTTGGTGAATTAAAGTACCTGGGGTCAACTGTGCAGGAAAATGGAGGCTGCGATAGTGAGGTGAGAAAGAGAGTGCAGGCAGGGTGGAGCAGTTGGAGAAGGATTTCGGGAGTCATTTTTGATAGGAAAGTCCCAGCAAAAGTGAAAGGTAAGATGTAAGACAGTAGTGAGGCCAGCTGTGATGTACGGATTGGAGACCGTACCCTTAACGAAGAGACAGGAGGCAAAGTTGGAGGTGGCGGAGTTGAGGATGTTAAGGTTTGCGATGGGAGTGACAAAGTTGGACAGGATAAGGAACGAGCACATCAGAGGGACAGCACATGTGGAGAGCTTGGGAATTAAGCTAAGAGAGATGAGACTGAGATGGTACGGGCACATCCTGAGAAGAGATGCAGAGCATGTTGGAAGGAGAATGTTGAGGATGGAGCTGCCAGGCAAACGAAAACGAGGAAGGCCAAAGAGGAAATACATGGATGTGGTGAGAGAGGACATGAAAGTGGCAGGTGTGGTAGAGAAGGATGTGGAAGACAGGGAGCAATGGAGACAAAAGATCTGCTGTGGTAACCCCTAATCGGGAGCAGCCAAGAGAAGAAGAAGAAAAAGAAGATATCTTTATATAAAGATTAGATGCTTGTTAGACATACTGTTTTGCCAGATTTCTTCCCAAGAACATCTGCATTTTGGGCTGCCTCAGATTCTAGAGCAATCTATTGAGAACATTTAAAACTAAAAGTGTTTTCAACTGAATTTTTTCATCAGTCAAGATGCTAACAATGACTTTTCAAATCCACTCTTTCCAAACAAGAAATAACAGAATTATTACTCTGACACAAATGAATATCAAGAATGTGATACTCATTAATGTAATACTCACCCTCAAAGACTCCCTCCTTAGTTTTAATTTCCCAGCCTGATAAAATAAGCACAAAGATGAAATATTGTATTCTTGTGCATTATAAGTCAGTGAATTGGTACACAGAGAAATAAAATATACATTCAATAGTCACAATGGGCTGTATTCAGAGTTGAATTGTAATGAAGAGAATACCGACATTGTGCACATGGATAGTCAGGCCTTACCTAACCACAGACTGAACTGCTATTCAAATAGTTGTGTAGGAGTGTGCACGGGTGGAGTTTGCCAAAAATAAACAATGTCTGACAGTTGACACTGAAATGTTTTGGGCTGTAAATACAATCAAAAATACTTGGAATGGCAATATTAAAGACACACTGATCAGCCATAACATTAAACCCACCTGCCTAATCAATGTAAACAGCTCTAATCCATCAAGGCATGGACTCTACAAGACCTCTGAAGATGTACTGTGGTACCTGCACCAAGATGTTAGCAGAAGATCCTATAAATCCTGCAAGTTGCAAGGTGGGGCTTTCATGCATGGTTCGGACTTGTTTGTCCAGCACATTCCACAGATGCTCAGATTGAGATCTGGGGAATTTGGAGGCCAAGACAACATCTTGATGTCTTTCTTATGTTCCTCAAACCATTCCTGAACAATTTTTGCAGTGTGGCACGATGCATTATCCTGCAGAAAGAGGCCACTGTGATTAAGGAATACCGTTGCCATGAAGGGGTGTACTTGGTCTGCAACAATGTTTAGGTAGGTGGTATGTGTCAAAGTAACTTCCACATGAATGCCAAGACACAAGGTTTCCCAGCAGAACACTGCCCAGAGCATCACATTGTCTCTGCTGGCTTGCCTTCTTCCCATAGTGCATCCCAGTACCATCTCTTCCCCAGGTAAGTGATGCACAGGCACTCAGGCATCCACATGATGTAAAAGAAAATGTGATTCATCAGACCAGGCTTCCTTCTTCCATCACTCCATGGTCCAGTTCTGATGCTCACGTGCCCATTGTAGGTGCTTTCAGCAGTGGACAGCAGTTACGTAGCATGAGCACTCTGACTGGCCTGCAGCTACGCAGCCCCATACACAGACCCATACGCAGCAAGCTGCAATGCATTGTGTGTTCTGACACCTTTCTATCATAGCCAGTATTAACTTTTTCAGCATTTTCTGCTACAGTAGCTTTTCTGTGGGGTCAGACCAGATGGGCTAGTCTTCGCGCCACATGTGCATCAATGAGCCTTGGGCACCCATGACCCTGTAACTGATTCACCGGCTGTCCTTCTCATCTCATCTCATTATCTCTAGCCGCTTTATCCTTCTACAGGGTCGCAGGCAAGCTGGAGCCTATCCCAGCTGACTACGGGCGAAAGGCGGGGTACACCCTGGACAAGTCGCCAGGTCATCACAGGGCTGACACATAGACACAGACAACCATTCACACTCACATTCACACCTACGGTCAATTTAGAGTCACCAGTTAACCTAACCTGCATGTCTTTGGACTGTGGGGGAAACCGGAGCACCCGGAGGAAACCCACGCGGACACGGGGAGAACATGCAAACTCCACACAGAAAGGCCCTCGCCGGCCCCGGGGCTCGAACCCAGGACCTTCTTGCTGTGAGGCGACAGCGCTAACCACTACACCACCGTGCCGCCCCGGCTGTCCTTCCTTGGAAAAATTTTGGCAGGTACCAACCACTGCCTACCAGGCACACCACACAAGACCTGCTGTTTTGGAGATGCTCTGACCCAGTCGTCGAGCCATTACAATTTAGCCCTTGTCAAAGTCACTCAGATCCTTACGCTTGCCCATTTTTCCTGCTTCCAACACATCAACTTTGAGAACTGACTGATCACTTGCTGTCTAATATATCCCACCCCTTGACAGGTGCCATTGTAATGAGATATCAGTGTTATTCACTTCACCTGTCAGTGGTCATAATGTTATGGCTGATCAGTGTATAGCTATGACATTATGAATTAATTAATGA
Source organism: Neoarius graeffei (assembly GCF_027579695.1). Classification (NCBI taxonomy): domain Eukaryota; kingdom Metazoa; phylum Chordata; class Actinopteri; order Siluriformes; family Ariidae; genus Neoarius; species Neoarius graeffei. The sequence goes on along the minus strand of NC_083571.1, from coordinate 48,417,890 downwards.
CATGAATTAAAACTATAACAGAGGCTACTTTTTTGTGCACAGGGAAGCGATCAGAGCAGATGACATTTTAATAGAACACAATATGTATCTCAAAGACAGAATTTTATATAACATTTTGATTGTTATAGAAGAAATAAAATACTTGGGGGGTTGTTGTTGTTGTTATAGGAAAATATTGGGGGCGTCGTGGCTAAGGCGCCATACCATAAATCCGGGGACCCGGGTTCGATTCCGACCCGAGGTCATTTCCCGATCCCTCCCCGTCTCTCCCACTCATTTCCTGTCCTGTCTCTGCACTGTCCTATCCAATAAAGGTGAAAAAAGCCCAAAAAAATCTTTAACAAAAAAAAAGTTAGAGGAAAATATTCCATGACAAGGTGGTGTGATGCAGCCTGATGCAAAGTTACTGTTACCACCCTGAAGTTGATTATTTTCCAAGAGCATCTCAAAGTGTTTTATTCCTTTTATACCACAGCAATTTGTTAATGAATGACACATCATGCTTTTGCTTGTCTTTAAAGCTGGTAGCTTAGACACAACTGAAGAATTCTTGTTCCAAGAGCTCGACACACAAAACAAATATAACAACTTTGCAGTCATGAACTGCATATGGGATTTCCTAATTAGCTGACTGGGGCAACCAGAAATTCAACATAAGCACCAGCGTAAGTGGAGACTGAATTTAAGTATTGTGTAAATATTGACCTAACTTTGGAACTGATGTTGCCATCTCTGAATGTGGTCCTTTTGTTAAGTTCTGAGTAGGAACCCTTTTGGCCTCCTGAACAGCATAAATTTGTTGAGGCCCAAATTCATTAGTGTTAGAAAATCCTTTCTTCCTACAAATCTCTATACACTGTAGTCATAACGGAAGACGAATGTTCAAGTAAGTACGTAGCAATCCTTGGGTATTCTGTGGCATATAAATTAAGCTAAGCTCAACTGACAGTTATGCGACTCATTTCCGAAAAACACTGCTCATATGATTACACCATGGCAAGCTACAAAATAATTGAACTCAAATTATATTTAAAGCATGGATTCTGCCAACTTCAGATCCTCCCTTCTACACATCACATGAGAAATTAAGATTCAGACAAGGCTTTTTTTTTTCCATCATTAATGTTCTGCTTAAAGTAGTTATGTTCTCCTATGGCTTGATTTTCCTGCACGCAAATGAAAGGAGTGGCAGCATAAGAATGTTTGTCTTGTGATTTGTTCTGGAATGTCCATCTGCACAATGGTATGGTACAACACTGATATTTTTGCACTGGCAGCCTTTATTGGCTTGAATGACACTCGTCTGACCTCATACGTCTCAAGAGGGCAATGCAGGAACTACAATGACTGGCACCAATAACCATATCTACATTCCAGTTATTATTAAAACCTGACTCACTTTACAGCTCAGGTATCACCTACATCACATGAGTGACCTCTTTCCATGCACAAGAAAAGTATAACTGTCATTTTTCAACAGGAATGTTTCTATCCTTGGGAGAAAGAAAAAGTCATTTGTAGCAATTGTGCTTTTTTTTTTTTTTTAATGACTGAAACTCTCAGACACCCAAATCTTACAATAGCTATTTACAGTACCCTCCACAATTATTAGCACCCCTTGTAAAAATTAGTCAAAAGAGCTAGAAAAAAGATCCACCTTTCGGTGGAGTAGCTTCATCTCACACTAAAAAAACGAGAAAAAACCAACCTTTAATTTAAATAAATGTATTCAGAGAAAAACAAATCCCTCATCAAGAAATAATTATTTTCAACAAAACACCTGCCACTATTATTGGCACCTGGAAATTATAATGAATACAATGTAACTAAAGCATATTTCCCATTTAAATTGTGCATTTTTGAGTTGATTAGAGTGTATAGAAATTTTCAAGCTGTAATCCATGACTTCCTGATTAAATGGGGGACAAATATGAGGTGACACAGAGCCCAAATTCCCTTAGTCATCCATCAACATGGGAAAGATAAGAGAACACACAAAGCAAATGAGGGAGAAGTGTGTTGACCTTCATAAGTCAGGGAATTGTTATTTAAAAAAAGCTACTCAGCTGAAAAATGTCCATTTCTACTGTTAGGGCAATAATAATAATAATAATAATAATATTCATTAATTCATTCATTCATTATCTCTAGCCGCTTTATCCTTCTACAGGGTCGCAGGCAAGCTGGAGCCTATCCCAGCTGACTACGGGCGAAAGGCGGGGTACACCCTGGACAAGTCGCCAGGTCATCACAGGGCTGACACATAGACACAGACAACCATTCACACTCACATTCACACCTACGGTCAATTTAGAGTCACCAGTTAACCTAACCTGCATGTCTTTGGACTGTGGGGGAAACCGGAGCACCCGGAGGAAACCCACGCAGACACGGGGAGAACATGCAAACTCCACACAGAAGGGCCCTCGCCGGCCCCGGGGCTCGAACCCAGGACCTTCTTGCTGTGAGGCGACAGCGCTAACCACTACACCACCGTGCCGCCCCATAATAATAATAATAATAATAATAATAATAATAAAAAGTGGACACCTGTTACAAACTCGCCTGGAAGAGGATCTAAGTTTATTTTGCCCCCACATACTGTACAGTGAGGAGGAAGGCAAGAGTGGCAAAAAAAAATCCACAAGGATCACTGTTGGTGAATTACAAGAAAAAGTATAATTTTGGGGTTTCAAAGTCTCTAAAACGACCATAAGACACCATCTTCATGCCAACAGATTATTTGGAACGTATGCCAGAAAAAGGCCTTTTCCGGCAATTAACCATGAACGTAAGCACCTGAAGTTTGTGAAATGCTGCTACTACCACTTTGACTGGAACTGTGTTCTATGGTCTCATGTAACAAAATTGGAGGTTTTTGACAGTAAACACTCAAGGTGGGTTTGGTGTAAAAAGAAGGCTGGCTATAATGAAAAAAACCCTATCCCAACTGTAAAATATGGTGAAAGTTCTGTGATGTCCAGGGCGGCACGGTGGTGTAGTAGGGTGGCATGGTGGTGTAGTCAGGGCGGCATGCTGGTGTAATGGTGTAGTGGTTAGCAGTGTTGCCTCACAGCAAGAAGGTTCTGGGTTTGAGCCCAGTGGCTGACAAGGGCCTTTTTGTGTGGAGTTTGCGTGTTCTCCCTGTGTTTGCGTGGGTTTCCTCCGGGTGCTCCGGTTTCCCCCACAGTCCAAAGATATGCAGGATAAGTACAATGGGGCCATTGTAATTGGCATAAGCTGTAGTCGTTTCCCAGCCATAATGTTTGTACATACAGTGGGGCAAAAAAGTATTTAGTCAGTCATCAATTGTGCAAGTTCTCCCACTTAAAGATGAGATAGGCCTGTAATTTTCATCACAGGTATACCTTAACTATGAGAGACAAAACGAGAAAAAAAATCCAGAAAATCACATTGTCTGATTTTTAAAGAATTTATTTGCAAATTATGGTGGAAAATAAGTGTGGCAGCGGGGGCGTGGTCAAGCGCCGGTCTGTGACAGGAGGGCTGAGGAAGGTAAGTGGCAGAATCACTACACCTGATGTCGATTAACCTGTGTTTGTGTGTGTTTTCCCAGTGACCGCGCCCTATATAAGGAGGGAGAGCAGAGAAGCTCTTCCCCGAACAGATACCTGCGTGTGTGTGTCTGTGTTTAATCACTGAGGCTAGACTGAAAAGTGTGGCAATAAAAGTGTATCTTGCAAACCTGATCTCTGTCCTGCCGTCCTCTGTGCTCCACCCTTCCTTAGAACTGTTACAGTGGTGCCGAAACCCGGGACTGGAGCACAGCAGCTTAACAGCCCCATGGAGTCCTCCCCGTTCACTGAACTGGTCCACGCCCTCGCCACGGCCCAGCAAAGCCAGCACCAGGCGCTACTCACCCTCCGAAAGGAGCAAGAACAGCGGTTCGAGGCCCTGGTGTTGGCCCAACAAGAAGATCGACAGGCGTTCCAGCACCTCCTCGCATCGGCGGGGTCCACCAACGCTCCCACCGCGGGCCCGTCCCCCCTCACCCTAACAAAGATGGGCCTGCAGGACGACCCCGAGGCATTCATCACGCTCTTCGAGCAAGTTGCGGAGACCTCGGGGTGGCTGGTGGAGCAGCGGGCGGCACGCCTCCTCCCCCTGCTAACGGGAGAGGCACAGCTGGCCGCGCTACAGCTCCCCGCCAAACGCCGGCTGGCCTACGCGGATCTTCGCTGGGCCATCCTCCAGCGTGTGGGGCACACCCCAGAACAGCAGCGTCAGTGCTTCCACGCTTTGCGCCTGGAGGAAGTTGGCCGGCCGTTCGCATTTGGCCAGCAACTCCGGGACGCCTGCTGGCAGTGGTTGAGGGCCGACAACCGTGATGCCAAGGGGATCATCGACCAGGTGGTGCTGGAGCAATTCATCGCCCGTTTACCAGCAGGAACCGCAGAGTGGGTCTAGTGCCACCGCCCGGCGTCACTGGATCAGGCAGTCGAGCTGGCGGAGGACCATATGGCGGCTGTCCCGGCGGCAGGGCAGCAAACAGCCTCTTCTCTTCTCTCTTCTTCTCTCTCTCTCTCTCCTCCTGTGTCTCGTCCTCGCCCCATTTCCCCACCGTGGAGGCGGCGCCGGCCCGCCGCACCCGCGGTGCCCTCCTGTTGCTCCCTTCTGTGTCTGTCTCTCCCCCCCCCAGGTGAGTGAGCCCCAGAACACCGGTGCGGAGAAGAAGCCTGGGCCGGTTTGCTGGTGCTGTGGGGAGCCGGGCCACCTCCAACAACAGTGCACGGTCATGGAGGTGGGCGTGGTGGTTTGGATCCCCGACGCGCCAGGAGCCGCCCTCGATCAGGCCGGAGTGTATCGCATACCGGTGAGTATTCAAGGGGATACATATCAGGTGTTGGTGGATTCGGGTTGTAATCAGACCTCAATTCACCAAAGCCTGGTGCAAAATGAGGCATTGGGGGGAGCACAGGGGGTGAAGGTGTTGTGTGCGCATGGGGACATTCACAGCTACCCTTTGGTGTCAGTCCACATTTTGTTCCGAGGGGAAAAATTTATAGTGAAGGCGGAGGTTAATCCTCGCCTTACCCACTCTTTAATTTTGGGGACGGATTGGCCGGGATTTCGGGATTTAATGATGCACGTAGTAAAGAGTGGGTCCTGCCATTTAACAGGGGGAGGTCCCGGTGTCGCTTTGGCAGGAGCAGCTGTCGCAGAGCCGTCTACGTCATCTCCACGTCAGAGTGAGGAGCCGCCGGCCCCTCCTCTCTCTGTTGGGGAATCCCTCACGGATTTACCATTAGAACAGTCGCGAGACGAGACTCTGCGGCATGCGTTTGACCAAGTGAGAGTAATCGATGGTCAAACGCTCCAGCCGAACGCCACCCCGTCCTTCCCCTACTTCGCGATTATGAAGGATAGGTTATACCGAGTGACGCAGAACACTCAAACTAAAGAGCAAGTCACGCAGTTTTTAATTCCTAAGAGCCGCCGGGAATTGGTATTCCAGGCGGCTCACTTTAATCCCATGGCTGGACACCTAAGGCAGGATAAGACACTAGCCCGAATAATGGCCCGATTCTATTGGCCGGGGATTCGCGGCGATGTCCGTAGGTGGTGTACGGCGTGCCGTGAATGCCAGTTAGTAAATCCAGCGGCCGTTCCAAAAGCGCCTTTGCGCCCTCTACCGTTAATCGAGACCCCGTTCAAAAGAAATGGGATGGATCTCGTCGGGCCATTAGATCGGTCTATGCAACTATGCAACTGGACTATGCAACGCGATATCCAGAAGCCGTGCCTCTGCACAATATCTCAGCACGCAGTATTGCGGAGGCACTCTTCTGCATCATCTCCCACGTTGGGATCCCAAAAGAGATTCTGACGGATCAAGGCACCTCATTTATGTCACGAACACTGAACGAACTGTATGGGTTATTGGGTATTAAGCTGATCTGCACCAGCGTGTATCACCCACAAACGGACGGTTTAGTTGAACGGTTCAACCGCACCCTTAAGAATATAATTAAAAAATTCGTAAGTGAGGACGCACGTAATTGGGATAAGTGGCTCGAGCCCTTGCTGTTTTCAGTGCGAGAGGTCCCCCAAGCCTCCACGGGGTTCTCCCCATTCGAATTATTATATGGGCAGAAGCTGCACGGCCTTCTAGATGTGCTGCGGGAAAACTGGGAGGAGGGGCCTTCACAAAGCAAAAACGAAATTCAATACGTTATGGACCTGCGCGCAAAACTCCACACCCTCACCCACCTAACCCAGGAGAATTTGCGGCAGGCCGAAGAACGGCAAACCCGCCTGTACAACAAGGGTACGCACCTTAGAGAGTTCGCACCGGGAGATAAAGTACTCGTACTGTTGCCCACGTCGAGCTCCAAATTGGTTGCCAAGTGGCAAGGACCCTTTGAGGTCACACGGCAAGTCGGGGAGGTCGACTACGAGGTGAGGTGAACGGACAGGGGTGGGGCGCTACAGATTTACCACCTCAATCTGCTTAAACTCTGGAATGAGGAGGTCCCCATGGCATTGGTGTCGGTGGTTCTGGAGAAGGCGGAGCTGGGGCCAGAGGTCCAAAAAGGGGCATTAGCATCACGTACCCCTCCGGTCCCCTGTGGAGACCACCTCTCCCCGACCCAACTAGCGGAGGTCACCCAGTTGCAGACCGAGTTTTCGGATGTGTTCTCGCCCCTGCCCGGTCGTACTGACCTCATAGAGCACCACATAGAGACGCCCCCGGGGGTGGTAGTGCAGATCCACCCTTACAGGCTACCCGAACACAAGAAAAAGGTGGTTCGGGAAGAACTCGAGGCCATGCTCGAAATGGGCATCGTCGAGGAGTCCCACAGTGACTGGAGCAGCCCAGTGGTCTTGGTACCCAAGGCCGACGGGTCGGTCCGGTTCTGTGTGGACTATAGGAAGGTCAACACGGTGTCTAAATTTGACGCGTACCCAATGCCTCGTATTGATGAGTTGCTCGATCGACTAGGCACTGCTCGCTTTTATTCGACACTGGATCTGACGAAGGAATACTGGCAAATCCCCTTGACTCCACTATCCCGAGAAAAAACGGCCTTTTCCACACCGTTTGATTTACACCAATTCGTCACACTTCCGTTCGGGCTGTTTGGGGCGCCCGCTACGTTTCAGCGGCTGATGGACAGGGTCCTCCGCCCCCACGCCACCTATGCGGCCGCCTATCTTGATGACATTATCATCTATAGTAATGACTGGCCGAGGCATCTTGAACATCTGAGGGCCGTCCTTAGGTCGCTGAGGCGAGCGGGTCTCACAGCCAACCCGAAGAAGTGTGCGATTGGGCGGGTGGAAGTACGGTATCTGGGCTTCCACTTGGGCAATGGGCAGGTGCGTCCCCAAATTAACAAGACTGCAGCAATTGCGGCCTGCCCGAGGCCCAAGACCAAAAAGGGGGTGAGACAGTTCCTGGGGCTGGCTGGCTACTATCGGAGGTTTATACCTAATTATTCAGACGTCACCAGCCCGCTGACTGATCTCACTAAAAAGGGGGCACCAGATCCAGTCCAGTGGACGGAGCAATGCCAGCGGGCTTTTTCTGAGGTAAAGGCCGCACTGTGTGGGGGGCCACTTTTACACTCCCCTGACTTTTCTCTCCCCTTTATATTACAGACCGATGCATCGGACAGAGGGTTGGGGGCGGTTTTGTCCCAGGAGGTGGAGGGGGAGGACCGCCCAGTCCTATACATCAGTAGAAAGCTGTCGGTGCGGGAGGGGCGCTACAGCACTATAGAAAAAGAATGCCTAGCAATCAAGTGGGTGGTCCTCACCCTTCGTTACTACCTGCTGGGACGCCCTTTCACCCTCTGTTCGGACCATGCGCCCCTCCAATGGCTCCACCGCATGAAGGATGCCAAAGCGCGGATCACCCGTTGGTATCTGGCACTCCAACCCTTTAATTTCAAGGTGGTCCACAGGCTGGGGGCGCAGATGGTCGTGGCAGACTTCCTCTCCCGTCAAGGGGGGGGGAGTCGGCTGCAGGCCGGACAGCCGCCTGGCCTGAGTCGGGCGGTGGGGGTATGTGGCAGCGGGGGCATGGTCTAGCGCCGGTCTGTGACAGGAGGACGGAATCAGGGAAGGTAAGTGGCAGAATCACTACACCTGATGTCGATTAACCTGTGTTTGTGTGTGTTTTCCCAGTGACCGTGCCCTATATAAGGAGGGAGAGCAGAGAAGCTCTTCCCTGAACAGATACCTGCGTGTGTGTGTCTGTGTTTAATCACTGAGGCTAGACTGAAAAGTGTGGCAATAAAAGTGTATCTTGCAAACCTGATCTCTGTCCTGCCATCCTCTGTGCTCCACCCTTCCTTAGAACTGTTACAAAAAGTATTTGGTCAATAACAAAAGTTCATCTCAATACTTTGTTATATACCCTTTGTTGGCAATGACAGAGGTCAAACGTTTTCTGTAAGTCTTCACAAGGTTTTCACACACTCTTGCTGGTATTTTGGCCCATTCCTCCATGCAGATCTCCTCTAGAGCAGTGATGTTTTGGGGCTGTCACTGGGCAACATGGACTTTCAACTCCCTCCAAAGATTTTCTATGGGGTTGAGATCTGGAGACTGGCTAGACCACTCCAGGACCTTGAAATGCTTCTTACGAAGCCACTCCTTCATTGCCCAGGTGGTGTGTTTGGGATCATTGTCATGCTGAAAGACCCAGCCACGTTTCATCTTCAATGCCTTTGCTGATGGAAGGAGGTTTTCACTCAAAATCTCACGATACATAGCCCCATTCATTCTTTCCTTTACACAGATCAGTCTTCCTGGTCCCTTTGCAGAAAAACAGCCCCAAAGCATGATGTTTCCACCCCCATGCTTCACAGTAGGTATGGTGTTCTTTGGATGTAACTCAGCATTCTTTCTCCTCCAAACACGACAAGTTGAGTTTTTACCAAAAAGTTCTATTTTGGTTTCATCTGACCATATGGCATTCTCCCAATCCTCTTGTGGATCATCCAAATGCTGTCTAGCAAACTTTAGACAGGCCTGGACATGTACTGGCTTAAGCAGAGGGACATGTCTGGCACTGCAGGATTTGAGTCCCTGGTGGCGTAGTATGTTACTGACCTTTGTTACTTTGGGCCCAGTTGTCTGCAGGTCATTCACTAGGTCCCCCCGTGTGGTTCTGGGATTTTTGCTCACCGTTCTTGTGATCATTTTGACCCCACGGGGTGAGATCTTGCGGGGAGCCCCAGATCAAGGGAGATTATCAGTGGTCTTATATGTCTTCCATTTTCTAATAATTGCTCCCACAGTTGATTTCTTCACACCAAGCTGCTTACCTATTGCAGATTCAGTCTTCCCAGCCTGGTGAAGGTCTACAATTTTGTTTCTGGTGTCCTTTGACAGCTCTTTGGTCTTGGCCATAGTGGAGCTTGGAGTGTGACTGTTTGAGGTTGTGGACAGGTGTCTTTTAAACTGATAACAAGTTCAAACAGGTGCCATTAATACAGGTAACGAGTGGAGGACAGAGGAGCCTCTTAAAGAAGAAGTTACAGGTCTGTGAGAACCAGAAATCTTGCTTGTTTGTAGGTGACCAAATACTTATTTTACCGAGGAATTTACCAATTAATTCATTAAAAATCCTACAATGTGATTTAGGGCGGCACGGTGGTGTAGTGGTTAGCACTGTCGCCTCACAGCAAGAAGGTCCGGGTTCGAGCCCCGTGGCCGGTGAGGGCCTTTCTGTGCAGAGTTTGCATGTTCTCCCCATGTCCGCGTGGGTTTCCTCCGGGTGCTCCGGTTTCCCCCACAGTCCAAAGACATGCAGGTTAGGTTAACTGGTGACTCTAAATTGACCATAGGTGTGAATGTGAGTGTGAATGGTTGTCTGTGTCTATGTGTCAGCCCTGTGATGACCTGGTGACTTGTCCAGGGTGTACCCTGCCTTTCGCCCGGAGTCAGCTAGGATAGGCTCCAGCTCACCTGCGACCCTGCAGAACAGGATAAAGCGGCTACAGATAATGAGATGAGATAATGTGATTTCCTGGATTCCCCCCCCCCCCCCATTCTGTCTCTCATATCTGAAGTGTACCTACTGTATGATGATAATTACAGGCCTCTCTCATCTTTTTAAGTGGGAGAACTTGCACAATTGGTGGCTGACTAAATACTTTTTTGCCCCACTGTATATCACTATGGCAAAGCTAATAAAATGTTTTAGGGCTGTTTTTACATTAATGGCATTTAGCAGATGCTCTTATCCAGAGCAATGTACAACATACCCAGATCAGCCTGGGGCACTGTTAGGGGTTAGGTGCCTTGCTCAAGGGCACTTTCAGTCATTTCTGCTGGTCCAGAGAATCGAGCCAGCAACTTTTTGGTCCCAAAGCTGCTTCTTTAACCATTAGACCACGGCTTCCACAAAGGCCTTGGAAACCTTGTTAAGGTACGTCAGCATGGACTCCAGGAAATACCAGAACAATTTAAATCAAAATCCAGCTGCCTCTGCCAGGAAACTAAAACGTGGTCGTTACTGGATCTTCCTGCAGGACAATGATCTGGAGCACATGTCCAAATCAACACAAAAATGGTTAGCTGAGCACAGAATCAAGTTTCTGCCATGGTCATCTCAATCCCCTGACCTGAACTCCATTGAAAACCTGTGGGGTGAGCTGAAGAGCACAAGACACGGCAGAGGACCCTGGATGATCTGGAGAGACTATTGCCGCTTTTCCACTACCAACGCGGCTGAGTTGGGCTGAGCCGTGCCGTGCTGAGTCGAGCTGAGTGGGGCTGTTGGAGTTGCATTTCGACTACAACCGCACTGAACCGTGCTGGCTGGAAGTGGGTGGACACATTGGGTGGAGTTAGCGAAAGTGGGTGGACGTCATGTGATGTCGCAAACAGTGACATCAGTGACCTTTTAAGCAGTAGTCTCACGACCCGGAGAGTAAACAATAAACATGGAGTCGTTAGTGTTGCTGGTCTTGGTGCTGTGGCTTGTTGTCACCGACAATGCCAACAGATACTGGCAAGAGCATATAGATGAGGCGAGACAGATCCCAGCGTGCTCGCGGGGCGTGTGTGGGCATGTGAGGACACTCCTCCTCACCAATCAGTGCACAGGGGAGTGTCTCCTCACGCCCCTAGCCCCACTCGGCTCGGTTTGGCTCGCTTCAGCCCCACTCCAAAACCGTGCGAGTTTTGGGTGCTGAGTAGGGCTGAAGCGAGCTGAGTGGCGCCGCTCTAAGGTAGTCGAAACGCAAGCCGTGTCGGGCTGAAGTGAGCTGAAAAAGGGTAGTGGAAAAGGGCCATATGTAAAGAGGAATGGTCTCAGATGCCCTGCTCTGTATCTCCAACCTTTTAAAATGTTATAGGAGAAGACTCAGTGATGTTTTACTGGCAAAGGGAGGGTGTACAAAATATTAAATGCAGGGGTGCCAATAATAGTTGCATATGTGTTTTTGATGAAAATAATTATTTCTTGATGAGAGATTTGTTTTTCTCTGAATAAATTTATTTCAATTAAAGGTTGGATTTTTTTTTTCAGTGTGAGATGAAGCTATTTCACCAAAGGGTGGATTTTTTTAAAACCCTTTTTACTAATTTCACATAGCGTGGCAATAATCATGGAGGGCACTCTAAACAATGGAACACCACCCATGTGAAAACTACGTAGGTCTTATTTATGCAATTATCCAATCAGCCAATCATGTGGCAAAACAATACATAAAATAACAGATATAGGTCACATCAAATACCAGAATGGGAGAATACATGTGACTTTGGCTGTGACATGGTTGTTGTTGCCAGATGGAAAAAAAAATATCTGCTGAGAGGCAGTCTTGTGGATGGAAATGAGAGATGAGTGGCCAGACCGGTTCAAGCTGACAGGAATGCTATGGCAGCTCAAATGACTACTCCTAACAACTGTGGTGAGCAGAAAAGCATCGCAGAACACAAAATAAGCCGGACATTGAGGAGGATAGGCTACAGCAGTAAAAGACTTCTACTCCGCGCTAAACAGGAATCTGAGGCTACAGTACTAGGGCAAAGGCTCACTGAAGCTGGACAACTGGAAAAAGCTCTGTGAAAACTAGCAGATTAAAGGGCTGATGACACGAACATGACTCTATGCAATTTCTTAAACTATACAACATGGCAAACATGTTACATTTCTGTTATAATTACGTGAAAAGAAGCTGCTGTTACGCAAATATCCAACTTTTAATTGCACAGCGCAAGAAAACTGGGTCCGTGGCTCGCGGCCATGTTGTGACGTCAGCGGGAGAACACGCTGCGGTTCACTGGCTGTTCTACTCATAGACATCCTATGGTTCTACTCTGGTTCTACTCAATGGAAATGGCGCATGAAAACGCCGGTGAACTCTCTAGTGCTAGCTCTTCCTCTTCTGGGAGTCTAGAATTGTGTTGATCTCTTCCGAATAGAATCTATGATAGCCTACCCTCTTTACCCTTTGCCTCTCGTTGCTAGGCGGCAGTTACATGAAAGCCGCAAGCCGCAAGTGATATCACGCCGACTTTATGATTACATTTATGATTATCATGTAGAATCTATAGCTCTACGTACCTTTATCTTATGTCGTTTCACAACACATGTTCTGACAGGAGGACTGTCTTTGGATCCGGCATAGCTACTAGTAGACCCCCTCCGGAATACTGCCAGTATTCCGGAGGGGGTCTACTAGTAGCTATGCCGGATCCAAAGACAGTCCTCCTGTCAGAACATGTGTTGTGAAACGACATAAGATAAAGGTACGTAGATGGCACTGCTGATGGTAGTAGGCACTGCTGATGGTAGTAACACACGTTTGTGCTGAACTGAACACCCAAGAGATTCTTTTAAGCTGGGAAGGGTGTCAAAACAATCCAAATCGAAGTGTTCAGAGCACAGGACGGATGTTGGTGAGGGCTCCCACTTGTCACGAGTGCGCCTGACTTGCTTCACCCACTTCGCATGCAGCTCGGGATCTCTGGGAAACTTGAATAAACTTACCCCATCCTTGTGGGTTTTGGAGCAAAAGCCGGCAACACAACGCGAAGGCATAATAACTAATATATATATATATATATATATATATATATATATATATATATATATATATATATATAATGTATAATAATAATACTAATAATGACAAACTGAACACCTGTCGCATCAACAATAAACTGGTAAGTTAGGAGGAAGGTTCTTTCGCTGACGTCATATAGTTCCTCCTCCTCTTTCGTCTCCTGGGTGCTGCAGCCCCGTCAAATTTGCCCAAATAGCCACGTTTTTTATCATAACTTGTAAAATAGGCGCCTTCGTGAATTAATATATGGATCATCGGGAATTACTTTTTATGTTATAAAACATCACCAAAGATGTCAAAAATGTGTCATCAGCACTTTAAATCTCTTTTTGCTGTAATCAGATTTTAAGGGTGTACAAACTTTTACAGTCAACCTAAAGTAGTTATTCAGGCAATTATGTGTACCTAATAAAGTGGCAAATAAGTGTGTATATAATGAATTACATACAGGTTTCCAGTTAGGGTTAAGCTCAGGGCTGTCCTCTGGCCAGTCCTCCACACACTTCTCCTGGAAAACAGCACAAATATACAATGTTAGAACACGTCCAAGTACAAGTTTTCACATGCACACACAGAAAAGTACACACCTGGCCGATGAAGAGAATATCCTCATAAACTTGGCTCTGGTTTACTTCATAAGTTAGCATGGTGTCCTGTCAATCCAAAAGACAATATTTACTACTTTTCCATACTTTCATCCCTGCAGCACTGTAAAGTGGTCATGCAAAGAGTATTGCTGAATATTGCCACACTTCTACTGTATATAATAATAGTAGAGCGGGAGAGTAATTGGACACAAATTACCTGGATATTAGTTGTAGGTTGTGTCACAGTAGGTAAGGACATGGGAGAAGCCATGGTGGGTGTGAACAGAGTCTGTGCAGGTTTCTGATCAGCAGGTACAGCTACAGCAGGTGTGTCATCTTTGATACTCTGAAGAATTGACAAAAACAAGATTTTCTGATGCTGGGTAGACTACTTAAAAAAGCACTAATCAAAACTGCAGTCCTATATAGGGATACAGCTTCCTTTGTTTTCAGACCGAGTATGAGAACATGTGATTTGGTATTTGTGAATACCAATACCGAAGCCAAAATTAGTAACCTACTTAGTATTAAGCAAACTGGAGACATCATAGAACAGTTTATGTTGGTTGTCTCCATCTGCTTCTAGTATTCAGCTATTCAGGCTAAGTTTTATGTTTAACCTTCATCCTACCAAGTGGGGTCCATCTGGACCCCGCACCTATATGTTTGTTTGCCATTTTAAAAATATGTGACATACTGCCTCACCGTTTTATGAATTTGTCGGAATTTATGTCTTAATTAAAAGACTAAAGCATCGGAAGATCAGCTTTTTGCATTGTGAAGGTATAATTAATTTGTTACTGGGGTCCAACCGGACCCCAGAGTAAAGTTTATCTGTCTTTCATTTTAGAATTGAATAGCACACGGAAAGTTAACTTCTTTTATTTCTTTTATGTTCCATAATGAAACTACCAAGGCATTCCTTCTTGGGGTCCGTGTGGACCCCACTGCTGCAGTAAGCACAGGCTGCAAAACAAAAGCCCTAAATTATTTTACAATTACTTTTTTGTTTTAAATTCTGTAAGAAAAGACCCAAGTTGTAATCCAGAATGTTTTAGAGCTGCATGAGCTGCAAAAATCATGTATATAATGCCAATTTTTTTTGTGGCGCTATAATTTGCTACATGTATGCTAGTTATTGCAATATTATTGCAATGTTATTGCATTTATAATACATCATTGATATTCAGCCATAGTGGATTTTGTTCTTCAATAAAGTTATGTCTGTTTGCTGCATTGAATTGGTTCTTACTGCATTGATTTCAAGGTATTCCCTCCTGGGGTCCATACGGACCCCGCCTGGTAGTTTGTGTATGTAAAATTGGCTGGTAGGATGAAGGTTAAGTGTGTTCTTTATGCCTTGGGCCCTTTAGTGTATTGCTGTTATTAATACAAGATGTTCTGAACAAAACTTATCTGGTGATTTTGTCTTTATAAGCTTTAATTTTAAAGAAAAGTATTGGGGTCCAAACGGACTCCACATGGTAAGATTAAGGTGTAAAATAGCATGGTAGGATGAGGGTTAAGATGTTACTGCTTTTAAACAGGCGCAAGAGCAGCCTACCTGAGCATCATTGAGGGTCATCATTAAAATTAATTGCACCTTGACATGCAAGCAAAGTCTAGACCCTGAAAAAAGGAAGTGCACGTCTCAGTGCTTACAGGACTGAAGTGTTCTCACACCAGAGGTGGACAGTAACGAAGTACATTTACTTGAGGATCTGTACTTTACTTGAGTATTTTTTTTTGGCAACTTATGACTTTAACTTCACTACATTTGAAAGACAAATATCATACTTTTCACTCCACTACATTTCTATCAAGGTCCTCATTATTCATTACTATGAAACAGCTTTGAAAGTGGATTTTTTTTATTTTATTTTCTAAAACGTGATTAGTTTTTTTGCAGGTGACACTGAGACAGTCTATCAGTAATCACTAGCGTCACATCACGTCCATAGACTGTATAAAATCAAGTTCAGTCATTTCTCTACAGCATTATTTAACACAATCAGTTGACAGCAGAATGGAAGGAGATGGTTCTTCCGGGGAATGCATGCACTCATATTTAAAGTTTTCTGAAAGGAATAAAGAGTCGTTTCATTTTAAATGTTTGCTTGGATAGTTTGCACTTTAGCGGGCGCTGTACTTTACCGAGCCTAGCGGCGTTTGAGTGAATTTAAGCAGGGGTTCGGGGGGCGGCAGCCCCCATATTATCAATAATAAAGAAAGAAAAGCTTACCTTGTTCTATTATACAGTATGTCAAAGTCATCAAAACTGGTGTTTGTCTGTGCTTTGGGATTGGTTGTTTGAGGGTTAAGGTTAGGGTTAGCATGATTTTTCGCATATTTTAGCGCCTGCTAAAGTGCAGTAGTCCCGAGGTATGTAAACATTTTATTCCAAGAAAAAGCTTGGAATGAAGTTGTCTGTGCTTTTAGAGCTAGCGATAATGTTGCAATAGCTATACAGTCTGGTTAGTCAAATGACTATCTATGGATTTTCCCGCCAAGTTGCCATCGCCTTGTCCACGGCTAATGTTAACACACAGCTAGTTAACTTGGACACTGTTAGTTAGCATGTAAAAATGGAGTTACGCTAACTTATCTGAAGTCCCTTCAGAAATATCTCATCTCATCTCATTATCTCTAGCTGCTTTATCCTGTTCTACAGGGTCGCAGGCAAGCTGGAGCCTATCCCAGCTGACTACGGGCGAAAGGCGGGGTACACCCTGGACAAGTCGCCAGGTCATCACAGGGCTGACACATAGACACAGACAACCATTCACACTCACATTCACACCTACGGTCAATTTAGAGTCACCAGTTAACCTAACCTGCATGTCTTTGGACTGTGGGGGAAACTGGAGCACCCGGAGGAAACCCACGCGGACACGGGGAGAACATGCAAACTCCGCACAGAAAGGCCCTCACCGGCCACGGGGCTCAAACCCGGACCTTCTTGCTGTGAGGCAACAGCGCTAACCACTACACCACTGTGCTGCCCTGCCTTTCAGAAATATGTTTTAGCATAATCCTGCCAAATTAAAAAAATGTAGAAATCTTTCTTTTCTAGTAGCGTTAGCTACCCAATTTGAGTTTGAAAAGAGTTTGCTAGCATGTCAGGTGGAGCTTCACTGACTAGCTAGCTTAACATTAAACTACCATGATTCCACAGGCAGATTCATATGTGCATGAATACATACACTTACACACACACACACACACACACACATACGCGAGACCTGTGAGACAGACAGTATTGTACTAGTCAGTCACAACAAACTGCTGGAATTTTTTGTTTTGATGTCAGATGATGGTCTTACTTTTTTTTTTGTCTTGCCTAAAGCAGTGTTGCTTTTGGGCAGTTATTAAGCTCGAGGTGTGGATCTGGGTTTTAATCAGGTTGGATTGTCATTTTTATTTTCTGAGCAAGCTGCATTTACAGCTACTCCACTGTCTTCCTGATGAACATACACATACATGTGTGCACACACTGGCGGAGCTGGGTCAGAACCCTACCATGCTGCTTTGTGGGGGTGGGGAGGAGTGTTAAAATAATAATAAAAAAAAACACTGGCTCTTTTTCAGTTCAGTTGTGTTTCATTTTGTAACCTTCTACCAGGCGTTTATTGTACAGGTTCTACAAGTTAGTCAGTAAATCCAGTCGGTTGCTTCAGAGGCATTAGGTTTTGTAAGCCAATAATACAATGATGCATTGACAGAAAATGTACTTTTAATACTTAAATATTTTTAAAAGCAAGTACTTCAGTATTTAACTTAAGTAAAAAGTTGACTGGACAACTTTCACTTGTATCGGAGTAACATTTGACCAGTGGGATCTGTACTTTGACTTAAGTAATGAAGTTGGGTACTTTGTCCACCTCTGTCTCCTACACAACAGTTTCTCTGCACACTCGCTTCACTGCTCCATGCTTGTGAATGCATTTGTGAAGTCAATGCATAACACTTTATAGTCATTTTTAAAAACCACGCTTGCTGATAGTGCTCTGAGTGCTCAGGTTGGCTATCCTCACACCCTGTCTGTTCAGTAGTGCTTCAACGTACAAGTACACTAGGCTTACATGACGTTCTATCATGTCGTATTGGACATTGGTATCTGAGTATTTTTTATGAGTCAAAGAGCATGGTATCACACTGATACCATTACTGCTGCATAGTTAGTGCTATGCTTACCTTGTTAGGATTCTTAGGAGCCTTACTGCGTGGGGTTGGTTTGGGGGGTCGTCTTCTGAACATCTACAAAATGTAAACAGCTTCTTTTCATTTTTATATTCCTTAATATTTAAAAAAAAAAGTTTAGATCTGTAAAAACAGAGGGAATTGCTGAAGAAAATTACAATTAATCAAATCGTTAAGATATTCCTACCCACTCTCCATTTGTTGATACATTAAGAGGTGAAGGCAATGTAGAAGTTTCCTGGAACATTCCATGACTTGGCTTTGTAGGAGTGAACATTTTGTCAAAGTGGATGTCCTGTGGCTTGAACAGTCCATTATTCACAGTGGAATTATCAGATAAATGAGAATTATTATTCTGGAGAGATGCTGGGGTCTGAAGTAATTGGGTCTTTTGAAATACTGTGCTCTGTGCGCTAAACTCAGGAGTTTGAACAATATCACTTGACTGAGATGCAGCAGTGTTTGTGAACATGTCATCATTGATCACTGGAGTAGGTAAAAAACTAGACATGTTTTTAAGAACGTCCAGCTGACTGGATGCTGTGGTAGAAGGAATGGGTTCCTCATCATTCTTTTGATTGGCTAGTATGCGTTCTAAGAGAGAATCCTTATCTTCTGATGTTTTCTCATCGTCTACCATTCTCTGGGAGACATTGGTTTCCTCTTTGAAAAGTTCAAAAATGTTTGTTTGTTGATTGCTTAGACCAGTTGGAGAAATTCTGGCAGAGTTTGAATTTTGGAATATGTCCCATTTTTGACTGTGGAATGTGGCTTGGTTTGTTTCCTGGCTTAGAGTAGGAGGTGGGGAAACAGCACAGTCATTCTCAAGTGATGGTGCTGAAGATGTTGGAAGGTAAGGCCACCCATTACTTTGTCCATGCCTTAACATGAAGTCTTTGTTGTTGTCTCTAGAAACAGTGTTCTCATTGGAGTCCTACAAGACAAAAATCATATTCAGACTATCCTTTTTTTGTGTGTGTAGTTTTGATCTTGAAGTGAAGGGCAGACGGACACAGGAGATTATAGCTTACTTTGTCTTGAGTCAAAAATGGGTTTGTGCTTGTTGGGCTGAATCCACTGGCTGTGGTCTGAAAGTAAGAATGACAAAGCAATTTTAAAACTATGTATTACACAGCACTTTTCTTTCATATCACACCCACAATCACTCACTGTCATGTATCTGGAATGACGTTGTACTTAAAAGAACACACTTATCTTAAGGCACAAGACAAAGGAATTCAGCGGTGTGTTTTATTTATTTATTTAAATTAAATTTTTTTTTTGCAAGTCCATTCTCAATAGAGAAAAAGATTTATAAAGTGTATAATTGTTTTACTTGACAAAACATTTTATTGCTCCTCTGAAAGGAGTACTTCGTCATACTCAGTCGTCTATAGTCTTAGAAAGAATGTGTAGAAAAAATATACAAATTATGTGTACCACTCTAGTTTACACAGTTTGTCTCATCTCATCTCATTATCTCTAGCCGCTTTATCCTTCTACAGGGTCGCAGGCAAGCTGGAGCCTATCCCAGCTGACTACGGGCGAAAGGCGGAGTACACCCTGGACAAGTCGCCAGGTCATCACAGGGCCTAGACACAGACAACCATTCACACTCACATTCACACCTACGGTCAATTTAGAGTCACCAGTTAACCTAACCTGCATGTCTTTGGACTGTGGGGGAAACCGGAGCACCCGGAGGAAACCCACGCGGACACGGGGAGAACATGCAAACTCCGCACAGAAAGGCCCTCGCCGGCCACGGGGCTCGAACCCGGACCTTCTTGCTGTGAGGCGACAGCGCTAACCACTACACCCCCGTGCCGCCCTATACAGTTTGTCAATATTAAATTAGTGTCAGAAAAATTCAGCTTTTTACACAGTTATGTGTAGTTTTGTACACATTAACACAATATTTGTAGACTGATCTGCTCTACACAAACTCAGTGTCAGTTTTTTAATTCATTAGCTATTTGGTTTAGCTGAAGAGCAACCAGCTCGTAATCTGATAATAACATTGACTTGCCTTTTCATTTTATTGTATACTGTTGTACATAAAATATCATGTTTTATTTTATAATCACTCCACTATATCAATCAATTAAAAAAAAAAAGAAAATCCGTAGCTCAGTGTAGAGCCCTGCACTCCCGCAGGAGTCCCGCGGGACCCGCACTGCGGCAAAGCAGTGCAGCGCGGGACAAATTTTGAAAGCTCATTGCGGGCGCAAGTGCACATATGCGGCGCGGGCGGGAGCGGTGATAAGCTGCAGTCCCGCTAACTAAAAATATGTTCGAAATAAAATGTATAAATTATTAATTTATGTGTATCATATATAATTTGTGCTGGATGCTTTATTTAGCATTAATAAAAACATTTTAAGATGCCTGAACTTGCAAAGAGAGTCAAATTTGCGGGAAATCTTTTGATCACTCTGACTCGCAGTTCACACCTAGCTAGCAAGAGAACCAAGAGTGAAGTGATTTAATGCTTGCGTTAGTCTACAGCTTTAATCAGAGAGACAGGTTTCACAGTGACGGTAGGCTTGACTCAATACTGTCCCAGAAATCCTTCCTGTAATATGCAAATTTGGCTGTCCAATCAGAGGCGTCCAAATTTGCATATTACAGGAAGGATTTCTGGGATAGCATTGAGTCAAGCCTACCGTCACTGTGTAACCTGTCTCTCTGACTAAAGTTGTAGACTAACTCAAGCAATAAATCAATTCATTTCTCTTACTAGCTCTGCTAGTAAGGGAGGGGGACTGCACAGCGCGGGCGGGAGTGGGACTGCACAATGCGGGCGCGGGAGGGAGGGGGACTGCACAATGCGGGCGCGGGCGGGAGGGGGACTGCACAATGCGGGCGCGGGCGGGAGGGGGACTGCACAATGCGGGCGCGGGCGGGAGGGGGACTGAAAAATCCGACCAGCGCAGACCTCTAGCTCAGTGGTCATTGAATGCCTTTGAACATCCTTTCCGTTTCTCAGAGGCAATGTAAACAACACTGCTAACGTCAGCCATTTAGAAGCTAGTCAGTACTTATTTACTACTCGCAGTTTAATGCAGCGGTAGTCTGGTTAACACCAGACCATATCACAAGTCTTTTCAGATCGGAACGATTGTGCAAAGCAGCATGGGATTTCGCAGGCTAATGCAGCGGTACTTTACGGATAAGACTGAAGACCCCTGCTTACAACCCCTGGAAATCTGTGGGTAATAATGAGGGATTTCAGTGGGGGAATTTTAACTAATGGGGTTACTCAAGTAGTGCTACATTAACGCTCTTTATATCTTCAGCTTGAATAACATTAGCTTGTGGCTTGTTTTTAGCAACTACATTTGATGTGCTCTTGAAGCAGGTAAAGGCTGATTTATGTTGTTGTTACAGTTGTAGTTAATTGTTTTTCATTGGCAAGTGTGTGTTTTGTGCATGGTGTCATAGGGTAACATTAACTTCCAGTGACTTTGGCCGGAGTGTGTGATAAGCATTATGAGAGCTGAATAACATCGAAACTGGCATTTTGACAGGGAGAGGATTTATGCCGGTGACAGTTAGAGCAAAATTTCTGAGGTAAGTTGTACTTGAAATCATTTCTTAACACATATTTCCACACAACATCATCTGCTGCTGTTATTTTTAAAACTGGTTTAGTTTGGTTTCTAACAGAACTGTTAGGCTGTGTATTTTACTCCATGTTAACTTTAGACGTTTAGACAAATGTGCTAACTTTAATGTCAAAATGGCACAGGAAGCTATTTTACATGGCACAAATACAGCAGGGAAATATTTTTTAAGTATTCTTGCTCAACTTGCAAGATGGAAATTTAACTTGTGAGATATTTTATGTAGTTGTGTGCCATATTTTATTAGCATTAGGTTGTACTTGGTATTATTAAAGAGCCTGGCTAGAACTCTAGGTTCTACTAATTATTAAGCATCATGAGGCAGGATTTTTTTTTCCTTCTTCTTCTTCTTGCAAACTGTCTAATTTCACTGTATAGCTAAGTAAAATGTACCTCATACAGCCATGGCTAGCTTAATCCAACTATTTCCCATGAGAGTAATCCTTTTAATACAAATATATTTAAGAAAATATAGTTCAGATCTGTAAGAATGTTGGTGTATGAATGTGTGGCTGCAGGCTTGTGTTACCAAACATTAAGTGAGGGGGGAAAAGCAAATGAGCTGTGATATCAGCTAATGCTTTGTGTAAAATATTGTTTTTAAAAAAGCGGCTGCTGCATTATTTGTCCAAATGTTAACATTTTATGAATTTATTATGCACCAAATGGACCAATCTGAAGATGATCATCAGCCAGTGATTCCTGGGTACTTGGATTATCAGATCTACTGTACGTCAATCCAAAATACAAAGTTTTGGAATAAGTGAAATGTAGAATGTGTGGCTGTGTGTCATGTTGCCTAATGAAATTGGAAAAAGAACTGTTTTGTCCTACGTCTGACATTTCCTTTATTACTGCTGAAATTCTATGAAATTCTATTTTATGAATTTGTATCGTTATATTCTGCAGTTTGATTTCTGTGAATCCTATTGTTAATACTTCATGATAGTAAATGTGTTGATAATAAATATGTTGAAGTCATAAAAAGTGCATTATTGTCATTAACTAATTTTGTGTCAAATAACACTTTTGTGTAGGGTTTTAGGCATGTTTTAAACACAGTGTGTGTAGCCAAGGACGGCACATAATGTATTAATATTACACGTTTACACTTTTATGTTAACCTTCCTGACACATTCACTGTGTTAAAATCATTCACACAGTGAATGTGTTAAAATTAACACAATAAGTGTTGTCCCAAAACTCATCCACTGATGTGTAAGAATTTAACACAAATTGTGTCAGTTTTAACACACCATTTCTAAGAGTGTAGGAACTCTCTAGAGACAGATAGAGGTATTTTACCTGAACTGGACTTAGAAATGGGTTCCCTGATTTCAGACATCCATTCTGTTAAAAATAGAGCAGTATTGGGTCATTTCTTGAATAGGTGATTAAAGATCACACAACAAAATGAAATACCAAAAGTCCAACCTCACCTGTGTGAGCTGAATATCTGATGTTTGTGTAGCATTAGAGGAACCATTGAGTAAGATATTCTCCTAATAAAACAAAGAACATAAACCAAATCAGGGATCATCTGATGCTCTTTCAGGCTC
Source organism: Neoarius graeffei (assembly GCF_027579695.1). NCBI lineage: Eukaryota > Metazoa > Chordata > Actinopteri > Siluriformes > Ariidae > Neoarius > Neoarius graeffei. The sequence goes on along the minus strand of NC_083571.1, from coordinate 48,394,869 downwards.
TTCTCAAAATAGTAACAGGAGTCTATTCGTGTCACAAAAGTGTACCTGTTTAGACTGCAAACCAATGCTAGTCTTAAGACTGATTGAGAAAACCTATGAGTCAATAACAAATTGAATTTTTGTTTATTGTTGTTCAAGTTTCTTGTTGGCCAAAGAGTGAAATGTAACAATATGGAAATGGAACATAAATCCATTAACATGAAAAGAAACTTTATACCCCCTAGAACCATGGTTCTGAAAGTTGGGTACAGAGACCCCCAGGAGTCCATGAAGCATAAGCTTTTTGTTTTGTTTTGTTTTGTTACAGTAGTGGAAATCAAACCCACCATTATCAAAGTTATAATTGCTATAAATAATTTCATCTGGAATATAATGACAGTTTTAATATAAATTATGTGGAATGTTCACCAATTAAAAGCGCCCTGGTTCATATAAAATATGCTAAATAATATTGTACATGTTTAAATAATTGTCCTATTTTAAATTTTTTAATAAAATACAACTTTTTGTCCATCAAAAATGTTTACCTTGTACTGTCTGTTTGAGTGACTTAGAGACACTCTTTTCAGGACATTCTCTATCTCTTTAACACTCTGCTGAGAAATATATACATATTATAAAGGCATTAATTAGATAATGAGATAATCACATCATGCTGTCTCTTGCATGGTATGCAAGCAAATTTTCACATTCATATCAGCTATGCCTAATACTGTCACTCCATGTTTTCCAAACATGTGACTGCTTATAATCAAGGAAAATCGTGCAGAAATTCTGATGAATATGTTGTGTAGCAGTTGTGTTTGTGTTACAAATAGGTTGTGTAACAGGAGGACTTTTTGTAACAAATTAAATATCTTCTTTGCAAGCCGAATATTTGCTGAGCATGTAAAATAACATCCTTTTGGGAAATTTGGGAAGTACAAATATAGCTCCTCTACAAAGACTCCACCAAAATTATGGGGTTTGTTTTCACTTTCACTTTTTTTTTTACACTGTCTTATTCCAACTATATCTTGAAATAGAATGACAGTTGTGATCATTGATCAGTCTACCAAAAATTTCATTTTATAGCATGCCAGGATATTAGACAAATGTTGTCAACAAAATTGTTGTCATTGGAGGAATAGTTGTAACACACTGAATTCTCATTGAGTAAGCCTACTTCAAAAGCTTCTAATACAATAAAATATTATGTTAAATTGTCTATAAATGCAATTCTTGTCAGTCATGCTGACACATGAAATTATGCTACATCTAAAACACATGGTGCATGGAGCAATACATTTCTTTGAAAGATATAGCAATCGTTTATAATTGACAACTTTGTAGTCAATTGCAAAAGGAATCTAGCTAAAGTTCAGAAGAATATAAATATGAATATGCCAAGAATACTGTATGTACAGTCCTGTGCAAAAGTCTTAGGCATAAGTAAAGAAATGCTGTAGACCAAAAATGGCTTAAAAATAATGAAATGAAATGTTTCAACATAAAAAAATACTATAAACCACAGTGAGCCATAATAAATTACATAGTCAATATTTGGTGTGAGACGACCCTTTGCTTAAAAAAAATAGTAGTTTCAGGTACAATGAGTGCAGTTTGATAAGGAAATGAGCTGTAGGTTTTACTGAGCATCTTGCAGAACCAGCCACAGTTCTTCTGGACACTTTGACTGTCACACTTGCTTCTTCATTTTGCACCAAAACCCAGCAGCCTTCATTATGTTTTCTTTTTTCATCTGAAACATGGTTTCTTATGTAATATGCTGCTCAGATACAAACCTAATTTTTTTCTGTAACATTTAATTTTGTGCTGGAAAACAAACGTTGGAACTCTAAAATGTTTTTGTACTGACTTGATAATGTAGAAGTCATAAAATAGAAATCTATAACAAAGACTGTATGAACAAAAATAGGGTGCCTAAGACTTGTGCACAGTACTGTAGTTCCATCAGTGAAGTTATTATAAGCTGTTAGAAAAATTAATTGTTGTAACAAATGAACACCTTTTGTTTACACACTATGTATGAACGTTTTGACATTTTGTTTTGTGATTAGGCAGATAAAACAAATGTAGGATAGATAAACAATTATGTTTTATATCTACAGTCTTTGTTTCCTTGTTTTTAGAATTGCGAAGATTTTGGTCAACTATGAACAACGGAGACCAAAATGAGTCTCTTCATTCACAGGTATCAAAAATGCTGAAGGATTTAGATATAAAATAAGTAGAGAGAACACTCCAGGGGGTTTCTCCACCTCTGGGTGCTTTTACATCCCAGTGGTTGTTTTTCATTAAAACTAACAGATTTTTATTTTAATCATTTAATTTTATGTAGTTCACATCACAACATCCTGATAGACATCTAATCATGCATGTATATTATAGTTTTGCCTCTCTTCAATTGCCTTTTATCAAAGAATTTTGCTGTTTTATGATTGTCCCAGACCCAGAGCTGCAATTTTAAAATGTTAAAAACCACTACAAAAGTATCATTTTAAAAATGTTCTTTTACATGCTTGTCTTAAGAAAACATTAAATAAGCACGTGCAATTTCAATTTCTATTGCATCTAATGCTATTTTTTGAAATAAAACATCAGTGTCCCACAGTTATCGGTCATTTCGAGCACAACTATTTTAAACTACTAGAGCCACGTTAAATATAGTTTATGTGAATGCCAAGGAAACAGTAGTGTCAGTGAAGAGCAAGGTTGAGGTCAAACATGAGAGACATGTGGTGATCAGAAAAGGAGAAAAATCCAGGTAACTATTACTTGTAAACAAAGTATTTTTATTGTGTGTCATTTCCACTCAGGCTGTAAATCTGTCAAATTAGGTAAAATAAGTGGGAAAAAATAGCATATTTTTATGTATTTTGGATACATTATGTGCTAACACCAAATGTGGCAAGGGAGTATGCTAATATACTGAAAAAAGCAAAAGAAAAAAAAAACTGTTAGAATGTCATTTCCACCACAGAAAGAGTTGTGATGGAAATTATAGACTGTTGTGGAAATGACAGCTATAGTTCATATTTTATTTTAGTTTATATTTTGTGTGTGTGTGTGTGTGTGTGTGTGTGTGTGTGTGTGTGTGTGTGTACTGTATGGTATATTAGAATAAACCTGACATTTAATCAGGGCTTTCATGTGTCCTGGCATGCTCTCCACCAGTCTTTCACGTTGCTCTTGGGTGACTTTATGCCATTCCTGGCACAAAAATTCAATCAGTTCAGCTTTGTTTGATGGCTTGTGAACATCCATCTTCCTTTTGATCACATTCCAGAAGTTTTTAATGGGGTTCAGGTCTGGAGATCAGGCTGGCCATGACAGGGTCTTGATCTTGTGGTCCTCCATCCATACCTTGATTGACCTGGCTGTGTGGCATGGAGCATTGTCCTGCTAGAAAACCCAATCTTCACAGTTTGGGAACATTGCCAGAGCAGAAGGAAGCATGTTTTCTTCCAGGATAGCCTTGTACATGGCTTGATTTATGCGTCCTTCACAAACAAAATCTGCCCCATTCCAGCCTTGCTGAAGATCATCCTTGCCCAGATCATCACTGATCCTACACCAAATTTCACAGTGGGTGCGAGACACTGTGGCTTGTCGACCTCTCCAGGTCTCCATCTTATCATTAGATGATCAGGTCATTGGGAAAAGATGAAAATTGGACTCATCGGAGAAGATCACCTTACTCCAGTCCTCTGTGGTCCAATCCTTATGGTCTTTCGCGAACCTCAGCCTGGCTCTTCTTTGCTTCTCATTGATGAAGGACTTTTTACTAGCTCTGCATGACTTCAGCCCTGCCCAGAGGAGCCTGTTTTGAATTATCCTTGCCATGCACTTAATCCCAGTTCCAGGTTGCCATTCTTTTTATAGGTCACTTGATGTCACCCGACAGTTGTTGAGTGACATTTGAAGGAGTTGATGAGTATCCCAGTCAGTGGAGAGTCATTTTCACATCATTTTTTCATTAGTGCTAGAACATATGTAAGTGACTTTAAAAATAACTATGGACCTGTAAAAAATGAATTCCTGATGATGGAAAACACAGCTCATGGCATTTTGCAATGTTGAGTAATAATATAAATTTCGTTCATGAAGTCGTATGATTTGTTATGTGGTATGATTAGGTAGCGATAGGCATGGCAATTGAAACATAATCAAACACAATGAGTTATATTCTATTATCGCCAAATAATATACATAAATTGAGATGTGGTAGAAATTAAGTTTTTTATAACGCTTGTGAAAAATAGAAAAAAATAACAATATTCCTCAGTCATCCAAATGTGCCCATTATCATACTTTGTTATAAGGCAAATTAATGAAACTAGGAAGAATGTTAAAAGTGTGTTTGGAGAGTATTCATTTCTTAAAAGCTGACAGGGCCAAAAGTGCCCAGATTTGAAGAAACACCCTACACTGAAACCACTGAGTAACTTATAACTGAGTGAGACTAAATTTGTGTTGCTTTTTTTCACTTACAGATCGTCGTTCTGCTGAGGCAAATTCTTTTTGCCCGCCAATGTGATAATTTTGCGTCTCCTGAAACATACAAGAAACATCACACATCAGGTTATGTTATGAAATGAGCTTTTCATACTAAAGACCTCAGTTATTTTAAATGTTTGTATCGACTTACCATGTATGCAAGCATTTAAAAACCAGCCGCTCAGTTGGAGCCACTAAAAAGAACTAGTATTTCTGCAGCTGAGTCTTGCCTGAGCACTTTTGCCAATTCTGAAAGAAACAACAAGCAACATGAGAGAGAAAATATGTGAACTTGTTCAGCCAGTTCGTCTCACTCAAAGCATTTGCATTCTGAAGCGTCACCATCAGCTTGGATCCAATTATAGCAGTTAAGTAACTGATCCCAAATTCACTTGCACCATAAGTGTCTTCAAAAAACCTCAGAATGAATTCATTGTCAAATTATACACTACCGTTCAAAAGTTTGGGGTCACCCAGACAATTTTGTGTTTTCCATGAAAAGTCACACTTTTATTTACCACCATAAGTTGTAAAATGAATAGAAAATATAGTCAAGACATTTTTCTGGCCATTTTGAGCATTTAATCGACCCCACAAATGTGATGCTCCACAAACTCAATCTGCTCAAAGGAAGGTCAGTTTTATAGCTTCTCTAAAGAGCTAAACTGTTTTCAGCTGTGCTAACATGATTGTACAAGGGTTTTCTAATCATCCATTAGCCTTCTGAGGCAATGAGCAAACACATTGCACCATTAGAACACTGGAGTGATAGTTGCTGGAAATGGGCCTCTATACACCTATGTAGATATTGCACCAAAACCCAGACATTTAGTAGAATTTAACTAGAATAGTCATTTACCACATTAGCAATGTATAGAGTGTATTTCTGATTAGTTTAAAGTGATCTTCATTGAAAAGAACAGTGCTTTTCTTTCAAAAATAAGGAAATTTCAAAGTGACCCCAAACTTTTGAACGGTAGTGTATGAGGTCTTAATAGTTCCACAACATACTGTACAAGTCCATTCCTCATGTTATGCAATTTGTGGTCAAGACATACATGTAGTAATTCGTCCATGCTGAAATATCCAGCTTGGACTGACCAGAGCCAGAGCTGCCAATATACAGGCTGAGCCGGTCAAACTGGTAGACCATGTTTCCCAGCTTTCCAACTTTATTACTCACTAAACTGACTAATAAATACACTGACAGTCAATGAAAATGTCCAGGTGACATTTATAAAAATAATTTTATTCATAAGCTATGAAATCATGTACTAGAAGCTTACAGATCAATATACTGACATTTAACTCGAGATGAATAAACAAAAAATCACAATTGTTGTGAGCTTTGATAATGTACAGTCCGAACAAAATGGATACCCTGTAATTGGAAAGTTGCAGCTTCAGTACCGAGTATTGTCCCCACCAGCAGCAATACAAGCCGTCAGTCTGCGACGTATACTGCGTATCAAATGGCGAATCCTGTCTTGTGGAATGGCCTGCCACTCCTCTTGAAGAGCCTGGATCAGTTGACCTCTGTTCATGGGACGAGGAACACGGTTCTGGATCTGAACACCAAGGTGATCCCATAAATGCTCAATGGGATTGAGATCAGGTGAATACGCAGGCCATGGCAGGGTTTGGACATTCAATCGACGCCCAACTTCTGAAAAACTTAGGCCGGCTTGCACCATGCCGAGGGCCCGCCATCTGTCATCTGGATTTAACCGTGGCATCTTGGACATAAGGAATACAAAAGTCGGCTTTTTCATGGCCTTAATAAAGGCTATCCAACCCATCCTTTCAACCATGTACAAATTTTTGTTTTTCTCCAAAACAGCACTTTGAGCTGATTCCTAAAGACCACTCCCTGAAGACTACTGAAAAATGTTTGGATTGAGGAGAACTCATTAATGACTTCTGTGCACGCTATTCAATAGAAACATCTCAAAACAAACATTTCCCCAACTCCGTATTGCATAATATGTTGAATTATTGACCTGGACTTTTTCATTGACTGCCAGTGTATGTGTATTTCTAACTACCTCACTGTTGCGTTATTTTTGTTAGAAATTAACCTTAAACATTTTGCAGTCCTACCACCATTCCACAAGCACCTTTGTTCACTGTACTATACTATCTTCATTACTGTAATCCGTGTTTCCAGACTCCTTTACACACATCATACAGTTTTGCGCATGCGGGGTGTGTGTGTGTGTGGGTTCATGCATATATTCCATTTGCACTGTTGATGACATACCATTTGCACATTTCACTTGCATTTTGTACTTCTGGTTAGATGCTAACCATATTTCATTGGGTTTATACTTGTACTCTGTTCAATGACAATACAGTTGAATCTAATATAATGCAATTTAATATAGCATTATTAGTGGTTATTCAGAAACTGTTCCTACCAGCACATATACTAACTGGCTTATAATTATGGCCTTATTTAATATTCATGTCATAGTAATTTAATACAAGTTTGTAGTTATAAGAATATACTGTACTTGGAGTTCTATGCTCGCTTCGACAGCCTCAACACCAACCAACGCAGAGGGATTCTACCAGCAGAGGCGGCACAGAGCTCTTCACCCACTGTGACCATAACCGAGGTGAGCAAGGTCTTCAGGAGAACTAACCCCCAAAAGGCAGCTGGCCCTGACAACATCCCTGGCCGTGCTTTGAGGGCCTGCTCCACACAGCTAGCAGAGGTCTTCACAGACATTTTCAACCTGTCCCTCTCCATGTCGTCTGTGCCCACATGCTTCAAGACCACCACCATAGTGCCCCTCCCAAAGAAAAACAATATAACATGCCTGTTAGGGTTTTGCTGGGATTCGAACCTGGTTCGTTGGTGTGATGATCCAGCAAACCCCCACTAGGCCACCAGGGGGATGACTCAAATGCAGAGGCGTGGGGCGGAAGTAGAAAAAGTATCAAAAGGTTTATTTATACTATGTACACTATATACAATCCAGGGCAAAACAAAAAAAACAAAAACAAAGAGTATAATCCAAAAGTTCAAAAAGAAAAAGGCAAAAATGCAAAAGCCCAGAAGATCCACAAAACACAGTCACTACTAAATCCAAAAGAAAAGCAAAGTGCAAAACAAAGAACACGGTATAGAGGAAACTGGAGATAAACATAACAGCACAAAGACTCCGTCACAAGAGGACTGAACTCAGGGGTATAAATACACAAACTAATTAAGGACACAGGTGAAGATAATCAGGACAAACAGGCAATTAACAAAAACACAAAACACAGGAACAGTGGCAGCCTCTAGAGGCCAAAATAAACATGACACGAAAAGGAAATAACAGCGGCCTCTAGAGGCCAAAACAGTCCAAGTCCTAACAATGCCTGAATGACTATCGCCCAATTGCACTCACTCCCGTTGTAATAAAGTGTTTTGAGAAACATGGAAAGTGGGGTTGATCCTCAGAGTCCGGGGCAACTGGAGCCGGTAGGAGACAGGGTTCACCCTGTGCACCACCTTGAAGGGGCCAATGTAGCGAGGAGCAAGCTTGCGGTTCTCCACCCGCAGCGGAAGGACCTTAGTGGACAGCCAAACCCGCTGCCCAGGGCGGAAAGCGTGTGCAGGTCTTCTATGGCGGTTGGCCTGAGTCTGGTTGGTTCTGGAGGTCTGGATGAGCGTCTTCCTGACCTTGCTCCAGGTCTTGCGACACCGTCTCACATATTGGTTGACCGAGAGCACCCCCGCGTCCTCCTCCTGGTCCAGAAACAGAGGTGGCTGGAACCCGAATTGGCACTGGAATGGCGACAGCTTGGTGGCCAATGACTGCAGGGTGTTGTGGGCGTACTCTGCCCATGGCAGCCAGGTGCTCCACGATGTCGGGTTATCCATAGCCAGGCCTCGCAGGGTAGTTTCCAGGTCCTGGTTGAGCCTCTCCATCTGACCATTGGACTGTGGGTGAAACCCAGAGGAGAGGCTGGCAGTGGCTCCGATGACCTTGCAGAACCCGTGCCACACTCGGGAGGAGAACTGGGGCCCTCGGTCTGAGACGATGTCCTGTGGAAGACCAAAGACTCGGAAGACATGATTGAACATAAGTTTAGCTGTTTCAAGAGCAGAGGGGAGTTTGCACAGTGGTATGAAGCGTCAGGCCTTGGAGAATCTGTCAACTATGACCAAAATGACCATGTTACCTTGTGACTCAGGGAGACCTGTGATGAAGTCGACTGCCACGTGGGACCAGGGATGCCGGGGAATGGTCAGAGGATGCAGGAGACCCTGGGGACGCTGTCATGGGTTCTTGGTTCTGGTGCAAACCTCACAGGACAGGACAAATGACCTTACTTCCTTCTCCATGTTAGGCCACCAGAAGCGTCTTTTCAGGAAGTCCAGGGTCCTCCGAGCTCCCGGGTGGGCGGTGAGAGGGGAAGAGTGACCCCACTGGAGAACCTTGGCCCGGGCTTGATGTGGGACGTACAAGAGGCCCGGTGGCCCCATCCCAGGACCGGGGTCCTGGCGTTGGGCTCGTCGAACAGCCTCCTCAATACCCCAGCGGACAGGGGCCACAATCCGGGACACCGGGATAATAGGCCCAACTTCATTCTCCCTGTTAGTGGCAGAGAACAGCCTGGACAGTGCGTCAGGTTTGGTGTTCTTGGAGCCGGGGCGGTACGAGAGGGTGAAGTCAAACCGACTGAAAAACAGGGCCCACCTAGCCTGTCGAGGGTTCAGTCTCTTGGCTTGCTGGAGGTACTCCAGGTTCTTGTGGTCAGTCCAAACCAGGAATGGATGTTGCGCTCCCTCCAGCCAGTGCCTCCACTCCTCAAGGGCCAGTTTGACCGCTAGCAGTTCTCGATCCCCCACATCGTACCGGGACTCCGCAGGACTCAGGCGGTGGGAGAAGTAAGCACAGGGGTGCAGCTTTCCTTCCGAACGTTGAGAGAGCACCGCGCCGACACCACTGTCCGAGGCGTCCACCTCCATGATGAATGGTTGGGAGGTGTCTGGGAGGACCAGAATGGGTGCCGTGCAGAAGCGGTCCTTGAGGTCTTTGAATGCCTTTTCTGCCTGAGGAGACCAGACATAAGATCCACCTGTCCTTTTGGTGAGGTCTGACATGGGTGCTGCCACAGAACTGAAGTTCCTGATGAACTTGCGGTAGAAGTTAGCGAATCCTAAGAACCGCTGAACCTCCTTAACGGACTTGGGAGTAGGCCAATCCCGGACGGCCAGGGTCTTGGCAGGGTCCATTTGGAGTTGGCCTGTCCGTACAATAAATCCCAGAAAGGAGACCTCGGGAACATGAAATTCGCATTTCTGGGCCTTGGCGAACAGATTGTTCTGTAGCAGCCTCTTGAGAACCTGGCGGACATGGTGGCGGTGCTCCTGCATGGTCTTGGAGAAGATAAGGATGTCGTCGAGGTAGACAAAAACGTACAGGTTAATCATGTCCCTTAAGACGTCGTTGATTAGGGCCTGAAAAACAGCTGGTGCGTTGGTGAGTCCGAAGGGCATCACCTGGTATTCGTAGTGCCCAGATGGGGTGTTAAAGGCAGTCTTCCACTCGTCTCCCTGTCGGATACGGATGAGGTAGTATGCGTTCCGTAGGTCCAACTTGGTGAAGACGGTGGCGCCTTGGAGCAGGTCGAAAGCAGTGGACATCAGCGGAAGGGGATATCGGTTGCGCACAGTGATCTTGTTCAGGCCCCTGTAGTCAATACATGGTCGGAGCCCCCCATCCTTCTTGCCGACAAAGAAGAAGCCGGCACCAGCAGGTGAGGTGGAGGGTCGAATGAACCCAGAGACCAGGGCGTCTTTGAGGTATTCCTCCATGGCCTTGCGTTCTGGCTGAGAGAGGGAAAACAGTCTGCCACGAGGAGGGGTAGTCCCAGGGAGCAAGTCGATGGCACAGTCGTAGGCCCGGTGCGGAGGAAGAACGGTGGCCCTGCTCTTGCTGAATACCTCCTTGAGATCCCAGTACTCTGTGGGAACTTGAGATAACTCGGTGAGATCAGGGGGCTCGGCAGGAGACACAGGAGAGCTAGAGAGAAGACAAGAGGCATGGCATGCAGGGCCCCATTCCATAACCTGGCTTGTTACCCAGTCTATGCGAGGGTTGTGGCGAGTAAGCCAAGGAAGGCCTAGAATAACTGGGAACTCAGGTGAAGGAATCAGGTGCAGGGATATTTCTTCCTTGTGACCTTGAGACTGGAGGAAGACTGGAGAAGTAACTTGGGTGACTCTTCCATCACCTAACGCTTGGCCATCGAGGGCAGACACAGACAGAGGGACTTCAAGAGGTGCAGTAGGTATATTGATGCTTTGGGCGAAGTGAATATCCATAAAGTTCCCAGCCGCCCCTGAGTCTATCAAAGCTTGACAAGAGTGGACAGACTCACCCCAGGAGATGGAGACCGGGATGTAGATTCCTTGGCCAGGGAGTCCGGGAGAGAGGGTAGGCCCCGTCACAACCCTCCCTCGGCTGGACAGGGCGGTCCTTTTCCCAAGAGTTCGGGACATGATGCTCGGAAGTGACCAGGCTTGCCACAGTAGATGCAGCACTTATCCCTCCTTCTGCGCTCCCTCTCAGATGCGGAGAGGCGAGTACGACCCACTTGCATGGGTTCTGGACAGTCACTGAAGGAGGTAGATGGTTTCCAGGTAGAGGTAGGGAGGCTGGGGGGGCTCAAGGCTTGGTGGCATTCTCTCATCCTGTTGTCCAGACGAATAGCATGTGAGATGAGGGTTTCGAGGTCACTTGGGCATCCAATAGAGGCCAGACCGTCCTTGATAGGGTCAGACAGACCATGGTGGAAGGCTGACACCAGGGCAGTCTCGTTCCATCCACTTACTGCTGCGAGCGTTCGGAACGAGATGGCGTAATCTGCGACGCTTCCTCCTTGCCGGATGGACATGAGCTTTCGGGCTGCGTCGGTAGTGATGTCTGTCTGATCGAAGACCTGAAGCATCTCTTCAGAAAACAGCTGGAAGTCAAAGCACTCAGGTCCCTGTCTCTGCCAGATAGCAGTAGCCCAGGCTCGCGCCTTACCAGCTAATAAGGTTATCACAAAGGCAATCTTGCGGCAATCCGTAGTGTAGGTGGTAGGCTGAAGCTCAAAGGTGAGTTGACACTGGGTAAGGAACTCTCGGCACTCACTGTGCTTGCTGTCATACCTCTGTGGTGCAGGAAGGCTGGGTTCGCGAGGTGAAGACGGCAGTATGGCAGGAAGCACTGGAGCAGGAGCTGGATCAGGAGCAGGAGCTGGAGATGCAGGCAGAGATGTCAGCTGTGCCAGGGTTTTCCCAATTTGCTGAAGCAGTTCCTCGTGGCGAGCAAGGGCCTCACGTTGGCTGGTGAGCGTACGTCCATGAGCGTCCATGGTCGCTCCGAAGCGTGTCAAAGCTGCCATAATTCCCTGAAGGTTGGCCGGGTAGACAGTTGAAGCAGCCTCTGCTGAGTCGGTCATGACGGAGTCTTTCTGTTAGGGTTTTGCTGGGATTCGAACCTGGTTCGTTGGTGTGATGATCCAGCAAACCCCCACTAGGCCACCAGGGGGATGACTCAAATGCAGAGGCGTGGGGCGGAAGTAGAAAAAGTATCAAAAGGTTTATTTATACTATGTACACTATATACAATCCAGGGCAAAACAAAAAAAAACAAAAACAAAGAGTATAATCCAAAAGTTCAAAAAGAAAAAGGCAAAAATGCAAAAGCTCAGAAGATCCACAAAACACAGTCACTACTAAATCCAAAAGAAAAGCAAAGTGCAAAACAAAGAACACGGTATAGAGGAAACTGGAGATAAACATAACAGCACAAAGACTCCGTCACAAGAGGACTGAACTCAGGGGTATAAATACACAAACTAATTAAGGACACAGGTGAAGATAATCAGGACAAACAGGCAATTAACAAAAACACAAAACACAGGAACAGTGGCGGCCTCTAGAGGCCAAAATAAACATGACACGAAAAGGAAATAACAGCGGCCTCTAGAGGCCAAAACAGTCCAAGTCCTAACAATGCCTGAATGACTATCGCCCAATTGCACTCACTCCCGTTGTAATAAAGTGTTTTGAGAGGATAGTCATGTCACACATCAAAAAGGACATCCCAGACACAATAGACCCCCTTCAATTTGCATATCATCAGAACCGTTCAACTGACGATGCTGGCAATGCAGTCATCCACACAGCCTTGTCACACCTGGAACACAGGGACACCTATGTTCGAATGCTGTTTGTGGACTACAGTTCAGCCTTCAACACTGTCATCCCCAACAGACTGACTGAGAAGCTCTCCACCCTTGGACTGACATCCTCCCTCTGCTGCTGGGTCCTGGACTTTCTCACAAACAGACCCCAGGCTGTCAGAGTCGATACCAGAACATCCAGCACCAAGACAGTGAGCACAGGGACCCCCCAAGGCTGTGTGCTCAGTCCACTCCTGTACAACCTCTTCACCTATGACTGCACCCCCTCCCAGAGCAACACTTCCATTATCAAGTTCGCTGATGACACCACTGTCATTGGGCTGATCACCGGCAGAGAAGAGAGAGCCTACAGGGAGGAGGTGGCTCAGCTGGTCTCTTGGTGCCAGGAAAATAACCTCTCCTTAAATGCTGAGAAGACCAAGGAGATGATTATTGACCCAAGGAAGAGGAGGAGAGACCAGCACGCCTCGCTGCACATTGATGGGACACAGGTGGAGAGGGTGAAAACATTTAAATTCCTCGGAACTCACATCAGTGAGGATCTCACCTGGACACACAACACACAGCAGACCATCAAGAAGGCTCAACAGAGACTCTTCTTCCTGAGGAAGCTGAGGAAATTTGGACTGTCCACCAAACTCCTCAGCAACTTCTACAGGTGCACAGTGGAGAGCGTCCTGACAAATTCCATCACTGTGTGGTACGGGAACTGCACAACTCAGGACAGAAAGGCTCTCCAGCGTGTCATTAAAATGGCACAGTTCATCTGTGGAGCTGTCCTCTCCCCACTACAGGACATTTACAACACCTGGGTCACAAAAAGGGCACAGAGCATCATCAGGAACCAAACACACCCACAACACAGACTATTCACACTCCTACCATCTGGCAGACGATACAGGAGTGTGAAAGCAAGGACTACTAGACTGACAAACAGTTTTTACCCCCAGGCCATCAGGCTTTTGAACCACGGATTATAATCACCATCCACCTCTATATTTGCAATTTTGCATAAGACATTGCACATTATATCTGTCCTATTGCATATTGTTTGATTGCTGTCCTACCGCACATTGATCAGTTATTTGTTATTCTTTATTTTAATTATGTTTATTTTCGTTTATTTTCATTCTACTTTTATATTTTGCATTGCATATGCACTTTATATTTTATATTTTGTATTTTATATATATTTATTTTTATATTAGTAAGCATAGTTTGGTGGGGTAGTTGCAAAATAAGAATTTCATTACCCAATAATAACCGCTGTGTCTGTTATTGTGTATATGACAAATAAACACCTTGAATCTTGGAATTAGTTTTACCAACTATGAAGAAACTAAGCTGTCGCCCTCTAGTGGTTTTTTTCTGTAAAATAATATTGTAAAATACCATCAACTAAAATGCCAATTTCCAATTTAGCATCAAATTTAATGACGTGGAGGATTTCAAAGGGCTGCAGATGTGAATTTCATTTCCAGTCCTTACAAAATCAAACTGAGTTGCCACAAGCTGGACTGAAAAAAAAAAAATCTGAATTTTACACACAAATGCAAATTCTTAGAATTACTTAAATACTTTCAGTTCTGTACTAAATTAATTAATGTAAATGTCTGGCTAAAACCAAAAGTGTATATTTGACTTACTTTACTAGATGAAATTTAACTGGGATGTGTGGATGCTGCCCCCCACGTTCACTCGGGTTTGTTGACAGTGGAGTGGCTGGCTTCTTTATGTCCAAGGGCTCCCTCATGTCTGTGTTACCTTCTGGCTCTCCCTTTTAGTTATGCTGTCATAGATAGTCTTGCCGGAGTCCCTGCTTGCACTCAGCACACAATGTATACTGTTCTTAACCATTAGGTGACACCAGGCATACCTAACAACCTGTCCCCCCCCCCGTTTCTCTCTGTCCAGTTAAATGTTGATCCTGAGACACTAGTGATGCTGACCTCTTCATCCACCTTGGTGTTTTTCCTGTTTTGTCACATTACAAGCTGGAATTAAAATGGATTTTTAGAGAGTGAGCACCATTTAATTTACACAACATGCCTACAACTTTAAAGGTGAAAATTGTTGTTTTATTGTGACTCAAACAATAATCTGGAGTGTGCATATGCATAGGGATCCCCCCCCCCCTCAAAAAAGTCAATACTTTGTAGAGCCACCTTTTGCTGCAATTACAGCTGCAAGTCTCTTGGGGTATGTCTCTGTTAGCTTAGCACATCTAGCTACTGAGATTTTTGCCCATTTCTCAAAGCAAAACTGCTCCAACTCCTTCAAGTTAGATGTTCAAGTTGGTGTACAGCAATCTTCAAGTTATGCCACAGATTCTCAATTGGAATTAGGTCTGGGCTTTGATGAGGCCATTCCAAGACATTTAAATGTTTCCCTTTAAATCACTCCAATGTAGCTTTAACAGTATGTTTAGGGTCATTGTCCTACTGGAATGTGAACCTTTGTCCCAGTCTCAAACCTCTGGCTGACTCAAACAGGTTTTCCTCCAAAATTGTCCTGTATTTAGTGCCATCCGTCTTTCCTTGAATCCTGACCAGCTTTCCTGTCCCTGCAGATGAAAAACATATTGTTTTTTTATTGTTTCTACACAATAAAGGTGCTTTAAGGTAACTTCTTTTGTGTAGATAAGCCAGGCCAGTCCTTATCTAGGAGGACAGCGATAGGAAGGTCAGGAACCACCCCCAAAATTAAAACCCTCTCACCTTGGTCATCGCTGACCCGAATGTTGGCAGTGGCCACCTCTCATGCGTCCCCATGCATGCAGGTGACCATGACAGTACCGTTGGGCCCAGAAGCATTGGGCAGGATGGAAGGTTGAACCAAGGTGATGATGCTTCTTGAGTCTAGCAGAGCCAACATGAAAAGTCTCTCCACTTGCATGGGGATGTTCAGAAGCTGAGGGCTCCATGGTGTATGAACCATGCAGCCAGCGAGACAGGACTTCTGGGCTGAGGTCAGCAAAGGCAATTTGGGGGACATGGGCATGGGCTTTTCCAATGGTGAGAGAGGTTGGATCAGTTGGGGAAGGCATCTCCTGGCACCGGCGCGGGAACCAGGGGTGCGGGGGGTGCAGCAGCACCCCCTGGTGGTGGACCCTCAAAACTGACATGAACATAAAACAAAACTTACGTGAAAATATATTTGTTTATTTATTTGTTTTCATTTGGCTCTGCTGATTTTATATGTCATGTTTTAGATGTAGGATGATGAGGGCTACATTTTAGTTATTTAAAAAAGGATTTAATTAAAACTTACAACTTAATATGTAGCCTAGTGGACCATCAGAATTTTTTTTGTCGTGACGTTGACGTTCAGCTTTTCAGCGCGCGAAATTACAACAGGAAGCGAGTACGAGTCGACCGTCTGTAGAGAAGAGTAAGAGTTAGTTAGTTAGTTAGTTAGTTAGTTGATACTTAATAGTTACTATATCTCAGAAGAGAACCGTGTGGATTTAAGTGGAATAATTGCGAGAAGTCATATGATCAAGACAGCGTTTTAAGGTAAGGCCATTTGGTTATTAATTTTGCCCGCTGTGTCGTGTTCACTTGAGCCTATTTGGTATGCCTTGAACAAGTGCAGGTGTTGCTAGCATCATGCTTTGAAGTTGACTCAGATGTAACTACAGTCTTAAAAAATGTTCGTTTAAAACGGTGTGTCCATGCTCATCATGTTTTACTTTTACTTTTCTTAATGGAGAGTGTGAAATACCGCTGCATCACTTTTATGAGTGATTTTTGCAATAGAACACTAAGTTAGTGTCACTAACCCATAGTAGTAGGATGAGTGGGTTCATGGATTTCGGTCTGTTGATTGAGAGAACCATGGTGTTTGTGTTGTTCCAGCGAGAGTGTTGTTCTGTTTCATGTGTGTGTGTGTGTGTGTGTGTGTGTGCGTGCGTGCGACTAACTACTGTATTTGAAATGCACACTCGCTTGACTGGATCTGGGTATGTAAGGCTGTAATCGGGTGGAATCCGCGTCTCCTTCAGTTTATCTAGAGCAGATGTAAAACCTGCGACTGTTAAACCACAGCTGTGCGCTTCTGCTTCTAAAATAACCTGTCCTTTGTAATCGTGTTAACTGAGAATTGTCATTGACAGACAGGCTTCAGATTCTTCGGTCATCACTCAAAAAAAAAAAGTAGTTTTTACGGATTAGGCCTATAAGTAGTAGGCAGTTTAACGAAATATTGCAATTGCAAGCTTAAAAGGATTTCGGATGCCTGATTGGTTAAAATGCAGGAAATTGCATCTAAGAAATACAAAATTTTCTGGGGGAGGACCCCCAGACCCCCCTTCAAAAAAATGTCCCAGGTCACGTCACAGCACCCCCTGCCGACAATGTCTTCCTGCGCCACTGTCTCCTGGGTTCTGGGTTGGTCCAGACAGGGGGATGGTGGTGCTTTGGAAGCCACTGGTTACGTTTTGCAGGCTCAGATTTGCTGAGCTCCAGTGTGGTTAAGGCACTCGGCTGGCTCCACCCCGTGGCTATGCTGGTTTTGGCAGTACAAAATAGGGGTGCTGAAGTGACACTGTCCCTTAAACACCATCAGAGCAGTAGTGTGAGGAGTGGCACACAAGGATAGCAGGGGTTTTCTTGAGCCACCGCCAAAATGGTCATACACATAAAGTGATAACGGATACTACTTTTCTTTTGTAGTATTTTGCTTTCATATTATTTGTTGATGACTACAACAAATCTACAGGATTTAGTTTTGCCATAGCCTGCATGCACAGAACACAGACAAAAGCTCAATCAAATCAGTAAAGACAATGAAACACATTAAGTGAATTTTGAATTTGATTCATTATGATTTAAAGGCCAAGACATTATCCTAAATCCCTATTTTTAATCAATGAAGACCAATAATGAAATGCCCAGTGTTTGTTGCACACTAGGTTGAAAATATTTTATGACTCACCTTTTGCTGTTGTGGATTGTCCCACATGGATATCCTAAAAACCTGCACTTCTCAAAAACAATTTATTCTCAATTCTTGTTTCAGTGGATAATCTCACTTGTAGACATGTATCTAAGACTGCGAACTGTTGCTGTAACTATAAAGGCTTCCGTGCTCATCACAGGACTCTTATTCACAGCTTGCTTCGACACTGCCCTGCCAAAAAAAAAAGTTGTGCACTGTAATATTTGGTTGGACGCTTTTAGCTTTGCAGAATTAGCTTTAGATTTACAGAATGCATTCACTGTGGCATTGTTTCGATAAACTTATGCAATGTCAAAGTGTTGTATTAATTTTTCACCGAGATCTTGTGGTGAGGATGGGAGAGTTGAACCACTACATAAAGTCTTCTCCAGTACATCCCAAAGATTCTCAATGGGGTTAAGGTTGGGATTCTGTGGTGGCGAATTTATGTGTGAAAATGATTCCTTATGCTTCCTGAACCACTCTTTCACAATCTGAGCCCTAATTTTATTCCTGTGCTATCAGGGAAGAAAAAAATCCATTGATGTGATAGCCTGGTCATTCAGTACATTCAGGTCGTAAGCTGACTTCATTTTATTGCCCCATAACATTGCTGAGCCTCGACCTGACCAACTGAAGCAACCCCAGATCATAACACTGTCTCCAGAGGTTTGTACAGTGGCCACTATACATGATGGATGCCTCACTTCATGTGTTTCCCTTCTAATCCTGACACACCCATCACTCAGGAATAGGGTAAATCTAGATTTGTCAAACCACATGACCTTTTTCCATTGCTCCAGAGTCCAATCTTTATGCTCCCTAGCAAATTGAAGCCTTTTCTCCTGATTAGTCTCACTAAAAAGTGGTTTTCTTATGGCCGCACAGCTGTTTAGTATCAATCCTGTGAGTTTTCATCACACTGTGAGTGTGGAAATGCTCTTAATTTCACAGATAGATAGATAGATAGATAGATAGATAGATAGATAGATAGATAGATAGATAGATAGATTGATTGATTGATTGATTGATTGATTGATTGATTTACTTCATTGATCCCAAGTTGGGAAATTGTTTTGTTGCAGCAGCAAGTTATCAGGCATGCGAAAAGAAAGACACACTGTACAACATAAAATGGAATTTAGAAGGAAAAAAAGATCTCAAGAACAAGCCGATTATACAATATACAAATAAAAATGTAATGATAAAAATATATCTATAAACGTGCTTTGTAAATGTGAATGTGCATCAGTAGTGCTAAAAACAAGAATTGTGACAAATGAAGATAAAAACTCTGCAAAGGTGGCAGTATTGAATGAAAGATAAATTAAATAAATAAAAACAAATAAGCTCTAATGGTACAAAGTGACTAATGACAGTAAACAAATAGCTCTGGCAGTGCAAAAGTTGCAGGAGGACCAGGGTTATAAACAGGACTATATGGCAGAGAGGTCAGAGGCCTTTCTGTTAGACAGAGGTGAGTTATTTTACAGTATAATGGCTTGGGGCAGGAAAAGATTTCCTATATTGGTGCCTATAACAGTGAAGCTGTAAGAGTCTGTTGGAGAAGGTCTCTATCCAGTGTGTGGTGGAGAGGGTGGTCGGGATTATCCATGATGGATAACAGTTTGTTCAGAGTCCTCCTCTCCACCACAGCCTCAAAGTGTCCTGTTTGCAGCCAATTATAGAGCCAGCCTTCTTTATCAGTTTATTGAGTCTGTTGGTGTTACTGGCTCCAGTGCTGCTCCGCCAACAAACCACTGCAAAGAAAAGCACACTGGCCACAGCAGACTGATAAAAGATCGCCAACATCTTCCTGCATACATTGTGTTAGGACTAGGACTGTTTTGGCCTCTAGAGGCCGCTGTTATTTCCTTTTCATGTCATGTTTATTTTGGGCCTCTAGAGGCCGCCACTGTTCCTGTGTTTTGTGTTTGTGTTAATTGCCTAATTATCTTCACCTGTGTCCTTAATTAGTTTGTCTATTTATACCCCTGAGTTCAGTCCTCTTGTCACGGAGTCTTTGTGCTGTTATGTTTATCTCCAGTTTCCTTTGTACTGTGTTTTTTGATCTTCTTAGCTTTTGAATTTTTGCACTTTGCTTTTTTTTTTTGGATTATACTCTTTGGTTTTTTTTTTGTCTTTTGTTTTGCCCTGTATATAGTGTATATAGTTTAAATAAACCTTTTGATTCTTTTTCTACTTCCGCCTCACGCCTCTGCATTTGAGTCATCCCCCTGGTGGCCTAGTGGGGGTTTGCTGGATTATCACTCCAACGAACCAGGTTCGAATCCCAGCAAAACCCTAACAGAAAGACTCCGTCATGACCGACTCAGCAGAGGCTGCTTCAACTGTCTACCCGGCCAACCTTCAGGGAATTATGGCAGCTTTGACACGCTTCGGAGCGACCATGGACGCTCATGGACGTACGCTCACCAGCCAACGTGAGGCCCTCGCTCGCCACGAGGAACTGCTTCAGCAAATTGGGAAAACCCTGGCACAGCTGACATCTCTGCCTGCATCTCCTGCTCCTGATCCAGTTCCTGCTCCTGATCCAGCTCCCACTCCTGCTCCAGTGCCTCCTGCAATGCTGCCTTCTTCACCTCGCGAACCCAGCCTTCCTGCACCACAGAGGTATGACGGCAAGCACAGTGAGTGCCGAGAGTTCCTTACCCAGTGTCAACTCACCTTTGAGCTTCAGCCTACCACCTACACTACGGATCGCCGCAAGATTGCCTTTGTGATCACCTTATTAGCTGGTAAGGCGCGAGCCTGGGCTACTGCTATCTGGCAAAGACAGGGACCTGAGTGCTTTGATTTCCAGCTGTTTTCTGAAGAGATGCTTCGGGTCTTCGATCAGGCAGACATCAGTACCGACGCAGCCCGAAAGCTCATGTCCATCCGGCAAGGAGGAAGCGTCGCAGATTACGCCATCTCATTCCGAACACTCGCAGCAGTAAGTGGATGGAACGAGACTGCCCTGGTGTCAGCCTTCCACCATGGTCTGTCTGACCCCATCAAGGACGGTCTGGCCTCTATTGGATGCCCAAGTGACCTCGAAACCCTCATCTCACATGCTATTCGTCTGGACAACAGGATGAGAGAACGCCACCAAGCCTTGAGCCCCCCCAGCCTCCCTACCTCTACCTGGAGACCGTCTACCTCCTTCAGTGACTGTCCAGAACCCATGCAAGTGGGTCGTACTCGCCTCTCCGCATCTGAGAGGGAGCGCAGAAGGAGGGACAAGTGCTGCATCTACTGTGGCAAGCCTGGTCACTTCCGAGCATCATGTCCCGAACTCTTGGGAAAAGGACCGCCCCGTCCAGCCGAGGGAGGGTTGTGACGGGGCCTACCCTCTCTCCCGGACTCCCTGGCCAAGGAATCTACATCCCGGTCTCCATCTCCTGGGGTGAGTCTGTCCACTCTTGTCAAGCTTTGATAGACTCAGGGGCGGCTGGGAACTTTATGGATATTCACTTCGCCCAAAGCATCAATATTCCGACTGCACCTCTTGAAGTCCCACTGTCTGTGTCTGCCCTCGATGGCCAAGCGTTAGGTGATGGAAGAGTCACTCAAGTTACTTCTCCAGTCTTCCTCCAGTCTCAAGGTCACAAGGAAGAAATATCCCTGCACCTGATTCCTTCACCTGAGTTCCCAGTTATTCTAGGCCTTCCTTGGCTTACTCGCCACAACCCTCGCATAGACTGGGTAACAAGCCAGCTTGTGGAATGGGGCCCTGCATGCCATGCCTCTTGTCTGCTCTCTAGCTCTCCTGTGTCTCCTGCCGAGCCCCCTGATCTCACCGAGTTATCTCAAGTTCCCACAGAGTACTGGGATCTCAAGGAGGTATTCAGCAAGAGCAGGGCCGCCGTTCTTCCTCCGCACCGGGCCTACGACTGTGCCATCGACTTGCTCCCTGGGACTACCCCTCCTCGTGGCAGACTGTTTTCACTCTCTCAGCCAGAACGCAAGGCCATGGAGGAATACCTCAAAGATGCCCTGGTCTCTGGGTTTATTCGACCCTCCACTTCACCTGCTGGAGCCGGCTTCTTCTTTGTCGGCAAGAAGGATGGGGGGCTCCGACCATGTATTGATTACAGGGGCCTGAATAAGATCACTGTGCGCAACCGATATCCCCTTCCGCTGATGTCCACAGCTTTCGACCTGCTCCAAGGCGCCACCGTCTTCACCAAGTTGGACCTACGGAACGCATACCACCTCATCCGTATCCGACAGGGAGACGAGTGGAAGACTGCCTTTAACACCCCGTCTGGGCACTACGAATACCAGGTGATGCCCTTCGGACTCACCAACGCACCAGCTGTTTTTCAGGCCCTAATCAACGACGTCTTAAGGGACATGATTAACCTATACGTTTTTGTCTACCTCGACGACATCCTTATCTTTTCCAAGACCGTGCAGGAGCACCGCCACCATGTCCGCCAGGTTCTCCAGAGGCTGCTACAGAACAATCTGTCCGCCAAGGCCCAGAAATGCGAATTTCATGTTCCCGAGGTCTCCTTTCTGGGATTTATTGTACGGACAGGCCAACTCCAAATGGACCCTGCCAAGACCCTGGCCGTCCGGGATTGGCCTACTCCCAAGTCCGTTAAGGAGGTTCAGCGGTTCTTAGGATTCGCTAACTTCTACCGCAAGTTCATCAGGAACTTCAGTTCTGTGGCAGCACCCATGTCAGACCTCACCAAAGGGACAGGTGGATCTTATGGCTGGTCTCCTCAGGCAGAAAAGGCGTTCAAAGACCTCAAGGACCGCTTCTGCACGGCACCCATTCTGGTTCTCCCGGACACCTCCCAACCATTCATCGTGGAGGTGGACGCCTCGGACAGTGGTGTCGGCGCGGTGCTCTCTCAACGTTCGGAAGGAAAGCTGCACCCCTGCGCTTACTTCTCCCACCGCCTGAGTCCTGCTGAGTCCCGGTACGATGTGGGGGATCGAGAACTGCTAGCGGTCAAACTGGCCCTTGAGGAGTGGAGGCACTGGCTGGAGGGAGCACAACATCCATTCCTGGTTTGGACTGACCACAAGAACCTGGAGTACCTCCAGCAAGCCAAGAGACTGAACCCTCGACAGGCTAGGTGGGCCCTGTTTTTCAGTCGGTTTGACTTCACCCTCTCATACCGCCCCGGCTCCAAGAACACCAAACCTGACGCACTGTCCAGACTGTTCTCTGCCACTAACAGGGAGAATGAAGTCGGGCCTATTATCCCTGTGTCCCGGATTGTGGCCCCTGTCCGCTGGGGTATTGAGGAGGCTGTCCGACGAGCCCAACGCCAGGACCCCGGTCCTGGGACGGGGCCACCAGGCCTCTTGTACGTCCCACATCAAGCCCGGGCCAAGGTTCTCCAGTGGGGTCACTCTTCCCCTCTCACCGCCCACCCGGGAGCTCGGAGGACCCTGGACTTCCTGAAAAGACGCTTCTGGTGGCCTAACATGGAGAAGGAAGTAAGGTCATTTGTCCTGTCCTGTGAGGTTTGCACCAGAACCAAGAACCCACGACAGCGTCCCCAGGGTCTCCTGCATCCTCTGACCATTCCCCGGCGTCCCTGGTCCCACTTGGCAGTCAACTTTATCACGGGTCTTCCTGAGTCACAAGGTAACACGGTCATTTTGGTCTTAGTTGACAGATTCTCTAAGGCCTGCCGCTTCATACCACTGTGCAAACTCCCCTCTGCTCTTGAAACTGCGAAACTTTTGTTTAATCATGTCTTCCGAGTCTTTGGTCTTCCACAGGACATCGTCTCAGACCGAGGGCCCCAGTTCTCCTCCCGAGTGTGGCACGGGTTCTGCAAGGTCATCGGAGCCACTGCCAGCCTCTCCTCTGGGTTTCACCCACAGTCCAATGGTCAGACGGAGAGGCTCAACCAGGACCTGGAAACCACCCTGCGAGGCCTGGCTATGGATAACCCGACATCGTGGAGCACCTGGCTGCCATGGGCGGAGTACGCCCACAACACCCTGCAGTCATCGGCCACCAAGCTGTCGCCATTCCAGTGCCAATTCGGGTTCCAGCCACCTCTGTTCCCGGACCAGGAGGAGGACGCGGGGGTGCCCTCGGTCAACCAATATGTGAGACGGTGTCGCAAGACCTGGAGCAAGGTCAGGAAGACCCTCATACAGACCTCCAGAACCAACCAGACTCAGGCCAACCGCCATAGAAGACCTGCACACGCTTTCCGCCCTGGGCAGCGTGTTTGGCTGTCCACTAAGGACCTTCCACTGCGGGTGGAGAACCGCAAGCTTGCTCCTCGCTACATTGGCCCCTTCAAGGTGGTGCGCAGGGTGAACCCTGTCTCCTACCGGCTCCAGTTGCCCCGGACTCTGAGGATCAACCCCACTTTCCATGTTTCCCTGTTGCGGCCCGTACTGACGTCTACGTATGCCCCTGCCCCTAGGAACCCCCCACCCCCCCGCATCTTCCAGGGGCAGACTGTGTTCACTGTGCATCGCCTGCTTGACTCCCGCCGGGTCCGCGGCGGCTTGCAATATCTGGTGGACTGGGAGGGCTATGGTCCTGAGGAGCGCTGCTGGGTTCCTGCTCGGGATGTCCTTGATAAAGAACTATGTCGGGACTTCCATTCGGCCCATCCGGATCGCCCTGGGAACGTCAGGAGACGCTCCTAGAGGGGGGGGTCCTGTTAGGACTAGGACTGTTTTGGCCTCTAGAGGCCGCTGTTATTTCCTTTTCATGTCATGTTTATTTTGGGCCTCTAGAGGCCGCCACTGTTCCTGTGTTTTGTGTTTGTGTTAATTGCCTAATTATCTTCACCTGTGTCCTTAATTAGTTTGTCTATTTATACCCCTGAGTTCAGTCCTCTTGTCACGGAGTCTTTGTGCTGTTATGTTTATCTCCAGTTTCCTTTGTACTGTGTTTTTTGATCTTCTTAGCTTTTGAATTTTTGCACTTTGCTTTTTTTTTTTGGATTATACTCTTTGGTTTTTTTTTGTCTTTTGTTTTGCCCTGTATATAGTGTATATAGTTTAAATAAACCTTTTGATTCTTTTTCTACTTCCGCCTCACGCCTCTGCATTTGAGTCATCCCCCTGGTGGCCTAGTGGGGGTTTGCTGGATTATCACTCCAACGAACCAGGTTCGAATCCCAGCAAAACCCTAACACATTGAAGGATTTCAGCTTCCTCGGGAAGTAGAGTCTGCTCAGCCCCTTCTTATATACAGTTTCTGTGTGGGATTTCCAGTCTAGTCTGTTGTTGATGGTAACATCGAGGTACTTGTAGTCCTCCACCACCTCCAGATCCTCTCCCAGGATGTGCAGTGGTTGTGAAGCTGTCCTCTTCTGCCTGAAGTCGATCACCACCTCTCTGGTCTTGTTGACATTCAGCTGCAGGCGATTCTGTCCAGCCCACTCCACAAAGTTGTCTATCAGAGCTCTGTACTCCCTCTCCCGTCCCTCACTTATGCATCCAACAACAGCCGAGTCATCAGAAAATTTCTGCAGGTGGCATGACCCGGAGTTGTACTGAAAGTCAGTGGTGTATAAGGTGAAAAGGAAAGGTAACAGCACAGTCCCTTGTGGAGCTCCAATACCACTAACTACCACATCAGACAGAACACTACCCAGATGGACAAACTGTGGCCTGTCTGTCAGATAGTCAGTAATCCAGGAGATAATACAACCCCGATTCCAAAAAAGTTGGGACAAAGTACAAATTGTAAATAAAAACGGAATGCAATAATTTACAAATCTCAAAAACTGATATTGTATTCACAATAGAACATAGACAACATATCAAATGTCGAAAGTGAGACATTTTGAAATTTCATGCCAAATATTGACTCATTTGAAATTTCATGACGGCAATACATTTCAAAAAAGTTGGGACGGGGCAATAAGAGGCTGGAAAAGTTAAAGGTACAAAAAAGGAACAGCTGGAGGACCAAATTGCAACTCATTAGGTCAATTGGTAATAGGTCATTAACATGACTGGGTATAAAAAGAGCATCTTGGAGTGGCGGCGGCTCTCAGAAGTAAAGATGGGAAGAGGATCACCAATCCCCCTAATTCTGCGCCGACAAATAGTGGAGCAATATCAGAAAGGAGTTCGACAGTGTAAAATTGCAAAGAGTTTGAACATATCATCATCTACAGTGCATAATATCATCAAAAGATTCAGAGAATCTGGAAGAATCTCTGTGCGTAAGGGTCAAGGCCAGAAAACCATACTGGGTACCTGTGATCTTCGGGCCCTTAGACAGCATTGCATCACATACAGGCATGCTTCTCTATTGGAAATCACAAAATGGGCTCAGGAATATTTTCAGAGAACATCATATGTGAACACAACTCACCGTGCCATTCGCCGTTGCCAGCTAAAACTCTATCGTTCAAAGAAGAAGTCATATCTAAACATGATCCAGAAGCGCAGACGTCTTCTCTGGGCCAAGGCTCATTTAAAATGGACTGTGGCAAAGTGGAAAACTGTTCTGTGGTCAGACGAATCAAAATTTGAAGTTCTTTATGGAAATCAGGGACGCCGTGTCATTCGGACTAAAGAGGAGAAGGACGACCCAAGTTGTTATCAGCGCTCAGTTCAGAAGCCTGCATCTCTGATGGTATGGGGTTGCATTAGTGCGTGTGGCATGGGCAGCTTACACATCTGGAAAGACACCATCAATGCTGAAAGGTATATCCAGGTTCTAGAGCAACATATGCTCCCATCCAGATGACGTCTCTTTCAGGGAAGACCTTGCATTTTCCAGCATGGCAATGCCAAACCACATACTGCATCAATTACAGCATCATGGCTGCGTAGAAGAAGGGTCCGGGTACTGAACTGGTCAGCCTGCAGTCCAGATCTTTCACCCATAGAAAACATTTGGCACATCATAAAACGGAAGATACGACAAAAAAGACCTAAGGCAGTTGAGCAACTAGAATCCTACATTAGACAAGAATGGGTTAACATTCCTATCCCTAAACTTGAGTAACTTGTCTCCTCAGTCCCCAGACGTTTACAGACTGTTGTAAAGAGAAAAGGGGATGTCTCACAGTGGTCAACATGGCCTTGTCCCAACTTTTTTGAGATGTGTTGTTGTCATGAAATTTAAAATCACCTAATTTTTCTCTTTAAATGATACATTTTCTCAGTTTAAACATTTGATATGTCATCTATATTCTATTCTGAATAAAATATGGAATTTTGAAACTTCCACTTGCATTCCATTTTTATTTACAATTTGTACTTTGTCCCAACTTTTTTGGAATCGGGGTTATAGATGACTTGCAACCACGTGATCAAAATGTGCTACGTCATGAGCGTCTGCCATGATGGTGGATATACAAAGCAACTAGGATGGCAGCCACTGAAAGCATGTCTGTAAACAATGCTGAATTTTCTCAGTATTACCACAATTTGAACGATCAAGCAAAGATTCGATACATAGAGAAGATAGATACGTGTGGTTTTGACCTATATTATTTTAAAAAGTCAGACTTTTCTGAAGATAAGATGCTTCTACCGACCATCTACTACGAATACAGGTCATTTCGTCCAATGACCATTTCATCCAATAGTTAAGACATTTCGTCCAAAACCTTTTTTATATGCACTATCAATTATTTTATATTTCAGGTATTTGTTTGTTCAAAAAAATGAGGACTTCTCAGTGGAATTTGACCAAAGCAAAACACATTTTTGTAAAGCAAATGAGTGCCATAGTACATGTGCTTCAACACTAAAGAACGTACTAAGGGGGGTAACCATATAGGCCTGTGCCACTTGCTGACACTGGGATGAGTTAACTCCCTTGTCATTGCAGGCTGCTCACTTGCATGTCTATGTTTCTGGCTGGATCATATTAAATCTTCAGTCGCGGAGCAGCGCTCTTGCGGGGGGGATTTTTGCAAATCCCGGGCCAAGGCGCAGTCCTCCCAACCCAAGATTGTGCTTTTTCAAAGAGGGAGGCTTAGAGGTAGGGGATTGTAAAATTTGGCTTCACTGCAAGCTCCCCTGCCCGAGTTATTAATTTTTAAAGCCGGCTGGATCATATTAAATCTTTAGGCACAGAGCAGCGCTCTCGCGGGGGCTTTGTTCGCTAACACCGGAATACCTGAAATATAAAATAATTGATAGTGCATATAAAAAAGGCTTTGGACAAAATGTCTTAACTACTGGACAAAGTGGTCACTGGACAAAGTGTCCTGATCCCCTTGTATCCTCTCTGTACCAAGTCTCAGAGTTTCCTTGCCCTCTTTCTGAATCACGGACGGAATTCTAAAAAATATGGCATAGCTAAAAGAATGCTTAAAGCAGTGGAAAAACAAAGAGAGTTGCGCATGCATGACTATGTTTTGTATGGAATGTCGCTTTACCCTGCATTTGTATATCCACCAACATGGCCAACATCCGGGTTTCTATTTTGCTTTGACGTCACTTGCAAGTCAAGGATGGGGGTGTTGACAGCCATCACCTGCAGCTTCTCCCCCAGTAGCAGTGGCTGAATTGTGTTAAAAGCACTGGAGAATTCATTGAATATGATTCTCACAGTGCTGCTACCACCATCCAAGTGCGAATGAGCTCACTGCGGCAGGTAGATGACAGCATTGTCAACTCCCAAATGGGAGCAAACTGTACAGGGTCCAGCAGTGCCCTCACCTGCGGCCTCCAGTGGGCCAAGACCAGTCTCTCCAGCACCTTCATTACGTGAAATGTGAGGGCAACTAGTTGATAGTCCTTAAGGTCAGATGGAGTCGAATTCTTTGGGATGGGAACCAGGCAGGACATCTTCCAAAGTACTGGTATTCTCTCCTGACTCAAGCTCAGGCTGTAAAGGTGTTGCAGGGCAGGTCCTCAGGATCCTGAGGCTGATACCATCAGGTCCTGCAGCTTTTTGCTGGTGGAGTCTCTCCAGCTGTCTTCTAACCTGGCCTGTAGTCACAGTCATGAGGGGGAGGGTGCTGGTGTCTTCAGTGGAGGAGGAGGAGGAGGAGGGCTCACCACAGAGGAGAGAGGGGGGAGAGGTGGAAGCATTTGGGGCAGTGTGTGTGTGTGTGGGGGGGGGTCTGGATGTGTGGAGGAGACGACAGAGGGCTGTGAGCTAAACCTGTTGAAGAAACAGTTCAGCTCATTTGCTCTCTCCTAACTATCTGATGTCTGTCTGTCTCTCACCTGACACCCTTCCAGTCCACACATCCCTCACATTGTTCTGTTGAAGTTTGGCCTCCAGCATCATCCTGTAGGATGTGTGGTTTTGTTGGTAAGTCAACCACTAGGCTGCTTAAGGACATGGGAGTCAGAGATCAAGCCCAAAGGTAAGCCATCAAAGTCCTTTCCAGTGCCACCGAACAGGCCAGTTGGTGGCTCTGGATTAAAAGGAGAGACATCACCTGGGCCCCAAATAACAGCTGCTTCATTAGATTGAATAGTGAGAGTTAAAGCAGAGGGGGGCACACCTGGGATGCCAGATGTCGCTGATGAGCCCTCTCGAGGTATTGTGGGCCTATCATCGAAACACCTAAGAAGGAGGGTGCCCACCTGATGACCCTGATGAAGCTTTATTCCTCCA
The DNA here is from genome assembly GCF_027579695.1 of Neoarius graeffei. NCBI lineage: Eukaryota > Metazoa > Chordata > Actinopteri > Siluriformes > Ariidae > Neoarius > Neoarius graeffei. The sequence continues at coordinate 48,365,693 of NC_083571.1, read as the reverse complement.
CACTCCACCCAATATCATTCGGGCACCCACCTGGAGACCCTCAGTTTGCACACCAGTCTCCACCAGTGTTAGCTCAGGTAGATGCACTCTGCACGGGATTGTACCAACTAGTCCTAAAATAGAAACAACCACATTTTTTCCACAAAGTTTATGGTTCACCACTATCCTTCCAGGTTTTAATAATGCATTGGACAGTTCTTAACCCAGTTTCAGTCATTTCAGCAATCTCCTTAGTTTTTTTTTTCTTTGCTTGATGCAGGCCAATAATTTGACCCTTCAGAAACCCAGTAACATCTTTTCCATGAGCATGGGGTACATCTTCCAACATGTTTGTTTAAGAAATGAGAAGCTACTTACTGCATCAGTTAGCGTTAAAAGAATTGTTGCCAGCTGAAACGCAATCGCTGCAGTAATTATCCAAACAAAGGCTCTTATGTATTTGCTTATTTAAATCCAAACAGTGACTATTTTTTTGCCAGGCAGTGTACTACACATCCTTTCATCACACTTCGCATTGTTTGCCTTCATTCTTCTACACCTGTATACTGTAATGATTTACAATTCCACCATGTGGTGTCATCGAGAAGATGATGTGTTTACCTTTTGAGTCTGGTTCCTCTTAAAGTTTCTTTCTCATGATGCCTTAGGGAGTTTTTCCTTGTCACTGTCACCTCTGCCTTGCTCAGTATGGATGAGGATTTCTGTAAAGCTCCTTTATGACAATTTTTATTGTTAAAACATGATACAAGTGACACTGAATTTTGTTTACATTTTACATTTTGAGTATGGGCACCTGATTTGAAGCAATATGCTTTGTTGCTCTTCATACAAACTCTGTTTAATTTTTGCTAGGCTCTATAATGTCCTCACTTGAGAAAATTCCAGCTTAAAATGCAATTGTTTTATGGGAGAAAAAATTAATTCATCTCATTATCTCTAGCCGCTTTATCCTGTTCTACAGGGTCGCAGGCAAGCTGGAGCCTATCCCAGCTGACTACGGGTGAAAGGCAGGGTACACCCTGGACAAGTCGCCAGGTCATCACAGGGCTGACACATAGACACAGACAACCATTCACACTCACATTCACACCTACGCTCAATTTAGAGTCACCAGTTAACCTAACCTGCATGTCTTTGGACTGTGGGGGAAACCGGAGCACCCGGAGGAAACCCACGCGGACACGGGGAGAACATGCAAACTCCGCACAGAAAGGCCCTTGTCGGCCACGGGGCTCGAACCCGGACCTTCTTGCTGTGAGGCGACAGCGCTAACCACTACACCACCGTGCCGCTGGGAGAAAAAATAAGGGACACAATTAGTCAAATGCTGCAGTGTTAAGATGATTGGACAGTTATACAGTATCTACAGCTACATTTATAATGGCTCAATTTATACTGGTATCCAGTATGGCATAAATTGCTGGATGGTAGGAGATGATGTAAAGTAAACTGCTTTCTACATTCTTATTTCATGAAATTGAGGGGTTTTTTAAATTATTATTTTTTATTATCTCATCTCATCTCATTATCTCTAGCCGCTTTATCCTTCTACAGGGTCGCAGGCAAGCTGGAGCCTATCCCAGCTGACTACGGGCGAAAGGTGGGGTACACCCTGGACAAGTCGCCAGGTCATCACAGGGCTGACACATAGACACAGACAACCATTCACACTCACATTCACACCTACGGTCAATTTAGAGTCACCAGTTAACCTAACCTGCATGTCTTTGGACTGTGGGGGAAACCGGAGCACCCGGAGGAAACCCACGCGGACACGGGGAGAACATGCAAACTCCGCACAGAAAGGCCTTTGTCGGCCACGGGGCTCGAACCCGGACCTTCTTGCTGTGAGGCGACAGCGCTAACCACTACACCACCGTGCTGCTGGGAGAAAAAATAAGGGACACAATTAGTCAAATGCTGCAGTGTTAAGATGATTGGACAGTTATACAGTATCTACAGCTACATTTATAATGGCTCAATTTATACTGGTATCCAGTATGACATAAATTGCTGGATGGTAGGAGATGATGTAAAGTAAACTGTTTTCTACATTCTTATTTCATGAAATTGAGGGGTTTTTTTAATTATTATTTTTTATTATTATTATTGAGAGAAAGGAAGTGGGTTGGCTGAAACCTAAAGGAAAGTGTGAGGGTTTCCTTTAGACACCAAAAACAAGTCAGTATCTCAGTAAATACAGTATTACAACAAATGAGATTCATGTAGCAAATTAGATGTGAGTAACAAAGTAATATGATTCAAATTTTGTTTAAACAAGATGTTGTCTGCTGAGTAGAGGTTTTACTGACTGCAAACAGCCTTGCATTCTTGTTGAAAATAATTTTCACCTTAATCACGGCATGTTAAAAATACACTAAGAGGATGCAAATGAAAAAAACTAACAACAAAGAACAGTCGCCATAACTGCACAAAGGAATTTTTGCTAAGGGTGTAGTTTTTGTTTTGTTTTGCTTTTTTTTCCCCCTGCTATCCTGCATAATGTCTGAAATGCCCCATTACAGCTTCCTGGAGAGCACGTGCTTAACTGAAAGCAAAAGTAAATAAGTGGGGGAATTTTCGTAACACTCTTTATAAGAACGTTCTTTGTACAATTCAGACTGTTTCTAAACTGCTTCAGATGCTGTCTTACCCGACAACACTTCTTCATTACCTGTGATGTAAGTATGATGAGGTTTATGTTATACTAAAGAGCATATACAAAAAGAACCTGAGTAAATAGGTTTCATGTAGAGAGCTCCTGTAATTTCATTCTATGCATCGTAGACAGTTTTGCTGGTAATTTGTCACAGGATGAATCTCAGTCCTATGTTAAAAATCAATAGTGTGAATTAATGCTTTCTCTGAAAGCATTTATCAAGAACATTGACACAATAGTTGTTTTTTCAGAGAAACATGTTATAAATATTCTACCTGTTCCAGAACACATGAATAATCAAAAATGAATAAAAAATAAACACAGGGGGAACAAAAATGATTATTTATTCCAGGATCTTGACACTCCAAAATTACTTCAGATGATGTCTTAACTGAAGATGTTTTATCTTAGCCTGTGAGGTTTATTTTATACTAATGGTTAGGCCTATGTCTACAAGGAGAACATCATAAATAGGTTTCTCTTACAGGGAACCTATGATTTACTGGCTTTATGTCAATGTTCTATTGAGAGAACTGACTATAAATATAGTTTCCAGAGAAGCCTACATTCTAAATATTCTAGTACTTATAGAGAACGCATGATTAACCAAAAGTAAATGTCAGCGGCGGCAGCTGTCTATCGCTAGCGATGATGACTGCTTCATTAGGATGCGCAGAAACGCAGATGGGTCGTGAGGCCCACACCAGAGCGACTGAGCCACCTGCAGCGGCGTCACGAACAGCCCGGCCAAGCCGCCATGAAATGTCTGGCCTCGTGAGTGCTCACATACTATTCTCCTCTCCTAATGAAGCACCTTACACAGTAATGTAAGACAAATGATGTTGTGCCCCCATCATGTTGTCTCTCTGGACCTCCAGACCTGATTGCCAAGTGGTGCACAAAAGTGCCACAGACCTGACAGGTATGGAAGTTGCCCCACAGTGACAACTGACTTGCCGGGTGATGCCATCCATTGGCCATTTGAGTGGCTCTTCCGCATGCCATCTGGTGGTGTGCCATTGACCTTGTTGGGTTCATCTGCCACATTGCACCAAAAAGCACCCTGTTGCCAGTGCCTTATTGGTGATGTACTAGTTAACCCATAACTGGAACCCAGGCAGGTGCTACCACTCCAGGTCAGAGCTGACCTGGGAGTAATGGTGATTAAGGGGTAACTCCACTTTCCCCAGTACTCAAGTCCTCCCAGACCTGAGATTCAACCACCGGTTGATGTAACTGACAAATATAACCAACAAAATATAAGATTATTTATTAGGTTGTTTATTCCAGGATCTTGACTTCTCACATTTATTGATACCAGATGATACCAAACAACAGATTACTGTTATATGTTGAATGTGATTAATCAAAAGCAAAAGTAAATATGCTGGGGAATTCCGTGACATCTTTTAAAGGATGATAAAAGTATCTGATAGGTAGATTCCGTGACATCTTTTAAAGGTTGATGAAAATATCTGATATTTTATAATAGGTAGATCTATTCCCACACAAAGAACACAAGCAAATAGGAACCTTACCAACAAAACTGTGTATGACACATAACAAGCAATTGTGAATTGCTTGTTATGTGTCATGCAGTTTTGCTGGTAATTTGTCACAAGAATACTCCTAATCCTAATCCTGTGCTAAAAGAATTGACAGTATAACTCCTTCGGATACAAGGAAAAATGACACAAGGAAAAATGTTATGGAACTTCATGTGTACAATTGTACACATTATGTCCGAAGGGGATATATTAAGGTTAATCCAGGATCTTGACAGTACCCAAATACCCCTGATGATCAAATTAAGTATGTTTTTTTTTGTCTTCTACATTAGTATAAAAAATAGTAATTTGTCATACCAAATACTGATTTGATTTAAGTTTATACTATTCACCTTTCAGTAACTTTTTTTTTTAAATATTGTTTTTGTAATTCATTTTGGAAGCTTTTTAGCTTTTTTAGAATTTCTTTACACATGCCTAACACCATGTCAGGTTGTAATAATTGTAGAGCAGTATGTTTGGTTTGTTTCAAAAGTATTCTTCACCAAGCTTTGTGCACTACTTTTTATCTCCAGCAATGATCCCAGTATCACTGGATTAATGTTTTGTTTTTAACCACAGGAAGAGCACAATGGACTTTGAATAGCACTGCATCTTGAACTGCAGTATTCTTCACCAAGCTTTGTGCACTACTTCTTATCTCCAGCAATGATCCCAACATCACTGGATTTAATGTTTTGTTTTAACCACAGGAAGAGCACAATGGACTTTGAATAGCACTGCATCTTGAACTGCATTTTGGTCTATAATCCACAGCTCAGGTTATGGCATCAGAAAATCTACTGCTATCAAGATTGCTTGATTTGATCAGATATGGACAGTGGAGTAAGGATGACGTTGTGGATTTGTTCACTGCTCTTGTGAAGCAATACCATGCCAGGGCAGTAAAGACTGATTTCTACATATGGATGGCAAAAATACTTTACCAAGTAGAAATTCACAAGCTCAACAAGTCAGATTTATCATCTAACATTGAAACAAAACAGTTTGTGGATGACATTGAAATTAGAATTAATGACTTGGTGAAAGAAACAAAAGAGAAAAGCCTTGACATTATTCTTAAGGAAATTCAAGCAGAAGGAGACATTGATCGGAATATTTTAGATCAAGTTAAAGACATTGTGTTGTCTGTGTCCTCACCATCACCATGTCCTGTTTCAACACCTCTGCACAGTATAAAGGAGCAATTAGTGAAACTATGTAAAGCAGTAGAAGATACCAGAAAATGGAAACCAAGGTTGACTCAGATGGTGAGCTGGTGCATTATGGTTCTTTCTCGCTCTAGCCAGTTAATCCAAGTTGGCACAGGAGAAGGAAAGTCATGTATAGTGGCCATGTTTGCTGCATACTGTGCCTTGACTGGAAAAAGTGTGGACATTATCTCCAGTTCCCCTGTGCTTGCAGAGCGAGATGCTGCAGAGTGGCGTTCATTTTATGAAAAACTGAAAATCACTGTGGATTCCAATACAAATAAATTTAAAGTTGAAGACCTGAGGAAGTGTTACTTATGTCAAGTGGTATATGGCACAACTGAGAGTTTTGCAGGAGACTGGTTAAGACAGAAGTTCCAAAGAGAAAATGTGAGATCTCAAAGACAGTTTCAATATGCCATAGTAGATGAGGTAGACTCGCTCATGTTGGACAAAGGTCTAGAAGTTGTCTACTTAAACAGTGAGATGCCTGTCATGGAGCCTCTAAATTTAATCTTAGCTAAGATTTGGTTTGTTGTCAACCACTCTGAAGGTCTTGATTTAGAGAATACGCTTGATCTCATTCGTTCCTCTCTAATGGCAGAGGATTCAGACATACTGCCATCACATACATTTTTAGAGAGCCCTGCAGATACATCAAAGCTGGAGTATGATGAATTCCACATTCCAGGCTTTCTAGAGCACATAAACGGAAGGCTAAAAATATGGGTTGAAAATGCATTTCTTGCCAAAACTATGACTTTAGGGCATGAATACATTCTACATAAGGATGGTGTAGTTCCTGTAGATTACAGCTCTACAGGAGTCGTGCAAAATCAAATGAAATGGGGAGATGGACTTCAGCAATTCCTTGAAATGAAGCACCAAACCAAGCTGTCAAATATGTGCATGATAACAAATTTCAAGTCCAATGTAGGTTTATTCAAGAGTTATGAACGGATTCATGGGCTCACAGGAACTTTGGGGAACCAAACTGAACTTGATTTACTGCAGAAACTGTACACCGACATTAAAACATGCAAAATTCCACCATTCAAACGCAGAAAACTTTACGAGAAGGATGGCATTGTAATTAATGATGAAAATGGGTGGGTACAAACAATTTGTAAGGTTGTTAATAAGAAAGTGAACCCCACAGTCTATCGAGGTTCAAGAGCAGTCTTAGTCATCTGTGAAACAATTAAACGAGCACAAATTGTCCACGATGCACTATCAAAAACCATTTCAACAGACAAATTGAAACTGTACACAAATAACAATATGGACAATTCTAAGGTTACAGGTGAAGAGGTCACTGAAGGTTGTGTCATTGTTGCAACCAATCTGGCTGGTCGTGGGACAGACCTCAAAGTCTGTGCAAAAGTAAATGTGTCAGGGGGTTTGTTTGTAGTGCAGACTTTCTTGCCCCTTAATATCCGTGTGGAGAAACAAGCCTTTGGTCGAACTGCACGACAAGGAAACCCTGGTTCTGCCCAGCTCATCATGTGCTCCACTCACTTCTCGAAATCAGTCAAACTGATATTGGTGCTAAACTCACCTCTCTCTAGGTTACTTACTCTTCTCAAGCATTTAAAAACCACTGTAGCTGTGTCAGTGTTCATTGAGAATAACTTTGAAGAGACCCTCAAAATCTGTCAGGAAAACCCCAATGAAAAGAACTATGAGGCAATGGTGAAAGAACTCAGAGGCTTGCTAAACACTGAAATGCCAAGTGGTTTAACTAACCTGGAGATGGAAAAAGAGTCTAGAGATTTAATTGTGCAAACAAGAATGTCACGGTTCCTTGAAGATGACATACCAAAAATCACCAAAAAGGAGGAACTCTTTTCTGTATATCTTAAAATGCTGGACACCATTTACGAAGAGAAAAAGGATGATGACATCAATAAAGACATTGTGTCTTCACTTCATGAGTGCTGGGGTATGTGGCTTCTGATGAAGTTCAATGAGAATGAATCAACAGAAACATTAAAAAAACAGTTATGGAAAGACTTGGAAAGGGCAAAGAAAAAACTGGATTGTAAACAGTCCCCTTCCTCTATGATCTACCATTATGTAAGGACTGGCAACACCCTCCGTCACAAAGGAAACCTTGCAGACAGCATTGAGATGTACACAAGAGCTATCGAAACCAATCCTTGTTGGTCTGCCATTGCTCTGTACAATCGTGCACTGTCTATTCTGTCAAAAGCAAATAGAGGACATATTGCTCAGGCGTTGGCAGACCTGAAGAAAGCTGAGGAGGCAGTTGACTCCTACATGAGAAAGTTGACATTGACTCTGATTTTTGTGGAAGGCTCCAGCAGAGATCCCAACATGATGTCTGACACCTTGCTTTCCAAGCAATTTAAAGCCAAGTGCCTGGCACAGCAAATATTTAAGTTAAATATCCAGCAAGCAATAAACGTGTTGCAGATAGCTGAAAGTCGAGGTTATGATGTGAAAATAACAAAATATCCTATGTTATTCCTGATGCTCAAGGCTGTTCTTTTAGGAGCAGGTGGATTTATTGAGGTGGGCCGAGAGATAATTAACCTCCACTCACTGGGACTGGACACCATCTTCTCACTAGAAACTGTATCTTCTTTTTTTAAACGTCTGCTTACAATATTCAGTTAAATCCTCAGCTAAACTTTGAGAAACAGTACAGCAAAGAAAACATATCAGCAAATATCTGTCTGGCATCCAGGAGGGAAGGATTGATGTTTACTGAAGTGCTGAATTAGATATGCTCTCATTAAATATATAAGCTCCTAAATATACCAACACATTTATTAAATATATTTTTATGATCATTTTTGTCCTCTCACTGTGATTACTGTATATCAAAGTGTCAAACATTGGCACTGGACTTAATAATGCTCCTTGCTCAAGCCAATATGGCACAAGAAAATGGGTTTAAAGGTCAGAATTGCACATAACTGAGATACAAGTCTATCTTAAGCAAACTCCAACTGTCATGCAACTTCCTAATAGTCTATAGTTACATCTGAGGTCTGAATACCAATGTGCACAATTTTGGTATTAACTCCTCACAGTATATTTTGCACAGTGCTGAATATTGCACCGTGCTTGTCGGGGATAGGATGTTTTAGACTGCTACGCTTACCTGTGAAGTGCCTCAAGGGTCCATTCTTGACCCTATTTTATATTCACTGGTTGTTGTTGTTGTTGTTGTTGTTTAAACTCATTCCATTTGATGCCAGTATATTAGCCAATCTAACTGTTTTCAGCCATTGGACTTGCATTGCAGCCTCACAGCTCAAGAGTCATGGGTTCAATCCAGAGCTCGGGTTATGGTCTGCGCAGAGCCTACGAACATTCTCAAGTTTCTTCTGACTGTCCAAAAACATATGGATAGGTATATGTGCTCTGCTAACTTGCCCCTAATTGTGTGTGTGTGTGTGTGTGTGTGTGTGTGTATGGTGCCCTCTGATGGACTGGCATCTTCTGCTGTGAATTCTCCCAATTTGCACCAAGTGTTGCTGGCCCAGCTTAAGATTCATCATGACTCTGACCAGGATAAAGCACTTACTGAAGATGGATATTAAAATTTATCCTTTCTTGATATGAAGAAACCCATTCATGCATTTGTATCATGGTGTATGGACTATTGCTATTTTTGTTTGTTTGTTTGTTTGTTTAACTTGACTTAGACAAAGAGCTCTGGCCTGTCTTATACTGTATTAATCCAAAACATATCACCTGGAGGTTTGTTCTGCAATGAATTCCAAACATTTTCATCATCAGCATCATCACTAGGTGCAGATTCCTCTGGTAGGATTGCAACATTGGTCTATATATGCAATGAAGTTCAATTAAGAAGTCCTGAAGTGTAATTGTAGCTTATCTTTCTTTTAGAAGTGTGTTATTCATCATTGTGTCTGAAATGCAACCAAATTTGCTTTGTCTATTAATAATATATTACTTGTCAGCCCTGTGATGACCTGGCGACTTGTCCAGGGTGTACCCCGCCTCTCACCCATAGTCAGCTGGGATAGGCTCCAGCTTGCCTGCGACCCTGTAGAACAGGATAAGCGGCTACAGATAATGGATGGATGGATAATATATTACTGTAGAAAACCTGTCCTTATTATCACACAGCTCATTTTCACAGAGACAACCCACTAGTTATTAATTATTGACTTACACTGACAAATAATTGACTTATATTGATGGTGCATAATATATATATATATATATTTTTTTTTTTGACACACAACGGTTAATGGGATATTAGTCTATCAGCTTTACACACCTGAATCCTGATATTTTTGCCCATGTCTTTTGCCAAAACATCCCATGGTCAATGTTTTGAATAAAGACTGATGGCAAATAACAATTTCTTGCCACAGATTATCAATCAGGGCGTTGTATGGGCCATTCTGACACATTCAGGTTCATGGTTTTGAGCCACTCCACTGTAACCTTGGCAGTATGTTGTTGGAAGGTGACTCTGTCCTAGTCTCAAGTCTCTTGTTTTTTCTATAATCACCCAGTATATAGCTTCATCCATTTTGCCCTCAGCCTTGACCAGATTCTCAGTCCTTGCTGATGAAAAACATCCCCACAACCTGATGCTCCCACCCTCATGCTTCACTATGGAGATGGTGTTGGGTTTGGTCTCAACAGACCAACCCTTTTCCCAGGTTCTTTGTGTGTGGAGTCTCAAACATGCCTTTTAGAACATTCCTATTGCTCATACCTCTTTTCACCACTCTTCCATAAAACTCAGCTTTGTGAAGTGATTGAACCCTGATTGATAATCTTCCAAAACTTATTTTTATAGCTCCTTGTCTTCATGATGCTGGTTGTTTTTATCTGTTCTCCAACCACTATGGGGCTTTCCATGATATGACACTTTACAACATTTATATTGAGCCGTGACATTATAGTACTTATTTGTAAATACATTTTGCAAACTATGTTATATTGACCCATCCAATTGTTGAATTTGAGGCCTAGTAACACAAATTGTGCTTGATCAAATAATAAAATAGTTTCTAAATCAAGTGTCCAAACTGTTTATTTGCCTTCTGAATAAGACCATTTTGGAATTAATGTGTATTCTTAGTATTGTTTTTCAATGATTAATATTGATCAAAGCTGATGAAAAAATTTAACATTTCACTATGTATCACAGAATCAGTTACAGATAGATAGATAGATAGATAGATAGATAGATAGATAGATAGATAGATAGATAGATAGATAGATAATGTTATTTTGAATATTTTTCATGCCATATTCACATTAGAAAGAAAAAAAAAACAAAGTCAAATGAGCTGTTGATCAAGTCAATTCACACTTTGAATAATAACTCAAATCAAGCCAGCATGGTTTACTTCCTTTTTATTAATACATTTTTTTCAGTTGTTCATAGCATTACACAGAATTAACCACACAAGAAACTTGGATTGTATTTTGTTATACATTTGTTTTTGTTAATAATGTTAATTCCCCCTTTTACATTCTAATGCTAACGGAGATTACACAGGAACTAGCACAATGATGTCTAACCAATAACAACAGTGAGACAGTAACCTTGTACAACAGGAAACACAGGGAGGATTGAACATTAAAAAGGGTATGATTGAAGAAAAATAGTAAAATAAAACAAAATATAAATGTGGAAGAGCAATCACGCAGCTCCAGCCCAAACACGGACACTTCCATGTTTATTTCCCCTTTTTAACTCCCCAGAGTAAACTATATCAGACATTCCCCTTTACTCTTTTTAGTAAAGTTTTTATCCAGCAATACAAAGCATTCGTTCTGTATCAAACACCTGTACCTGCATTCTTCCATCAGCATTTGACTAAATGATACCACGTTCCATGTCTATACATTTCAGCAACTAATATTCTTCTGCTCCAACTTTCAAACACTAATCTCAACAAAAGCAAGACTCAACACAAACACCATCCTTGTGTTTCAATACTGTTTTTGATGTTTCCTCACAATTCAACAGTGTGATATAACCACTGACCACTTAAAGCACAAGAAGGAGTAGCCAGTGCTTTATTTACTCTTACATAAAACTCCGTTTGAAAGCATCAATTCAAAACATACGTTGTTAAATCTATAATTACATCAACTCAATTGGTCAACTCACTTGGACCTCCAATTAACAAACTTCACTCAAGTTAATTCAAGGAAAACCCCACGCTGAAACATAGTTCGTAAATATCTTTAAAGTATAATATATGTAGCATGCTTAGTGATTGTGGTGCTTTGTTGGTTGGTGGTATACTTTTGTTATTTTTATGAGACGTTAGTGGCTGTGTGCCATGCTGACGTCACAGTGCTAGCAATGGCGTTCCATATGAGAACACCAACAGGTCAGGGTCGTTTCCCCCTGCCCTTTCCTTTTGGAATAGGAATTCCCTCAAGGCCAAGAAACTAATGCTGAGGAACTAATCAAGTTGCCAAGGACATATGAAAAACAGTACTGGAACCCTACGTACGTTGCAGTGTGATTTGGCTGCATGTGACAAGTACACCAATGTAGCCCATCAAATACACAAACTCTTGACAGGATTCTGTGTCATGTAAACAGAGAATTGTCTAATGATCTGGTGTTTTAGGGCAGTGCTGTGCTGTATTGATTATCATGGCTTCTACACAATAGAACAGTGCTGGTCTGATTTGTACTGACTCATGATTTGCCTCTGTTGAAGAAATGCCTACATTTGTTTGTTATAATGGGTTAGATTTAACTAGTCAGTTCCTCTAGAGGCTTTTAGGTAAGACTAGTTAACTAATGTGTTGGCAGCGTATGCCGTTATTAGCAAGAAACTTCAAATGTTTTTGTTAGATCAGAAATTGTGTGAGCTTTTATTAGTAAAGTGTGTCTAATCAAGCACACAGACAACACACAACAGATGTTTACACTTGACTACGGATTAACTTGAAAAGCTTAGCGGTTAAAATAAAGTAGTTATCTTTTGTTCTGTATTAGTAGTAACAACCTGGTGGCAGTGGACTTGCTGGCAGATCATTATCAAAATCATTGTTTGGTTCGAGGGGGTTATTATTAATTCATGGGACATAGCTATGCTACAGAAAAATAAAAAATAATGTCCATATCAAATGTTTTCCAATATTTTATTTGAGAAACTGTGCCTTTTCCCACATGCTAGGCTAGAACATGTCGACATTCTAGCATAGTTAGTTTCTGAACTAAAACATCAAACACTAGGATAAATGATCCAGTTTTCCAAATTTCTGGATAGTCATTATTTTCCAGTGTTCACACTGGCCCTTATTTCATCGAAGTTGCATACTATCAAATCTGATCGCAAAATGATCACACAAAAAATGACAACACTGAGTGCGTTTACATGCACATAGAGAAAATCGAATTTCTGCCGTAGCTCGACTGAAATCGAAGTTCTAAATGCCATGGATACACCTTAGCTCGGCTGAAATCGAAACGAACTGGATTTCTCGTAATCGAGCTACGCGACCTAGATTATGTGACTGTAGCCGAGCTACTTAGTGCATGTAAACCCTTATTCATCAATTTCATCTTTGGCACATTAGCATGAAATTCAGGTCTGGACAGTGTGTGTGTAAATATGTAAAACCTTTTTACAACTTAAAAAAATGCCTGTTTTATGCTTAAATAAGGAAACTATCACTGCCTTTTACAGTACATGCATAAACTGTTCCAGTTTTTTTAAGCTGTTTACATTGCTAATGTACATGAAAATTTCAGTAATGTTCCCATTTACATGCATTTACCTTGCAAGCTGTTGTCTAGTTGGTTTGTGTACAACATACAGAGCTGACCATAAACAGGCAAAAGGCCGTGTCTCCCACATGTCTTAATCAGAGAATGCTAAATTTGGAAAAAGGCCAAACTCAGAATATCCAACTGGAATATGCTGTTGACATGACTCGTATCAAATTCCGAATATCGTCATTTGGAATAACAGTGGAATATTAATGTGCATGTAAACATACCGAGTGCTCGTGCCATCAATTATATAAGCCAATATCGTAAGTAGTGTACTATAAAACATACCAAATAAAATGGATAATCATGATCATGTGTGCAGAAACTTTATACTAAAATACAAGTAATGGGGCTTTATGTCAACCTGTAATTTCTAAATGCAAATTAAAGCGGCAGACGTTGATCTTGATCAGCTCATTAGTCCTTCATTTCAGTAATAGTAATGCATTTGCATACAAGAGGCATCGCAAAGTGTTGAACTTGGAAACACAGGTCCTGGCTAATTCAAAGACCCTTTGATATTGTTTTGTGAGGTTATTATAATAAATCCAGATCAACACTTGTATCAAAATTTCGACACTTAAAAAAACCAGAACTGGATTAAGTTTAGTTGTCTGATTTTCATTGCATGATGTCTGATTTAAAAAAAAAATGAACTAAGGATTCAATTTTGTTTGAGAAACTTGGCTCACCTATATTGATACATACAGCTTTAATAATAATAATAATAATAATAATAATAATAAAACTGATAAATCTGACAGAGTTCTAAAATGAATAAAAACTTCCCTATTAACTCATTCGCATAACTACATGCATCTGTTGGGTTTAAACCTCCACTCGTCAGACAGTTTCATGAATCCGATGCAGATTTGTTCCTGTCATTCCATTCATCCAAATCTGAGCTTGATTTTTGCGACTTTACTGAATAAGGGCCATTGTGTTTGCTTTGGAACTGGAAGTGCACTGGGGCATATTCTAGTGGCAACACTGGGAAAAGGCTATAGGCATGGAGTTGCAACTTTCCAATGATTGTGTAAATTTATTTATTAAGCAGTTAGAATTGGTAGGTTTCAACTAAGTGTACTGATGTATGTAGATCTTACATCAGTTTCAAGGGGTTACTTTCGAACATGTTACTTGGTTGAATGAATTTTGTTAAAACACTCAGCATTTGGGATAGAGCCGTACTAAAATAAAATAAATTCATCTGGTGTTTAAAAAAAAAATTCCAGGCAGGAGAAGCTTAAAATTCACCTATTTTTTTCTGTTTTGCTCTTTTGTCTTTGTACAATTCAATATCTCTATAATCCATATACTCTCGAATAAAAAAAAAAAATTGTAACAATTCCACCATTCAGTTTGGAGCAGTCAAACAGACTAATGTCTCAATCTTTCATTTTCACACACAGTTTCCATACTTATGTTTTCAAATAAGTCAACTGGAAGACATGAGCTGGCTGCGACCGAAAGACATTGGTATTTATCCAACACCTGTTGTCATGGCCCTATATGGGGGTCACATGACTATTACAGTAAAATTCATTTAAAAAAAAATCCACTCCAAACACACCAAATAGTATACCAAAAGAACTCAGACACATGAGTATTGCTACTCTATTGTTTTTTTTTTCCTCTAGTTTTCAACATGTAATTAAGTGAACTGTTTTTAATTACATTACTGTCATTATTTATAGATAATTATAATTAATATTCTATATTAGAAGTATTACTATTGGTTATCACTACATCTTGGGTCTCTCTACAGGCCCCTACCTGTACCACAAGATGCTAAGTTGACAGAGGGATGGAGAGATGGATTTTTTTTTCTCCCTCTCTCCCCATGTCACTTGTTTCTGGCTCGCTTCCCTTAAGAATCCCTCACTTCCCCCAAGTGCGGGATGAGCGAATTATACATGAGAATGAGATTTAGTTTGGTAAGAGGAATATCTCTCTTGCTCTCTTTAGGTCTCGCTTTCTTTCTTGCTTTACACTTTATGACCCTCTCAATAGTAGTGGCCTTCCACTTGTCCGTCCGTCCGTCCATCCATCCATCCATCCATCCATCCATCCATCCATCCATCCATCCATCCACCTCTCTCTCTCTCATTCTCTCTCTCTTTAGCAGGACACCTCCATTGTGTTGGAGGGGCTAGGAGGCAAGTTTCCACCTACGGAGCCCTGGGAAAGAGTGCGCGACCGTGAGCGAGAGCCCTCCAGGGAGTAGGATGAAGAGAGGGAGGTGGTGCGTGAGCGGGACAGACGGGTCATGCAGGAGGATGCCACTAATGAAGAGAAAGAGAGAGAGAGAGAATGTCCATTAGGTAAAGAACAGGTCTTGTGTAATAATACAGTTGAGTGAAAAAAGGTTGTGCTCTCACAGAAACCTTGACCAATCCCGCCCACTCCCACAGAGTTTTACCAATCTCACCTGCAATATGTTCAAATTAATTTTAATTGGTTCTATTAACCAATATAATAGGTATTCCACGAAACCGAGTCGTACATGAGCCGAGAGCCGATGAGGCATGTAGCACCGAGACTGAGTGGAATAACTGTTTTATTCTATCCACATTCACTGGATTTTGAGAAACTGAGCACTTTTATTTTTTGCAAATTCGATAAATAAAAACTTTTGTACAAAATGTCTGACAAAATCATTTCTGCTTAGAATGTAAACAAACCGGCAAAATGACAGTAGCAATTTGTGAAAAATGCTAAAAATAAAAAGATATGTTCTTACCATCAAATACTTTTATTACATATATTGTTGCTTTTTTTTTTTTTTTTTGGGGGGGGGGGTTGTTTGAGTTTTTATTTTGTCCTCAGTTGGTTCAGCTCCACATGCCACCATTTTCTTCTTTTTTTTTTTTTTTTGGTAGTTAGCAAACCAACTTAAAGGTGCATTACCACCACCGACTGGGCTGGAATGGGGGGTGGGCGTTGTTTCTTTTAGCCATTTCTGTTTCTTTTAAAAGGTTTCATTGCATCGTTTTTTCATTAATTGTGCGGTGGTCTCTAGTATGAATGAATGCCCTGTGAGCCGGTTTTGGTGAAAAAAAAAACAAAACGCTGTGGTTCTCCTGTTTCAGGCTGTTCTAGTTTGGTGGAGGAGTGGGTGGCGGGAGAACGACAGGATTATTCATTAATATTCATGACATGTAAATGTGTTACCTCTGATTGGCTAACAGCACTGTGACGCTACCTCCAGTGGGTCAGAACAAGCGGATGTGGGTGTCTTTGTAAAAACTGTTTTGATTGGCTATTATGGTCTCGACATCGATGTTTTGACCAATAACAATGTAGATAACACGAATTTTACATCACATTCAATGAGATTTAAACAAGACTAAAGATGGCGACTTAATAATGTGTAAACATCGCTGGAGTTAATAAAGTTTGAACAGCATGAAGGAACATACCCCAACCCCCCGAAATTAATTAAAAAAAATTCTCAACGGATTTGGCATAATATAAAAAGGTCGTTTTTTACTCAGAAAAAGCGGAAATCCGCCGAAAAGCGGAAAACCCTCATCCCTGCCTAGCTTGTGACCATGTCATGCATGCTAACATGGAGAATATGAACATGCTATTTTGTAACAAAAACCTTCGAACAAAAAGTTCATGTTTTACTTACAGCTTGTGAGCTGGTGGTCGATCGTCTTGACGGTACAGATCCAGGTATTAAAAACGATCTCAAAGCAAAACCACTACTGAAGGCACCGAAGTTTGAAAAGTCACTGTGGTTGAAATGATCAGAACACAGTACTAACATTGCATTATACTTCGCTGATGGTGTTCCAAAGATAAATTCCAACCATTTCTTCTTCAGCTCTTCTATCCTGGGCAAGAAATGCAACGTTGATGTGTTACTGCCACAAATAACACAGGCACGAACTTGTTCAGCCATGTTTTCAACTTGCTGTCAGGTTCTCTTCGTTAGCTACTGACGAGATGGGCTCTGCGATCTCTCCTCGCGCTTAAATCCGAACTTTCTTCCTGTGGGCGGTCGCAAGCCAAGGTGGGCGAGGCCATGACTATTAATTTTCAAACTTACGCAAGTTCGTAGGGCTTTTTCAGATTCGCTTGTTTTTCCGACTATTTTCTTTCATAAGTTAATACAGGGAATGGGGGTAGAATTACATTTTCACATGCAGCATGCATATGCAACTCGGAGTGAACTATGGTATTTCAAAAAGAGCCAGTATTAAACGTTTTTGGTGGAATGGCACCTTTAAATACTTGATAAAGTGATGTATCTGACTTGATGCACTCTACCATTTTGTTTTTCTCTACTCACAGAATATGAGCTGATAGCCAACTAATAGAGTAGCCAATCAGAGTGCACAATTGCTCATATCCAGTGAATATGGATAGAAAAATTTATAAAATACACACACACACACACACACAGGCTGCTGAGAAGTGGAGTTACTGTTACCACTTGAAGTTGACCATTTTCCTATAACGGCATATGCTGAAGTGTTTTATTCTTCTTATTTCACAGTATTTTGCCAATTATTAAAATTGATTAATTTAGCAAAGAATAAGATAACTTAACCATTTATAGTTACATTAAATATTATGAAACAAGACTAGTTAGTTGTGTCAGCCCTGTGATGACCTGGCGACTTGTCCAGGGTGTACCCCGCCTTTCGCCCGTAGTCAGCTGGGATAGGCTCCAGCTTGCCTGTGACCCTGTAGGACAGGATAAAGCAGCTAGAGATAATGAGATGAGACTAGTTAGTTCCTGTTATCACTTGTGTTATACCGTAACAGCTAGAGACATACAGTCAAGCCGGAAAGTCTGCACCCCCTTTCACCTTCTCCAAGTTTTATTACATTACAGACTTCTTCTACAATAGAGTTCATTTTTTGTCACAAAATTCTACACAAAATTGCCCATAATGACAAAGTGAAAGCAGGTTTTTACAAAATATGCAATTTTATTTTACTGACAAAAATAGGTTATTTAGGGGTTGCATATCTGGACACACCTTTAGCCAAATACTTGGTTGATGCACCTTTGGCAGCAATTACAGCTTCAAGGCGTCTTGGGAAAGAAGTTACGAGCTTGGGACACTTGTTTCTGGACATTTTTGACCATTCCTCTTGGCATACTCTTGCAAGCTCCATCAGGTTGGATGGGGAGTATCACTACACAGCCATCTTCAGCTCCTTCCACAGATGTTCAATTGGATTCAGGTCTGGGCTCTGGCTGGGCCACTCAAGGACATTCACAGACTTTCTCCGAAGCCACTCCTTTGTTCTCTTGGCTGTGTGCTTCGGGTCGTTGTCATGTTGGAAGGTAAACCTTTGCCCCAGAGCGCTCTGGAGCAGGTTTTCTTCAAGGATCTCTGTGTACTTAGCTGCATTCATCTTTCCCTCCATCAGGACTAGTTGCCCCGTTCCCACTGCTGAAAAACATCCCCACATCATGATACTGCCATCACCATGCTTAACTGTAGGGATGGCATTAGCCAAGTGATGAGCGGTGCCTGGTTTCCTCCAGATGTGACGCTTGGTATTCAGGCCAAAAAGTTAAATTTTGGTTTCATCGGACCAGAGAATCTTGTTTCTCATGGTTTGAGAGTCCTCTAGGTGCCTTTTAGCAAACTCCAAGCGGGCTGTCGTGCCTTTTACTAGGAGTGGCTTCCACCTGGCCACTCTACCATAAAGGCCTGATTTGTGGAGTGCTACCTGGATGGTTGGTCTTCTGAAAGGTTCTCCCATCTCCACAAGGATACGCTAGAGCTCTGTAAGAGTGACCCTCGGGTTCCTGCTCACCTCCCTGGCCAAGACCCGTCTTCCTCAATCGCTCAGTTTGGCCAGGTCTAGGAAGATTCTTGGTGGTTCCAAACTTCTTCCATTTACAAATGATGGTGGCCACTGTGCTCTTTGGGACCTGTAAAGCTGCAGCAGTTTTTCTGTACCCTTCTCCAGATCTATGCCTTGACACAATCCTGTTTCCGAGGTCTGCAGATAATTCCTTTGACCCCATGGCTTGGAGTTTGCTCTGACATGCACTGTCAACTGGGGAACCTTATATAGGTAGGTATTGGCAATCTCCAATCATGTCCAATCAATTGAATTTACCACAGGTGAACTCCAATTAAGTTGTAGAAATATCTCAAGCAGTATCAGTGGAAACAAAATGCACCTCAGCTCACTTTTGGGTGTCCTATCAAAGGGTATGCACACATGATATTTTACATTTTGATTTTTAATAAATTAGCACAAATGTCTAAAAACCTGCTTTCACTTTGTCATAATGGGCTATTTTGTGTAGAATTTTGTGACAAAAAATGAACTCAATCTATTGTAGAATAAGTCTGTAACGTAATAAAACGTGGAGAAGGTGAAAGGGGTGAGCAGACTTTCCGGCTTGACTGTATTTTCCATCTCCAATCTCTCCCTCTCCCTGCTTGTCATGTAATCAGGAGACTGGAAAGTCCTCTGTATTAAGAAACTTCCCATAGCGGAAAGCAGTGACACTGGAGATTGCTTCCAGAAATATTTTGTATTTAAACAATAAATAAGTCAATTATTCACTATTGAGATTTAGCATATCGATGATTAAAGGTTTTACTCTGTTAATTAACAAAATGTCCATTATCCATTTAATATTAGCCCTAGATTATGTGCAGCGTTGTCTCTACAAGTACAGTAAGATTTGCTGCTGTAGAAGTCATGCACTCACTCTATTATACCATCAGTATAAAATTCATCTCATCTCATTATCTCTAGCCGCTTTATCCTTCTACAGGGTCGCAGGCAAGCTGGAGCCTATCCCAGCTGACTATGGACGAAAGGCGGGGTACACCCTGGACAAATCGCCAAGTCATCACAGGGCTGACACATAGACACAGACAACCATTCACACTCACATTCACACCTACGCTCAATTTAGAGTCACCAGTTAACCTAACCTGCATGTCTTTGGACTGTGGGGGAAACCGGAGCACCCGGAGGAAACCCACGCGGACACGGGGAGAACATGCAAACTCCGCACAGAAAGGCCCTCGCCGGCCACGGGGCTCGAACCCGGACCTTCTTGCTGTGAGGCGACAGCGCTAACCACTACACCACCGTGCCGCCCAGTATAAAATTGTGATTTTATATTAGAGCCAGCACTACAGTCAGAGCTGCTCATCTCATCTCATCTCATTATCTCTAGCCGCTTTATCCTTCTACAGGGTCGCAGGCAAGCTGGAGCCTATCCCAGCTGACTACGGGCGAAAGGCGGGGTACACCCTGGACAAGTCGCCAGGTCATCACAGGGCTGACACATAGACACAGACAACCATTCACACTCACATTCACACCTACGGTCAATTTAGAGTCACCAGTTAACCTAACCTGCATGTCTTTGGACTGTGGGGGAAACCGGAGCACCCGGAGGAAACCCACGCGGACACGGGGAGAACATGCAAACTCCACACAGAAAGGCCCTCGCCGGCCCCAGGGCTCGAACCCAGGACCTTCTTGCTGTGAGGCGACAGCGCTAACCACTACACCACCGTGCCGCCCAGTCAGAGCTGCTGTTATAGAAAATTAATCAAACACCTTCTGACCAATCAGAATAGAGAACTGAACAGCGCTGTGATGTAAAGCTTCGATAAGTCAGACAAATCTCATCATTGTAATTGTACTCACTGTATCCCATTCCCTGAATGAAATATTTGAACGCCTCAGTCAGCTTGCTGGGCTGCAGAGACACAAATCAAGAATAACCTAAAATCATTTGCATGATAATACTCATGATAATTCATCAGATTAATGATGGAAATGATGTTTAATTAAAAAAAAAGTATTAATTACTTGAGTGAGTTGCGGCATCCCACCAGCATCAGCCATCTGCAGAGAGCACAGAGAAAACAGCAATTTAATATTATACTCTTGAGAACACAAAGCATGAAATGCATTAATCTAGTTGCTAGACTGCAGATTGCTCATCAAGATTAAAATGATTAATAGAGAAAAAGCATACAGTAACAGTCAAAGGTTTGGACACACCTTCCAATTCAATGTTTTTTCTTTATTTTTAGAAATTAAAACACTTCATGTACAAGTTATGATAGACGGTCACTTCTTTTTACTTAGTTGAGCAGTTCTTGACATAATATGGATTACAGCAGTTACAGAAAATGGCTATTTACTCTATTTTTATTATTTACTATTTCTTGCATTAAGAAGGCAAAAAATTGCACTAATTAACTTTTGACAATGCATACCTGCTAATTGAAAAGCATTCCAGGTGACTACCTCATGAAGCTGGTTAAGATAATGTCAATAGTGTGCAAAGCGTCATCAAGGTACACGCTGGCTACTTTGAAGAATCTAAAATATGATTTTTTTTTTCCTGCACTTTTTTGGTTCCCGCATATGTTCCATATGTTATATCATCATTTTGATGTCTTCAGTATTGTTCTTCAATGTACAAAATAGTAAAAATACAGAAAAACCTATGAGTTAGTAGATGTGTCCAAACTTTTGATGGATACTGTAAACAAAATTAATGGCACCTTCAGGAATGAGGTTGTAGTTGGGTCCAGTTTGCTGTTGCACTCCACCTGATGGACAAAAACACAACACCTTTGTGACTGAAAACATACAAGTTTTGGCGCAACATGCTGCCATCCAGACAACATCTTTTTCAGGGAAGACCTTGCTTATTTCAGCAAGAGAATGCCAAACCACTTTGTCCACGTATTACAACTGCATGGCCCCATGGTAAAAAGAGTCCAGGTGCTAAACTGGCCTGCCTGCAGTCCAGACCTGTCTCCTACTGAAAACGCTTTGCGCATCATGAAACACAAAATATGACTAAAGGAGACCCTGAACTGTTCAGCAACTTGAAATTGTATATCAGGCAAGAATGGGACAACATTTAATTTTCAAAATGACAACAATTGGTCTCCTCAGTTCCTAAACATTTACTTGTTAAAAGTAGAGGTGATAAAACACAGTGGTAAACATGTCTCTGTACAACCTTTTTTAAATGTGTTGCTGGCATTAAATTCAAAACAGTTTTTTTCTAAATAAATAAATAAAAATTTCTCAGTTTCAACATTTCATATATTGCCTTTCAACTATTTTCCATAAAATATAGGTGTTTCCATTGATTCGCACATCATTGCATTTTGTTTTGAACTATGTTTTACACAACGTCCCAAATTTTTTGGAATTGGGGTTGTATGAGGACTCACTGCAGCTTCTTCATATGGTGCCTGGTCTCCTACCACCAGCAGGACGGGACATCTGAAAAGAGGGAGGGAAAGACAGGGAAATGTAAAATACTTGCATTTTTGCTCAACCATATGAGTTATATTTTACATTATTTATTTTGCTCAACTCACTTGAGTGTGTTGCTACGGTCAATGTTCAGATCCCTGCGACTGAAAGAAAAACAACTTTTAAGACACAAAGAAAGAGAGCGCACAAGAGAGTGAGAAAGCAAGAGAGTTTACTTGTTGTAGCTCTTCCAGAAGAGATCGATGTTCACCAGGTTGGAGGCTGCTGAGATCCTCTGTCTGTGTGCCTGAACAAGCTCAGTGTTGGACGAATTCTCCTCCTGTGCATGAACACACACACACACACACACACATAGAGTTTAATTTAACACTTTTAGATCTGACTAGATTATAACACAAAACCACAACACACACACACACACACACCTGACTGAAGAGGTGAGCAAGGAGCTGCTCGGCAAGTGAGGAAGTCAGTGTGCTGAGCTAGAATGAAATAAATACAAAGAGAGGAAGTAAGACAAAACTGAAAGTAAATTAGCGCCCCCCCCCCAAAAAAAAAAGAAAAAAGAAAAAAAATGCAGAGGTTCATATTGTACCAATTATACACAAGAAGGAAAAATACACCTTTTGGGCAGCCCAGTCCATCCAGCCGCGAGCATTCGAATCAATATTTATCAAAACAAGACCTTCCACAGAGTCTGGATTTTTAAGCTGAAAGAGAGAGAGAGAGAGAGAGAATATAATCGAATAAACTCCAGACAATCTATCCATCCATCTATAAAACATATTTTAATATACTTATATAAAAACAGTCCATTTCCAATTAGATTTAACACAAGGACATTTGTCAAAAATTGATAAAACTGTGTGTGACTTCTCTGTGCCTATATAATTATCTGTAGCTGCTTTATCCTGTCCTACAGGGTCGCAGGCAAGCTGGAGCCTATCCCAGCTGACTACGGGTGAAAGGCGGGGTACACCCTGGACAAGTCGCCAGGTCATCACAGGGCTGACACATAGACACAGACAACCATTCACACTCACATTCACACCTACGGTCAATTTAGAGTCACCAGTTAACCTAACCTGCATGTCTTTGGACTGTGGGGGAAACCGGAGCACCTGGAGGAAAGCCATGCGGACACGGGGAGAACATGCAAACTCCACACAGAAAGGCCCTCGCCGGCCACGGGGCTCGAACCCGGACCTGCTTGCTGTGAGGTGATGGTGCCAACCACTACACCACCATGCCACCACTATATAGTTATATTGTTTGAAAATGCTAAAATAAATTTTACAGACACTTATGGTGATAATTTTTGCTTTCTAGAAATTACCGTCCTGATTCCTCACTATTTTTCTCCACTGCCTTCCTTGAAAGTCTTGACCCCTTTTGTTCACTTCTGGATGCCAAAATCTAAGTAGAGGGGCAAAAATAAGGAGGAGAACACGGAGACTGACAGAGGCTTACTGTGAACTTTGAAAGAACGTAGGCCCCTGCTCCAGCTCCAACTCCAATCACAGTACGGAAACTACAGCAGTGGAAACACACAAAATAGTCAAGTCAATTTTATTTGTATAGCACTTTTAACAACAGACATTGTCGTTAAGCAGCTTTACAGAAAAAGCTAAATTTTAAACATGTGAACGTGGCAAGGAAAAACTCCCTGAGGTGTACTAGAATACTAGTTAGCAATACTGAAAGCGATATTTAAGGCAGCTGGTTTCAGTAGACAAAGGAACATGAGACTGGAATACCAACCCAAAAAAAGACAGTGACATGGGGGGGCTAAAAACAAAACAAAACAAAACACCTAATTCTTCACCATGCTCAGGTGATTTCTTGTCATGGTAGCTGAATTTTGTTGTTTTGCCACACAATTTTGTTTTTGACTGATCAACTTACTTGAAGTACTGTATGACTAATGGGATCATTTCTGCAAGCTGATCCATAGAGACATAATGATACCTATGAAGAAGAAAATATACATTGACATATGATTGTCATTCGGAGGGTGACTGTATGCTGGTAATAGTGGAATAATCATAGTAAGTCAATCTGATACGGTTACAAGTGATGCTGAGACAGTATATACTGAATACAAGCATCCCTAATGAAACTCTCTCTCTCTACACACACACACAGGGCTGCATGAAGATTAATTTTTACTAGCCGACCAATAACTACATTTAAATCTACTCACATGGACGACCTAACAAGTTAAAATCCTTGATTCTGGAACTGAGTGCGTGCAGCCATCCTTATAGCTAATCTACTGCAACAGCTGATAAGGACACGCCCAGGATATTTAGCCTGCCTTTTTTACTGTCTGCCTTGCTGTTTTAGAGAACGCATGAGTCAACTAGTCTACACAACCCCTAACACACCCACACCCGGTCTACCCAGCAGGATAGGGCGCAGCTCCCTCCTCTTGTCCTGGGGCGTCCACGTGAACCACTGTGAAGTTCTTCACAATCTCCTGCATCTCCTCAAACTTGAAGAGAGTAGAGAAGCAGCTCTTACCTAGGAAAGACAGAGTGAAGTCCACTGAACATACCCACATGTTGCAATTTCATAAATGTTCAGCAGTTCTCTACCGGTGTTACTATATGTGCATTCTGTGAAATTCATTCTCTGTTAGTTTTAGAGATAATACAGAGAGGATATTACACAGTTGCACAAAGATATGAAGTTTATCTTCAAGTGGTGAATATATTTTCAACATGAGAAGATAAACTTCATATCTTCACACCACCATGTAAAGTTCTTTATTATATGGACACAGCCACACAAAAAAAAGCCCCTGCAAGTTAAATTAAAAAAAAAAATTTTTATTTTTTGAACCGGTTCACCATTTTGACAATGCGCCTCTTGTGAGCAGGAGAACACTGGGAGTGACGTCATCGGAGTGAAATATCGGGAATTATTATACATCCAGGACATTTTTTCGATGGCATGAAAACGTACTCTATTCCCTTCTAGCGGGTTTCATTTCTTATGTCATGTTACCCAGTGGAGAATGAGCGTTGAATATGGTTTACGGTATTGCATGGTTGTCAAGACAACATGACGTCACACGTTGGAACTGATGCGAATATCCAATGAGAGAGTTTGCTGCTGTGCATTCGCAGAAGCATTTCTTTGTTCGTCGGTGGTGCCTGCAGCAAACTGTCGCAGTGAACTGAAAATGCCATAACTTATGTTAAGTAACTCCCCGCTTCTTAACTTTTGGTAAATTACAATTGTTCCATTCAATGTATTTCAGTAGTGCTTGAAAGTTTGTGAACCGTTTAGAATTTTCTATATTTCTGCATAAATATGACCTAAAACATCATCAGATTTTCACACAAGTCCTAAAAGTAGATAAAGAGAACCCAGTTAAACAAATGAGACAAATATTATACTTGGTCATTTATTTATTGAGGAAAATGATCCAATATTACATATCTGTGAGCGGCAAAAGTATGTGAACCTCCAGGATTAGCAATTAATTTGAAGGTGAAATCTGAGTCAGGTGTTTTCAGTCAATGGGATGACAATCAGATGTGAGTGGGCACCCTGTTTTATTTAAAGAACAGTGATCTATCAAAGACTGATCTTCACAACACATGTTTGTGGAAGTGTATCATGGCACAAACAAAGGAGATTTCTGAGGACCTCAGAAAAAGTGTTGTTGATGCTCATCAGGCTGGAAAAGGTTACAGAACCATCTCTAAAGAGTTTGGACTCCACCAATCCACAGTCACACAGATTGTGTACAAATAGAGGAAATTCAAGACCATTGTTACCTCCCCAGGAGTGGTCGACCAACAAAGATCACTCCAAGAGCAAGGCGTGTACAACCCCGATTCCAAAAAAGTTGGGACAAAGAACAAATTGTAAATAAAAACGGAATGCAATAATTTACAAATCTCAAAAACTGATATTGTATTCACAATAGAACATAGACAACATATCAAATATCGAAAGTGAGACATTTTGAAATTTCATTCCAAATATTGGCTCAGTTGAAATTTCATAACAGCAACACATCTCAAAAAAGTTGGGACAGGGGCAATAAGAGGCTGGAAAAGTTAAAGGTACAAAAAAGGAACAGCTGGAGGACCAAATTGCAACTCATTAGGTCAATTGGCAATAGGTCATTAACATGCCTGGGTATAAAAAGAGCATCTTGGAGTGGCAGTGGCTCTCAGAAGTAAAGATGGGAAGAGGATCACCAATCCCCCTAATTCTGCACCGACAAATAGTGGAGCAATATCAGAAAGGAGTTTGACAGTGTAAAATTGCAAAGAGTTTGAACATATCATCATCTACAGTGCATAATATCATCAAAAGATTCAGAGAATCTGGAAGAATCTCTGTGCGTAAGGGTCAAGGCCGAAAAACCATACTGGGTGCCCGTGATCTTCGGGCCCTTAGACGGCACTGCATCACATACAGGTATGCTTCTGTATTGGAAATCACAAAATGGGCTCAGGAATATTTCCAGAGAATCTGTGAACACAGTTCACTGTGCCATCCGCCGTTGCCAGCTAAAACTCTATAGTTCAAAGAAGAAGCCGTATCTAAACGTGATCCAGAAGTGCAGACGTCTTCTCTGGGCCAAGGCTCATTTAAAATGGACTGTGGCAAAGTGGAAAACTGTTCTGTGGTCAGATGAATCAAAATTTGAACTTCTTTATGGAAATCAGGGACGCCGTGTCATTCGGACTAAAGAGGAGAAGGACGACCCAAGTTGTTATCAGCGCTCAGTTCAGAAGCCTGCATCTCTGATGGTATGGGGTTGCATTAGTGCGTGTGGCATGGGCAGCTTACACATCTGGAAAGACACCATCAATGCTGAAAGGTATATCCAGGTTCTAGAGCAACATATGCTCCCATCCAGACGACGTCTCTTTCAGGGAAGACCTTGCATTTTCCAACATGACAATGCCAAACCACATACTGCATCAATTACAGCATCATGGCTGCGTAGAAGAAGGGTCCGGGTACTGAACTGGCCAGCCTGCAGTCCAGATCTTTCACCCATAGAAAACATTTGTCGCATCATAAAACGGAAGATACGACAAAAAAGACCGAAGACAGTTGAGCAACTAGAATCCTACATTAGACAAGAATGGGTTAACATTCCTATCCCTAAACTTGAGCAACTTGTCTCCTCAGTCCCCAGACATTTACAGACTGCTGTAAAGAGAAAAGGGGATGTCTCACAGTGGTAAACATGGCCTTGTCCCAACTTTTTTGAGATGTGTTGTTGTCATGAAATTTAAAATTACCTAATTTTTCTCTTTAAATGATACATTTTCTCAGTTTAAACATTTGATATGTCATCTATGTTCTATTCTGAATAAAATATAGAATTTTGAAACTTCCACATCATTGCATTCCATTTTTATTTACAATTTGTACTTTGTCCCAACTTTTTTGGAATCGGGGTTGTAATAGTCGGCGAGGTCACAAAGGACCCCAGGGTAACTTCTAAGCAACTGAAGGCCTCTCTTACATTGGCTAATGTTAATGTTCATGAGCCCACCATCAGGAGAACACTGAACAACATGTGTGCATGGCAGGGTTGCAAGGAGAAAGCCACTGCTCTCCCAAAAGAACATTGCTGCTCATCTGCAGTTTGCTAAAGATCACATGGACAAGCCAGAAGGCTATTGGAAAAATGTTTTATGGACGGATGAGACCAAAATAGAACTTTTTGGTTTAAATGAGAACCGTTATGTTTGGAGAAAGGAAAACACTGCATTTCAGCATAAGAATCTTATCCCATCTGTGAAACATGGTGGTGGTTGTTAGGGATGTCCCGATCAGGTTTTTTTGCCCTCCGATCCGATACCGATCATTTGATTTTGAGTATCTGCCGATACCGAGTCCCGATCCGATACTTCTTATAATCCATAAAAAATAATAAAGACGAGGAAAGAAACGGATCCAGGATGTTCCTCATTTTTTATTTAACACCTTATTTTAACATCCAACAACTCCGTTAGCAAACAGAGCACTTACGTGAGGCAGTTTGAACAATAAATAACAAATTTTAAAAAAATAACCTTAAAATACCTGGCAGGAATGTAAACAAATAAAAAAAATAAAGTGCCACAGTGCCGGTAATTTGCTTTTAAGAACGCATCTCACAGTGGTGTACAGTAATTTCAATTAAGGAAATGAACGTTTTTCTTGATGAAAACAAGCATTTCTACCCTTTCAGGTTTGAGCCCGTTTCTTTTGTCATCCAATGGAAAAAAAAAAAAAGATCTCATGCTTTGCTTTCCGCTTCGAACTGCTTCCGTGTTCAACTTTGCCGGCAGCAGGCAGCCAATAACCAATAGCGTCTCCGCTACAAAGTGATGTCATGCCGCACGCGTTGATGTTGCTGTGTTGAGACAAGAGGTCTGGTCTCACTCTGTGCCAACGCATAGCTATTGATGTGTTAAAAATGAGAATATATTATATAGATATATATCCGATCCCTGATCGGGAGGCAATGCCCGATTCCGATCGAGTCTGAAACCATGTGATCGGGCCCGATTTCCGATCACGTGATCGGATCGGGACATCCCTAGTGGTTGTATCACGGTTTGGGCCTGTTTTGCTGCATCTGGGCCAGGACGGCTTGCCATCATTGATGGAACAATGAATTCTGAATTATACCAGCAAATTCTAAAGGAAAATGTCAGGACATCTGTCCATGAACTGAATCTCAAGAGAAGGTGGGTCATGCAGCAAGACAGCGATCCTAAGCACACAAGTCGTTCTACCAAAGAATGGTTAAAGAAGAATAAAGTTAATGTTTTCGAATGGCCAAGTCAAAGTCCTGACCTTAATCCAATGGAAATGTTGTGGAAGGACCTGAAGCGAGCAGTTCATGTGAGGAAACCCACCAACATTCTAGAGTTGAAGCTGTTCTGTACGGAGGAATGGGCTAAAATTCCTCCAAGCCGGTCTGCAGGACTGATCAACAGTTACCGGAGACGTTTAGTTGTAGTTATTGCTGCACAAGGGGGTCACACCAGATACTGAAAGCAAAGGTTCACATACTTTTGCCACTCACAGATATGTAATATTGGATTATTTTCCTCAATAAATACAGTGGGGCAAAAAAGTATTTAGTCAGCCACCAATTGTGCAAGTTCTCCCACTTAAAAAGATGAGAGAGGCCTGTAATTTTTATCATAGGTACACTTCAAATATGAGAGACAGAATGGGGGGAAAGAATCCAGGAAATCACATTGTAGGATTTTTAATGAATTATTTGGTAAATTCCTCAGTAAAATAAGTATTTGGTCACCTACAAACAAGCAAGATTTCTGGCTCTCACAGACCTGTAACAACTTCTTTAAGAGGCTCCTCTGTCCTCCACTCATTACCTGTATTAATGGCACCTGTTTGAACTCGTTATCAGTATAAAAGACACCTGTCCACAACCTCAAACAGTCACACTCCAAACTCCACTATGGCCAAGACCAAAGAGCTGTCAAAGGACACCAGAAACAAAATTGTAGACCTGCACCAGGCTGGGAAGACTGAATCTGCGATAGGTAAGCAGCTTGGTGTGAAGAAATCAACTGTGGGAGCAATTATTAGAAAATGGAAGACATACAAGACCACTGATAATCTCCCTCGATCTGGGGCTCCACGCAAGATCTCACCCTGTGGGGTCAAAATGATCACAAGAACGGTGAGCAAAAATCCCAGAACCACACAGGGGGACCTAGTGAATGACCTGCAGAGAGCTGGGACCAAAGTAACAAAGGCTACAATCAGTAACACTACGCCGCCAGGGACTCAAATCCTGCAGTGCCAGATGTGTCCCCTTGCTTAAGCCAGTGTACGTGTCCAGGCCCGTCTGAAGTTTGCTAGAGAGCATTTGGATGATCCAGAAGAGGATGTCATATGGTCAGATGAAACCAAAATAGAACTTTTTGGTAAAAACTCAACTTGTCGTGTTTGGAGGAGGAAGGATGCTGAGTTGCATCCAAAGAACACCATACCTACTGTGAAGCATGGGGGTGGAAACATCATGCTTTGGGGCTGTTTTTCTGCAAAGGGACCAGGACGACTGATCCGTGTAAAGGAAAGAATGAATAGGGCCATGTATCATGAGATTTTGAGTGAAAACCTCCTTCCATCAACAAGTGATTGAAGATGAAACGTGGCTGGGTCTTTCAGCATGACCGTGATCCCAAACACACCGCCCGGGCAACGAAGGAGTGGCTTCGTAAGAAGCATTTCAAGGTCCTGGAGTGGCCTAGTCAGTCTCCAGATCTCAACCCCATAGAAA
Organism: Neoarius graeffei; assembly: GCF_027579695.1. Lineage (NCBI taxonomy): Eukaryota > Metazoa > Chordata > Actinopteri > Siluriformes > Ariidae > Neoarius > Neoarius graeffei. The sequence goes on along the minus strand of NC_083571.1, from coordinate 48,334,972 downwards.
ATCTTTGGAGGGAGTTGAAAGTCCGTGTTGCCCAGCGACAGCCCCAAAACATCACTGCTCTAGAGGAGATCTGCATGGAGGAATGGGCCAAAATACCAGCAACAGTGTGTGAAAACCTTGTGAAGACTTACAGAAAACGTTTGACCTCTGTCATTGCCAACAAAGGGTATATAACAAAGTATTGAGATTACCTTTTGTTATTGACCAAATACTTATTTTCCACCATAATTTGCAAATAAATTCTTTAAAAATCAGACAATGTGATTTTTTTTAATGGATTTTTTTCCTCATTTTGTCTCTCATAGTTGAGGTATACCTATGATGAAAATTACGGGCCTCTCTCATCTTTTTAAGTGGGAGAACTTGCACAATTGGTGACTGACTAAATACTTTTTTGCCCCACTGTAACTAAGTATAATATTTTTGTCTCATTTGTTTAACTGGGTTCTCTTTATCTACTTTTAGGACTTGTGTGAAAATCTGACGTTGTTTTAGGTCCTATTTATGCAGAAATATAGAAAATTCTAAAGGGTTTCACAAACTTTCAAACACCACTGTATGTATAATAATAATAATAATAATAATAATAATAATATTGGCTGGCTTTTTTCATGGTCCATCAGATATATTTTATTCAGCTGGCATGATATTGAACTCGTCTTCAACTCATTCAATATCATGCTAGCTGAATGGAATATATCCGATATACCACTCAACACCAGCCAATATTATATTATTTAAATACGTCACTCAGATTCACAATGTATTTTGGATGAAAAATGCGAGTTTAACACAAGATAAACTTCATATCTTCAAGCCAATGTGTGATGTTCTTTTTATTATATAGACACAAACAAAAAGGTACTCAAATTTATCAAACCAATTCATTGATTTCCTCACGAGTGACATATAGAGATTTATGTCACAGTTTTGGGTCTCCATGTCCCGGATGTAGCTCGTATTAATAATACGAGTGGCATATTTCCCAGTAATGCACTTGTGTTCATAGAATATATTACATTACTTTTGTCTCATCTCATGATCTGTTGCCACTTTATCCTGTTCTACAGGGTCGCAGGCAAGCTGGAGCCTATCCCAGCTGACTACGGGCGAAAGGCGGGGTACACCCTGGACAAGTCGCCACGTCATCACAGCATTATTTTTGTAAGTCGTAAAATTTGTATATAGATTTACATACTATATTTCCCAAGATGCTGCTAAAAATGGCATAGGAGCATCTCTATACATTAACCCTTGTAAAAACAACAACAACAACACACGAGGCTCTATGAATGTGTGTTCATTCATTCATCCAACTTCAGTAACTGCTTTATCTTAGTCAGGGTTATGGTGGACCCAGGGCCAATTCAGAACACTGGGCATGGGGTGGGATTACACCGGACATGATGCTAGTCCACTGTAAGGCACCATGCATACAACCCCGATTCCAAAAAAGTTGGGACAAAGTACAAATTGTAAATAAAAACGGAATGCAATGATGTGGAAGTTTCAAAATTCCATATTTTATTCAGAATAGAACATAGATGACATCAAATGTTTAAACTGAGAAAATGCATCATGTAAAGAGAAAAATTAGGTGATTTTAAATTTCATGACAACAACACATCTCAAAAAAGTTGGGACAAGGCCATGTTTACCACTGTGAGACATCCCCTTTTCTCTTTACAACAGTCTGTAAACGTCTGGGGACTGAGGAGACAAGTTGCTCAAGTTTAGGGATAGGAATGTTAACCCATTCTTGTCTAATGTAGGATTCTAGTTGCTCAACTGTCTTGGGTCTTTTTTTGTTGTATCTTCCGTTTTATGATGCGCCAAACGTTTTCTATGGGTGGAAGATCTGGACTGCAGGCTGGCCAGTTCAGTACCCGGACCCTTCTTCTACGCAGCCATGATGCTGTAATTGATGCAGTATGTGGTTTGGCATTGTCATGTGGGAAAATGCAAGGTCTTCCCTGAAAGAGACGTCGTCTGGATGGGAGCATATGTTGCTCTAGAACCTGGATATACCTTTCAGCATTGATGGTGTCTTTCCAGATGTGTAAGCTGCCCATGCCACACACACTAATGCAACCCCATACAGAGATGCAGGCTTCTGAACTGAGCGCTGATAACAACTTGGGTCGTCCTTCTCCTCTTTAGTCCGAATGACACGGCGTCCCTGATTTCCATAAAGAAGTTCAAATTTTGATTCGTCTGACCACAGAACAGTTTTCCACTTTGCCACAGTCCATTTTAAATGAGCCTTGGCCCAGAGAAGACGTCTGCGTTTCTGGATCGTGTTTAGATACGGCTCCTTCTTTGAACTATAGAGTTTTAGCTGGCAACGGTGGATGGCACAGTGAACTGTGTTCACAGATAATGTTCTCTGGAAATATTCCTGAGCCCATTTTGTGATTTCCAATACAGAAGCATGCCTGTATGTGATGCAGTGCCGTCTAAGGGCCCAAAGATCATGGGCACCCAGTATGGTTTTCCGGCCTTGACCCTTATGCACAGAGATTCTTCCAGATTCTCTGAATCTTTTGATGATATTATGCACTGTAGATGATGATATGTTCAAACTCTTTGCAATTTTACACTGTCAAACTCCTTTCTGATATTGCTCCACTATTTGTCAGTGCAGAATTAGGGGGATTGGTGATCCTCTTCCCATCTTTACTTCTGAGAGTCGCTGCCACTCCAAGATGCTCTTTTTATACCCAGGCATGTTAATGACCTATTGCCAATTGACCTAATGAGTTGCAATTTGGTCCTCCAGCTGTTCCTTTTTTGTACCTTTAACTTTTCCAGCCTCTTATTGCCCCTGTCCCAACTTTTTTGAGATGTGTTGCTGTCATGAAATTTCAAATGAGCTAATATTTGGAATGAAATTTCAAAATGTCTCACTTTCGACATTTGATATGCTGTCTGTGGTCTATTGTGAATACAATATCAGTTTTTGAGATTTGTAAATTATTGCATTCCGTTTTTATTTACAATTTGTACTTTGTCCCAATTTTTTTGGAATCGGGGTTGTACATGCATTGACCCCTATAAATATACATTTTTATGTCGTATAGAGATGCTCCATATGCTCTTTATTATCCCTAATAAAAGAGACTGCTAGGAGGACACAAATCATTGGTTAGATTCAAGTGGGATTTCAGTGTCCGAGTCTCGATTTGCATTGATTTATTCTTTGTAATTTGTTTACTAATAGCTAAAAATGTCAAAATATACAATATGATTATGATTTTGTTCCTTACTAGCTTAATCAAGAACCTGACCTTTTAATTTAATCTTTTAGAGTACCTCATATGTTTGTGTGTGAGAGTGTGTGAGTGAGAGTGTGTGAGCGAGAGAGAGAGAGAGAGAAAGAGAGAGACACAGACAGAGACTCACTGTCCATTCCCACATCATGAAGAGTCAGTATAGCTGGCCGACGGGTGCTTCCTGTGCCGTGGAGCGTCACATGCAGCAAACCATGTGGGGTCTCAATATTGTATTCCTAAACCACACACAAAACAACCAATATTAAGTACATGAAGTTAAACTTAATTGTGTACTGTCATTATCCTATTATGCAATCAACATGTCTATCGCCTCATATCAGTTTCTTACCTGACCCCGATCCAACAATAGTCTGGCTGCAATCTCAGCCTCCTACACAGAAACAGAGGGATACTAAAGTTTATGAAGTGTTAAATAAAACAGCTACCTGTAAACCATCATAAAAAATTATAGATACACATACACATTCTATTCCCATTCACTGGATATGAGCAAGCACTCTGATTAGCTACTCTACTATGAGGATATCGGCTCATATACCATGAGGAGAGAAAAACAAAATGGCGGAGTGTGTTGCTGAACCAAGCGAGGACTAAATAAAAACTCTACCTGAAAACAAAACCCCAAAAATGATCAAGTATTTAAAAAGAAACAGAAAATGGCTAATATATATATATATATATATATATATATATATATATATATATATATATATTTTTTTTTTTTTGGGTTCCCCCCCCCAATAGCCCCTGTTCCACACTCCAGCCCAGTCGGTGGCGGTAATGCACCTTTAAGTTAGTTTGCCAACTGCCAAAAAAATTTCCAAAAGCAGAAGAAAACCCCAAACAAACAAACAAACAAACAAACAACAGAATATGGAATAAAGTATTTCATGATAATAATGTATCTTTTTTATTTTTCAAGAATTATTATAGCATTTTTCACAAATTGCTACTGTCATTTCGTCAGTTTGTTTACATTCTAAGTGGAAATGATTTTGTCAGACGTTTTGTATGAAGTTTTTAATTTAGCACATTTGCTAAATATAAAAATGCTCCATTTCTCAAAATTCAGTGAATGTGGATAGAATAAACCAGCTATTCCACTCAATCTCATCGTACATGGCTTATAGCTGACTTGGTGCAACTTACCTCGTCGACTGTCAGCTCATGTACGACCCGATTTCGTGGAATAACTGTTATATATTATATATATAAAATGTGTGTGTGTGTGTGTGTATACATACATACATACATACAAACACACACACGCAAAAGTCTTAGGCACATGTAAAGAAATGCTGTAGACCAAAAATTACTTAAAAATAACAAAATTAAATGTTTTAACATTAAAAAAAATACTATAAAACAGCAGTAAGCTAAGCATAATAAATGAAACAAAGTTGATATTTGGTGTGAGACGACCCTTTGCTTTAAATAAAATAGTAGTCTGAGGTACAGTGAGTGCAGTTTGATAAGGAAATGAGCTGTAGGCTTTACTGAGCATCTTACAGAAGCAGCCCCAGTTCTTCTGGACACTTTGACTGTCACACTCACTTCTTCATTTTGCACCAAAACCCAGTAGCCTTCATTATGTTTTCTTTTTTAATCTGAAAAGTGATCTCTTATGTAATATGCTGCTCAGATACAAACTTTTTTTTTCTCTGTAGCATTTAATTTTGTGCTAGAAAACGAATGTTTGGAAATCTAAAAGATTTTTGTACTGACTCGATAATGTAGAAGTCATAAAATAGAAATCTATAACAAAGATTGTATGAAAAAAAGGGTGCCTCAGACTTTTGCACAGTACTCATCTCATCTCATTATCTCTAGCCGCTTTATCCTTCTACAGGGTCGCAGGCAAGCTGGAGCCTATCCCAGCTGACTACGGGCGAAAGGCGGGGTACACCCTGGACAAGTCGCCAGGTCATCACAGGGCTGACACATAGACACAGACAACCATTCACACTCGCATTCACACCTACGGTCAATTTAGAGTCACCAGTTAACCTAACCTGCATGTCTTTGGACTGTGGGGGAAACCGGAGCACCCGGAGGAAACCCACGCGGACACGGGGAGAACATGCAAACTCCACACAGAAAGGCCCTCGCCGGCCCCGGGGCTCGAACCCAGGACCTTCTTGCTGTGAGGCGACAGCGCTAACCACTACACCACTGTGCCGCCTTTGCACAGTACTGTATGTGTGAAAAAAAAAAATAAGATTACACTACTCCACTATTTTTACCATACGCTCTAAAGCAAGGGTATTCAACTAAAATTTGTAAAAGGTCTGGCTTTTTAGTTTCTTGTTTACAAAGGTCCAGATATCTAACTTAACCATTAATGAATAGTTTATGGCTAATGGTGCTTCATGCTATCACTTTTTTACCAGTGCTGCAGGCTTTGAACAGATGAGACATCTGTCCTGAATGTGATATGGAGAGAATAAAACACATACTTCACTGTCTATTAGTCTTTAAATATTCTGTTCTTGATATCCACTTTTTACAAAACATGCCATGTCGGCAGTTTGGTAATCAGATCAGAGAGGGGAATAAAATAAAATGTATGAGCGTCTGAAAACTGTCCTCTTTCTGGTCTAATGGCTCTAGACCAGACATCTATCTGCTACATGTTTAGAACACTAGAGCCACTGAACTACAGACGTTTTTTTCATATGGGGATCGGTTCAAGTATAGTAATTTTTCCAAGTACTCTGTCTGCCTCATTAATTCAACAGCAGTGTTTCTCCCTGTTGCGTTCGTCATGCTAATTAAGACCACACATGGCTGATAAACTGGAAAAGGCGTCAACCTTTGCATTCCTTTTTTGATCCTTTATCATCCTTTCTCCTTTGAGAGAGTCTTGGAAAACTTTAGCATTGCTGACATCACCCTGGGGCGGCACGGTGGTGTAGTGGTTAGCGCTGTCACCTCACAGCAAGAAGGTCCGGGTTCGAGCCCCGTGGCCGGCGAGGGCCTTTCTGTGCGGAGTTTGCATGTTCTCCCCGTGTCCGTGTGGGTGCTCCGGTTTCCCCCACAGTCCAAAGACATGCAGGTTAGGTTAACTGGTGACTCTAAATTGACCGTAGGTGTGAATGTGAGTGTGAATGGTTGTCTGTGTCTATGTGTTAGCCCTGTGATGACCTGGCGACTTGTCCAGGGTGTACCCCGCCTTTCGCCCGTAGTCAGCTGGGATAGGCTCCAGCTTGCCTGCGACCCTGTAGAACAGGATAAAGCAGCTAGAGATAATGAGATGAGATGAACATCACCCTGTAATTATGTCAGTATTCATGGTTAATGACAGGAAAAGATACTGGATGGATGGTTGAAATACAGTAGCACATAATTTGAATAAGGACGTAATGCTAATCTGAAGTCTTTCAGCATGCTCCATGTACTATTAGCACTTTATCTAATACAATAAACTGAAGTGGATTTGTTTTGTTTCATAACAGGTGTTTCATGATCGGGACATGTTTTGTCTAGTGCCATGGACAAGACATTTATTTATAATTCTGCACTACATGTCTACGGAGTCTTTCAGTGTTTCAAGTTACCAGCAGGTGGCTCCTGAAAGCTCTGCACGTATGCTGGTACATGCATGGATAATCTTTCCGCAGCCCATATAATCCTCGCTGCACATAAAGGACAGGAAGCGCCTTATATGGAAGTCGAGCTCTTGACGCCACTGCTTGGTGTTAATATGATCATTTGAGCCTGTGAAATCTACTGCATGACTTGAAGCGCAGAGATGACGCAGAATAAAAGCTCCCATGGAAAATGGCCATAATGATATCAAAATCCCTGGGCTTAAAAAAAAAATAACACCCCAGACCTATTTTAACTACCAATGCGAATGAGGAAAGTGGAAGGCTTAAATAGGTATAAATTAACATTCCATAATATTTATCATACAGCCTGCGTGTATAACCCGTCATTAATGATTCATCTTTGTGGAGATTTAGTGGATGGAAGTCAGCATTATTTTTCTGTGCCTGTGTTTATAAGAGTGACCTTCACGCTGTCCGTTTGACTCGTAAGTAAAGGCTTGTCCTCCATGATGGCAATCTCTTGCAATTCGGTCGTCATTCTAAGTCCTTCCTGTGGCCTGTTAAAAAAAAAAAAAAAAGAAAAGCATTTATGAACAACACACACACACACGTCAGGATCTTCCACTGACTGAATTATTAATGAATGCTTACACCTGCTTACACCCTCATCTTAGTAATCAAATGGAAAACTTTTGGCTCTTTAAAATATAAGCAGTTGCGCTTGTTGGGACGGGCCAAACGTCATGTCGGATATTCCTATTTTTGTGGGGACATTTGGTCCCCGCCAGTATATAAAAACCATCCCACACACTTCAACACACAGATTCCCCAATGCTCATCAGGACTCGCATAATTTGTCACTGGTATTGAATCAGCTTTGCTTTTTTTTTTTTTAAATTAGAACTTGGGGGATGGGGTGTGTGGTTAATAAGCATTAAATCAGAAAGAGCCTAGAGTAATGAGAATGAGAACAAGCGAGTCACGGCATTATGCAACCTTAATCAGAATCCTCAATATATATATATTTTTACTTAATAAAATGTGCTGTGACCTTTGCAAGATGGCTGATGACATTTTAACCATAAAATAAGCACACGTTCTGACCAGAAGAGTAAACAGCATCATGTAAACAGCTGACATGGCATTTGTAAAAGTCTGTGTGTGTTGCAATGGTGGTTGCCTCAGGGAGCTGCTGTATCTCTGCAGCACAAATGGTACCAGTTACCACAGTCTCTCTCTCTCTCTCTCTCTCTCTCGCTTTAAGTCGAAACTCGGAAAAACAGAGCTCTTGTACATATACATCTGTTGCATATTACCGTACAACATTATTCTGGCAACGTGATTTCCCATATGAGCTGTAAAAGCACTGCCAATGCAGCAAGGCAATGATCCTTGCAAAAACAGTTCATTGGCTTAATGCTGAAAAACAGTGCTATAATTCTACTTGAGAGAACGGTTCTGAGACTCACAATACTGCAGAGTCACGCTTGTGTGCTTCCATTTACACTTCAAAAGGCAGTGACCACCAGATGGAGGTGAAGGTCATGCGGTTACATCAGTCACCTTTAAAGAGACCTGAAAGACTCAGGTAGGTATTGAATCACAAAAAAAAAAAAAACCTTATCAGGCTCTTTATCAGATTCAGCCCAGAGATTTGTTGAAGCTGCTGTTGTTGCCAACTGTGAGTCAAACTTGAAAGCTCACAGTTTTTGAGCCATCTAACAAACAGCATTCCAAAGTATACTACACTGCAGCCCGCTATAACAAACTCCTTGGAATATGTTCAAATAGTTCATTTTATTTTTTTCGTGGTCCGGTTTCCATCAAATCCTGCGCTCTGACTGGCTGGCGAGCGGGTCCGTATCCTACGGTACGGACCCCAGTTACAGACCCCGGTTATGGACCTCTGGCGACTCGCTCGTTCACAACAACAACAAACATGGTAGCAATTTTTGTCAACATTTATTTTTGCATTTCTCAGGAGAATAGCATTAATTTTACAGCATGGATAGCGATAACGACAGTGTTCACAGCGAAAGCGAGTTTTACTACCCTGAGGAAGAAGAAATAAAAAAACATTTCAGGAGAAAGCTAAAAACCTCTAACTTGCTAACACCGAGCAAAAACATGGCTGAATCCTGAATGACCCAATTTTGTATAAATAGGGGACTACATAGGCAGCAAAATGTAGTTTTTTTTTTTCCTGCCATGGAAGTGCACTTGTATACCGAGGAGGAAGCCATTTGCATTACAGCCGTGAATGAGGATTCAAAATGGTGGCTCGCCTCGGCTTGGTTTTCTCTTTCGGGCGCTCTCGTTTTCTGTTAGAATTTGGTAAAGAAAAAAATAAATATATTATTTACCAGCTTAAGGTCGGTCCGTATGGTGAAATACCGTGACCTCGGTCAGTACTTTCAAGACCTTGGTCACGGTATTTCACGATATGGACCTCCCAGCTGGTAAATAACACACACACATACATACATACACACACACACACACACATATATATATATATATATATATATATATATATATATATATATATATATATATACACACACAGAAAATACTGTAAAACTGAACTGGACCCACTTGTCACACCAAACACGCACTTTTACATAAAACAAGACCGACTGTGTTTAATTTATATTTACACTTAATTCACTTCCAAGTTTATGAAGTAAGTAAAGGAAATAAGTCACTCTTGCTGTTGTATGCTTGTTGCATCTTACTTCTTTCCAGCCCATCATGTTGATTGCATTTATGGACGAAGTCTCAGAGCTCTTTTGCTTTAAAAGTTGAAATTGAATTTTCCAGGATAACACATTCTTGAGAAAAATTTGTTGCTTTCTGACCATGCTTTAGATGGTCCAGGATATGAAGTTTGTCTTCAACGATGGTGCACCCACACAGCTACTCACGTACACGTGTGCAGCGCCATTAGGACTAATTACCATGCACCTGTTCCAGATTAGAGTGCAGTCACAGTGCACACTTACAAGGACTCTCATTACCCACAGACTTGGCAAAATATATGCGCTGTACCTTGTGTCTCACGTTACCAAGCCTTTTGTAGCACTGTGTTGATATTCTGGTTTCTGACTCCATTTTATATTTTGCCCTTTTTCTCTGTTTTTGATATCCTGTCTGTGCCTCGCTTGACTATTGCCTCTTTCTTGACTCTGATTTTTTTAATCACTGATTTTGATCCGTTTGCCTGCATTTTTAATTAAAACTCTTCCAGTGATTGCCTCCACCCATCGCCTGCATTTTCTGACAGACGGAGAGTATCTTACGTTTACAAGTAGCCATGACAACAGTGCTTATGGAGTAAAGACTCAAGTAAAACTGCTCTTAGCTCGTAAAATAAAGTCCTTTTAAGGGATTTTTTGAAGTTAATGATCACCGTTCTTGATCCTTGACTGCGAACTTGATTACTTATTGTTTGTTTCTGGGGGAAGTGGAGTGCATGGCTTGGTGAAATTTTTTTTTTTTGGAAGACTCCGACTCATTGTAATTAAAGGTGGGGGACATGAACTTAGTTTGTTATATGTGAAAGTTTGTAGTAAAAGAACATGGTATAGCGGGGTTGCAGTGTATTATTATCATCATCGTTAGTAGTAGTAGTAGTAGCCCAAGCACAGATATACAGCACCCCCCCAGCATGCCCCCCTCCTTAATACAAGTTATTATATTAATTATTGCATTCCTATAGCTATTAGTTAATATACAATTTGAATTGAATGGGTTTAATCCAAAACTCAATAATTTAAAAAGTAGTCCTATAAATATCATATTGGCCCGAATGCATTCTCTATTGGTGGAAAATTCAAGAATAAAAAGCTCTATCGCTCCAAATAATAGTCAAAATATTATTGTATGCATTTTAACAGCAGGCCTAATATTTGTTTGAAGCTGGTCTATCCAATTTATTTCATAGTTAAAGGCTGCAAAACGTTGTAACTCTACCAATAGGCCAAATAAATATTTCCCCGATAACTTGAATGATCTGTTCCAGAATCAAACACTGTAAAATGTTTCCTTAGGTTCATTTCCAGTACTTGGGTAATTATGATCATTTCAAGGTCTCCCATACTGGAATGTTTGCCATTTTAAAAAGGCCCACTATGTAGGATTCAGTTGATTGCAACCAACTGATTGCCCTTCCCTTTCCATGTGTGTATTAGAACATATGGTGGCCGTAAGGTGCCCGTAGCGTACTTCCAATAGTTACATTCGCACTCCCTTGCTTTTTCTCGTGCTAATTAATTATGTATGATCCTCCATTTTTTTTTTTATTTGAATTCTCAAACAAGCAAAACACTGATTCCTTGTCTTACTACTTCTTTGTCTTTCTTACAGTGCTTCCTTTCAGAGTCATGCTGCCACCTGTAAAATCACTGCAGACGCTCTCTAGAGGTTTGTCCGTTCTGGGCTACTGTAGCAGCGTAACATGGCAGCTCCGTAAAAGTGGACCAACACCCCATAAAAAGAAGAGCTCGTTCTAAACTTACAAAAACAACGATTCGTAGTTACAGGTAAATCCTACACTAATGAAAACATGCTTATGAATACTATATTCCATTTCTAAATATGTGAGCTACTTCTCGGACAAATGTGGTCTTGCAATGGGGTCCAATTGCCAGTAATGCAGCACGGGCAATTGCTCTAAGACAACGAGGGAGGCTCAGCCTCCTCTAAAAATGACGAACATTGTGTAGGATGAATTGAGCTAGGCTTATGTTATAGCCGACCTTATAACAATGCTATTTCAGATCCAGAATCATAGAAATATATGTGCTCAACCCAACTACAGTGCGAAATCATTCCGTTATAACTTTCCCCAGTTCGCCTAATGTGTGCGTGAGTTTTTCCCCCTCGTGACAGCGCGATGCAGCCCAGCCTCAGTGGACTTCAATGGCATTTGGGAGCTATGCGCTTTCAATATCAAAATGCAAGACGGTTATTGGACAAGTACTGCGAAAACACCCACCCACGGACTCCCAGCCTCAGTGGACTTCAATGGCATTTGGGAGCTATGCGCTTTCAATATCAAAATGCAAGACGGTTATTGGACAAATACTGCGACAACGCCCACCCATGGACTCCCAGCCTCAGTGGACTTCAATGGCATTTGGGAGCTATGCGCTTTTCAATATCAAAATGCAAGATGGTTTTTGGACAAATTCTGCGAAAATGCCCGCCCACGGACTCCGAGCCTCACAGTGGGAGGGACATGGCAAAGCTTTCCGCGAGGAGACTGGTGATTGGTGAAAGCGGCCGGATATTTTCTTTGATTGACAGCTCGTTTCAAATATAGACAGGCAGCAGTGAATTTCAGTTCAGTCCCATGCGGATTCGCAAGTGCTGTGGTGTATTGTAAGAGATCAGCTTACATTTCGATTTCATTCATTACATACGGTTTCTACCAGCTTTTTTAGTTTGTATATATTTTCATTGTAAATAAAGTGTAAATATATTGTTGTCAAGTTTGCTATCTTAGTTCCAGAAATTTCGTTTATTTGAGTGACTGAACTTGAACTTGAGGGGGCTAGTCAGCTAGCAAGAAAGCTGCGCACGGATGCCAAGCATTGCTGATTTAATTTTGGCGAAGCCATTTGCCAGTCTTCCTTTCGAGGAAAAAATTAAAATTAAAGAGCAGGGTAGACCAACGCCTCAAACTGACTTGGTGAAAAAGGTAGGGAATAATACTCGTTCCTTTCAGCTCTCCTGGTACAAGAAAGTGAATTGGCTAACAGCAAGTGACCCACATCAACAACAGTAAATAGGCTACTTTAGTAATATGTCATGGATGGACCAAAAATATAGAATCTATTTAAAATGTTTATGCTGAGTATATTATATTGGAATATATATTTCTCTGGATATGAATTAAACACAGCTACAATTTGGAAAACATTTTTAAACAAAAACACAGCCGAGAACATTTCACACTACAGACCTGGATTAAAAGTGAAGGGTTATCAGAATTGTCAATAAAACATTTCTCAGTCAAAATAAGTAAAATATAGGGAAAGTGTCATTGAATGAAATGTGTGGCACCCAGCTCTGTGTTTGGCTCCCCAAGGTCAGTGCTTGTGCCTATTCCAGAACACTCTGCTGTTACTGCTGAGGTTCCTGACAAAGAGCTGCTTTCAATAATGATCAATTTTTAAACAACATGCCACAATTTTAAAATATAAAATGTTAAAATATACCCCCCCCCAACACCACCATCATGTATATTGGACAGTAGGCTAATGGGCCAAAAGAACCTGTTATTTCACAGTTTGTGACCCTGCCAACAATCAGCCAGATCAGAGGCAAGAGTATGGGCAAAATTGATGTGTTTTTTCTTTTAAAATCTGGAAATATCGTAACCGACCAGCCTCCCCTGTTTGAAAAACTACCAGCCGCCACTGTAATGCAGTTGACAACAAAGACGGCAAACGTGAAAACCTGTATCTCAGCCACGCTTTTGCGTGTTGATGCCAGACCTGGTGGTTGGGGTTAAGACCACATCCTAAAGCTCACCACGTAAGGTGGTGTTGTTTCACCACTAGGTGATGCTATAACTACAGGATGAACTAAAAATGCAAAAAATGAAAATTTCCATCGCACAAAAAGGATTAAATCATAACATCCGTGTCATCACAGCCGGTTCTTTCAGCTATTACTATTATTAAAAGTTCTTCAGGACTGTTAGATGATGCTACATAGCAGCATCTTCGCTCACCATTAGCTCGGGCCTGTTACGAAACACCATCTGTTGCTGCTTGATCAAATGTCAGCACATACATGACTACGGTATACTGACCACAACGTCCTACTGGTTACAATACAGAAAGCCTCAATGAAGACAGTCAAAGCCAGACGGATGTGTGCATGTACATGTCTTTGCAGGCAGAGATCTAAGGGCTGATGACAGTACTGAAAACATCTTGCACACAAACAATAAAGCAGCAGCATTATACTGTACCTAATCCTTTAGATAACTTCAATCTCTTTTCCTAATCTCTCTTCATCTCTCTCTTTCCCGGTCTCTCCCTCTCTGTCTGAGACAGTATCTTTTAGAGCGCGTAATACCAGTTAAACTGAACAGAAGGAAGCGTCTGTCACTGCAGAGATTGGTGGTGGTGGGGGGGAAACCCTGAAAGAGTAAAGAGACAAAGAGATAGAGAAGAAAGATCTAATTAATAGGATAAACAAATCTGTATTCATACTCACTCGCACACATTTATGTCCATCGGAATTTTTTCCAAACAAACAGACTGTTTGCCTCCAACTGCTGAAGATACAACATGCAAATTTGGGGCCACATTTACATTTTCATGACGTTATATGGCAAGTTATAAAAGGGACGCAAATAAGTCATATAGGTCAAAGTTAAAAAGAAAAAAAAAGTTCCCTGCACTGCACCATTTGATGTGTAAATAAAGAAATCGACTGTTCTCTACAGGACAAAAGGACAAATCAATGCCGACTACAAGCAGCCAGACACAACTAGCACAGCATGCCAACAAAACACGCGAGTGATGTTGCAGGTCCTGAAATAGAAATCTCACACACACACACACACACACACACACACACACACACACACACACACACACCTACTACTAACACAATTAACCTGAAATCACTTATATATCATTTGCATACATCTTATACAGTGGATATAAAAAGTTTACACACCCTGTTAATATGATCGTTTTTTCTGATGTTAAAAAAAAGGATAAATTATTTCAAAACTTTTCCCACCTTTAATGTGACCTATAACCTGTACAATTCAACTGAAAAACAAAGAAATATGTGAGGGGGAAAAACATAAAATAAAAAACGTACAATAAGCTGGTTGCATAAGTGTGCACACCCTTAAACTAATACTTTTTTGAAGCACCTTTTGATTTAATTACAGCATTCAGTCTTTTTGGGTTCACATCTACCATCAATTAAAATAACTCTGATTAACCCCAAGTAAAGTTCAGACATTTACTCAGTTGCATCCTCCAGGAAAAGCCAGGGTTCAAGGGATCTCATTGTTGAAAGGTATCAGTCAGGAGAAGGGTACAAAAAAATTTCCACGGCATTAGATATACCATGGAGCATAGTGAAGACAGTCATCAAAAAGTGGAGAAAATATGGGACCACAGTGACATTACTGAGAACTGGACATCCCTCAAAAATTGATGAAAAGACAAAAAGACAACTGGCCAGGGAGGCTGCCAAGAGGCCTACAGCAACACTGAAGGAGCTGCAGGAATTTCTGGCAAGTACTGGTTGTGTACTACATGCGACAACAATCTCCCGTATTCTCCATATGTCTGGACTATAAGGTAGGTTCAAAGAAAAACATCCAGGCCTGGCTAAATTTTGCAAAAAAAATACATCAACTCTCCCAAAAGCATGTGGGAAAATGTGTTATGGTCTGATGAAACCAAGGTTGAACTTTTTAGACACAATTCCAAAAGGTACGTTTGGTGCAAAAACAACACTGCGCATCACCAAAAGAACACCATACCCACGGTGAAGCATGGTGGTGGCAGCATCATGTTTTGGGGTTGTTTTTCTTCAGCTGGAACAGGGGCTTTAGTCAAGGTGGAGGGAATTATGAACAGTTCTAAATACCAGTCAATTTTGGCCCAAAACCTTCAGGTGTCTGCTAGAAAGCTGAACATAAAGAGGAATTTCATCTTTCAGTATGACAATGACCCCTAAAAAGTTTTGGAATGGCCCAGCCAGAGCCCAGACCTAAATCCAACTGAAAATCTGTGGGGTGACCTGAAGAGGGCTGTGCACAAGAGATGCCTCGCAATCTGACAGATTTGGAGCATTTTTGCAAGGAAGAGTGGGCAAATATTGCCAAGTCTAGATGTGGCAGGCTGATAGACTCCGACCCAAAAAGACTGAATGCTGTAATTAAATCAAAAGGTGCTTCAGCAAAGTATTAGTTTAAGGGTGTGCACACTTATGCAACTAGCTTATTGTACGTGTTTTATGTTTTTCCCCTGAACAGATTTGTTTGTTTTTCAATTGAATTGTACAGGTTATAGGTCACATTAAAGGTGGGAAAAGTTTTGAAATTATTTATTGTGGTCTCTTTTTTTTTTTACATCAGAAAAATCTATCATTTTAACAGGGTGTGTACATTTTTATATCCACTGTATTTACTACCCATCAAATTCAGCAGGTTTACCCCTCACATTCGGTAGTTTTATTCTCATTCACTTGTTTTACTCCCACATTCCCGAGGTTTTTTTTTTTTTCACATTCAGTAATTTTACCATCACTTTCAAATTTTTATCCTCACATTCAGTAGCTTTACTCACTCAATAGTTTACTTTCAGACTCTAGTTTTATTCTCAGACACAAAGTTTTACTTTCACATTCATTAATTTAACCACCACATTCAGTAGTTTTATGGTCATTCAGTAGTTTACTCTTGGACTCAGCAGTTTTCATCTCACATTCACTAGTTTGATTCACACTAGTTTTTCGCTTGCATTCAGCACCTTTTACCCTCGCATTCAGTAGTTTTAATCTCACATTTAATACCTTTTACTCTCACATTCAGTAGTTTTAATCTCACATTTAAGTAGCTTTCTCTGGCATTCAGTAATTTTCATCTCACATTCAGTAGTTTTAGTCTCACATTCAGTACCTTTTTCTCTCACATTTATTAGTTTTAATCTCACATTCAGTAATTTTCATCTTGCAATCAGTATCTTTTTCTCTCACATTCAGTAGTTTTAGTCTCACATTCAGTACGTTTTAGTCTCACATTCAGTACATTTTACTCTCACATTCAGTACCTTTTACTCTCACATTCAGTTTTTTTCTCTCACATTCAGTAGTTTTACTCTCACATTCCATATCTTTTTCTCTCACATTCAGTACCTTCAATCTCACATTCAGTAGTTTTACTCTCACATTCAGTACCTTCAATCTCACATTCAGTACCTTTTACTCTCACATTCAGTACCTTTTACTCTCACATTCAGTTTTTTTTCTCTCACATTCAGTAGTTTTAATCTCACATTCAGTAGTTTTACTCTCACATTCCGTATCTTTTTCCTCTCACATTCAGTACCTTCAATCTCACATTCAGTAGTTTTACTCTCACATTCAGTAGTTTTCCTCTCACATTCAGTACCTTTTACTCTCACATTCAGTTTTTTTCTCTCACATTCAGTAGTTTTAATCTCACATTCAGTAGTTTTACTCTCACATTCCGTATCTTTTTCTCTCACATTCAGTACCTTCAATCTCACATTGAGTAGTTTTACTTTCACATTCAGTACCTTCAATCTCACATTCAGTACCTTTTACTCTCACATTCAGTTTTTTTTTCTCTCACATTCAGTAGTTTTAATCTCACATTCAGTAGTTTTACTCTCACATTCCGTATCTTTTTCCTCTCACATTCAGTACCTTTTTCTCTCACATTCAGTAGTTTTACTCTCACATTCAGTACCTTCAATCTCCCATTCAGTACCTTTTACTCTCACATTCAGTAGTTTTACTCTCACATTCAGTACCTTTTACTCTCACATTCAGTAGTTTTAATCTCACATTCAGTACCTTTTTCTCTCACATTCAGTAGTTTTAATCTCACATTCAGTATTTTTTTCTCTTATATTCAGTAGTTTTAATCTCATTCAGCACCTTTTTCTCTCACATTCAGTAGTTTTAATCTCACATTCAGTACCTTCAACCTCACATTCAGTACCTTTTTCTCTCACATTCAGTAGTTTTCATCTCACATTCAGTACCTTTTTCTCTCACTTTCAGTACCTTTTTCTCTCACATTCAGTATATTTTTCTCTCACATTCAGTACCTTTTTCTCTCACATTCAGTATATTTTACTCTCACATTCAGTACCTTTAAACTCACATTCAGTATCTTTTTCTCTTACATTCAGTAGTTTTTATCTCATTCAGCACCTTTTTCTCTCACATTCAGTACCTTTTTTCTCACATTCAGTAGTTTTAATCTCACATTCAGTACCTTTTCTCTCACATTCAGTAGTTTTAGTCTCACATTCAGTACCCTTTTCTCTCACATTCAGTACTTTTTCTCTCACATTCAGTACCTTCAATCTCACATTCAGTAGTTTTAATCTCACATTCAGTACCTTTTTCTCTCACATTCAGTAGTTTTAGTCTCACATTCAGTATCTTTTTCTCTCACATTCAGTACCTTCAATCTCACATTCAGTACCTTTTTCTCTCACATTCAGTACCTTTTTCGCTTATATTCAGTAGTTGTAATCTTGTTCAGTACCTTTTTTCCTCACATTCAGTAGTTTTAATCTCATTCAGTACCTTTTTCTCTCACATTCAGTAGATTTACTGTTATACTCAAAACTTTTCCCTCACATTCAGAAGATTTACTCTCAGTAGTTTTACTCTTGCATTTACCCTCACATTGACTAGTCCTTAGTTGAATTTAGCTGTAAATGCACTGTGATGTTACACCTGGTCATAGATTTGCATTGAAAATTGCATTTGTGAAAGTTATTCTGAATGTTGTACAAGCTGTAGTCAGTTCCTTGTTATATGTGGTGCCAACTTCATGGATGTGAGCAGCATGTTCTGTGTATGTTAAGAATACGTTGTATGTAAATGCCAGAACTAAAATGGGGAATGTGAGAACATGCTGCCGTTATGTGACAGGTCTGAAAAACAGCCTACTTCGCACCCTGTACTTACTTACATGCATAGGCGCACAGATACAGACAAACACATGAACAGACACACTCCGGGGCTTTGAGGTGAAGGCCGCATGATCGAGTGTCTCGTAACAGGGTGACAGCTGATGCTGTTCAAATGGAACAGGAACAGGTTACACACGGCTGCTCGCACAGAACGATAAGCAACAGACTCACTCGCTCGCTCTCGGTCTCTCAGACACAAAAATGCCCAAATGAGCTCGAGATGAAAAGCGACAAACAACTCGCCTGGTACACTTTCTTGTCCTTTCAGTGCTCTATCGTCTCCCACATCAGCCCCTCCCTCCCCTTCTATCTTTAGTTCTCTTTCTTGCTTGAGCATGTCCTCATTTTGGACATGTTTTAATAACAGCATTACTATTTCCATGAAAAAAAAAAATACTAGTTGTAGATAATCTTACAGCAGCAAAAACAGAGCACTATAGCACCCTTGCAAAATCAACGAGGCTGAATTTTTACTTTTATTACACTTTCAAAACACAAAGCCTGCACATTCATCAGCACATTTTCTGGAAGAAACGGCAAGACGTTCACAAATGGATGACGGACAGCTGGGTTTGCAAGATCTTATTAGAAGGAGATTTAATACATCAACATTCATCACAAATATCACACATATTATTGGAGGGTGTTGTGAAAATCAGAAACTCTTGGCTACAGAACCTGTGGGCTAATATCAGGTGCACAAGGCAGCACACATTTGATGCTTTCGCAATACTACAACGGTCCAATTCTAGAACATTAGTCATCATCAATGCTGCATTCAGATGAGCAAGACTCACGGTTCCTCGAAATAGCTGGTACAGGGCTTAAAAACTTTTTTTCTGAATTAAAAAAAAAGTAAAAAAAAAAAAAAAAAAATACCAGCCAACGACACAAGCACCCTGGTGAGAAATCTGGCTGAACACCATCGCGACTTTGATTTGGATTCAGTAGGTTGTTAGATTAATTACTTATCTCTCCATCGGAGGTCATCTGGGCCAGACTGGGACAAAAATTCAGGCCGGGAGTTTTACGTCCATCCAGGCCACCCCATGAAACCACAACAAATTTTGAGACCACTGACCACCTCCTCTAGCGTGCATTCACTGACCAATTTATTAGAAACCCTTGTGCATCTGCGTACTCATTCAATGATGCAGCAGCTCAACAACAACACTACTACTTCAGGTCAAAAGCTTAAAGCATATACGCAGAGCCATGGCTTCACTTTCGTTTATAAATGCCTTGAGACCTCAAGAATGGCACAGGAATAGTTTTAAGCGCTAACAATGAATCTAATATAGTAATTTTTACGATTAAAGTGATTCATATAGGTAGCGGTCTGAGTGAATGACCTTGACGTCCGTAACGTCACAGCAGGAAGTCTATCGGTCTCATCGCCATTTCCGCTATACTAAAACACAGAGCTGACTGCAACTCCGATCCTCCATTTTGAGCTAATTTATCGCCATGCCACGTAGACGTGCCAGCAACACGACAGAAGGTGGATTTACGGTGCATTCATGGCCCAAGAATGTTCAAACTGCAAAGATTTGGACGCGTTTTGCAAGAAGTTCACGGGCACATTGGGCGCCTATGAAGTGGTCTCTCCTCTGCTCTGCACATTTTACTGAAGACTCGTATGAAACCTCTGATCTGTTGAGGAGCGTTGGCTATAAGCCCGTGTTGAAAGAGGGTGCAGTACCAACAATTAAAGAAAACTACAAGAAAAGAAAGCATTTGTTTTATTTATTTTTTAAAAGGAAAGTAAGTTCAGTTGCACCAGTTCTCCTGGAGTGTGAGCTGGGGGTTGTTGGTAAAACCCGGGATGGAACAGAATGTGACCTATCGCTCGGGCAGTGAACTCCCCGCGGTTGTTGCTAAAACTGGTGACGTTCTGTTCCATCCCGGGTTTTAGTAATTGCCTGAGCTGAGCAGTAATGGCGGAGTACTCAGTATGGAGAAAATGGAGAATGAGTGGAGCAGCCGTCTGATTTCTAAACTGGATATTGCTGCCATCTCTCCCTTACATGGAAGAAGTGAATGAACAGAGAACTGAATGAACAACTGAAAGTCAGATTATTTCAAAACAATCAGCCACGAGATCGGCCTTCAAGAAGTGAGAACACAGATGGGTAAGCTCCGACTCTCATTTGGATATAAAACAACAAAAACACCACGTTGTTTACCTGCATTTAGATTAATCCATGTAACTTGTATTGTGTGTTTAAGTTAGCGGTATAAGATTATTTAATTTGCTTCAGAATGTGATTGTCTCAGTTCATCTGATTATTTAATTAGCCTTTTACGTTTTATCAGTGAAAATGCATGCATATACATGTATGTTGCATAAGTTATAACACCCATCCTGTTTTAATGAGAGTCAACCCACATTCAATGAAGTCAAATCAGTCTTAGTTGAGCAAGTCAGTAACGGTATTCCTTACCTTCACCATAAATTTTTATTTATATGACTTTGGTCTATAGCTGTCAAAGGCCTCGGCCTTAAAACCGGTTAACGCTGTGACGTCATGCACTCAGGGCTGGCTGGCTCAGCGGGGAAGCTCGAATGCCAAATTAGCGGTCAATTTTAACTCTCAGAAATACATTTTTTTATTCCCATTTATGCAGCATACAAGAGTCAAGGGTGGAGATACTATCCACTCAGAAATGTATTTAAAAATAAAGGTTCTGCGTATCTGCTTTAAGTTAATGTTATGACCAAACATCAGAATCAGGGGAAAAGTTACCCAAGTGACTTTGACCATGGAATGGTTGTTGGTGCCAGAGAGGATGGGTTGAGTGTTTCAGAAACTGCTGATTTCCCGGGATTTTCACAGATAACAGTCTCTAGAGTACACAGAATGGTATGAAATACAAAAAAAAAAAAACTAACCAGTGCATGGCAGTTCTGTGAGTGTAAAGATCCTATTGAGGAGAAAGGTCAGAGCAGTTCAGTCGTTAGCGCTATTGCCTCACAGCAAGCAGGTTCTGGGTTCAGACCTGCCGGTTTCCTCTGCGTGCTCTGGTTTCCTCCCACAGATTAGGTCAGTTGGCTACTCTAAATTGCCCATACTAGGGATGATTTTCTCATCTCATCTCATCATCTCTAGCCGCTTTATCCTGTTCTACAGGGTCACAGGCAAGCTGGAGCCTATCCCAGCTGACTACGGGCGAAAGGCGGGGTACACCCTGGACAAGTCGCCAGGTCATCACAGGGCTGACACATAGACACAGACAACCATTCACACTCACATTCACACCTACGGTCAATTTAAAGTCACCAGTTAACCTAACCTGCATGTCTTTGGACTGTTGGGGAAACCGGAGCACCCGGAGGAAACCCACACGGACACGGGGAGAACATGCAAACTCCGCACAGAAAGGCCCTCGCTGGCCACAGGGCTCGAACCCGGACCTTCTTGCTGTGAGGCGACAGCGCTAACCACTACACCACCGTGCAGCCCAGGATGATTTTCTGTTTCAGAAAATTACCAGTTCCGTTCTGTGATTGTGCCAATTCCTTTATATTAAGGGAGAACATTGTCAACTTGGCATTGTGGATAACAGCTGAAATAATCATGACTGCATGATTGGGTAACAGTGAAATGAGCGGGCACGGGGTAAACATTGACTTAATTATTCAGCTTATCATTTGCTCATTTTTTCATGTGAATGTTTGTTTAATTAAAAAAAATGCTTGGAATAAAAAAAAAAAAAAGCTATAGTCCAAAAATGTAAAATAGTTTTAATTATTCATTACCATATTATATATGGAATGCTTAACGATGATACAGTACATTAACATATTTTAAGCACTTTATATTTCATTGGTTTTTGGTTAAAAACAAATGCCATGTGATCTCATCGACTGGATCTAGCAACTACGAATGTCTTTATCAACAACAGTATGAACGTCTTTAGTAACTACTAATGCCTATATCGAGGGCGTGCGCTGTAAAGAAGCTCTTAGCAAAGTTGTTCTTAAGACTCCTTCTTACGAGCGAGTTTGGGAAAACCATGTACGGAGACAACGTTTGTTGCTTAAGAGCGTCTTAAGTGCAACCCACCCACAAACTGATAACTGATGGAGAAACAGACGGAAGACCGCTTCAACAGGATTCACCCAAACCAAGCCTCAGCATTGTGAGCTGCTTTGTATTTTCCGGGGTGAGGCGTTCCTGCGTATAATCCCCGGATGTGCTTTTTATCTCATCAGCGTGCACACTAATCATAAGCCCTTGAGTCATGTACAACATAGTGGGATGCTGATAGTTTGTTGACAACCTGGTTTACACAGAGATTCTATTTATTTTTGAGAAAAAAAAAACCTCACTGTATAGCTGCGTGGATTGAATTTCTTAGGTTTCGAAGCTGGATGCCAACAAAAACCCGTTTTCCGTTTCAAAATGGCTGTTCCGTTTCGGACAAGCGATTCCGCGATTTCCGTGCTTTTTTCCGTGATCGCACAAAATCATCATCATCATCCCTATTGTAGGTGTGAATGCGAGTGTGAATGGCTGTCTGTCTCTCTGTGTGAGCCCTGGAATGGACTGATAAGAAGGCAATAGTAACTCAAATAACAACTCTTTACAGCAGTTGTGAGCAGAAAAGTACATCTGAACACACCTAGTTTTGGAATGGGGTTCCGAATAACTTGGTTGCTGAGGGCATCTCAGAAGAAAAGCATAAGCCGAATTCATATTTATTTTTACTCGGCTCCACTGTTCTATCTAATCCATAACATCAGCACCAGAGTTTACAGAAGCCATGACATGTATATAGTCTTAAGCTACAAGACTAAATCAAATCGGGGCGGCACGGTGGTGTAGTGGTTAGCGCTGTTGCCTCACAGCAAGAAGGTCTTGGGTTCGAGCCCCGGGGCCGGCGGGGGCCTTTCTGTGTGGAGTTTGCATGTTCTCCCCGTGTCCGCGTGGGTTTCCTCCGGGTGCTCCGGTTTCCCCCACAGTCCAAAGACATGCAGGTTAGGTTAACTGGTGACTCTAAATTGACCGTAGGTGTGAATGTGAGTGTGAATGGTTGTCTGTGTCTATGTGTCAGCCCTGTGATGACCTGGCGACTTGTCCAGGGTGTACCCCACCTTTCGCCCGTAGTCAGCTGGGATAGGCTCCAGCTTGCCTGCGACCCTGTAGAAGGATAAAGCGGCTAGAGATAATGAGATGAGATGAGACTAAATCAAATCATGACATTTCTTTAGTGCAAGATTACCATCTCAGTACTGTATTGTGATTCCCTTTTTTGGCAAATTGGTTAAAATGCCCCCCCGCCCTGTACCTGGAACTTCACTCCTTGCTCTGAACTGATTGCTAAGTGAAGGCCTGTCTTCTGTAATAGCTAGGTAACAGCTAACTAGTCACTCAGTGCGTTTACATGCACATAGAGAAAATCGAATTTCTGCCGTTGCTCGACTGAAATCGAAGTTCTAAATGCCATGGAAACACCTTAGCTAGGCTGAAATCGAACCGAACTTGATTTCTCATAATCGAGCTACACGACCTAGATTATGCGATTTCTGCCGAGCTACTTAGTGCATGTAAACCCTATCGAGCTACGTAGTCGAGCTACTTACTTCAGCGCTGCCCCTTCCGGAAGTGACGAGTGACGAGACCACAAGCGGGAAACACAACAGCCTCGGTTGGCATGACAACAAATCATGACAACGGCATGAATCTTTTCTTTTTGTGGTATTGTTTGCACTGTTAAAATTTAGCTCACTTACTGTATCACCAAATACATCTGTACAGCTGTTGCATAGCTGTGAATTGTGTACATAAACAAGTCATTGTATTTGTGTGTGTGTGTGTGTGTGTGTGTGTGTGTGTGTGTGTGTGTATATATGTATATGTCCAACATCTGAAGAATGTCAATAAAAACAAAACAACTGAACTTTTTGTATGTTTATTAAGACATAAGTTAAATTGTAAGAAAAAAAAAATATTTTTTTGTAAGCAAAAAATGGACATTAGAAAAATATACAATTGTGCAAAATAAGTTGTCTTACAAAACAGTGGTCTGCGCTGGACAGTTTGTAGCCATACAGTCTGTTAGAGCAAGCCTAACAGCTTGAACACGGAACTTGTGAACACGGAACTGCCAGTGTTGCCAGATTGGGCAGTTTTAAGTGCATTTTGGCGGATTTGAACATGTTTTGGGCTGGAAAACGTCAGCAGTATCTGGCAACACTGCTGATAACTTTGTTTATACTCTTGAATAGCTCTTCTTCATGACGACAACCGGAAGTGTACCAACACGATGGGGCGTGTAGCGCCACCTGTGGCTCGGGTGCACAATGTACCTCACACAATAGCTCGATTTCCTTGTGTGCATGTAGGATTGGATTTCTCTGGCACCCCTGCTGGGACCCTTAGCTCGATTACCGACAGTAGCTCGATTTGGATGTGCATGTAAACGCACTGACTGACTAAATGTTGGCTACTACTTTCAGTTTATAGCTGCTCGTTAGATAGAGCTAAGTTATAAGGGGCACTTATTATACCCCCGCCACGAAGTGCGCAGGGGGATATAGGAATGGAGTCCATCCGTCCGTTTCAATCTGGACAAGTTTTCTTAGAAACTACATAAGCTACATCAATGAAACTTTGCGTGATCATATTACTATTCAAGATGCAAGTTGAGTTCGAAAATAATTTTCAGTTATGGCCCTTGATTTTTGTTATTGGACTTTGTACAAGCGGACAAGTTTTGTCAGAAACTACATAAGCTATATCAATGAAACTTTATGTGCTCATACTACTGAAAAAAGCTGGGTAGCCTTTTATGAAGGTGTCCTAGCACTTACAACATCCATCCATCCATCCATCCATCCATTATCTGTAACCACTTATCCTGTGCAGGGTCGCGGGCAAGCTGGAGCCTATCCCAGCTGACTATGGGCGAGAGGCAGGGTACACCCTGGACAAGTCGCCAGGTCATCACAGGGCTGAGACGAACAACCATTCACACCTATGGTCAATTTAGAGCCACCAATTAGCCTAACCTGCATGTCTTTGGACTGTGGGGGAAACCGGAGCACCCGGAGGAAACCCACACAGACACGGGGAGAACATGCAAACTCCACACAGAAAGGCCCTCGCCGGCCGCTGGGCTCAAACCCAGAACCTTCTTGCTGTGAGGCAACAGCGCTAACCACTACACCACCGTGCCGCCCACTTACAATATCATAAGTCAATATTTAAACAATGACCGTAAGTGTTAAGAGGTCTTCATACTGTAAAATGCTCGTGGTGGGGGATAGTGATGACCATGTCTTCTTGTTATTTATGCAAAGGTTTTTGTTTTTACAGTGAGGTTTCTTCCAGACAATCCTGAAAAATATTGAACGTTTCAGAATGAACTGTAAGAAAAACATGTTCAGATGTTACTTTGTTCATGCTGTATTTCAAAGGAGGCCTTATTTCCTCATGCCCTTTCCCTGTCTGCTCCACATAGTTGCCACTTCTCATCCATTCTTCAGTGCATTTTTTAATTGCTTTGTTTCACATTGCTTTATTTACAGTCGTCGGACAGAGATGACAAGAACGATGACCTAGATGCGCTGCAAGACTAGGCGGTTTAGTATTTATGCACCAATCGCATTTGACTACATGGGCCAAACATAATTTCTAGGAACTGCAGGATTTGGTAGCCAGATGGAAAAAAATATATAAATCACAGGAAAAATAAAAGTAAAAAGACAGGCAAGCAATCAAAATTTCCCAGGCCTGGGCGTCACCCAGAAGATGATGGGTTCCTCTCAAATGGTCTTCCTCATGTTGTGCATCATGGAGTTTTTCTTTGTGACTACCGGCACTGGCTTGCTCATTAGGGATCTAAATCTCATCCCATCTCATTATCTCTAGCTGCTTTATCCTTCTACAGGGTCGCAGGCAAGCTGGAGCCTATCCCAGCTGACTACGGGCGAAAGGCGGGGTACACCCTGGACAAGTCGCCAGGTCATCACAGGGCTGACACATAGACACAGACAACCATTCACACTCACATTCACACCTACGCTCAATTTAGAGTCACCAGTTAACCTAACCTGCATGTCTTTGGACTGTGGGGGAAACCGGAGCACCCGGAGGAAACCCACGCGGACACGGGGAGAACATGCAAACTCCACACAGAAAGGCCCTCGCCGGCCCTGGGGCTCGAACCCAGGACCTTCTTGCTGTGAGGCGACAGCGCTAACCACTACACCACCGTGCCGCCCGGATCTAAATCTATATCCAGATTTCTGTAAAGCTGCTCTGTGACGTCTATAGTTAAGTGCTATACAAAATCAGGCCTCGACATTAGCACTTGCCCGATGGCCCGGCGGTGTTTTTCACGTCTTTCGGGCCAGTTCGGGCCACTAAATTTGGCCAAACAGTGGCCCGGGCGGGCCAGTACGTTTTTGATACAATTTAACAAATTTTATTACTCATATTAATGCACCTTTTCGATACGAGGTCCGCCATCTTTGTTTTCGTCACCCTCTGCTCCGCGGCAGGAGTGTGTCGTCTTCGTGCATCTTCGGAGATGTTCGGCGATGTTCGGAAGCGTCATTTTGACACCATGGCAGCAGGATGTGCACGCATTTTAGATGAAAGTGTGGAAGAGGAAAGCTATTGCACTAAACTACAAACCTTAAATTGACTTGATTGCTATTTCAGTGCAGTGCACATTTTCAGAAGCAAAACATTTTATATATTTATTTCAATTTGATTTAACTGTTTTTGAGTCCATTGTTGGTAATTTGGACTGAGTTACTGTCTTTTGTCAGTATTGTTTTCAGGTACAAAATCAAAATATAAGTTCTGATAATCTTGAGAAGGATCTTTTTAATCTTAGGGGGCGGTCATTATTTATGGGGAGGGGGGGCTATGAATTTATGGGGGGTCATGAAAAAGTGACATCACTTTATGGGGGGGGTCATGAAAAAGTGACACTACTTTGTATGGAGATGAGGAGATTATTGCCTCCTACAATGATGTAGCTTGGGGATATTCTGCAAAAATTTTCAGCCTCGCTGCACTCGGCATCAATATGTACCCCTAAAGTCTACTTTTCTAGCCAAAAATCAATGGTCATAGTGTATTATGAACTGTATGAAATGTGGTGGCCCGAATGCGCGCGGTACCCGCATTCGGGCCACCACATTTTCCATTCGGGCCAGTAACTTTTCAATTCCACTGGCCCAATGGGCCACCAGTGGTAAATGCTTAATGTCTAGGCCTGAAAATAAATAAAACTGAACTGAATTCCTCTAGTATTGCTGTTGGAATTTTGGCTGTTCAACGTTCAGTCTTCAATCTTTGTGCCTTTCCCATTTTAATCTTCCTTTAAATAGATTTTGGCCGAAGTATTGTTTTGGTGTGGAGAATTGACTTTGGTTGATTTCCAATATAGATTTCTGATGTGGATGCTGTATAGTGTAATAACAGTGGCAATGAACCCTACCACTTTGCCCCAGAAACAGTGGAAAACACTGAAGAAACAAACGAACGAACAAAACCCCAGAGGTAGAAATAGCAGCACTTTCTGAATTCGAGCTCTATCCGTTCCCCATGACTCATTGCGGTTCATAACCGGACTGAACCCGAGATGTGCTTGAGGTTGTTTTTGTCTCCTGCTCTGGCAGTCGTTTTGCTTGTACCTACCTGTGATATTTGCTAATGAATTTAATTGGATCTATTTGTCAAAATATAAACAAAATAACCTAATTTAAACCAACACAACCCTGACCGGGCTTTTACTGTGTAAATGCATTATGCAGCATGCGCAAGCCTTGTGATTGCTCTGTGAACCTTTTAGGCAAAGGGTCCAAAAAAAAAAAAAAAAAATGCCCCCCCACCATTTAGAACACACCATCAGTTCAGTCTGAAGAACAACATAATATAGAGTATATGGTCACCATCGCAGAACCTTCACCACTGAGGTATCACTGCCTTGCATGTGCTTTTAGGTTGCCAAGTCGCAGTGATTTACAGTAATCTGAGATCAGTCTGGAAATTTCTAGAGGTTTCTGTAGCAACTGTACCAGGGAGAAGGACACAAAAGGCATTGAATCAAGAGAGCTAGTCAGCCAGGAACTTATCAGAACAATGTTCCTTGGAGAAGAAGGTCAAACACTGCAGGAGCGTAGTAAGAGAGGGGAAAAACAGAGAAAAACGGGTGTTCCTTCCACCAGTTTGGACAAGAATTCTGCATAAGAGAAGCAGAATGGGAAAAAACGTCAAGCTTCCAGTCAATCAGGAAACTTCTTCAGTGTATTGAAATATGATTTGTCATCAAGGGTTGCTGTAAATATTTTGTTTACTTCATCGTGGCATGTTGTAAATATATATGAGTCAGGGGCGATTCTAGCATCTGATCTTTGGGGGTGCTTAGCCCCCAGAGCTGACAGAGGCACCTGGCTTGAACGACAGTGTTTCCACGTTTATTCCGCATTTAGACTAGACTTAACTAGACAAGAAGACTAGACTTATGTAATGTTTTAACAGAAGCTGACCCAATAAACTATGATATCTACACATTTACGACCACTGACACAAATATTTACGTTATATTTTTAACTAAACAAGACCTACTACTGCATTTGTAATGTTGGAGCTATTCATTTTGAACAGTGGTAATTGTTAATTAATGTGTTATTGTGTATTGTGTAATAATAGTGTGTATTATTATGATTTTACATTAGTTTACATTAGTTTATATTTTTTGTTATATTGGTTATATTTTGGTCGTGTTCTTTTGATAGTCATTTGTTTAATTGTTTGCTTCGTGCATGTACGTTTCAGTGTCTGTTTTGATTAATTTGCTAATTATTATGATGTTATTTATGATAAATATATAAATATAAATATATAAATAAGCAAACGTAAACGCTATGTTACATTAAATAAAATTGACTAACACACGATGGTCTAGCACCGTAGCACTTGTACAGCTCTGCACAAAAGTATCTCGATATGGATGATAAATGCCGTTTTTATCATTCTGTTCATAGACCAGGGAACATCAATATTGCATTATGCATATTATTGTGTTGTGTTTAACAACTGTAACTCCAGTCCGTACCTTCACATCTCGCTATGCCAGTAATACTCAGGTGCTATTCGAGTTCCTCATCGGCGTGGAATCCAGTTAAAAAAAACACCATGTCGTAGCAAGCACTCGCGCAGACAGGCAACCCAATCAGAGGGGACGCAAGGAGGAGAGGGATTTTACTGCTCATAGACTATCACGTAACAGGTGAATTCAAGAACACACACACGGCCGCGCACACATTCATTGCGCAGTGCGCAAGGGCACTTATTTCTGAAAATTACGTCCAAAAGCAGTGTTTTTGAGGGTGCTGAGCTAGGGGGTGCTGAGCTCGTTTTTGGGGGTGCTTGAGCACCCCCAAAAATAGGCTAAACACGCCCCTGATATGAGTGATTCCACGCTTATGGGTACTGAAATGGGGACATGAACTTATTTTTAAAAATTCACCTAAAACCATTTCTTTTTTTTACCATCAGGTCACAAAACATGTAATCTTTAATGAATGATATGTTAAAAGATAACTTTAATTTTCTGAGATGTAATAAAAACATATTTATATGCCAAAGTCAGAACGTAACAGAAGTGTTGTGGACATATATATTCTCAATTTTAACAATGTAGAATTACTTTTTGAAACATAGGAAGGTGATGTTTTAGCAAATATAATTAATAAACATGTGTAGTAGAATAAACATACACATTCTTTCAATAAGATTAACATGGTATATAGCTAGATTGTAATTAATTTGTAACAGACGCGAGATGGACAATCGTAACAGAAGTAATGTAACAGACATCATTTTGGAACTCATAGGCTTGACTTTGGCATATAAATATGTTTTTATTACATCTCAGAAAATTAAAGTTATCTTTTAACATCTCATCTCATTATCTCTAGCTGCTTTATCCTTCTACAGGGTTGCAGGCAAGCTGGAGCCTATCCCAGCTGACTACGGGCGAAAGGCGGGGTACACCCTGGACAAGTCGCCAGGTCATCACAGGGCTGACACATAGACACAGACAACCATTCACACTCACATTCACACCTACGGTCAATTTAGAGTCACCAGTTAACCTAACCTGCATGTCTTTGGACTGTGGGGGAAACCGGAGCACCCGGAGGAAACCCACGCGGAGAACATGCAAACTCCGCACAGAAAGGCCCTCGCCGGCCACGGGGCTCGAACCCGGACCTTCTTGCTGTGAGGCGACAGTGCTAACCACTACACCCCCGTGCTGCCCATCTTTTAACATATCATTCATTAAAGATTACATGTTTTGTGACCTGATGGTAAAAAAAGAAATGGTTTTAGGTGAATTTTTAAAAATAAGTTCATGTCCCCATTTCAGTACCCATAAGCGTGGAATCACTCATATATTAAAAAAAAATAATAATAATGATTGCGATCACATCCAAATGTGCACCTTCCTGAACTGCATTCCAGATGCTGAGGCAGAACCACCCGTCTGATCTTTAACTACACAAAGCAGGAGTCAAAGTATTCATGCTGCTTAGCAATCGCAAAACATAGCAAACAATAGCAAATGCTAAGCAGCAATCCTACCAAGCACTACAAGATAAAAAGGTCACACTGCTTTGAACAGCTAGTCGGGACTTGAGCTGAAAAGACTCGAAGGCTTACACTTGTAAAGTGATAAGGAGTTAGCGGTAGTATTGTCAGCAAATTCTGTAGTCTACACGAATGAACACACACACATTGAGCCAAATGGTAGAACTTTAATTAAACAACACTCGACCAAGCTTATAAAAACATACAGTACCAGTCAAAAGTTTGGACACACCTTCCAATTCAGTGGGTTTTATTCTTTATTACCTCGTCAGCGGGGCGAGGTACTCGGGTCAGCCGCAATCAGATGTACCTACTTGTTTGAGATCATGTAACACTATGTAACAGCCTTCTATTTATGTTTAGTAAACTATTTCATATGTTGTAATGGTAGACTATCATTGCCAATGTATGACGTTTCAAAGCCAGATCATAATTTACCACCAGTGAATCCATGTTTCAGTTTTTTTTATCAGACAAACTCTTCATATTGCACATTTTCACCATGTAACGCATGTTCATTTGATTTAATACCCCAGAATGCATCATTGCTGCTTAAACTTGGCAATAATTTGTCAAACACTAACTGTTTTAGTAAATCAGCAGATTTTTGAGGAACAAATTGACAGCTGAATCACGGAATTCCGATAAAAATGAAATCTTTCACAATAGTTTTGTCAATGGGGGGTGCTGAACCTAATTTGTTTTCTTTGTCACTGCAAAGTTGAAAATGGCCTGAGAAATCTTGTTTAATGCATTTTAATAAACACTTTAAATTAAATACAGACATTTTATGTAGTATGTGATATGATTTGATACAAAAACCTTGTTGCTGGGGGCATATGTTTGCAAAATTCACATGCCAAAGATTTTGCGTGTCATTTCCGTTGTTTTCTGTAGTGTCCGTAACGGTCTTGCTGTAACAGAATGCTGCAGAATTTTTTACCATTTTTGGTGATTATGACATGCACTGGTCCTGTTGGCCTCATGTAGGGCTCATACGTCTTTAGTTGTTATATTAATAGATATATTTGCAATATGTAGTATCCGTAACGGGTGTAGTGTCCGTAACGTTATGTGTAACATTGTTCAACAAGCATATGGGCACTTTCACACCAAAGGTTACCTTAAAAGTCCCAAAAACAGTTGAAAATGAACTTCAATGTAATGCAAAAATCCATCCTGAATTCCATAGAATACATATTGGGTAACATGTACCTCAAGTATCAAGGCTACAAGTCATTTCAAATTCCAAAATTTATTAGTTTTAACATAGCAGGAAGGTAAAATTCACAAATTTGGATTTTTTTACATTATCATTCAGATTTAAGCCTAATTGGTGGATTGGGTCCCCTACATTCCACCTAATTATTGCAGAGATGTTAATGGAACAAAGAGACACCAAAATATCCATCAATGGTGGACATATTTTGGAAAATCTAGTTTTTGGTGAATTTTTTTCAGTCTATTTTGGGAGTCACTTCACATATCAATAGAGCTAGAAATGAGAAATAGGTCCAGGAAATCAGCTAAAATGCCTTTTTAGAAAGATGCACCAATCTGGTAGGTGACTAGAAAATTTCAACTTCATACTGTATCTACTTTCCGGTCACCGCGCAAATCAAATCAGGTCACAAAATCCATATTTCTGTTCAGGAGAGGACAGAATGTTTAACATCACTTTTCAAATGAAAAATTACTCAAGAAAACTATGGCAACAATTTTGAATACGTTTTCTGATTGAAAAAAGAACCTTTTGCACAGTTTCTTGGACCATTATATTATTTCTTGGACCTTTACAATAATGAAGGTTTATTTATCCTTATTATCCTAAAAGTACTTAAAGGGATAGTTCGGGATTTTTGACATGAATCTGTATGGCATCCCCATCAATAGTGTCGTGCAAACGCACTGACTTACCCCTGACAGCATCCTGTGAGTCCAGTTCTTGTCCAGTTTTGGTCCAGACGAAAGTAGTCCGGCAAGTTTGTTGGGGTCACGAAAGTAAAACGTTTTTCGTCTCAAAACAGTATGTGTTCAAAAGAGTGATATATTTGCATCACAAAACCGTTGCCAAATAAAAAGTCAGACCTCGAAATCGCTTGGCACTATTTTCTCTCCCTTCTTATCACTGCGCGCTGCCGCCAGGTGACAGCGAAACGCAGACCCACTAAGCTGGTGGGAGACCAAGGCTGCACTCTATCCACGGCTTACACACGTGATGGCACGGAGGATGTGTATAGTGGCAGCATCTGTCCCCCCAGAGAGGATCTTTTCAAAAGCAGGACAGATTATAACTGAGAGGAGAAATAGAATCAGAATTAACTAGTTAATTGCAGCAATTAAAGGAATAGGTAGGAAAAGGAAGGCGCAAAGACACCGCGCAGCGCCTGAAAACGGGTTTTCAGGTGCTGCGCACCCGTTTTCAGGCGCTGCGCACCTGTTTTCAGGCGCTGCGCGGTATCTTTGCGCCTGCAGCGGTGCTTTGCCTGTGCTGTGGCTGAAAATAGTTCCAGATATAAATTGGTCTAGTAAATCCCTTCGTGTTAATTTGCATTGATATGTGTACTCGATGTGAATGTACAAGTCATGAGAAATAATTATAAAAAATCTTCCGAAAGAGCCGGCTCCTTATAGTAAGAAGAGCCAAAAGAGCCGAAATTCCCATCACTAGTAAACAATGAATGAAACAGCCGTGGCTGTCACCTGGCGGCAGCGCGCAGTGATAAGAAGGGAGAGAAAATAGTGCCAAGCGATTTCGAGGTCTGACTTTTTATTTGACAACGGTTTTGTGATGCAAATATATCACTCTTTTGAACACATACTGTTTTGAGACGAAAAACGTTTTACTTTCGTGACCCCAACAAACTTGCCGGAGTACTTTCGTCTGGACCAAAACTGGACAAGAACTGGACTCACAGGATGCTGTCAGGGGTAAGTCAGTGTGTTTGCACGACACTATTGATGGGGATGCCATACAGATTCATGTCAAAAATCCCGAACTATCCCTTTAACATATAAGTTAGCAATTTACATCCAAAACGCCTGGAGCCACAAATTTCATATGTTAAACTATGCATTTGATGAGAGCAAACATTTAACATCTAGTCAGTGAGAGAGAATTAATAGTGTTGGGAGTCTTGGGCATTTGTTCAGGAGAGGACATTTTTCTTTAACGCTTAATTTTCTCAGAAAATTAACCAATATTGTAACCTGGGCACATTTACATCCAAATTATTTGACTTGTCTGACCGACAGGTCTTTGTACTAGTACTAGTCCCCAGATGGTAACTTTGAGGTGAAAGTTCTTTCTCAAATTGCCACCTAGTTCAATCTCAGAAGTTCCTTATCTGTCTATTCTCGCTTTCCTACACATCAGTAGAAAAACCTGTCAAGAAGGCCTAATGCTACAAAAACTTAACTTTTTATCAAATAACAATGAACAACACATAACAGTGAAACACAACAACACCAAAACTATGCCTACTTATTTTCCAATGGCCATAATTGAACATGAAATTCTCATGAACACAGAATGTCTGATCTGAAAGTCCTGGTCGTCTACAAAATCTATTCATTTCATACACGCTATGCCTCTTTAGCATTGGACCGACATTATCAACATCAACTTTCACTTAACATGGCTAAACAAGAACCAAAATGCTAACAGTAAAACTATGAAACAACAACAATACATTGGTCCTACCAATGACTACATTCAAACAGATCATTTACACATGAATGTACTAGTAGTACTAGTAGGCATGTGGAAACAAATGCATGATAAAACTATTCCAAGTTGACATTTTCTGGTAACTTGAAGTAGTATTGATCCCGCTTATTAACTGAAGGCTGTCCAAGTTTGGTTACAATACATTCTATGCCAACTGTATCTGTGTCCTTTTCATCCACAATGAAGTATGGTTTGCCGGTAGATTATGATATTAAATATCCTGTTCTGGAGAGGACATCCCCTTTAACAACATTTTTATGTAAATGTATCTCAACCATGCATTTGAATGTGATAGTTTCTCATTGGTTTTATATTGTTGGGCCCTAATTAATCCAGTAAGAATATTTCTCCATAAAACTGAGGTAAGTTTTACAGATTATCCTAAGTTCTGGAGAGGACAGATTGTTAACGCAGATTCTACATCAGGATTTCGAACAGCTGAAAAACTCACTACCTGCTTAATAACAGTTCAAATTGAAAATGAGGTGAAAACAGTGATGAAAAACAATTTCTTAAATGTTATTCTAGACTGATAATGCACAACACATTATCAGTTACTCATGTTGTTCAGGAAAGGACAATCGCTTTATTTGTTTTAACACGGAATGCCATGATTCAGTTAAATCACCATAGCGGCCAAACGAATTTACCGATTTTCATGAAATTTGGAATGGACATTTCTTGACTCACCCCCTATATAAGGAAGCAGCATGCTCAGCCATGCATGGGACAGAAATTATTTAATACTCAATGCAATATTTTAAAATTTAATTTGGGACTGCAGATTCTGTCAAAAACATGTTAAAAATGGCTAATATTTCCACAATAACGATAGGATGGAAGAACCACTGACTGGGTAGCTTCTTTCCGACCCTCAGACGAAAACAGTGAACAAAAGTGATACATTATGTCACATTTAGTTTACTTTTATGACCCTAGAAGCTAAACTTGAAAAAGGCAACCTTTGGTGTGAAAGTGCCCACATAAGCTATGTAATCTTTGATGGAAAGGACAACCACCTGTCAATTAATTAAGGAACTAGTATAATAAGCCGATACTATGCATAAAATGATGTTTTGTGAGCCCAATAATTGGAGCTTTAATAAAGTGTTGTGAAATTTTGTGTTTCTCTGTCTAATATCGGGGTCCCTGATAACGTGTCACATAACTAGAAGACTAGGCCTGACGGCAAACAATCGATTAATCGTTGGTCGACCAAAAAATTATTAGCCGACCAAAATTCCATTGGTCGATTGGTCGCAGGGAAAAAAGCCGCGTCTTGTCAAAGGGCTGAAGGGCTTTTAATTTGACGGGCATGGTAAAGGAAGTCGTGACACTAATTTACTGTTGGTGATTTTTTTAACACGGGCAGACAGCATGTCTGGAAGGAGCTCTAAAATATGGGATCATTTCGAAAAGAACAAAGATGACCCAAAGAGGGTTACGTGCAGAATTTGCAAAAAAACATTCGCCTTTCATTCTTCCACGACGAACATGCTTTACCACCTCAACCATGTAAGTAGCCTACTAGCCTAGCTAGCCTACCCCTTGCAACCTGAAGTTTGATTGCAATACGTAGGCCTACTGGTTACTGGCTACTGGTAAAGCTAAATTATCCAGCTCACTGTTTTACAATCTCTCTACAGGCACATCCACTTTATTGCGATGAGCCAGCCTCCTCCACGGAAACACTTTTCAAAAAAGTGTTTCAGATTTGTCGATTGCCGGTTGTTAATTATTATCTAATTTTAATAATTTTAATTTTAATATCTTCATTTTCAAAAGAAACGAAAATATTTTTTTATTAGTTTAAGGCTGTATTTTGTTTTATTTTGTTACAATCATCTTTCATGAACAATGTGTGTGTGGCACGTGTTTTAAATAAATATTCATCAGAATGTTCAGAGTCCGTCAGTCTTTCTGATTATTTTTGTGACACATTCAAACATTTTGTTAGTTACACATCCCTGTACGTCCCCTATTTCAGGCAATCAGACAACATAACCATTTTAAAATGCCTGCATGGCTGAAAATTGCATGAAGGTTACCCCCGCCGTTAGTGGTAAATGCGCATAGATACGGCAGCCCGGCATTACAGGTAAAGCCTCACAGATGTGTATCCCGGTAAAAATGGGCAGGTTTTTTTTTTTTTTGGGGGGGGCGATTAGTCGGAGTGAATGCACGACCACTGGTCGACCAAGAAAATCCTTGGTCGGGGACAGCCCGATAGAAGACCCAGCAAATATATGTAACTATACTCAATTGTAACATTCGACAGGGCACTTTATGGCATAACAGTTCGTTGCCCCATCAACATTTGCTTTTGAGGTGTTTGAAGTGGATCTGTCCCGTTATATCTTTTAATGTAGTGTCCGTAACGTCAACAACCTAGCAGAATGGGGCATGTATAAAATGAGGTATATTTTCAAAACGGAAAGAGAATGCTACATGAAATTTTAGGTATGGGACCCCAATATGTTCAAGCCCATAATATCACAGTTTTGACCATTTTGGGTAACCTTGGGTTTTTTGTTATTTTGGAACCTATAAGGTCCAACTGATCTTGGCTGACCCGACTGTAATCAGTTTGTTTGTTTGTGTGTCTGTTTGTTAACAATCTAGCGTCTGCACCGATTGACTTCAAATTTTCAAGGTAGGTGGGCAATGGCCTGCAGATTACCTGATTCAATTTTGGGGGTAATTGGGTCAAAATCTTTGATTGTTTTTGTGATAACTTTCTTCAAATTCATCATTTTGACTTCAAACCAACACCAAAATGTACATCTTTCAATTCTGCTTCCAACCCTATGCTGAATGATGGGATAGCTTGGACAGTCTCCGTAGCGGTTGGGGGTTAAAGGTCATCGGTCAAAATAGCACATTTTCCATTATAACTCAAAAACTGTTGCCGATAGACAGATGTTTACTCGTATGAGCATATAAGTGCTGCTGGGCAAGGTTTGTTTTGCCAGGCAACACTTGTTTTTTATTAATTAAAAAACACTTCATGTCTTAAAGTAATAATGGACTGTCATTTCACGTTACTTAGTTGAATGATTCTTGAGATAATATGGATTACTACAGTTGTTGAACAGGGCCATTTACTGTATTTTTATTATTTACTGTTTGATCTTCAATGCATTAAGAAGGCAATAATTTCTTAAAATACAGAAAAACCTAGGACGGAGGAGGCACGTCCAAACTTTTAACTGGTAAAAGTTTTTCAGCTGTGAAAACCTGTTCTTCAGCTGGGAGTTTTATGCTTTATTTCATTCCACAGCCATTTGACGGTGTTGTCCCATTTGTGAATAAACTTCTTCCTCGCAGTCATTGTGACTCATGCACGAGGTCTCTCAGCCACTGATATGACATCAACATTCCAACACATAGGACGCTTCATAAAATGGCCTCCACTAACCAGACCAACACTGAGGCAGCTGTACGAACATGTGATAAGCTCTAAAGCAGAGGTCATCAACTAGCGGAGCGCAGACCCTGTAAATATTTCACTAGACCGAACTGTGCAGTCGAAAAATACTGTAGCAGAGCCAACCAAAATGTAGTGTAGTTCAGCAACTCCAGTTTCGTTTAAAAACACAAACCAGCTCAGTCTCTGAAGCAGATCCTCTGCTGAAGTTTATCCAACTCACATGCACTTATGTAAAGAGACTAGCTACAGAGAAAGCTAGAGGTGTGTACATTGGGACAAAACATCATGGGAGCAGCCGGTTGTTATTTTAATACAGGTGGGCGGATATAAAGCTCGGGGAACAAAGAAAAACCACATTCGTTAACAATGCCAATGGAATCCGTGTTTCCGGTTATAAAATCTTCAGCTTTTGAAGGGTCAGTGTAGCCTAGTAAACTAGACCCACCCGCCTAGCGGCCAAAAATATTTTTGCCTGGTGAGTGGGTCTAGCCTCGCACCATATAAACAAAAACACCCTGGGCATCAAATCGTGCCCGCCAATCACAACGCAAGGTTTTTGTTTGGATTCTTTGGGCAGGCTTTTGCAGGAGTGACGACAAGGCTGCGCGACGCTGGAGAAAGCACAACAGGAAAGATGGCTACGGCTAGTGAACAGCGCGCGTTTGACTCCGCTTTGGAATCAGTTTTAGAAGAATTAGACTTGGAGTTTTCGTTGAAACATGAGCAGGAAGAGGCTCTCCGCTCATTCCTTTTCAAGAAGGACGTTTTCGCTGTTTTGCCGACCGGCTATGGCAAAAGTCTGATCTACCAGCTGGCTCCGCTCGTAGCCAAAAGGATGGGGCTAGTTTGTGCAGTACGAAGAATTAATAAACAGCTTTGAAACATTACTTTTTGATTGTTTCTTATTTTCCCGTTATTTTAAATTTAAGGGAAATTATTTCACCAAACACCACTAAATAAAAACTCTCAAAAACAGTTTAAGCAAACCCTTGAAAAACACTTGGAAAAAAAATGTGTATGTGGTACAGACTCCAAACTTGTGGTCATTATCTCCAAACGTCTTAATATCTAGAACCTGTTTATTAATTAATACGCATTTTGAAAAATTATTCATTTCAAGGCCTCCCCCACTGCTTTCTGTCGCTCTGACTACGTCACAGTCACTGTTGCGCTGATTGGTCAGAGCGTTGGCCTATACGCACAGAGACAGTTTGAAAGACAGCGGGTTGTTCCTCCCACCCCCTTCGGAAATGTCTATGGATCGAGGCCAGACTAAATATTCACATTTAGTCTGGCTTGCCAGGCTAGGGTCAGTGCACAAATTTGCGCAGATCTTTATAACCAATAAAGACAATTTGTTATAGGACCTTTAAAAAAAAAGAGATTTCTTTGTTGGCGGCACGGTGGTGTAGTGGTTAGCGCTGTCGCCTCACAGCAAGAAGGTCCTGGGTTCGAGCCCCGTGGCCGGCGAGGGCCTTTCTGTGCGGAGTTTGCATGTTCTCCCCATGTCCGCGTGGGTTTCCTCCGGGTGCTCCAGTTTCCCCCACAGTCCAAAGACATGCAGGTTAGGTTAACTGGTGACTCTAAATTGAGCGTAGGTGTGAATGTGAGTGTGAATGGTTGTCTGTGTCTATGTGTCAGCCCTGTGATGACCTGGCGACTTGTCCAGGGTGTACCCCGCCTTTCGCCCGTAGTCAGCTGGGATAGGCTCCAGCTTGCCTGCGACCCTGTAGAACAGGATAAAGCGGCTACAGATAATGAGAATGAAAAAGTAAATGCTGTTTCTAAATGGTTTGTTTACTTTAATTCTTTAAAAAACCTTCTTTAAAAAAAGTGTTTCAATTATTTGAAACTTGCACTTGGCTTTGCTCCGGTCATTAATATGGGAATATACAGGTACATTGCTCGCATTCATTTGTTCATCCTCACGGACTGCTTTATCCTGAGAGTCTTTTACCCTGTCCACACTAGGGATTTTGTACCGATACAAAACTACTTTCGTACCGCAACACCTGTCCACACTAGCAACTATACCGGTACTGTAGCGGTATAACTGTATCGGTACGAAACCCACAAATGTATGGGTTTTGTACCGGTACAGTATCGGTACTGTAGCGCTTCGCTGTAGTGTGGACAGATGAAGCGACTCTGTATCGATACAAATATAACGCGCATGCGCAATGAACCATTCCTACGTCTTCCGGGTTATTCATACAATACAATACGCACGTGCTCTCCAGCTGTAAATAAAACGTCAAAATGGCTCAAAACGACCGTGGAGCTACATGGAGCAAAGAAAGGGGGGAGAAAGGGAGAGGGGGTGTTAGGGTTCCCCCAGCTGGAACGGTCAACTTCTCGAGACCAATGCCCTCGTGCCACCTGCAGAATTCTGGGACGGAACACCGCAAAAAGGGAGGGAGGGAGGGGGGAAAAAGGGAGGAAGAAAGGAGGAAGAGGGGAAAAGGGAGAGAAAGGGAGGGGAAGAGAAGGAAAAAGGGAGAAAGTGAGGGGAAGAGAAGGGAAGAGGGAGAAAGTGAGGGGGGAGAAAGGGAGATTCGTTTTCTTTGTTTCTTTCTCAACTGCCTCGCGCGTTTTATACGATTCGACTGAATAAATGACCACCAGAAATACAGACTGTACATTGACAACAAAAAGCGCACACACGTTGTCCAAAGACATGCAGTTAGGTTAACGTGGGGCGGCCTTGGGCTGAGGTACCCTTGAGCAAGGTACCGAACCCCTGACTGCTCCCCGGGCGCTGTAGTGTGGCTGCCCACTGCTCTGTGTGTGTGCGTGTGTTCACTGCTTCAGATGGGTTAAATGCAGAGGATGAATTTCACTGTGCTTGAAGTGTGCATGTGACGAATAAAGGTTTCTTCTTCTTCTTCTTCATCCGCCATATTCTCGGAAGGAAGTTACTCGGTAACCACGGAAACATTTCGCGCACGCGCATTTCAACTACCGTGAAAGAAAACCGCAAACATTTCTCGCTAGTGTGGACAGATGCACTAAACTGTACCGGTATACTTTGTATCGATACAGCTATACCACTATCGTACCGGTATATATGTGAACACAGCAATAGTAGTTTAAATGATGATTTACGTTTTTGAAATGAACCAATTACTTGCTTGAAAATATCGCACTTCAGCCTAAAAGGTCTGAAAGGTAACTGTGGTCACCATTCAGTCATCCCAGTTGCATATCCAGACATTTTATTTCACAAACTGTAGACGAATATGGTATCTCTGTCTCTCGAGCACTCGTCCCCAACCCCAACGCCCATCATACACAAATGACCTTCAGCATACTTTCCCCATTTTCTCTTTTCGTTTGCTAAAACTAAACTGAACCTGATATTTGGCAATGAACTTTCTACTATTGCGTGCTCGTGTGGAACTCGGGGCTCAGGGTGTCGTTTAGAGTTGCAGTATGGGACATATTTAGGGGTTATTAAGCAAGTATTTTTAGTTCTTCTGTTATGAGACACTTGGGTATGCCATGCTGTGACACTTTCGGACAAGCTGTATGTCAAAGAAAGACGAGGCTATGGTCTGTACGAGTGCCAAAATATTTCCAATGTTAGTCACTGCTTATTGGAGTCTCGCAGAATCCTAGAATCAATCAAAGCTTTGTCCTCAAAATTACAATCTCTGTACTGTGTTTATTGCATCTTTATGTCCAACTGCCTTGTATATGGAAAAATCATGGTGGAATGTTGGATAATCGTCATTTCGAAACGTTCTAAAAATACGTTTGGTGTTTACTAAAAAATGGACTCGAAGCACCTTTTCATTCATAAAATCCTCAGACATACAGCACGAGATATTATTGGACATGTTCTTCTGCCCTTGAAACCACACACCTTCCCCCACTATGCCATTACTCGCAGTACAGTGAGGACAAAGGCCACGCTCTGTATATCCGCCCCTCAGACTGACCAAAACATCTGCTTCCCAAAATCAATCAGTGAATCGTTGATGTACCACTACGATAAACTCGGTCATCAACTTGACTATCATTTTACAGTTTGCAACACTATTTTGCTGTAAGGAACGTTTTCACTTTGGGAGCTAGCCTGCTACGCAACTAGTTTGCATTGGTCACAGATAAACGTGCGCAGGATTTCAATATGCATTGTCATCTTCCCAGCGATTTATTTAACAGGAGCCAACTTTTTAAAACATACCATAACAATTGTTTTTTTTTCATCCTTAAAGCATATACGCAGAGCCATGGCCTCACTTTCGTTTATAAATGCCTTGAGACCTCAAGAATGGCACAGGAATAGTTTTAAGTGTTAACAATAAATCTAATATAGTAATTTTTACGATTAAAGTGATTTATATAGGTAGCGGTTTGAGTGAATGACCTTGGCGTCCGTAACGTCACAGCAGGAAGTCTATCGGTCTCATCGCCATTTCCGCTATACTAAAACACAGAGCTGACTGCAACTCCCATCCTCCATTTTGAGCTAATTTATCGCCATGCCACGCAGATGTGTTGCTGCACCCGCCAGCAACACGACAGAAGGTGGATTTACGTTGCTTTCATGGCCCAAGAATGTTCAAAGTGCAAAGATTTGGACGCGTTTTGCAAGAAGTTTATGGGCACATTGGGCACCTACGAAGTGGTCTCTCCTCTGCTCTGCACATTTTACTGAAGACTCGTACGAGACCTCTGATCTGTTGGAGCGTTGGCTATAAGCCCGTATTGAAAGAGGGTGCAGTCCCAACAATTAAAGGAAAAGAAAACGACAAGAAAAGTATTTTTTATTTTATTTATTTTTTTAAAAAGCAAAGTTCAGTTGCACCAGTTCTCCTGGAGTGAGCCGAGGGTTGTTGCTAAAACCCAGGACGGAACGGGACGTGACCTATCGCTCGGGCTGTGACCTCCCTGCGGTTGTTGCTAAAACCGGTGACGTTCCGTCCCGTCCCGGGTTTTAGTAATTGCCTGAGCCGAGCAGTAATGGTGGAGTACTCCGTACGGACAAAATAGAGAATAAGTGGAGCAGCCATCTTATTTCTAAACTGGATATTGCGGCCATCTTGTGGCCTTCATCATTTGGATACAAAACAACAAAAACACCACGTTGTTTACCTGCATTTAGATTAATCCATGTAACTTGTATTGTATGTTTAAGTTAGCGGTATAAGATTATTTAATTTGCTTCAGAATGTGATTGTCTCAGTCCATCTGATTATTTAATTAGCCTTTTACGTTTTATCAGTGAAAATGCATGCATGTACGTTGCATAAGTTATAACACCCATCCTGTTTTAATGAGTCAACCCACAATCAGTGAAGTCAAATCAGTCTTAGTTGAGCGAGTCGGTAATGGTATTTCTTACCTTCACCATAAATGTTTATTTATATGACTTTGGTCTATAGCTGTAAAAGGCCTCGGCCTTAAAACCAGTTAACGCTGTGACGTCAGGCACTCAGGGCTGGCTGGCTCAGCGGGGAAGCTTGAATGCCAACTTAGCGGTCGATTTTCTCATCTCATTATCTCTAGCCGCTTTATCCTGTTCTACAGGGTCGCAGGCAAGCTGGAGCCTATCCCAGCTGACTACGGGCGAAAGGCGGGGTACACCCTGGACAAGTCGCCAGGTCATCACAGGGCTGACACAGACACAGACAACCATTCACACTCACATTCACACCTACGGTCAATTTAGAGTCACCAGTTAACCTAACCTGCATGTCTTTGGACTGTGGGGGAAAC
Organism: Neoarius graeffei; assembly: GCF_027579695.1. Lineage (NCBI taxonomy): Eukaryota > Metazoa > Chordata > Actinopteri > Siluriformes > Ariidae > Neoarius > Neoarius graeffei. The sequence goes on along the minus strand of NC_083571.1, from coordinate 48,290,907 downwards.
CGGAGCACCCGGAGGAAACCCACGCGGACACGGGGAGAACATGCAAACTCCACACAGAAAGGCCCTCGCCGGCCACGGGGCTCGAACCCGGACCTTCTTGCTGTGAGGCGACAGCGCTAACCACTACACCACCGTGCCGCCCACAGTTAATTCAATTCAAACCTATTTAATTCTGTAACACTTGACAATAGACTCAACCCCTAAGTTCAAGTATCACAGCATCAATTCATAATCAAATATTTTGCACGTTTACCTCCATCTCTGATTTGAATGCCAATGTTTTATCACTCTCCTTCAAATTTATGGCACATAAAAAAAAAAAAAATCAGATAATTCCTTGTCGATTACAAAAGCGTCATGAGCCTAATCAAAGTTGTATGTCATTTCAGCTACATTTCTCACCAAGTTACGCGTGTTGAAACGTGTTTTCTTTATCTAACGCTTAATTTGTCTCTGTGTGGATCTCATTCATCAAAGTCAAACTGGCGAGCTCAAGCTGATTTGCCTACAAGGTGATCTTAGCATTTGCCTATTGAAGTGCAGCACTGAAAGTAATGAAGGTTCTAGTACTGTGAAACTACCAAACATGTCATGCAGTTGAACTCTTTACATGGGTTCTGTAGGCAAGAGTGGTGTAGCAGTTAGCAAGAAGGTTCTGGGTTCGAGCCCAGCGGCCGATGGGGACCTTTCTGTGTGGTGTTTGCATGTCCTCCCCGTGTCCGCGTGGGTTTCCTCCACTTGTCAAAAGATATGCAGTTAGGTTAACATGGGGCAGCCATGGCCTGAGGTTGGTCAAGGGCACCTAACCCCCAACTGCTCGCCGGGTGCTGTAGCATGGCTGCCCACTGCTCTGGGTATGTGTGTGTGCTCATTGCTCACTTGTGTGTGCACGTATGTGTTCACTGCTTCAGATGGGTTAAATGTGGAGGAAGAATTTCACTGTGTGCTTAAAAGTGTACATGTGACAAAGGCTTCTTCTTCGATTACCACATGAAATATGAGTGAAGGAGACTCTCTAACTTGAAAATGACTCTAAAATGCCCTCTAGTAATGCAACGACACGATCAGCATCTGTTTAAAGGTCAAAATATCCATATCTCCATCTGTATTTGGTAGGTATGTCATGATGTATCGTGCGATGAAAAACTGCAAGACAAATTTATGACAAATTCCCGCTGATGAAATAAAAACATTTTTCGTGATTATTAATCAGGTTGCCTAATCCGTTTAATCCCGCTGTAATTGCATTGTTGAGACAGCAGAGAGAACAATAACGTACAATCATGGAAATTCATCTGATTTCACCCTAGCTGGAAGGAACACAGCTCTAATGCTGCGAAAAACACACAAAACACAGCTCTAAAATGGGAAAGAGCTGTTGTATCATTGATTGAACAAATGGATTTAACTAGAAATCCAAGCTCTCTTTTTACAGACTGCTGAAAGGTAAAGAGAAGACAAATGCAGGTAGTATAAATATGCTCATAAAAGTTTATCAAAAGGCCTATTTGTTATTAACTTTTTTCCTTTTTAACAAAAGGAATATTTTAGTTAATAGGCTATTATATTTTACTCCAACCTTTACAGATGGGGGTAAATAATTATGGTTGGCTATGAAGAAAATGGGGGTGGCACGGTGGTGTAGTGGTTAGCGCTGTCGCCTCACAGCAAGAAGGTCCAGGTTCGAGCCCCGTGGCCGGCGAGGGCCTTTCTGTGCGGAGTTTGCATGTTCTCCCCGTGTCCGCGTGGGTTTCCTCCGGGTGCTCCGGTTTCCCCCACAGTCCAAAGACATGCAGGTTAGGTTAACTGGTGACTCTAAATCAGTGGTCCCCAAACTACGGCCCGCGGGCCGGATACGGCCCGCCTCCACATTTTGCCCGGCCCCCTGAACAATACTAGAGATGCATTATGATTTTTTTTTTCAGTCTGGCCACGTGATCGCGACTTGTACATGCATAGAACGTAACATTCTATTCCACCCTTCTGCAGTCTGTGCCATATCTGAAACCCCTCCCTCAAAAAAAAAAAAAATCCTGGACACACCACTGTCAGGGCGGCACGGTGGTGTAGTGGTTAGCGCTGTCGCCTCACAGCAAGAAGGTCCGGGTTCGAGCCCCGGGGCCGGCGAGGGCCTTTCTGTGCGGAATTTGCATGTTCTCCCCGTGTCCGCGTGGGTTTCCTCCGGGTGCTCCGGTTTCCCCCACAGTCCAAAGACATGCAGGTTAGGTTAACTGGTGACTCTAAATTGACCGTAGGTGTGAATGTGAGTGTGAATGGTTGTCTGTGTCTATGTGTCAGCCCTGTGATGATCCGGCGACTTGTCCAGGGTGTACCCCGCCTTTCGCCCGTAGTCAGCTGGGATAGGCTCCAGCTTGCCTGCGACCCTGTAGAAGGATAAAGCGGCTACAGATAATGAGATGAGACACCACTGTCAAATAACACAGAATAATGGCGAAAAGATTAGGTAAGAGAAAAATAGATTCAGAATGCAGGGTATTTAACCTGCAGTGGACAAACGATTATTTTTTTGTTCAATGCAAAGAAAAGGCTGTTTGTCTCATCTGTCAAGAGACAGTGGCTGTATTCAAAGAATACAATCTGCGCTGACACTATGAATCCCGTCACAAAGACAAGTATGATAGCTTGCAAGGCCAAATGCGAGCAGACAAACTCTCAAAGCTAAAAAGTATACTGTTAGCTCAGCAGAATACATTTGTACGCCAAGCTCAGCTGAACCAGTCGTCTGTTCGAGCGAGCTTTCGGGTTGCTCAACTGATAGCTAGCAGCGGTAAACCTTTCACTGATGGAGAATTTGTCAAGAAATGTTTGAATGCTGTTGCGGAGGAGGTGTGTCCCGAGAAGAAAGATGTCTTTAATGCCGTGAGTCTGTCGGCAACTACAATCACAAGACGCATTGAAGAACTTGGGGGTAATGTATATGCCCAGCTGCAGCAGAAGACGAAAGAATATGACTTTTTTTCATTAGCACTGGATGAGAGCACGGATGTGCAGGACACAGCGCAGCTGCTAATTTTTATTCGTGGAGTTAGCGCAAACTTTGAAATGTGCGAGGATCTGGCAGCCCTCCAAAGTCTCAAAGGGACTACGACGGGGGAGGATATTTTTGGCAAAGTATGCCAAACCATGGAAGACTTGAACCTGGACTGGTCAAAGCTTGCTAGCATCATGACTGACGGAGCTCCTAGTATAGTGGGCGCGTCTCGGGGTCTGATCGGGCTCGTGAACCGGGAGATGGAAGAACGGGGTCTTATCGCCCCGCTACAAGTCCACTGCCTAATTCACCAGCAAGCACTGTGCTACAAAGTGTTGAAGTGGGATTCTGTCATGAAGGTTGTGGCGTCATGCATAAACTTCATCAGGGCAAAGGGACTTAAAACACAGGCAGTTCCAACAATTCCTGTCTGAACTGGAGTCTGCGCATGGCGATGTGCTTTACTACACAGAGGTCAGATGGTTGAGCCGCGGCAGAGTTTTGAGGCGTTTTTACGAGCTGCTACCTGAGATAAACGCATTTCTTCATTCAAAAGACAAAACGGCCCCCGAACTGATCGACCCAGAATGGAAATGGCACCTACAGTGGTGCTTGAAAGTTTGTGAACCCTTTAGAATTTTCTATATTTCTGCATAAATATGACCTAAAACATCATCAGATTTTCACACAAGTCCTAAAAGTAGATAAAGAGAACCCAGTTAAACAAATGAGACAAAAATATTATACTTGTTCATTTATCTCATCTCATCTCATTATCTGTAGCCGCTTTATGCTTTTACAGGGTCGCAGGCAAGCTGGAGCCTATCCCAGCTGACTACGGGCGAAAGGCGGGGTACACCCTGGACAAGTCGCCAGGTCATCACAGGGCTGACACATAGACACAGACAACCATTCACACTCACATTCACACCTACGGTCAATTTAGAGTCACCAGTTAACCTAACCTGCATGTCTTTGGACTGTGGGGGAAACCGGAGCACCCGGAGGAAACCCACGCGGACACGGGGAGAACATGCAAACTCCACACAGAAAGGCCCTCGCCGGCCCCGGGGCTCGAACCCAGGACCTTCTTGCTGTGAGGCGACAGCGCTAACCACTACACCACCGTGCCGCCTTGTTCATTTATTTACTGAGGAAAATGATCCAATATTACATATCTGTGAGTGGCAAAAGTATGTGAACCTTTGCTTTCAGTATCTGGTATGATCCCCTTGTGCAGCAATAACTGCAACTAAACGTTTCCGGTAACTGTTGATCAGTCCTGCACACCGGCTTAGAGGAATTTTAGCCCATTCCTCCGTACAGAACAGCTTCAACTCTGGGATGTTGGTGGGTTTCCTCACATGAACTGCTCGCTTCAGGTCCTTCCACAACATTTTGATTGGATTAAGGTCAGGACTTTGACTTGGCCATTCCAAAACATTAACTTTATTCTTCTTTAACCATTCTTTGGTAGAACGACTTGTGTGCTTAGGGTCGTTGTCTTGCTGCATGACCCACCTTCTCTTGACATTCAGTTCATGGACAGATGTCCTGACATTTTCCTTTAGAATTTGCTGGTATAATTCAGAATTCATTGTTCCATCAATGATGGCAAGCCGTCCTGGCCCAGATGCAGCAAAACAGCCCCAAACCATGACACTACCACCACCATGTTTCACAGATGGGATAAGGTTCTTATGCTGGAATGCAGTGTTTTCCTTCCTCCAAACATAATGCTTCTCATTTAAACCAAAATTTCCATGTTGGTCTCATCTGTCCACAAAACATCTTTCCAATAGCCTTCTGGCTTGTCCACATGGCCTTTAGCAAACTGCAGATGAGCAGCAGTGTTCTTTTTGGAGAGCAGTGGCTTTCTCCTTGCAACCCTGCCATGCACACCATTGTTGTTCAGTGTTCTTCTGATGGTGGACTCATGAACATTAGCATTAGCCAATGTGAGAGAGGCCTTCAGTTGCTTAGAAGTTACCCTGGGGTCCTTTGTGACCTCACTGACTATTACCAGGGCTTTGAACCAGAATTTTTTTCCTATTGGTTCGTTCCGAACAGAAACGGAATTTTAACGTTTCCGGTTTTGGGTTCCACCATCAAATAGACGTTCCCGAACCGGTTAGAACAAAAAAATTTCATTCCCGGAACGGTTAATTACGTTCCCTGTCAGCTGTTTAACAAATGGCTATAAAATTATGTCTCTGTCTCATCCAGCTTAAGCCAAATGTAGGCTAATTCTATTACAACCTTCATTAAATAAGACAAGAAATAATTCAAAACAATTATTATTTCAAATGTTGGTGATTTGGATTCTCAGTATGTCTTCCCATCTACACAAACAGAAAAAGTGCCAAAAATGAAAGAGAATTCGTTTAGTGTGTTACCAAAGGCTAGTCAGGCCCTATAGAGGGCTACCGCATGACGTCACCGCGCCGCGAGATTTTGTTAGGCGCCATATTGGAAGACCAAGTGCACATCTATGCAAGTACATACATACATAAAACAAACTACACCTGAAATGTAGCCAGGGCCGGTTCTGCCCTAATCTGGACCCGGGTGCATCATCGTGCAACCCCCCCCCAAAAAAAAAAAAAAAAAAACCCCAGTCTAAATCAGGACAACCATCACATAACTATAACTATAAACATTTTAGATCAACTATTTTAACTAAATGGGCTATAATAAATAAGCCTGCAGGCAGCCACGGCGGGCTGCCTCAGAAAAGTAACCATTTGTCCTACCTTAAAACTCGTTTTGCATTTTCTGCCTCCTTTTTTGTATTTTCGACCCTCCGTTTATTTTCTTTCCTTTTCTGAAAACCCGATTTGTGTCCAGACATTTTGTTCTGCTACCAACGAACTAACTCGTCAGGTCTCGTCTCTCGAGCCCGCGATGATTCGCGTGGGAAGGGCAACAATTGATACATTTTTACAAACAGCCAATAGGGAGGTTGCAACGTTCAGGCTCTTCTTTGCTCAGACACTCAGTAATGGAGAAGTGATAGTAGTCCACCTTCCCGCTCTCTCCATTCAGTCAGCGAACGTCACACAGGAAGTGAACCCCAGCGGGTCATAGAAACTTGCGCAGGAGAAGAATGACTATTTGTAGGCTACGGAAACTTTGAGGAACGAAATAAAAACCGGTATTAACCGGTTACCATTATTTTTAATAAGCGTTTCTGTTCCGGAACATAAAAAATAATAAAGTTTCTGGTTTCTTTTCTGTTCCATGTGAAATAGAAAAAGTTCCCGGTTTTCATTTTCGTTCCTTGAACCGGTTCAAAGCCCTGACTATTACACGCCTTGCTCTTGGAGTGATCTTTGCTGGTCGATCACTCCTGGGGAGGGTAACAATGGTCTTGAATTTCCTCCATTTGTACACAATCTGTCTGACTGTGGATTGGTGGAGTCCAAACTCTTTAGAGATGGTTTTTTAAGCTTTTCCAGCCTAATGAGCATCAACAACGCTTTTTCTGAGGTCCTCAGTAATCTCCTTTGTTCGTGCCATGATACACTTCCACAAACATGTGTTGTGAAGATCAGACTTTGATAGATCCCTGTTCTTTAAATAAAACAGGGTGCCCACTCACACCTGATTGTCATCCCATTGATTGAAAACACTGACTCTAATTTCACCTTCAAATTAACGGCTAATCCTAGAGGTTCACATACTTTTGCCACTCACAGATATGTAATATTGGATCATTTTCCTCAATAAATAAATGAGCAAGTATAATATTTTTGTCTCATTTGTTTAATTGGGTTCTCTTTATCTACTTTTAGGACTTGTGTGAAAATCTGATGATGGTTTAGGTCATATTTATGCAGAAATATAGAAAATTCTAAAGGGTTCACAAACTTTCAAGCACCACTGTAGCATTTTTAACAGACGTTACAGAAATACTGAACAGCCTTAACTTGCAGCTACAAGGCCAAGGGAAACTAATCTGCGACATGTATTCCCACATAAAAGCAATTGAGGTGAAACTAGCGCTGCTTTTGGATCAAGTGAAAAACAACAACTTCATCCATCTTCCTGCTACCCAAAACCTCTCTGCAGAGAACCCAGCGGTCCCGTTCCCAGCTGAAAAGTGTGTGGAAGCATTGAAAATGCTGAAGGCGGAGTTCGGTGTGCGATTCCGTGAACTACATGTTAATGCAAAAGATATCCGCCTTTTCCAGAACCCCTTTGTTTCCGACATTGATGAAGCCCAGCCTTCTTATCAGCCTTCTTATCTCCGATGAGATCAAGATTGACAGATGAACATCTCCATCAGTGTTTGAGACTTGCTGTGACTAAAATGGAACCTGACATTGAACTTCTCACCAGCCAGATGCAGGCCCACAGTTCACACTGATGAACATATATACAGTAGGTAAGCTTACTTTCCTGACTTGAACGAGCCATTCTGAGTACAAACAAATATAATCATAATGAAATCTACTGAGATAAAATCTGTTCTACAACCATACTGGTAGTGAAATGTATTGTGTTGGTAGGTGTTGGTATCAGTTCGGTTTCATAGCCTGCTTGCTTTCTGGTTTTCAGAGTGAAGTTGATGAGAGAAAGCTGCAAACAGTTGTGTCTACAAGAAAGTTAATGTTCCATGGTCTTTTTTTCTGTGAAAAACTTGAAAAAGGTTATTTGGTTATTATTTATTTCATAAATAGTGTTATTTATTTCATTAATAATGTTATTATTTATTTTCTGATTTTTTTTCCTGTCAAGATCCCAGAAAGGGTTAATTTTTGGTTATGTGTGGCTTTCTGGAAAACAATAAATGTTTACGTTTAGACACCTCTGCGATCGTCACACTTTTTGTTACAAACTGGCCCCGGCCCACCATCAGAGAAGGGAAAAGTTATTTGGCCCTCACAGGAGAAAGTTTGGGGACCCCTGCTCTAAATTGACCGTAGGTGTGAATGTGAGTGTGAATGGTTGTCTGTGTCTATGTGTCAGCCCTGTGATGACCTGGCGACTTGTCCAGGGTGTACCCCGCCTTTCGCCCGTAGTCAGCTGGGATAGGCTCCAGCTCGCCTGCGACCCTGTAGAACAGGATAAAGCGGCTAGAGATAATCAGATGGGCAGCACGGTGGTGTAGTGGTTAGCGCTGTCGCCTCACAGCAAGAAGGTCCTGGGTTCGAGCCCCGTGGCCGGCGAGGGCCTTTCTGTGTGGAGTTTGCATGTTCTCCCCGTGTCCGCGTGGGTTTCCTCCGGGTGCTCCGGTTTCCCCCACAGTCCAAAGACATGCAGGTTAGGTTAACTGGTGACTCTAAATTGACCGCAGGTGTGAATGTGAGTGTGAATGGTTGTCTGTGTCTATGTGTCAGCCCTGTGATGACCTGGCGACTTGTCCAGGGTGTACCCCGCCTTTCGCCCGTAGTCAGCTGGGATAGGCTCCAGCTTGCCTGCGACCCTGTAGAAGGATAAAGCGGCTAGAGATAATAAGATGAGATGAGATAATCAGATGAGATGAAGAAAATGAAGCAAAAGTTGTTTTTTTTTTCCCCTTCTCAATTTAACAAAAGAAATATTCAAGTTCATAGAAATAGGAAAGTAAATATTGCATTTTTTGGTAATAATATTTATTAAAAAAAAAAAAGATTGGGGGGGGGGGGGGGGGGGTCAAATCGTGAGCCCAATATCATGAATCGGGTAAATCATCACATGCCTCATAGACTTAAAACCTGGAGTGGGTGTGGCCTAAACCAGAAGTGTTTTTTTTTTTTAAATAATACGAGCCCCACCACTACACTCCGAGAAACAGTGGAAAGTCCTAGAAGTAGAAACACCGTCACATAGTCTGTAAATTCTGTCTCTCATCATCATACTTGGCGGAGGTGTGTCTGCGATATTTAACAAACTATATTTTCTAGTCCCTAAATTGGAAACAAATTAGTATCCTAATTTAAACCATCGCAAACCTGACTGAGCAGTTATGAAGGATGCTGGAAATACAAACAAATGTTCATGTTCTTTTCTTTGTCATGTGAGCAACATATCTGACCAGTCAGTTGTGCCAGTGTGAAAGTAAATAAATTAATTAATTAAAATAAAACCGCACCTCCTATTTGTCTCTGTTTAGAATACATATATGTTATTTACCAGCTGGGAGGTCCGTATGGTGAAATACCGTGACCGAGGTCTTGAAAGTACTGAGCAAGGCCCTCTGGGCCGAGGTCAGTATTCAAGGCCGAGGTCACGGTATTTCACCATACGGACCGACCTTAAGCTGGTAAATAATATATTTATTTTTTTCTTTACCAAATTCTAACAGAAAACGAGAGCGCCCGGAAGGGAAACCCGAGCCGAGGTGAGACGCCATTTTTGAATCCTCATTCACGGCTGTAATGCAAATGGCCTCCTCCTTGGTAAACAAGTGCACTTCCATGGCAGGAAAACAACTACATTTTGCCGCCTATGTAGTCCCCTATTTATACAAATAGGAGTCATTCAGGATTCAGCCATGTTTTTGCTCGATGTTAGCAAGTTAGAGGTTTTTAGCTTTCTCCTGAAATGTTTTCTTTTATTTCTTCTTCCTCAGGGTAGTAAAACTCGCTTTCGCTGTGAACATTGTCGTTATCGCTATCCATGCTGTAACATTAATGCTATTCTCCTGAGAAATGCTGGCAAACATTTATAAGATTTTTGACCATCTTATAAATAAATCTTATTAAAAAAAAGATAAATGTTGACAAAAAAATGCTATGTTTGTTGTTGTGAACGAGCGAGTCGCCAGAGGTCCATAACCGGGGTCCGTATCGTAGGATACGGACCCGCTCGCCAGCCAATCAGAGCGCAGGATTTGATGGAAACCGGGCCGCGAAAAAAATAAACTTAATTATTCCACAAAATCGAGGCATGTAGTGCTGAGTCGCCTATAAGCCATGTACGATGAGGTTGAGTGGAACAACTGTTTTATTATATCCATGTTCACTGGATTTTGAGAAACGGAGCATTTCTATTTTTTGCAAATTCCATAAATAAAAACTTCACACAAAATGTCCGACAAAATCATTTCCGCTTAGAATGTAAACAAACTAGCGAAATGACAGTAGCAATTTGTGAAAAATGCTATAATAATTCTTTAAAAAAAAGTTCTTACCATCAAATACCTTTATTCCATATTTTGTTGCTTTTTTGGGGGGGGGGGGGGTCTGTTTTCGAGTTGAGGGATTTTTTTTTCGTCCTTGGTTGTTTCATCAACCCGCTCCACCATTTTGTTTTTCTCTAATCACGGTATACAGTATGAGCTGATAGCCTAGTCACAGAGTAGCCAATCAGAGCGTGCGATTGCTCATATCCGAAACCAGTTATTAATTAATAATATATTCAGTTACATCCCGAGTGCTTCAAAAGAACGAACAGGACTCCTGAGTGTTCTGTATTATAGGTATGGGTTAGTTGAAAGACTTCAGTGTTGAGAGCTTAATTATGTTAAAAGGCCGTGTGTGCGTGTGTGTGTGCGCGTGTGTGTGTATGTCTGAGCATGAGAGATGTGCATTTGAATGACTACGACAGCGAGAAAAGAATAGACTTTTACTGCAACATTAAATGCCATGTCGAATATCAGAGAGGACCGTTACTGTGAGGACATTCACAAGATGTGTGTGTGAGACAGCCTTGGATCTGGGGCACGTACGCCTGTCTCCGAGAGATAGGTGGATGCCAGACTGATAAAAGGTTAAAATCTGCATTATTTATAGACTTAAATACAAAGTGTGCTTAGGCATGTTTGTGTGTTTACTGAGCTGATGTTTACACCCCCTATGCTTGGGTTAAGTGAAGCTCAGTTGGCAACATGCAAGTCACATGAACCATTCACCCCAAAAATAAAACCATTTTGCAGTATTGATCTGCTGAACTGAATGAACACTGATGGATCTGACTAGAAAGAACTGAAAACCGAGTAGACACTGAGAATTTAATCACAAGATATTGTGTAAGAGTTTCACTCTCCAAGAATGGCTTTCCTTTTTTTTTTTTTGTTTGCCTACTTGTCGGTTTCCAATGTTCAGAGAGAAAAGAAGCGATTAGATGAAGGAAAAAAAAAAAGCGTAACACTGGCCACCATGGAGATAGAGCGAGGTGCCAAAATACTCGCCGTTTGTTTGTTTTTTTAAACTCATCTCCCTCATCGTTTTCATTTTTGCAATGTTTCCCACAGCGAGACACACACACACACACACACACACACACACACACACACACACACACACACTTCTGTCCTATAAATTATTAAAAACTACACCAGCCCCTGCTTTGCTAGAACGGTTTGAGATTTTACTCGAGTTGTTTTTAAGCATTCATTAATCAGGGCTTTCCCCAAAAGGAAATAGAGCGATACTACTGATGCGGAGCCCGGCCTGGCCCCGGAGGGCCCCGAAGGCTGTTGTGGAAGGGGGGGGGGTTCTGAGGGAATGCTCCCCTGGAAAATTTTTAAATTCGGGACTTCAAATAGTGCATTCTGGTGGCATCTAGGGCTGATTTAGGCACAATTCAACATTATTAAATTTGCTGGGTTTTTTACCTTGTCAAACACGCAAGGGGCAAAATTAGATTTGAAATGAAAACATTTTGTGGCACACCTCTTCACTTTCCAATTCCAGGATGTCAGGAACAGAATCGAGGTCAAATCACGCAACAGCACCATCTAGCAACCAGTGCCTAGAACGTGGTTTTATGTATAGTTACGACTGGCAGTCAGTGCATTTCTATAGTTATTACTCATTTTCAGAGGGGAACAGGAGATATTTAGGAGCAGAAAGTACTCTGCATTCTTTAATTTATGGTACTGATTTTTTTGTGTGTGTGTGCGCAAGTGACAGCGCAGCGCTGACATCGCACAGCGTGGCTGAGCACCACATATCTGCGCTTTGGGGAAAGCCCTGCTAATAATTTACACCAAATACATGCGATATACCATAGAAATAAAACATTTATAGTCAGTTAACTGCGGTCTCAAAAGTAGCCGGTCACCGGCGGCAAATCGCTGTCTGTGGCTTGTTATGCCGCCGGCTATTGTCAGTCAAGTCACAAAATTTAATATTAAATATTTCTGACGGCAAAAAAAGTTGTGAACGTAAATTACATCCACTATGTCATGTATGGGGGCGGCACGGTGGTGTAGTGGTTCGCGCTGTCGCCTCACAGCAAGAAGGTCCAGGTTCGAGCTCTGTGGCCGGCGAGGGCCTTTCTGTGTGGAGTTTGCATGTTCTCCCCGTGTCCGCGTGGGTTTCCTCCGGGTGCTCCGGTTTCCCCCACAGTCCAAAGACATGCAGGTTAGGTTAACTGGTGACTCTAAATTGACCGTAGGTGTGAATGTGAGTGTGAATGGTTGTCTGTGTCTATGTGTCAGCCCTGTGATGACCTGGCGACTTGTCCAGGGTGTACCCTGCCTTTCGCCCGTAGTCAGCTGGGATAGGCTCCAGCTTGCCTGCGACCCTGTAGAAGGATAAAGCGGCTAGAGATGATGAGATGAGATGTCATGTATGTCCGTTGCCGTGTCAACTTTGTTTACATCCTCGACATGAGTGCAGCCATTACTGCCCCTTGTGCCATATGTAAGCCGTACTCTGATTGGCTTAGAGTGTTCCATGGACTGTGAATGGTTCATACCATCATGTGACTCACAAATGGCGACGAAGAGAGTTGCAAGCGGCTCCATGCTGGATGCGTGGCTAAAAAGGTCTAGAGGGAAAGGTAAGTACGTTTTGAACGCAAATTTATTCGGTCATTGTGTTGATATAGAAAAATAAATACGTCTTAGTCCACTGTTTCTCAGCCTTGCTTAAGACATTATAATCGCAGATCGTAAAGTTGACTCTGCGTTTGACAGCTGCTCGAAAAAACAAACTGCGTGCGTAACAACGCTAATCAAGCTTAAGCTAGACGACCCGCCTCAAATACCCGTCCCGGGTAAATGTTATCCCAATTTTAGATGACCTGTTCCAAACCATCCCGCCCCATGAAAAATTCATACTTGCATCTCTCTCTCTCTCTCTCTCTATATATATATATATATATATATATATATATATATATATATATATAAAATATATATACACTCATAATATTTGTTGTGCCTAACCCGCACTAAATAACTAGATTTATATAATTTCTATTCAGTAGGCCCCTACATGATTAGGTTGATGAGATTTGGATAAAAGTTATTTTCAATAGAAATGCTGAGACTGTCAATGGGTGCTGCTAGCTGTTGTTTTTTAATAACGATGAAGTCAGCTGATGAAGTACATGTAGCTGCATTTTATGTAACAGTTTACTGACTGTCAAAAAATAAACATTTTGATTATAATTGAAGTTGTTTTGTTCTTCATCTGTATTCAAGATTTCACCACATTCTTCAATAGTCTTAGAGAATCTGGAGAAACTTGTCACCTTAGCTTAGTCAAAGTGCACATCAGACTTAAAATTATTATATCATCCATATGTGGATTTCAATCGGACTACTTTTTATGTGTTTGTTTGCAAATATTTCTGAAATTTGATAAAATGACTGAGGTATGGTTTCATATTTCAAGTTTCCAAATAGTATTGATTACCCTTTATTTTCACTGTTAAAAGTTACCAGAGGCCACCATTTCTCAGTGCATTTCATAAAATTTTCCGTGCCCAAAAGGGGGGCACACCCCCCTTTGAAACCCCCCTGCACACTTTGTGTGCATTATGTCTGCTGCTGGCAGACATTTTACCATTTTGCACCCTGCTGTAAATTATTTGTACCCTGCTATTCTCCCAAACTTTGAAGCCCCTGAGTTAAGTCTTCTTCTTTTCGATATTATATAATGGCAGCTCTAACAGTAGTCCAGGCTATAATTCAAATCACAAGTTTATATATCCCAATTCAAAAAAAAAAAGTTGAGATGCTGTGTAAAACAAATAAAAACCGAATGCAAGGATTTGCACATCCTTTTCGACCTCTATTCAAATGAATACAATACAAAGACAAAATACTTAAATGTTCAAGCTGAAACGTTATTGTTTTTTTGGAAATATACACTCATTCTGAATTTGAGCCTGCGACATGTTCCAAAAAAGTTCGGACAGGGGAAATGTTTACCACTGGGTTATATCACTTTTTCTTTTAACAACACTCAGTAAGTGTTTGGGAACAGAGGACACCAATTGTTGAAGTTTTGATCATGAAATTCTTTCCCCATTCTTGCTTGATAAATGAATTCAGTGACTCAAGAGTCCGGGGTCTCTATTTGTCATATTTTGCGCTTCATAACACACCACACATTTTCAATGGGAGGCAGACGGCCAGTTTAGCACCCACACTCTTTTACTAGGAAGATACACTGTTGTAACATGTGCAGAATGTGGCTTGACATCGTCTTGCTGGAATAAGCAGCAGCATCCCTGAAAAAGACGTGGTCTTTATGGAAGAATGCACTGCTCTAAAATTTGTATGTACCTTTCAGCATTAATGGTGCCTTCACAGAGGTGCAAGTTATTCATGCCAATGGCATGGGCACACCCCCATACCATCCACAGATGCTGGCTATTGAACTTTGTGGTAACAATTTGTATGGTCCTTTTCCTCTTTAGCCCTCAGGACATAACCTCCATGATTTCCAAAAACAAGTCGAAACGTGGACTCGTCAAACTGCAACACGTTTTCCATTTTGCGTCAATCCATTTCAGATGAGCTCAGGCCCAGAGAATTCGGCAGCATTTCGGGATGTTATGGATTTCGCTTTGCATGATAGATGCAACGCCAAACTGTGTTTACCAACAACGGTTTTCCAAAGTGTTCCCGAGTCCATGTAGTAATATCCTTCGTACAATAATATTGGATTTTAATGCAGTGACACCTGAGGGATCAAAGGTCATGAGCGTTCAATGGTGATTTTTGGCCTTGCCCCCTTACGTGCAGAGATTTCTCTGGATTTTCTGAATCTTTTAATGACATTATAGATTGTTGATGGTGAAATCTCTAAATTTCTTGCAATTGTACATTGAGAAACATAGTTCAACAGTTTAAGAACAATTTGCCCATGCAGTTTTTCACAAAGTGGTGAATCTCGTCCCATCCTTTCTTGTGAACGACTGAGCCTTTCCAATTACAAATTAACCTGTTTACCTGTAGAATGTTCCTAACAGATTTTTTGAGCATTTCTCTACTTTCTTTTTTTGAACCTGTCCCAACTTTTTTGGAATGCGATGCATGTGCCAACAATGAATGAACGCTATTAGAGATGAACTAGACCCTAGGTTTTCAAAGTGGGGGCCGCGGCCCCCTGGGGGGCCGCCAGGGGGCACCTCAGAAAGTTGGAGGGACAATAAAAAAATTGCGAAAATTTTTTTTTTTAAATAATTATTATTAAATATATTGTAATTAGTTTTTTAATCATTATTATAAAATATAATTATTAATAATAATACATCATATTGAAACGTTGTTTGCCATGCTCATCTCTCCGATTGCCTGTGACGTTGCGGTTTGCGCCATTTATCAAGCTGCTTTGCTCCTCAAGCTAGCGTATTGCTAGCGCAAAATGGACAGGTTTTTGAAGAGACCGAAGGAACAAACCAACAGCCCTGCTGTGGAGGACACTGCTGCGAAAAAAACTAAGAAGTCCTGGCCAACTAAAATCTGAAAATATGAGGCAGCATACATTAAGTATGGCTTTATAGCCATACAGAAAAATGGCCATGATTGCCCGAAATGTGTCCTCTGTCTGGAGACCCTATCAAACGAGTGCTTAAAACCTTCGAAACTTCAGCGTCACTTGGTACAAAAACATCCGACAGATGCCGAAAAAACAGTAGATTTCTTCAGACGCAAAGAAGAGCATTTGGTCAGGCAATCTGCTGCATTCACCCAGCAAGCTACTGTCCCCGAGCGGGCCCTGAAGGCATCATTTTTAGCCTCGTACCACATTGCTCGTGCTAAAAAACCTCACTCAACTGGAGAAGATTTGATTTTACCAGCCACCAAAGACATTGTCCGAGAATTGCTTGGTGAGGATGCTGCCAAAAAAATCTATGCTTTCCCACTCTCTGATAACAACGTGAGCCGATGGATTGGTGACATGGCTCGAGACGTATCTGCTCAGCTGTTGGAGCAGGTGAGAGCCAGCGAATACTTCGCACTTCAGCTGGATGAGAGCACAGATTTATCCAATGAGGCCCAACTGCTTGTGTACATCAGATTTATTTCACAGGAAAGATTTGTGGAGGAAATACTATTTTGTAAAGCACTTGAAAGAAGAACTACTGGGAAAGACATTTTTCAAGTTTTGGACGATTACATCGAGTCTAACGGATTGGACTGGACCCGTTGTGTGGGGGTGTGTTCGGACAGAGCCGCGGCAATGACCGGGAAGATCAGTGGAGTGACCGCTCTCATTAAGCAGAAGGCCCCACATGTAGTGGCCACACACTGCATGCTCCATCACGAGGCACTGGTCGCAAAAAGGATGGATAACAAGTTGAATCAGGTACTACAGGAGGCTATACAAGTAGTGAATTTTATTAAAGCCCATCCCATGAAACACAGACTGTTTACCCTGCTTTGTAATGAGATGGGCGCTCGTTTTGAGAGGCTGCTGCTTCACTCGAACATGCGCTGGCTGTCACGGGGCGCAGTTTTGAACTGTGTCTATGAGCTGCGGAGGGAGGTTGCAGAGTTCCTCTCATCTGAAAAGCATCAGCTGGCAGATCGGTTCACCGATGCAACCTGGATCCGCAAACTTGCGTACGTCAGACATTTTCCAGCATCTAAATGTACTGAATCAAAGCATGCAAGGACGTGACACGTACATACTCCAGGTGCAAGACAAAGTGCGTGCTTTTTCCAAAAAGATCATGCTGTGGTCAAACAAGCTCCAGGAGGGAGTTACAGAAATGTTCCCACTACTTCACCAGGAGCTGCTGTCATGTGATGATTTGGGTTCTGTCTCTCCATTGATCCAGTCCCACCTGGAGCACCTCCAAGGATATTTCAAAGACTATTTCCCTGACCGGGGCGGCACGGTGGTGTAGTGGTTAGCGCTGTCGCCTCACAACAAGAAGGTCCGGGTTCGAGCCCCGTGGCCGGCGAGGGCCTTTCTGTGTGGAGTTTGCATGTTCTCCCCGTGTCCGCGTGGGTTTCCTCTGGGTGCTCCGGTTTCCCCCACAGTCCAAAGACATGCAGGTTAGGTTAACTGGTGACTCTAAATTGAGCGTAGGTGTGAATGTGAGTGTGAATGGTTGTCTGTGTCTATGTGTCAGCCCTGTGATGACCTGGCGACTTGTCCAGGGTGTACCCCGCCTTTCGCCCGTAGTCAGCTGGGATAGGCTCCAGCTTGCCTGCGACCCTGTAGAACAGGATAAAGCGGCTAGAGATAATGAGATGAGATGAGACATTAGTTAATAATATTCTTATGCTAAACAAATGTAACAATAATTGAATATTGAATAAAAGTAAGAGAAAACATTCTAAAAGTTGATGTTTCTTTACATATTTTGTAGCATTGTCTGTGGGTTTGCAAAGGGGGTCCCCGGCCAGAAGCTAATGCTGTTTGGGGGGCCTTGGCATGGAAAAGTTTGGGAACCCCTGAACTAGAGAACTCGTGGGCAGCACGGTGGTGTAGTGGTTAGTGCTGTCGCCTCACAGTAAGAAGGTCCGGGTTCGAGCCCAGCGGCCGGTGAGGGCCTTTCTGTGCAGAGTTTGCATGTTCTCCCCGTGTCTGTGTGGGTTTCCTCCGGGTGCTCCGGTTTCCCCCACAGTCCAAAGACATGCAGGTTAGGTTAACTGGTGACTCTAAATTGACTGTAGGTGTGTATGTGAATGGCTGTTTGTCTCCATGTGTCAGCCCTGCGATGATCTGGCGACTTGTCCAGGGTGTACCCTGACTCTTGCCCATAGTCAGCTGGGATAGGCTCCAGCTTGCCCATGACCCTGCACAGGATAAAGCGGTTCCAGATGATGGATGGATGGACAACTCGCTTGCTCACGCAAGGTTCTCCCAAACTGAATTGGATCTGTACAACTTTTTGCACTTGCTTCCAAGAGGAACTTTCAGACATGCATGTGGCAGTGGCACTGGTTACCAAGGCATGAACACATGGGGTAAGGGAGGGCGTGAATGGGAGGTGCCCCAGACAAGTAAAAATAGTATGGACGAGTGGGAACAGAGTAAGTATTGTCCTACCATCTGAACCTTAGCCAGAACATGAACAAGTCGGTCACTGTGTGAGCCAAATCATGTCATCCATCACCATGTTGTTTTCTTTTTTTCTTCCCCTTCAAGAATAATGCATTTTTAATACTGCTTTTAAAAATGGTAGAAA
Organism: Neoarius graeffei; assembly: GCF_027579695.1. Classification (NCBI taxonomy): domain Eukaryota; kingdom Metazoa; phylum Chordata; class Actinopteri; order Siluriformes; family Ariidae; genus Neoarius; species Neoarius graeffei. Next base: position 48,272,603 of record NC_083571.1, on the reverse strand, counting down.
AATTCCTCTCATTACTTGGGCGTTTCACACTTGCAGGACAAATATGATGAGGGAAGAACAGGTGGCAGGTCTGTAGTTTCCAAGTCAACTTTAGTGACTACAGGAAACCTAATTTGAAATTGTTCCATAAAAAAATGAGGTTTATTTTTATAAACAGCATTATACACCATCGTTTTGCCTTGAAGAAGAAATTGCATTGGGTCACAATGCTTGGAGGCAATTCCCACACCTATGTCAACATTTCTGTTGACTAGCTTTTCCAGCTCTGCAGAAGGAGTTCTCATGAACTTTACATGAGCTTCATAAAAAGGATATTTTGGATCAACTGGATTAATCCATGACAACAAAGTTCAAAGCCTAAAGCAGCTACAACAGTCCCAGTCCAGTGGGAAGGGTGAACAAGTATTTCATGCCACACCTTTTCATAAAAACCAGCTTCAAATGCGTGCATGTGCACGCTGGGATAGGCTCCAGCTTGCCTGCGACCCTGTAGGACAGGATAAAGCGGCTAGAGATAATGAGATGAGATGAGATGAGATGAGATGAGATGAGATGAGATGAGATGAGATGAGAATTTGAAAATAATTGAATAAGACAGAAGAGGAGCTTGTGAGTTTGTCTGGATCACGTTTGCAAACCATGCAAACCACATGATGTGGGGTCGCAACCCCTAATTTGAAAACCCCTGATATACTGGTTTTGTTCTTGTGTCTAAATGTGCGGTGATAAAGTTTGGAAATTATTGTGATGATATACAGTACCAGTCAAAAGTTTGTACACCCCTTCTTATTCATAGATTTTTTTTCTGTATTTTGACTATTTTCTACAGTGTTAGAACAATACTGAAGACATCAAAACTATGAAATGAAATAACATACAACATACAGGGAATTATGTGGTAAACAAAAACAAGCAAGCGAGCGAGTAAACAAAAAAGTGTTAAATGCTTCACATTTTGGATTCTTCAAAGTAACCTCTGTTCATGAGGTAGTCACCTGGAATGCTTTTCGATTAACAGGTTTGTCTCGTCAAAAGTTAGTGCAATTTCTCGCCTTCTTAATGCCTTTGAGATCAAGCAGTAAACAGTAAATAATAACAATACAGTAAATAGCCCTGTTCCACAAGTGTAATAATCCATATTTTGTCAAGAATCGCTCAACTAAGTAAAGAGAAACGACATCCATCGTTACTTTAAGACATGACGTTTTTTAATTAATAAAAATAAAGAAAAAAAACAAACACTGAATTAGAAGGTGTCCAAACTTTTGACCGATACTGTATATCCGCATTTATGTCTTTCAAATCAGCCCTGCCTGTTCCATGTTCCTAGTTTTTTCTAAGCTAAAATAACTAATATTGTCTCATATGATCCCATAATCAATGTCCCATTCTTTATTCCTTAGCCAGAATAATCAGTTATACGACATAGCACAGTGTTCACCCTGCACAATATTGGTCTTGTGACCATTTCAGAATAAACTAAGTAGCGGTAATGTAATTTTGTGGAACTGTACTTCAAGTCACACTCTTCTGAAAACCTGCGATAGTCTGGAGTCTGACTGGAGCTTGATCAAATAACAGTCTTGAGACATTTAATTGAATTTGTGATGTGATGCCGGTGCCAGATCCTGACACACTTCTCCTGCTGTGGCTCCTTTCGCCCTGCGGATATGCCTCCTTCATCCTAACGCTCCGCTTCCACTTAGAGCTTTCGCCACTTGTGATTCACCTTCTACTGCTGTGAACGGTCCCATATAAACACCCTAAAGAACAGTACTTCCTAAAACACAGTTTACTCCCAAGCATCACCCTTGCTCTCACTGGACAATCTCAATCTCATGTGGATAGTGTAGACTTGGACCCAAGAACTACTGCAGTAACCGTAAAGAACGTCCTTGGGTCTTATTCATACTACACTCATACCAACCGACCTTTCCACGCAACACATATTACAGAAGTGTTTTCTCTTCTACACCCGTGTACTGCAACGATTTATAATCCCACTATCTGACGTCACCCAGAAGAGGATAGGTGCCTTCAGGGGCGCCGCCAGAAATTTTGGGCCCCATGAAAGATTAGAATTTTGGGCCCCCCAACTTTGCCCGCCCTCGTCACAATTGCACTATTGTCATTATTTGACTTTTGATAGCCCATGGACCTTGAGTTTGTGACTTTGTTATTACAGTTTATGTATTAACCTACCAGGGACTAGATGAAAACTGGTCACTAATTCTGGTGCGTTTACAATCACAAATGAAAATTCAACATTTTGCCACATGCCTTCTTGTGCTAGGACAATTGGTAGTGAAATGTGTGATGTGACTGCTAATAAATCATAGAAAAAGTTTTCTACCCAGCATCAAAATACCTATGGAAATCCCATGGATTGTTATGTGTTATGTAGAAAGCTGTGTGTACTGTTCTGCAAAAAGGGAATATGTTCAAAGCAAAGTGTGTCTAGACAGAAGTTTGAGCGTAAGCAGAGTTAGGCTACATCCACACGACAACGGCAACGAAATGTTATTTAAAAATATATCGCGTCCAAATGGGCAACAATCAGTAAAATATCAGGTCCATATGGCAACGCAACGCTTGCTGAAAACGATGCAATACACATGCCACACCTCTAGGGGCGCTGTAAGACGGTCCCTTCGGAGACACCAGAACAATAGAAGAAGTAAGGACGCATGCGCATAAACTATTATGCGCGAGACTTCATATTAGCCACAAAGTCAGGAAAATCTGTTCGTAAAATTACATTATAATGACCAAATACAATGAAAAGTATTTTTCCAGTCTCACCTGTGAAAGGTAATCCCATGTGATCTCGTTTGGACGGCAAACCTGTTGGTACAGTTAAACGCAGCTAATCTTTATTCTCCGCTTTGACCTATCCAATATGGCGGCGAGGATGACGTATGATTCTACGCGGAAGGCGGCATCTTTAATGGTCCGGAATAAATTGAATGCTACACGTTGATGGATTAATTTGTTGTTTCTCACCTGTGAAAGGTAATCCCATGTGATCTCGTTTGGACGGTAAACCTGTTGGTACAGTTAAACGCAGCTAATCTTTATTCTCCACTTTGACCTATCCAATATGGCGGCGAGGATGACGTATGATTCTACACGGAAGGCGGCGTCTTTAATGGTCCGGAATAAATTGAATGCTACATGTTGATGGATTAATTTGCTCTTCTACGCCCTTTTTGAGGAATGTATTGTCGGACTTAAACCAACATCTGAAGAGGTGAGATCGCTCCTTTTTTTCCCTATTTTTGCTGGCGGGATTGACTCTGCCCTAAGGGCAGAGTCTCTCTCTCTCTCTCACTTTGCACCATTACACAATAAATATTCACAGTGAAAATATTTTGTAAGCGCGTTTCATGAACCAAGTTACAGGATTTGTTGACAACTCGCATCGAGTTCGTTACACTTCTACCCGGCATGAAGCACTCACAGTCATGTGGTTGTGACGTCATCGTAAACAAATCCGTTCTACTCATCCAGACGACTTTGCAACGGCAACGTTGCCAGATCTTTCCACTCTGGAACCCGTTCTCAAAAAGATTGCGTTTTGGGCACCCAAAACGCCGGTGCCGTGTGGACGCCAGGCCTAAATGATAAGCAATTGTATCGGAGTCACCTGAATCCGTTGCCGTGTGGACAGGGCCTTAGACTATTGGTTGCCCCTAAACACGTTCTAAACTAATGGTTTAGAACGTGTGAACATTCCACACACGTAACCATGTCAAACACTTGACTGGTGTCCGTTATTAGCAACACTTTAATCTAGCAAACTGTATATGGCGCTCGCTCATTAAAAACTTCAATCCTAAAGCATTTATGGGTTGTATTGCTGCTTACCTCCTTCTCCAAAGGGGGGTTCAGTGGTTTGGTAGGGCGGAGGTCCCCCTGAGGCTGAATCTGTGCATATTTAGGGCACTCCATTAGTTATGAAATTGGTTATTAGCACTAGTTATTAGCACCAGCATAACGTAATATTTCATCTTGTTTATCACACAAGTCAGTTCAGTTATTAAAATGGAAAAAATATCACTGTACAAACTGTAAAAGTGTTCTCTTGATAGGCTAATCCAACCACATTCATACTGTTCATTTACCATTCGCTAATATTTTGAACACACATGTGAGCGATAGCTACCTTTCTTTGGGAAAAACTGAGTGACCAGTTGCCTGCCTCTCCGGTCCCTCTCAGCTTTCAGCTGCCTTTCTTTACGTTTTTGACAGCCACTCTTCATATTTAGCGATCATAGACTGTACGCACTCCACTGCTGGCTGGCTGGCTGCTGCACCGCGACACAGCAGCAAGTAGCGTCGCACTGATCAGCACACAGATTTAACGCATCGCGCTTCTACCAGAACTGGACCGTACCATTTCACAAAAGGGGGAGGGTTAAATGACAATATGTTGAAGAACTCAAGAAATAGACAACCTTGTTCATCTCATCTCATCTCATTATCTCTAGCCGCTTTATCCTTCAACAGGGTTGCAGGCAAGCTGGAGCCTATCCCAGCTGACTACGGGCGAAAGGCGGGGTACACCCTGGACAAGTCGCCAGGTCATCACAGGGCTGACACATAGACACAGACAACCATTCACACTCACATTCACACCTACGGTCAATTTAGAGTCACCAGTTAACCTAACCTGCATGTCTTTGGACTGTGGGGGAAACCGGAGCACCCGGAGGAAACCCACGCGGACACGGGGAGAACATGCAAACTCCACACAGAAAGGCCCTCGCCGGCCCCGGGGCTCGAACCCAGGACCTTCTTGCTGTGAGGTGACAGCGCTAACCACTACACCACCGTGCCGCCCCCCAACCTTGTTCAATTAGCTCATTTTACCAGATGGAATATTGCGTTGTTGTTGTTATTTCAAAAGTCTTATTAAAATCATTAAAAGCATATTATCAGCCCCTTAAAGGGCCCCATGGCAGTGCTGGGCCCCTAGAATTGTTCTAACCTTTCCCCCCCGGCGGCGCCCATGGGTGCGTTCTCAAGATTTCTCCCTCATGCCATCTTGGGAAGTGTTCTTTGCAGGCGCGGATTTAAGGGGGTGCGCATACGGTGACCCCCCCGACCAAAAAAACAAACAAACAAAAAAAAAAAAACACGAGCGCTCTGAGAGCACAATATCCCCCGCTGGCAGCTCTGCCATAACTCTGGTAAAATGCGACTGAATGGAACGAAATTGCAATATGCATATTAGCGACATATAACAAAGGATCCTGCCAAGTTTTGTGAAATTCCTCCAAAAACTGTGAGAGGAGTTGATTTCAGAAGGTGAGCACCCTTCCCGAGATGGACGGACGGACGGACACTGCCACGACATAATCCCCCTTCGGGCCTTTCAGCCAGCGGGGGATAAAAATTGTGAGGGAAGTTGATTTCAGAAAGCGAGCACACCTTGATGAAATTGCCAAAGTACAAGTTTGTTAATAATCAAGGGCATAACTCTGGTAAAATCTGCCCAAATTACACGAAATTTCAATATGTGTATAACCGTCAGATAACAAAGCCTTTTGCCAAGTTTGGTGAAATTCCTCCACAAATTGTGAGAGGAGTTGATTTCAGAAGAACGTACACCCTCATGAAATTGTCAAAGTTATTTGATCAAGGGTCAAAACTCTGGTAAAATTTTCACAAATGAAATTAAATCGCAATATGCGTATTACCGTCATATAACAAGGCCTTCTGCCAAGCTTCGAGAAATTTGTCCAAAAATTGTAAGAGGAGTTGATGTCGGGAGGCGAGCACACCTTCATGAAATTGTGAAAGTACAAGGTTGTTAATCAAGGGCCACAACTCTGGTAAAATGTGACCGAATTTAACGAAATTACAATATGCGTACTCCCGACATAGCAATGCCTCTTGCCAAGTTTCGTGAAATTCCTCTAAAAATTGTGAGAGGAGTTGACTTCAGAAGGAAATCACACTCCCATGAAATTGTCAAAGCATACTTTTATTAACCAAGGGCTGTAACTCTGGTAAAATGTGACTGAACTTAGTTACAATATGTGCATTACCGACATATTACAAAAGAATCCTGCCAAGTTTCATGAAATTTCTCCAAAAATTGTAAGAGGAGTTGATTTCAGAAGGTGAGCACCCTTCCCAGAACAAACGGACGCACAGACAGACATCGCCATGACATAATCCCCCTTCGGGCCTTTCGGCCAGAGGCGGATAAAAATTAGTATATGAGCGTATTGATGATGTGACTTGATTGTATTGCAGATACCGAGATATGCCTGCCATTTTTTAATTAATAAGGTTTTTAAAAAAAATAAACAAAATAAATAGTTATGTGGGATTGAGCTGAAGAGTTTATGGTATAAATTTATATTTAATAGTACAACCCCGATTCCAAAAAAGTTGGGACAAAGTACAAATTGTAAATAAAAACAGAATGCAATAATTTACAAATCTCAAAAACTGATATTGTATTCACAATAGACCATAGACAGCATATCAAATGTCGAAAGTGAGACATTTTGAAATTTCATGCCAAATATTGGCTCATTTGAAATTTCATGACAGCAACACATCTCAAAAAAGTTGGGACAGGGGCAATAAGAGGCTGGAAAAGTTAAAGGTACAAAAAAGGAACAGCTGGAGGACCAAATTGCAACTCATTAGGTCAATTGGCAATAGGTCATTAGCATGACTGGGTATAAAAAGAGCATCTTGGAGTGGCAGCGGCTCTCAGAAGTAAAGATGGGAAGAGGATCACCAATCCCCCTAATTCTGCGCCGACAAATAGTGGAGCAATATCAGAAAGGAGTTCGACAGTGTAAAATTGCAAAGAGTTTGAACATATCATCATCTACAGTGCATAATATCATCAAAAGATTCAGAGAATCTGGAAGAATCTCTGTGCGTAAGGGTTAAGGCCGGAAAACCATACTGGGTGCCCGTGATCTTCGGGCCCTTAGACGGCACTGCATCACATACAGGCATGCTTCTGTATTGGAAATCACAAAATGGGCTCAGGAATATTTCCAGAGAACATTATCTGTGAACACAATTCACCGTGCCATCCGCCGTTGCCAGCTAAAACTCTATAGTTCAAAGAAGAAGCCGTATCTAAACATGATCCAGAAGCGCAGACGCCTTCTCTGGGCCAAGGCTCATTTAAAATGGACTGTGGCAAAGTGGAAAACTGTTCTGTGGTCAGACGAATCAAAATTTGAAGTTCTTTATGGAAATCAGGGACGCCGTGTCATTCGGACTAAAGAGGAGAAGGACGACCCAAGTTGTTATCAGCGCTCAGTTCAGAAGCCTGCATCTCTGATGGTATGGGGCTGCATTAGTGCGTGTGGCATGGGCAGCTTACACATCTGGAAAGACACCATCAATGCTGAAAGGTATATCCAGGTTCTAGAGCAACATATGCTCCCATCCAGACGACGTCTCTTTCAGGGAAGACCTTGCATTTTCCAACATGACAATGCCAAACCACATACTGCATCAATTACAGCATCATGGCTGCGTAGAAGAAGGGTCCGGGTACTGAACTGGCCAGCCTGCAGTCCAGATCTTTCACCCATAGAAAACATTTGGCGCATCATAAAACGGAAGATACGACAAAAAAGACCTAAGACAGTTGAGCAACTAGAATCCTACATTAGACAAGAACGGGTTAACATTCCTATCCCTAAACTTGAGCAACTTGTCTCCTCAGTCCCCAGACGTTTACAGACTGTTGTAAAGAGAAAAGGGGATGTCTCACAGTGGTAAACATGGCCTTGTCCCAACTTTTTTGAGATGTGTTGTTGTCATGAAATTTAAAATCACCTAATTTTTCTCTTTAAATGATACATTTTCTCAGTTTAAACATTTGATATGTCATCTATGTTCTATTCTGAATAAAATATGGAATTTTGAAACTTCCACATCATTGCATTCCGTTTTTATTTACAATTTGTACTTTGCCCCAACTTTTTTGGAATCGGGGTTGTAGGTCCTAGCTTAGGTTTTTTTCGCTTGTGACATGAATGCAGTGAAAAGCAAGCTGGACGAGTCCTGTTGGATTTTAACAGGGCGCGGGAACTTCATGCATCGACATAACAACATACTGTATTCCCGGACTGCACTGTAGACTACATGTAAATGGTGTGCACCATCCTTTTATGTTTACAGTATCATTAACACGCATGTTCACAAGCCAAAATGATAAGACGCTTCAGCAGGTTTACTGTCGGCTGTCCAGCTACAGCTCGTATTCATTAATAGGGTATCCCTGTACTCACTATACCCTGTGTATGTACATGGGACGCGTGCCGTATTGGGGCTGAGCCTCACTTTGATTTTTACGACCGCGGCTGGATAGGCCTGTGAGAGATGCTGATTTTTGCAACGGCTCTGAAGAAAATCTGCTTCCATCATCAAGAAAATGTCAGTAGATGAGTAGCATGCTATAGATGCACAATGGTGTAACATAGGGAAAAAATTAAAAATTCAGGTTTTGATTTTATGTACTGAAATAACTATTAGGCACAATTTTTACAATATCTATATAAATTAGTTGTTTTTACCCATTTTAACCTTGAAATCAGCATTTTAATGATTACCCATAATGCATTGTTTATCACGCTAAAACAAGCAAAAATGTCATAAGACAGTGGAAATACTACCTTTACTACCTTCACGTGGCGTCTTTCTCGATCGCACGTGCCTAGAAGCGTACCTTCTAGAACATTCCTGGGTGGTCACGGACTGTCATGTAGCCTAGTTCGGTTGTGAAACTAGCTAGGATGGAGTATTTTCGCGAGTTTAGTGGTAAACTTTTGCGCCGCAATTTCTCTATTCTCGAAATTTGTAACCTGAAACCCTACAAGAAATGTTTCATAATGTTTGGGATTTAGAAAAATGCTTCTAGCAAGTTTATTTCGCTGTATTTTTCCGTGAAACTTGGCATAAATCATCCTTAAGTGATGAGCGTGACATTGTTATTTTGGTATGGGTCATGGAGTTAGTTGGAAGCGGGAGAAATGAGAGTTTCTCAACTACAGCAGCACTTCTCACCATAGATGGCTGGCGTGTTTCACAGCGTTTGGGATTTACTAAATCGACTGAAGCTATGAGGATATAAATCACCAGGATTCTAATTTACTGGGTGAGAAGTATTATATATATATTTTTTGAAAGGTTTATTCGCACTACAAGTCCATGAAAGTTGGAATTGTTCGTGAAGGGGTTAGTTAGATTTTGGTAGCGTGACGCGCACAACAAGCAAAAGAAAACACAAATTTTCTTCCGAATTTCCTTGCTTTATCAAAATTATTTTTTGATACATTAAAAGACTGTGTTTATAATATTTAAGCGATTTTTTTTTTTTAATTATAGAGAATATTTGATCAAAACTTTCAAAACAGCATTCAAAGTGATTTTTCACGGGTGTAACTGTTACGCGTGACGTCCATAATTACGTTAAATTTTAAGAACTAAAATTCTGTTAAAAATTCTAGATTTGTGCTATCATTCTGGGGTTTTGCTGAATAATACTTTAGGGAATCCTCTTACAATGCTGAAAATTCAATGAGTTTTGATGAAATTCTAGAAAAGTTATTTACATTTTAACGCACCTGATAGCGATTGTGCTCACACAGCGTGCTACTCATAAGTATTTATTCCTGAATTTATATTTATCAACATTTATCATATTTCCTCCACATCACAATATATTATCTTGCTGTTCTTGGGTCTTAGAATTGTAGGCTGTTGAAAATGTGGTTAACTACACAGGCCCACGGTCAAAGACAGGCAACTCTTACACATGGTTTTCCCCAAAGCGTTTTAGCGTGTCGGGCCCGATACGCTTGCTCTGCCTGCCGATACGCTTAGTCACTTTAGTTAAACTCCGATACGCTTAGATTTATACCGATACGTTAAATTTCCTACCCACAAGTAACTAGATACATAGGAGGGCAAATAACAGATCCATTTACATACTGATTGATATTTGTGTTAAACAAGCCGTCTTTTTTTCCCAATGTTTCTGTTGATTCTGTCAAACTAATATGTCCGCGCGGTATGATGTAAACAAACTAATCTGTTGGCTGTGTCAAGATCACGTGTTCAAACCGTCCAATAAAAACATCGAAAGAAAACGTCAAACATCCTGGAATTTTCCGATTCATTATAAGCGATCTCATTGGCTGCCGATGTTGTCCCGCACCAGATGGACAAAGCCGACTGACTTTAATAAGCGAGGAGAAGACTCGCTGGACAAATTAATCCACATCAGCATGGAGGACAGCGAGATGGACGATGAGAGGGTCGGCCAACATTGGGCCGAGCAAAAGCCGAGGAGAATTAATCTGCTTTAAAGGAGCAGAAACCTTAATTCATTAGTTTGGGTTTGCAGAAAGATTATGTACTTAAACACTCTCATGAAGTGAAGTTGTCCAAATGTGTCAAATATAGCATCATTTCAAATAATAATCATAAGCAGTTTTGGCAGTGTGATGTCACTGGGATCCATTTAACAAAAGGCGGCTCCGGATTATTCTTTTGTTAAAGGATCACAGTGACATCACACTGCCAAATATGCTTATTATTATTATTATTATTATTATTATTATTCGAAATTATGCTACATTTGACACTTATAAACAAATTCCCTTCATGAAATGTGTTTAAGTACATAATCTTTCTGCAAACTTAAACTGTAGAAATTAAGTTTTCTTTTCCTTTAAATATATGTTTTAATCTTAATCTAGTCCATTTAATAAAGTGCCAAAATTTAAACTTTATAATATGCAGTCGCCTTACTTTTCTTTTCAGTGTATCTTAGTTATACATATATTACGGTAATTGCATCCAAAACATTCTAAATCATTACAGTTATAGTAACACAGCAACTTATTTTAAGGTGGCAGGTCTTTGGTTCAGATCCCTTTGTGATCAACAGGAGGTCATGATGATCGATTCTCTTCACTGGATTGCATAAGATGGAGCAAACCACTGGTCATATTTTCATGCACATTTTTGTTACAACACTACTTGATCAGAGATAACTAAGGGATCCCTGTAGATTTTCAATCTGTCATAGACCTCAGTAATCTATAATAAAACAGTTTAACTTGCATGTTGAACTTTAAGGTGAAATTTCAAATGTGTATACATTAATACTATTTAGGTCAGAAATCATTGAAACACTGGTAAAATCTATCCTATAATCATGGATCTAAAACCTCTCATGCCCCTTTTCCACCAAAGCAGTTCCAGGGCTGGTTCGGGGCCAGTGCTTAGTTTGGAACCGGGTTTTCTGTTTCCACTGACAAAGAACTGGCTCTGGGGCCAGAAAAACCGGTTCCAGGCTAGCACCAACTCTCTGCTGGGCCAGAGGAAAGAACCGCTTACGTCAGCGGGGGGGCGGAGTTGTTAAAACCAACAACAATAACAAGACCACGAAAGGTCGCCATTTTTAAGCGACGAGAAGCAGCAGCTGTACAAACGTGGAGTCGTCCATTATTATTATTATAACTGTTGTTGCTGCTGCTGCTTCTTCTGTGCTGTTTTTGCTTCGATATTCGCGCCAAGGTTTAAGCAAACGTAGCGACGTAACTGACGTATACAGCGACGTAATGACATGGTACCGCGAGCTATGGAAAAGCAAACTGGTTCTCAGCTGGCTCGCAAGTTGAACGAGTTGTAAACCAGCACCAGCACCGGCCCCGAACCAGCCCTGGAACTGATTTGGTGGAAAAGGGGTATCTGAGACCCTAAAAATGTACCTGAGAGCATCGATTTTCAAAAAGTTTTCTGGGGGAGCATGGCCCCAGACCCTCCTAGTTTCGCTTCACGCCTTTGGCGCTTGCTTTCACACCATTGGCACTCAATTGTCTGTGTATTATCATGCCAGAATTTAGGGCTTTAATTTTTTTCTGGGGAAAACACTGTTACAGTCATTGTTTATCGTTATCTCAGTATTAAGCTCTGTCTTAAGTGGCCACTGATATTCCCTCAGTTCCCCTGGATATATTCACTGCCTTATAAGTACCGTATTTTTCGGACTATAAGTCGCACTTTTTTTCATGGTTCGGCTGGCCATGCGACTTATACTCCTGTGCGACGTATATATGGTTTTTTTTTTTTTCACCGCGGAATAACTGGAGCTGATGCTGAGTCTGACGACAGCCACGCAGAAGAAGAGGAAACGGCGCTTCATCTGCCGCTGGAGTTGGCAGAGTTGTTCAGAAGCGACACCGAGGATGAGGAATTCAATGGATTTGCTGATTTGGAGTGAAATCATCAGCTTGATAAACTTGATTGACCTGTGTTTTATTATTAATGATAGGCCTATAGTTATTTAAATAAGTTATGTAGTGATTTTAGGCAGTGCTTAATTTGTGAAGTGGGAGGTCCCAGAACGCAGGAGGTGGGTGGGTCCGGCGACTCAAAAAAAAAAAAAAAGGCGGGGGATGGTTTCCTATAACTTTACGCACATGCGCTTATTGTGTGTGTAAAATAATAATAATAATAATAATAATAATAATAATAATATCAGACATGATCTTAGAAAACGCTTTAGTGACAAACAGTTACAGACAGTAATATGTCGTGATATTATATTATAAAATATTAATTTTTATTAGTCTATATATTAAATTATATATTACATTTATCTTCTAAAATAACAGACTGTACTCATCACAGCCGGTTTATTTCACCATTGGAGATCAGATCACACAAGACATGAGTTAAATGACTCATTTTAAGGATTTAAGTAGGGGATTTAAAAGCGGTTGTTGTTGTTTTTTTCACTAGATGGTTGTTTTTACTACCGTACCTGTCTTTGGAGATGATATACCTATAGCCTACTTGACCTCTGATTTGATGAAATAAAATTCGACAAAAATGAAGAATGACACTCCTCGATGATGACTACAGCTTTAATAACACAGATGAAAGAGCCATGGGGCGATAATAAGCCCCACCGGTAAAAATATTCTAAAAGCAAACTGATTAATGCATCAGTAATAGGCTACTAATATTAGTTATAATAATAATATAGGCTATTAGTAATAACGATAGTGATAGTATTAAAGATAGTAGATATTTAAAATAATCAGACTAGGCTACTTACAGGGCAGCTGCTCAGCTGTTCGTTTATTAAATAAACAATGGAGTCGCGCAGTAACCACGCGCCGCTTATCAGATAGAATCACAGATTCCATGGATAGAATAACCCTTCAAAAAAGTGCGACTTATAGTCCGGTGCGACGTATATATGTTTTTTTCATCTTCATAATGCATTTTTTGGCTGATGCGACTTAAACTCTGGAGCGACGTATAGTCCGGAAAATACGATACATTGAATGTCCTGAACAGGCGCTCAGATTGCAGTTGCTAAAATAGGAACAATTTATTGATATAAGGTGTTTTGTGGGCGGCACGGTGGTGTAGTGGTTAGCGCTGTTGCCTCACAGCAAGAAGGTCCTGGGTTCGAGCCCCGGGGCCGGCGAGGGCCTTTCTGTGTGGAGTTTGCATGTTCTCCCCGTGTCCGTGTGGGTTTCCTCCGGGTGCTCCGGTTTCCCCCACAGTCCAAAGACATGCAGGTTAGGTTAACTGGTGACTCTAAATTGACCGTAGGTGTGAATGTGAGTGTGAATGGTTGTCTGTGTCTATGTGTCAGCCCTGTGATGACCTGGCGACTTGTCCAGGGTGTACCCCGCCTTTCGCCCGTAGTCAGCTGGGATAGGCTCCAGCTTGCCTGCGACCCTGTAGAAGGATAAAGCGGCTAGAGATAATGAGATGAGGTGAGGTGTTTTGTGGTCACTGTACTACACTGTAGTGTGTCACGTGGTAATGCATTATATGACAATGCAGCTTTCATAAATATTACCATATATCAGTTGTAATTATGTTCTACGCATATACCCGCAACTCTGACGAGATCATTTTCAGTGACGAATAAAATGGTTTTGAAAGTTCCTGCTTTTAAAACATATTTTTGATACGGTAATTTTCTTTAAGAGTTTTCATTTACAACACGTCTCCGACAGCTCAAAATGCATCGCCGGGCATTTAAACACTGCAGAGCTTCCGGAGGCCCTACTGGGTTGACGCCCCCCTCCCTTTCCATTTTCCTGCATCCGCCCCTGCTTCGTCCTCTGGCCATCACCTCTGGCTCACTCATTCGGGATCTAAATCTACGTCCGGATTTCTCTAAAGCTATCCAGATAAAACTGAATGAAGGAATGATAAAGACTGTTCGGCTTAAAGCCTATGAAACGGGACAGCATTGTTACAAGTTGAGGAAATCATCACGATATGGAAGTTCCATCTCAGAACATATTTATCATTCTGTAACAAGCTGCTACATCCTGATCTACATGAATATCTCTTTTTCTCATCATCTCTAGCCGCTTTATCCTGTTCTACAGGGTCGCAGGCAAGCTGGAGCCTATCCCAGCTGACTACGGGCGAAAGGCGGGGTACACCCTGGACAAGTCGCCAGGTCATCACAGGGCTGACACATAGACACAGACAACCATTCACACTCACATTCACACCTACGGTCAATTTAGAGTCACCAGTTAACCTAACCTGCATGTCTTTGGACTGTGGGGGAAACCGGAGCACCCGGAGGAAACCCACGCGGACACGGGGAGAACATGCAAACTCCGCACAGAAAGGCCCTCGCCGGCCACGGGGCTCGAACCCGGACCTTCTTGCTGTGAGGTGACAGCGCTAACCACTACACCACCGTGCCGCCATCTCTCTTTTTCCACTCGTTATTCTATTTCCACTGTGTACCCATTGCAGTCTCTTATCATTCATAAACACCTCAGCAGAGTCAACACTTCTTACACAATGGTACTCGTGTCATGATTGTACTTTTGGTTACACTGTGAACGCCTGCTGCACAAAATACCAAAGTCGATGTTTAGAATTCTGCAGTGTTAAAAAATGTAAAATATTCAAGGCCCCCCCCAACAGCAGAGTGTTATGTCTCCCTTTTTGAGATGTGTCTAAAAGCTAGTAAATATTGATGCATGAGAATATTTATTTTGATAAGATACTCTAGTAGTCATGAACAAAACTGATTAGACAAAACAAGCTTGATTAACATTTAGATGGATAGAGGTTTGAGCGCAAAATGCATTATATAAACTGAATATTATCTTCCAGTAACATTGAAAGGTTGTTATTATTATGATTTTTTTTTTTGGTGGGGGGGGGTGTAACTCCAACTCCCTGACCTTAATGTGAAATATGATATATGCTGCATTCTGCATGACTCATCTGACAATAACACACCGACACTGCGGCGACGATGTGAGGCATTACTTACAGCCACAGGCGTAGAATTGGGTATGGACGGTATGGACGTGTCTCTATCAATCTCAAACGACGGCTGATACGTCCCTACCAATATTTCTGATTGAAGAAAAAAAAAAATCACGCTCCGTGCGCGGTACACAAATGGGTACTGTAGGTTTCCACTGGGCGAAACACCATGCAAAATTCACTCATGAATATTCGCTCTGGGGGCGTGGTCGCGAAAACAGCTAGCATGTTTGGCTACTATGTCAATTAGCAAGTGCGGCTGCAGTGCAGTGACCGGCTGCTAGCTAGCAAACTGTCCTTGAGGAATGTAACGTTAGATTAGCTTGTAAAATGAATCAGTTAACAGCGGTTCGGATTCAGTGTGCAAAAACGACAAAGACTATGACTGTTTTCTAAGTCTGGGTGGCATGTAAATAACAATCCGACTTGATACTGACAACAACTGGTGTTCATTAAGGTCACACAGACATTATTAAATTGTGCTAATGTTGGCTAATATTGTACCTAGTCTTGCTTGTGAAGTGCCTGCAAACTTTAGCAGCCTGCTAACCCTTAATTTGAAGTGCTTCAGTTAAGACCTGCAGAGCCCTCACCAAGTTTGTGTAACATGACACATGTAAACAACAACAACCCGATGGTGATATGGACATTAAAAGGTGTCTGAGCCACGAACAATCAAATAAAACATTTTCATGTATTAAGCATAACAGCCTCTGCCTTCTTGATCAGAAATTTTTGGTTACTCTCGCCTCTCTTTTGAAAATGTCACATACTGAGTACATACATATGCTGAACTGACTGGTTTTCGAGGGGGTTCATTTGAAAGCGGTAGGCTAAAATCTCTTCTTGTGCAAACACTGTAGAGTGAACGGTGTGAATTACTACAGTCCTGAACTTCAAATTTTAAAAGTCTGGACTTTGGATATAGGGCCGTGCCGGTCGTGTAGTGGTTAGCGCTGTCGCCTCACAGCAAGAAGGTCCGGGTTCGAGCCCCGTGGCCGGCGAGGGCCTTTCTGTGTGGAGTTTGCATGTTCTCCCCGTGTCCGCGTGGGTTTCCTCCGGGTGCTCCGGTTTCCCCCACAGTCCAAAGACATGCAGGTTAGGTTAACTGGTGACTCTAAATTGACCGTAGGTGTGAATGTGAGTGTGAATGGTTGTCTGTGTCTATGTGTCAGCCCTGTGATGACCTGGCGACTTGTCCAGGGTGTACCCCGCCTTTCGCCCGTAGTCAGCTGGGATAGGCTCCAGCTTGCCTGCGACCCTGTAGAACAGGATAAAGCAGCTAGAGATAATGAGATGAGATGAGATGAGATGACATTCATATTTCTGAAAGCTACTATATAAAAGTTCTGTTTTGTTACATAATGTTCAGAAGATGCTGCATAAAATTTATGCAGATAGGATATTTATGCCATAAATATCCTGTTTTGTTACATATTTCTGGAAACTATGCTGTTGTGTTGTGAATAGAATGAATAAATGCCATAATGCAATTTAAAATGCAGTTTCTGCTGTTTCTATCAAATTGCACCCTAGCCTCCAGATCGGGTGGGGGTGGGGGTCCTCAGGGTCGATCAAAAATATGCAGGGGGTCCAGGACCCCAAAAAGGTTGAGAACCACTGCTGTAATTGATGCAGTATGTGGTTTGGCATTGTCATGTTGGAAAATGCAAGGTCTTCCCTGAAAGAGACGTCGTCTGGATGGGAGCATATGTTGCTCTAGAACCTGGATATACCTTTCAGCATTGATGGTGTCTTTCCAGATGTGTAAGCTGCCCATGCCACACGCACTAAAGCAACCCCATACCATCAGAGATGCAGGCTTCTGAACTGAGCGCTGATAACAACTTGGGTCGTCCTTCTCCTCTTTAGTCCGAATGACACGGTGTCCCTGATTTCCATAAAGAACTTCAAATTTTGATTCGTCTGACCACAGAACAGTTTTCCACTTTGCCACAGTCCATTTTAAATGAGCCTTGGCCCAGAGAAGGCGTCTGCGCTTCTGTATCACGTTTAGATACGGCTTCTTCTTTGAACGATAGAGTTTTAGCTGGCAATGGCGGATGGCACGATGAATTGTGTTCACAGATAATGTTCTCTGGAAATATTCCTGAGCCCATTTTGTGATTTCCAATACAGAAGCATGCCTGTATGTGATGCAGTGCCGTCTAAGGGCCCAAAGATCACGGGCACCCGGTATGGTTTTCCGGCCTTGACCCTTACGCACAGAGATTCTTCCAGATTCTCTGAATCTTTTGATGATATTATGCACTGTAGATGATGATATGTTCAAACTCTCTGCAATTTTACACTGTCGAACTCCTTTCTGATATTGCTCCACTATTTGTCGGCGCAGAATTAGGGGGATTGGTGATCCTCTTCCCATCTTTACTTCTGAGAGTCGCTGCCACTCCAAGATGCTCTTTTTATACCCAGTCATGTTAATGACCTATTGCCAATTGACCTAATGAGTTGCAATTTGGTCCTCCAGCTGTTCCTTTTTTGTACCTTTAACTTTTCCAGCCTCTTATTGCCCCTGTCCCAACTTTTTTGAGATGTGTTGTTGTCATGAAATTTCAAATGAGCCAATATTTGGCATGAAATTTCAAAATGTCTCACTTTTGACATTTGATATGTTGTCTATGTTCTATTGTGAATACAATATCAGTTTTTGAGATTTGTAAATTATTGCATTCCGTTTATATTTACAATTTGTACTTTGTCCCAACTTTTTTGGAATCGGGGTTGTATACAGGTGTGCTGATTGCGCCTTAATCCTGTGCAGGTGCGAGCCGTTTACGGTGCGCACCCGAGAGTTCACTTGGTGCGTGCGCTGTCCAGAGAGCGTCTGAGAGTCTACGGTATCTGATGTATGTGCCAAGGCGCGCAGGTGTGACACTCTTGCACCAAATTAGTATAAAAATTAAAGTAGATATAAATATCTTATGCCAAATTATGGCGGGATGTAGAAAAAAATCCAAGTCTGAATGCAGTTATCTTCATAACCGTATTTTAAAAATGGGTTTTCTTTTCTTTTAACACAGGATGTCAGATATGCAGCTTACAAGGCAAAGATGAGACACATTCTCACATACACGAGAATTCACCACGTGTTTGTGAGGCTCTAACAAACCAAGTGGGAATGGGAAAGTTTGGTCAAACTTTCTGTTAGAGTAGGCTTGTGGGTCTGTTGTGCTAGGAAATGTGGTAAGATACTGTATAACCACTTTTAAAACATCTTATTTATCGCTATCCACTAATAACTAATGGTCAAACATTAAAACACAACTGCTGTCACCATTTAGTCATGTGAGTTGCTTATCAGAACCTTTGTATGCAAGAAGTTTTCTTACGGGACCAGCGCAAATTTTAGGTGAATATCCCTGCATTAGAAGGCATGTACTTAACAAAAATATACAAAAAAAAAAAAAAAGGTGGTGTAGTGGTTAGCGCTGTCGCCTCACAGCAAGAAGGTCCGGGTTCGAGCCCCGTGGCCGGCGAGGGCCTTTCTGTGCGGAGTTTGCATGTTCTCCCCGTGTCCGCGTGGGTTTCCTCCGGGTGCTCCGGTTTCCCCCACAGTCCAAAGACATGCAGGTTAGGTTAACTGGTGACTCTAAATTGACCGTAGGTGTGAATGTGAGCGTGAATGGTTGTCTGTGTCTATGTGTCGGCCCTGTGATGACCTGGCAACTCGTCCAGGGTGTACCCCGCCTTTCGCCCGTAGTCAGCTGGGATAGGCTCCAGCTTGCCTGCGACCCTGTAGAACAGGATAAAGCGGCTAGAGATAATGAGATGAGATGCAACCAATTAGAATTTAGTTGTTTACGAGGCACTCAAGGATCACTCAGGATTGGATAAAATGAAACCGGTTATAGGGCTTTCTTCAGTTTTTGCACCTCAGACAGTAAATGCGAAGAAGCCACCTTTATATTTTTGTCACACGTACACTCAAGCACAGCAAAATTCCTTCTCTGCATTTAACCCATCTGTAACAGTGAAAACACACATGCGAGCAATGAGCGCACACACATACCCAGAGCAGTGGGCAGCTACGCTACAGCACCCGGACAGCAGTTGGGAGTTTGGTGCCTTGATCAAGGACACTTCAGCCATGATACAGAAGGAGGGGAAAGTGCTGCTCATTCACTCAACTCCACTCACATTTTTCCTGCTGGTCCCAGGAATCAAACCGGCGACCCTTTGGGCCCAAGGCTGCTTCTCTAACCTTCAGGCCATGGCTAACTGCAGGTAGGGATCATCTCATCTCATTATCTGTAGCCACTTTATCCTGTTCTACAGGGTCGCAGGCAAGCTGGAGCCTATCCCAGCTGACTACGGGCGAAAGGCGGGGTACACCCTGGACGAGTTGCCAGGTCATCACAGGGCCGACACATAGACACAGACAACCATTCACGCTCACATTCACACCTACGGTCAATTTAGAGTCACCAGTTAACCTAACCTGCATGTCTTTGGACTGTTGGGGAAACCGGAGCACCCGGAGGAAACCCACGCGGACACGGGGAGAACATGCAAACTCCGCACAGAAAGGCCCTCGCCGGCCACGGGGCTCAAACCCAGACCTTCTTGCTGTGAGGCGACAGCGCTAACCACTACACCACCGTGCCGCCCAGGTAGGGATCAATGACTGTATATATGAGCAGCTCTTGTAACGGATATAAACGTGAAGTCAATATCTCGGAGGCCCTGTAGTGGACGGCTGCAATTTTTACAATTCTTAGCCCCGCCTACTCCCATGTTAATGGATGAGGCACCAAACTTATATTGCTCAAGTTATATTTCCACAAGGTTTAAAGAAGTTATTTGTTTACAAGTAAATGGGCACAGTTTATGAGGTGATAGACAGTTTTGGGGGTGGGTTAGAAATGACCTCATGAACATACACGCACCTTCCAACATGGAACTGAAGCCCAGTGAACTTCATTTAACTTCTTGTACTAATACCGTAATGAACAAACCAATGTGAGTGAAGCAGGCTTGTAGTCCTCGAGTCCGACTCCTGCCTTAATTTTAAGGACTTGTGACTTGACTTGGACTTGAGCACTGATGACTCTGACTCGTGCATTAACTGCATTCAGACTTGGATTTTTTTTCTTTATTTTTTGTAACATGCCATAATGATTTGGCATAAGATATTTATATCTACTTTAAGTTTTGTACTAATTTTGTGCAAGAGTGTCACACCTGCGCACTTTGGTGCGTGCACCAGATAGACTCTCGGCCGCGATCCGGACAGCGCGTGCGCCAAGCGGACTCTCGGGTGTGTGCGCCGTAAATGACTTGCACCTGCACAGGATTAAGGCGCAATCAGTGCGCCTATATAAAAACTGTGAAAACACACTTACTTTGCGAAGTATTGAGTTGCGTTGCTGACACATTACCGAGCCTTATTTTCTTGTTTGGTTTCCTGATCCCTGATTTCCTGTTTCTCGTCTTTGATTCTGCCGAGTCTATGATAGCCTGTTTATGCCTCGCCCGACCTACTGCCCGCTTCACTGTTTTACGATTTTGCCTGCCGTTTACCTGTCTTCACTTGTATTAATAAACACACCTTCTGCACTTACATCCATCTCCCAACCATCTCTGACAGAATACATCACACTCCCTGACAAAGAGAAGCGCATTCACCTGTTCATACGTCATGTTCAGGAACAAACTAATGTTAACGGGGTTAAAACAGCCATCGTCAAACGGTGCGGTTGGAGTCTTGTTCTCAGACTCGACTTGGATCAATAGTGGGTTCGATTCGGACTCGACTCGAATTTTTTTTTTAATGACTTGGACTTGACTCAGACTTAAAACACTGGGGACTCTAGACTGGACTCAGGGTTTAGTGACTTGACTACAACACTGGAGTGAAGTGATAAACCAAATTAGCCAACATGAGCTAAATCGCTGAACAATTTACTATTGACTGTCTAACTTTAGCTACGACGTGAAGTAGCTTGTTATGGTTAGCCAGTCAGACCTCTTTTAAATGAATTCCACTCACAGAACAAAGCTCTGAAATTTTTTCCCCCAGAATGGTAAAATTAATAGACTTACACAAACTATAACTACAGTTTCGCATTTTACATAGCATGCTACCATCTTAAAGCAGGAGGCGTTCATGACTGATACGAGCAGGCAAGAGACAGACTCATTTGTCCAATTGGCCACATCCATTACGTGTGCTCCGACTACAATTTTTGAAGATACACACCTCCCACTTCCACCAAAAGCTTCAAAACTGCACATTTATAGTAAATAGTGCCATGTTGTGTGCTGTACAGTCATCAGTCGGAATTAAATTTATGATGTCGCCAGAGGATTGTTCAGAGATGATTCAAGCCAATTGTTTGGATTAGTCATGTTACTGTGACATACCTAAGCTGCAAAGAATTGAGAAAATCTTCAATAAAATGTCAATTGTTGCTTTGTCGTGGAAATCGTGGCTCAGTGTGATGCAAAATCTCCATGAATTCAGCCTGATTTTGACAAGATTTTGTCATGATCAACATATTTCTAGCCTCAGACCTGAACATGAACATCAGGAATGACGAATGACATAATCGAAGTATTGCACTGTGGAGTCTGGGACACCCGATGACACCCTGACACAAAGTCCAGCATGTCAGATATGTTTTTGTATTTTCTCACCTAGTTTGAAAACTCCTACAAAACCTTCCTCGACAGCCATGAATGACCATTTCTTGACTCTCCCACCTGACAGCATGCAAGGACATGAACAATGATTGTTTGGGGTCAAACTTGGAACGTTGCCAGCCTCCTGACCAAGACACGGCAAGAATTTAAGGCACCATGATTGTCTAATTTGACATGGTGACCATTGTGAAAGACAAAATTATCATGCAGCTTCATCGCAGCGTGAGTCTTCTTCACCAGAGTGATACTATTGAAGCATGCAGCCCTACCCTGGCATAGTTTCATAAAGCCACAAATCAGCATTAGAAATGCAATCTTGGCATGAACATTAAAGTGCATATCCCGGGTAAATTCAGGAGCAAGATAAATATAATTCTCCTATTTTATATTAAACTTTGGTCAAATATCTGTCACATTTTGCATTTTGTGCAATTTTTTTTTTTTTTTTTATCTTGCGCAATACCAGAAAAATTCAGTTGAAATCAAGTCATTTGAGGCGAATTGGTCCACCTCTGAAAAAACTTGGCATTTGGATTTCCCGGAAAACATTGATTTTCGTGACGTCGCGTGCGGGACGCCTCCCTCTGAATCTCATGTCAGCGCTGGTTTGTTTATGAGAAAACGACCTGGTGATTTTCTGCAAATTTCTTCAATGTTATCGCGTAATTATTAAAATGGTTAACAGATGTATCGTAGGAGGGTGTAGCATAGGGCTGCACAATTAATCGAATTTAATCGAAAATCGCGATTTTGGCTGCCACGATTAAATTAAATGAAAATTGTGATTTATTTCCATTTAAAATGCGAGCTCTGCTGTATATCTGATCAAGCACTTTTTGACCAATACTCCGCCAAACCATTAGGGGGCGAACCGACGCATGTAAGGTTTCATTACTCCCCCTAAATAAGCAAGCAAGCCAAGTGCAGTGTTGCCAGATTGGGCGGTTTTAAGTGCATTTTGGCGGGTTTTGAACATATTTTGGGCTGGAAAACGTCAGCAGCATCTGGCAACACTGGCCAAGTGCGCAGAGCGGTATCTTCTTCAAGGGGTGATAGCGTGAGAGTAGGTAGCAGATTGAGGTGAGAGAGAAAAGCTAACTATGTCGGAACAGCAGACTATTTAGCACAGGAGGCAATGTTGTGACCTGCCTTCGCTCATGTTTAAAGCCAGAGCATGTTGATAGGCTGGTCTTTCTAGCTAAAAACTTGTAGGCCTCAGTATAATGCTATGTAATTGTTGCATGGTCCTTCATTCTTTGGTAATTTCTTGGATAAATTTCATTTATTTGTCATTTGGAAATCAGAATTTCTCTTTTCATTCTGCACTGAAAGCTGTTCATATTGTTTGTATAGTGAAATAAAATTTAAGTGATTTCCCTAACATCAAGAATAATCGTGATTAATAATCGCGATTACAATTTTGATCAAGATAATTGTGATTATAATTTTTTCCATAATCGTGCAGCCCTAGCGTAGCAACACCAATCTTGATGGGATTAGTACTCATCGTTTCCCAAAAGACCGGACAACGAGAGAGAAACGGAAGCACTTCATGCGAGGCACCCGGAAGCCGAGGACCAAGCAGAGCCGAGAAAAAGACCAAGAAAATCGGCAATTCACAAGTTGACTGTTGCCAGGGTAAGAAATAATTCTGACATCTCATTATATTCTTCATCCAAAGGTGAAGTAACACTGCGCTCAGGTGACAATTCCATATTTCAATGCAAAATCGCTAGCTGCTAAACTTTGTCTATACAGACTGTGCACTGAAACCGTGCAAGCTCTCGCAGCCTGCTGGCGCTTCCGCAGGTGACATTACGAATCTGGCTCCAGACTCCCTTGGGATTTTTCCAGACGTGTTTTATTTTTTTCTGCTGTAGACAGATGGCCTTGTGCAAAATTACCCTTCTGGATGAGTGTGCAAAGGGACATGCTTTCATATTAAAAAAAAAAACAAAATTGGTCCAGGATATGCACTTTAAGGCTTGTGTTCAAAACATGTGCAATATATAAAATTATTATTAATTATATATTATGGGCGGCACGGTGGTGTAGTGGTTAGCACTGTTGCCTCACAGCAAGAAGGTTCTGGGTTGGAGCCCAGCGGCCGGCAGGGGCCTTTCTGTGTGGAGTTTGCATGTTCTCCCCATGTCTGCGTGGGTTTCCCCCACAGTCCAAAGACATGCGGTTAGGTTAATATGGGACGGCCTTGGGCTGAGGTGCCCTTGAGCGAGGCACCGAACTCCCAACTGCTCCCCGGGCGCTGTTAGCGTGGCTGCCCACTGCTCTGGATATATGTGTGTGTGCTCATTGCTCACATGTGTTCACTGCTTCAGATGGGTTAAATGCAGAGAGGAATTTCACAAGCGTGTGATGAATAAAGTTATAATAATAATAATAATAATAATAATAATAAGCAGCTATAACACAGGCGGCATGGTGGTGTAGTGGTTAGCGCTGTCGCCTCACAGCAAGAAGGTCCGGGTTCGAGCCCCGTGGCCGGCGAGGGCCTTTCTGTGTGGAGTTTGCATGTTCTCCCCGTGTCCGCGTGGGTTTCCTCCGGGTGCTCCGGTTTCCCCCACAGTCCAAAGACATGCAGGTTAGGTTAACTGGTGACTTTAAATTGACCGTAGGTGTGAATGTGAGTGCGAATGGTTGTCTGTCTGTGTCAGCCCTGTGATGACGTGGCGACTTGTCCAGGGTGTACCCCGCCTTTCGCCCGTAGTCAGCTGGGATAAGCTCCAGCTTGCCTGCGACCCTGTAGAACAGGATAAAGCGGCTACAGATAATGAGATGAGCTATAACACACATAAAAAGTTCAAGGAACTTTATTTATACCCGAAGGTAAACTTGTTTTGCAGTAAAGTGAGTCAGCTTTCTCTTCCACACACGCCAAACAACACTTAAAACGTCTAACACATAAAACACAGCGTAATAAACATACATACACACATACACATATATATATATATATTAAAAAAGTGACATAAAACATTAAAACAAACACATAAAAAGGCCATTGTCTCCACTGAAGCAGACTCATCCAAAGCCAGAGTTAAAGATGTCCTCTGGTGTGTATTTACAGCCTCCTGTGTGTGTGTGTGTGTGTGTGTGTGTGTGTGTGTGTGTGTGTGTGCTCCCTAATCTGGACAGTAGAGGTGTTGTTTAATAAGCTTGGCATTGTCCAAAAACTTGTATCCCTCAATCAATCCACTATTGTGCATTTAAAATTCTGCATCTCTCAGTACATGGTGCGGTTTGAGCCACAGCTCCCTACCTTACACATCAGGGGCGTAGCTAGGATTTTCAAGGGGGGGGTCACACAGTGACTGGCAGCCTGGGTACATTATATAACAAAAAATAATTACCATTGCTAGTTTTAGGCAGCTTAGAAACCGGCTCTTCCATTATTGCTGTTTCTTCCACATTTTCTTGATGTTGTGTTCTAGAAACGGCACTAAAACTTGGCTTCGAAGCCACAAAATGCAACTTTGATGGAAATATATATATATATATATATATATATATATATATATATATATATATAAAATAATAAATTGCTTACCTCTCTTCACGTCAAAAGAAGGAGGAACGTTTCGCTTGTTTTGACATGGCGAATTATTAACACGAGGAAATACTCGTAATTCGCAACTAAAAAGACTGCAGCTACACCATGCTTTCCAGTGTGATCGTGTTGCGCTTGCGCAGAACTGTGTCAGTCCTGCGCGCCTTGGCTCGTGCACCTGAAGGCGCACCTCGGGCTGCGTGCGTGCCTAACGAGCTCCGGCACGCGCGCCGTTAACAAAGAACACCGGTCTTTAATGAATGAACTATGTTTGGGCTATTTAAGGACTGCGCCAATGCAAGGATGATGCTAAGTATTACAACATGTCTAGTGTGCCTTACAGAGCCCTGCTTCCTGTCCCTGTTCTTGTTGACCTCCTGGTTTTTCGACTCCTGTTTCTCGTCCCTTGATCTTGTATAGTTTTGCCTCTGATATTCTGTCCATGCCTCGACTGACCTCCTGCCTGTTTCCTCAATTACCACTTTGCCTGCTGTTTCGGATTGTTTGCCTGTTGTGTGCGTTTCATGCACTTTATGCTCATATCACACTCACTACGTTTACATGCACATGGAGAGAATCGAATTTCTGCCGTTGCTCGACTGAAATCGAAGTTCAAAATGCCATGTATACACCTTAATTCGGCTGAAATTGAACCGAACTTGATTTCTCGGAATCGAGCTACACGACCTAGTTTATGCGATTTCTGCCGAGCTACTTTGTGCATGTAAACCCTATCGAGCTAGTTGTCGAGCTACTTCCGGAAGTGACGAGTGACGAGACCACAAGCGGGAAACACAACAGCCTCGGTCGGCATGACAACGAATCATGACAACGGCATGAATCTTTTCTTTTTGTGGCATTGTTTGCACTGTTAAAATTTAGCTCACTTACTGTATCACCAAATACATCTGTACAGCTGTTGCATAGCTGTGAATTGTGTACATAAACAAGTCATTGTATTTGTGTGTGTGTGTGTGTGTGTGTGTGTGTGTGTGTGTGTGTGTTATATATATGTCCAACATCTGAAGAATGTCAATAAAAACAAAACAATTGAACTTTTTGTGTGTTTATTAAGACATAAGTTAAATTGTAAGCAAAAAAAAATATTTTTTTGTAAGCAAAAAATGGACTTTAGAAAAATATTATTGTGCAAAATAAGTTGTCTTACAAAACAGTGGTCTGCGCCGGACAGTTTGTAGCCAT
This sequence comes from Neoarius graeffei, assembly GCF_027579695.1. Taxonomy (NCBI): domain Eukaryota; kingdom Metazoa; phylum Chordata; class Actinopteri; order Siluriformes; family Ariidae; genus Neoarius; species Neoarius graeffei. The sequence goes on along the minus strand of NC_083571.1, from coordinate 48,245,842 downwards.
ACAGTCTGTTAGAGCAAGCCTAACAGCTTGAACACGGAACTGCTAGTGTTGCCAGATTGGGGGTTTTAAGTGCATTTTAGCGGATTTGAACATGTTTTGGGCTGGAAAACGTCAGCAGTATCTGGCAACACTATAGCTCTTCTTCATGACGACAACCGGAAGTGTACCAACACGATGGGGCGTGTAGCGCCACGTGTGGCTCGGGTGCACAATGCACCTTGCACAATAGCCCGATTTCACTTGTGCATGTAGGATTGGATTTCTCTGGCACCCCTGCTGGGACCCTTTGCTCGATTACCAACAGCAGCTCGATTTGGACGTGCATGTAAACGTAGTGACTGTGTATTATTTAACATATCTGCACTTACATCCACCTCTCCCTCACACACTCTGACAAGCTGGGTTTTCGTGCCCGAACCACAGGAAGTCCATACAAGGTGAGGGACTTTGCTGTGTGGTGCAACAGGAACTATCTGCAGCTCAACACCTTGAAGACCAAGGAGCTGGTCATTGACTTTGGGAGGTCCAGACCAAGGTCACAACCAGTTCTGATCGAGGGAGTCGAGGTGGAGGCTGTGGATTCCTACAAGTACCTCGGGCTGTGGCTGGACAGCAAGCTGGACTGGACTTGCAACACCAACCACTTGTACAGGAAGGGACAGAGCAGGCTGTACTTCCTTAGGAGGCTGCGGTCCTTTAACATCTGCAGGAAACTCCTGTGGATGTTCTATCAGTCTGTGGTCGCCAGTGTCCTGTTTTACACCGTGGTGTGCTGGGGGGGGGAACACATCCAAGAAGAACACATCCAGGCTGGACAAGCTGATCAGGCGGGACGGCTCTGTGGTCGGCATGAAGCTGGACTCTCTGGTGATGGTGGCAGAGAAGAGGTCTATGGACAAACTATTGAACATCATGGACGATGCCAGTCACCCTCTGCACACCGTCATCAGCAACCAGAGGAGCCTGTTCAGTGACAGAATGCTCCTTCCCAAGTGCAGGACGAACAGACTTAAAAACTCCTTTGTCCCTCACGCCATCAGACTGTACAACTCCTCTCTGGGGGGAGGAGGGGTAACAGGAGGACAGAGGACAGGAAGGAGCAGTAGCCTAGCCTGACTAAAAGCAATACTGGACAATGTGCAATATAAAGTGCAATATCTCTCCTGCTGCCCCGCCTCCTCTCTCTCCCCCCCTCCTCTCTTCCCTACATCTTATTCTTTTTATATTTGTATCTGTAAATACTTAATTTATTTTAATTTATCTAGAAGTTTTTCTCTATTTCTTTTCTCTGTTTATCTGTAATGATGCTGCTGGAATCTTAATTTCCCTGAGGGAACCCTGCCAAAGGGATCAATAAAGTTTTATCTAATCTAATCTAAGGTTATAGAAACCCTAAGGCGACTTATTTTAGATTTTTCGGATCACGGATCCGCCGATGGCAGTTTAATACTACCGCTAGAAAAATAAAAAGTCCGTGCGTATTTTTATCTTTATTTTAACCGCCGAAACGTACAAAAAGAAGTGTAAAAAAAAAATAGTCACATATTTTTCTTGTAACAGCACTGTATCCCTGGTACTAGGTCATATTTCTTTAAGTAAAAAGTATTAGAATCGCAAATACAAACGACAATGTGTGTTGTATATATCCACTTCAGCCGAGTCCGAAAACGAAACTATTTACGACATTGAGTATTCACTTGAATGTTTTTATGGTATTTACGACCGCTTTACGACAGTGTCAACCTCGTGCTGACCATGGCTGACGCTGACAGCATGGATTCCGAGCTATCGCCTCAACTGTACGTAAGCATAAAGTGTGGTAAAGAAAAGTCTTTTCACTGTCTCACTAACCAAAACGTGGGCGATTTCATCTCTCAAGCGTTGAAAGTAAACAATGAAAAGATCAAAACGATCTTTGGTTCTCAGAAAGAAGGTGGTGATGTAACGAGCGCGATGCCGAATATGCCTGCCATAACGTTAGTTCGCAATTTTGGCAGCAGGTATCTGACTGTGGAATTAGAAGAGGATGGTGCCGCAGAGAGTCCTATCGAATCAAGTAGCACGAATGTATCAGCCTTCAATGTGCATATATATGCATATATATGTATGTAAAGTGTGTCTCATTCATCTCATCTCATTATCTCTAGCCACTTTATCCTGTTCTACAGGGTCGCAGGCAAGCTGGAGCCTATCCCAGCTGACTACGGGCGAAAGGCGGGGTACACCCTGGACAAGTTGCCAGGTCATCACAGGGCTGACACATAGACACAGACAACCATTCACACTCACATTCACACCTACGGTCAATTTAGAGTCACCAGTTAACCTAACCTGCATGTCTTTGGACTGTGGGGGAAACCGGAGCACCCGGAGGAAACCCACGCAGACACGGGGAGAACATGCAAACTCCGCACAGAAAGGCCCTCGCCGGCCACAGGGCTCGAACCCAGACCTTCTTGCTGTGAGGCGACAGCGCTAACCACTACACCACCGTGCCGCCCAAGTGTGTCTCTTGAATTTAAATTATTTTATCATCTTAATCCGACATTGAAATTTTGCCATGCAAAAAAAAAAATTGGACAAGGACACTTTTATTTTTATTTCGACCGACATCATCAAAAATATGTTGAAAAAATCCGTGAACCTAAAGATCAAAAATGGGTGGCCTAATGAGGCTGAGGTGACAATATATGCCGCTTTTCCACTACCAACGCGGCTGAGTTGGGCTGAGCCGTGCCGTGCTGAGTTGGGCTGAGTCGAGCTGAGCGGGGCTGTTGGCGTTGCATTTCGACTACAACCGCGCTGAACCGTGCTGGCTGGAAGTGGGTGGACACATTGGGTGGAGTTAGCGAAAGTGGGTGGACGTCACGTGATGTCGTTAGGCGGCGCAAACAGTGACATCAGTGAGCTTTTAAGCGGTAGTCTCACGACCCGGATAGTAAACAATAAACATGGAGGACATGGAGTCGTTAGTGTTGCTGGTCTTGGTGCTGTGGCTTGTTGTCACCGACAACGCCAACAGATACTGGCAAGAGCGTATAGATGAGGCGAGGCGCATAAGGCTTCAGAAATTCTCGTAATTAGGGCCCGAGCCCTATGGGCGAAGGCCCTATTGTTCTTGTAAGAGTTCACTATTATTATTATTCTTCTTCCGTCTTCTTCTTCTTCTTTATTTTTCTCCGCTGTTGGGCCATTTTCGGGGCGCTTGCCATGGGCGAAAACGCACGAAATTTGGCACCAGTTCCGAGAATTGCCACCGCTACTCAGAACCAAAAGCCCAAACTTGGCCGGGGCTCAGGGCCTCTATAGCGCCCCCTAAGTCGTTGTGATTTTGGTCTCCCGCATTAAGGTGCCTGGTTGCCATATAGTTTGTAGTAGTGGCATGCCATTTGGTACGCATATGTATCTCACTAAGCCGGACAAAAATGTAATGCCAATGCATTAGCCACGCCCAACAGGAAGTGAGGTAATTTCACTTTTGTGTGAAATGCATGGCCACGAAGAGGGCGCAACTCCTCCTAGACCGTTCATAGGAATGTCACCAAAATTGATACACATCATCTACAGACATGGCTGACAAAAGTTACTAAATACGTTTCACGTAGGATCAACCGTTCAGAAGTTATACGTCAATCAATTTTCACTTCAAAATTTTACATGCTTAAAAATTCATAACAAATCTTCTGATTGCTCAAAACTGCTCATACTTCACACGCAAATCACTAATTGGGCTTCTGACATGTTACCCAATTTCTGTCATATTTCGCCACTGGGGGCGCTATTTTTGGGCAAAAAATCCAATCTTTCCTCAAATTTGGTCAAACTTCACGGCCACCCTCTTACTACCTCCCATGTCATGTATACCACATTTTGGGAATTTTCGTCCATGGGGGGCGCTGTTTTTGGCCGACGCAATTTCTCCAAAACGGGTTTTTGGTCAATAACTCCATAATGCTTTTCCTTCACACCACTACCTTGTGATAGTGCGTTGCTGTTGTAGACACTTATTTTTCCAACTCATAATCGCTCATGTACAGCATAGCGCCACCTACTGACATGGGAAAAACCAAAAAATTTATTCTTCAAAAATCTATATCTCATCTTCTATTTACTCAATTGTCATCAAACTTCATCCACAAACTCTTCATAGCTCACCTGACATGTACGCCAAATTTTGTGCACTTTCGCCCCTGGGGGTGCTGGTTATGGCAGAAATGATATTGCAGGTTCTGATTTGTCAAACTTGGCAAGCAAACTGTTTACAAGTCCCTTATTGGGGCGCTTGCCATGGTCGACAACGCACGAAATTTGGCTCCTTTTTCTTAGACTGCCACCGCTTCTGAGAACCAGAAGCCCAGATCCAGGCGCGCCTCTGGGCCTCTTTAGCGCCCCCTAACTCGTTGTGATTTTGGCCTCCCGCATTAAGGTGCCTGGTTGCCATGTAGTTTTAGTAGTGGCATGCCATTTGGTAGGCATATGTATCTCTCTAAGCCGGACAAAAATGTAATGCCAATGCATTAGCCACGCCCAACAGGAAGTGAGGTACTTTCACTTTTGTGCGAAATGCATGGCCACGAAGACGGCGCAACTCCTCCTAGACCGTTCATAGGAATGTCTCCAAAATTGATACACATCATCTACAGACATGGCTGACAAAAGTTACTAAATACGTTTCACGTAGCCTATACCGTTCAGAAGTTATACGTCAATCAATTTTCAATGCAAAATTTTACATGCTTAAAAATTCATAAGACATCTTCTAATTGCTCAAAACTGCTCATACTTCACACGCAAATCACTCATTGGGCTTCTGACATGTTACCCAATTTCTGTGATATTTCGCCACTGGGGGCGCTATTTTTGGGCAAAAAATCCAATCTTTCCTCAAATTTGGTCAAACTTCACGGCCACCCTCTTACTGCCTCCCATGTCATGTATACCACATTTTGGGAATTTTTGTCCATGGGGGGCGCTGTTTTTGGCCGACGCAATTTCTCCAAAACGGGTTTTTGGTAAATAATTCCATAATGCTTTTCCTTCACACCACTACCTTGTGATTATACGTTGCTGTTGTAGACACTTGTTTTTCCATCTCATAATCGCTCATGTACAGCATAGCGCCACCTACTGACATGGGAAAAACCAAAAAATTTATTCTTCAAAAATCTATATCTCATCTTCTATTTTCTCAATAGTCATCAAACTTCATACGCAAACTCTTCATAGCTCACCTGACATGTACGCCAAATTTTGTGCACTTTCGCCCCTGGGGGTTATTATTATTATTTTTCTGTCGCATTTGACCTTATTTGAGGCATTTCCCCATGCACGAAAACTCATGAAATTTGATACACACATCAGTCATTGTAACCGCTTCTCAGCCACAGACGTTTGGCCCGGGCGTGGCCCAGGGACTTCAGAGCGCCCCCTAATTGAAACAAAACTCTTCAGAACTTATGGCCTGAACCTTACTCAGAACCCTTAGATCAGTACAAAAATGACATGAATCATGACAGTTGTCCTAGCAACACACACACACACACACACACTGCAGACACGGGGAAGCTAAGATGACTTAAGTTTACAGCGTGAGATGGAGATAAGGAGGGGACACATGTAAATTTTGTACATATATAAATGTACATTTTCACACCAGAGAAACACACACACACACACACACACACACATACTTTAGTGTTTGTCTGTCTGTCTCTCATCCGTCAGGCAGTCATGGCATTATTATTATTAGGCCCCGAGCACCGTACAGTGCGAGACCCTATTGTTGCCATGTGTCCATTTCTGTGCTTTGTCGCCATTGTGGGAGTAATGTCTCTTGCCACAGAAGCTGTGGAAGGTATTTCGCGGGGACGCATGCCCCCGCCCCCCTTGGCCGCTGGCGCGAGGGCCCGTCGAGGCCGCTTGCGGCTTTAATTCGTAATTATTATTCTTCCGGGTTTACGGTGTTTACAGATCCCGGTGTGCTCGCGGGGTGTGTGAGGACACTCCTCCTCACCAATCAGTGCACAGGGGAGTGTCTGCTCACGCCCCTAGCCTCACTCGGCTCGGTTTGGCTCGCTTCAGCCCCACTCCAAAACCGTGCGAGTTTTGGGTGCTAAGCAGGGCTGAAGCGAGCCGAGTCGTGCTGCTCTAAGGTAGTCGAAACGCGAGCCGTGTCGGGCTGAAGTGAGCTGAAAAAGGGTAGTGGAAAAGGGCCAATAGTTTTTTTAAAAAATGTTAGAAAAATTACAGTGGGCGCTTTTCTAATATTCTTATGCGGCTATTGAAAAAATGTATGGTCCGGCAAAGTGGGGGGGGTCACGGGCCCCCCCAGGACCCCCAGCTACGCTCCTGCACATAGTGCGTGTGTGTGAGTGAGAGAGAGAGAGAGAGAGAGGGGTGGTGAAGAAGACAAGCAATAAAACTCGTCTGAGCACTTTTTCAAATGGATAATTTGATCCTGTCACAGCATGTGTGTTGGACTTTTCTCTGAAGGAGCACTGGAGCGAAGCTTGGGCATACACCTCTGTTTTACACTTCCTCTCTCACACACTGCCTAGACGCACAAACACATAAAACAGGACTAATCGGTCTCGTTAGTCCACAGGGACCCAAAACAACGCAAAGAAAGACCTCAATAGTGCGAATCCCAAAGTGCATACTTCCATACTAAACAGTACGCCCTAATAGTACACTACTTATAGTAGCACCGCTATGCGGTTGAAACCAGCTTGTTTGGGGGCGGGGCTTAGCCCATTTTTAACAGCATAATAAATTTATCCAACATTATCAGAAACCCTGGGTGACATATCTTGTACAAAACACTCCCATGAACGCAAAAAAAAAAAAAAATCAATCATTCTTTCATAATAATAACAATAATAATAATAATAAACCCTCTGTGTGTGAAAATAACAAACTGTCATAGGATCAAAGCCCTCCGGATGTCTTTGGGTCTCCTACAAGTTTAAGTATCAAATACATCACCTCTCTATATTTCTATCAACAAAGAAAAAAAGTGTGGGGGTTTTTCCCCCCTCAAGAAAGGGCTTGATGAAAGAAAGAAAGAAAAAAAAACCCAACATACAACAGAACAGATGTTCCAGCAGCAGCAGCTCGTGAAGAAAGCAGTTGTAACAGACCACCACATGTGCGCGCACATGTCAACACAAACAGCATGTTTACTGATCAGAAAAAATGTCCATCAGGTCTTAAATTCGATTTTTTTTCCCCCCAGTAGTATCGGTTGTTATAGCATTTTAGTAAAGCCTTATCTAAATGAACGTGTTTCCGAATGCTTAATGTTTACGAGAGACCAGATATCACAATGTCACAACGCAAGTGCTGTGAAATGCCGTATTTTGTTATTAACAGTCGTAAATTAACCTTAAGCATAAACAAACAAACAATCTTTACTATTATTTTTATTATTTTAACCATACATGTGTTGTTGTTGTTTTTTTTTTACAAGGAACTCAAGGTTTTTTTTTTTTTTTAAAAATGCGTGTTGAAAGAAAGAGTTAAATATATTACACACTTACCGTGCAGAACAACTAAAACCGATATTTGACAGCTGACAAAATGTGCAAATTACAACAGCTGTGCCTGCACGCGCGCTCCTGCTCTCTCTCTCTGCTGGGCTTTAATTTCCCTCCACTCTCGTCTTTTGTCTCGTCCCCAATATGCTCTCTGTCTCTCACTTTTCTTCCGTCTTTGTTATTTTGGCTTGCCGTCCCTCTCACAGAATCACTCTGTTATTTTCTTCTTTCTCGAGTAGCAAGCCAAAAAAAAAAAAAAATCCTGCACGAAATATGGAGCCGTCAATCAAACACAGGGGGGGAGTTAGTTTGGGCTGAGAGAGGGGTGTTTTATAGTCGTGCAAACTCTAAATCGGTTCAGGTTAAGGATAATTCGTAAAGAAATCGTTAGATAAATGATACACGAGGCTAATATTTAATTTGATGCTTGGTATTGATCAATATGTGGTTAAATACTGGTGTGGGAATGTTATATATAGAATGCGCCTCCCCCCCCGGGTTTTCCTGTAATGGTACGGTTCGGGTGGTCAAGTAGCAAGTGGAATAAAACGTGCTCACGTTCCAAGGGTCTAATCACAACTGTGAGGCGTCTTTGCTGTATAATGACTGACTCTCTCTCTCTCTCTCTCTCTCTCTCTCCAATTGTCAAAACTTTACCTGAAGAGCAAAAGAGGATTCTTTATGAGTAATAAATAAGAAATTCCCCAAAGTTTGTGAACCCTTTAGAATTTTCTATATTTCTGCATAAATATGACCTAAAACGTCAAACTTTCACAGAAGTCCTAAAAGTAGATAAAGAGAACCCAGTTAAACAAATGAGACAAAAATATTATACTTGGTCATGTATTTATTGAGGAAAATGATCCAATATTACATATCTGTGAGTGGCAAAAGTATGTGAATTTGAAGGTGAAATTAGAGTCAGGTGTTTTCAGTCAATGGGATGACAATCAGGTGTGAGTGGGCACCCTGTTTTATTTAAAGAACAGGGATCTATCAAAGTCTGATCTTCACAACACATGTTTGTGGAAGTGTATCATGGCACGAACAAAGGAGATTTCTGAGGACCTCAGAAAAAGCGTTGTTGATGCTCATCAGGCTGGAAAAGGTTACAAATGGCCCTTTTCCACTACCCTTTTTCAGCTCACTTCAGCCCGACACGGCTCGCATTTCGACTACCAAAGAACAGCAAAGAACGGCTCGCTTCAGCCCTGCTTAGCCCCTAAAACTCGCACCATTTTGGAGTGGGGCTGAAGCGAGCCAAAGCGAGCCGAGTGAGGCTGGGGGCGTGAGCAGACACTCCCCTGTGCACTGATTGGTGAGGAGGAGTGTCCTCACATGCCCACACACGCCCCGCAAGCACGCTGGGATCTGTAAACACCGTAAACCTGGAAGAAGAAGAATTACGAATTACGAGAATTTTTGAAGCCTTATGCGCCTCGCTTCATCTATACACTCTTGCCAGTATCTGTTGGCGTTGTCGGTGACAACAAGCCACAGCACCAAGACCAGCAACACTAACGACTCCATGTTTATTGTTTACTATTCGGGTCGTGAGACTACCGCTTAAAAGCTCACTGATGTCACTGTTTGCGCTGCTTAACGACATCACGTGACGTCCACCCACTTTCGCTAACTCCACCCAATGTGTCCACCCACTTCCAGCCAACACGGTTCAGCGCGGTTGTAGTCGAAATGCAACTCCAACAGCCCCGCTCAGCTCGACTCAGCCCAACTCAGCACGGCACGGCTCAGCCCGACTCAGCCGCGTTTCTAGTGGAAAAGCGGCAAAAGCCATCTCTAAAGAGTTTGGACTCCACCAATCCACAGTCAGACAGATTGTGTACAAATGGAGGAAATTCAAGACCATTGTTACCCTTGCCAGGAGTGGTCGACCAACAAAGATCACTTCAAGAGCAAGGCGTGTAATAGTCGGCGAGGTCACAAATGACCCCGGGGTAACTTCTAAGCAACTGAAGGCCTCTCTCACATTGGCTAATGTTCATGAGTCCACCATCAGGAGAACACTGAACAACAATGGTGTGCATGGCAGGGTTGCAAGGAGAAAGCCACTGCTCTCCAAAAAGATCTGCTCATGTGCAGTTTGTTAAAGATCATGTGGACAAGCCAGAAGGCTATTGGAAAACTGTTTTGTGGACAGATGAGATAAAAATGGAACTTTTTGGTTTAAATGAGAAGCGTTATGTTTGGAGAAAGGAAAACACTGCATTTCAGCATAAGAATCTTATCCCATCTGTGAAACATGGTGGTGGTAGTATCATGGTTTGGGCCTGTTTTGCTGCATCTGGGCCAGGATGCCTTGCCATCATTGATGGAACAATGAATTCTGAATTATACCAGCAAATTCTAAAGGAAAATGTCAGGACATCTGTCCATGAACTGAATCTCAAGAGAAGGTGGGTCATGCAGCAAGACAACGACCCTACGCACACAAGTCGTTCTACCAAAGAATGATTAAAGAAGAATAAAGTTAATGTTTTGGAATGGCCAAGTCAAAGTCCTGACCTTAAGCCAATCGAAATGTTGTGGAAGGACCTGAAGCGAGCAGTTCATGTGAGGAAACCCACCAATATCCCAGAGTTGAAGCTGTTCTGTACGGAGGAACGGGCTAAAATTCCTCCAAGCCGGTGTGCAGGACTGATCAGCAGTTACCGCAAACGTTTTGTTGCAGTTATTGCTGCACAAGGGGGTCACACCAGATACTGAAAGCGAAGGTTCACATACTTTTGCCACTCACAGATATGTAATATTGGATCATTTTACTCAATAAATAAATGACCAAGTATAATATTTTTGTCTCATTTGTTTAACTGGGTTCTCTTTATCTACTTTTAGGACTTGTGTGAAAATCTGATGATGTTTTAGGTCATATTTATGCAGAAATATAGAAAATTCTAAAGGGTTCACAAACTTTCAAGCACCACTGTATGTTTGTCTTCAGATATGAGAAGAAATACAGTTTCATAAGTACCTAGCCTGTTTTAATAAGAGTCAACCCACAGTCAGTGAAGTCAAATCAGTCTTCGTTGAGCAAGTCAGTAACGGTATTTCTTAATTTCACCATAAATGTTTATTTATATGACTTTGGTCTATAGCTGTAAAAGGCCTCAGCCTTAAAACCGGTTAACGCTGTGACGTCACGCACTCAGGGCTGGCTGGCTCAGCGGGGCAGCTCAAATGCCAACTTTGCGGTCGACTTTAACTCTCAAAAATATATATTTTTAATTCCCATTTATGCAGCATACAAGAGTCAAGGGTGGAGATACTATCCACTCAGAAATGTATTTAAAAATAAAGGTTCTGCATATCTGCTTTAAGGAATTACTGCTTTTTTAATGTATTCCCTCCATTTTCACAAGTTCAGAATCTTGTACAATTAACTGATATGCAGTTTCATGGCCAGTTATCGCCTGTTTCATCGTTATTTCATGAGAAATTAATTCGACAACAGGTCTGGAGTTGATTCCAAGTGTTTAATTTGCATTTGGCAACTGTTCATGAGAACTCTCAATCATTTAAAGAGGTGTTGATGTAACTGAATGAGGAAAAGAAACAAAACAAGCTTATCGAAGAGATAGACAGTTTAGGAGTGGCTAAATCAACAATTTGGTGCATCCTTGAGAAGAAGGAATGCACTGGTGTGCTCAATGACACCAAAAGGAAAACACGGAAAACAACTAAAGTGGAGGATCAGAATTCTTATAGACAGCCAGAATCAAAAATATTTTTTTGTCATCAAAAGACATGCATGAACTGCTCACACATCACATTCAGGTTCAGAAATAGCCCAAGTACAGTACCAGTCAAAAGTTTAGACACACCTACACGTTCACAGGTTTTTCTGTATTTTTTTTTTCTATTTTCAACACTGTAGAATAATACTGAAGACGTCAAAACTATGAAATAAGATACGGAATGATGTGGTAGACAAAAAAAGTATTAAAAACAAGACATGTTTCATATTTTAGATTCTTCAAAGTAGCCAGCATTTACCTTGACGCTTTACACACCATTGGCATTATCTTAACCAGCTTCATGAGGTAGTCACCTGGAATGCTTTTCAATTAATAGGTGTGTCTCGTCAAAAGTTAATTAGTACAATTTCTTGTCTTATTAATGCTTTTGAAATCAAACAGTAAATAGAGCAGCGGCTACAATTATTGACATCTTAGCAATCTTTTGGCCGTTGCAAAAGTAGAAAAGACTTTCAATACGTAAATTGTGCATGAATAATTACGCAAACTTCCACTTTGGAAAAAATGAGTTGATTCACGATTACTTACCATATCAGATCATGTGACACCGTTCCACAATTATCGACACCTTTGTCAACAGTTATTGACATCCAGATGATTATTTATTTAATAATAATAATAATAATAATAATAATAATAATAATAATCGGTATGTGATATTAAGGTAACAAAACATAGTTTGTATTTAAAATTTGTTTTACATAGACATATTTCGTACAAAATATCTTTTATATAAATATATCGATGTCTGTGTTTACATAAATGAGGAAGTAATTCTAATGTTTGTAAACAAATGAACTGATAATGTTTAACCTGTCAGAAAATCTTTTTGTTCCACTTTCTACCCACTTTCTAAATATTTTCATAGATCACATTTTGTTAATCATCCCTTGTTGTTTGTATTCATTTCTATTTTTGTAGTTTACCAATAAACGTCAACAGGAAATCGACATTGTAACCGCATGGAAATCCAGGTCAAAGGTCGCATGTCATTCCTCAAACCAAAATATAAAATGTCTACTGGTATTGTAAAACGTGGTAGATATTTACAACAAACTGCAAAAAAAAAATTCTGAATGGAATAGAAAAATCTGAATTTCAAGCATGTAATTTTTATATGTTAGGAATTTAATTCTGGTCTAATTCTATTTATTTCAGCAGGATTCCAAATACTCAATTAACATTCCATTCTGTTATGGATCAGAAAAAAAATTGTTATAAATCACAGCACTTTTATTTTTTTAAAGTACTTCATCTACTTCAACAATGTTACACAAAGATCGATCCATAACAGTTGTAAATGTCACTTAATTCCACAGGGTGTCGATAATGGTGGACACCGGTGAAAGTGATCACTATTATCGACACCTCACGTGACTTCTCAAACGTGCGTTTAGATACAAAATGGCGACTGTCAAATGAAAGAGTAAGAAACAAAGCAGGTTTCGACAAGGAGATCATGAAATATCGGTGAATTTGATCAGTAAAAACATGTCCATGATCTTTCCACCATGCTTACCTGCCATGATAACGTCCCGGTTTTCTTCAATTTGCTGTTCATGCTGAAAAAAATCCCATCTCAGGTAACGAGCTGTGTCATCAGATGACAAAATCAAAGGGCGAGGGGGCAGGGTCTTCCGGTTGATGAATTAACCAATAATAACTGTTGTACCTGAAACTCACCTTTGTAAAATTGTTTTTAATTGGTAAATCTGAAAAGGTGTCGATAATTATGGACTGTCGTTAATTGTAGCCACCGCTTTAGTAAATAATAAAAACACAGTAAATAACCCGATTCCACAACTGTAGTCATCCATATTTTATCAAGGACCGTTCAACTAAGTAAAGAAAAACGACATCCATCATTACTTTAAGACATGAAGTCTCTTTTAATTAATAAAAATAAAGAAAAAACCCATTGAATTAAAAGGTATGTCCAAACTTCTGACTAGTGCTGTAAGTGCAAAGGTCTTAAGTTTCCTAAAAACAGTAAATCACCTGGGATCACTTATGTTTGTTTGTGAGCAGAGGTGGTTCTGTATTGGCACTTGAAGGTGTTTTCGTTTTACTTCTCTCCATTCTCAATCTTGATGCAAGCAAGTTTAATGCCAGTTCTTAGGGGTATTGAATTACGTAACGGTTAATCAGAAAAGCCAGTAGCCCCTGAGCGTAGCACTGTTATGGCTAAAGGCCTTAAGGGACCTGTTATATGAAAAACTGTATTTATCTTGCAAATATTCGGTGTAAGGCATGCACCGTCAATGCATCTTCACAAAGGAATATTTATGCCAACAAATAAGAGACATTGAATCATGTCATATTTACTACGTCTGCTCTCTGTCTAGGGTATAACGTAATCACCTTGTATGCCTTATGTTGTGCACTATGTGTAGAGGACATCATTTGATATTCTACATCCACAGTTGTATTAAAAACAGCAGAATGTAACATGGTCAAAGCATTTCTCTTTCCATGTTTACTCGAGAAGGATTAAAAAGTAATCACCACTAAAACTGCTCTTAGAAGTACAGTTTGTTTTAAAAGCCACTACTACTTAGCCGTTTTAAAACTGAGAATGATATGATTGTCTTGTATAAAACTGAAGTGCCTCCACTTTTCATGACAAATCCTTCACTTATATTCCTGTTCCTTGCTGTTTATTCTGCACTTGGCCTGAACACATTCATCTTTTCCACTCTAATAGCAAGCAATAGTGTGTTTGCCTGTTCACACACGTTTATACTCTGTAACAGTTTTGTTGTCGAGTCACTAAACCTCAAGTCCGAGTCCAGTCTCGAGTCCCCAGTGTTCAAGTCTGAGTCAAGTCCAAGTCATTAAAACAATTTCAAGTTGAGTCCACTATTGACCCGAGTTGAGAACAAAACTCCAACCACACCGTTTGACGGTGGCTCTTTTAGCGCCATTAACATTAGTTTGTTCCTGAACATGACGTATGAACAGGTGAATGTGCTTCTCTTTATCAGGGAGTGTGAAGTATTCTGTCAGAGATGGTTGGGAGATGGATGTAAGTGCAGAAGGTGTGTTTTTATTAATACAAGTGAAGACTGTAAACGATCCAGAATGGCAGGCAAAATTGTAAAACAGTGAAACAGACAGCAGGTCGAGCGAGGCACAAACCGGCTATTGGAGACTCGGCAGAATCAAAGGCGAGGAACAGGAAATCAGGGATCAGGAAACCAAACAAGGAAATAAGGCTCGGTAATGTGTCAGCAACGCAACTCAATACTTCGCAAACTAAGTGTGTTTTCACAGTTTTTATATAGGCGCACTGATTGCACCTTAATCCTGTGCAGGTGTGAGTTGTTTACGGTGCGCGCGTGAGAGTCCGCTTGGCGTGCACGCTGTCCGGAGCGCGTCCAAGAATCTATCTGATGCACACGCCAAGGTGCGCAGGTGTGACACTCTTGCACGAAATTAGTACAAAATTAATGTAGATATAAATATCTTATGCCAAATTATTATGGCATGTTACAAAAAAAAAGAAAGAAAAAATCAGAGCCCTCGTCTCCAATTTACGAGTCCGAATGCAGTTAATGCACGAGTCCGAGTCATCAGTGCTCAAGTCCAAGTCAAGTCACGAGTCTTTAAAATTAGGGCACGAGTCGGACTCGAGTACTACAAGTCTGCTCTGTAGTCATAAACGAAGGATATTACCTGTAGGTGGACACACACACGAACACACTCAGTTAAGCACAAGAATCACTTGACTGCTGTTTGTGATTTCAATGGTGCTATTATTCTTATTATTCAGCTCTGTGGTCGGCATGAAGCTGGACTCTCTGGTGACGGTGGTGGAGAAGAGGTCTATGGACAAACTATTGAACATCATGGACAATGCCAGTCACCCTCTGCACACCGTCATCAGCAACCAGAGGAGCCTGTTCAGTGATGGAATGCTCCTTCCCAAGTGCAGGACGAACAGACTCAAAAACTCCTTTGTCCTTCACGCCATCAGACTGTCCAACTCCTCTCGGGGGGGAGGAGGGGTAACAGGAGGATAGAGGACGGGAAGGAGCAGTAGCCTAGCCTGACAATAAGCAATACCGGACAGTGTGCAATATAATGTGCAATATAAAGTGCAATATCTTTCCTGCTTCCCCCCCACCCCACACACACACACTTACCCTAACCCCACTTCTCCCCCCCTTTACCCCCTCCCCCCTTCCTCTCTTCCCCATATCATACTCTTTTATATTTGTATATGCAAATACGGGGTGGCACGGTGGTGTAGTGGTTAGCGTCGTCACCTCACAGCAAGAAGGTCCGGGTTCGATCCCCGTGGCCAGTGAGGGCCTTTCTGTGTGGAGTTTGCATGTTCTCCCCGTGTCCGCGTGGGTTTCCTCCGGGTGCTCCGGTTTCCCCCACAGTCCAAAGACATGCAAGTTAGGTTAACTGGTGACTCTAAATTGACCGTAGGTGTGAATGAGAGTGTGAATGGTTGTCTGTGTCTATGTGTCAGCCCTGTGATGACCTGGCGACTTGTCCAGGGTGTACCCTGCCTTTCACCCGTAGTCAGCTGGGATAGGCTCCAGCTTGCCTGCGACCCTGTAGAACAGGATAAAGTCTCGTCTCATCTCGTCTTCTTCCGCTTTATCCGGGACCGGGTCGCGGAGGCAGCAGTCTAAGCATGGAAACCCAAACTTCCCTTTCCCCAGACACCTCGGCCAGCTCCTCGGGAAGAACACAGAGGCGTTCCCAGGCCAGCTGAGAGACATAGTCCCTCCAGCGTGTCCTGGGTCTTCCCCGGGGCTTCCTCCCGGGGGGACATGCCTGGAACACCTCCCCAGGGAGGCATCCAGGAGGCATCCGAAAAAGATGCCCGAGCCACCTCAGCTGATTCCTCTCGATGTGGAGGAGCAGCGGCTCTACTCCGAGCTCCTCCCGAGTGACTGTGCTTCTCACCCTATCTCTAAGGGAGCGCCCAGCCACCCTGCGAAGGAAACTCATTTTGGCCGCTTGTATCCACGATCTTGTTCTGTTGGTCATTACCCAAAGCTCATGACCATAGGTGAGAGTCAGAACGTAGATCGACCGGTAAATTGAGAGCTTCACCTTTTGGCTCAGCTTCTTCTTCACCACGACGGACCGGTAAAGCGACTGCATCACTGCGGAGGCTGCACCGATCCGCCTGTCGATCTCACGCTCCATCCTTCCCTCACTCGTGAACAAGATCCCGAGATACTTAAACTCCTCCACTTGAGGCAGGACTTCTCCACCAACCTGAAGAGGGCAAGCCACCCTTTTCCGGTCGAGAACCATGGCCTCGGACTTGGAGGTGCTGATTCTCATCCCAGCCGCTTCACACTCGACTGCAAACCGCCCCAGTGCATGCTGGAGGTCCTGGTTTGAAGAAGCCAACAGGACAACATCATCCACAGAAAGCAGAGATGAAATCCTGTGGTTCCCAAACAGGATTCCTTCCGGCCCCTGGCTGCACCTAGAAATTCTGTCCATAAAAATTATGAAAAGAACCGGTGACAAAGGGCAGCCCTGCCGGAGTCCAACATGCACTGGGAACAGGTCCGACTTACTGCCGGCAATGTGAACCAGACTCTTGCTCCATTCGTACAGGGACCGGACAGCCCTTAGCAAAGGGCCCCGAACCCCATACTCCCGAAGCACCCCCCCACAGAATACCACGGGGGACATGGTCAAATGCCTTCTCCAGATCCACAAAGCACATGTGGACTGGTTGGGCAAACTCCCATGAACCCTCGAGCACCCTATGAAGGGTATAAAGCTGGTCCAGTGTTCCGTGACCAGGACGAAAACCGCATTGTTCCTCCTGGATCCGAGGTTCGACTATCGGTCGAATTCTCCTCTCCAGTACCCTGGAGTAAACCTTCCCTGGGAGGCTGAGAAGTGTGATTCCCCTATAATTGGAGCACACTCTCCGGTCCCCTTTCTTAAAAAGAGGGACCACCACCCCAGTCTGCCACTCCAGAGGCACTGTCCCTGACCGCCACGCAATCTTGCAGAGGCATGTCAACCAAGACAGCCCCACAACATCCAGAGACTTGAGATACTCAGGGCGGATCTCATCCACCCCCGGTGCCTTGCCACCGAGGAGCTTGCAAACCACCTCAGTGACTTCGGCTTGGGTAATGGACGAGTCCACCTCTGAGTCATCAGCCTCAGTCTCCTCGATGGAAGACATGATGGTGGGATTGAGGAGATCCTCAAAGTATTCCTTCCACCACCCGACAATGTCCCCAGTCGAGGTCAACAGCTCCCCACCCGCACTGTAAACAGTGTTGGCAGAGTACTGCTTCCCCCTCCTGAGGCGCCGGACGGTTTGCCAGAATTTCTTCGAGGCCGACCGATAGTCCTTCTCCATGGCCTCCCCGAACTCCTCCCAGTTCCGAGTTTTTGCCTCCACAACTGCCCGAGCTGCAGCATGCCTGGCCTGCCGATACCCGTCAGCTGCCTCAGGAGTCCTGGAGGTCAACATGGCCCGATAGGACTCCTTCTTCAGCTTGACGGCATCCCTTACTTCCGGTGTCCACCACCGGGTTCAGGGATTGCCGCCACGACAGGCACCGGAGACCTTGTGGCCACAGCTCCGAACAGCCACGTCCACAATGGAGGTAGAGAACATGGTCCACTCAGACTCAATGTCCCCCATCTCCCCCGGAAGCTGGGAAAAGCTCTCCCGGAGGTGGGAGTTAAAGACCTCCCCAACAGAGTGCTCGGCCATACGTTCCCAGCAGACCCTCACCATACGTTTGGGCCTGCCAGGTCTGTCCAGCTTCCTCCTCTGCCAGCGGATCTAACTCACCACCAGGTGGTGATCAGTTGACAGCTCAGCCCCTCTCTTCACCCGAGTGTCCAAGACATAGGGCCGGAGATCAGATGAAACGACAACAAAGTCTATCATCGACCTCCGACCTAAGGTGTCCTGGTGCCACGTGCACTTATGGACACCCCTATGCTCGAACATGGTGTTTGTTATGGACAAACCGTGACTAGCACAGAAGTCCAATAACAAAACACCACTCGGGTTCAGATCGGGGAGGCCGTTCCTCCCAACCACGCCCCTCCAGGTGTCACTGTCGTCGCCCACGTGAGCATTGAAGTCCCCCAGTAGCACAGTGGAGTCCCCAGTCTGAGCACCCCTCAGTACCTCTCCCAGGGACTCCAAGAAGGCCCGATACTCTACACTGCTATTCGGCCCGTAGGCACAAACAACAGCAAGAGCCCTCTCCCCAATCCGAAGGCACAGAGAGGCGACCCTCTCGTTCACTGGATAAAGTGCCTAGAGATAATGAGATGAGATATGTAAATACTTAATTTATTTTAATTTATCTAGAAGTTTTTCTCTATTTCTTTTCTCTGTTTATCTGTAATGACGCTGCTGGAATCTTAATTTCCCTGAGGGAACCCTCCCAAAGGGATCAATAAAGTTTTATCTAATCTAATCTAATCTAATCTAATCTAATCTAATCTAATCTAATCTAATCTAATCTAATCTAATTCCAAACACAAAATGTGTTTATATTGGAAAGTCACATTGTAATAATGATAAAACTACGATTAATCATGCAGACCTATGTTTAAATGTTAATTCATTCAGAAAACTAAGCTTCAAGGACAACCTTGTTTAAATTATTAATAGTTGTGATGTGATGTGACCATTATCATATTTGCATATTACTGCATAAATGTACATATGACAGCCCATTCCACTTGGCCTGTTAATGCAGTCTGTAGTGAGATATTGGAACAGAAGTGCAAAAATGCCCAATTGCTAGATCATGTATAATTTTTAAAAATGTTACAAATGCTATTAAATTATAGCACTCCTTCTTACAGCTTCTGACAGAAGGCCTATCTACGTGATTGGCATTAAATTTGTAGCACCCTCTTGCTGCTCAGAACTTTCCTACTTGTGTTTCCATAGCTACCCAACAGCCTGCTGTAGGCTACTTATGTATCCAAGACAAGAAGTACAGTGAAGTGTGTGTGTCCACGTGCATGCATTATAACAAGTACTCACAGCTGTGTCTTTTTGATTTGCCATGTAGTCACAGTGAACATGAGGAAACATTTCCGAGTTATGCACTCCTACGATGATTTCTCTGCCAAAAGTGCAAAGTGAAAGAAGTGGATTTACAATTAAAGGTAGTCTGCCTTTCAGGTTTTTCAAGTGTAAGTTATAAAAAGAATTTTCCCTGACACCCAATTAGTTTTGTTTAATGGACTGAAAGCTACTGAATTTGAATCTCAGACTTACAATTTTATTAGGTTTTTTTTTTTCAAACAGAACAATTAATGAATTTAGAGCCACGTGGCCCTAAATTCTCTGCTATTTTTTCCTGCTTCACCATGACCCAATTCAAGATACTACGTCATGCATCACGTGGTGGGCTTTCCCTGTTCACACAAGGCATTGTGGGATACAAATTTGAAACAGGAGAGAAAAATGGAGGATGTGAGTGTGCGAATGAAACGTGAAAAACCGACTACAGTAACGGAAAGCGAGAAGAAAAGACGTTATGTTGTGAAGGAAAGGAAACTCAGGACTAACTAATAAATATCGGTGGTTAGCGAGCACCTCGGTGTGATCAGCTGTTCATTTAATGACAGAATGATGTAACCATCAGTGCAAGGTCAAGATAAACCTGTAGATGGCAGTAATGTAACACTGGATGCCAGCTGGTGTAAAATCCAAGAGAAGAAGAAGAAGGTAAACCTGCGCATGCACACATGGACTTCATCTGTCTGCTTGACTGCACAAAGCGAGCGATTTCATGCACATTATTTGCTCGGGAATCCCCTCAAATAACTTCCCAGCCGCAGAGTGGCCTGATATTTTGTGAGATATTACAGAAATAAACATATCACAATGACCAAATTTCAGAGGGAACTAAATTTCACCGATTTTATGACATCGAAAGGCCATCTAGCTTTAACTGTGCAACATTCCTTTTACTATTAAATTCTTATAGCATTGCTCCAGGTGAGTCATGTGTTTTACCGGGCACAAAAGGACATGCATAGTGGGCACATGACATACTCTAAGCCTGATAATAATTGGTTTGTAAAAAGTGTTGTTATTTAACAAAGAAAATGTGTCATTCTTGATATGGTGAAGCATTCTGTAAGGAGATTTCTTTAACATTTCCAGAAGGAGTCTCCAGTGTCAGTACTTTCATTTTTCCACAACTAACTTTGTGCTTTCCAGGCTCTCAGTCCCATGACAAGCTCTGGTATCTTCTTGACTTCAACACGGAGAGAAAAAAAAAGTCTGGTAAGGGGATGACTGTTTATAGCTGTTATAATGCAAGTGATAACAAAAACTAACTTGTTTATCCGACATTCCACAAAAATAAATTTACCCATAAACTGCTAAAAAAAATTATATTGTTCATTTAATGTACTCATGTCAAATTGCTGTGGTATAAAAGAAACAAAACACGTATTGGAAAATAATCAACTTTGGAGTGGTAACATCACACCACCCTTTTGTTAATTTTTTCTGATAACAACACACCCCGTGGTGTTTTATTCATTACATAACGTTCTGGTATTCTTACCATGGCATAATGCAGTATATGATCACACCCCTATGTTCATGAATATTGACACCATATTCTGGGGATGCATGTGTTCAGTCTGAAACATAGTATGAATCAAAAGTTTGGAAACACCTTGTAAATCAATGTTTTTTTATTATGATTTTTTTTATTAATTAAAAGACACTTAATGTCTTAAAGTAATGATGAGCCGTCATTTACATTACTCTTTACTTAGTTGAGCAGTTCTTGACATAAATCACCCAAACCCTTAAAAAACAAGCTCAACTGTGAGCTACTGCTCACTTACGTATCCAGCCGCTCTCGTTTATATCAGAATGCAAGCAATAGGACACTTATTATAAATGTTGACTTCAACAAATAATTAACCCTGAATCAAGTAAGTAAAGAGCAGTGTCTCTCCCCAGGGATTTCAAAAAGCATCCTGGTAAACTGTCATTTTGAAATAGCATTTTGCTTCTTGAAATAGCGTCAAAATCCACCCTATATGTTTCGTAAATACATTCAGTCGGTAAACAGGAAGTCAATGTGTGACAGACCTGAAAAAGGTATACCTGGTATAGAACCCCAAGCTGAAGCTCGGTACCAAATATCAAGGGGTTGTGATTTGTAGTTGCTGAGAAAAGTGTTACGAAAATTTTGTAAATTATAAATACATTCAGTCGGTAAACAGGAAGTTGATGTGCAACAGACCTGAAAATGGTACACACAGTATAGAACCCCAAGCTGAAGTTTGGTAACAAGTAGCAAGTGGTTATGATTTGTGGTTGCTGAGAAAAAGGGTGTTTTGGACAGACGGACGATGGACAGACAGAGGTAAACCAGTATACCCCCCCCCCCTTTGGAGCGGGGGTATAATAAAAAAATTACCATATAATTCCATATATGTTCCATATGTTAGTTCATAGTTTTGATGTCTTCTGTATTGTTCTACAATGTAGAAAATAGTCAAAATACAGAAAAACCATTGAATTAGAAGGTGTGCACAAAATGTTGACTGGTACTGTCTGATAAATCCCAAATGTTCTTCTGTTCCTAAAATCTTCTGTTTGCTCTAAAGAGCAGCCACGTCACTGTAGTGATGTGCCAAAATGGATGGAGCTCTAAAGAGTTCATATTCAGGTTTAAGGTTACAGGATAAACACAAAGAAAACAAGACTATGAAAGAAAAGCAAACAAAAGATCAAGGTCCAGTGTATCAGGAATTACGTGAGGCAGTATGTTTCAAAAGAAGCACAGCACCAAGCAGAAGTAGTTATGACAAACCAAAAGGTAGAATTGATTCCTCACTGATGTAATCAATAGTTAGTTTGTTAGTAATAAATAAATTGGTAAACAGTAGAGTGTCATTTCTGTAATAACGTGAATGATTCAGCAAAGTGCTTTGCACATCCATGTCTGCAGACTGAACCTCCCACAATGCTCAGCCCACGTGACCTCCAGGTGAGTTCACAGTCTCCAGATTACTAAAGGAACGCACCTGTTAGCATTCACAGCACTTCCCTTAATTAACCTGAGGGAGGTCTTTATGCTTTCTGAGTATTTCCAAAGCCTTTGTTGGCTTGGTTCTAATCCATCCATCCATTATCTGTAACCGCTTGTCCTGTATAGGGTTGCAGGCAAGCTGGAGCCTATCCCAGCTGACTATGGGCGAGAGGTGGGTACACCCTGGACAAGTTGCCAGGTCATCACAGGGCTGACACATAGAGACACACACCCATTCACACTCACATTCACACCTACGGTCAATTTAGATGCCTTTGGACTGTAGGGGAAACCAGAGCACCTGGAGGAAACCCATGCAGACACGGGAAGAACATGCAAACTCTACACAGAAAGGCCTTCGTCAGCCACTGGGCTCGAACCCAGGACCTTCTTGCTGTGAGGTGACAGTGCTAACCACTACACCACCATGCCGCCTGGTTTCTCATCTCATCTCATTATCTCTAGCCGCTTTATCCTTCTACAGGGTCGCAGGCAAGCTGGAGCCTATCCCAGCTGACTATGGGCGAAAGGCGGGGTACACCCTGGACAAGTCGCCAGGTCATCACAGGGCTGACACATAGACACAGACAACCATTCACACTCACATTCACACCTACGGTCAATTTAGAGTCACCAGTTAACCTAACCTGCATGTCTTTGGACTGTGGGGGAAACCGGAGCACCCGGAGGAAACCCATGCAAACTCTACACAGAAAGGCCTTCATCAGCCACTGGGCTCGAACCCAGGACCTTCTTGCTGTGAGGTGACAGTGCTAACCACTACACCACCATGCCGCCTGGTTTGATTCTAATAAAACCAGGAAATTTGCATCCACGTGTCTGCTTCATAATACTGCTTAAATTAAAATAGATAGATAATTAATAATAATAATATCCTTGTGATCAATGTGAGTGAGTATTCGCTATGAAATTCTCTAAAAAAATACCTAATGGAATATGTTTCTGTTATTATTTCTCACTCATTTATGGTTTTCATTTATTCACAATATCAGTCCAGGGTGCCTGAAGGTCCTGAGTATAAAAGCCAAGTATAAATGTTTTAATAGCTTGCCTTAACAAGTAATAAATTGTCATAAATTTGAGTCTGCATTGTCTTTGCATAAGCTTATACCTGTATTGTATTTGAATCTTGTATTGGTGACCTGCCTAACTTTCATTGGGGCAGTGGTGGCTCAGTGGTTAAGGTTCTGGGTTACTGATCAGGGGTAGGTTTCCCAAAAGTCTCTTAATGCTAAGAGCATCTTAACTAGGAGAGAGAGAGTGTTCATTGTGATGCTCGCTCTACCATTTAACAATGATCTTTGTGCTACGATGCTTTAGGAAACCCACCCCAGAAGGTTAGGGGTTCAAGTTCAAGCACCACCAACTTGCTACTGTTGGGGCCTTGAGCAAGACCCTTAGCCTTATCTGCTTCACGGGTGCTGTATCTTGGTGGACCCTGCACTCTGACCCCCACTTCTTGATAAGTGAAGAAAGGAATTTTGTTGTGCTGTACTGTATATGTGAAAAATAAAGGCTTCTTCTTTTTCAAATTATATGCTATAATCCAGATACACTCACAAGTTCCAAATTCAAGTTTCACAACTATATGTAAAAATCAACATATTGATCAGATTATCATGAACATATTGCTACTGTATCTGATTAAACATTCTTCCTTCAACATTTAATTAAAATGTTCAACCTTCATAAAGTTTGACTTTTTAACAGACACAAGGGCATGTGCTGCTGCAAAAGGACTTCAGAAAAAAGTATACCCATGTACTGTTTAGATTATGGTTATGCATGTGGGTTTATGAACCCTGAATAATGGCTAGTGATGTCTGGATAGGAACCACACAGACTTTTTCTGAGTAGCATGCTTCTAAACAATCCCTATGAGAACGAGATTGTCCTCATGAAGTGGCATGTTGAAATAGGAGCTGGGTTTCTTGCCCATCTAGAGCCCAGGGTGATGATGTCCTCCTCCCAGCGGGCACTGTTATACAAGGGAGACTCTTGTGTCTTTCCTCCAGATACTACATTGTCCAAAAGTCTGCCATCGTATTCGTAGACCAACTGTTGTTGGTCTGAGAATATGGTGGCTGCCATTTGGGCAACATAGTACCATAGGAAGTGTACCAGGCACAGCAAGGAATTCTGTGCAGGTGCCATGATGAGTCCTATGAGTTTCAACAGGAGCCGGCACCACATGGTGACTTGACTGAATCTTATTGTCATTAAACCTTGTCTTTACAGGGAATCTTTAATTGTGGAGAGGCACTGTTTGGGGCTTGTCCTACAAGATGGGCAAGAGGGACTCAGACACCTGTTCATGGCCTGAAGGTGTGGCTGTCTCTGATTAGGCCATACCAATGGTCTGAGATTCTGAAACCTGCACTCTCCTATCTAGGGTTTGTTTGTTTGGCAATGGGTCAAAAAGGATATCACAGTTACACAAGGCAGATTACATTGGGTTGATTTGTACATCTAGATAGTGTAAACCTCACCTAACACTGCATAAACCACAGTGCAAAAAGTGACATCTTCACAAGTGAAAATAGCTTGAATAAAGGCAAATTCATTGTTATAATAATAATAATAATAATAATAATAATAATAATAATAAATTAATCCTATTTCTGTGTGTTTCTTTTACATTATTTATAATCTTGAAGAGATCTTATTTTATTTAGATAATTTTATTTTCAGAAATAAAAAGAAACAAAATTATCTACTAATAGAATGAGATAGAAATAGTCTTAATAATCTTATATAGTCTGTCTTATAATTAAAATTTTAGGTACATTTGTCTATTCAAGATATTTTCATGTGGCAGCATGGTGCTGTAGTGGTTAGCACTGTCGCCTCACAGCAAGAAGGCCCCGGCTTTGAGCCCAGCGGCTGATGAAGGCCTTTCTGTGTGGAGTTTGCATGTTCTCCCCGTGTCTGCATGGGTTTCCTCCAGGTGCTCCGGTTTCCCCCACAGTCCAAAGACATACAGGTTAGGTTAACTGGTGGCTCTAAATTGACCGTAGGTGTGAGTGTGAATGCGAATGGTTGTTTGTCTCTATGTGTCAGCCCTGTGATGATCTGGCGACTTGTCCAGGGTGTACTCCGCCTCTCGCCCATAGTCAGCTGGGATAGGCTCCAGCTTGCCTGCGACCCTGTACAGGATAAGTGGCTACAGACGACGGATGGATATTTTCACTATTTTAGGTATTGTAAATTCTCACTAGCAAGGCATTAATGCATGAGCATTCAATACTTGTTCAGTGCACATCTGGATTTAGAGCTTTGTCTTGTGAGATTGTAGCAATGCAATACAGACATCAGTGCAAGGCATGTGACTAAGTACAACCTGTTTGCAATCCACCATATTTACAAGAGTTAGAACATGAGTGAGCTGTTCAAGTTCTTCAAGTCCCCTGTTAAAGCTTTCAAGAAAAACCTTGGACTGTGGCAGTGTAAATTCTCCCACATCTGTTGGTTAGTACCATCCATTCAATTCATGTTTAGGAGTATCTGCCACAGCTAGTTTAGAGTCTGCAAGCTAGGAGGGACTGACCCAGACGTATTTTCAGTGTTCCTTCCTTCCATCCATCCATTTATTATTGAAACGGCTTGTCTGTCACATTCACAGGTGAAGCTAGAGCCAATCCCAGCTGAGTTGCAATGAGAGGCGGGGTATACCTTAAACAGGTCACCAGTCTATCACAGACATGAACAAATATTCACACTCACATTCACACCTATGGTTTTGATATTGTTGTTGTTGTTGTTGTTTAAAGTAACCAATTAACTTAACCTGCATGCCTTTGGAGTGTGGGGGAAACTGGAGCACCCAGAGGAAACCCACACAGATGCAGGGAGAACATGCAAACTCCACACAGAAGGACCCCAGTCAGCTGCAAGGTTCAAGCCCACAACCTTCTTGCTCTGAGCTGACAGTGCTAACCCCATTTTCAGACTTATCACTGCAAATTTGGTTTTAAGTTGCATTTAAATCACCACAAAGGACAAATTTATCTTGATTGGTACCTTGCAGTATCATTTGCATTTTCATTGAAAAAATATAGATAAACACAAGACCACATGTCACAATTATTTGCAGCCCTGTATTTTGTCCTTTGTGCAATCTGCCTTTGCCAACATCATCTCATCTCATCTCATTATCTCTAGCCGCTTTATCCTTCTACAGGGTCGCAGGCAAGCTGGAGCCTATCCCAGCTGACTACGGGCGAAAGGCGGGGTACACCCTGGACAAGTCGCCAGGTCATCACAGGGCTGACACATAGACACAGACAACCATTCACACTCACATTCACACCTACGGTCAATTTAGAGTCACCGGTTAACCTAACCTGCATGTCTTTGGACTGTGGGGGAAACCGGAGCACCCGGAGGAAACCCACGCGGACACGGGGAGAACATGCAAACTCCACACAGAAAGGCCCTCGCCGGCCCCGGGGCTCGAACCCAGGACCTTCTTGCTGTGAGGCGACAGCGCTAACCACTACACCACCGTGCCACCCCTGCCAACATCATACCAGAGTTTTCTCCAATAATGCTGCATGGGGTTGGAAAACACAGAAGATACAGTGAATCTGCAGTACAGTAAATCACTCCTCAGTACAAAATCTCTCCAGAACCTCCAAGGTCCCAGGTCTTCTCTTACGTAGTCTCCTCTTCAGCTGACACCACAGGTTTTTTTTTTTTAGATATTTTTTTGGGCTTTTTGCACCTTTATTGGATAGGACAGTGTAGAGACAGGAAATGAGCGGGAGAGAGAGAGACGGGAAGGGATCGGGAAATGACCTCGGGCCGGAATCGAACCCGGGTCGCCCGCATTCATGGTATGGCGCCTTAACCACCTGAGCCACGACGCCCCCACCACAGGTTTTTAATGGAGTTGAGGTCAGGTTGACTGGGATGACCATGTCCAAAGCTGTGGTCTAGGAGTCCGCCATTGTCGAGTCCAAGACTAGGACTGGTAAGATCAAGTAAAGACTGGTCTTAAAGAGGTTGAGATCAAGTCCAGATGAGGGTGACAGCGAATCAAGATTGAGACCAAAAACCACAAATGATTGCTATGTTTTCTAGAAGAAGGAAGTACTTCTTGTCAAACGTGACAAATCTGTCAAACTTTGCATGAGAAACTAGAAGGGAACTTGGTGGAGTGTATACCTCTGCAAGCCACCTATTATCAACATTAAAATCAAATTACTTGAACCTAGGATAATTCCAAAGCTGTACATCAAATCTCATCAAAATCCGTTCATTATTTTTTGAGTTGCATTGAGAACAGGCAAAAAAGAAATCCTGGATCTGCATACGTAACCGGATTTGCATCAAAATCTAATCAATTGTTCCTTGGTCCATAGCCCACCTTTCCTCCAAATATCATCAAAATCTGTTCACTACTTTCTGGGTTACATTGGAAACAGGCCAACAAACAAAGTGGAAAGTGGTAGTGGAAACAAAACCTAGTGGTAGTGGAAACAAAACCTCCTTTGAGGCAGTTGGCGAAGGTAAAAACATGAACCTTACTTTTTATAAACTTTTCAGTCAAGAACAAGACAATATCTGTCTAATGTCTCATGCTGAGACAAGTCCAATATGTCTGAGACAAGTCCAAGTCAGTATAGAAAACATCTTAAGACTGGACTCAAGAAAGAAAAATGTGATACTGTTGCATATAACATGCATCACAGTTTTTCTGAAAAAACAAAGCAAAAAAAAAACATGGGCAGGACATTTTGCTGGCATGGTTTGGCTCCTCTTAGTCACTGCAAATCAATACTTCTGACTGGTTACCTTTATCCTGTTTATGATAAACATTTCTTTCTTGATAGGAATGGTCTCTTTCAAGATGATCCTGCTTCCTCCACAGGGCATGAGGGGTCAGTGAATGGTAGATGGTGATGAGGATGTAAATTCAAATCAAATCAAATCAAGTTTATTTGTACAGCGCTTTTAACAATAAACATTGTCACAAAGCAGCTTTACAGAATTTGAACGACTTAAAACATGAGCTAATTTTATCCCTAATCTATCCCCAACGAGCAAGCCTGTGGCGACGGTGGCAAGGAAAAACTCCCTCAGACGACATGAGGAAGAAACCTCGAGAGGAACCAGACTCAAAAGGGAACCCATCCTCATTTGGGCAACAACAGACAGCCTGACTATAATATTAACAGTTTTAACAGGTATAACCCTCAACTGTCCTCATGGGGCCGTCCTTCACAGGAGTGGGACGATAAAACTCCGACCAGACACAGGGCACCAGGATGGATCAAGCAGGTCCGAGGGGCAGAAGAGGCCAGCATCTCAATCCCAGGATCAACATGCAACTCAGAGGGACAGATGGGGGGGGGGGAAGAGAGAGAGAGAAAGAAAACACGTTGTTAGGTATGCCCTAAAAATGACAAGTATTAAATGTGTGGTAGGCTCGCAGAGACGAGAGTCTTTACATCAGGCATAACACACAATGGCATGTTGCTCGCAGAGACGAGAGTCTTTACATCAGGCATAACACACAATGGCATGTTAATATGGTAAAAAATATATCATGACCTGCTCTGGCTGGATGCTTGATTGGGTGATGGGAGCACACTCCTCAGCAATGATGAGATGCAGATGGGACCCTTAGGCCTGGCCAAGACAATTCAGTTACATTTCACCGGGTCTGGGACATGCGACAGAATGTCTGACGGCCGATTCCCTGCAGGCTACGATAGCCAGTCGAGGTCCCCACCGTCTCCACCAAAAGATTTCCTGTTGGCTCCATGTAACTCAGAGGGACAGATTTGGGGTGGGGGGGAGAGAAAGAAAACACAGGTGGTTAGGTATGCCCAATGTAAATTATGTTCAGCGGCAGCAGATCTCAACTCAACTGAACACCAGTGGAAGATTTTAGAGGGAAATATTAGACGGCACTCTCGACCAAGGGGTGGCATGGTGCTGTAGTGGTTAGCACTGTTGCCTCACAGCAAGAAGGTTCTGGGTTCGAGCCCAGTGGCTGACGGGGGCCTTTCTGTGTGGAGTTTGCATGTTCTCCCCATGTCTGTGTGGGTTTCCTCTGGGTTCTCCGGTTTCCCCCACAGTCCAAAACCATGCAGGTGTCTCCAAATTGACTGTAGGTGTGAATGGTTGTTTGTCTCTCTGTGTCAGCCCTGCGATGAGCTAGCAACTTGTCTAGGGTGTACCCCGCCTCTCACTCATAGTCAGCTGGGATAGGCTCCAGCTTGTCCGCAACCCTGTACAGGATAAGCGGTAATGGATGGATGGATGAATGGACTCTCAACCAATACAAAACATCAACTAAGGGAATATCACTTGAATGATTTGTGTTCCATCTCTCCAGGACAGTTGCTGATGTTCACAGGCACATTAACACTGTTCTGATAACTTGTAGTGGTCCAACACCTTACTAGGACCCTATATGTTGGTCTTTCCTTTAACCTTTGGCCTGTTTTATTATTGAAACATATAATTTTATGGAATGTTATGGCACCCCTTTGGAGGTGTGACCAGAAAGCATAATACTGTATACTTAATCTGTTGGCTGTGTTGGGTCGAGTTATGTGGTTATACAGTATGGCATAATGGGTTCTATGGTTATTGTGCCATTAATAGTTCATACTGGTCCTCTCCTAATAATCTATGTATTGCAGCAGGGCAAATTCTATTGGTCAAAACTGTGGCATGATCATAACTCATACAGTGAAGCTGATGGAAATGTATAGAGAATTAATTCTTTATTCTTTCTTCTCTTGATTTTTACATTTACTCATTTGGTGGATACTTTTATCCATAACAACTTAGAGTTTAATTGAGCAGATGAAGGTTAAGCTGAAAGCTTTAACCCCGACCCACCACTGGCACACGATTTTTCTTGGACTTTTATGATCTACTGTTGCTATTATAAAAAAAAAAGTGAAATGTTGTGAGAGACCTGAGTGGTTTTTTTGGAATGTTCCATTATAGGGTGTGTGTGTGTGTGCAGACAGCTGCAGTGTCTGGGTGGGGAGCATGACTCTTTTCCACTGATGACCTGTGATTGGTTGCTGGGATTGACATCACATGGTGACCTAGTTTAGTGAGGCAGCATCCATTACATCAGCACTGTCTTTATCATGCCTCACAGACACTCTCTCTCTCTCTCCTACATACACTGTCCATACCTAATTTCATATCATTTATCATAGCTCTGGATAAATCATCGAAAACTACTTTAATGTCTGACCCAGGACCATCTGAAAAAATTATGAATCTGTTTCCTTTCCAAAGCACTGTCTCTGCTCTGGAAGACACTTGAGACAAACTGACGATGACACTTCTGGATGTCAAAGGGAAAAAAATGACAGTTGATGTCTTCATCAATGAATACTGAAGGCATAGAAGCATATCAGTTCATACTGAAGTGGTTACAGATCATTTAATATATGAGTAAACATTGCAGATGTAGCACCATTTCTTGTTACAGTATTTAAAGCTGCCATGTCCTGTAATAGTAATGCACAGTTAGAGCTGTCAGGTTCAATTTGGCAGGGTATTATTATTATTATTATTATTATGCATGATAGCAGAACCAGTAGGAGTGATCTTGCCAGCTAACGTCAGCCAGTTAGCTAAAATCCAGGTTACAGCACAATACATGGAAAACACCAAGCAAGCAACTATTTTTTGGGAAGGAAACCAGACAAGCCAGTGGGAGGAAACCCATATAAACACAGTGAGAACTTAAGCAAGCTTATTTTCATTACACTATGATGTCAAGCGAGAAGGCCTGCTGCACAGGCTGCATTCCAGTTAATCCCAAAGCACAGGCACATCAGCCTTGGTAATACCATGTCTTTATAGAACTCACTTTGTACCCAGTAGCATTATTATGATGAAGTTTGGACCCTTCAGTTCCAGTGAAGGGAACTCTTAATACTACAGCATACAAAGGCATTTTGTGCTAACAGCTTGTGGAAGGTACATATGTGTGATGGCAAGGTGTCCACATACTTTTGTCCATATAGTGTATAGTACCGTATGTTCTACCGCGAGCTGGCCTAGTGGTTAGGGTGTCTGCCTCTTGACTAGGAGATCACGAATTCTACTTGCGGCCGAGTGATACCAAAGACCATCATAAAAATGGTACTTACTGCCATCTGGCAAGGCACGCTACAATAGAGATGCAAGTAAGGAGGCAAACTCTTGTGGTTACCAGAGGACTAGCTCCCCACTGCAACCCTAGCTACATAATCCTTGACTTGCAAGTGACGTCAAAGCAAAATAGAAACCCGGATGTTGGCCATGTTGGTGGAGATACAAATGCGGGGTCAAGCAACATTCCATACAAAACATAGTCATGCGTGCGCAACCCTCTTTGTTTTCCCACTGCTTTAAGCGTTCTTTTGGCTTTGCCATATCTTTGTGGTCACAGCAGTACTCATGATCGTGGCATGTTCCAATTTTTTAAAATTCTGTCTGTGATTTGGAAAGAGAGCGAGGAAACTCTGAGGCATAGTACGGAGAGGAGATGAGCACGGCTGAACACCATCGGCAGGGCTGATCTAACAGAGGCTAAAACCAAAACAGCTCGTGTTTGCAGTCATCATTTTATCTCAGGTGAGATTCAAAAACTTTCTCAATAATATCATGGAGGAATTTTATTTCATGTTGCTAGAATTTTGCTTGTCGTAATTCACTTGGTCGTTGTTATAATTTTAACACGTGTATTACCATTTTGCTTCTAGGAGCGCCAGCAAAATTATATGCTAGAAACAATCCAGACTGGGCACCCACTCAGAAAATGGGCTATGTTTCGTCCAAGGTTGGACTTGATTCTTCGGCAGCCAAACCAGATAGAACGCGATATCTGGGTACTCAATGGTTGGTAGAAGCATCTTATCTTCAGAAAAGTCTCATCTCATCTCATTATCTCTAGTCGCTTTATCCTTCTACAGGGTCGCAGGCAAGCTGGAGCCTATCCCAGCTGACTACGGGCGAAAGGCGGGGTACACCCTGGACAAGTCGCCAGGTCATCACAGGGCTGACACATAGACACAGACAACCATTCACACTCACATTCACACCTACGGTCAATTTAGAGTCACCAGTTAACCTAATCTGCATGTCTTTGGACTGTGGGGGAAACCGGAGCACCCGGAGGAAACCTACGCGGACACGGGGAGAACATGCAAACTCCACACAGAAAGGCCCTCGCCGGCCACGGGGCTCGAACCCGGACCTTCTTGCTGTGAGGCGACAGTGCTAACCACTACACCACCGTGCCACCCTCAGAAAAGTCTGACTTTTTTAAATAATATGGGTCAAAACCACACATCTCTATCTTCTCTTTGTATCGAATCTTCGCTCGACCATTCAATTCGTGGTAAAACTGAGAAAATTCAGCACTGTTTACAGACACGCTTTCAGCAGCTGCCATCCTAGTTGCTTTGTATGTCCACCATCATGGCAGACGCTCATGATGTAGCACATTTTGATCACGTGGTTGCAAGTCATCTATAGGCGAGAGGCTGAGGGCTATAGAAACAGAGATCAGCGCTGCACCCATGCGCCTCAAAGAGCTGGTTAGTACTGGGACAGGAGATTGCCTGGGAAGACCAGATCCTGACATGGCAGGGACTTTGACTTTTGACTGTATATCACTGTGAATTTTCTTCAGTTTCTCTGGTTTCCTCTGACCTCCCCCTGCCAAAAAATGCTAGTACTGACTTATCTAAATTGACCCTAGGTGTTAAGGAGTGTGTGAAAATGTGTGTTCACTGGCATCCCATCCAGCATGCATTCCCACCTCACACCCAGCGTTCCTGCGATAGGCTCTGGATGGACCAACAGCTCAACAACAACAACCGAGGATCAGATTGCATGTGAGGTTGCAAAATCTCAGCAAGCTGGTGATTTAAGAGCTTGGCTCATGTTCTGATGAGTTCACCATACAACTGTGACCTGAAGGAAAATCCATTTCACAAACACACTGATTTTGAACCCTGGTTTGATGACTTCTTCAATGAGAAACAGGACAACGTTTTCAAAAACTAACATAAGTGTGGATTTTGTTTTTGATAGGATAATGGTGAAAGGTTATAGAGAAAACACAAGTGACTAATTTAAGATCTTGCTTTTATAGAAAACATCGGACCAGAATTTGTTCCGATCCCAACGGTGTACATGAACATATTGTTGCATATACACTATATTATAGTATATAGTACAGTATACAGTTTCTTATTGTGTTTATTGGTCAGTTGGAATACGAATAATCTTATTCACAGATAATTATACAGTTTTTGAAACATTATTTATGGGAAACACGAGTGTTATCTGACTTCTGTAATGGCAGAAGAAACATCTCACACACACATCAGTGAGATGTACATAGGAAGAAGAGTTTTTCCTTCAGAGCAGAGGTCTGGATTGAGAGATCCTGTTTAGAGATCCTGTTTCTCCTCAGGAGAGTTGTAATCCCTCCTCTTGTTTCCTCCCTTCATTTTTCTCTTTCGTTCCCTCTGGCTGCTTGGGTCGCTTCTTTCTGTCTACCTTTTCTGCACCTCATTCTGGACTATAAACTGCGAACAGGACAACAGGCCAAGAAGCAAGCTGCTCTCTGTTCCTCTTTATTTTGTTCTCGCTCATCTATATTCCACTGAGCCGTTCATGGAGCAATAGGGATACAAAGAGGAGAGGGAAGGGCGCTCGCTCTGCCTCTCACACACCACACACGTCTCGTTGGGAACTATTGTCCGTTTAATAAACAATCATTCAAGAGCAGCCTCCTGAACAAACACATGCTCAGAAAGAAACTGATTCTGGTATTTCACCTCACACAACTACACACACACACACACACACATCTCGACCCAAAAAAGAGCCAGATGCTCAGCAGGAGCCAGGAGTGATAAATCACCTCTAGGGCATTTTAGTGTTTGTTTGCTTACTTTCTCTGCTTTCTCTTACTCTCCCTCCTTCGTTCTCTATCTGGCTCTGTGTGTATCATTTTCTTTTTTTCCCCTTCTTTACTTTCCAAAAGATTTTCACTGTGACTCACAACAGTACGTGCACGTGCTCAGTAGCTGCATTTTTCATTCTAATCCATCACACGCAATACAATATCGTATTCGACTTCTGTTTTCAATGTGTGTTTGTGTGTACTGAGTCGAGTGTGTGTATGAAAAAGTGATCCATCTGCTGTTTCAGTGTTTCATCATTTCCGATGCCCTGAACGTGCTCCCACTGTGTCAAAGATAACAAACCTTCATCTCTTTCTACAGCCATAATCCTTCATTATTTCACCTTTTCACTCGCACCCATTTCTGTTTTTCCTCATATCCTGTTCTGTCACTGTCTCTTCAGTTGATTGATTCTCTGCCATTCTTTCCTGCCAACTGCTAGTCTGTCACTCATGTAGGAAATCAGTCTGCAGCACCTTTTTCTGCTCAGTCTGCATTCACACACACACTCATTGATGAATTAATGGATGCTCAATGCACACACGGGGCATTGTGCAATCTGTGCCACCTCCATCCATCCATCCATCCATCCATCCATCCATTATCTATACCGCTTATCCATCAGCAGAGCACGGGGTTTCCTCCCACAGTCCAAAGACATGCAGGTTAGGTCACCTAGCTACTCTAAATCACCCATAAGCGTGAATGAATGTGAATAACCATCTCTCTGTGTTAGGCCTGCTGTCCAAGGTATACCCCACCTCTCATCAAAACTCAGCTGGGGTTGGTTCCAGTTCACCTGTGGCCCCCAATGGATAAGCAGGATAGAGCAAGTTGAATTTCTGAGGTCCCCCATCCTCCTGCTTCAATTTTAGGTTGCCACTAAACATTACTTCAAAGTGAACTGTTTGATCCTGGTCAGGGTTGTGGTGGATCCGGAGCCAATCCTCATTCATGCGTAGGGTAATTTAGAGCCGCCAATCCATATAGACCCCTTGCGCATGACGTCACACATCACCTGGGGGTCAAACAGACACCATCTTTCATGTAAGCAAGACTTAATCTGTCTTCAATATGGTTCATTTTTGCGCTGTTTTTGGTTGTTCAAATAGAGAAAGAGATAAAAGGCATTATCGTCTCCTTGCTATCAACAAAAATGTTAACAAAGAGAAGCAAATGCTTCCAGACCAATGAAGAAATGAGTGGTTAAAAAGAGTGACATGCGCGATATATCCTGAAAGAACAGAAAAGATTAAGAGCAGAGAGCGCTGGAGCTTTGTTTCTGTTCTCAGAGGAACACAGTCCTGTGCAAAATGTCCCCATACAACGAGAGGAGCTCAGCCTGAAAACTCCAGAGAAATTCGCGATTGTATTTAAAATCTCATCTCATTATCTGTAGCCGCTTTATCCTGTTCTACAGGGTCGCAGGCAAGCTGGAGCCTATCCCAGCTGACTACGGGTGAAAGGCGGGGTACACCCTGGACAAGTCGCCAGGTCATTACAGGGCTGACACATAGACACAGACAACCATTCACACTCACACCTACGGTCAATTTAGAGTCACCAGTTAACCTAACCTGCATGTCTTTGGACTGTGGGGGAAACCAGAGCACACCCACATGGGCAACATGCAAACTCCGCACAGAAAGGCCCTCGCCAGCCACGGGGCTCGAACCCGGACCTTCTTGCTGTGAGGCGACAGCACTAACCACTACACCACCGTGCCGCCCCACAACTTGGACATAACTCTGTAAAAAACCCAACAAAGAGTGACATGCGCGATATATCCTGAAAGAACAGAAAAGATTAAGAGCAGAGAGCGCTGGAGCTTTGTTTCTGTTCTCAGAGGAACACAGTCCTGTGCAAAATGTCCCCATGGAGCCAGAGTGCAGTAATGAACCTACAGTTTGAGAGAGTTCTACACACACACACACACACACACACACACTGAACTTTACAACAGCTTCATGCATGTGAAATGGAAATAAATCAACTAAGGCAGGAAAAAAAATATTTTGGATAAAATTGTTATTGTCCGTTACACACTGATCAACCTGTGCGACTCAGCTGTGCCTTTTGAACTGAGAATAAATGAAGAGGGAACTGAACATTAACCATTTATAGAAATTATTATTACAAGGGTGATTGTAGTTACTATATGACCCTCGTTCCAACTGGAATGTGCTGATTCTGTTAGTGTTTGTAATTATTGTACCATCCACTATTAGATAAAATTAAAATAAAATCTTACAACATTGTTTGAAAATCTAGAGTAAGATATTTTATTTTACAAATAACATTTCAGATATTGTTTTAACAATAATAAGCATCACTGTATAAATGACAGAGTGCAAATATCTGTGGAACTAGATATCCTTGGGGTTGTTGAGACATGGAGGGCCGGAATACTATCTAGCCCACAGTTCAGGTCAGAGTCCTTTGAGAGTAAATGCTTTGGCTTTCGCAACATTCTGTTCCCAAAAGCTGATGTCAGGAAAAAGCCTTTACACAAAGATGATTTTCTTGCTTTTGTAGTTTTTTTTTTTTGGCAGGACTCTTCAGGGAAAAGAAGGTATCAACATGTAGCTAACGCTAGGCTACAAATCTGCACCATCACTCCAGTCGTTTTGAGGAATTTTGTATGGAACATAACTGCTAATAAACTCTAATTTCCGTGTATATCTATCCTTCGCTTCTTTCTGACTAAGATTATCCAAGTGATCCGGTAGTAGAGCTTTTTTTAGCTGTAGTTTTCTTCAGACAACAGCAAGACGCTGGACATCTTCGCTTGGCTTCAGTATGTGAACAGTATGCTAAAGTTTGCTTGTCCCCCAGGCATAGGGTAGTGACGGTTGCTAACGTAAATGTGACGTCAGTACAAGGGGTCTATACTGGAATGTTTTGGGGAGGAAACTAGAGAACCTGGAAGAAATCCGCACAGACATGTGGAGAACATACAAAACTGAGAGAGGTGCTACCTGCTGAAAAAACAGTGCCATCCATTCAAAGCTACTGAAGCATTTTCCAAGGTGTTTTTTGTACTTGGGTGAATTGAAAATTTAAAAGTAATGCTCTGTTTGGCTTTCTGAATATACAACCCCAATTCCAAAAAGGTTGGGACACTGTAAACTGTAAATAAAAACAGAATGAGAATCTGCAAAATCATGGAAACCTTATATTTCATTGAAAATAATACAAAAACAAATGTTGAAGCTGAGAAATTTGATTGGTTTTTGAAAAACATATGCTTGTTTTGAATTTGATGTCAGCAACACATTTCAAAAGAAGTTGGGACAGGGGCATGTTTACCACTGTGTTGCATCACCTCTACTTTTAACAACACTCTGTAAATGTTTGGGAACTGAGGAGACCAATTGCTGTAGTTTGGAAAGAGAAATGTTGTCCCATCCTTGCCTGATATGCAATTTCAGTTGCTGAATAGTTCGGGGTCTCCTTTGTCATATTTTGTGCTTCATAATGCACCAAAAGTTTTAAATGGGAGACAGGTCTGGACTGCAAACAGGCCAGTTTAGCACCTGGACTCTTTTACTACAGAGCCATGCAGTTTGGCATTGTCTTGCTGAAAGAAGGAAGGCCTTCCCTGAAAAAGATTTTGTCTGGATGGCAGCATATTGCTCTGAAATGTGTTTATATCATTCAGCATTAATGATGCCTTCGCAGATGTACAAGCTATCCATATCATGTGCACTAATGCACCCTCATACCATCACAGATGCTGGCTTTTGAACTGTGCACTGATAACAAGCTGGATGTTCCCTCTCCTCTTTAGCCTGGAGGATGTGGTGCCCATGATTTTGAAAATACCGTATGGGCTCAGGACAATTTTCCACTTCGCCTCAGTCCATCATAAAAGAGCTCGGGTCCAGAGAAGGTGGTGTTGTTTCTGGATATTGTTTATATCTAGTTTTAACTTGGATTTGTGGATACAGTAATTAACTGTTTTCACAGATGATGGTTTTCTGAAGTGTTCCTGAGCCCATAGTGTTTTCTATAACAGACATGTCTGCTTTTAATGCAGTGTCCCCTGAGGGCCTGAAGATCACAGGCATCCAGTGTCAATTTTCAGCCTTGTCTCTTGCATACAGAGATTTCTCCAGATTCTCTGACTCTTTTAATGATCTCATGTACCATAGATGATGTGATCCCCAAATTATTTGCACTTCAAATAATTGAGGAATGTTATTCTTAAATTGTTGCACTCTTTGCCCACACCATCTTTCACAGAGCGGTGAACCCCTCCCCATGTTTACTTCTGAGAGACTCCGCCTCTCAGGGATGCTGTTTTTATACCAGATCATGTTACTAACCTGTTGCCAATTAACCAAATTAGTTTTTTTTTTAACATTACACAACTTTTTCAGTCTTTTTTTTGCCCTGTCCCAACTTTCCTTAAACGTGTTTTAAAAAAACCAGTAACATTTCTCAGTTTCAACCTTTGATATGTTGTCTCTGTACCATTTTCAATGAAATATCGGGTTATGGGGTTGTAGATAGGTATGGCAGAGTTTGAATTCTTTGGGTGTGGACAACATTAGACAAATTGTCTTCAAACAAACCATTTGGATAATTAAATGTAGATATGAACTGGGGGGGGGGTGGCACGGTGGTGTAGTGGTTAACGCTGTTGTCTCACAGCAAGAAGGTCCGGGTTCGAGCGCCGTGGCCGGCGAGGGCCTTTCTGTGCGGAGTTTGCATGTTCTCCCCGTGTCCGCGTGGGTTTCCTCCGGGTGCTCTGGTTTCCCCCACAGTCCAAAGACATGCAGGTTAGGCTAATTGGTAGCTCTAAATTGACCGTAGGTGTGAATGAGAGTGTGAATGGTTGTCTGTGTCTACGTGTCAGTCCTGTGATGACCCGGCGACTTGTCCAGGGTGTGTCCCGTCTTTCGCCCGTAGTCAGCTGGGATAGGCTCCAGCTTGCCTGCGACCCTGTAGAACAGGATAAAGCAGCTACAGATAATGAGATGAGATGAACTGGGGTGTCCACCTGTTAACTCAGTGCATAAACAAATTACAATTTGTTCCAATAATAAGTTGAGCTTGCTTGTGTTCTGGTGTGGCAGCTTAACCCACAGAGTTTCCGAAGAACATACTGTCTTAAGGCAAGTCTTTCTTTTTTCTTCAGATATATTTCTTCACATTACAATTGTGCTTTTTTAACCCAGCTCAATGCCACACCTTTCCCCCAAGCGAGATGGAGACGATCCAAGTGCTTGGAAAAATACTGCTCACTCTAAACAGAAAGGGCAGGGAAAGAGGCAGTGTTCCTATCGTTCTAGTACAAATTGTGCCTTTGTTTTCCTTCATGTGAAAGCTGAAAGTTGCTGGTCACTGGCCTCACCCTTCATTACTTGTTAGCCACATGGACATTTTTGAATGTTAATTTCTTTCTGTTTCAGGAGAATTTTACAACATCCACAAACAGAAACTTTCCTGTACTTTGGATCGAAAGCTGTTTTGTTTGGACATGAACAATGAAAGTCATTAAGTTACACATTCTATACTCTATACATAAATGTATACAGTATGTTTTGACGTTTTTGGTATACTATTTGAAAAAAAATAAGTCCTAGATAATCTTGTTTTTTTAAGGTTCTATTTTAAGGTTCTATCTGGCAGCCACTTATCACCAATGACAAACATAGGATGAATTCACAGAAGCGGCCTTGGCCTATTGATATCCATGTTCTATTTAAACTGTGACAGAAAAAAGAGAGAGACACACACTAATATATATATATATATATAAATAAATAAAATGAATCGTTTTTGAGAACCTGAAACACACATCATCCTAGATAAGATCCCAGAGAATATTTTTAAGCAAGCCAGGTTGCAGGAAATGTTTATCCCACAATATCTCTCTCTCAGAGAGAGATATATTGTGGGATAAACATTTCCTGCAACCTGGCTCGCTTACTGGGATCTTATCTAGGATGATGCGTGTTTCAGGTTCTCAAAAACGATTCATTTTTTAAAAAAGTTTAACCTATCATAAAGGAAGATAGCTCGATTGCTTGGAGGGAAGGCAGGGTAGTGAGACAAAGGTATTTTTCATTACAGTAAGATAGTAACTGCCCCGCAGAAAAACAAAGAAAAAAAAATCCAGCTTGCTCTGACCAGCTAGTAGTCTATCTTTTCCAGGTGGTAGTTTCTTAAATAAATAAATAAATAACCCAGACAGACCTTGTCTATGAGGTAGAAACAGTAATTCAGAAACTGAATTGAAAACACAATTTTTTTGTGTTTACACTCGAAAAGAATGTTCCCCAAATTGGTGTGTTCATTTTCTGATGGAATGCTGGTCTTCTTGCATTTAAAGTTACTAATCATATCGCTCAGACACCTGAGATTCTGATTGCACCCCTTGCATTGATGTACTTTGAGTTAGATGTTTACTCTCTGGTTGGGAAACTGAAGTGTAATTATTCTTTGTTTTTAGCAAAGCTGGTTAGTTAAGCTGGCTGGTTTAATTATGTTTTTTGTTTGCTATAAATTGGCCGGCGAGGTGTGTAATTTGTGGCAGCCAGTACAGCCAAGTGAACCTTACCTTGTGGCTGATAGAAGAATGTTTTGATCATACACTGCTTACGAAAGCACAGTGTCATGGTCTTGATAGGTCTGGCACCATATTCAGAGAAACCTGTGCTGAGTAATAAACAAACACTGTCATTTGCGAGCTTGTAGCATGGTCTCAGGGTTTAAACCATGACCTAAAGGTTAGAGCAGCAGCTTTGGGACCAAGATGTTGCTGGTTCAAGTCCCTGGACCAGCAGAAATGGCTGAAGTGCCCTTGAGCAAGGCACCTAACCCCCAACTGCTCCGCAGGCTGCTCTGGTTATGTTGCATGTCGCTCTGGCTAACAGCGTCTGCTAGATGCCTGTGATGTGACGTAATGTAAAACCAAAACTACATTCAACTGGCAAAATAAAGAGGGTGTGAGAATATACAGTAAGTGTGATGAATGAGAAGCCTCCTGTCCAGAAGCTAGGGCTTTTAAATTATCAACAGTCCTCATTAGAAGCCCTTGCTGGATTGACAGGAGTGTGTTAAATCTTAAAGACCAAAATGTGCAGGAATAGGGTTGCGAACCTATGCTGTGGGGAAATGCTTAAAGAGTAACCCTATAAGAAAATTGAATGCCTTTACAAGGGATAGAACAATTAGCCACCCACAAACCCATTTTCTTGAAGAAATTTCTCTTTGCAAGATGAACACTTGATAAAAAACACCTCATATTTTCCAAATTGCTGCTATTTATCATGGATCAGTATTCAGCACAAGTTGACCAACACTTATCAACCAATATCACTTGTAAAGCAACATGGGACAACTTGGGTAGGCTGTGGATTTGACATGGACTGCAAAAACATGCCCTATGTCAAAGGTTCCCAACCTTCTTCCTCAAATTCCCCCCGAGCCCTTTCTGAGATGGAGTAGGTATGTTAGAGCAAGGGGAAAAAAAAAAAAAAAAAAACGTGCAGGACGACCATTACTCCAGGATTGAGGTTGGGAACTTGTGTCTTAGAGAAAGATTAAAGTGCATATCCTGGACCAAATTCGTTTTTTTTTTTAATATGAAAGTATCCAGAAGGGTAATTTTGCACAAGGCCATCTGTCTACAGCAGAAAAAAAATAAAACACGTTTGGAAAAATCCCAAGGGAGTCTGGAGCCAGATTCGTGACGTTACCTGCGGAAGCGCCAGCAGGCTGCGAGAGCTTGCACGGTTTCAGTGCACAGCCTGTGTAGACCAAGTTTAGCAGCTAGTGATTTTGCATTGAAATATGGAATTGTCACCTGAGCGCAATGATACTTCACCTTTAGATGAAGAATGTAATATTGCTACACCCTCCTACGATACATCTGTTAACCATTTTAATAATTACACGATAACGTTGAAGAAATTTGCAGAAAACCACCAGGTCATTTTCTCATAAACAAACCAGCGCTGATGTAGGATTCAGAGGGAGGCGTCCCGCACGTGACGTCACGAAAATCAATGTTTGCCGGGAAATCCAAATGCCAAGTTTTTTCAGAGGCGGACCAATTCGCCTCAAATGACTTGATTTCAACTGAATTTTTCTGGTATTGCGCAAGATAAAAAAAAAAAATTGCACAAAATGCAAAAATGTGACAGATATTTGACCAAAGTTTAATACAAAATAGGAGAATTACATTAATCTTGCTCCTGAATTTACCCGGGATATGCACTTTAAGAGTAAAGCAGAACCCAACAGGTTTCCATTTCAGAAAAGGTTCCATGTAGAACTGATTAAGAAGGGGTAGAACTGTTAACCACACCCCCAAAATAAATAAATTAATGCTTGAGGAATCCATTTTAACCCCTTCCTCAATTGGTAGCTGGACGCTTACATAATAAACCTAAAAATACTCTTAGCCACTTCTCTCATACCCCTTTCCCACCAACAGGGAACGGATTCCGTTCTTGTTCACGCAGCAAATTTTGAATCGTTTGGTGCATTTCGACCAAAAATAAACGGGTTCGGAACCCAAGAAGTTGGTTCCTAGCTGGAACCAAAATACAGCTGGTTTTTCCAGCACGTACCATGTCGACATTAGTAGTTTGGAGAGGAAGCGGAGTGCAGCAATGACAAATGGACACAGAAAAGATGGAACAAAAACATCTGTGATGACCTGCAAGCTTTTGTTTGGTTATCGATGCGTTCCGCCATCTTACTACTACGGTTTACTCCTGTTGTCAGTTGTGCAATGCCCTCCGTTCACAACAGTTCTACCCAAAATTGGTGAAAAAGTGGGCCGGTTCACTAGCTGGCATCAAGGTTCAAAGAATCCTGAATGGAACTGGTTCAAGAACCCGTTGCCTTTTGGTTAAAAAGGGGTATCAGACAGTCGCCTTGTTTGAGGTGAAATTTTTGTTCGTTCCAAATTTCTACTATTTAAGATTAGTGCAGCATTAGTAGTTGGAGGACGGCCCCATATGGACAGTTGAAAGTCACACTTGGAAGACGCTCTGGACACTTACAGTAATGCTTTTATGGCTGAGGACTACAGTTGGCTTGCTAACTTTAGGACTGCAGTCATCATGAACAGTTTTGCACTCAAGTTTCCATCAATGAAGAGTTTATAACATCAGCGAAACTGACTTCATGTTAAAACTGTTAAAATCACATTGTCTTATCACCCAAATGAGGATGGGTTCCCCTTCAGGTTTCTTCCTTCTGTCATGTGAGGGAGTTTTTCCTTGCCACCGTCGCCACAGGCGTGCTCATTGGAGATAGATTAGAGATAAAATTAAATCATGTTTAAAGTCATTCAAATTCTGTAAAGCTGATTTGCAACAATGTCTATTGTTAAAAGCGCTATACAAATAAACTCGACTTGTTAGTAGAATTTTCCCAACACTTCACCAAAAGGTTAGCAAATGGCACAAAGCATCCTGAGACGACAGTGGATTGGACTGACAGTCGACTGGAACCATACCCTGCTCCACCATACCCTGCGGGTTGTCCATGTAGTTTACACACCAAGTAGGGATGTGTTTGGCATTGAACCCGTCGAACAAACATTCTGAAGAGCTGAGAAATGTTGCACAAAACGTCTATCGTTTTTATTGAAATTTATTACAGAACAAAAAGAAAACGAGTGAAGTAGAACGACAGCAACAAACATGTCTCTGAAGCTCAGACTTCCACTGAATGTCACTAGACTCAACAAACCAAGACAAAACAAAACAAAAAAAAATTAAAAGAATACACTGTACAAACTAAACTTTTTTTTTTTTGATGGGTGATCTGAGACCTCAGACTTACTCACCGCATAAAACCAGTTTAGAATCAAATCCAGCTGAACTTTACAACTGAAATAGTGAGTGATGCTGCCACTGACTGGTTAGGAATGGAAGTGCAACAATCAGGAATCTATTAAAGCCTGTGGATGGAAGGAAGG
The DNA here is from genome assembly GCF_027579695.1 of Neoarius graeffei. Lineage (NCBI taxonomy): Eukaryota > Metazoa > Chordata > Actinopteri > Siluriformes > Ariidae > Neoarius > Neoarius graeffei. The sequence goes on along the minus strand of NC_083571.1, from coordinate 48,201,577 downwards.
AAGGAAAAAAAGAAAAATCACTGAGACTTGTATTAGGAAAAATGTGGAATGGCGGAAAAAGTAGCTGTGTTCTGAAGAGGATCTGATTTCTCGTTTGTACATTTATTTTATTTATTCGCCCGAGATTTGTGAATTTAACAGAATGCATGCATGCTGCGTGTGGCGTAATTTTAGACACCCACATATTTCAGCGTAAAGTCTGTATTTGCATAAGAGCGAGCGGTTTAAGAGTGGTCCCCGTTAGTGCTGTCTCCATCGTCCTCTCCTTCCTCCTGTTCTCCTTCATCCTCCTCTTCGTCTTCCTCCCTTCCCCGACTCTTGATCTTTATGGGTGCACACACAAAAAATGTAATTCAAACTCGTATCCAATTTTTGTTCTCCCCCCCCCCAAATTCTCTCCACTACACACCTCATCTTCCTCCAAATCAACCTCTTCTTCGTAGTCGTTCATTTCCACGTTCTCTCGATCCTTTTTCACGCTGGGATGCTGGGGGGATGTCTCCTCCGCTTTAATGCTCTTCACCTCTAAACATATGAATTCATCGCAACATTCAACACCACAATTTATATATATACACTACCGTTCAAAAGTTTGGGGTCACCCAGACAATTTTGTGTTTTCCATGAAAAGTCACACTTTTATTTACCACCATAAGTTGTAAAATGAATAGAAAATATAGTCAAGACATTTTTCTGGCCATTTTGAGCATTTAATCGGCCCCACAAATGTGATGCTCCAGAAACTCAATCTGCTCAAAGGAAGGTCAGTTTTATAGCTTCTCTAAAGAGCTAAACTGTTTTCAGCTGTGCTAACATGATTGTACAAGGGTTTTCTAATCATCCATTAGCCTTCTGAGGCAATGAGCAAACACATTGTACCATTAGAACACTGGAGTGAGAGTTGCTGGAAATGGGCCTCTATACACCTATGGAGATATTGCACCAAAAACCAGACATTTGCAGCTAGAATAGTCATTTACCACATTAGCAATGTATAGAGTGGATTTCTGATTAGTTTAAAGTGATTTTCATTGAAAAGAACAGTGCTTTTCTTTCAAAAATAAGGACATTTCAAAGTGACCCCAAACTTTTGAATGGTTGTGTGTGTGTGTGTGTGTGTGTGTGTGTGTGTGCGCGCGTGTGTATATATAGTGCTGTCAAAAATGTCGCGTTATTAACGCGTTAACTTGACTCAATTTTAACGGCGATAATTTTATCGCGAGATTAACGCTCTGTGACATGATGTAGGTTTTTCATAAGCTTTTGAAACTGCCAGGAACTTGGAACAGAGACTTTGCTTAGAAAACCGATAGCAGCTAGACTGTAATGCCACGCCCCGCACAGCCAGAGTCCTCTGCCCTCCTCCCCCAAAGAACCAGCGTGGGCAGGGCGCGCTAGTAGAGATGGGATTTATGGCTCTTTGATGGGATCCGCATCTTTGTGATCCGTTCTTTGAAAAGAGCCGTTCAAAAGACTGGCTCATTTGGCTCTTTTTAAATATTTATTCAGTTTTAAGAAGACAGCGTCTAAAGAAGCCAGATCCCTTTGAACTGTAAACTCAATGCTATCCCAGAAATCCTTCCTGTAACATGCAAATTTGGCCGCCTCTGATTGGACAGCGCGACGCATCAACAGGCAGAAAGTGTAAAAGTACAAAATGTGTTAAGTGAGCTGAAACAGTAAAGATCAGATTCAATGCAATATTTATCAATGAACAACTTAAAGTTAATATAATAGTGTACTTTATATTATAATCAAGCATGTCAAGCCTACCGTCACTGTATAACCTGTCTCTCTGAGTTGTAGACTAACTCAAGCAGTACATCACTTCACTCATGGTTCTTTTGCTAGCCCCGGTGTTCGGCTTAGGCAGCTGGGCCATAGAAGGTTCACGCTGCACGCTGCATGCTGCACGCTACACGCGTGTAAAGAAAAGTGGACAAACGTAGCATGACTTGCTCTGGGCCATAGAACGGCGTTCACGTTGCACGCTGCACACTTCACGTGTGAAGCGAGAAATGAACATGCACACTTTTTTCTAGGCGTGAAGACGGAAATTCCAGTCAATGCATGCGGTCACCGCCGCGCCAGCCAATCAGAACGGGTCTAGGGAGATAACTCTATGCTTTCAGGGGAAAACTTCAGAAAAAATATAATTGAATGGTATAATTGAAAAATAGTTCTTCATCGGGATTGTCAAGCAGATTATAGAATGTTCGGTGAAATTCACCACGGGTTTCTCTCAGAAGGAAGTGTTCTCGGCTCCAAATTCTGTTCCTTTTTCTCTTCCTCTGTCTCAGTAAAAGCAGAATGAGGCAATCGTCGTCATCCGAAGAGTCCATATTGTTGGTTACTCGGTCAAAGTAGAACAGACGCAACACGTGAACATCCAAGCATGAAGTTTAATGGCCCAGGGTCCGGTTCTTCACGTGAACGTGTAGCATGCAGCGTGAACCTTCTATGGCCCAGCTGCCTTAGGTTTCACTTTGCAGTGGCTGTGTCAAGACACGTTATGCTTTGCAATACAAAGCAAGCCCATTCACTTTTTTATGCTGATAAGAGAATTACAATGGTTTTTCATGTGACAAAAATGTGCGATTAAATTGCGATTAATCGCGAGTTAACTATGACAGTCGCGACATTAATTGCGATTAAATATTTTAATCGCTTGACAGCACTTATATATATAAATAAATAAACAACTCCACACATTTCAGGAGTGACTTACGATATCAGATTTTTCAAATCAAAAGTTTACATACACTTTGTCTGGATTTGGTAGCATTGCCTTTTACTTTTGCTCACTCCTCCTGACAGAACTGGTGTAACTCGGTCGAGGTTTTAGGCCTCTTTGCTCAGATGTGCTTTTTCGGTTCGGCCCACAAATTTTCGATGAGATTCGGCTTTGTGATGGCCATTCTGATATTTTCACTTTGCTGGGGTCTTTGCAGGTATGTTTAGAATCACTGTCCTGCTGGAAGAGCCCGTCGTGACCAAATTTTAACTTTCTGGCTGATGTCTTGAGGTTTTGCTTCAGTATTTCTAGATACCCATTCTTTTTTTCCCCATGATGCCATCTGGTTTTCTGAAGCTTACCAGTCCCTTTTGCAACATGCCCATCACAACACTCTCCCACTCCCCCACATCTATCTTGATGCTGCCAACCCCATGCTTCACAGTTTGCATTAAAGGCTCACCTCCAAAAGGCTTTTCCCTCCATTTATAACCCTGATCATTATGGCTAAACAATTACATTTTTGCCCTCCAAAGACTTGGCCTTTTCTGTTCTTCGAGTATGTGCACTTTCTTTACATAACAGATTTTCAGGCCATGGTGACATAGGACTTAATGTCTCCAAGTCCTTCAAAAAGTTCCCTTGATGCTGTCTTGGGGTTCAGTTGTACCCTTCGGATCAAAGTTCATGCATCTCTGGGAGTGAAATTGTGTCTCCTTCATGAATAATGCAGTGTCTGTGTGATCCTAAGATTTTTGTGGCTACTGCCTCATAGAGGCGAAGTCACCATCATTGTGTTCTAAGAACGAGTCTAACAATAGCGCACTGTGCATAAGCATTACAAATCACCAGAACGGCGGATCGTGATCTTGCGATAAGAACAGTTGATTTCGCGTTATCAAAGGTACACAAGAATGAGTGGCAAAGCCACTATGTCATCGTGTTATAAGAATGAGTGCAACAATAGCGCAACTTCGTAACCAATCAGCACTTATCCTGATCAAGTTCGATTACCCGTTCTACTTCTTGATAAACTTTGTAACCAGTCAGAAACAGAAACGAAATAAGCGAAACCTCATTATAACGTCGTCATATCAGAAGATAACTGGCAGATAAAAAGATAAACGAAATTCACCTCGTGGTTCGCCAAGTATACTGATATCAAGTGGTGTTTATTTGAAGAAAAATTACCTTTTGATTATCACAGCTTTTGTTTGGTCCTTCTGAAAGGTCAAATGAAAGGTTTTGAGAGTTTTTTTTTTTTTTTAGCTTTTTGGCAGATATTTACACCAAGAATTCCAGCCAATCAACAAAAACTTGAGAAGGCAGTGAAGACAACGTTGGAATCTTTCGAGCAATCCACTTGGCTTGCAATTACAAAAGTCCTACGTGGGAATAAATCAGCTGCTTCGAGAAAACTAAAAAGTTAAAAGTATAATTGGTCAAAAAAAAAGCGATTCACTTTTATTTTTGAGTCTTTACACTACACTTGTGAAACAAAATGTGCTCATTCATACCAAATAATGCGAAAAACAATTCATGAACAAGTGCTTTCTTACGATTTTGAAAATACGGTGGTCCTTGAAAGTTTGTGAACCCTTTAGAATTTTCTATATTTCTGCAGAAATATGACCTAAAACATGATCAGATTTTCACACAAGTCTTAAAAGTAAATAAAGAGAACCCAGTTAAACAAATGGGAGAAAAATATTATACAACCCCGATTCCAAAAAAGTTGGGACAAAGTACAAATTGTAAATAAAAACGGAATGCAATAATTTACAAATTTCAAAAACTGATATTGTATTCACAATAGAACATAGACAACATATCAAATGTCGAAAGTGAGACATTTTGAAATTTCATGCCAAATATTGGTTCATTTGAAATTTCATGACAGCAACACATCTCAAAAAAGTTGGGACAGGGGCAATAAGAGGCTGGAAAAGTTAAAGGTACAAAAAAGGAACAGCTGGAGGACCAAATTGCAACTCATTAGGTCAACTGGCAATAGGTCATTAACATGACTGGGTATAAAAAGAGCATCTTGGAGTGGCAGCGGCTCTCAGAAGTAAAGACGGGAAGAGGATCACCAATCCCCCTAATTCTGCGCCGACAAATAGTGGAGCAATATCAGAAAAGAGTTCGACAGTGTAAAATTGCAAAGAGTTTGAACATATCATCATCATCTTCAGTGCATATCATCATCAAAAGATTCAGAGAATCTGGAAGAATCTCTGTGCGTAAGGGTCAAGGCCGGAAAACCATACTGGGTGCCCGTGATCTTCGGGCCCTTAGACGGCACTGCATCACATACAGGTATGCTTCTGTATTGGAAATCACAAAATGGGCTCAGGAATATTTCCAGAGAACATTATCTGTGAACACAATTCACCGTGCCATCCGCCGTTGCCAGCTAAAACTCTATAGTTCAAAGAAGAAGCCGTATCTAAACATGATCCAGAAGCGCAGACGTCTTCTCTGGGCCAAGGCTCATTTAAAATGGACTGTGGCAAAGTGGAAAACTGTTCTGTGGTCAGACGAATCAAAATTTGAAGTTCTTTATGGAAATCAGGGACGCCGTGTCATTCGGACTAAAGAGGAGAAGGACGACCCAAGTTATCATCAGCGCTCAGTTCAGAAGCCTGCATCTCTGATGGTATGGGGTTGCATTAGTGCGTGTGGCATGGGCAGCTTACACATCTGGAAAGACACCATCAATGCATGAAAGGTATATCCAGGTTCTAGAGCAACATATGCTCCCATCCAGATGACATCTCTTTCAGGGAAGACCTTGCATTTTCCAGCATGACAATGCCAAACCACACACTGCATCAATTACAGCATCATGGCTACGTAGAAGAAGGGTCCGGGTACTGAACTGGCCAGCCTGCAGTCCAGATCTTTCACCCATAGAAAACATTTGGCGCATCATAAAACAGAAGATACGACAAAAAAGACCTAAGACAGTTGAGCAACTAGAATCCTACATTAGACAAGAATGGGTTGACATTCCTATCCCTAAACTTGAGCAACTTGTCTCCTCAGTCCCCAGACGTTTACAGACTGTTGTAAAGAGAAAAGGGGATGTCTCACAGTGCTAAACATGGCCTTGTCCCAACTTTGAGATGTGTTGTTGTCATGAAATTTAAAATCACCTAATTTTTCTTTTTAAATGATACATTTTCTCAGTTTAAACATTTGATATGTCATCTATGTTCTATTCTGAATAAAATATGGAATTTTGAAACTTCCACATCATTGCATTCCATTTTTATTTACAATTTGTACTTTGTCCCAACTTTTTTGGAATCGGGGTTGTACTTGGTCATTTATTTATTGAGGAAAATGATCCAATATTACATATCTGTGAGTGGCAAAAGTATGTGAACCTTTGCTTTCAGTATCTGGTGTGACCCCCTTGTGCAGCAATAACTGCAACTAAACATTTCCAGTAACTGTTGATCAGTCCTGCACACCAGCTTAGAGGAATTTTAGCCCATTCCTCCATACAGAACAGCTTCAACTCTGGGATGTTGGTGGGTTTCCTCACATGAACTGCTCGCTTCAGGTCCTTCCACAATATTTTGATTGGATTAAGGTCAGGACTTTGACTTGACCATTCCAAAACATTAACTTTATTCTTCTTTAACCATTCTTTGGTAGAACGACTTGCGTGCTTAGGGTCGTTGTCTTGCTGTATGACCCACCTTCTCTTGAGATTCAGTTCATGGACAGATGTCCTGACATTTTCCTTTAGAATTCGCTGGTATAATTCAGAATTCATTGTTCCATCAATGATGGCAAGCTGTCCTGGCTTAGATGCAGCAAAACAGGCCCAAACCATGATACTACTACCACCATGTTTCACAGATGGGATAAGGTTCTTGTGCTGGAATGCAGTGTTTTCCTTTCTCCAAACAGAACACTTCTCATTTAAACCAAAAAGTTCTATTTTGGTCTCATCCATCCACAAAACATTTTTCCAATAGCCTTCTGGTTTGTCCACATGATCTTTAACAAACTGCAGACGAGCAGCAATGTTCTTTTTGGAGAGCAGTGGCTTTCTCCTTGCAACCCTGCCATGCACACCATTGTTGTTCAGTGTTCTCCTGATGGTGGACTCATGAACATTAGCCAATGTGAGAGAGGCCTTCAGTTCCTTAGAAGTTACCCTGGCGTCCTTTGTGACCTCGCCGACTATTACACGCCTTGCTCTTGGAGTGATCTTTGTTGGTTGACCACTCCTGGGGAGGGTAACAATGGTCTTGAATTTCCTCCATTTGTACACAATCTGTCTGACTGTGGATTGGTGGAGTCTAAACTCTTTAGAGATGGTTTTGTAACCTTTTCCAGCCTGATGAGCATCAACAACGCTTTTTCTGAGGTCCTCAGAAATCTCCTTTGTTCGTGCCATGATACACTTCCACAAACATGTGTTGTGAAGATCAGACTTTGATAGATCCCTGTTCTTTAAATAAAACAGGGTGCCCACTCACACCTGATTGTCATCCCATTGATTGAAAACACCTGACTCTAATTTCACCTTCAAATTCACATACTTTTGCCACTCACAGATATGTAATATTGGATCATTTTCCTCAATAAATAAATGACCAAGTATAATATTTTTGTCTCATTTGTTTAACTGGGTTCTCTTTATCTACTTTTAGGACTTGTGTGAAAATCTGATGATGTTTTAGGTCATATTTATGCAGAAATATAGAAAATTCTAAAGGGTTCACAAACTTTCAAGCACCACTGTAAATATAGTTCACAGCACTGTATTTTGAACACAAGACAGTAAACAAACTTGGTAACCAAAAGTACTACGAGCCCTGATGCTACTCACAGCTTGGTGATGCTTGCAAGAGATGAGGCGAGTGTAATTGATAACATGTACATATGCTATATTTACTTTGTATTTATTAATGTCGGAAATACGCTCCGTATAACATGTATTTATTATTTTGAAAACCCACCAGCCGACTGATCTGGCACGTTTTAATTGCGCGACACTAATGACGTAAATCATGGCGCAGCGGAGTAGTGTCTCAAAGCTTTTTTTTTTTTAATTTTACCAATGAGCTCACTATATAGTCCTCTCTATAGAATTCCCTTGATAGTGCGTAGGGAGTAGTGAATGAGTGAGTGATTTCAGACACAGGGATAGTGTGGTTCACTATAAACAACCAAAGTGGGATCATCTTCATGGCAATATTGCGGAGTGTGTGTGTGTGTGTTGGGTACCTGATTTCTTGTTGTGTTCCCTTTCCATTCTCTCCAGGCTCTCCAGCAGGTAGTCCACTTTGTGTTTGATTTGAGTCAGCTCCTTCTTAATGGTTTGCAGATCATCAGCTCTCACTAAATACACACAAACAGACACGTCTCAATAGAAAACTTGGGAGTAGTGGACAAAACCATGGCACTTTTCCAATACGCAAACACTAATTGTGATTGGGACTCTGTGTGTGTGTGTGATGAAGTACTAACTGGTGCGGGAGGTTCTCTGGCTGCTCTTGGTGGAGAAGCTGCTCTTGGCACGGCGGCTGCCGCTCACGCTGACCCGCGGCCGCTTCGTGGGAATGACTGCGCGGGAGAGGGGAGGAGGGGGAGGAGGCACCCGCGAGGGGTACGTATACACCCTAACACCACACACACACAATGATGTTTCAACATTAAAACATTATTTTATTATAGAGGTGTGAAGTGTTGTAATTAAGAGAATAATAGGCCGCAATTTTTTTTCCAAGTTGAAGCTAATTTTTACTCGTAGTAGGGTACAATTGCTGGGTTGCATCCGATGTCACATCCGCCTCATTAAGCTACGGTCACACTACAGCTCCTGATGGGTTACCGATAAAAATGAGGCATTTTGGTGGCGATATACATGTGAGCTAAAAGTTGTGATCACACAGCAGGTGAACACTTAACTGTTACGCCTTTGCGTGCTTGACTCTGGCGCAGCTCAAGCGGCTGCACGCACTCATGGAGCACGTTGCGGGCGCGCTTGGGACCCGGTCATTATGGGAAACACCTGACGCTGATTCGAGTGCAAATCACCATGCACAGATCTGGATGCTGTTTTCACAGAAGCTCTGCGAAGTATCACGGTCATGTTTGTTTCTAGCCATGTTTAGACTCTGCTTTCTGTTTTGCTTTTGTAAAGATCACGCCTGCTAGTAAACACTCTTCCTGCATTTAGATCTGTCTACCTTGCAGTGTCCTGATCCCCAGATCTTTAACCCAGCCACATATAAAAAGTTGTTTGCCTCCATGCTCTTCCAGGTTTTCATCTGTGTCCCCATGTAGAACGATGTCTGCAGCACCAGGTAATTTGAAATGTTGGGGAAATCAACGGAGGGATAATTTTCCAACTCGTAAGGAAAAAAAAAATCCTTTTGTTAGCGTGTAAGGATCTAATCCCATTGAGTGGTTTCTATATCCACTTCTTTTGAGTGTACTTCTTGGTTTTAATAACTTGCTTGTTTGCTGGACACAAACATGGCAATAAGTTCTTGTGTTAATGGACCAGACTCCACTTTTGGATCATTAATCCCTTTTGACTGAGAATGGCCTGCATGCATGGCTTTATGTTGGCTTCTGGCACATTCAGACAGTTTTAAATACAATACCTACAATTAAAAAGTTTGTTTTTATTGCATTTATTTAATTCCTGGGCTCCCATCTGTAACAGGGACTGATGTTGCATCCCATTAATACACTTGACAGTAGATTATTAGACTCTATTAGACTAGAGAGCCAAAACAACTGGGGATCTTTTTTAATGGGCCTCGACTTGTTACAAGTATGAATAGGTGGGCCTCAAAGCAGATAATATCAAGAACTCCTGTCTCAAACACTTGACCACCAGACATCGAAATGATCTTTATTTACATAAAGATAAATGGGTTTTTATCCAGCACTTATTTAAAAGTGTGCGTTTATTTACTAACACATTTTACACTCATTGGGAGCTCTGCTTTTAGGCACTGCCTAAATATATATCCATTATCTATATTAAACATTTCAGAAGCATCATGTCAGTGTAGCATCATTACTTTTCGATGAAATTTTAATCAAATATCTGTTACAGTCTAAAATCTGTAGCAGTTAAATGAAGTTTACATGCATAGAACTACTTTATAAATAACTGATGGTACAAACCAATTATGAAACATTGATATCCTGATGGGTGGAATCTCTTCTAAGATGATCCCACCCCTATCCACAGGTCGTAAGGATGCACTGAATGGTTTGATGGGGATGAAAGTAATGTAACTCATTCTGTGCTCTTCACACACACCAGATTTTGTCCCAGTTGGAAAGTCTGGCAGCTTGTGGTGGCCAAACACTTTACAAAGACACTTCATTGTTTTTCCTGTCATTTGTCAACCGTCTGTACACAGAGGTGGACAGTAACGAAGTACATTTACTTGAGTACTGTACTTAAGTACACTTTGAGTATATGTACTCCACTTAAAGGGCTGATGACACGAACATGACTCTATGCAATTTCTTAAATAAACTATACAACATGGCAAACATGTTAGGTTTCTGCTATAATTACGTGAAAAGAAGCTGTTGTTATGCGAATATCCAACTTTTAATTGCACAGCGCAAAAAAACTGGGTCCGTGGCTCACGGCCATGTTGTGACGTCAGCGGAAGAACACGCTGCGGTTCACTGGCTGTTCTACTCTTGTTCTACTCAATGGAAATGGCGCATGAAAACGCCGGTGAACTCTCTAGTGCTAGCTCTTCCTCTTCTGGGAGTCTAGAATTGTGTTGATCTCTTCCGAATAGAATCTATGATAGCCTACCCTCTTTACCCTTTGCCTCTCGTTGCTAGGCGTCAGTTACATGAAAGCCGCAAGCTTTCACAAGCAAATACATGACTGATATCACGCCGACTTTATGATTACATTTATGATTATCATGTAGAATCTATAGCTCTACGCACCTTTATCTTATGTCGTTTCACAACACATGTTCTGACAGGAGGACTGTCTTTGGATCCGGCATAGCTACTAGTAGACCCCCTCCGGAATACTGGCAGTGTTGCCAGATTGGGAGGAATCCCGCCCAGTTGGGAGGTTTCAAGTGCATTTTGGTGGGTTTTGAACATATTTTGGGCTGGAAAACATCAGCAGTATCTGTTGCCAGATACTGCTGACGTTTTCCAGCCCAAAATATGTTCAAAACCCACCAAAATGCACTTGAAACCGCTCAACTGGGCGGGAAACCTCCCAATCTGGCAACACTGTGTAGGCACTGCTGATGGTAGTAACACACGTTTGTGCTGAACTGAACACCCAAGAGATTCTTTTAAGCTGGGAAGGGTGTCAAAGCAATCCAAATCGAAGTGTTCAGAGCACAGGACGGATGCTGGTGAGGGCTCCCACTTGTCACGAGTGCGCCTGACTTGCTTCACCCACTTCGCATGCAGCTCGGGATCTCTGGGAAACTTGAATAAACTTACCCCATCCTTGTAGGTTTTGGAGCAAAAGCCGGCAACACAACACGAAGGCATAATAACTTTATATATATATATATATATATATATATATATATATATATATATATATATATAAATAGTAATAATGTATAATAATAATACTAATAATGACAAACTGAACACCTGTCGCATCAACAACAAACTGGTAAGTTAGGAGGAAGGTTCTTTCGCTGACGTCATATAGCTCCTCCTTCTCCTGGGTGCTGCAGCCCTGTCAAATTTGCTCAAATAGCCGCGTTTTTTATCATAACTTGTAAAATAGGCGCCTTCGTGAATTAATATATGGATCATCGGGAATTACTTTTTATGTTATAAAACATCGCCAAAGATGTCAAAAACGTGTCATCAGCACTTTAAGTATTTTTTTGGCAACTTATGACTTTAACTTCACTACATTTCTATCAAGGTCCTCATTACTATGAAGCGGCTTTGAAAGTGGAATTTCTCTCTTTTCTTTTCTAAAACATGGTGTTTTTTTCGCAGGTGACACTGAGACAGCCCATCAGTAATCACTAGGGTCATGTCCATAGACTCTATAAAATCAAGTTCAGTGATTTCTCAGCAGCATTAATTTAACATGATCAGTTGATGGCAGAATGGAAGGAGGCGGTTCTTCTGGGGAATGCATGCACTCATGTTTCAAGTTTTCTGAAAGGAATAAAGAGTCGTTTTGTTTTAAATGTTTGCTATGTTTGCCTAAAACGGAGCAAAGCACAGCCTACAAAACTTGCCGTCCAACCTGCGGAAGCATATTGAGGTACGCGTATATAAACATTTTATTCCAACAGAAAGCTTGTAATGAAGTCTGTGCTTTTAGAGCTAGCGATAACGCTGCAATAGCTATGCAGTCTGGGTAGTCAAATGACTTTCTATGGATTTACCCGCCAAGTTACCATCGCCTTGTCCATGGCTAACGTTAACACATAGCTAGTTAACTTGGACACTGTTAGCTAGCATATAACAACGGAGTTATGCTAAGATGAATAACGTTAACTTATCTGAAGTCCTTTCAGAAATCTGTTTTAGCATAATCTTGCCAAATAAACAGAATGGAGAAATCTCTTTTTTTCTAGTAACGTTAACTACCCAATAGGAGTTTGAAGAGAGTTTGCTAGCATGTCAGGTGGAGCTTCACTGACTAGCTAGCTTAACATTAAACCACCATGATTCCACAGGCAGATTCATATGTGCATGAATACATACACTTACACGCACATACGCGAGACCTGTGAGATGGACAGTATTGTACTAGTCAGTCACAAAAAATTGTTGGAATTTTTTGTTTTGATGTCAGATGATGGTCTTGCATTTTTTTTGTCTTGCTTAAAGCACTGTTGCTGTTGAGCAGTTATTAAACTCGAGGTGTGGATCTGGGTTTTAATCAGGTTGGATTGCCATTTTTATTTTCTGAGCAAGCTGCATTTACAGCTATTCCACTGTCTTCCTGATGAACATACACATACATGTGTGCACACACTGGCGGAGCTGGGTCAGAACCCTACCATGCTGCTTTGTGGGGGTGGGGAGGAGTGTTACAATAAATAATAATAATGCCACTGGCTCTTTTTCAGTTCAGTTGTGTTTCATTTTGTAACGTTCTACCAGGCGTTTATTCGACAGGTTCTACAAGCTGGTCAGTAAATCCAGTCGGTTGCTTCAGAGGCATTAGGTTTTGTAAGCGTTGTGGCAATAATACAATGATGTGTTGACAGAAAATGTACTTTTAATACTTAATTATTTTAAAAAGCAAGTACTTCAGTATTTAACTTACGTAAAAATTTGACTGTACAACTTTCACTTGTATCGGAGGAACATTTGACCAGTGGGATCTGTACTTTGACTTCATTACTTAAGTTGGGGACTTTGTCCACCTCTGTATAACTCAACATCTAGAAAGTGGGAATGGATTTTTTTTTTTTTAAACAGCTCAGTCGAAAGGTTACACAGCAAGAGGGATGGGCGAGGATTTTGACTGCAGTTTTGGTTCAAATGAAAGTGCATATTTGGTCAGACAAGACTGAAAACGTGAACTGTAGTCGCAATGCATAAACTATTAAACAGATAAACAAGATTCAGTAAAAACGGGGGGGGGGGGGGGGAAGGGGAGTATTCACCTGTCATAGTAATCTCTCTGGAAGTCATAGTCTAGCTCAAACGAAGAACTGTAGAAAAAAAAATGGAGAAAAGGAAAGTGTTAACTCTATACAGCAGCATTAAAAGTGTATGTAATGCTTCTAAACCACACTATTTTCCTTGTAAAAAGCAACAAACATGTTGATTGACCATGTGTTTTCGAACCATAGCTGATCCAAAAGGCCATAAACTGATGGGAACTCAATAAGACCAGCTGATTTTCACGGAATCTGCCAAGACTGAACCGGAAGATCCCGAAGGGGTGTGTGATGTCACACGTGTCACAAAGATCCAGGTGTCAATTTTGTTCATGTGCGCAGCAGTGGTTACACCAGTCTCGATGTGGAATCACGGTTTGGAGAGAATTCTGATAGTGATTCTTATACATGTATGTAGGATGAAGGGGCAGAAGATTATCAAGGATATTCCAGAGTAAATGGTTATCTTTTCGAGCCCCCAAGACGAGAAAGTGCCAGTTCATGACAGTCTTCCTCTGTAGCGTGTGAGAGATGGAGAGATAGAGATCGAGAGATGTGCAGAACGCGATGGTTACCCTTCATCATGTTTTCCTGAACAAAACTAAAAACAAATCGAATCTCGCAATATTGCAATCTGAGAGCATTTAACACGTTTCGGTTAATAATTAATGATTGTGCGCATGCAGTTTTCTTCCTATTATCAGATATGATAAGATCGGATGTCACGAGCGTGTAAATGTTGCTCATAATCCTGCATCTGGTGCACTGTGTGTGTGTGAGAGAGAGATATAATGGGGGAAATCGACAAACTGTCCAAATTGTCAGATCAAATGTCATTTATTAAATAAATGGGTTTCTTTTTCCTCCAGTAATTCCCATGTGGTCGTTCTGGTGGTGGTGGACACTTGATGAATCAGATTTATTAGTAGTAGTAGGTGACACGAAATCTGCAAACTTCACCCGCTGTCGCTTTAGATTAGTGTCATTTCTCGGGAATTCGTGAACTGAATGTCCTGTCGTATAGGGATTTGAACATCCAAACACAACGCAGCGCTTTCCCATCGTTACTTTTAGGAAAATTCCAACAACGATATCCAATTTCAGCGAGTAAACAAACACGGAGTCAGATGAACCGAAATGACCCAGATAACCGGGGTTCCACGTGTGACATCATGCGAGATCAGCCCTGGGGCGAGGCTGCCTTTTTCCGGGATCCGGAAGCAGCGATTTATCGATAGTTTTGTGCTTGATGATAAAATAATTTATATTTCATTTCCCCCCTGCTTTATTCATTCGTTTTGGTCGTTACTAATGATATTCATTTTAAAGCATTATATTCACTTAAAAAAAAAAAGCCTGAAACGATCCAAACCTGTACATATCTCCTGCTGAGCGCTTGATGGTCTTTGATCTGTGAGGCTTTGGTTCACCAGCCAGGTTAATGTCTGCGAAAGAACGAGATCATTATGTCCACAGAATCAAAAGTAATTTTAGAAATTGAACAATTTTCTTGGTTCATAATCAATAAGGGAAAATGAAAATCCATTAACGCCTGAACGCTGTATAAACAACAGTAATGGTCCTGCACAAATGCCTTCCTGTTCGAGTCACAAGAGAAATTGCAAAGTGGCTTCTGCTGCTAATCACAGCTGTGACAATGACGATGTGGTTTGTGATCAACTTCATTATTGCAACTGACGCCCTTAACACGAGTGCGTTACTGAACTGGGGTACAGCCAAAATCATTTCCAGTGCTACGCTCCGTGTAGCTTTGCACCATTGCACGACAAAACTGGTTGCGCTTTAGAGCACATGCGTTGGATGGATGCATGGATGAGAATACGAGTCCTGAGATGATTACAGAAGCAGTTCTTAGGTACAAGTCTCCCATCTCTGGAGCAAAGATGCCCAACAATAATCCTTTAAACAGGGAGCTAAATTTTTGGAGCTTGGCTTTGAAGAACAGTCCACATTGTTTCGTTTTCTTCAGACAAACAAAGCGTGTTGAGAGCAAAATCAAATCAAGGCCGTCCTTACCCAGCACTTGTCCAACGACCATTCGTCCGTCCTCCCCGGCCACGGCGGCACGTGCGTTCCGCTCATTCGAGTACTGGACGAAGGCATAGCCCTTGTGCACTGAACAGCCCACAATCTTGCCGTACTTGCTGAAGATGGCCTCCACGTCGGCCTTGGTCACCAGCATGGTGTTCAGGTTGCCGATGAAGACGCGCGAGTTCAGAGAGCGCGGGTCCGTCTTGTTGGTCACGTTACTCGCCATCAGGCTGCTCGTAGTTGGCGAGTGACTGCGTAGGATCGAGGGGGTGGGGGAGGGGGGAGAGAGGCAAGGAAAAGGACGCGGAGGGTACAGGAAAGAGAACAGATGCCAGAATGACTATTTGGGGTGGCTCAAACGAGGCTAGCAAAAAAAAAAAAAAAAAAAAAGCTAAAAAGCAGTTCCACCGGGTCCACACACTGGTCGAACTACCATGAGATTTAAAATAATAGAATTATGTTAAACATACATATTTACAGATATTAAAAAAAAAACCTACCTCATATGAGGACACTAACAATGCAACAATGTTTTAGTACAGGTTTAAAAAAAAAAAAGCCATGTGCAAGAAGTAGAACATAAAAGACACCACGGAGCATCATTACTGGGTTTGGCACGTGCTTCAGGAAAGCAAAAATCATGTCAACTAGGCCACCAAAGGATTTGAACAATAGTTTTGTTCAACATTTTTGTTGCAGCTGTTTAAAAAATAAATAAACAAATAAATAAACACACTGAAACATTTATAATTTACTTTGTAAGGTGTTCTAAAATCACACACAGGAGTGATTTAAATAGCATTTAATACTTTACACAAAAACATGTTTACATATCTTGAGATTTACACATTAACACAAGATCTTTTTGTGTTTCATCTGAAATATTTATTTATTTTTTCTATCCACATTCACTGGATATGAGCAATCGTGTGCTCCGATTGGCTACTCTACTACTAGGATATCAGCTCGTATACCGTGAGGAGAGAAAAACAAAATGGCGGCGTACATCAAGTATTTAAAAGAAACAGAAATAGCTAAAAAGAAAAAAAAAAAATCCTGTTCCACACTCCAGCCCAGTCGGTGGCGGTAATGCACCTTTAAGTTCGTTTGCCAACCACCAAAAAAACCCTAAAGAAGAAAAAGAAAATGGCGGCGTTTTACTGAACCAACCGGGGACGAAATAAAAACTCTACTCGAAAACAAAACCCCCCAAAATTACAAAGCAACAAAATATGGAATAAAAGTCTCTGATGGGAAGAACATTTTTATTTTTCAAGAATTACTATAACATTTTTTACAAATTGCTACTGTCATTTCGCCAGTTTGTAAACGGAACTTATTTTGCCGGGCGTTTTGTACAAAGTTTTTAATTTATCGAATTTGCAAAAAATAAAAATGCTCCGTTTCTCAAAATCCAGTGAACGTGGATCGAATAAAAGTTATTCCGCTCAAGCTCGTCGTACACGGCTACGCACCTCGTCAGCTATCAGCTGACCCGATTTCATGGAATAACCATTTTTTAATATACACATCAATCAGTATAACCAAATATATACTACACCCCCCACAAAACACCTAGTTTAGCACTTCGTTATACAATTTGTGTGATCAGCAAATTCAATAACATCAACTCACAACGGAGAACGCAGGTCTTTACTAAACATCGCTCGCTCATTGCTGATTGGCTACAGCTCACAAGTGAGAATCTGGGGTAAATGGAGTACATACAAGCTTAAAAGAATCTACAGATGTTTTTATTTGTATTATATTAATTTATATATATACACACACGTCAGCTTGCCATTAGATGCGAGTATATAAAACGCTGAAAACCAAGCTAATCGAAGGTGGGTCATTAAACGTTTAAACATGGATAACTTCACATTAAACTTGTTTGCTCGGCTAACTTAAGAGACTGCTAAAGTGCACTTGTTTTTCCTTGTGATACGACATTTGCATTAATATTGACATTTTTCTGAAGTTGCTGTTGTGTTTGGTTTGGTTGTGTTATTGAACTTGCTGTCCCCCCCCCCTCCCGATTCTGAGGTTGTGTTTCTGAATTTGCTGCTGTTGTGTTTAAGAGGGTTTGCACTTACAGGGCATCATACTGTACCCCATACACTCCACTGAGAGGTTGGTGTGAGTCTTATTTTGCTCACATATGACCAAAAGAAAGATAAATCATCGTTTCTTTGCGTGTGCGCTTGGGCTTCAAATGTGCTGCAATTATTTTCAAGTCAAAATGGCATTAATAGCATAACATTAACACGAGCACAGCAGAGAAAAACAATGCTTAGGCAGTTATAAGATTACATTCTCTTCATCAGGTAGTACTATCAAATAGCAAGAACAGCACAAGCGGTGGAGAATAATGTACTAATGTAGCAGATTTCCTCTCTTGCTTTATGCTCTGTACTGTCGAATCCTGCAAATCCTGTCAGAAAGAAACATTTTACGTCAAAACACCAGCACAGATTTACAATTCGCTCATTCATTCACTACTCACTATATGGGGAATTACTATATAGAGGACTACATCGTGAATTCAATGGTAAAATGAAAAAACGCTTTCGGACACTAGTCTGTCCCGCTGGTATTTACGTCATTACTGTCGCACAATTAAAACGTGCCAGATCAGTCGGCTGGCGGGTTTTCAAAATCATAAAATACATGCATGTGTTTTTTTGATAAATCCATATTGCACTGAGCGCATTTCCCACATTAATCAATACAAAGTACCTGCATCTTTCGGTTCTTTTTAAATCAAGGCTGAACACTTTCTTCTTTGCTGCTGCCTTTTATTAAATCAAATTTGAGACTTTTAATTTGATTTCTTTCAGCGCAGCCGTAATGCATGATGGGGTATATTGCTTTGGTTAGTGACCATCGTTGTACACTAATTTTCGTGATGCATTGTGGTATACTTTGAGTGCACTATATAGGATGTAAATAATCCTCACTAAGGTTTCGGACAGCATTACAAAATGGCGTCCCCGTTATATAGTGCCCTATATAGTGAGTAGGGAGCGATTTCGGACACAGGGAAAGTGTACCAATTTGTTAAGGGATGTTTGGTTGGTAATGTTTTTGGAAACTCTCTCACTGATGAACCCTTTTATTTGGTTTTCTCCAAAATGGTGGAAACTGGAATTCAACAAATTTACGACCACCCCTTCAGTTGGATTAATTTGCACACACTATAGTCGCTGTCAAGAGTCTCACAAACTGTGACGACTCGATCACAGTACAAGTGCTTAAATATGGCTAGAAATCAGAGAGCCTGGACTTTTTTTTTTTAATTTGGGGTGGACATGTAAACACTTGGGTGGTGATTTTATTTTATTATTACTTTTTTTTTTTAACACAAATGTTCAGTAAATCAGGCCTGGGGTGTGTTTGTGTGCGTGAAGAGTACATTTTAAATAATTTCAAATTCTTCTTAAATAATGGATAAATTTGTTTGAATGTTAGTGTTTTATTTGGTTTGTCTTTGTATTAGGATTGGGCAACATGAAACCAAAACAAAAAACAAAAAAAAAACCTTAACTAAAACTGTGAAACACTAAAGAAATTAACAACCTTTATTGAATTTCGACAACACTTGGTAGAAAAAACAAACAACAAAACCACTATTGGAACATATTGTATGACCAATTCCTTGTCACGATAACAATAAAACCAGTCAGTCTTATAAAATATACTGATACCCAGATTACCTCAGAAAAATATATATTTTTATAAGCCGGTGTTGCAACATTTGAAAGAAACATCTTTTGCTCATACCACAAGTGCTGCTGAATTGATTGGTCAGGAGGTGTTGATTAAATTTTCTACAACAGCAGCTCTGACAATCGTGCCGGCTGGAATTCAGAATCACAGGTTTACTGTATATTAAAATGTTATTGTTTCAACAGTAAAAGATATTGCACAGGGATGGGCTGAACAATCTAACAGTAAATGAATAAAAATGCAATGTTATTTAACAAACAAAACTGTATAAATATCGATATGATGAGGTTTTCTGCGAGGAGACATTTAGCGTTTTGAGAAGGAGTCTCCAGTGTTCGCTCTGTAACATTTGCTCTCACAGGAACATGAGGATGGAGAACAGGGAGTTCTGTGAGACAAGCTTTTTTTTTTCTTTTGTCTTATTACTTTCAAGAGAAAGCAAGGGAAAGACCGTTTATAGCTGCTCCAATACCAGGTCCAAAAAAGTTGGGACGCTGTGTAAACTGTAAATAAAAGCAATGTGATGTGCAAATCATGGAAACCCTATATTTCATTGAAAATAGTACATAGCAAATGTTGAAACTTTTTTTTTTAAATATTTGCTCATTTTAAATTTAATGCCAGCAACATGTTTCAAAATAGTTGGAACAGGGACACCAATGACTGGAAAAGTTGTGTAATACTTAAAGACTCCGTGACAACAGGTCAGTAACATGATTTGGTATAAAAAATTTGGCAACCAAATTCTTGGCGCAATATGCTGCCATCCAGGCGATGTCTTTTTCAGGAAAGGCCTTGTTTATTTCAGCAAGACGATGCCAAACTGCATTCTTCACAGCTTCCAACTGCATGGCTCTGTAGTAAAAGAGTCCAGGTGCTAAACTGGCCTGCTTGCAGTCCAGACCTGTCTCCCATTTAAAACATTTGGTGCGTTATGAAGCATAAAATACGACAAAGGAGACCCCAAACTGTTGAGCAACTGAAATTGCATAACAGGCAAGAATGGGACAACGTTTCTCTTTCAAAACTACAGCAATTGGTCTCCTCAGTTTCCAAACATTTACAGGGTGCTGTTAAAAGCAAAGCATACCTGTCGATTCATCAGGAATAGCCATAAATCTTACAGATTCTTTGATTTGAATGAATGAATTTATTTTATTTTCGAACATGTATAAAAAAAAAAATGTATGTAACTATTTGTAAAAGAAAGAAAATGAGAAAGTGAAAAAAAAAGAATAAATGAAATAACAGAGCTAAGACATTACAATACACCGCACATTGTTCGAAAAAGGAGTGGGAAGAAGTACAATACTTTTTTAATTTCCCACCCCTTTTTTGATTTTCGTCAGGCTTACGGGTGTATTCTAATAATCTTACAAATTCCAAAACTTCGCCAAAACATTTTTATTTTGCAAGTATTTTTTACCATGTGGTCAAAGTGCGCATTACATGCAAAACAAGCAATAGACAATCAAACTGGAAACCATCGCGTTACGCAGGCAGAGGGTCTTATTCACAACATTTTGGCTATTATCGTCCTGCGACCAGGTTTGCTAGGTGCTTGAAAGCTCAGACTTCTATATTATAATCGAAAGTCAAGTGTCCACATGAAACCAGAGAATATTTCGCAGCATCGTGAGCTGAACAAAAGAGCCGTTCTGTTTTTCCAGTCGAGTAGTTTTGAAAGAGTATTCAACATACATGGGAACTCTGGCAAAAAGAACAAGATACGGCGGGAGGTTTCTTCCTGAATGGGTTGGCCAATTTAAAGGGCAGATTATTCCCGCTGTTTTAGTAAAATGTTTTACTATTTCATCTGTACGTTCCACTTGCAGATTCTTTTCAAATAAGTCAAGTGTACAACATACAAACACTTGTACGTTAATATTGAGCCTAACTCTGAAAAATATTTTTGAATTCTGGAATGGACATGAACTTATCATAAATTACGATGTGGAAAAAAGTGTAAGTGAAGTTTTTCCTTGTTTGTTTTGCCCATATATTATGCCTCAAAAAACAATATATATTTTGCATTTTTAGTTTGTAAGAATTTATCTTCAATAAGGGTTTTTGCGAGGGCTTATAAGGCTGTACTCCGAAATGGGTTGCCCGGTATGGAAGATGTCACGCGACACAGTGGTCAATGTGCCCGTCCCAACTTTTTTGAAACATATTGCTGGCGTCAAACTCAAAATAAGCATATATTTTTCCGGCAACATTAAAATTTCTCAGTTTCAACAGCTGATATGTTGCGTCTGAACTATTTTCAATGAAATGTAGGATTTCCGCGATTTGCAAATCGTCATATTCGGTTTTTATACACAGTATCCCAACTTCTTTGGAAGTGGGGTTGTAGTAACTTTTCACAACGTTAAATAGATTTTAACCTACATGTAGTTCTTAAATTAAAAATAAATAAATAAAAAGTTGTTGCAGAAATCCTGTGGCACAAGAGAGAAAACAAAACACTTCAGGATATGCTGTGATAGGAAAATAACAGTGACTCGTGTTGTTGGGCCTCATCACCCGATTAGTCGTCGATTATTTTCCTATAAAAGCATGCCCTGCTGGCTTTATGTTATTACACATTACATGATGTGAGCCATTTCATGATGAATCAGCAGCATTAGAACACAAGCAGTGCAGTTCTTTGTGTGTGTTTATGTGAGAATAAAGTGTAAATGATCCTTAACTCTACAGGGAGTGTGTGGGATGCTCTATTTATACATCAGAATGCATTGAGGGTTTGATATATTTGTATGCAATTCAGTATACAGAGGGGGAGGGGGAATAGTCACTCACTCCATTCTGTGTTATTCGGGTCGAGTCGTCTGTCTGCCTGATTCTGTTGGAGAAAAGAGGGGTCATTATTGATCCACTGGTGAGCTGGTGCTCAGCAGTGCATTCAGGGTAAAAGGGAGGTGGGTGTTCGCCTTCACATTCCCGCATCAAGCGGCAGTGACATGTCAACACCACCCTCCCTCCCCCCTTTTCAAGGTCACACCAACAACCGAAACACAGGCAGAACTACCACCACCCAGTGGCAGAACGAAGCAATGACTACTGTTGTGTGAATAAAAGAAGAAAAAAAGGGACAGGAAACTGATGAGTTTAAGTAGAGCTGGCTGTGTACCAACAGTGCTTTTAACATGCCCTCGTTATGTAAAAGCTAAACGCTTGGAAATACGACTATATTAAAAACGACCATATACTACTAATTGAAAGGAACTCTCTGAAGCCATTGTGCCTCCTCTTGAGCTCCAAGTGGACATCCATGTGATGCAACAAGTGATACGTACAGGATATTCCACGGTGGCGTGAAGATATGAAGAAGTTTGTGTTGTGCTGAAAAGTCTCACTCGTGAAATATATTCACCACTCGAACATAAACGTCATATCTTCACACCACCGTGTAATGTTCTTTATATTATATGGACACACCCACCAAAAAAAAAAAAAACCCAAATTAACCAAAAATTTTAAATTTTGAACCGGTTCGCCATTTTGACAACACACATCAAGTCAGGGGGAAAACATTGGGAGTGACGCCATTGGTAATTATTATACATACAGGACACTTTTTCGATGGAATAAAAACATGCGCTCTATTCCCTTCTCGCAGGTTTCATTCATTTGGTTTGACAGCATGCAATATTATCATATTGCTTCTCGTGTGTATGACATCACTCTACCCAATGGAGAACGAGCGTTGAATATGGCTAGCGATATCACACACTTGTCAAGACATCATGACATCGCAAATATCCAATGAGAAACTTTTCTGCTGTGCGTGTGCAGAAGCATTTTTGTTCGCTGGGAAAGAGAAAGACGCGTCAAACACCCGAACAGCTACTAAAACGTCATTAGATATCTTCATGCATATTTGCAAGAGAAAAACATATCAATGGACATCGAAAAACTGGAAGAGAGAATGTGTGCATGTATAATGATAATGGCTGTAGTTTGTATGAAAAATACGAGTGGCGTATTTCCCAGTAAAACACTTGTGTCCATATAATAAATAAGAGTATGAAGCACAGTCGACGAGGGCATATTAAAACCAATACTGGAACAACAGTGTGAACATCCTAAATATCATCCGAGTCAAACTTAAACAGGACAGCCAAGTCTCCCAAATGTTGTACGTACGGTGCATCGTATATGGTGGTGTTGCTTATTTCTCCAAAAGAGCCATTTGCGTCTCGATATTCATTGGCACAGTTACTTTACTGTCAAGCTGTGGGAAATTTTAGGCTATTTTAGTAAATAGCTATGTGCTGATACTTATAGGAATTGATCTGCTTGGACAAAACATGCAACACGATATATGATGCAGCCGCACATTGAATATCAAAGATAAGGAAATGAATGTATTCTGAGATGCATTACGGTTACGCTTAAAAGATCCTGGATCAATGGACAAAACAACATTCAGACTTTTACATATGCTTGTGCACTTTATTTATTTTAAAAAGGTCTATAGTAGCAAACATCCCTGATGAAAAATACACATTACAGACCATGCCTCTGGAGGCTTGGATTTGAGTTTTAATTACACAAGGTTTATGATAGGACTATAATTATAAACTACTAACTAGCAGACCATAGTCCACATGCCTGGCCCACCACAAACACTTTAAAAAAAAACAAACAAAAAAAAAACAACAAAAACTGACCATATTTCACTGACTAATATCTTAACACAAACCAGCTTGGCTAAGCCAATGACATACATTTATCTAAATTATTTCGCAAAATGCTACTCGTTAGACTCTCACATTTAAAAAAAAAAAAAAAAAAAGGCCGACTACAAAAGCAAAATATTGAAAGACTGAAATATAATAGCCTGGGCCCGCCCATCCTAAGCGTGACGCAACACGAGGGCCTGTTGCGAGCTTAGTCTGGCCAGGCAAGCTATCTACAGCTCTTCCAAGCTCCCGAAAAATCGGGAGCCAATCAACTTTGAGCATCTCCAACGGCCCTGGGTAGAGGCGTGTTCAAGGCAGTGACGTAGTAGAACTGCGACCGGAAGCCATAGATTGTTTACAGAATCTATGCCGGAAGCACTTCATTCACGCTTCCGCATCTATTACGCATAGATGCTGTATTGAAAGCATTCAACGGGAAGTTCTCCTTGAAAACGGAGCAAAGAGCAGCCCTGGAGGTATTTATTGAAAGGAAGGACGTTTTCGCCTTGCTCCCGACCGGCTTCGGTAAGAGTTTAATCTACCAGTTAGCCCCGTCGCGTCACATACGTCAGAGGAAAGAGTGATGTGATTGGTTTAAGCTTCATCACAGCCTTTTCTGGCTTCGACCAGTAGCAAACTGAGGCATTTCAGGGAGGCGGGTCAACCATGCCTTTGGGAAACGGTTGGGCTTAATATCTTGGCCAGACCAATAGCTCGGAGAGCTTTGAAGTCGCGTTAGCCAGGCTAGAAATATAAGGAGTGAAATATCAGGAATTATTATACACACAGGACACTTTTTCTGATTGAATAAAAACGTGCTCTATTCCCTTCTAGCTGGTTTCATTCGTTGGTTTAATAGCACGCAATATTGTCATCATATCGTTTCTCCTACATGTATTACATCACTCTACACCAGGGGTCGGCAACCCTAGGCACGCGTGCCACAACTGGCACGCCGAGGAATTTCCAGTGGCACACTGACGATGATTCACAAACCTAATTATTGAACACATTAAAAATGTTCAAACGTCATCTTGAACGGTCATTGGCTGTTGCATGGCGAGCCTGCTCTTTTAGCATGCCTACACAACAATATAGCACCCCCCTCCCAGTGTTGCCAGATACTGCTGATGTTTTCCAGCCCAAAATATGTTCAAAACCCGCCAAAATGCACTTAAAACCACCAATCTGGCAACACTTCCCCCTCCCCATATTTCTCACGAGACGGGCCCACTTGATGCAGCAGTTGCGCTAAGATGGCAAAGAAGCCGACAGTTCGGGCTTTCCTCTCCTCATGGACCAAAGAACATGGGTTCGTTTCTCAGAGGGACCGTGCTGTGTGCAAGTTGTTTTGAAAGTGCTGTGTGTCGAACATCCAGTGTTAAACGTCATTTCGAGGCAAAGCACGAAAAGACTTTCAAAGATCAGGTAGATAGGGACGAATCACTCTCATGCGCAGTGTGCGGGTATGGGAAGCAAGCCCACACTTTAACAGTCTTTACCTCAGCTAAAAACAATGCCACTGAAGATAGCTATATAATTTCTCACTGCATAGCTAAACATGGAAAGCCGTTCACAGACGGTGAATACGTTAAGGAGGCCTTTCTCTCCGGCTCGGATAGTCTTTTTGAGGGGCTGCCAAATAAAGAGACAATAAAATCAAGAATAAAAGACATGCCCGTATCAGCCAGAACTGTTGAGCGACGAATTGGTGAAATGGCAGAAAACGTACATGTGCAGCAAACAACTGGCATAAAAGATGCAGCGGTATTTAGCTTTGCGCTTGACAAAAGCGTAGATGTGAATGATGTGGCACGTTTGGCAGTGATGGCAAGATATTGTGATGTGACTGTGAGAGAGGAGCTCTGCTGTTTAAAGCCAATGAATCCTGCTGGGCATCTTTACCCGAAAAGTTCAACTGTCTTCGCAATATCGCACTGGCTTTATTGTCAGTGTTCAGATCAACATATCTGTGTGAACAGATATTTTCGCACATGAAGAATGCACTTTGCCCCTCCCGAAGTCGTCTGACAACGGGCCATTCGGAAGCATGCGTCCAACTCAAAGTGACCAATTACCATCCCCACATCTCGGAGCTAAGTAAGGGGAAGCAGGGCCAGGGATCACACTGACTGATCGGCAAAACATTTATTTTGTAACAAGGCTACTTCAAATTTGCAGTTTATTGTTAAAGGTCCCATGGCATGAAATTTTCACTGAGGTTTTTTAACGTTAAAATGAGTTCCTCTGACCTTCTTAAGTCACCCCAGGGGCTAGAAATTTCATAATGTGTAAACCAAACGATGCCCAACATTTGAGAATGGCGCGTCAAAACGGCGCATTGATAAACTCTTCCCTTTACTACGTCAGCAAGGGAGATGATCCCCACGCCCCCCCCGGATTCCCACCCACTGTATGGATTGCCCCGCCCACCTCAAAAGTTGCCACCAAACATGAAAATTGCGCTGTACATGGATGTGACAACACAGAAAGGAGTCTGTTTTTACTGCCGACGGGAGAGCCCCTGAAGACGCAGTGGCTTAATTTTATTTACTCCAATAATACGCCGTCGAGTCTACCTAAGACGGTGTATGTTTGTCGGAAGCATTTTCCTGATGAATGTTTCCACAACTTGGGACAGTACAGGGCAGGTTTTGCACATCAACTGTCACTGAAGCCTGGGTCCGTACCAAGCATCCCTGCCGCATCAGCCACAAACACCGAACAAGTAAGTGTATAACTGTTAAGTCGTTTTGCCGTGTTTTAAAATCGGTGCGTTAGCCTTGCAATGGCTACATTAGCTGTGTAGCTAACCGCTTCCTGCAGTTAGCCAGGTACTCTGCACTACAAAACCAAAAAGCATGCAGCATGCTCTGTTATAATAGCCAATCAAAACAGTTTTTACAAAGACACCCACATTCTTTTTTTTAAGTCACTCGTTCATTTTATTTGTTTGTTTGTTCAGTAAAAACCCAAACATTTGTTGAATTTATTTTATTTCCTCGCGTCACATCTTAATGACGTCAGCGCGCGGTATTTTTCCCTTCGCAGTTTGTTCCTTCTCTCTCGCCATAGTAAGACACCCACATCCGCTTGTTCTGACCCACTGGAGGTAGCGTCACAGTGCTGTTAGCCAATCAGAGGTAACACGTTTACATGTCATGAATATTAATGATAAGACCCGCCCCCACCCTCTATCCTTCCCCGCCTCCTGCTTCTCATTAGCAAAACGACGCACTGGGAAAAGCGCTGAAATGGGGCTTTCTCCCAGGAGGCTATATCTACATGCCGAGGGTTCATTTCGAGAAAGGCTGCGGATATAACATCCGGAAACCTCCACGAGCCCGTTTAAAGCATCAACAAACCACCATGCCATGGGTCCTTTAAGCCACTTTATGTAGGCTACTTGTCAATGTTCTCTGACACTCGTTATTTAACTTTTTTTCTGTAGTTTTATTATTCATCAGTTCCATTTCCATTAGGCTGCTACGTCTTTATTGTGAATAACTTGGGCCTGTTACCTACTGAAAGGTTTTGGATGTTATTTTGTGAATTTGTATAAGCTGCTTGCAATGTTGTTATCCAATGTGTGTGTGTGTGGGTTCTTAAACCTTGTGTGTGAGGTTAATGGCATAAAACAAGTGCAATGGTGTTTTACATTTGCTCAAAGCATTAAATATCCATATCCGTCTAAAACGTGTGGCGTCTAATTACACATTGTTAACAACACCTATTTGAATGGCACACTAACTAACAAGAACATTTCTAATTGGCACTACATGGCAAAAAGGTTGCCGACCCCTGCTCTACACAATGGAGAACGAGCGTTGAATATGGTTTACGATATTGCACGGTTGTCAAGACAACATGACGTCACACGTCGGAGACGTAAAGCTTCCGCACTAGCGTGACAATTTGCAAACAAACATGGCCGCCAGGTTTGCTGCGTTAAAAACAGAAGACTTTGAGAAAATTTTGAAAGAGAAAGACGTGCTGAACACCCGAAAGCTCTGTGTTATCTAGCGACCCGTCGAGCTGCCTTTTCGACGGCCAATACAAGAAATCGACGGGTAATTTCCTGCAGTGACGGGCTTCGAAAATTCCTATTAGAGAAAATTATGCTGAAACAAAAACGAGCAATGTTAGTTGCACTGGCAGATGAAGAACGTCAGCGGACGAGTGGGGACCCCAAACACCACAATAAAATCCGTGTTTCTCAGGTACAATGTTTGCTCTCCCTTATTTCTGAAGCAGGACGTGATTTGCTACTCAGAACCGATAGCGCGCTCCCATTGGCCAGCGCGCGGCACGGCAACCAACCATAGTCCTTGTTTCATACTACAGCCAGGTTCAGCTGTAGGTGCGTGAGAAAGCTCGAATCAGCGATGTCCAGAAGTGCTGACGACCGGCGGTTTTCTCTGGCTCCACAGACCGTCTGCGCTGGCTACTCAAGCCCAGGAAAAAAAAAAAAAAAACTTGCCTTCCAATGTTCAAGTGATTTATATCGTCTCCGCTGCCCATAATTTGCTACAAATCCAATTCTTCCACCATGAAATTGTCTTTGATTCGAGTCTAGCATGACTGAAAGTGACGCCATATTTGTTGATTGATTCTTGTGCTCTGATTGGCTGAGCTGGACCACATGACCACACTGTATATGTAGTTGTGTTACAGAGCTAGGCAGCGTACTACAGAGGGTAACTAAGAAAGCCAAGCACGCACACATCTGGAGGGAAATTTCATACACGTTTTGCACGTATTTTACAGGGAAACGGTTCGTAACGTATTAGCTGAGAATGCACCAGAAGGCAGGTCAATTTTTTAAAAATTCCCTCAAAATTAACCCCCATACCTGCCTACCTTTTTCTTTTTCCTGGCTACTTCAGATTTTCTGGAGAACCCTGTCTAATGCTTACACACGCTCTACATGTACGTTAGCTTCTGTAGTTGGGACAGCTATTACCAATTTACCACACCGTACTAATCAGGACTGAGCTTTACAAATTTAGGCACAAAATTGCACGTGCTATAAAACGGCAGAAAATAAAGAATTTTCTTGAAATGATTTGATCTGACGGATTCCTTTTTCAGAAATTCACTACCTAAAACACTTTAGTTTAAGAGCTTCTCCCAAATGATTTTTCATGCCAATATTGCACCAGAGGGCCCCAAATTTGCTTCAATATTTCAAATTTTCCACGAGGGGCATGCCCCCAGACCCCCCCCAGCAGTTCTTTGCTCGGCCATCAGACACCCTTCTCTCAATTTCTAAAGGAATTTCATAAAATCCCGAAAGGAATGTGCATGTATACTACTACTACTTACAATAATGGCGCTTTTCTCATGGTATATCAGATATATTCCATTCAGCTGGCATGATACTGAACTCATCTTCGACTCATTCAATATCATGCTAGCTCAATGGAATATATCTGATATACCATGAAAAAAGCGAGCCAATATTATTTAAATGTCGCTCAGATCCACGATGTATTTCATATGAAAAGCGCGAGTTTTTCAACATGAGAAGATAAACTGCACATATTCAAGCCAACATTTGATGTTTTGGTGGCATGGTGGTGTAGTGGTTAGTGCTGTCGCCTCACAGCAAGAAGGTCCTGGGTTCGAGCCCCGTGGCCAGCGAGGGCCTTTCTGTGTGGAGTTTGCATGTTCTCCCCGTGTCCGCGTGGGTTTCCTCCGGGTGCTCCGGTTTCCCCCACAGTCCAAAGGCATGCAGGTTAGGTTAACTGGTGACTCTAAATTGAGCGTAGGTGTGAATGTGAGTGTGAATGGTTGTCTGTGTCTATGTGTCAGCCCTGTGATGACCTGGCGACTTGTCCAGGGTGTACCCCGCCTTTCACCCGTAGTCAGCTGGGATAGGCTCCAGCTTGCCTGCGACCCTGTAGAACAGGATAAAGCGGCTACAGATAATGAGATGAGATTTGAGGTAGGGCTGTGCGATGTCCCCTTAATTGGCATCGACGATGTTTACAGTGCAAACATCGTGATGGACGATCATATCGTGGGCGGGGGGGGATTTTAATACCACATTATTAAATATATCATTATTATTAAAAGTATTAGATACTCATCTGAGGCTTTGGCACGTTAAGAAAAAAAAGCACTAGGTGATGTGGAATATTTGGCCTTGATAACGGATATGTGGTCCAGCTGCAACATGATGCCCTATATGTCAGCTACCGTACATTATGTGGACCCACAGTGGGCAATGCAGTCCAAATGCCTGCAGACGGGTTTCATGCCAGAGACACATTCAGCGGACAATTTAGAAGACGCATTGCGCGAGACACTTGCCGAATGGAAAATAGAGGAGAAAAAGATCGCCTGCATAACAACGGGGCGAATATTGTCACAGCCATCAGGCAATTGAAACGGCCGTGGTTAAGTTG
The DNA here is from genome assembly GCF_027579695.1 of Neoarius graeffei. Taxonomy (NCBI): domain Eukaryota; kingdom Metazoa; phylum Chordata; class Actinopteri; order Siluriformes; family Ariidae; genus Neoarius; species Neoarius graeffei. Next base: position 48,171,336 of record NC_083571.1, on the reverse strand, counting down.
TTTTGGGCACAATTTGAACCTGGCCATAACCAACTCGCTTGCGCAACAGAGGGCCAGCACAGACCGAGCGTTTGGAGTTTGCCGAGCAGTCAACACTGCGTTTGCGCACAGCTGGCTCCGGAGAGATGAGCTGCGCAAAGCGCAGGTGGAAATGAACCTCCCCGAGCACTCACTGATCACGGCAAGATATTAATCTGCTCTAACAATGAAAGACTAGTATTCAAACTATGAGAAGAAACTATACTTAAGCTATTACTCATTGTTTATTTACACCATATCAATTGAAGATGCATTTCGGCCTTTAGTGCGCACTTGAACGCGCTAATTTTTCCAATTTATTAGTGTTTGAATTATTGCAACAGCTTTTAAAATCATGATTTAATTTTTTTTTTTTTTACTGTCTTTACATTTGTCAGAATCACCTTCATTCTTCCATTTGGTTTGACATTATGGCTTAGAGTGGACCATTTTGAGACTGAAAGTAGGCCTATTTACCAGATTAAAGTTATTTGACCCCCCAAGCAGCAAAAGATGGAGGACATCCAACACATCCCCCCCCAGAGTGTAAGTGATGTCTTCAGACACACCCTATATTAAGTTAGCTAACGTTATGTTACGAGTATTCATAGTGAGGTCATGTTGGAATATAATATCACTTCATAAACATCTTCAAGTTAGCTAGCCATAGAAAATTACTTTTTTTTTTTTTACATTATTTCAAATGAGCACAGTCAGTCTACTACTGTACTACTTCACTCAACACATAAATCAGAGTCGTGGTCGGCAGTGGAGAGGTGAGTGAAAAATTACAGAAAGAAGAAATAAGCTCTCTGACTTTCTAATTACAAATCAATTAGAACTATAAATGGTTCATATGGCATTTTAATCTAACTCCTTGTTAAAAAGATGTCAAAGATGTTTGTTCTATTGTAAAACAAACTGATAAAAAAAAAGGTACTGTTGTAAAAAATTGGTCATAAAAAAAAAGGGAAGACTTAAATATGACTCCTTTAACTGTTTGTTCAGGTCCAAATGCTCTGTAACAGGAGCCACGGTGAGGGGCCCTGCAGGTGGCCATCCTCATCCAGCACCCAAAAAAAATTCAACTTAGGGGAAACACTGGATATGTACTACGGGAAGCAGCTCACGGACAAACTACAGGACACAAGTAGCAATTTGTAATTGCATGAGGTGAACAGGGATAAAAACTTACAGACTGACGGTGTGTAAGACACCTGCATCGAAAATTAAAGTGAATGATAAAGGGGAGAAACAAAAACACAAATGAGAATCAGATGGGATACAAATTACAAGTCATAACTGGGTGCTCTGAAGGTCTGAGTATGATGAGCAAGTATACGAGTTAAACTCAGTGTTCATCCTAATCCTCTGCTTCAGTCTCGAGCATGCTTCACTATTCCTTATTTATTTACTGTAAAGGAGAACCAAAGTCGGCGGCACGGTGGTGTAGTGGTTAGCGCTGTCGCCTCACAGCAAGAAGGTCCAGGTTCGAGCCCTGTGGCCGGCGAGGGCCTTTCTGTGTGGAGTTTGCATGTTCTCCCCGTGTCCGCGTGGGTTTCCTCCGGGTGCTCCGGTTTCCCCCACAGTCCAAAGACATGCAGGTTAGGTTAACTGGTGACTCTAAATTGACCGTAGGTGTGAATGTGAGTGTGAATGGTTGTCTATGTGTCAGCCCTGTGATGACCTGGCGACTTGTCCAGGGTGTACCCCGCCTTTCGCCCGTAGTCAGCTGGGATAGGCTCCAGCTTGCCTGCGACCCTGTAGAACAGGATAAAGCGGCTACAGATAACGAGATGAGCAGCTTCAGCATCATACTGTGAGATTCTGTTCAAATTGTTTTTTTTCTTCTATGAAGCCTGAGCCATTTATTTTATTAGTTTATAATTGTTTAATTTAGTCTTCAGGAGAGACTGCCTGCACACAGTACTAGTATTAATAGTTTTTTTTTCTTACATGAAAGCTGAGGCATTTATATTATATTTTAAGGTAACTTCATGTTGTGCTGTGAGGTTCTCTGCACTTTAACTTTTGAACCAACAGGAGCATTTGGATAAGTAAAGCCTATTTTTCTGCATTTTTGTAGTCCGGGTAATCTTTTATATTGGTAAAGTTGTTTATAGGACCATTTCTCAGCGTCTTTGTTTTTTTAATCAATAGTTTTTCAGTAATAACTTAATATTAACATATCACTCAATTTTAATCACAAAAAGAGAAAATCGCAACAATTTCTCGCAACTTTCACTTCCTCCCGCAATGTAACCGCAACAAAAACCTAAACAACACCGCAACTTTCATCGCAATTTTTTGGAAAACCCCCCACAACATCAGACATTTTAGCCTGCAACAATCACAAAAAAGGCCCGCGGAATCCTGGGAGGACTGATTATTGGTATGTCCTTCACTACATGACTAATTACCGCATTACTCGCACGGGGCGCTAGTGTCAATGCTTGTTGACACAGACAGCGTCTGAGAAGGTTAAATAATAAATAAAAAAATAATATGTAATATTTGGGCAACCATGTTCTGAGTTCGGGCAACCAGATTTCTACAAATGGTTGCCCGAATGGGCAACCATGTCTCAAAGTTAACGTAGAGCCCTGGAAAGGTTAAGATAGTCGATGTAACCTAATTGGTATTAAGGTTGTCCCAACATCACCTACTGTATAGCAAATACTGACCAGCCAAACTCGAATCATTCAGAAGAAAGTGGCAGAAAAAGAGAAACTCAAAAGTCCAATATCCTTTTGTAGTCTATAGTAAATGTGCCACAGAAGCTACAGCTATTGGCAAGAAAATAGTTATACAATTGGGTTGATGAGCTTTATTTTTTTTACACCATATCTGTCTGCTTTTTAAACAACATGGACAGGAAAATGCAAGTCCGCAGGTGGCGGGTTTGTTTTATTTTTAAAGTAGCCAAAAAAAAAAAAAGTCTGCAGCCATCAAGATCTTGTTTTAAATCAAATCAAAATTAAATCTAATCAAATTCCTCAGTCATAAGCTATGGTAAACGAAGAGAAAACGCAAGCTCAAATAGTGTATCTACAATGTACAGACATATCTGTTGTAAAATATACTGCAAAGATTGAGAGAGGGTAAGAAAAAGGATTGTTAAAAGGCAAATCAGAAACGCTTCAACTAGTTTCCCATGCAGAGAAAAACAAACAAAAAACAACAAAAAAAAAAACAAGACAAGCAAGCCTGTCCGGTTTTAGGTTCTTTTATGCTGGAAAAACTGCTAAAACCTGAGAACCTGGGACTCTCTAAATCAGCCTCTCTCAACCGGGGTGCCGTCAAAAAGTTATATATTCTAACACTGAAATAAATAAAATGAATTAAAATTAAAAAAAAACCAATAGTTACACTAATGCAGGTCATCGCCGCCTCATGCATCATCAAAATTTGTCTCACGACCCCCTTTCCCGAGTCACAACGTCACTGCTGGGGTCAGCGTGACTGCGTATATTTTATATGGGGATGCCGTGAGAACGTGCATACTTCTGAAGGGTGCCGTGACTGAAAAAAGGTTGAGAAACGCTGCTCTAAATGCATCAAACGACATTTCATCTTCTGTTCTCCATTTTCAACTTTATTCTGATTTCTGAAATCTCGACTATATACACAAGGCTGTTTTTACCTAATCCTGCAAGGAGTGTACTAAAATACAGGCGGTCCCAAAAAAAAGTGTCCATGTATGGGGAAATTAACACTTTTTAGCAAAACATCCTTGACATAATCGCCATTTCGCTGTAAATGGACACGGAGACGTCTCTCCCACTCATGATGAACTCGTGTTAACAAAATCTGATGCTTTGTATGCGAGTGTGCCCCTTTAAAGCTTTGTGTATTAGCCTTGAGAATGATTTCAATACGTTCTTATTTTGTCAAAGGCATTCTTAAAGGAACAGTCCACCGTACTTCCATAATGAAATATGCTCTTATCTGAATTGAGACGAGCTGCTCCGTACCTCTCCGAGCTTTGCGCGACCTCCCAGTCAGTCAGACGTGCTGTCACTCCTGTTAGCAATGTAGCTAGGCTCAGCATGGCCAATGGTATTTTTTGGGGCTGTAGTTAGATGCGACCAAACTCTTCCGCGTTTTTCCTGTTTACATAGGTTTATATGAGCAGTGATATGAAACAAGTTCAGTTACACAAATTGAAACGTAGCGATTTTCTATGCTATGGAAAGTCCGCACTATAATGACAGGCGTACTAACACCTTCTGCGTGCTTCGGCAGCGCATTGATACGGAGCTCAGATATCAATGCGCTGCTGAAGCGCGCAGGTGTTAGTACGCCTGTCATTATAGTGCGGACTTTCCATAGCATAGAAAATCGCTACGTTTCAATTTGTGTAACTGAACTTGTTTCATATCACTGCTCATATAAACCTATGTAAACAGGAAAAACGCGGAAGAGTTTGGTCGCATCTAACTACAGCCCCAAAAAATACCATTGGCCATGCTGAGCCTAGCTACATTGCTAACAGGAGTGACAGCACGTCTGACTGACTGGGAGGTCGCGCAAAGCTCGGAGAGGTACGGAGCAGCTCGTCTCAATTCAGATAAGAGCATATTTCATTATGGAAGTACGGTGGACTGTTCCTTTAAAGGCTAGCTGAAATAAATAAATATGAAAAATTTTGGAAGTCATTTTGCGAAAAAGGGATAAGGCCTAGAAAAAAAAAAATTGCATGCTTTCGGTCATCCGCCCGACCCTGCCAAAACCTCGCCGACCCTGTACATATTTTAACTAGCTCATTCAATAAAGAACTCAATTTCTAAACAAAATACATAGAGAAAATGATCAACAACGCGACATGCAGTCTGTGTGGACTCGTTTACTTAAGACGATACACAAAAAAAATCCGTTCCGGGCGCTGCCATGTTGATCGGTCACATGACCACGTGTTATCGCGATCACATTATCACTTACGGGAGTTTGTCGAGACAAGAACGAGAACATGGCGACCACCAGTGGCACCATGATTTTTAAAATTAACTTTTTATGTTGTAATTTTTCAATAATTTCGTCCTTTAAATCAAATCTCAATTTAATTCAAATTTATAATTTACACCACCCAACACAAGATATAGCACACAACCTTAAAACATCCACTGTATCAGAAGACATGGGTCACACACGACCGTCAACAACGGCCCCACATGGAATAGAAATAGCTGATGATATAAATCTGGGTGATCTGCTCCATCGCTAAGTATTTTATCACTAATGTGAAGCTGCATAGTCAACATGGAAAATGTAAAAAAAAAATCCGACTGTCCGGAAAACCACCGGAAAAGGTTTTAAACAAACGCAACAAACACAAGTCGGCATAAAACACTCGATAGTTACAATATAATAATTATATGTATCTCACACAGAATTTTCGGAGATATATCGCACAGCCCTAGTCTGAATCTTCGCTTCATATATCTCATCTCATTATCTCTAGCCACCTTATCCTGTTCTACAGGGTCGCAGGCAAGCTGGAGCCTATCCCAGCTGACTACGGGCGAAAGGCGGGGTACACCCTGGACAAGTCACCAGGTCATCACAGGGCTGACACATAGACACAGACAACCATTCACACTCACATTCACACCTACGGTCAATTTAGAGTAAAGGCCTCTGCATGCTCTTGAGACAAGGCTTTCGCAGATAGCTTTTCGCAGACAGTTGTAATTTATCGTTGAGCGGGGAGTAATAGGCGTGCGCGATGTTATTCACTACCACAACACAAGGGGGCGGGAAGTCGCTAAGAGTAGTTGGTGGGTGTGGTTAGTGGAGTGTTTATCCTCCGGTTACTTATAATGACTAGAACTGGAGTCGTATAGATGTCCGTACTTCCTCACTTCCTCGATCAACCGCTCTTCGTGCTGCTCCATCTTCGCTCGTGTTTTTAAAAATGCCGGTCGTGAAAACAAACCAAACCGGGAAAGTAGGGAAGCGGAAGTGCGTGTACAGCGGATGTAGAGTGGACCAAATCAGAGCCCTCTTGTCTGCGAGGCTTCTGCGGTGGTCACAATTTTTGGGAGGTGCGCGCAGAGCGCCTGCGAAGGTGGGGGGGGCTACGCAGACACTGTCTGCGACGCTATCTGCAAGGACTGGGTTGTCAGCATAAATTGGCCTTCACCAGTTAACCTAACCTGCATGTCTTTGGACTGTGGGGGAAACCGGAGCACCCGGAGGAAACCCACGCGGACACGGGGAGAACATGCAAACTCCACACAGAAAGGCCCTCATCGGCAACGGGGCTCGAACCCGGACCCTCTTGCTGTGAGGCGACAGCGCTAACCACTACACCACCGTGCCGCCCTGCTTCATTCATATATATATATTTTTTTTTAACTAGCCAGCCGGGCTGCCTAGTGACAGGAATTAATGACAAATTAAGTCGCCTCGGGCGACCGGACCACTGCGAATTTCAAGCCTTGTGGAATTCTTCGGTCATGTGAAATCAGTGCACGGGCAGACGGCGAACAGTTAGGAAGGTGGGTTTCCTTCAGAACAAAAAAGTTTGGACTGGTTTTTACAGCCAGGATGCAAAGAGAACCGTCATTAATAATATAAATGAAATGATTTGAAAATAAATAACCTAACCTAGCTTTAATAATGACCATAGTTTTATTAGGAAGTGGGTTTTTTCCCCTGACAGCATGTTCACAAGTTGAAGAACAACAGCCGCCATTTTGGCAGATGCTCAGTTGTGACGTCACAGATGCACACTTCAGAACAGTGAGGAATTCAACAGGAGTGGTTTGGAAAGAAGAAAAAAAACAGTAATTGTAGGCTCTAAAACTCACTAAAAAGCATCATATACACCTTCCCCAATATTTTCGTTGACTGAAAACAATAAGAAACTTTCCTGGATATTCAGGCAATTCTGGTTTATTTGGTATTAAAGTCATCAACGCAGGGATTAATTGAAATCAACAATGGAGAAACACGTGATCACTGATTGCATCATCATCATGTCCGTGCAAACACAACGTTATTCTGCTGCAGTCCAGTTAAAAATCATTCGTCCCACAAACATCAGTCAAAAATCAGGTACTCGGAAAAAGAAAAAAAAAAAAAAGACTGAATTGCACAGAAATCCAAAAGGATCCAAGGTCACCAAAGAGCCTCCAAAAATTAGCAATATATTAAAACAACACACTGGGACATGTCCAAATTAAAAACAGACGACTATGTAGGCTATGTCGGGGGTAAAAAGACTTAAAGTTCGAGCTTTGTTTGTTTGTTTTAAAAATCGCTTTTAAGACTCTTAATCCCAGACATGGAGGAAGAAAACGACCATCTTGGAAAACACAACCGAGCCCGTCCATGCTTAGCCTACATTCACCTTCAAAAATACACCATCCGTCACAAACACATCTGAGCTATGGGGAAGCAGTCTTGTGGGGGGAAAAAAAAATAAAAATACTCTGAACTCGAAAAACAAAACCAGAAAAATGTCGCCATGCCAAAGCAATCGTCTCGCAGGCTGTTCTACCTCTGCATCACAAAATGTACGCCAACAAACCAGCCAGAAAAATGCTAAAAATAAAAAAATTAAAAATTAAAAATATGCTCCAAAGATAAGTTCATAGTCAGCCAAAAAATCACAAAAAAAATCTCTCGAATCAAAATACTCACCGGGAGTTTAAGATTAAAAATGATTAAAATTCGACGCAGTACTGTTTGAAGACAGAGCGGTGTATCACTGCAACCACAAGCGAGGGCATGAAATGGCGCCGTGCGCATGCGCAAACACCAAGCGCAGTTACACTGTGCGCCTCCAGGGGGCGCAAGACTGCAGAGCTGCGACCCGGAGTGATGGGCGTGCCCTAAAAAATCATCAATCTGGAAAAGAATAAGAAAGTAAAATCAGAAATAAAAATATGAGAAAATAAATGCAAATGAAAATAAAAGACGAAGAAAATAACAGCAGAAAAATAAAAGAATACGAAAATAAATGCAAATAACAATTAAATAATCAGAAAATAAACGCGGGGCAGCACGGTGGTGTAGTGGTTAGCGCTGTCGCCTCACAGCAAGAAGGTCCGGGTTCGAGCCCCGTGGCTGGCGAGGGCCTTTCCGTGCAGAGTTTTCATGTTCTCCGCGTGGGTTTCCTCCGGGTGCTCCGGTTTCCCCCACAGTCCAAAGACATGCAGGTTAGGTTAACTGGTGGCTCTAAATTGACCGTAGGTGTGAATGTGAGTGTGAATGGTTGTCTGTGTCTATGTGTCAGCCCTGTGATGACCTGGCGACTTGTCCAGGGTGTACCCCGCCTTTCGCCCGTAGTCAGCTGGGATAGGCTCCAGCTTGCCTGCGACCCTGTAGAACAGGATAAAGCGGGTACAGATAATGAGATGAGATGAGAAAAATAAAATAAATGCAAATTAAAATAAAATAATACGAAAATAACAGGTGGGGCGGCACAGTGGTGTAGTGGTTAGCGCTGTCGCCTCACAGCAAGAAGGTCTGGGTTCGAGCCCCATGGCTGGCGAGGGCCTTTCCGTGCAGTTTTCATGTTCTCTGTGTGGGTTTCCTCCGGGTGCTCCGGTTTCCCCCACAGTCCAAAGACATGCAGGTTACGTTAACTGGTGGCTCTAAATTGACCGTAGGTGTGAATGTGAGTGTGAATGGTTGTCTGTGTCTATGTGTCAGCCCTGTGATGACCTGGCGACTTGTCCAGGGTGTACCCCGCCTTTCGCCCGTAGTCAGCTGGGATAGGCTCCAGCTTGCCTGCGACCCTGTAGAACAGGATAAAGCGGGTACAGATAATGAGATGAGATGAGAAAAAGAAAATAAATGCAAATTAAAATAAAAGAATACGAAAATAACAGGTGGGGTGGCACGGTGGTGTAGTGGTTAGCGCTGTCGCCTCACAGCAAGAAGGTCCAGGTTTGAGCCCCGTGGCCGGCGAGGGCCTTTCTGTGTGGAGTTTGCATGTTCTCCCTGTGTCCGCGTAGGTTTCTTCTGGATGCTCCGGTTTCCCCCACAGTCCAAAGACATGCAGGTTAGGTTAACTGGTGACTCTAAATTGACCGTAGGTGTGAATGTGAATGGTTGTCTGTGTCTATGTGTCAGTCCTGTGATGACCTGGCGACTTGTCCAGGGTGTACCCCGCCTTTCGCCCGTAGTCAGCTGGGATAGGCTCCAGCTTGCCTGCGACCCTGTAGAACAGGATAAAGTGGCTAGAGATAATGAGATGAGATGAAGAAAATAACAGGTGGGGTGGCACGGTGGTGTAGTGGTTAGCGCTGTCGCCTCACAGCAAGAAGGTCCGGGTTCGAGCCCTGTGGCCGGCGAGGGTCTTTCTGTGTGGAGTTTGCATGTTCTCCCCGCGTCTGTGTGGGTTTCCTCTGGGTGCTCTGGTTTCCCCCACCGTCCAAAGACATGCAGGTTAGGTTAACTGGCGACTCTAAATTGACCGTAGGTGTGAATGTGAGTGTGAATGGTTGTCTGTGTCTATGTGTCAGCCCTGTGATGACCTGGCGACTTGTCCAGGGTGTACCCCGCCTTTCGCCCGTAGTCAGCTGGGATAGGCTCCAGCTTGCCTGCGACCCGTAGAAGGATAAAGCGGCTAGAGATAATGAGATGAATGAGAAAAAAAAAAATTAGAAAGTAAATGCAGAAATAATAGTCTAAAGACATGCTGGTTAGGCTAATTGGTGGCTCTATACACAACTGAATTATCATATTCTGTACATCTCCACCCTTTTTGTCTCATCCAAACCAAGATCCTCTCTTTCTCTCTCTGTCCATGTACTTTTTTCTTTTCAGACTATAACTACAATAATACATTTTATTTCAGAGCATTAATAGCCCAACCTTCTGACCTGCTACAAGCCTTACCTTTTGGACTGACGGCATAATTTTGAAGTTTAAATGTAAGTCAAGTTACTTTCATCGGTCTACATTGGCCTAAACTAAAAACTCGCAACAACTGCCATAATTTAATTACACTCAAACACTGGCAATACAGTAAATAAGGAATAAAACGCACAGGGGCATGCTGTTAATTATTTTAATCCACAATGGGGTGATATGATGTGGCCCAACACAGAGTGGTGTAGAGTAAGTGTTACCACCCTGAATTTGGTGGTAAGGTTTTTTTCCTCTAACTGCACATCCTGAAGTGTTCTATTGTTCTTATACGACAGTAATTTTCCAATGCTTACCAACTGAATTGATCAATGAATGACAATTTGTTACCTCTGACAACTTTGTTGGAGAAGGTTATGTTTTTACCTCCATTTGCTTGTTTGATTGTTTCCAAACGTAACTCAAAAAGTAGTGAACGGATTTTGATTAAATTTGGAGGAAAGGTGGGCCATGGGCCAAGGAACAACTGATTATAAACCCTATTTCCAGAAAAGTTGGGATATTTTCCAAAATGCAATAAATATAAAAATCTGTGATTTGTTAATTCATGTGAACCTTTATTTAACTGACAAAAGTACACACAAAAAAAGATTTTCAATAGTTTTACTGACCAACTTAATTGTGTTTTGTAAATATAAACAAAGTTAGAATTTGATGCCTGGAAAACACTCAAAAAAAAGTTTGGGCAGAGGCATTATTCCCATTGTGTTACATCACCGTTCCTTTTAATAACACTTTTTAATCATGTAGGAACTGAGGAGGCGGCACGGTGATGTAGTGGTTAGCACTGTCGCCTCACAACAAGAAGGTCCTGGGTTCGAGCCCAGCGGTTGGTGAGGGCCTTTTTGTGTGGAGTTTGCATGTTCTCGCTGTGTCTGTGTGGGTTTTCTCTGGGTGCTCCAGTTTTCCCCACAGTCAAAAGACATGCAGGTTAGACTAATCGGTGGCTCTAAATTGACTGTAGGTGTGAATATGAATGGTTGTTTGTCTCTATGTGTCAGCCCTGCAATGATCTGGCAACTTGTCCAGGGTGTACCCCACCTCTCACCCATAGTCAGCTGGGATAGGCTCCAGCTTGCCCGCGACCCTGCACAGGATAAGAGGTTATGGATAATGGATGGATATTCATCAGCATTCAAGGTTGTATTTAAATGAAATGTTAATCATGGTGTACAAAACTGCAAATATAAATGTCATTAAGTTTATTGTGAGCTTATTGGAAATATAAATTTGAATCTAGAAATGTTATATTTTAATTTTGAAGACAAAACGTTGACAAAGGCTCTATCAAAAGGTCTGCATACCCCTTGCACTTTGCAAGTGTCTGTGTTTAATTCTGATTCTGATCAAACTAAAGATGGAAGACAGTTTAATGATGAAAACAGATTTATTCACATTTCAGCAGATACATACAGTGTAAGTGGAATAAAAAAAAGTAGCTTTACTGTAAGTTAATGAATGATTATTTCAGTTTCAAGTATTTCTCAACAGGTTTGTTTTAACTGCTGTGTATTTAACAAGATAACAGACACCGGCTGTGTGTCATCACAAGCAGGTTGAACAGTTTCTTCTATCACTTCAGACTTCGTGGAAAGCAACCTGGGAAAAAAATCTCCAAGCATTAGTGATTTTTTTTTTTTTTTGCTGATGCCATTGGATACACAGAAATGAGTGACTGTCTTTGACTTTGCATGTAGTTGTGTGTTAGGCAATACCTCTGATGTTTGGTGTCCTGCTGCGGCGACGTGGGAGACTGAGGTCAAAACGAGAGGATGATGTGGGTGTGTTCAGCACTTCCTCTAGCACTGACTGGTCCATACAATCCTAAACAGAGAGACTTAGTTGACACGCATCAGAAAGACTTTCAAACTTCTGTCAATAATATAGTTGAAATAAATGCGATATGAAATCAAATTAGGAACTTAAATTCCACTTGTTACCGCAAGGGGCAGTGAGAATACACATGATACCTTCTTGTACACATGGGCATGCATGCTGAGGCCATCCAGCAAAGTCACATAATAATTCATTGTTTCTAATCATACTACTGTCAAACAAGCTGTTATTGCCAGGTCAGTGCCGGTTCTACGTGACAAGAAACGTAGATAACTAGATACCTGGAGTGATGAGAATTATCTTGGTAATGGATGCCAACGTGAGGATAATGCCATGAAGAGCAGCAGGGGTGATACAGTGTCTTGCAAAAGTATTCATTCCCCTTGGTGTTTGTCCTATTTTGTCGCATTACAAACTGGAATTAAAATGTATTTTGGGGGGGTTAGCACCATTTGATTTACACCACATGCCTACAACTTTAAAAAGTGAAAATTGTTGTTTTATTGTGACACAAGCAATAATTAAGATGAAAGAAATGGAAATATGGAGTGTGCATAGGTTCCCCCCCCCCAAGTCAATACTTTGTAGGGCCATCTTTTGCTGCAATTACAGCTGCAAGTCTCTTGGGGTATGTCTCTATTAGCTTAGCACATCTAGCCACTGGGATTTTTGCCCATTCCTCAAGGCAAAACTGCTCCAACTACTTCAGGTTAGATGGGTTGTGTTGGTGTACAGCAATCTTCAAGTTATGCCACAGATTCTCGATTGGATTGAGGTCTGGGCTTTGATTAGGTCATTCTAAGACATTTAAATGTTTCCCTTTAAACCACTCCAGTGTAGCTTTAGCAGTATGTTTAGGGTCATTGTTCTGCTGGAATGTGAAACTTCATCCCAGTCTCAAACCTCTGGGTGGATCAAACAGGTTTTCCTCTAGAATTGTCTTATATTTAGTGCCATCCATCTTTCCTTCAGGCCTGACCAGCTTTCCTCTCCTTGCAGATGAAAAATATCCCCACAGCATGAAGCTGCCACCACCATGCTTCACTGGAGGAATGGTGTTCTCAGGGTGTTGGGTTTGCGCCACACATGGCATTTTCCATGATGACCAAATAGATCAATTTTAGTCTCATTTGACCAGAGAATCTTCTTCCATGTGTTTGAGGAGTCTGACACATGCTGTTGGGCAAACTCCAAACGTGTTTTCTTAAGCAATGACTTTTTTCTCTCCACTCTTCCATAAAGCCCCGCTCTGTGGCGTGTACGGCTTAAAGTGGTCCTGTGGACAGATACTCCCATCTCCGCTGTGGATCTTTGCAGCTCCTTCAGTGTTATCTTTGGTGTCTTTGTTGCATTTCTGATTAATGCCCTCCCTGCCTGGTCTGTGAGTTTTGGTGGGCGGCCTTCTCGTCAGGTTTGTAGTGGTGCCATATTCTTTCCATTTTGCTATAATGGATTTAATGGTGCTTTCTGGGATATTTAAAGTTTGGGATATTTTTATAACCCAACTCTGATCTATACTTCTCCACAACTTGGTCTCTGACCTGTTTGGCGGCTCCTTGGTTTTCATGTTGCTTGCTTAGTAATGTTGCAGAGTCAGGGTCCTTCCAGAACAGGTTGATTTATACAGACATCATGTGACAGATCATGTGACACGTTGATTGCACACAGGTGAATCTTAATTAACTAATTATGTGACTTATGAAGTGAATTGGTTGGGCCAGCTCTTATTTAGGGGTTTCATACAAAAGGGGGTGAATACCTATGCACACTCCGGATTTCTGTTTTTTTTTTTCATCTTAATTACTGTTTGTGTCACAATAAAACAACAATTTGCACATTTCAATTGGTAGGCATGTTGTGTAAATCAAATAGGGCTAACCCTCCAACAATCCATTTTAATTCCAGCTTGTAATGCAACAAAACAGGACAAACACCAAGGGGGATGAATACTTTTGCAAGACACTGTATTAAGCTCACAAAATCAGCAAAGAATGCACAATAATGCCCAAGTAGCAGCAGGATAGACTTCCTGGAGCAGTTTACCTCTAAATAATGGCCACGACGAGGAGGCTTTTTGTAGCGTGACATGTAACGGTAGGAGCTGGGCATCCTGTGGGCTTGGAACACAGAACTGGGTTGTATTGATGTAAAAGAGCTGCAAAGTGAGCCGCTTGACCATGCTGGTTTTGAGAGTGTGAACTTTAAACAGCAAGCCATTGGCGCAGATCAACCTGCATCATGAAGTTCAAGCACAGGAAAGCTGTCGGTCTAAATCCACCTTTAAAGCTTGCAATAATAAAAAATCCTTGCATTGAGGCATGTTGATGTCTAGGCACCACTGGAATGGTGCAAAAGTGCTGCGAGTTGCTTTGCCCTACTTAACTCGAGTCACCGCCATTTTAAGAGTAGCAACCATAGCTAATTTACAGCCTGTCAGTGGTACCAGAGAGCTAGCAGGGACTGACCCTGATGAAATGTCAGACATTGCTGAAGTTGGAGATAAGCATACTAGGGTAGGATCAGCTTGGAAGAATCTGCTGGACCCAAAATTAGTCATAGTATCAGCTCTTTTGACATGCAAAGTGGAAAGACAAACTTGGATTCCTCTGGGAAAGCATGTCTTTGGTTTGCTTTGTCAGAGCATCTCATCTCATCTCATTATCTCTAGCCGCTTTATCCTGTTCTACAGGGTCGCAGGCAAGCTGGAGCCTATCCCAGCTGACTACGGGCGAAAGGCATGGTACACCCTGGACAAGTCGCCAGGTCATCACAGGGCTGACACATAGACACAGACAACCATTCACACTCACATTCACACCTACGGTCAATTTAGAGTCACCAGTTAACCTAACCTGCATGTCTTTGGACTGTGGGGGAAACCGGAGCACCCAGAGGAAACCCACGCAGACACGGGGAGAACATGCAAACTCCACACAGAAAGGCCCTCGCCGGCCACGGGGCTCGAACCCGGACCTTCTTGCTGTGAGGCGACAGTGCTAACCACTACACCACCGTGCCGCCCTTGTCAGAGCATATACAGCTAATAAAAAGCTTCTTTAACCACACTTTTACACTTCCCAGTCCTGAGTGCCTATTGGTTATGTTCTACTATAGTGAACTTCAAATATTTGGACTGAAACTGCAGCACAGCACCAACAGCGTACAACAGCGAGTAGCGTTAACAATAAGCTAGTTGGATAACATTAGTGATAACTCTCTTGTTGATGATGACCTTTGCAAAACAGCTATTAGTATGGTCAGTGTTGTAGATTTAACCAAGTACTGTGTCTGTAGATTAAGCGATCTAAAGCGAATATCACATTACAGGCATTTAGCAGACGCTCTTATCCAGAGAGACATACAACATATCCAGAGCAGCCTGGGGAGCAGTTGGGGGTTAGGTGGGATCAGGACACTTTGTCCAATGACCATTTCGTCCAATAGTTGAGACATTTCATCCAAAGCCTTTTTCATATGCACTATTAATTATTTTATATGTGTGACAAGATTGAGATATAAACAAACCATAATTCATTTAAGGGAGTGCATAAAGCAGGTGTATGACTGTGACTTCTTGTAATAAATGGAAATAATTTTTGTAAAGCAAACAAGTGCAGTAGTACGAGTGCTTCGACATAAAAGAGCGGTGTAAGGGGCATAAACAAGTATACCCTTACCATTACAGGCTGCTCTCTGAGCGTTGAGTCCAGTGAAGCCGTTTAATTCATCATATAGCCAGTCTTAATAAGGCCAACACAGCCTTAATCAGTAAAATGGTTCAATAAATATTTTATTTAAATCGTATTTTATTCATTTAAGGGAGTGCATTAAGCAAGTTTATGACTGCGTCTGCCATGATTTATATACCTAATAACCTATATGTACCTCCCACTGTCAGACAGCGGTAGGAGATGGATGCAAGTGCAGAAGTAATGTTTATTAACAATTGTGAAAACACACAGGCAAACAATTCAAAATGGCAGGCAATCTCGTAAACGTGAAAGGTCGGGCGAAGCACAAACAGGCTAAATCAGGTAAAGACAAAAACAGAAACACAGAACAGGAAACAAGATCGGAAACCTAGGGAAGCTACATGGGAGAATAAGGCTTGGTAATGCGCGCTGACATAGTGTAATACTTCGCACTGAACGTGTGTTTTCTCAGTCTTTATATAGAAGAAGAAACCTTTATTTGTCACATGCACACTCAAGCACAGTGAAATTCATCCTCTGCATTTAACCCGTCTGAAGCAGTGAACACACGCGCACACACACCCAGAGCAGTGGGCAGCCATACTACAGCATCCAGGGAGCAGTTAGGGGTTAGGTACCTTGCTCAAGGGCACTTCAGCCTAAGGCCGCCCCATGTTAACCTAACTGCATGTCTTTGGACTATGGGGGAAACCGGAGCACCCCGAGGAAACCCACGCAGACACAGGGAGAACATGCAAACTCCACACAGAAAGGCCCCCGTCAGCCACTGGGCTCAAACCCAAAACCTCTTACTGTGAGGCGACAGTGCTAACCACTACACCACCGTGCCGCCCAGGCACGCTGATGCCTCTTGATCATGTGCAGGTGAGCCTCATTAACAGTCCGCTTGGCGTGTGCGCAGTCCGGAATGGACTCCCGCACGTGCTCTGTTAATAAGGCTTGCCTGCGCATGCTCAAGAGGCATCAGCGTGCCTACGGTATATAAAGACTGAGAAAATGCACGTTTTCTCATATCTGGATATCATATCTCATATCTCTCACTTGCCAAGAATATCTGACATGTGTGAGTCTAGATTTTCTATGTAATTTGGTCGAATAGAAATGATCTCTCCCTACAAGTGGCCCCAGCCGAACATGCCCGAAGTTGACGCTATCTGATTCCCATCATTTCCAGTTTCGTTTTCATTTTGCAAAAATGTGTTTTGCTTCAGTCTAATTTCATTGAGAATTCCTCCTTTTTTCGAACAAACAAATGCCTGAAATATAAAATAATTGATAGTGTGTATGAAAAAGGCTTTGGACGAAATGGCCTGTATCCAGTCAGGTGCCTTGCTCAAGGGCACTTTAGCCATTCCTTTTGGTCCAGGGAATCAAACCAGCAACCTTATGGTCCCAAAGCTGCTTCTCTAACCATTGGGCCATGGCTTACCCATTTAAAAATAGAAAAGGAGAATGTTACACTGTTATCAGTGTGTCGGCCATGTTGATTTGACATCACTCCATAAACATGGAAGGAGCTGGTAGTTGAAAAGTCTGTGGCAAGGTTTTTAATTGAAATTGCACATTGAAGGGGCGTTTACCGGCTGTACGCAAGGAATTACAAGATACAACTTCACCTCAAACATAGAATTAATTATGTGTACAAAGCGAGATAAAAGCAGTATTGCAAGTGCGACATCATGTGTCACTATGTGACTTTGTTGAAAGGTCATGGCGTTCTGGCAAGGACAAGTAGGTATTCTCATTGCCTCTAGGGCTCAGGAGGGATAAAACAGAACTCCTTCTCACTGAAGCTGGGCTTTCTATGGCCTTTGTTTTGGCTGTAGATGTGGACATTTTTCGTATTCTTTCTTCCTCTTTCTCCTCCCATTCTCGTTCCCTCTCTCTCTGCTGGAGAACGGCATGATAAGCAGCTCTATACTCCAAAGCAAAATTGCTGACGGTTTTGCAGAACACATCCGGACTCATCTCCCTCACCATGGAGCGTGAATAGCCTAGGTACATGAGGAATGAGTGAAATCTGAGATAGAGAGACAGAGAGAGAGACAGAAAGAGAGAGAGAGAGAGATTGATTTTGGTAATAGCCCCACCTCTCACCCAAAGTCAACTGAGATTGGCTCCAGCTTCCCTCATGAACCTGACAGATAAGTGGTATAGATAACGGATGGATGGATGATTTATTAAATTATCTCGAGAAATTGACCCAAATTTTTAAAAATAATCATGCCTGAAAAATTATTTTTATATCTTTAGGACTACCTGTTGATGACCCGCCGATGGACAGCTCTAAGCACCTTCAGCCTTTCGTTGCACTCCTTCAGGAACTGTGGCAATCTCTGATAGAGGCATGCCTCGCTAACGCCTCTCTGCTCATCCACTTCTCCTCGTCCTGCTCCCTTCTTCATGCCTTCTTTATTCAGCACATGCAGCTGCTCCCATGATGCTTTGCAAAGGGACTCCAGTGCAGAGAGACTGGACTGAACTTGCAAGTAATCACACTAACAGACCAAGGTATGCTAATTATTTATAGTAATGATGGTAATTATGTATAATAATCATTAGGTGCTTACTGTAGGTATAAGATGCATAAAGTGTCCTCTATTTGTGCTATATTTATAGTGTATCGTTATTCCATTTATGTCTTAATGCTTGCTGTATATACATAATCTAAACAAAGAAAGTAAAACACTTGTACAGTTGAAGGACTTTCATTCATAGCATCCAGTTTCTTAAGAAAGACAAATTATTACAGACATTTTCCAACAATCAATTTGGACAATTATACATAGTCATGATATATGCACATAAATGTGCATAGCATAGATATACGAAGAGTTTGGTTCCAAAAAGTCATAAGCACCTTTTAAAAAAAATATATCAAGTTCCTGCCAAAAGAAGTTTGGAATTTGATCACTATTCAAAGTTCCAAACTCAATTTTATGCAAAATGTGATTTCTGCCACGTTTCTCTTCATTGTATATCCCCTTTCTTTCCAAAACACGACAAACGCCACGACTGATTTTCCGCAAAACGCGTTATCTCCACTCGACCAATCACAGTGCACAAATATGGAAACAGTAGTGACAGCTCCCACTGACTGTCAACATTGTAGAGAATCTCCATCTTTTAGTGTGATTTTAAATGAAATAAATGAAATAAATGAATAACTTTGTGTGTGTGTGTGTGTGTGTGTAGGAACTCTTTCTTATCTTAATATTTTATATTATTATTCCAGTAAAGAATGTGGTCCAATCTTATTTTCCACTTTCAGCACACTTGATTCCTCCTGGGATCTAGATTTGCCACACACACACACATATATATATATATATATATATATATATATATATATATATATATATATATATATATATATATATGCACACGGTGGTGTAGTGGTTAGCACTGTCACCTCACAGCAAGAAGGTCCGGGTTCGAGCCCAGTGGCCAATTGGGGCCTTTCTGTGTGGAGTTTGCATGTTCTCCCCGTGTCCGCGTGGGTTTCCTCCGGGTGCTCCGGTTTCCCCCACAGTCCAAAGACATGCAGGTTAGGTTAACTGGTGACTCTAAATTGACCGTAGGTGTGAATGTGAGTGTGAATGATTGTTTGTGTCTATGTGTCAGCCCTGCGATTACCTAGTGACTTGTCCATGGTGTACCCCACCTCTCACCCATAGTCAGCTGGGATAGGCTCCAGTTTGCCCGCGACCCTGTACAGGATAAGCAGCTACAGATGATGGATAAAAAAAAAAAATGAACAAGTGTTGCCAGGCAAAACAAACCTCACCCGGCAGCACTTATTTTGTACCTATATGTTGATAATAGTAATATTTCTCAATCATCAGCGGTCAGGTTATCATCCTATGAAAATCCATGACCTTGAGTTTGACATTTAAAAGCCATTCAAGGTCAAAGGTCATGGTGCCAAATGAAAGCCCATATGGCACTTCCTATAAATTGATAATGGTAAATATCTGTCTACCATCAACCGTTGTCAAGTTACAGCCCTCTGTAAATCCGTGACCTTGAGTTTGATCTTTCAACGTCACTCAAGGTCAAAGATCATGATGCCAAATGAAAGGCCATATGGGAGTTCCTGTATGCTCATAATAGTAAACATCTGTTTATCAGCAACTATTTTTGAGTTATAATGGAAATTTTAACCGAATATAATGGAGTTATTTTGACCGAAAGGTTGACCTTTCCAGTGACCTTGACCTTGACCTGATTATCCCCAAAATTTGATCAGGTAATCTACGGAACATTGCCCACCTACCCTGAAAATTTGAGGTCAATTGATGCAACTGTCTAGACGCTAGATTGTTAACAGACAAACACACAAACAAAAAACAAACAAATGAAAGTTTGAAAGAAAACTATTGCCGCTTTTCCACTACCAACGCGGCTGAGTTGGGCTGAGCCGTGCCGTGCTGAGTTCGGCTGAGTCG
Organism: Neoarius graeffei; assembly: GCF_027579695.1. NCBI lineage: Eukaryota > Metazoa > Chordata > Actinopteri > Siluriformes > Ariidae > Neoarius > Neoarius graeffei. The sequence continues at coordinate 48,151,439 of NC_083571.1, read as the reverse complement.
AGCTGAGTAGGGCTGTTGGAGTTGCATTTCGACTACAACCGCGCTGAACCGTGCTGGCTGGAAGTGGGTGGACACATTGGGTGGAGTTAGCGAAAGTGGGTGGACGTCACATGATGTCGTTAGGCGGCGCAAACAGTGACATCAGTGATCTTTTAAGCGGTAGTCTCACGCCCCGGATAGTAAACAATAAACATGGAGGACATGGAGTCGTTAGTGTTGCTGGTCTTGGTGCTGTGGCTTGTTGTCACCGACAACACCAACAGATACTGGCAAGAGCGTATAGATGAGGCGAGGCGCATAAGGCTTCAGAAATTCTCATAATTCGTAATTATTCTTCTTCCGGGTTTACGGTGTTTACAGATCCCAACGTGCTCGCAGGGCGTGTGTGGGCGTGTGAGGACACTCCTCCTCACCAATCAGTGCACAGGGGAGTGTCTGCTCACGCCCCCAGCCTCACTCGGCTTGGTTTGGCTCGCTTCAGCCCCACTCCAAAACCGTGCGAGTTTTGGGTGCTAAGCAGGGCTGAAGCGAGCTGAGTCGTGCTGCTCTGAGGTAGTCGAAACGCGAGCCGTGTTGGGCTGAAGTGAGCTGAAGCGAGCTGAAGTGAGCTGAAAAAGGGTAGTGGAAAAGGGCCATATGAGAGATACCCCATCATGTAGCATATCAACTGAAGCAGAATTGAAAGGTGAACATTTTGGAATTGGTTTGAAGTAAGTATGATTAATATGAAGGAAGATATCATGAAAAAAAGATTTTGACCTTTTTGGTGACCTTGACCTTGACCGGATGACCCTCAAAATGTTGGAGGTTCTATTTGAGACCAATGCCCATCTGTCCTGAAAGTTTCATGAAGACTGGTCCAGCTGTTTTCCCGTAATGTTGCTAACAAAAAAACAAAGAAACAAAGAAAGCCCACCGAAAACAATACCTCACTCCCTGGTGGACTCCGTCCCGGGTAAGGTAAAAAACATCTATCTTATGGAAATAAAGATAAATTTCTTTGTTTATAAGATCCATTGCCTTGCACTTATAATCAGGTTCCCCGAGTTCGCAAAAGGCATAAAAAATCAGGTCGATACTTTAACATATTCTCTTAAGTATCGAGATTCGCTACACTCCACTATGAATGTAACTGTCCATGCTGTACAAGGTGTTCACACTTCTAAATTTATTGATCAGAATAAAAAGTTTGTCCTTTGCTTTTCCATGACTGGGTCTATTAACATGCCTCAGAGCTTTGTATGTAAACTAGATTGGGGCTTTTAGACAAGATGAATGTCTCATCTCATTATCTCTAGCCACTTTATCCTGTTCTACAGGGTCGCAGGCAAGCTGGAGCCTATCCCAGCTGACTACGGGCGAAAGGCGGGGTACACCCTGGACAAGTCGCCAGGTCATCACAGGGCTGACACATAGACACAGACAACCATTCACATTCACGGTCAATTTAGAGTCACCAGTTAACCTGCATGTCTTTGGACTGTGGGGGAAACCGGAGCACCCGGAGGAAACCCACGCGGGCACGGGGAGAACATGCAAACTCCACACAGAAAGACCCTCGCCGGCCCCGGGGCTCGAACCCAGACCTTCTTGCTGTGAGGCGACAGCATTAACCACTACACCACCGTGCCACCTCCAATATGAATGTAATTTGGGAAAATCTGTGGTCCAATATAAGAGATGGTCCAAGTTCAGAAGCTGTCATATGTGTTGATCAAGTTTACTTCTTGTTTCTGGTTATATTTCACACACAAAAATATTGTTTTTATTGATGTAATGGATTTATCATGTTTTAGGAAAAATGTATATTTTTTTAAATAAAATTTTAAAAATCAACAAATAGATTTGCATTTTAAATGTTCTTACAACCTCACAGTGTTTTATGAAAGTTTCAAACAGAAAATAGTGGTTTTCATGCAAACAGTTTTTTTGGTAAAGAAAATATATTTTTTCCCCCTCAAGTTTATCACATGGTGGTGTAGTGGTTAGCGCTGTTGCCTCACAACAAGAAGGTCCGGGTTCGAGCCCCGTGGCCGGCGAGGGCCTTTCTGTGTGGAGTTTGCATGTTCTCCCTGTATCCGCGTGGGTTTCCTCCGGGTGCTCCGGTTTCCCCCACAGTCCAAAGACATGCAGGTTAGGTTAACTGGTGACTCTAAATTGACCGTAGGTGTGAATGTGAGTGTGAATGGTTGTCTGTGTCTATGTGTCAGCCCTGTGATGACCTGGCGACTTGTCCAGGGTGTACCCCGCCTCTCGCCCATAGTCAGCTGGGATAGGCTCCTGCGACCCTGTAGAACAGAATAAAGCGGCTAGAGATAATGAGAGAAGTTTATCACAGTGGATTTATTGCATTTTAGAACCAAACTCTTCATATATTTCAGGCCAATTTGATTATTTTAACACATTCACCAGTTTTCTAATTCTCTACAGGATGAAGTTGTGTGACATGGAATTGAAATGCACACACGTGTCCTGTATGCACACACACACACACACATTCTACCTTACTGGCCCGGGTGACAGAAGTGATGTCAGAGTACAGGTCCGAGGATTGTGGGTAAAGCTGGAGGAGTAACACGCACACATGGTGTAGCAGAGGCTGCCGGCTGTGTGTGTCCCTTACCTGCGAGAGCTTCCCCAGGTAGCTCAATTCAAACCCTCGAGCCTGAAGATGCAGAATACAGAAATGACCCAGGGGGGTATAGTGGAATCTCATGGTGTATCCTGAATGTGTGTGATGTCAGCATGTTGTGTAACTAAACCAAAGAAATAGCTAGTTGGCTAACAGATGCCTTACAAAACATATCAAACAAATTAATTTGGTTACAATCACGGGGTTATAAAATAATACAACATTGTTTTCTCTGTAACTTTTCAAAATATCTAACCAAAAAAAAAAAAAGGCCAAAAATGTATATTTGGACACAAAATCACTTTTCTGTGTAGTTCAATCCACTATCTTTTTTAAATTTTTTTCCATTGCGTGAGGGAGCTGCCGCAGAGATTTATGAGTAATGAGAGTATATCAATGTTGCCTTCAACTGGGGCAGTTTCAAGGCATCTTAGAAAACAGGAAACAAGAGTTTGATCAGTTTCGAACAGTCCTCGATGCCTCGCTGTCTTGTTCAACATCCTTCCGAGGCAGCATTTCCCCCATTTTGAAGACATGAATCTTTTATCTATAGGCTTAACAGGTTTACCCTCCAATCAAGTCAAGTCAAAGTCCCTCTCACGCCAGAATCTGGTCTTCCCGGGCAGTCTCCTGTCCCAGCACTAACCAACTCTTTAAGGTGTATGGATGCGGCGCCTATATCCATTTCTGTAGCCCTCAGCCTCTTGCCTATACAGCTAGGGTTACAGTGGGGGGCTAGTCCTCTGGTAAACACGAGAGCTTGACTTCCCTACTCGCATCTGTATTGCAGCGTACCTTGCCAGACGTTAGTAGGTACCATTTTTACAATGGTCTTTGGTATGACCCAACCCTCCAATGCATCTGCCTTTAATAAACCACTAATTAAGAGTCTCATTAGGATTTCAGAGTGAGCGGTTTGCCATGGAGTGTTTCTCAGAGTTAAGGATGCTTCCTTGGTATGCTGGGTCCTTCCAAGTTTTGTCCTTAAAGGAGATATGCAGAACCTTTATTTTTAAATACATTTCTGAGTGGATAGTATCTCCATCCTTGACTCTTGTATGCTGCATAATTGGAAATAATTTTTTTTTTTGAGAGTTAAAATCAACTGCGGGGAGGCACGGTGGTGTAGTGGTTAGCGCTGTCGCCTCACAGCAAGAAGGTCCGGGTTCGAGCCCCGTGGCCGGCGAGGGCCTTTCTGTGTGGAGTTTGCATGTTCTCCCCGTGTCCGTGTGGGTTTCCTCCGGGTGCTCCGGTTTCCCCCACAGTCCAAAGACATGCAGGTTAGGTTAACTGGTGACTCTAAATTGACCGTAGGTGTGAATGTGAGTGTGAATGGTTGTCTGTGTCTATGTGTCAGCCCTGTGATGACCTAGCGACTTGTCCAGGGTGTACCCCGCCTTTCGCCCGTAGTCAGCTGGGATAGGTTCCAGCTTGCCTGCGACCCTGTAGAACAGGATAAAGCAGCTAGAGATAATGAGATGAGAAAATCAACTGCAAAGTTGGCATTCGTGCTGCCCCACTGAGCCAGCCAGCCCTGGGTGAGTGACATCACAGCGGGAACCGGTGCTATAGACCAAAGCCAGACCCGGCAGGCGAGAGTGGTTGCAATGGCCTCTTTGTTCGGATTTATTGGAGATTCTTCGGATTCCTCAGATAGTAATACATCTGACTGTGATAGTCCTGAAATTGGAGTGTGTGTACATGCTACTGCTATACACATAGGACCGTATCAGTTTGAACTATCGGAAAGTGAATCCGATAGTAACACGTCAGCCACAGAGGCCCCCACCTTACGAAATAAAGCCAGAGAACAAAGCCGTCGAGAGAATTGGATGGAACTGAACTGACAGTCTCATGTGACTCTCATTAAAACAGGATAGGTGTTATAACTTATGTAACATACATGCACATGCATGCATTTTCACTGAAAAAACATAAAAGGCTCATTAAAGAATCAGATGAACTGAGACAATCACATTCTGAAGCAAATTAAATAATCTTATACCAGTAACTTAAATACACAATACAAGTTACATATATTAATCTAAATGCAGGTAAACAACAAGTGTTGTTGTTGTTGTTGTTGTTGTTGTTGTGATGTAACCAAATGAGAGTCACATCTTACCCATCTGTGTTCTCACTTCTTGAAGGCCAATCTTGTGGCTGATTGTTTTGAAACAATCTGACTTTCAGTTCTTCATTCATTCGCTTCTTCCACGTAAGGGCAAGATATTGCTGCTGAGGCAAGCATATCCAGTGGAGAAATCTGATGACTGCTCCACTCATTCTCCATTTGCTCCATACGGAGTACTCCACCATTACTGCTCAGCTCACACCGGGAGAACTGGTGCAAATGAACTTACTTTCCTTTTCTTGTAGTTTTCTTTTCCTTTAATTGTCGATACTGCACCCTCTTTCAATTACTGGCTTATAGCCAACGCTCCTCAACAGATCAGAGGTGTCATACAAGTCATCAGTAAAATGTGCAGAGTAGAAGAGAGACCACTTCGTAGGTGCCCAATGGGCCCATGAATTTCTCACAAAATGCATCCAAATCTTTACAGTTAGAACATTCTTGGGCCATGAATGCAACGTAAATCCACCTTCTGTTGTGTTGCTGCACCCGCCAGCAACACATCTGCATGCCATGGCGATAAATTAGCTCAAAATGGAAGATTGGAGTTGCAGTCAGCTCTGTGTTTTAGTATAGCGGAAATGGTGACGAGACCGATAGCCTTACCGCGGTGACGTCACAGATGTCAAGGTCATTCACTCAGACCTCTACCTAGATGAATCACTTTAATCATAAAAATTAAGATATTAGATTTATTGTTAACGCTTAAAACTATTCCTGTGCCATTCTTGAGGTCTCAACGCATTTATAAACAAAAAGGGAGGCCATGGTTCTGCGCATATGCTTTAAGGATCCTTCACTGACATTGAGGAGCATCCATGGATTTCCCCTTCACATTCAGGACACATTTTGTTTTGATTTCTGTTATGATCTTGACTCTGCCCCCATCCTGTCATTGGTCTGTTACCCATTGTGTTCACCTCTTTTAGGTTAGCCCCTAATTAGTTTCTCTATTTGTACCCTGCTGTTTCTTTGTTTTGTTGCTAAGACCTCTTGGACTTTTTGTATCATTCGGTCCAAGCCTTGTTCTCCAGATTCCCATGATTAGACCCTTGCCTGTGTTACTGTTTATGGATGTTGATCCCAGCTGACTACGGGCGAAAGGCAGGGTACACCCTGGACAAGTCACCAGGTCATCACAGGGCTGACACATAGACACAGACAACCATTCACACTCACATTCACACCTACGGTCAATTTAGAGTCACCAGTTAACTTAACCTGCATGTCTTTGGACTGTGGGGGAAACTGGAGCACCCGGAGGAAACCCACGCGGACATGGGGAGAACATGCAAACTCCACACAGAAAGGCCCTCGCCGGCCACGGGGCTCGAACCCGGACCTTCTTGCTGTGAGGCGACAGCGCTAACCACTACACCACCGTGCTGCCCTGTTTTGAACCTGACAATGCAATTTGATGATGTTTCTTGGTTTGTCTTTAATAAAACACACCCTGAGACACACATCCTGCCTCATCCCATCACATGTTACACAGTTAATCACAAAAGTGTACTCATATGAGGATATGTTTTAGATGGACACTACCAAGTTCTGGATTTTTAGCCGAATGCTAAAAAGGTAAATGTATGATTTAAGTTTCCATATTTAATTGCTATTCCGTAACATTTTTTGGTCTGTGGCAATAATGGGGATTAAATTTTGATAAAATTTGATGAAAATATTGAAAAGATAATAATATCTCACCTTGCAGCCATTGAGACAGTTACCAATGGCAAGTACAGTTGCAAGAATACAGTGGAATGTCTGATTGGTTGCCAGCTGCTCCATTGCAAGCTTGAGATGAAAGAGAGGCTCTGCAATTTCCTGTTTACAAGAACATTCAAGTAAAGCATGAAACAATTTTGCATAATACCAAACCCCTAATAGCAGCCACACCTTATAAACAAAAAAAAGGGAAAAAAAAGAAAAAAGCAATTAAGAAAACCAGAAAGACTTTTTCATATTAGACATGCAAGGTTTAAACTATGCCAAGTAGAAATTGTCTCATTCTCATCTCATTATCTGTAGCCGCTTTATCCTGTTCTACAGGGTCGCAGGCAAGCTGGAGCCTATCCCAGCTGACCAGGGACGTGCACAGGATTATAGAGGGGCAGGGGCTCAAAGTCAGAAAAAGGGCAGCAAGTGCATGATTTTTTTTCCCGGTCCTTTCCAAAATATGGAAATGTAGAATTAAAATTAACGTACTAATAGGAAGGTAAGTACTTAGCTATGTGTCCTGTGTTGGTGAAAGTGATATGCAATTGCCATTTCTTTTGTGTCAGCAAAATTGTCACTCACATTATCATAGGCTTGGAAGACATGCAAAGCAATAAAACACTGGTGCGTTATTAGGCTTTTTTATTGTTAAAGATTTAACATTGAACAGTGAAACCTGAACTTTGAACAAATAAGTAAATAGCTTAATGGACAAAATGATAAAAATCAGTCCTTCCTCTCATAAGGTAGAAGCCTAACATTCCAGGGGCCTTAAAGCAGTAACCTTCTGGGGGCCATGTCCCTGTAGATATTAATGACCTCATTGTGATTTATGGGTATGTCTTTTTCAATCGAGAGGAGAAGGAGATCAGAGAGCCTTTCTTCTTTGCATAGACAATAAACTTTAGATCTGTATCTCGGACTTGTAGCCTAAATCAGACCTATAGTGAGGTAAATATGATCCGCCATGAACAAGGTGAATTTTATTTTGAAATTTAACGCGACATTTTATTTTGTATTTTATACTCGATTTCCTGTACCATGCAAACTTCTCTGTGCTGCTCGATGCGCCGTACTCCAACGTCCAGCAAAAACAGAAACTGACACATAACATTGTTTTTTTCTGAAACATAACCCACATTTGATTTGAGCACGTTGTGGAAGAGGTCGACGACTAGTTATATATACAAGAGGAGAATGTAAGCTTCCCGACGATATATGATACTTGCATGTACACCGAAGCACGGCCGAGGCAATCGATTGTGAACAGTAACAGGTCAGGTCACGTCAGTTAACAAGCAGATTATTAAACTACAGAGACTTAAATTACTCGCACAAATGTCAGTAGCCCTACAAACGCCCAAATGTCATGTACATACAGTTTGAAAGGGCGAACTGTTAGACCATAACTCACATGTTCAAGCTGCCTCACTGTTGCGTCTCCTCTGTTATCATTGTGGCAGTGCGCGCAGCGGCTTCTTCCCTCTCACTCAGTCCGCGCGCCCTCTCTCTGGCCGCACTCGAGCGGAGCAGCAATGGACAGAGAAGCGGCAGCTCAACGCACACAACCACCCCGGATTACAAGAAAATTGGTAGATTGCTGTGGAGTTTTTGTACCACCGTTGTTTTAAACTTCTAACAGGACTGTATTATTTATTATTAGGATTATTATTATTATTATTATTATTATTATTATTTTAAAAGGGCAACATTTAATTCGAGGCAAAAAGGGCAGGGGCTCAAGCACCCCTAAAGCCCTATGTGTGAACGTGCCTGCAGCTGACTACGGGTGAAAGGCGGGGTACACCCTGGACAAGTTGCCAGGTCATCACAGGGCTGACACATAGACACAGACAACCATTCACACTCACATTCACACCTACGCTCAATTTAGAGTCACCAGTTAACCTAACCTGCATGTCTTTGGACTGTGGGGGAAACTGGAGCACCCGGAGGAAACCCACGCGGACACGGGGAGAACATGCAAACTCTACATACAGTAGAAAGGCCCTCATCAGCCATGAGGTTCAAACTTGGAACCTTCTTGATGTAAGATGGCAGTACTAACCGCTGCACCACCATGCCACCCGGGTGAACATATACAAGGCAAGTTATTGTCAGAGCATGCAGTTCTCCAACTCTGTTAGCTGTGGTTGCTGGCAGGAAGGTAGTTTTCAAACAAATCCACTTCAAGTCAACTTATAGCATAAGAGGATCTTTAAGAGACTCCAAATTAAGAGGTAGGGATCATAATAATAGGCCGTAATGAATGTAGATGCCACCATTAAAAAGGCAGTAATAAGCCTATGGGACCCCAGAGTGATGTCATCCATGGTGCTGTGATACTGCAAAATAAAACCTCAGGGAAGATGGAGATTTGCTGCTGTTCAACAATCCCTGAAGAAAGGTCAGTTATCGGAGATGGACAAGGCAAAGGGTCTAGCCAATAAAATGAACAAATGTTTTCAGAACAATTTCCTCTTACATGGCCTGTGTACTATAGCCTCTTTCATTTTGACATGCCTGCAAGATCACAGTCCTTGGCTGATGATTCAGTCTGAGGAACAAATCTAACAGCCTTGAGCGACGTGGTTGGGGATACCAAATTTTGTTGGCCATTTGGGACAACAAATCCACTACCACCATATTCGGAATTGAGCTAAGCATGCGTACTTGGGGATTTCATGCCATAATTGTTCATATCATTATTCAGACCTTCTGTAGACCATACACTATTCAGATGCAAAACAATCTTCTGATTGTTTTCATGGCTTAAAAGTAAGTGCCTGTGTTTAAAGGCAGTGGTCTAGATATTATTGGGAAAATAAAAAAAACATCTTGGACCCTGCTACTAAAGTAAACTCTGGCGACCTTGGAGACATGAACTACAGCCAAGTAATTTGCATGATCTGAACAGTGAGCCTAGAAAATCAGCCTAAGCAGCTATATAACCTGAGTGTAAAAATGTGTAATTTTCCATGCATAAATACTGACTCTGATATTAGCATGTAATCTACAGAGAAGTGTTCAACTTGGCAGAATGTGTAGAAATGAATAGTACACAGAAAAATACACACACACACACACACACACACACACACACACACACACAAAACAAAACCCCAAAGGCTAGCATCTGCCAAATGCTCATCAAATCAGAAAAGTAATCATGAATACTGAATAATATGTCAGTATGTGACCTATGTTGGAATATCTTAGTGTACTATGCAATAAATGAAGTGAAAGAGAACTTACGGTATAGATTACAAATCATCCATTTTATGACTGAATTACTAATCTTTGACAACAACAATATCTCATGCAAAATAGCATCATTTCGCACAAATATTAGTTAAGGTTTTGTTCCAAAGACCAAATGATTTTAAGTTCAGATATGAGGATAGCCACTTTTGAGGGTGCCTACACAACTATATACTTGGATCATGTTTTTGCTTCCGGGCGGCACGGTGGTGTAGTGGTTAGCACTGTCGCCTCACAGCAAGAAGGTCCTGGGTTCGAGCCCCGTGGCCGGCGAGGGCCTTTCTGTGCGGAGTTTGCATGTTTTCCCCGTGTCCGCGTGGGTTTCCTCCGGGTGCTCCGGTTTCCCCCACAGTCCAAAGACATGCAGGTTAGGTTAACTGGTGACTCTAAATTGACCGTAGGTGTGAATGTGAGTGTGAATGGTTGTCTGTGTCTATGTGTCAGTCCTGTGATGACCTGGCGACTTGTCCAGGGTGTACCCTGCCTTTCGCCCGTAGTCAGCTGGGATAGGCTCCAGCTTGCCTGCGACCCTGTAGAACAGGATAAAGCGGCTACAGATAATGAGATGAGATGTTTTTGCTTCCTTTGAAATGGCTTTGGTTAACGTATATACCAAAAGAATACATGCAAATAGAAATCTCACCTTCTCCAGTGTATCGTAGTCTAGTGCAAAAGCCCAGAGCTGAAGCCTGGAGCTCAGGTGTGTGACGTTACCCAGAGTGAGGAGACATTGCTCAGCAAGAGCCAGAGGACAACGTGGTGCTTGAGCTTTTGCCTCCTTAATCAATTTCAGCTCTTCCTCAGATGGGACCAGAGACTGAAGCCTCTGTATAAAAAAATGATTAACGTCTACATGAAATTGTCACTAATTGGGACACACAGAAAACGTCACCATCCTTGTGCAAAACATCATAACTCGAATTACTAATTCAGCTTTCTTCAAATAATAATAGCTGTTAAAGCAAAGTATCCATCTACTGACAGCTTTAAGAATATTTAGAATTTGAATCAAGGTCATGCTTTCTACATAGAAAATGTGAGCAACTGTCATAATGTGCTTTAAAAACATTATCATTGTGCAATACGGGCGGCACGGTGGTGTAGTGGTTAGCGCTGTTGCCTCACAGCAAGAAGGTCCGGGTTCGAGCCCCGTGGCCGGCGAGGGCCTTTCTGTGTGGAGTTTGCATGTTCTCCCCGTGTCCGCGTGGGTTTCCTCCGGGTGCTCCGGTTTCCCCCACAGTCCAAAGACATGCAGGTTAGGTTAACTGGTGACTCTAAATTGACCGTCGGTGTGAATGTGAGTGTGAATGGTTGTCTGTGTCTATGTGTCAGCCCTGTGATGACCTGGCGACTTGTCCAGGGTGTACCCCGCCTTTCGCCCGTAGTCAGCTGGGATAGGCTCCAGCTTGCCTGCGACCCTGTAGAACAGGATAAAGCGGCTAGAGATAATGAGATGAGATGAGATCATTGTGCAATACAGAAACCTCATGGAGCTTATTACAACTGAAACATTGAAGAAGAAAAAAAACAGTACTTGATCTATTATTAGTCAATCATATTTTTTTGTCTTTCCTGTGTAAAAATGTGCCTCTATTGAAACCTTGAATCTGAGACCCAAGTAGCTGATTTATTCTACATTGAAATACAATGAAAGGTCACTAAAGCCAGCAATGTATTTCAGATAACACAAACGATCACTAAACCTTTTCAGATGTTTGTATTAAAATTGTGTATCAGTGAAAACTTTAGATATGGAATTTGGATAGAAGTATTGGATTCAGTATGAGGTATAAGGAAAATGTCACCTTCCTTTATGATTACCTCCACCAACTATGTTTTCACCTCTGTTTGTTTGTTTGTTTGCTTGCTTGCCTGTTTCCAATGTAGCTCAAAAATTAATGAACAGATTTTGCTTAAATTTGGAGGAAAGGTGGTCCATGGGCCAAAGAACAATTGATTAGATTTTGATGCAAATCCAGATATATATGCAGATCCAAGGTTGTTGGTTTTTTGGCTTTTCTCAGTGTGACTCAAAATGTAGTGAATGGGTTTTGATGAAATTTGGAGGAAAGGTGGGCCATGGACCAAGGAACAATTGATTACATTTTGATGCAAATCCAGATATGTATGTGGTTCCAAGGTTGTTGTTGTTGTTTTTTTTTTTTTTTGCTTTTCTCAATGTAACTCAAAAAGTAGTGAACGGGTTTTGATGAAATTTGGAGGAAAGGTAGGTCATGGGCCAAGGAACAGTTGATTAGATATTGATGCATATCTGGATATGTATGCAGAACAGGATTTTTTGTCTGTTTCCAACATAACTCAAAAAGTAGTGAATGGATTTTGCTTAAATTTGGAGGAAAGGTGGACCATGGGCCAAGGAACAATTGATTAGATTTTGATGCAAATCCAGATATGTATGCATATCCAAGGTTGTTGGGTTGTTTTTTTTTTTTTGCTTTTCTCAGTGTAACTCAAAAAGTAGTGACTGGGTTTTGATGAAATTTGGAAGAAAGGTGGGCTATGGACCAAGGAACAATTGATTAGATTTTGATGCAAATCCAGGTATGTACAGTATGTGGTTCCAAAGTTGTTGGGTTGTTTTTTTTTTTTGGCTTTTCTCAATGTAACTCAAAAAGTAGTGAACGAGTTTTGATGAAATTTGGAGGAAAGGTAGGCCATGGGCCAAGGAACAGTTGATTAGATTTTGATCCATATCTGGATATGTATGCAGATCCAGGATTTTTTGTCTGTTTCCAACGTAACTCAAAAAGTAGTGAATAGATTTTGCTTAAATTTGGAGGAAAGGTGGGCCATGGGCCAAGGAACAATTGAATAGATTTTGATGCAAATCCAGATATGTATGCAGATCCAAGGTTGGTTTTTTTTTTTGGCTTTTCTCAATGTAACTCAAAAAGTAGTGAACGGGTTTTGATGAAATTTGGAGGAAGGGTAGGCCATGGGCCAAGCAACAGTTGATTAGATTTTGATGCATATCTGGATATGTATGCTGATCCAGGATTTTTTGTCTGTTTCCAATATAACTCAAAAAGTAGTGAATGGATTTTGATTAAATTTGGAGGAAAGGTGGGCCACGGACCAAGGAACAATAATTTAGATTGTGATGCAAATCTGGATATGTATGGGGATCCAGGTTTGGGGTTTTTTGTCTGTTCTCAATGTAACTCAAAAGTAGTGAATGAATTTTGATTAAATTTGGTATGCAACTTTAGTATTATCCTAAGTTCAAGTGATTTGATTTTGATATTGATAATTATGCGCCTTGGCGGAGGTATATGCTCTTCTGTGTGCCCTTCTAGTTCATAATGCTGTTACAAGTTATTACTGTGGAATTCAAACAATAATTAGTGAATCATTTTCAAATAACTTTTCCAAATATCTCAGTGTGTATCAAATGAATGTGTGATGCTGGTGGTCACAGAATAGTTTATTGTCCTTAGTGAAATGGTGGATCTGTAATTAGTGTATCTTTATGGCTCCCATGAATGCTTTTAGTCAGTGAAGCCTAAGGGATCCTACTTGTACATCCTCTCTGTCTAGAACACTGGAGTCCATGCTGTAGATAGCTGGAGGGAGCAAGTGGTGAGGAGGCAGGCTGCTCAGGGCTATAGTAATGATGTTACTCCGCTTCACACTCAATACAGACACACACAGCTGATTCTGCTTGACATACAGAAGGAAACACATAGACAGGCAGATTTATTCAGGCTTAATTTAGTAGGCAATAGAGGGTTTAATCCTAAACCACTGCTCATTACTTAGCAATGGATAATCAAAAGCCCATCTTTTTGTTTGTATAAACTGGAATTGTGATATGCACAGGCACTTTTTTTTTCTCATTTTCACATTCACTAACAATAATTGCTCACCTGTGTTCCATCCTTTAGAGCAGAAAGAGCCTTATTACTGCTACTCTTGTTTTCAAACAGATATTCTAGTCTGTTTGTGTCCAGATGAACAGGTTCTAATGCAGCCCAAATGGACTGTGATCCAAAACGGCTGACTCTTGGCAGGGGCTGCAAACTCAATAACTCCTTCCAGTGGAGCCTCAGAGTTCGACGGCCTGATCCAAGAGCCACGGGATTAGCCTGAGGAGGAAGAAGAGGAGGAAGAGGAGGAGGAAGAGGAGGAGCCAATGGTGGACCTGGCGGAGGTGCTGGAGGATTCAAATGGTGTCCTAGGTTTTGCCTGGGTGGTACATTGCTTTGGAATGAGTCATCATCAGCAATGTCTAGGTCCAGATCCTCTTCATCCCACAAGTCAGAAAAATCTAAAGTGTTGAGCTGTAGTCGAGGAGTGTGGTTGACAAAAGAAGGCCACGATTGCTCAGAATTGGAGTATCCAAACTGTTTCATTGGTGGTTTATGGCAAAGTTCCTATGAACAGCTAAATCATCTGTATTCAGTAGGAGCCAGAGTTGCTTTCAGCCTTATTTTAGATTAATTCAGATTCCAGAGGTGTAAACATTTCTCTTTTCAATTTACATAGTTTGATGTTTTCAAAAGCTACACTTAACTATGCCATCAACTTGGAACTCTTCATCTTGAGACATCTTCCAACTGAGTTTCACACATTAGCTCAATTTTTCTAGACACCACCAGCAAAAAATCATTTTAAAGTGTTCAAATAACCATCCAAACCTTCAACCATAACCAGTTTCTGGAAGTTTCAGAGAAATCTTGATCCAAACACGATGTTCCTCAATCAAATCTGCTTAGTCAAATGTCCAGTCCAGGCTGTTTTTAGTCGCATCTTCTTGTATTACGACCTTTCTTAAACATTCAACAGACTTTTGCATAGCTTTGAACCTCTTAGCTGATCTTCAGTCACCAGCGTGTGTCCTCCACTCTTCAGTAGCTGTGTTTGAGTATCCTTCTAAACCAACAGTCTATGTGGGCATCAGTCCGTGTTTATTTGAGTTGCGCCCTTTTCCTTAATTTCCTTATCACACCAGCATCTCCTGTTTATATTGCTCCCTGAGTATACACAACTGGATTATCGTATTCTGTACATCTCCACCCTTTTTCTTCTCTAAACCAAGATCCTCTCTTTCTCTCTCTGTCCATGTACTTTTTTCTTTTCAGACTATAACTACAATAATAAAAATTTGATTTCAGAGCATTAATAGCCCAACCCTCTGACCTGGTACAAGCCTTCCCTTTTGGACTGACGGCATAATTTTGAAGTTTAAATGTAAGTCAAGTTACTTTCATCGGTCTACATTGGCCTAAACTAAAAACTCGCAACAACTGCCATAATTTAATTACACTCAAACACTGGCAATACAGTAAATAAGGAATAAAACACACGGGGGCATGCTGTTAATTATTTTAATCCACAATGGGGTGATATGATGTGGCCCAACACAGAGTGGTGTAGAGTAAGGCCCTGTTTACATTATTTCGAATCAGCGGATCATCAGATTAATGTTTTTAAGACGATTCGCGTACACACAGCAACGCCAATACACGATTCGCGTGCACACAGCAACGCCAATACACGGATACGCTAATCACATGACTAATTAGATGGCACGTCACATGATCCCAGTGCATATCGGGCATGCGCAAGTCACTCACCACTTGCAAGTGGAAGGATGGCAAGCAAACACCTTCTCCAGCAGATAAACACACCTGGCTGTGATGTTCATGTTCTCACTGAGTTTAAGCGCCTGAAGGAGGTTGAAATGTGTAAATAAACCTCAGTGCGTCTCAGCGCTTCCTCCTGCGCTCCAAATCACTCCGCCCTGAACAGCGAGTGCCCTCTGGAGGGTGCGCACTCCGGCCCTGCGCAGCTCACAGAGCGCGCGAGTGAAGCGCACGAGCAGTGATTCGGGACTGAGCCGCTGTGTGTGAGATCCCAACGCCAGTGAATCAGGAAGGTGGATGTCACAGTGACGTTGTCCAATGACGACATCAGCTAGAGCTCAGCACAGCGTATCCGCGTATCACAATGTTTACACAGCACCGGACCAGACACGAACTGGATTGAATACGTGGGCTGTGGCGGATTCCCGTTTCCCGGCGTTTTAATGTGAACGGACAGTGCATCCGTGAAGAAAACGAGACAGATACGGTCTAATGTAAACTTGGCCTAAGTGTTACCACCCTGAATTTGGTGGTAAGGTTTTTTTCCTCTAACTGCACATCCTGAAGTGTTCTATTGTTCTTATACGACAGTAATTTTCCAATGCTTACCAACTGAATTGATCAATGAATGACAATTTGTTACCTCTGACAACTTTGTTGGAGAAGGTTATGTTTTTACCTCCGTTTGCTTGTTTGATTGTTTCCAAATGTAACTCAAAAAGTAGTGAACGGATGTTGATGAAATTTGGAGGAAAGGTGGGCCATGGGCCAAGGAACAACTAATTTTCCAGAAAAGTTGGGATATTTTCCAAAATGCAATAAAAATAAAAATCTGTGATTTGTTAATTCATGTGAAACTTTATTTAACTGACAAAAGGACAAAAAAAAAAGATTTTCAATAGTTTTACTGACCAACTTAATTGTATTTTGTAAATATAAACAAAATTAGAATTTGATGCCTGGAAAACACTCAAAAAAAAGTTTGGACACAGGCATTATTACCATTGTGTTACATCACCGTTCCTTTTAATAACACTTTTTAATCATGTAGGAACTGAGGAGGTGGCACGGTGATGTAGTGGTTAGCACTGTCGCCTCACAGCAAGAAGGTCCTGGGTTCGAGCCCAGCAGCCGACGAGGGCCTTTCTGTGTGGAGTTTGCATGTTCTCGCTGTGTCTGCGTGGGTTTCCTCTGGGTGTTCTGTTTTCCCCCACAGTCCAAAGACATGTAGGTTAGGCTAATCGGTGGCTCTAAATTGACCGTAGGTGTGAGTGTGAATGGTTGTTTGTCTCTGTGTGTCAGCCCTGTGATGATCTGGTGACTTGTCCAGGGTGTACTCCACTTCTTGCCTGTAGTCAGCTGGGATAGGCTCCAGCTGGCCCGCGACCCTGCACAGGATAAGCGGCTACGGATAACGGATGGATGGATGGGAACTGAGGATAATAATTGTTGCAGTTTTGCAGTTGGAATTCTTGCTTGATACATGACTTCAGCTGCTCAACAGTTAATGGACACTGTTGTCTGAATACGAGTGAAGTGAGAGAGGGGGGTTAATTAAAAAAAGAAAGAAAGACAGAAAGAAAGGGAGACAAGTTATAGCATAGAAAGGAAATGGTGGCTGTTAGCAACCCAAAACATTTACTATGGCCTACAAAGGTTATTTGTCCAACACTACAACTATAGAACACCTTCTGTGTTTCATTTTACTTGCATACACCTCCAAATCGTTTCACCTTCACGTTATTCCATCCAAATGAAGCACAACAAAAAGCATTTCACTAATTCCTCCTATAAAGACATACGTGTGTCAGTGTAAAGTCTGTGTGAGGCAGGAGCCTGTTTTCATTTTTTCTTTCTGTTATACGCTATTACTGTTCAAAGCTATTTCAAGGAGGCACTGTGTAATCAGTTGACTGGGTCTAAGAGGCTTACAATCTGCAAATCTCCCTCAACCCTTGAGACCAGAATGTAAATGCAATTCATTCAGCTATATGTTGCTCATTTAAGCCATACTAGAAGCCATAATAGAAAAGGTGAACGCATAGCCAGATCTACAGTAAGTCACTGAATTGTATAGCTGTCGTCAGTGGTGAGCTTGTAATATTTTCACATGGATATATCCTGTTTATTGTTTGATCCACTTTTTCCCTTTTGTTCATGCATAATTAGTTTTAAACACCTTAGATTTTCAAAACTCTTTACACTTTTGTAATAATTTATTCCATGATAGTAGTATTCCTGCCTCAGGATTTTACACAAAACACCAGGAAATGGTTCGTTTTTATATTATAAAATATATTTTGTAAAATAAAAACCTAAATATAAATATACAACCAATTTCACAACAATCATATGCAGCAAAACCTACATAAAACAGTTAGTTAGCTAGCTAGTCAGCCCGCCAGGATAACAATGTAAAAACATAATAAATGCCACCAAGTATAGTCAGATATAAAGACAATCTTCTTGTCTTATAAACTTAAATTTATTCTTCACAAATTTATCAAGTTAATCGCAAATATGGACGGAAATAATATGTTGAGATGGATTTAATGATATATCACGATTACAAAGAGTTAGATTTTTGTCCTTTGTTTTAAACAGACATTATTTTTACAACTCAAATCCAGCCCGGGTCATAGTATACCATTTCATATAACCTTTAGTGCTGCTGTCAGGTTGCACACTTTGTTTGGTATAACTGTAAGGATATGGTATAAATGTGTAGGTCATATGTTTGATGTGCTGGTAGAGATATTGAAAGTTATGCTGAATTTGCGACATTTCTTTAGCATACAGTGGTTTCTGATCTCATCTCATCTCATTATCTCTAGCCGCTTTATCCTGTTCTACAGGGTCGCAGGCAAGCTGGAGCCTATCCCAGCTGACTACGGGCGAAAGGCGGGGTACACCCTGGACAAGTCGCCAGGTCATCACAGGGCTGACACACAGACACAGACAACCATTCACACTCACATTCACACCTACGGTCAATTTAGAGTCACCAGTTAACCTAACCTGCATGTCTTTGGACTGTGGGGGAAACTGGAGCACCTGGAGGAAACCTACGGGGAGAACATGCAAACTCCGCACAGAAAGGCCCTCGCCGGCCACGGGGCTCAAACCTGGACCTTCTTGCTGTGAGGCGACAGCGCTAACCACTACACCACCATGCTGCCCTATATATATATATCTCATCTCATCTCATCTCATCTCATTATCTCTAGACGCTTTATCCTGTTCTACAGGGTCGCAGGCAAGCTGGAGCCTATCCCAGCTGACTATGGGCGAAAGGCGGGGTACACCCTGGACAAGTTGCCAGGTCATCACAGGGCTGACACAGAGACAAACAACCATTCACACTCACATTCACACCTACGGTCAATTTAGAGCCACCAATTAGTCTAACCTGCATGTCTTTGGACTGTGGGGGAAACCAGAGCACCCGGAGGAAACCCACGTAGACACGGGGAGAACATGCAAACTCCACACAGAAAGGCCCCCGTCAGCCGCTGGGCTCGAACCCAGAACCTTCTTGCTGTGAGGTGACAGTGCTAACCACTACACCACCGTGCTGCCCTCTCTCTCTCTCTCTCTCTATATATATATATATACACACAGGTAGTCATCGACTTACGACTGCATTTGGTTACGACTGACCGGTCGTAAACCGATCTGGTCATAAGTCGGCCTATGTTAAATGAACGTAAGTATATTGTAATGTGTAATGATATTGTAATCATCTTAAACTCTTATTTTATCAACATCTTCTTATTCCATTACCTTGGCTCATTATTTGGTTGAAGTCAAACACTGCATACTACACTGCGTACAGTACAATTCGTTTAATATGTGCAAAACAAAAAATACGAAATACAGTTGTGAAAAATAGAAAACATTTTAGTTTGAAACATACCAAAATACAAATGTAAAACATAGCATAATGCAAAACTTAGTGACCGCTGGCGTCACTGGTGCTTGGCTGTGGGTCATCTACGTCATCATCAGCTGTTGCAGCGCTCGGGATGGCGGGAGTATTTGCTCGTTTCATAAACCAGGAGCTGGGTCGGAAACTGTATGACGGAGTGCGCGAGGGAGCACGAGAGAGACTGCGCATGTGCCTGGAGCTGGGGCGGAAACTGTTGTACGCGGCGAGAGGCGCTGCCGGGAGTTGGGGCGGAAACTGTCGTACGCTCAGCTAGCTCAGCTGGGAAACACTTGCCAGTCATAACCAGACGGTCGTAAAGTCGATCGGTCGTAAGTCACATAGGTCGTAAGTCGACGACTACCTGTATGTGTGTGTATATATATATATATATATATATATATATATATATATAGAGAGAGAGAGAGAGAGAGAGAGAGAGAGAGAGAGTACTGTGCAAAAGTCTTAGGTGCCCTATTTTTTCATACACACTTTGTTATAGATTTCTATTTTATGACTTCTACATTATCGAGTCAGTACAAAAAAAAATTTTAGAGTCCAAATGTTCGTTTTCCAGCACAAAATTAAATGTTACAGGAAAAATGTTTGTATCTAAGCAGCATATTCCATAAGAGCCCACTTTTCAGATTGAATAAGAAAACATAATGAGGGCTACTGGGTTTTGGTGCAAAATTAAGAAGCAAGTGTGACAGTCAAAGTGTCCAGTGTTTTATAGTATTTTTTTTTTATGTTGAAACATTTCATTATTTTTAAGCGATTTTTGGTCTCCAGCATTTCTTTACATGCGCCTAAGACTTTTGCAC
Source organism: Neoarius graeffei (assembly GCF_027579695.1). NCBI lineage: Eukaryota > Metazoa > Chordata > Actinopteri > Siluriformes > Ariidae > Neoarius > Neoarius graeffei. The sequence goes on along the minus strand of NC_083571.1, from coordinate 48,131,341 downwards.
AATAATATGATTATATATATATACCGTATATATATATATATATATATATATATATATATATATATATATATATATTCAACTGCTTTAGTCAACTCCCTTTCAACGTTCACATTTGCTTGAAAACCCATGGGAGGTGATCAAAATCACTCATACAGATCTGCCCCATAATTACACATAACGATGCATAATTATCCAGTGGCACCACCATCAGTGTCTAGAGTAAGAGGTCAAATGGAAGCTAGATCTCTTATCAGGTATCTAAACCATGCCCCCTACTCTGATAGACATAACAAGAAATATCCCCCAGCCCCCTGAAGTAGCCACTTTTTATAACCATGGCAAAGAGAAAAGCATCTCAGAATGCACAACATGCTGAACCTTGGGGTACAACAGCAGCAGAAGTCCACATCATGTTCCAGTCCTGTCAACCAAGAACAGGTATCTGAGGCTACAGTAGGCACAGGCCCATCAAAACTAGACATCTGAAGGTTGGACAAAGGCGTAGTGATGTTTTTCTGAATAAGATGACCAAATAAGATGGTTTAGATTAGTGTTTCTCAACCTTTTTATCAACAGGGCCACAACAGTGACTAAAGGCAAGTTATATAGGCTGTAGCTTATTTGCTAATGTTATTTTCATTCACTCATAATGTCAGGCCATTGCCAGTGCTACAGCTGCAAAGCTAAGCTGTGAACTCCAATGTCTACTGATTCATCTGGAGCTAAATCTAGAACTGGGAGGGCCCTGTCTATTAGGAAAGTTGAGAATTTTTCTGGTGAGTCAATCCATTTTCCTTAGTATGGACAATAGCTACCACTCAGAGGCCCTATTTGTGATTGGTTCAGTCCTTTAAGGATCGATTACTAATTTGCCATGTTTGTGAATGGATATACACTACACAACAACAACGAGAAAGCACAAGAAAATAGAAGCTGTGCTGTCAGAAGTAGCAAAGTGTTCAAAAGTAAATTGTGATTGTGATGATGAGAGCGTCGTTGAGAAAGCAGGTACTCTAGTGGCACAGTCTAGAAAGCAAAATAAATCTAAGGAATGATAAGCATTATTTTATATCAGCCTTCATTTAGAACTACTTTGTATTGTGCTACAAACCTACAGTCTCTCAGAAAATGTACTAAATGGCTTAAAGGGAAATATTAGCTGGTGAGAGATAACTAGCTGATCAAATTAGTCCCTATGTGATGGTCCTTTGACAGTACACTCTCAGAAAACAAAGTACATCATTGTACCTTTAGGGGTACAAAAGCTTGTCACTGGGGCAGTACCCTTTAAGGCAGTGTTTCTCAACCACTGGGCCATGGTCCATTAGTGGGCTGCAAAGCACCGACTAGTGGGCCGTGATTTTTTTTTCCAAGTTGAAGCTAATTCTTCCTCATAGTAGGGTACAATTGCTGGGTTGTATCTGACGTCACATCTGCCTCATTAAGCCACGGTCAAACTACAGCTCATAATGGGTTATTGATGAAAATGAAGCATTTTGGCGCCGATGCTTGGCGATATACACATGAGCGAAAAGTTGTGGTCACACAGTAGGTGAACACTTGACTGTCACACCTTTGTGCACTTGAATCTGGCGCAGCTCGAGTGGCCGCACTCGCTCATGGAGTGCATTATGCACGTGCTTGGGACCCAATCATTATGGGAAACACCTGATACTGATTTGAGCGCAATCAGCACGTGCAGCTACGGACGCTGTTTTCACAAAGGCTTTGCGAAGTATTATCATTATCACTGTCATGTTTGTTTCTAGTCATGTTTATAATGTTGTTTAAATACTCTGCTTTATGATTGTTTTGTTTTGCTTTTGTAAAGATCACGCCTGCTAATAAACACACGTCCTGCACTTAGATCTGTCTACCGCCGTCTACCTTGCAGCGTCCTGATCCCCAGATCTTTAACCCAGCCACATATAAAAAGTTGTTTGCCTCCATGCTCTTCCAGGTTTTCATCTGTTTGTCCGTGTAGAATGATGTCTGCAGCACCAGGTAGTTTGAGATGTCGGGGAACTCAATGGATGGATAATTTTCCAACTCATGGGAAAAATCCTTCTTTGTTAATGTGTAAGGATCTAATCCCATTGAGTGGTTTCTATAGCCACTTCTTTTGAGTGTACTTCTTAGTTTTAATAACTTGCTTGTTTGCTGGACACAAACATGGCAATAAGTTCTTGTGTTAATGGACCAGACTCCACTTTTGGATCATTAATCCCTTTTGACTGAGAATGCCCTGCACGTATGGTTTGGCTTCTGGCACATCCATACAGTTTTAAATACAATACCTACAATTAAAAACAGCTTGTAACATCTGTAACAGGGAGTTAAGTTGAATCCCATTAATACACTTTACAGTAGATTATTAGATTCTAATAGAATAGATGAGCCAAAATAATTGGGGATCTTTTTTAATGGGCCTCGACTCGTTACAAGTATGAATAGGTGGGCCTTAAAGTAGAAAAGGTTGAGAAACCCTGGTCTGAGGTACTTATTTGTACCATTTATATACTGACTGGGAACAGATATGTACCGTACCTTTTTGACCCAGTCAGTTTCAGTTCAGTTGGTCAGGTTCAATGCCAAAAATGATAATCCACATCATCAGTTTTTCTTTGGCTAATCAGACACAAGGTATGCCACCACTTTTGTAGTTAGGCACCTTGTTCAAGGGCACTTAAGCCAGTCTTGCTGGTCCAAGGAATCAAACCAGTAACCTTTTGGTCCCAAAGCTGTTTCTCTAACCATTAGGCTATGGCTTCCTCTTTGACCCTAAAAAGGTGCACGTAGTTACCATGAAGTCCAATAATGAGCCCTTGGGGGTACATTAATGTAGCTTGTACCTTGGAAGACAGAAATGGACTCCTATGGTACCCCTATTTCTGACAGTGTAGCGTGAACAACCAAACTTAATATTAGCAGGCTAGACTACATTTCACCTCCATGACTTCACTCTCCATCACGTGTGGCCGACAACACTCATTTACTGTATGTTGGTGGCCCAAACAATTTGCTGGGTGCTGAAATTTCGTTTGTGCTCCTGCTTCTAGCTTAAAGAAATGGGAGCACCAGTGCTACCTCACAGAATCTAATTTTGCATTAAAATCATTTTGCGGCAAAAAATAAAAATAAAGCTTTACCAAGCAAGATGAATGTTTTCATAAAGAAATGACAAAAATATACTAACATGAGCTGAATGGATTTTTAACAACAATTTTTTAAAATTGCTTTCATTTCTTAGTAAATGAGTACAATTTTCAAACATGGCTCTTATGGCTATTTTATTTATGTAGTAATAAACAGTACACTGGAGCCATTGGAGCCTATAGTTGATGGACTTTCCATCCATCTATCCATTATATTGAGGTATTTCACCTGACGTCACAGGGTCACGTGACGCCCCGGTGTCCGCCATTTTGGACGGCAAGCTAGCTAATGTCAACAACAGTAGCTGGTATGTTACTGTAGCAATGTTTACGTTCAGTCATTTGGATGACTGTTAAAACCTTTCAGTCTCAAGTTTTTCCTTTACTGGATTTACTAGTTTACTGAGCCAGCCAGCCCCGGAGCGCTAGCTAGCCGGCCAGCCAGCCCCGGAGCGCTAGCTAGCCGGCCAGCCAGCCCCGGAGCGCTAGCTAGCCGGCCAGCCAGCCCCGGAGCGCTAGCTAGCCGGCCAGCCAGCCCCGGCGCGCTAGCTAGCCGGCCAGCCAGCCCCGGAGCGCTAGCTAGCCGGCCAGCCAGCCCCGGAGCGCTAGCTAGCCGGCCAGCCAGCCCCGGAGCGCTAGCTAGCCGGCCAGCCAGCCCCGGAGCGCTAGCTAGCCGGCCAGCCAGCCCCGGAGCGCTAGCTAGCCGGCCAGCGAGCCACGGAACGCTAGCTAGCCGGCCAGCGAGCCCCGGAGCGCTAGCTAGCCGACCAGCGAGCCACGGAACGCTAGCTAGCCGGCCAGCGAGCCCCGGAGCGCTAGCTAGCCGGCCAGCGAGCCCCGGAGCGCTAGCTAGCCGGCCAGCGAGCCCCGGAGCGCTAGCTAGCCGGCCAGCGAGCCACGGAGCGCTAGCTAGCCGGCCAGCGAGCCCCGGAGCGCTAGCTAGCCGGCCAGCGAGCCCCGGAGCGCTAGCTAGCCGGCCAGCGAGCCCCGGAGCGCTAGCTAGCCGGCCAGCGAGCCCCGGAGCGCTAGCTAGCCGGCCAGCGAGCCCCGGAGCGCTAGCTAGCCGGCCAGCGAGCCCCGGAGCGCTAGCTAGCCGGCCAGCGAGCCCTGGAGTGCTAGCTAGCCGGCCAGCGAGCCCCGGAGCGCTAGCTAGCTAGCGCCAGCCAGCCAGCCCCGGAGCGCGCTCAGTAAACTAGTAAATACAGTAAAGGAAAAACTTATAACGGGCCATGTCTCAACAGACTAAGAAGTTATTTCAATGACATTTAATAACATTTTGTTTATCCTGAGGACCGAAAGTAAATGAAAATGTGAACAAACCTTAGCTGTCAGTGAACAATCCTGGTGGAAGCAAGTAAACGTCATTCTCTAAGCCTGCTAACCTCAATTTTTGCAAATACCTCTCCCTCTGCTCGCCCTGTAAATGCCCTACATCGCTGGATAGTGAAGGTGTTTTCTGCATCTCGCTCCTTTTTCTTTTATGTTTTTCGTTTGTCGCCTTCCTCGCATTCAAACTGATTCGAGCCGTGCCGTCCAAAATGGCAGCATCACATGACTTGGTCACGTGAGTGAAATACCTCAATACGGTATACCACTTACCTATAAAGGTCGTGGAGGAAGCTGGAGCCAATCCAAGCTGACTTCAGGCAAGATGTGAGTGGGGTACACCCTGCACAGGTTGTCAGTCAGTCACAGGGCTAATACAGACACGAACAAGCATTCACAATCACTTTCACACATACGGGCAGTTTGGCATAGCCAGTTGACTTAATCTGCATGTCTTTGAGCTGTGAAAGGAAACCGGAGCTCCTAGAGAAAACCCACACAGACACGGAGAGAACATGCAAACTCAACACAAAAAGGCCCCAATTGGCCGTGAGATTCGAACCCAGAACCTTCTTGCTGAGAGGTGATAGTGCTAACCGTGTCATTATGTCATTTTTCTCCAATGTAGAGGGCCAATTTAAAGCTAATTCCCAGGCTGATTATTCTTCCTTGCACCTGACTAGAACTTGCATCTTCATGCTCTTTACACGTTTAGTGGCTTTTCCAAATTGAAACAATGAACAACAAATATGCTTCATTATACAACAGTTGGTTCAGGTTGGTCCACTAATTTGATTGGTCGAGCAGCATTCCAAGAGTGCTGATATTTTGTATAATGGCACTGGGACATTTCACTGTGTGTATCACTCGGCTCATCTGTGTCCTGCACATAAAACTTCACTTCCTAGTTCAAAACCATTACTGCAGTAGTGTTAGTGACATCATCAGTGGACAGGGCAATCGATACTTTTCAGGAATACAACTTTGACTTAAAATATGAAAGCTCATCAGATGAAGATGAAAAAGAAGAAAGGACAACATTTTTAATGGGAATGTACAAATCCATGTGAGCTTGTTAGCTAGCTAGATGACATGCTCTAAAGTCAGTGTGGCTTCTTTGGGATCTATTTGCACTAGTGGAGCAAAAAAATAAACAGAACATTTGGCCATACTGTGTCTGAAAGGTCACATACACTATATTAATTTCTTGTTTTGTAGGGCGGCACGGTGGTGTAGTGGTTAGTGCTGTTGCCTCACAGCAAGAAGGTCTGGGTTCGAGCCCCGTGGCTGGTGAGGGCCTTTCTGTGCGGAGTTTGCATGTTCTCCCCGTGTCCGTGTGGGTTTCCTCCGGGTGCTCCGGTTTCCCCCACAGTCCAAAGACATGCAGGTTAGGTTAACTGGTGACTCTAAATTGACCGTGAATGTAAGTGTGAATGGTTGTCTGTGTCTATGTGTCAGCCCTGTGATGACCTGGTGACTTGTCCAGGGTGTACCCCGCCTTTCGCCCGTAGTCAGCTGGGATAGGCTCCAGCTTGCCTGCGACCCTGTAGAAGGATAAAGCGGCTAGAGATAATGAGAATATTTATATCTACATTACTTTTTATACTAATTTTGTGCAAGAGTGTCACACCTGCACGCCTTGGTGCGTACATCAGATAGACTCTCGGGCGCGCTCCGAACAGCGAGCGCACCAAGCGGACTCTCACGTGCGCCGTAAACGACTCGCACCTGCACAGGATTAAGGCGCAATCAGCATGCCTATATATAAACTGTGAAAACACACTTACGTAATTTGCGAAGTATCGAGTTGCATTTCTGGCATGTTACTGAGCCTTATTTCCTTGTTTGGTTTCCTGATCCCTGATTTCTTGTTTCTCGTCTTTGATTCTGCCGAGTCTACGATAGCCTGTTTCTGCCTCACTCGACCTATTGCCTGTTTCGCTGTTTTATTACTTTGCCTGCCGTTCTGGATTGTTTACCTGTCTTCACTTGTATTAATAAACACACCTTCTACACTTACATCTGTCTCCCAACCATCTCTGACAGAATACTTCGCACTCCCTGAGAAAGAGAATACATATTCACCTGTTCATACGTCATGTTCAGGAACAAACTAATGTTAATGGTGCTAAAACAGCTACCGTCACTGTGGTGCGGTTGGAGTCTTGTTCTCGGACTCGACTCGAAATTTTTTTAATGACTTGGACTTGAGGTTTAGTGACTTGACTACAACAGTGGTGATTGTTCATGACCAAATCACAACCATGGTGATATTCAGAACAACAGCACTCCTTCTCATGTAATTAAAACTGAGATGGTCAGCCCTACATGTCACAGGTTTGAGAACCACTGGTTTAGAGCTGTTTTGTGAGATTTAACTTCTATCCATCCATTATCTGTAGCCGCTTATCCTGTTCTACAGGGTCACAGGCAAGCTGGATCCTATCCCAGCTGACTATGGGCAAGAGGCAGGGTACACCCTGGACAAGTCGCCAGGCTATTGCAGGGCTGACACATCAAGACAAACAACCATTCACACCTACAGTCAATTTAGAGCCACCAATTAACCTAACCTGCATGTCTTTGGACTGTGGGGGAAACCAGAGCACCTGAAGGAAACCCATGCAGGCACGGGGAGAACATGCACAGAAAGGCCCTCATCGGCTGCTGGGCTCGAACCCAGAACCTTCTTGCTGTGAGGCGACAATGCTAACCACTACACCACCATGCCACCGAGATGTAACTTCCTTCCATCCATCCATTATCTGTAGCTGCTTACCCTGTTCTACAGGGTCGCAGGCAAGCTGGAGCCTATCCCAGCTGACTGTGGCCAGATCATCGCAGGGCTGACACATCGAGACAAACAACCAATCACACTCACATTCACACCTACGGTCAATTTAGAGCCACCAATTAACCTAACCTGCATGTCTTTGGACTGTGGGGGAAACCCATGCAGACACACCGAGAACATGCAAACTCCACACAGAAAGGCCCCCGTCAGCCACTGGGCTTGAACCCAGAACCTTCTTGCAGTGAGGCAAGCCACCGTGCTGTAGAGATTTAACTTGTAGAACTGAATTAAAATATTAACTGGTCAAATCAATAATTGCATACTTCCACAAGAAAGAGACATCTTCATCAACAATAAATCTACAGCTCTCTTTCTAAACCCTTTTTGCTGTCATACCTCATACCTTGGGCTGTGGCTGGACAGCAAGCTGGACTGGACTTGCAACACCAAACACTTATACAACCCCGATTCCAAAAAAGTTGGGACAAAGTACAAATTGTAAATAAAAACGGAATGTTTCAAAATTCCATATTTTATTCAGAATAGAACATAGATGACATATCAAATGTTTAAACTGAGAAAATGTATCATTTAAAGAGAAAAAATAGGTGATTTTAAATTTCATGACAACAACACATCTCAAAAAAGTTGGGACAAGGCCATGTTTACCACTGTGAGACATCCCCTTTTCTCTTTACAACAGTCTGTAAACGTCTGGGGACTGAGGAGACAAGTCGCTCAAGTTTAGGGATAGGAATGTTAACCCATTCTTGTCTAATGTAGGATTCTAGTTGCTCAACTGTCTTAGGTCTTTTTTGTCGTATCTTCCGTTTTATGATGCGCCAAATGTTTTCTACGGGTGAAAGATCTGGACTGCAGGCTGGCCAGTTCAGTACCCGGACCCTTCTTCTACGCAGCCATGATGCTGTAATTGATGCAGTATGTGGTTTGGCATTGTCATGTTGGAAAATGCAAGGTCTTCCCTGAAAGAGATGTCGTCTGGATGGGAGCATATGCTGCTCTAGAACCTGGATATACCTTTCAGCATTGATGGTGTCTTTCCAGATGTGTAAGCTGCCCATGCCACACGCACTAATGCAACCCCATACCAGACATCTGCACTTCTGGATCATGTTTAGATATGGCTTCTTCTTTGAACTATAGAGTTTTAGCTGGCAACGGCGGATGGCACGGTGAATTGTGTTCACAGATAATGTTCTCTGGAAATATTCCTGAGCCCATTTTGTGATTTCCAATACAGAAGCATGCCTGTATGTGATGCAGTGCCATCTAAGGGCCCGAAGATCATGGGCACCCAGTATGGTTTTCTGGCCTTGACCCTTACGCACAGAGATTCTTCCAGATTCTCTGAATCTTTTGATGATATTATGCACTGTAGATGATGATATGTTCAAACTCTTTGCAATTTTACACTGTCGAACTCCTTTCTGATATTGCTCCACTATTTGTCGGCGCAGAATTAGGGGGATTGGTGATCCTCTTCCCATCTTTACTTCTGAGAGCCGCTGCCACTCCAAGATGCTCTTTTTATACCCAGTCATGTTAATGACCTATTGCCAATTGACCTAATGAGTTGCAATTTGGTCCTCCAGCTGCTCCTTTTTTGTACCTTTAACTTTTCCAGCCTCTTATTGCCCCTGTCCCAACTTTTTTGAGATGTGTTGCTGTCATGAAATTTCAAATGAGCCAATATTTGGCATGAAATTTCAAAATGTCTCACTTTCGACATTCGATATGTTGTCTATGGTCTATTGTGAATACAATATCAGTTTTTGAGATTTGTAAATTATTGCATTCCATTTTTATTTATAATTTGTACTTTGTCCCAACTTTTTTGGAATCGGGGTTGTACAGGAAGGGACAGAGCAGGCTGTACTTCCTTAGGAGGCTGCGGTCCTTTAACATCTGCTGGAAACTCCTGTGGATGTTCTAGCAGTCTGTGGTCGCCAGTGTCCTGTTTTACACTGTGGTGTGCTGGGGGGCAGCACATCCAAGAAGGACACATCCAGGCTGGACAAACTGATCAGGCGGGCCGGCTCTGTGGTCGGCATGAAGCTGGACTCTCTGGTGACGGTGGCAGAGAAGAGGACTATGGACAAACTATTGAACATCATGGACGATGCCAGTCACCCTCTGCACACCGTCATCAGCAACCAGAGGAGCCTGTTCAGTGACAGAATGCTCCTTCCCAAGTGCAGGACGAACAGACTCAAAAACTCCTTTGTCCCTCACGCCATCAGCCTGTACAACTCCTCTCTGAGGGGAGGAGGGGTAACAGGAGGACCGAGGACGGGAATGAGCAGTAGCCTAGCCTGACAATAATCAATACCAGACAATGTGCAATATAAAGCGCAATATCTCTCCTGCCGTCCCCCTCCTTTTTTTTCCTCCTCTCTTCCTCTCTTCCTTATATCTTATTCTTTTTATATTTGTATATGTAAATACTAGTGCTGTCAAAAATGTCGCGTTATTATCGCGTTAACTTGACTCAATTTTAACGGCGATAATTTTTTTATCGCGAGATTAACGCTCTGTGACTTGATGTAGGTTTTTCATAAGCTTTTGAAACTGCCAGGAACTTGGAACAGAGACTTTGCTTAGAAAAACGATAGCAGCTAGACTGTAATGCCACACCCCGCACAGCCAGAGTCCTCTGCCCTCCCCCCAAAGAACCAGCGCGGGCAGGGCGCGCTAGCCCCGCGCCTCGGGACGAAGAGCCATGGTGCTCGGCTTAGGTTTCGTTTTCCCATCGGCGGCTCCAGCCCGACTTTGCAGTGGCTGTGACAAGACGTGTTATACGGAGCCGTAGTAACTCGTCCCCTCACTTTTAATTACCCGAGCGCACGCCTTAACGCAAAGCGTGTGCACGGGTTATAACTCGTACGCGCGCATTAATATCTCGTGCACATGCCTTATAAGTCATTCCCACGCTTTGTTATTTTTTTTATTCACCATGTCCCCTCTACGGCTCCGTAGTGTTATGCTCTGCAGTAAAAAAAAAAACATTGGTACAAAGCAAGCCCATTCACTTTTTTATGCTGATAAGAGAATTACAATGGTTTTTCATGTGACAAAAATGTGCAATTAAATTGTTGGTGGTGTAGTGGTTAGCGCTGTCGCCTCACAATAATGGCCCTTTTCCACTACCCTTTTTCAGCTCACTTCAGCTCGCTTCAGCTCACTTCAGCCCGACACGGCTCGCGTTTCGACTACCAAAAAACAGCACGACTCGGCTCGCTTCAGCCCTGCTTAGCCCCTAAAACTCGCACCGTTTTGGAGTAGGGCTGAAGCGAGCCAAAGCGAGCCGAGTGAGGCTGGGGGCGTGAGCAGACACTCCCCTGTGCACTGATTGGTGAGGAGGAGTGTCCTCACATGCCCACACACGCCCCGCGAGCACGCTGGGATCTGTAAACACCGTAAACCCGGAAGAAGAAGAATTACGAGAATTATGAAGCCTTATGCGCCTCGCCTCATCTATACGCTCTTGCCAGTATCTGTTGGCGTTGTCGGTGACAACAAGCCACAGCACCAAGACCAGCAACACTAACGACTCCATGTCCTCCATGTTTATTGTTTACTATCCGGGTTGTGAGACTACCGCTTAAAAGCTCACTGATGTCACTGTTTGCGCTGCTTAACGACATCACGTGACGTCCACCCACTTTCGCTAACTCCACCCAATGTGTCCACCCACTTCCAGCCAGCACGGTTCAGCGCGGTTGTAGTCGAAATGCAACTCCAACAGCCCCGCTCAGCTCGACTCAGCCCAACTCAGCACGGCACGGCTCAGCCCGACTCAGCCGCGTTTGTAGTGGAAAAGCGGCATAAGAAGGTCCGGGTTCGAGCCCTGTGTCCGGCGAGGGCCTTTCTGTGTGGAGTTTGCATGTTCTCCCCGTGTCCGCATGGGTTTCCTCCGGGTGCTCCGGTTTCCCCCACAGTCCAAAGACATGCAGGTTAGGTTAACTGGTGACTCTAAATTGACCGTAGATGTGAGTGTGAATGGTTGTCTGTGTCTATGTGTCAACCCTGTGATGACCTGGCGACTTGTCCAGGGTGTACCCCGCCTTTCGCCCGTAGTCAGCTGGGATAGGCTCCAGCTTGCCTGCGACCCTGTAGAACAGGATAAAGCGGCTACAGATAATGAGATGAGATGAGAAAAATGTGCGATTAAATTGCGATTAATCGCGAGTTAACTATGACAGTCGCGACATTAATCGCGATTAAATATTTTAATCGCTTGACAGCACTAGTAATTTATTTTAATTTATCTAGAAGTTTTCCTCTATTTCTTTTCTCTGTTTATCTGTAATGATGCTTCTGGAATTTTAATTTCCCTGAGGGAACCCTGCCAAAGGGATCAGTACAGTTCTATCTAATCTACATACTCAGTACACAGTAATACACAGACTGTACTATTTACTCACACACTATTTAGTGCACTAGCATACCGGCTTTCGCTGCGCATGCGCACTGCACGCTCTTGCGCTACGCCAGTGCTGATTGGCTTGTTCCGCATTCTGTCTCCGCCCACACAGCCGTGCGCGATTACGTTCCCTGTTTTGGTTAATTTTATTTATGGCACGCGCGTGCTCGACGTGCTCTGTGGCTCCATAACGCTGTCACCGACTACAATGTCAAACCTTTCAGGAGTCTCGCGAGCTTCCGGTTTCACGCCAAGGGCAGAAGATCCATCGTGATTTATTTGTTTGTTTATTATTCAAGCCGAACTGACTCCCACTGACTCTACTTGAAGTGATATTTTGCGCTGAAGTCATGATGATGAGGTCTTCACAATAAACTAAGCTAAGGTATGAGCAACGATTAAGTTTACGTAAACAGCGTACTCTACGTTCAAGCACTGCTGAGAGGGTAGCGTAGGCAATTTCTCGCTATATATTTCCTCTTTGTGTACAACTCGTTTTATTTATCGAGAATTATTACACTGTTTAGTTTGAAGGCTGTATCTGCCGCTAGAATGAGTCTGGATTGGATTACGTAATGACTAGGGCTGTGTATCAAACCGCATACTGCCTTACTAAATAGTACAGACGCCACTAGGGCTGGAGTCCTGGAGTATACGTACTACTTAGTACGGTAGTATGCGGTTTGGAACGTAGCCAAGCCGCTGAAAAATATCACTGAGTAAACATAAAGTAGGTTTATTAACTCTTAAACAAAAAGTTAAGGCTTTCCACTCAGGTGTGCTGTTCATAGACACTTTATCCAGGTAACTATGGTATGTTAGTGGCCCTTTAAACAGTAATAACCCTTTTATTAACAATAATAATCAATATTTTAATGTGGCTGCATAATATTTAGGTCTATGTCATAATATTTAGGTCTATGTTAGAGCAACGAAGACAGAAATGGAGGTGACAAGGCGAAGAGACTCCAGTGGCCAGTTCTCGGACAACTCGGACCATGACTGTGAGGTACAGAGGTGTGTGTTTGTGCGTGCGTGTGTGTGTTAACATTTGATTGACATTCACCATTTCACTAAGTGACAGCCTCTACTTGAATACATGCTCATAAAACGAGGTGCCAAGAATGAGAGATGTAGGAAGGGATGATTTGGGATGTGCGATGGGGGTGGGGGTCATAGAATGAGGCGACAAGAATGAGACGGTGCGGAACGGGGAGATGTGGGGATATGAGATGAAGGGGCGTGGGATGAATAGGCATGGAACGTAGGAGTAATTTGGGATGTGTGATGAGGGCAATGGAATGGGAGGTGTGTGTGGAATAATAGGTCATCGAATGAGGCGACAAGAATGAGATGGTGTGGGGATATGGGATGAAGGGGCGTGAAATGGGGGAGTGTGGGACGAGAGGATCGAGTCAAGATGTCTTTATTGATACATCGCAGTGAATTGCGATCAGTTTATGTTAAAATCAATATTAAGAGCAAACTTAATCACTAAAAGTGTCGAAAGCAATCGTTATGTACTAAAATAACTGATTGCAACAGCAATACAACGATTTTAAACATAGAATTTTACATGAGGAAACTAATAATAAAAACGGGTGACATGAAAATAGATCAAAATCCGTATTTGTTAATGAGATGGCACATGTAAGGTATGGGGGAGTTCTTGTATCCATTTGTTCGTATTTTGAGACAGTCCAGTTTCTGGTTATTTCTAGTGTTCTGGTTAGTTATCTGTGATCTGGTTGGTGGCAGCCAGTCTCTGAAGTCTGACTTCAACAGTGATCTAGCAAATTTCAGGCACAACTGCTCTCTTCTCTCAACTAGTGATAGGATGTAGGTTGAAGGGCCGTGGGTCAGTAAACGAATCGAGGAGAATGATGCGCTGTGGGGTGTGTGATATAGAATGATATGGCGTGGGATTAGCAGGCATGGAATAACAGAACGTGGGGTGAGGGGACATGGAATGAGGGATCATAACATGGGGTGGTAGGATGAAGGGCCATGGAATGATGGATCATGGGATGAGGGGCATGAGATTATGGTACATGCTATAAGGGGGTATGGGATGCGGTAACATTGGTTGGGGAGGTGTGGAATGAGGTGATAGGATGAGGGGGCATGAAATAATGTGACATGGGATGAAATAAGGGGATCTGGGATGAGGCAATGTTGGTTAAGGTCAGTAGTATGAGGAGGCATGGGATGAAGGCATGAGGGAAGAAGAACATGGAATGAAAGGGTGTAGGATGAGAAGGCATGGCTTGAAGGGGTGTGGTGTGAAAGGTGTGGGATAATGTGGCATGGGATCACGAGGGAAGGCAGAAAGTGTCCGTGCTATATTAAACCTCTGATTGCATGTTGATAGCTGTGTAAAATGGCAATTCTCATAGATGGTTCCCTCAGAACAAGTTGGGTCTGTCTGAGAAATTTCAATGTTCCAAAATTTCCCAATCTGAAGCACCAAAAGTTTGGCGTTGTAAGCTGTGGTAGTTATGTCCCATCTGACCTGAATCCAGCATTACTGGAAGGGTTTACTGAGCGAATATTAATTTAATTTGAGTCAGTTTTGGCATTGGTCATAACCTGTACTCTGACTCCCTGATGTTGATCAGTGTTGTAGGCGAGTCATTAAACCTCGAATCCCCAGTGTCCGAGTCAAGTCCAAGTCATTAAAGAAGGTTTCAAGTTGGGTCCACTATTGATCTGAGTTGAGTCCGAGAACAAGACTCCAACCGCACCATTTGACGGTGGCTGTTGCTGCCTTTATGTGAAAGCATCTCTGCTGCTGTGTTGGACTAACGTTACTGCTTGACTGCCCCATTTTAGTTTATAGGCTACAGATAAAAAGCAAGTTCATTGCTCAGCAAGCCCCGCCCACTATCAACAGAGCAATGAACATAGCATGTCACTTCCTTCTCTGGGTGGCGTCTTACCAAATGACAATTGAAGTTCGAGGTTGTCCCCGTCGTCTCCTCGATAGTTCTTCTACATATGGAACACATAGCAGTGCATTTTTTCCCCACTGCACAAGAAGTCTGTATAAGCAAAGCGGACAATCCTAGGGGCTTCTCTCCAGGCATTTTAGCGTCATTAACATTAATTTGTTTCTGAACATGACATATAAACAGGTGAATGTGCATTCTCTTGCACAAAATTAGTATAAAATTTATCTAGATATAAATATCTTATGTCAAATTATTATGGCATGTTACAAAACAATAAAGAAAAAAAATTTGAGTCCTCGTCTCCAATTTACAAGTCCGAATGCAGTTAATGCGCGAGTCCGAGTTCAAGTCCGAGTCATCAGTGCTCAAGTCCAAGTCAAGTCACGAGTCCTTGAAATTAGGGCACGAGTCGGACTCGAGTAATACTGTACATGCCTGTTTATAATTAATTATGGTTGTGTGTGTCTATTTTCACTTTGGTTAATGGATCCTACTTTACCCGGCATGCCACGTTTGACTACCTGCTGAAAGTGGGATTTAGCCCTTGCTTCGGCTCAACCTCAAGAGATT
This sequence comes from Neoarius graeffei, assembly GCF_027579695.1. NCBI lineage: Eukaryota > Metazoa > Chordata > Actinopteri > Siluriformes > Ariidae > Neoarius > Neoarius graeffei. The sequence continues at coordinate 48,116,101 of NC_083571.1, read as the reverse complement.
GATGCAGCAATGCTGCAGTCCTTTAGTCTGTCCAGCTCTCTCATCTCTTCATCTATATACCCTTCTCAAAAAAAATGGCTCTAAATCTTCACTTTTGATGCTAAGACCGCCATCAATGTCGTGTCATAGATTGCTAACAAGCGGAGATGAGATGGTTGCTGGTCTTATGAAATGCCATTGTAATCGAGCTCCCTGTGATGTCACAGTGTCACATAACCACTAAATTCTCACGAGAACAATGATAATACAGCATCAACCAACAAATTAGCACAAGAATTGCAACACATCACTTAGATATCAGTGTAAATATATTTAATGCATTTCAGGGTGGACTTTTCCTTCGAGACAATAATTAGCACTGTGTTTAAGGAGCATACAGTAAATGGCATCACAAGTGTTTTCTCTTGCTGTTCTAGGAAAGCAGCCTGAAGTGTAATGAATGTGGGAAAAACAGGGCAATAATGGCCAGATACTCCGAGGGTTATGGCACTGAGGTAGGTAGGAGTGTGTTTGTGAGAAAGAGCCATATTCTGAGTGGAGTTGTAGAAGTGATGTTTGCTCATGCCTGTGACTCATGTTGCAGGAGGAGTGCGTCCAGTCTGATCCTCAGCGAGAGAGCGATGCAGATGCAGACGTAGAGGATGCAGACACCAGGTAAATGACTCACACTCTAGTCATCAAATGTGCTCTCGATGGACTCAGAATACCAAAGTTATTAAAAAGTCTCTACTGCAAGTAGTTATTTTCTCCCACACTAACCATAAATGATATCAGACTTTCAAGCTTTTATAACTTGAATAGGCACAGTTGGGTCCACAAGTATTTGGACAGTGACACAATTTTCTTCATTGTGTCTCTGTACACCACCACAGTTGATTTGAAATGAAGTAATCAGGAAGTATTTGACGTGTCGACTTTCAGCTTTAATTTAAGGGGTTTAAAAGAACATTGCAATAACCATTTAGGAATTACAACCATTTTCACAGGCTGAAAAGTACTTGGACACTAACAGAAGTACAACCCCGATTCCAAAAAAGTTGGGACAAAGTACAAATTGTAAATAAAAACGGAATGCAATGATGTGGAAGTTTCAAAATTCCATATTTTATTCAGAATAGAACATAGATGACATATCAAATGTTTAAACTGAGAAAATGTATCATTTAAATAGAAAAATTAGGTGATTTTTTTTTTTTTAAATTTCATGGCAACACATCTCAAAAAAGTTGGGACAAGGCCATGTTTCCCACTGTGAGACATCCCCTTTTCTCTTTACAACAGTCTGTAAACGTCTGGGGACTGAGGAGACAAGTTGCTCAAGTTTAGGGATAGGAATGTTAACCCATTCTTGTCTAATGTAGGATTCTTGTTGCTCAACTGTCTTAGGTCTTTTTTGTCGTATCTTCCGTTTTATGATGCGCCAAATGTTTTCTATGGGTGAAAGATCTGGACTGCAGGCTGGCCAGTTCAGTACCCGGACCCTTCTTCTACGCAGCCATGATGCTGTAATTGATGCAGTATGTGGTTTGGCATTGTCATGTTGGAAAATGCAAGGTCTTCCCTGAAAGAGACGTCGTCTGGATGGGAGCATATGTTGCTCTAGAACCTGGATATACCTTTCAGCATTGATGGTGTCTTTCCAGATGTATAAGCTGCCCATGCCACACACACTAATGCAACCCCATACCATCAGAGATGCAGGCTTCTGAACTGAGCACTGATAACAACTTGGGTCGTCCTTCTCCTCTTTAGTCCGAATGACACTGCGTCCCTGATTTCCATAAAGAACTTCAAATTTTGATTCATCCGACCACAGAACAGTTTTCCACTTTGCCACAGTCCATTTTAAATGAGCCTTGGCCCAGAGAAGACGTCTGCGCTTCTGGATCATGTTTAGATACGGCTTATTCTTTGAACTATAGAGTTTTAACTGGCAACGGCGGATGGCACGGTGAATTGTGTTCACAGATAATGTTCTCTGGAAATATTCCTGAGCCCATTTTGTGATTTCCAGTACAGAAGCATGCCTGTATGTGATGCAGTGCCGTCTAAGGGCCCAAAGATCATGGGCACCCAGTATGGTTTTCCGGCTTTGACCCTTACGCACAGAGATTCTTCCAGATTCAAACTCTTTGCAATTTTACACTGTCGAACTCCTTTCTGATATTGCTCCACTATTTGTCGGCGCAGAATTAGGGGGATTGGTGATCCTCTTCCTATCTTTACTTCTGAGAGCCGCTGCCACTCCAAGATGCTCTTTTTATACCCAGTCATGTTAATGACCTATTGCCAGTTGACCTAATGTGTTGCAATTTGGTCCTCCAGCTGTTCTTTTTTGTACCTTTAACTTTTCCAGCCTCTTATTGCCCCTGTCCCAACTTTGAGATGTGTTTCTGTCATGAAATTTCAAATGAGCCAATATTTGGCATAAAATTTCAAAATGTCTCACTTTCGACATTTGATATGCTGTCTATGTTCTACTGTGAATACAGTATCAGTTTTTGAGATTTATAAATTATTGCATTCTGTTTTTTACAATTTGTACTTTGTCCCAACTTTTTTGGAATCGGGGTTGTATAAACAAGAAAACAGTGTCCTCTGTATCCCCTGCCCTATATACCAACCGTATACCAAGTTTCAAGATATTATTTGTCACATTTTTCAAGTTCTGCTGCAGGAAACCAACCCTACCCTACACTGACCTCAGCAGCCCATGGCATAAGCCCGCTGGACCTTTGGTCCAGGTGAGCTAAAAATTAAAATTTCTCATATTTCTTAGGATTAAAATGCACATATACATTACTTAATCGACATGTATACCAACTTTTAAGACCATACCACTCATAGTTTTCAAGTTCTGCTCCGGAAATAAAATCTACCCCTAAGACTAACCTGAGAGACGAAGTCTGAAATTGTTTCCATGGAAACATGAAAAATTAAAATTTCTCAAATTTCTTAGTTTGAAAAGGCATATCTACATCACCTTGTTAACATGTATACCAAGTTTCAAATCTGTATCATGAATAGTTTTGGATATATGCTCCGGAAACAAACATTCCTCTTCGAAACCAAGTCAAAATCTATTTTCTGTGTAAAAACTTGAAATTTTTTTTTTCAAAAATCCAAAATGGCAAAAGGCACCAGTTCACATGTTGCTTGATATGTATACAAAGTTTCATGAAGATATCTTCAGTAGTTTAAAAGATATGGCCCAGAAATGAAAACGTGACCGGCCGGACAGATGGACGGTCAGAACCTGTTTCTATATCCCCTGCCAAACTTCGTTTGGGCAGGGGATAATAGAAGTATTTTTAATACTTGGATGCAAATCTGAAGTCTGAAACCTATGGACATCACCAGATTTCCTCCCTTGAGATACTTTGCCAGGTCTTTACTGCAGCTGCCTTCAGTTGGTGCTCGTTTGTGGGTCTTTATGCCTTCAGTTTTGACTTCACGAGGAGAAAAGCATGGTCAGTTAGGTCGAATGATTTGGCCATTGAAGAACATTCTATTTCTTTGCCTTAAGAAGATCTTGGCTTGCTTTTGCAGTATGTTGTGTCATTATCCATCTGTACTGTGAAACGCCGTCCTATCAGTTTGCAGCATTTGACTGAATCTGAACAGAGAGTATACCTCTATATACTTCAGAATTCATCCTGCTAGTTCTATCAGCAGTCATATCAATAAACACCAGAGACCCAGTTCTGTTTGGCAGCCATTCATGCCCATGCTATAACACTACCTCCACCATGTTTTAACAGATGTGGTATGCTTTGGATCATGAACCCTTCCATTCCTTCTCCATACACCTCTTTTCCCATTATTCTGGTACAAGTTAATCTTGGTTTCATCTGTCCAAAGAATCTTGTTCCAGAACTGGGCAGGCTTTCTAGCCTAATTTGAGTTAAGTCTAATCTTGCCTTTCATTTCTTGGGTGTTACCAGTGGTTTGCATCTTGAGGTAAACCCTCCGTATTTACATTCATGAAGGTGTCTCTTGATTGTAGACTTTGACAATGATATCCCTACCTCCTTGAGAGTGTTCTTGATTTGGCTAGTTGTTGTGAAAGGGCTTTTCTTCACCAAGGAAAGAATTCTACGATCATCCACTTTAATTGTCTTCCATGATTTTCCAGGCCTTTTGGTGTTGCTGGGCTCGCCATTGCATTCCTTCTTTTTAAGAATGTACCAAATTGTTGATTTGGCCACTCCTAAAGTTTCTGCTATCTCTTGGAGGATTTTTTTTTTTGTCAGCCTAATGATTGCCTCCTTCATTTGCATTGACACCTCTTCGGGCTGCATATTGAGAGTTCCCATGAACAGCTGCCAAAGGCAAATTCAACACTTGTAATCAAGTCCAGACCTTTTATCTCCTTAATTGTTCATGAAGTAATGAGGAAACTGGCCATAACTGGCTATGAATTGGCTTATCAGTCAGTTATCTAATTACTTTTGAGCCTGTGAGTGTGTTTACATGCACATAGAGAAAATCGAATTTCTGCTGTTGCTCAACTGAAATCGAAGTTCTAAATGCCATGGATACACCTTAGCTAGGCTGAAATTGAACCGAACTTGATTTCTCATAATCGAGCTACACTACCTAGATTATGCGATTGTAGCCGAGCTACTTAGTGCATGTAAACCCTATCGAGCTACGTAGTCGAGCTACTTACTTCAGCACTGCCCCTTCCGGAAGTGACGAGGACGAGACCACAAGCGGGAAACACGACAGCCTCGGTTGGCATGACAACAGTAGTAGCGAGCAGCAGAAGAGGTCAGGAGGAACAAACAAAGAAGAGAAAATGGCGAGCAGAAACGTGCACTTCTGGAGCAATGAGGAGACAGAGTTCATGCTCATTCAGCTTGAGTTGAATATATTAAAATTCATGGACGGGAGAAAAATGTGCAATGGAGAACACGGAACTGATAACTTTGTTTACACTCTTGAATAGCTCTTCTTCATGACGACAACCGGAAGTGTACCAACACGATGGGGCGTGTAGCGCCACCTGTGGCTCGGGTGCACAATGTACCTCACACAATAGCTCGATTTTCCTTGTGTGCATGTAGGATTGGATTTCTCTGGCACCCCTGCTGGGACCCTTTGCTCGATTATCAACAGCAGCTCAATTTGGATGTGCATGTAAACACACTGTGTGAAAACGGAGGGACAATTTGAAAAATGGCTGTAATTCCCAAATGGTTAATGGAATATTTTTGCAAAATGCCTTGACTTAAAGCTGAAAGTCTACACTTCATTCACATATTGATTGCTTCTTTTCAAATCCACTGTGGTGATGTACAGAGGCAAAATTACCAAAAAAGTCACTGTCCAAATACTTGTGGACCCAACTGTACCTGTTGGCACACTTATTATAATCCCCATATTATTAAAGAAAAGATAAATAGAAGCTTGTTGGTCATTCTATAGTCCTGAGCATGTAATCTGAGATCATTAGACAATCCATGCAGTTTTTTTAATGACCAAGATCAAAAAACATACTCATATGAACACACAAAATTGGCCTCATTAGCGAGTGAGGAAGAATTGGTACTGAAAGTGGAGGCAAATAAAGTGGTGCTTGAAAGTTTGTGAACCCTTTGGAATTTTCTATATTTCTGCATAAATATGACCTAAAACATCAGATTTTCACACAAGTCCTAAAAGTAGATAAAGAGAACCCAGTTAAACAAATGAGACAAAAATATTATACTTGCTCATTTACTTATTGAGGAAAATGATCCAATATTACATATCAGTGAGTGGCAAAAGTATGTGAACCTCTAGGATTAGCAGTTAATTTGAAGGTGAAATTAGAGTCAGATCAGGTGTGAGTGGGCACCCTGTTTTATTTAAAGAACAGGGCTCTATCAAAGTCTGATCTTCACAACACATGTTTGTGGAAGATGGTATGAACAAAGGAGATTTCTGAGGACCTCAGAAAAAGCATTGTTGATGCTCATCAGGCTGGAAAAGGTTACAAAACCATCTCTAAAGAGTTTGGACTCCACCAATCCACAGTCAGACAGATTGTGTACAAATGGAGGAAATTCAAGACCATTGTTACCCTCCCCAGGAGTGGTCGACCAACAAAGATCACTCCAAGAGCAAGGTGTGTAATAGTCGGCGAGGTCACAAAGGACCCCAGGGTAACTTCTAAGTAACTGAAGGCCTCTCTCACATTGGCTAATGTTCATGGGTCCACCATGAGGAGAACACTGAACAACAATGGTGTGCGTGGCAGGGTTGCAAGGAGAAAGCCATTGCTCTCCAAAAAGAACATTGCTGCTCGTCTGCAGTTTGCTAAAGATCATGTGGACAAGCAAGAAGGCTAATGGAAAAATGTTTTGTGGATGGATGAGACCAAAATAGAACTTTTTTGGTTTAAATGAGATGCGTTATGTTTGGAGAAAGGAAAACACTTCACTTCATTCCAGCATAAGAACCTTATCCCATCTGTGAAACATGGTGGCGGTAGTATCATGGTTTGGGCCTGTTTTGCTGTATCTGGGCCAGGATGGCTTGCCATCATTGATGGAACAATGAATTCTGAATTATACCAGCGAATTCTAAAGGAAAATGTCAGGTCATCTGTCCATGAACTGAATCTCAAGAGAAGGTGGGCCACGCAGCAAAACAATGACCCTAAGCACACAAGTCGTTCTACCAAAGAATGGTTAAAGAAGAATAAAGTTAATGTTTTGGAATGGCCAAGTCAAAGTCCTGACCGTAATCTAATCGAAATGTTGTGGAAGGACCTGAAGCGAGCAGTTCATGTGAGGAAACCCACAAACCTCCCAGAGTTGAAGCTGTTCTGTATGGAGGAATGGGCTAAAATTCCTCCAAGCTGGTGTGCAGGACTGATCAACAGTTATCGGAAATGTTATTTGCAGTTATTGCTGCACAAGGGGGTCACACCAGATACTGAAAGCAAAGGTTCACATGCTTTTGCCACTCACAGCTATGTAATACTGGATCACTTTCCTCAATAAATACATTTACCAAATATAATATTTTTGTCTCATTTGTTGAACTGGGTTCTCTTTATCTACTTTTAGGACTTGTGTGAAAATCTAATGTTGTTTTAGGTCATATTTTTGCAGAAATATAGAAAATTTCTAAAGGGTTCACAAACTTTCAAGCACCACTCTAAAATGTGTAACATGTTCTTTGTGAAATAAAAACTTGTAATCTTTGGCAAATTGCTCTGCTATAAGATTAGATCACTTCAGGATGTACTGTTATTGGAAAATAATCAACCTCAAGGTGGTAACAGTAACTCTGCTCCATCTTATGGCCGGATCATTGGTTATTTTACTATAGCAGCTTGTCCCATTGTGTTTTATTCCTTATATAATGTGTCATTTATGCTTTCCATTTCAAAAAGTTAGCTGTAAAACAGTCCTCATCAGTTTGCCTCAGCAATAAGAAATATCAATACAACTATATTAAATATGCCCTACTGATGCTGAACCTAATAAACCAAGTCCTATCGGTTTATTATGTTACAGACTACAGGTCGTGGGTTCTCTCCAGCGAATCAGCTCTCGGAAGCGGAGGCGTCAGCGAGTAACCCGGCAAGACACCACGGAGAGCGAGGATGATGGGGGACAGAGCCATAGAAACCACCGCTGGAGTCTTAGATTGAGTCCCCATCGCTCACCCAACAGAACCATATTGGAGGTATTATTATTATTATTATTATTATTATTAATGTTCTATTTATCATATGCAACATTATAAATGATTGTAGACTTTAATTGCATAAAACGCTTATCAGACTGAATGTAATCAGGGCAGCACTAATGATTATTTTGCGAATAATATTCAGCATCTACCCTGTAACTAGGATTAATTAAATAACTAGTCACTAGGTCACTAACTACAACACAATATTACTGATGTTTACCAGATGATGTCATGATGAAGAAATTATTTACAATATTGAAGTGTTGACCGGGCGGCATGGTGGTGTAGTGGTTAGCGCTGTCGCCTCACAGCAAGAAGGTCCGGGTTCGAGCCCCGTGGCTGGCGAGGGCCTTTCTGTATGGAGTTTGCATGTTCTCCCCGTGTCCGCGTGGGTTTCCTCCGGGTGCTCCGGTTTCCCCCACAGTCCAAAGACATGCAGGTTAGGGTAACTGGTGACTCTAAATTGACCGTAGGTGTGAATGTGAGTGTGAATGGTTGTCTGTGTCTGTGTGTCAGCCCTGTGATGACCTGGCAACTTGTCCAGGGTGTACCCCGCCTTTCGCCCGTAGTCAGCTGGGATAGGCTCCAGCTTGCCTGCGACCCTGTAGAACAGGATAAAGCGGCTACAGATAATGAGATGAGAAGTGTTGACCTTTTTTTTCCCCCCAAATTGGACCCCTTCCCATTTCTTAGATTTTCTTCAGTATACACATTTTGCAACTAGAATTTCTGCAACTGTTATGTTAGCAATGGACCAGTTTTCTGAATCTCGCTGCAAGTTCTGATTTGTTCAAAGCCCAGTATTCACTGACTGACACCAATCTCTACTATTGCTAAGTGAAACCCTCAGAAGCTGAATTCATTTTATTTGGGTGAGACAGTCATTTTCTGTGTTCATCTGACTCCCAAGCTTTGTAGTTGACAATTCGGTTTCAGTGCCTGGAATCAGGGAATCGACTCATTTTGGGCTTGACTCCCAGCACTTTTGATACAACATACAGTACTAGTGCATATCAAAAATTTAGAATATTGTGAAAAAGTTCAGGTTTTTTGTAATTTAATTCAAAAAGGTAAACTTTCATATATTTTATATTCATTACATACAAAGTAAAATATTTCAAGCCTTTTATTTTTTTTGATGATTATGGCTTATAGCTCATGGAAATCAGAAATCTAGTATCTCACATTATTAGAAAATTTTTCTCACCTTAGACAGGGGTGAGAGAATGGTCTATGCTAGAATCTGGCCAGTGTGTGTGAGAGAGAGAGAGAGAGAGAGAGAGCGCAGATCAGCAACAGAGCTCCGTACCTCATTGCTCAGCTGCCTGAGGCAGCATCGTCCTGTGGAAACCCCGTGGAGGGCAAGTGGAAGTGGCCCTCACCAAGCTCTAGCTGTGTTGAATTAAGCTGCCCATCCGTTGGCCATGTGCGCGCTAGTGTTTACAAACAGTGGTGCTGAGACAGAGCTGTCTTTTCAGCACCATAGCGAGAAAAAGATGGTGGCTGTCCTTTCAGTGCCAGTTTGACAGCATGGCAAGGAGCACTTGCCTGCTTGTGTGTATGGGCTGTGGCCCATCATCACAGTGACCCCGCCCTGAGCCAGATTCCAAGGAAGCTCAGGCCCAGAGCACATCTCTTCTGGAGAGGCCATAGACATTGCCATAGTGGACCCCCACTCAATGCTGTACCTGGAATGAGAAGTCCTGTAACAAAAGGAACCAATGAGTTATGTGGCGCTTAGAATTTTTTCTTTGGCCATCCCCTGTAATGGGGCGTGATCAGTGTCAAATGATGTCCAGTTAGGTAATACTCTTCGACAACCAAGGCTTCTCACTCCACAGTGGTGTAGTGCCACTCAGCAGGGGTCAGATTTCTACTCCCATAAACAAAGGGATGTTCCTTCCCATTAAATTCCTGTGAAGGTACTGTGCCCAGACCCATCTCAGAGGTGTCCATGTGAACCAGGAAGGTGCAGCAAAAGTCAGGGTTTCAGAGTACAGGGGAGCTGATGAGGGCAGTTGTGAGGTTCTGGAAGGCCTGCTCTGCTTCCGGTATCTAAAAAAACCTTTTCTGGTTCTTCCTTCCTGGTTAGATCTGAGAGGGGGAGGCTAAAGAGGAGAAGTTCAGGACAAATTTCTTAACATCCTGCTAGTCCCAAGAAGGTTCATACCTGTTTCTTGGTGGTGGGTCGGGGATGGGTTTTGATGGCCTCCACTTTCTTCTCCTGAAGTTTCAGCAATCCCCAGCCAATGTGGTAGCCCAGGTACTGTGCCTCTGTTAACCCCAGATGGCATTTCTTAGGGTTATCAGTTAGACTGGCCTTTTCGGAGTTTGTCCAGTATCCCTTGAAAGTAGTGTAGTTGATTGCCAGTTGATTGAAAGAGCGGGCACAGGTTCAATCAAGCACTTTAGAAGGTTTATATGGTATAATTTAGTCATAGTTCACTTCCTGGGCTGCAGCAGGTGGTAATTTACTGGGCCCACTCATTCCACGATGGTGTTGGGGCAGCGGGTGAGGAACTTGCAGGTAACACTAGGTAGGAGCAGGAGCATGTGGTCTTCTGGCTGGGACTCATGAGGTTGGGCAGGGTGGTTATAAGCTCTTTGCTGCTGTCATTGTGCTGCCAGCATATGCTTTTTAACTATGGGGGCTATCTGCCCTATCCATTCTGACATATCCTGCAAAAATTCAGTTATGGTATGGAAGGGGGATGGCTGCTTCTCCTAGGCTTCTTTGGCCATGTCAAGAAAGCCCCGGGGCTTTTGGCCAAACAGGACCTTGAAGTGGGTGGATGTGGTGGATTCTTGAGGAGTCTCCCAAATGGCGAACAGCATATAGGGTATGAGCAGGTCCCAGTTCCTGACCTCCTTGTCTGTGAGTCATCAGGGTATCAGTTTGAGGGTTTGATTGAACCTCTTGAGGAGTTTGTCGGTCTGGGGGTGGTAGACTGAGGTCCAGAGGTGTTTCACCTGCAGCAGCCGGCACGGTTCACCATTAGTTTTGACATGAAGGGGTGCCCTGTCCATGAGCAGGTCTTTGGGAATGCCAACCCAGCTGAAGAGAAGCATCAGTTCCTTGGCTATGTTTTTTGATGTAACTTTTCAGAGGGGGATTGCCTCAAGGTAGGGGGTGGCATAGTTCAAGATCACCAAGATATGCTCGTGACCACAGGCAGTCTTTGGGAGTGGCCCTACGAGGTCCATGCCCACCCACTTGAATGTGACCTTGATGAGGAGCAGAGAGATTAAGGGCACTGGGGCTGGCTTCTGGGGTGATGTTTTCTGATACTTGGGGCACTGTTGGCCCAAGTTTTTGATCTCTGTGGACATGCCAGGCCAGTGGAACCGGTCCCAGATCTTCTCTAAGGTGTTCTGAGGTCCCAGATGGCCTCCGAGTGGGTGGGCATGAGCCAGGTGCATGATGGTGTCTTGAAGAGCTGTCATATGATTGGTTCCAGGGAAGAGGGTGTGGGGTCTGTGTCCTTCTTGTTGTGCATTCTCCACCAGTGTGACAGGTTTGACTGTCTGGTGCGGGACACATACTCAGGAGACCCAGATACTGTGCATAAAACAGTGTTGTTGTTGTTGTTGTTTTACAAAGTGAATGAGGGAAGAGGAAAGTGGGAGTGAGTGCAGATCTTTGTGCAGGGTGCCTGTGGAAAGTGCAGTCATGTACCTGGGAGTAGCCAGAAACGCTGCCATTTGGAGGAGTGCTGGAGGGGAGTTACTTCCTCAGGCAGGCAAGAGAGAGAACTCCATTCCTCATTATTCACCTGCCTGAGGCAGTGGCATTCTTTAATATCCTGTGATAGTCTCATGGAGGGTGAGTGGAAGCAGCTCTTAGCAAGCCCTAGTTGTGTAGAATTAAGCCGCCTTATAAACAGTGGTCCAGGAGTGTAGCTCTCCTTTCAGCACCACTGTAGCAGTACAGCAAGGAGCACTTGCCTGCTTGTGTGTGGGGGCTGTGGGCCCACCAACATCACAAGTGTTTATCAACTTTACTTGATCAAAAACACACATTTTAAGATTTACAAACTAATTGATTCAAATCATTGACAGTGTATGCTTCATAATATAAGCCAGCTAATTAACAATATAATTTTTTTTACATCTTTTTTTATTATAATTTAATTGATTTGTTGATTGGATAACCTGGCGACTTGTCCAGGGTGTACCCCACCTCTTGCTCATAGTCAGCTGGGATAGGCTCCAGCTTGCCTGCGACCCTGTAGAACAGGATAAGCGGCTGGATGGATGTTGATTGGTCTTTGTAGCTTTATATGGTAATGGCTTACAACATAAGCTGTATGTTTGTTTTTTTCCATCGTGTATTTTTTTTTTCTCTTCTTCTTTCTCTTTTCTACTTTGTCTTACAGGAAAGTATTTCTCAGGTCAGGCCACTGGTGATTTGTCACTGTAATCCAGCAGATACCCCAACTGCTTCAGACAACCACCCCGACAAAGGAAAATGGTCGAGGCAAATATGGTCTTTCTCTCACTCTTTACCTCTTTTCTTTTTCCTCTTTCTTCTCCCCCTCTTCATTTCCATCATAATTGTGTTCTTTTCATTCCTCTTCCCGCTTAATAATACCTGACACACTCTGCAACAGATACCTCAAGGAATCCTTTTTTTGTTGATGCGTATACTACGAGAAGCACAAAAATTGGCCTTGAAATGAAAGTGTAATGTCTGATACATGTTAGCTAGTGGATATTTGTTGCATTAATTATTTGAGACCTTTACTTAAGAGTTTAAAATGTCTGCTTGAAAATCACTAATCCATTTTTGTCAGACAGAATGCTGTAATTCACTCCTTATTCTTTTGTTATGTTTAATCACCTACAATAATCCATCATATTGCATTTATTAATGGTTATAAAAAAGCAAAAATCTTAATTAGATTATTAATTTGCTATTTATTATGGCTTATTGTTAAGTGTCACCATCATTAAGCTCAGATGTTATTTCTTACGCCACCAGTGTGTCTGTGTGTGTAGGTATAGATGCTCAAGTGTTTGAGGGCCAAAGCATCACCAGTAACGTGTGTGTGTGGAAAGCTTAAAAATGGAAGCGAATTACTATGCAATGTACAGACAAGTCTTTTAGGGTACGGTATGTTTGATAGAAAATGCACTTTTTTTTTTTTTTTTTTTTTTAATTTTCATTTTGTGAATGCATGGCTGAAGTGATATTAAGCAAACCTCAACTAATGCATCAAATCTGTGATAAGTGGCAGAGCTTATTACTTATTTCAAGTTTCACATCAATGTTAGCATTAAAGACTTAAGTGTTGGGTATGCTTAAGTGAGAAGTACATTTAATGTTTTCCTCTTTTTTTTTTTTTTTTTTTATACAGAAAAGTAACATCTTAACAGCCCTGATGCGATTGCTCAGGCATTCCTATTCAGTATTATGTTTAATGCTATTAATTTTGTGCTTTTATAACTCCAAGTTCCATCACATTTCTGTTCATGTCACAGTACCATGTTTTCCTCTTCGGCTTTAAAGTGAAAATAAAGTGTATGTTTGTGAAAATTGTGGGTCCATTTGAACATAAATAAAAAGAAATGGTTTAAAAGTAGATGGCTTATTGTGTTATATGAAAGGAGCTCAGCACTGAGTATTTTAACTTTTAATTTAAAAGTAGCAGAAAATACCAATGTTTTATATAGTTACTTTTTATTTTTACCAAGGTTTTTGTTGAATAACTTTTTTTTTTTTTTGCCAATCATAAAACTGAACACACCTACTATTTGTCTAAGTCTATACATGCAGTGTTGGGAACGTGATTCAGGTTGAAGAGTTGTTTCATCATGTTTCAAGGCCTACAGAATGTGAAGAGATGTGTTTATTGCCTAACAACAAATGTCTAAATGCCACTTGTCTAACAATGCTGTGACAGTCATCAGGACCCACAAGGCTGATGAGATTGAAACATGCTGAAGCAGACACTCTGGGCTTGAAGAAGAATGCCAGCCCTGTCAGTCAGTGAAAATGATTGTAAAAACAGCATTTAAGGCAAGACGAGTGCCATGTTCCCTTTTCATTAAGCTAATTTCCATAATATCTGCTGATAAATGATTGTTCATCTTTTTTGATGTTTGCAGGATCGTGTTACAGAGTATGACTAAAACATATCTACTTAGTTTGGGAGGTTTATGAGAATAACCACTATGAAACATGACACTTCACATAAATTGTTATATCAGTGCTATACAAATATGCGAAAATGTTTCAACAGGAGATGACATTCTACCTTTCTATCTAGCTTTGCTTTCTCTTGTTTTGTAACTAGTTTTATTTGGCTATCTTGTAAAATTACCTAACTGTTTGTTTTTCAATGATAGCTAGCTAGTGATGGGCATATTCTTTAAGTTTGACCAGTTTATGCCATAAACATCTGGGATATTGGGGAACTATTGTATTAAGACAATTTGTATTGCAAAATAAATCTGGGTTGGTTTGTGCAGGCTGGAAGCTGCTACTGATTTTCATTCTTCATGAAACAGGTTTTGCAAACAGCTACTGAAGAGTTCAAGTGGGGAAAAAAAACCTGAACCAGTACCATCAGCAGATCAATGGTGGTACCATCTTTCTATTCTGCGGGGGGGTCTCACAAAAGCAGACATCTCCATTGTAAAATCCTGCTCTATTTGCATTTTTCTTTCAGCCATGGTCCATTTTTCACAGATGTCAACAACTCCATTTCAGCAAATCAGTGCTTTGAAGCTAGAGGAATCATCCATCATACCTGCACCCATGATTTCTTGACCTTTCTTTGTTTGGTCCCTAAATTGGCATGTATTTGGCCAAATAAGTATGAAAACCTGGAAAATTTGATATATTGGTGAACAGGTATTGCAGGTTGGGTGTAAAAAGAAATCTAGTTCAGTTCACTTATAAGTCAAAAAAGCACGTCAGTGGTGCAGGGAAAATGCACAATGCGTTTTTGAAGTTATACAGCCTTGATTCTAAAAATGTTGGGAGACTGTGTAAAATGTAAATAAAAACAGAATGCAATGATTTGCAAATCTTTTTTTAACCCCTATTCAATTGCATACAATACAAAGGCAAGATATTTAATGTTCAAACTGATTATTTTTTTAAATTTACACTCATTCTGAATTAAATTCAGAAATCAAATTAAATTTTGATGCCTGGAACATGTTCCAAAAAAGTTGGTACGGGGCAACAAAAGACTGGGAAAGATATGGAATGCTTACAAACACCTGTTTGAAACATTCATCCAGCCATTATCTGTAGCTGCTTATCCTGTCCTACAGGGTCACAGGCAAGCTGGAGCCTATCCCAGCTGACTATGGGCGAGAGGCGGGGTACACCCTGGACAAGTTGCCAGATCATCGCAGGGCTGACACATAGACACAGACAACCATTCACACTCACATTCACACCTACGGTCAATTTAGAGTCACCAGTTAACCTAACCTGCATGTCTTTGGACTGTGGGGGAAACCGGAGCACCCGGAGGAAACCCACGCGGACATGGGGAGAACATGCAAACTCCACACAGAAAGGCCCTCGCCGGCCTCAAACCCAGGACCTTCTTGCTGTGAGGCGACAGTGCTAACCACTACACCACCGTGCTGCCCCGTTTGAAACATTCTAAAGGTAAACAGGTTGGTTAGTAATTGGAAAGGCCCAGTTGTTCACAAGCAAGGATGGGGTGAGATTCACCACTTTGTAAAAAAAACTGGGTTAAATAATCCAGCAGTTTAAGAACAACATTTCTCAACATATTGGCAATCCATAATATCATCAAAAGATTCAGAGAATCCCAAGAAATCTCTGCACATAAGAGGCAAGGCCAAAAACCAACATTGAATGCCTGTGACCTTTGATCCCTCAGGCACATCAAGTAACCTGACTAGTAATCTTAAACTAAAAAAAAAAAGCTAACATTTATTCAGCTGATTTAGTTAGCTAAGCTTACCCAATGCCCTAAGGAGCAAGCTATGCCATATTAAATCTGAAAACACATTTAATAAATTGAGAAATAATTTACTTATTGATTTTCTCTCAAACATTCACTTTGCCACTTTCCTGTCAGTTGAGAATTCTGAACAGCTTTGTGTTCTATCCAGCTGTAAAACTGACCCAAAAGTTGGGTTCCAGCAAAAGAATTAAACCAAATGCTGGGTTCTAATGGCAACCCTAATGTTCTGTTGTGTTAACTGTCTAATATGAAATAACAAAGCAAAATGACCCCAGACCCCAGTGATTGTATGTACCCAAGGAGTGATGTAAATAACCCAGCATTTATTGAGAGTACCAATGGTTGAGAATACTTTTCCCTCAAAAAAAAAAAAAAAAAAAAAAAAAAAAAATATATATATATATAAATTTTTTTTTTAATTGGGGGAAGCCATGGCTAAATGGTTAGAGAAACAGCTTTGGGACCAAAAAGTCACTGGTTCGATTCCCTGAACCAGCAGGACTGGCTCAAGTGCCCTTGAGCAAGGCACCTAACCCCCAACTGCTCCAGCAAGAGTGGTGGTATACCTTGTGTCTGATTAACCAGAGAAAAACTGATGTGATTATCAGTTTGGGCAAGAACCCAGCCATAACTAACTAACCAGTGGTTGCTTCTGCTAGGAGGTTATGAGTTGACCTATCTGGACCTTTTTAGGTTTAATAATATTATGACCCCAAACATGCATCCAAATTAACACAGAAATGATAACAGAAACAAAAATTAATGGCTTGCAAAGCCCATCTCAGCATCTGGATTTGAAGCCTATGAAAAACCTGTAGTCTAAATTTAAAAAAGTTTTCAAAATGGAGCAGTGATTCAAAATATCTATGAGACATTACAGGGAGAAGTTCAGTTTGGGCTTCACCAAATATTACTTGTGGGGTGTGGGTAATTTTGAACCCAGTGTTCTGCAGAAAGAAGTGTTTACACAGTGTGTTCCAATTTCAGAATCTCACTAAAAGATTCTGGAGAAAGATTGTTGATATCCAAATTTTTAGATTTAGATTGTTTTTACAAAACTACAGTGATAGAAGAGAGGACCATAGGTTTGTAACTAAACTAACAAGGAAGGTAATGTTATCTAGCATATCATTTTGAATTGTGCATCAATCCAAATTGTGCTAGCAAACTTGCGTGTTTAGATCTATGTGGCTATAAAACCCTTCGTAACTGTTGCACGAGCAAATACCATGATCAAGTCAAGTGTCTTTATTGTTATTTCAACCATATACAGTACAGATGGTACAGTACATAGCAAAATGAAACAATGCTCCTCCATGACCATGGTGCTACATAAAGCAACACAAAATTCCATGAGACTACACAGAACTAAATAAGACTACACAGACCTACACAGGACTACATAAAGTGCATGTGTGTACAGTGGTGCTTGAAAGTTTGTGAACCCTTTGGAATTTTCTATATTTCTGCATAAATATAACCTAAAACATCATCAGGTTTTCACACAAGTCCTAAAAGTAGATAAAGAGAGTCCAGTTAAACAAATGAGACAAAAATATTATACTTGGTCATTTATTTATTGAGGAAAATGATCCAATATTACATATCTGTGAGTGGCAAAAGTATGTGAACCTTTGCTTTCAGTATCTGGTGTGACCCCCTTGTGCAGCAATAACTGCAACTAAACATTTCCGGTAACTGTTGATCAGTCCTGCACATCGGCTTGGAGGAATTTTAGTCCATTCCTCCGTATGGAACAGCTTCAACTCTGGGATGTTGATGGGTTTCCTCACATGAACTGCTCGCTTCAGGTCTTTCCACAACATTTCGATTGGATTAAGGTCAGGACTTTGACTTGGCCATTCCAAAACATTAAATTTATTCTTTCTTTAACCATTCTTTGGTAGAACGACTTGTGTGCTTAGGGTCGTTGTCTTGCTGCATGACCCACCTTCTCTTGAGATTCAGTTCATGGACAGATGTCCTGACGTTTTCCTTTTGAATTCACTGGTATAATTCAGAATTCATTGTTCCATCAACGATGGCAAGCCGTCCTGGCCCAGATGCAGCAAAAACAGGCCCAAACCATCATACTACCACTACCATGTTTCACAGATGGGATAAGGTTCTTATGCTGAAATGAAGTGTTTTCCTTTCTCCAAACATAATGCTTCTCATTTAAACCAAAAAGTTCTGTTTTGGTCTCATCCATCCACAAAACAGTTTTCCAATAGCCTTCTTGCTTGTCCACGTGATCTTTAGCAAACTGCAGACGAGCAGCAATGTTCTTTTTGGAGAGCAGTGGCTTTCTCCTTGCAACCCTGCCATGCACACCATTGTTGTTCAGTGTTCTCCTGATGGCGGACTCATGAACATTAACATTAGCCAATGTGAGAGAGGCCTTCAGTTACTTAGAAGTTACCCTGGGGTCCTTTGTGACCTTGCTGACTATTACACGCCTTGCTCTTGGAATGATCTTTATTGGTCGACCACTCCTGGGGAGGGTAACAATGTTCTTGAATTTCCTCCATTTGTACACAATCTGCCTGACTGTGGATTGGTGGAGTCCAAACTCTTTAGAGATGGTTTTGTAACCTTTTCCAGCCTGATGAGCATCAACAACGCTTTTTCTGAGGTCCTCAGAAATCTCCTTTGTTCGTGCACTTCCACACTTCCACAAACATGTGTTGTGAAGATCAGACTTTGATAGATCCCTGTTCTTTAAATAAAACACCTGACTCTAATTTCACCTTGAAACTGACTGCTAATCCTAGAGGTTCACATACTTTTGCCACTCACAGATATGTAATATTGGATCATTTTCCTCAATAAATAAATGATCAAGTATAATATTTTTGTCTCATTTGTTTAACTGGGTTCTCTTTGTCTACTTTTAGGACTTGTGTGAAAATCTGATGATGTTTTAGGTCATATTTATGCAGAAATATCAAAAATTCTAAAGAGTTCACGAACTTTCAAGCACCACTGTATACATGTGTATACATCATAAGAGAGTACAATAATTTCAAGAACAGGGCAATAGTAAAAGTAAAAAAAAAAAAACTTAAAAAAAGACTGACCAGTACACAGTCCTAGTGTGAATAAAGTGATGAGAAGTAACTGGAAACTAGTACTGAGTTCTTACACCATTCCGTGTAGATGTAAACACATAAGTAACCACTGCAAAACTTACAGCAGAGAGATGCATTTCTGTTGGCACAAAAAGAGGCAAGCCCGTCAAACTGAATGGCAGTGTTCTGAACATTGTTACTGAGCTATGTCTCTGTGAAAACAAAGGTGCAACAGTTTCCAAACTCACGCTGAGTAGTCTGCTGGAGTTGGATGTAGCCCATTTTATTGTCCAGGGAGCAGCCACTGGAAAGCAGGATGGGCAGGAGACCCAGCTAGCTAGGGTTTGTTTTTTTTCTGCTTCCTTGCTGCTTATGATGCTACCTCTTCCAGCCAATGGCCCTCTTTTCTTTTTTCGTCTTTGAGGTTTATTGGTGGCTAGCAAAGAATGAATTGGTGCATTATTGTCACCAATGGGCATGGAGCGTGGATGACCATCCCCCTCTCGGTCCCACTGCCCCTTTCCCTCATACCCCCCTCCCCTTCCCCCTGTCCTGTGCACGTGCATGAACGCCTCACCCACAGTTGCTAATTGGCTGAAATTAGACTCAATCCAAGCCACTTTGTTATTGTTTATTGTTTCCCATGTACAAAGCTAAGGCTATGCATGAATACTGGATTTTTCAGCATGCAAAAAGAACGAACAGCTAACAGTTCATGAGGAGATATTTTCTGAATTTGACAAAAAGTGTGTTGGAATAGAATCAAAGACTGAACCTTTAATGCATGGGCTATTCATTAGATATTCATTTTGGAGTTTAGCAGTGAATCTGGAGTTGACTGCATTCTTATAAGGTTCATTTTAAAGTTTATCACTGTCCAAGTTCATTCATAAATTATTGTGATTATTCTTTACAACAAGCTTAGAAAGCAGTGCTGTGACTAGCCTTGAAAACAAATTAATTGGTACTTAATACAGATATTGAGCAAGAAAGACTTCTGGCTCTTTATTTACTAAAGGCTTGTTGCTACCTTGTCCCCTATGGCTTGACCCAGATATCATTTTCTGGCTGTGGAGGAGCAATTTGATTCCGATTGCCTAAGAATTTTATGCCTCTGATTTAATCCCTCAGGCTGTCAGATGTTCCCTCAGCCTTGTGTCTAAGCCTTCTTATGAAACCAAGGTCAGGATGAGGAAACAGTTACTGTTCCAGTAAATATTTGCACTGATCTGCAACCAGTTTCAAAGTTCATCCTCAAAGTAAGTTTCAACCAAAGGCTACGGAACTGCTAAAGCAACACTGATTAGTATTAGTAATCTTTGGAGCACTACTCATCAATAGTGACTGACTAAGGAAAGTAGGCCTGATGAGTGATCAGGGCTCAATTTGAGCATAAATCACCATAATGTGATCTGATCTCTTGATCAGCACAAATGAAAATGTAAACACATCACTTAAGATGACTTAAGATGGCTTTAGAATGTCGCTCAGAAGCTGGCCATAATTCAAAGACACTTCTGAGATATGGTAAAAATAGCATTCTGCTTGGTGTGTGAGGGGGTTCAAAAGAGCTCCAATCACAGAGACTGGTGTAGTATTAGAAAAGTAGGCAGAAGAGGAACACTGTGAACATACTGACTGGAGCGGATTCATTTTTTTTTTTTTTACCAAGTACTTGACAGCTACTTGTTATTACTGCAACCATTTTTTACTAGAGGAATACAGAATGAGAAGAAAGTGAGTTCCAAAAGAGGTGAAGACTAGTTATGGCTGTGGCTCAGCCTTGTCCTTTACATGACTTGCCAGCATCCTTGAAAACAGAGAAAGAAGACAAGGTAGGAAAAAGGGACAGAAACAAAAATATCCTGAAAGCTAAGTGGACAAGAAAGCAGCTGTATAGACATGAATGACACAGAGGAAGACAAAAACCCTGAAGAAGACAAGAGGGCAAGACATATGAGGCTATTACAGGGAAGTGAGCAGCAAACAAGAAAGGGTGGCAGTCATGATGTGGTGTTTTTTCCTACTATTGATGATGACAATGATGATGATGATCACGACAACACACATCAGTTTGAGAAGACATACTTCGATAATGATAATGACAAAGGTGCCACTAACCATGAAACCAGTGAAGAATATGAAGACTATCCAGAAAAACTATACTGCCACCCAGCCTACCCAAACTACATTTTCCAAGCTTTGGATGAAATGAAACGATTGTCTTTCCTCACTGATCTCACCCTAAGAACTCAAAGTGAGGTTAATTTCCATGCTCACTCTTTAGTCCTGGCTGCTATAAGCTCCCTCGTCCAGCAGATGCTCCAACAAGTGAATGAAAAGAACAAGAGAGAGATATTTTTATGTGTTGGTCCTGAAGTATCTAATTTGGGCATATCTGCAGTGTTGGAGTTTGCTTACACTGGAACAATCTCTAATTTGAACAGAGGCTCTTTAGCTCAGATTCAGGCTGCTGCTCTCTATCTGGGAGTTCCCAGGGTTTTGAAGCTCTGCAAAGAAGAAGAGGAAAGAGAAAGAAAGAAAGGTTGTGAGAAGAAGATGAAGGAGAAAAATAGTACAATCTCAATTGAAGAACAGAAGAAGGTCAGCTTGCAGTCCATCAGGCATCTATGGGATGAGAGAGTGGGCTGTGATGTGGAGGTGGAGGCTGAAGGAAGAACATTTAGTGGTATGGAGACATAAAAATATAGTTGGAATTTTATGGTCTATAACAAGGAAAATTGCTGTGACATCCACAAATAAGCATATTATATACAGTATCTGCTCTGAAATTGGACAACTGAAGATTGAATAAAGACTAGGCAATGTTTCTTCAACTGCTAGCCATGTTCTTGGTTGACTGGAGTAGAATCCACTGTGGTATTCTGCTGTTATGATCTATCCACCTCAATGTTCAATGTAATGCACATTCTGAGAGGCTTTTCTGCTTACCACGGTTGTAAAGTGTGGTTACTTGAGTTACCATAGCCTTCCTGTCAACAAGTTGCTCACTGGATGTTTGTTGTTGTTTTGTCACATTATTTTTTGCAGAAAAACTCAGGGACAAGATAAGAGATCAGCGATATGTCAAATATAACAAACCAACTCCAACCAGCCAACTGTATTGGTATGATGCTATAAAAATGGGTGATGTTCTTGCAGGAAGTTGATCAGTTCAAGTGCACAGTAAGAACTGTAGCATTATAAACTTGTGTTTCATACCTCTTCTTCGTTTTCTTCTTCTTCTGGCTGCTCCCCTTAGGGGTCGCCACAGTGGATCTGTTCCACATATTTTGATTTGACATAGGTTTTATACCAGATGCCCTTCCTGACGCAACCCTCCCCAGTCTATCCAGGCTTGGGACCAGCAATAAGTATACACTGGCTTGTACAATCCCAGTGGCTGGGTATTTTACCTAATCTGCATCCTTTCTTGCAGCTGAATAGCTGAATTATGAAGGATGCAGCTCAACATGGCCAAGCCACAGGCATATAAAAGGAGCTACTGGCAGCCACCATACTACTCATTTCTGACCACAGAACACAGCTGAGATATTCACAACCCAGAACCTTCTTGGTGTGAGGCAACAGTGCTAACCACTGCATCACTGTGCCGCCCAATTGCCTGGACTTACATTATAGCTTATAATTTGTGTAATCTCCATGATTCCTATCACACCCTTCATAATGTAAATAATCTTTATTAATACAGCAAGTCATGGTATTTTTTAAGAGAATTAGTTATTGTGATATTAATGCTTAACTATTACTATTATAAATGTCTTTTTACAGAGTAGAAAGTGACGTAAATGCTACAAAGTAAGAGTATGAAAATGGTCCGCAACTTATCCAATTATCCAAAACCCATGGCGATATCGATATTATACAGCTCAACATCAAAATATGTAAACATGTACAGTTCAGCCATTAGCTACCTGAGTGAGTTCGACTAGATAGCCAGATCATTGGAGGTTTTAAAGTGTGAAATCTCAGTATTAAACTTACAAAATCACTTTAATATTCAGAAGCAACTGGCTGTTGTGTTAAATATATTTAGGTACTGCTACAGCCTATACCGTAGGTAATGATTAAGAATAATGTGTAAGGGCATCACTGCGACAGAGATAACTACGTATGTAGTTAGAAACATGAATTAACATGCTTGAGCTAGCTAGTTAGCTAGCTAATCAACCTAGCAAGCTACTAAAAGCCCAACAGCTAAGTTAACTAGCCAGCTAATGTTACTTTTCTTTGTGTACTGCTGATAACGGAGGTGGTATTCACTTCAGCATAGCTCACTTGGCTAGCTTACACAATTGTTTAAACATGCATTCCTCAGGTATGTAGAATCCTTTGAAATTGTTATTTGAATTGTAGCTAATTTTGTTATTTACTCAAGTAGCTTTTCCTCCGACAGTGTATTTACTCTTATTTGAGTAAATTTTCTTGATCGCTGTACTTTTACTTTTAATCAAGTGAATTATTACTACAGTACTAGTACTCAAGTATGTACTCAAGTAATTGTGTTTTTTTTTACTACCATTATTTATATTTGACTCAGAGAATACATATGCTTCATTATTTCCTGATGTGAAATCATAAAAATATTAGTACATTGTAGGTTAGCACTGTTGCCTCACAGCAAGAAGGTTCTGGGTCCAAACCATGTGGCCAACTTGAGCATTTCTGTGTAGAGTTTCCATGTTCTCCCTGTGCCTGCGTGGGTTTCCTCTGGGAGCTCTGGTTTCATCCCACAATCCAAAGACATGAAGATTTGGTCAGCTGGCTACTCCAAGTTGCCCATATGTGAATGTGAATGGTTGTTCGTCTCTGTGTTAGCCCTGAAATAGACTGGTGACCTGCCTAGGGTGTACCTGCCCAAAGTCAGATGGGATTGGCTCCAGCTTCTCTGCAACCATGATGGACAAGCAATATAGAAATGGATGTGTGGATAGTACATGCTTATTTGTGGACCTTATAGTAAAGTGTACTGAAAATTCTACTTGTGACCATTTTTTAAACCAATCGAGCCCAATCACTGTTTTGTTGTTGTTTTGTCATTTACAGCACACAGGGTCATTCTGAGTGCCAGCAGTGACTACTTCCATGCAATGTTCAGTAGCGGTATGAAGGAGACCCACGCGACCTCAGTGTCCCTGCTGTTGATGGGGGCACTTGAACTAGAAGCTCTTCTTCACTGCTGCTACAGCGGACATCTGTTTCTTGATTGGGGCTGCATTTTTGAGCTCACCTCCACTGCTCTTCAGTTCCAATTCCAACCTGCTCTCTCGCTCTGTCTCAACTTTATGCAGCAAGAAATGGATGATCATAGATGTCTGGATGTGGTTGCTTTTGCTGAGGCCTATGAGATGAGTGACTTGCAAGAAATGGCAGAAGATTATATGCTTAGGCATTTTGAGGATATAACAGCCACTCTGAAATTTCAGGACCTGCCAGTGGAGAAGCTGAAGATATATCTGTGTAGCAACTGTCTCTGTGTAACATCAGAGCTGTCTGTGTTCAGAGCAGTCGTATCTTGGATTGAGGCCGATCCAAGGACTAGGGTGAAAGAAGCCAGGGATCTAATGAGAATGGTCCTATTTCCTCTCATGACCTTTACAGAATTCAGAGAAGTGAAGGTGATAATGTCATGGCCACAAGTCAGCAGTCAGGACCTTTATGAGTCCCTGTTTGAAGAGTTCTGTACCAATACCTTTAATTCCCATTCAGACTTTAGGATCTACCTTCCTAAAGAAACTTTAGTCATTGTTGGTGGTGAAAGGATCACCGAAAACCTGGATAAACGCATACCCTGTAGGGAAATGTGGTTCAGCAACTCCTTCCGCAACCATGTCGGTCTAATGAAAAGAGTTGAATGGAGAAAACTGGGAGACTTACCAGAGAAACCAAGATTCTGTCATAGTGTTAGAGAAATAAGTGGGAAACTATATGTAGTTGGTGGCCGACATTATTATGGAAAGGATGACACTATGAAATGCACCTATAGGTAAAGTACCGCACTATTCTCAAATTGCAGGTAGTTCTTTTTAGGTTTCTGGTCCATTTATGATATTTACCCTCTTCAACAGCTATGATCCAAGCCAAAACAGTTGGCAAAGGTTGGCTGATATGAATGAGAGAAGGAGCAACTTTGCTCTTGTGGTTTTGGATGGAAAAATGTTTGCCATAGGTGGAGACAAAGATTCAGACATCAATGTTGGAAGTGTAGAGGTCTACTGTCCTATTACAGATTCCTGGAGGTAAGCATGATGAACACTGAAACACTGGACTCAACTTGTGATCTTAGGATTATCAGGTTTTATCTGGATAAAGAATACTTTTGAGATATGGGATATCAAATCTGTGACACGCTAACAAGCAAACTGTGTACTGAAATTTAAAGTGGTAAGATGTAAATGTAAAGATACTTGAAAATTCGATCATTATAAAATTTTTGAAACTTGGCTAACACTTTTAACAACAGACACTTTAATATAGCTCAAGTTTCTTTTGTTACCTTCTCCAGCTTTGTTCACCCTCTGGACCTGTCCTTAAGTGGTCATGCTGCCAGTGTATGGAATAGAGAGATTTTCATCTCAGGAGGCTTTGACAGTAGATACCAGTGCCTGGCATCCATGCTGCTCTACCACCCAGAGAAAGGCACCACATACCTTGTAGATATGTCCCAGAGCCGGGCCCAGCACTGCATGGAGACTTTGAAAGACTGCCTATATGTAGCTGGTGGTGTCTCAGGTGTGGATGGACAGTTACTTGACCAGCTAGCCTGTGAGTTCTTTGATCCAGTTAACAGTTGCTGGTGTGCCATTATGCCCATGTCTTTACCTCATGTCAGCGCAGCATCTGCAGTGCTGGAAGGAAAGATTTATATAATTGGTGGCTATTGCCATGAGGATTACAGTGACACAAATGTGGTCCATAGGTTTGATCCTAGAACACAACGCTGGGAGAACTTGTGTGGAACCCCTGGTTCTAATACATGTATAGCTGCTTGTGTACTGGCTTTACCTCATTACCTTAGACAATGAAGACTTTTGCTTTATCCAGTTCTATAACTTACTGCATTTTATATTTTAAATTTTTGTTAGAAATAAAGCTAATTGTAAACTGTCACATGCAGTGTCTTGCAAAAGTATTCATCCCCCTTAGTGTTTGTCCTGTTGTGTCGCATTACAAGCTGGAATTAAAATGAATTTGGGGGGGGGGGGGGGGGGGGGGGGGGGTTAGCACCATTTGATTTACACAACATGCCTACAATTTTAAAGGTGCAATTTTTTTTTATTGTGACACAAACAATTAACATGAAAAAAAAACAGAAATCTGGCGTGTGCATAGGTATTCACCCCCCAAAGTCAATACTTTGTAGAGCCACCTTTTGCTGCAATTACAGCTGCAAGTCTCTTGGGGTATGTCTCTATTAGCTTAGTACATCTAGCCACTGAGATTTTTGGCCATTCTTCAAGGCAAAACTGCTCCAACTCCTTCAAGTTAGATGGGTTGCGTTAGTGTACAACAGTCTTCAAGTTATGCCACAGATTCTCAATTGGATTGAGGTCTGACGTTTGACTAGGCTATTCCAAGACATTTACAGTAAATGTTTCCCTTTAAACCACTCCAGTGTAGCTTTAGCAGTATGTTTAGGGTCATCGTCCTGCTGGAGTGTGAACCTTCATCCCAGTTTCAAACCTCTGGAGGACTCAAACAGCTTTTCCTCCAGAATTGCCCTGTATTTAATACCATCCATCTTTCATTCAAACCTGACCAGCTTTCCTGTCCCTGCAGATGAAAAACATCCCCACAGCATGATGCTGCCACCACCATGCTTCACTGTATGAATGGTGTTCTCAGGATGTTGGGTTTGTGCCACACATGGCATTTCCCATGGTGGCTAAAAAGATCAGTTTTAGTTTCATTTGACTAGAGAATATTCTTCCATGTGTTTGGGGAGTCTGCCACATGCTGTTGGGCAAACTCCAAACAAGTTTTCTTCAGCAATTATTTTTTTCTGGTCACTCTTCCATAAAGCCCTGCTCTGTGGAGTGTACGGCTTAAAGTGGTCCTATGGACAGATACTCCCATCTCTGCTGTGGATCTTTATAGCTCCTTCAGTGTTATCTTTGGTGTCTTTGTTGCATTTCTGATTAATGCCCTCCCTGCCTGGTCTGTGAGTTTTGGTGGGCGGCCTTCTTTTGTCAGGTTTGTCATGGTGCCATATTCTTTCCATTTTGCTATAATGGATTTAATGGAGCTCCCTGGGATATTCAAAGTTTGGGATATTTTTTTATAACCCAACCCTGATCTATACTTCTCCACAACTTTGTCTCTGACCTGTTTGGAGGCTCCTTGGTTTTCATGTTGCTTGCTTAGTAGTACTGCAGAGTCAGGATCCTTCAAGAACAGGTTGGTTTATACAGACATCATGTGACAGATCATGTGACACTTTGATTGCACACAGGTGGATCTTAATCAATTAATTATGTGACTTCTGAAGTGAATTAGCTGGACCAGCTTTTATTTAGGGGTTTCATACGAAAAGGGGGTGAATACCTATGCACACTCCAGATTTCTGCTTTCTTTTTTCATCTTAATTATCGTTTGTGTCAGAATAAAACAACAGTTTGCACCTTTAAAGTTGTAGGCATGTTGTGTAAATCAAATGGTGCTAACCCTCCAAAAATCCATTTTAATTCCAGCTTGTAACACAACAGAACAGGACAAACACCCAGGGGGATGAATACTTTTGCAAGACACTGTATAAGGTTAGAGAAGCAGCCTTGGGCCCAAAGGGTCACTGGTTCATTTCCTGTGAGTGGAGTTGAGTGAATGAGCAGCACTTTCTCCTCCCTCTATATCATGGCTGAAGTACCCTTGAGCAAGGCACCTATCCCCCAACTGCTCCCCGGGTGCTGTAACATAGCTACCCACTGCTCTGGGTATGTGTGTGTGCTCATTGCTTGTGTGTGCGTATATATATGTGTGTGTGTGTGTGTGTGTGTGTGTTCATTGCTTCAGATGGGCTAAATGCAGAGGAGGAATTTTGCTGTGCTTGAGTGTAAAGGCAATAAATAAAGGCTTCTTCTTTTCTTGGATAATAATCCAAACATATACTTGAATATATTTCTTAATATAATGTTTTCTGATGTATTACCATCATTGTAAAATCCCTGTAAACACAACATCTAACAATTCAATATGTTGAATATGTCAAAATATTTCATTTTTTTTAAATAATAGTGCTTTAGTCTGGCAACAACTGCCTACATATTTTTTTTTTCACAATAAAATTATGTACAGTGAATCATTTCTTATGGTTTTCTAACTGCATATTTTATGGGTTGTGCAGAAGTATGCTGACTAATTGCAGGGTACTCACAGAAATATGATCTTGTGATGTTGATTGACTAAGCTACTTGTCACATACTGTGGACTGGTGTGGGATGTTGACACTCCTGTGTACAGAGAGTACATAAAGTTCAGTGTGGGCCATGGGGCATGGTTTAGCCTTTTAGACTGAAGCTGAATGTATTAGCAGAGCCTTACTTGTCTTGGTTGAGCATCTTCACATGGAAAGCTGAATCCATTTTTTGATTCATCTTCAGTAACTGCTTAATCCTGGTTATGGTTGTAGTGGATCTTGAGCCTATCCTGGGAACACTGGGTGTGAGGTGGAAATACATTCTGAACGGGACAATCATTCGAAATTTATTATAGCTAATTGGTAGTCGAGTGGTACAGTACAATTTTGGTTGTGTAATGAGTACTGGGATGGTCATAGTGATAATGAGCCAAAATAAAAGAATAAATTTTCCATGCAGTTGTACTTGAGTAAGAGGAAAGTATAAATTTCTGATTACACTCAGGGTTAAGTATCTCTGTAGTACTCTGTAATATAATAATTAAAAGTAGCAATCATTAATAATTTAATAATAATAATAATAATAATAATAATAATAATAATAATAATAATAATAAGTTCAATTTATATAGCGCCTTTCTCACACCCAAGGTCGCTTTACAATTAGGGAAAGGGGGGGGGGAGAGAGTCCACCAAAAGAGGGTCAGGATGTAATTCCAATGCTGTAGCTAACCACAGTCCCACCAAAAGGCGCACAAAGATGAATCCCACACTGCCTGCACAGCCGCCATGCCACTGCTGGGCAACATCGCTCGGAACACCTTGCCATGGATCCACAAAGCAAGCACAGAAGCACTGTGACACAGAGTGCTGGTATGTCCCAAACCACCTGCACAACCACCGCAATGCCGCCAGGCAACATCACTCGGAACACTGCGCCAAACACAGAAGCACCACCACACAGAGCGCTGGACAACCCTGATGTTAAAAGAGCAATGAGCTCACTGCAGTCTATAGCAAAGAGCACAGGCATCACCCACGGCGAACCAAGGCCTGAAGGGATCCAACGCCCAAAACTGGATCCGGAGCTACGCTACAACTGGTGGACAAAATATTCAAACAAACATCAAACAAACATCAAACTATACAAACACAAAAAGAAAAACAAAGGGAGAAAAAAGAAAAAGAAAAAGCTTTGGTGAGAAGTGGCAACCAAAATGCGCACAGCGTACTCTCAACCGGAAACGGAAATGACTCCAAAAATAATATCTTGTGTAATATAATGTTGCATATTGTGTGAATTATTTTTACTTTAATACTGTTTTTATGTAATTATGTTTTATGTAGTTAGCTGTTATGCTAACCGTAAATTTTAGATCTGTTGTGTTAAAGCAGGAAAAACAGGACCAAATTTGTGTTAACTGTTGATCGTCTGTTGGACTGCAGCTGCTGAATATTACGCATCAGGATACACTTTTAATCAGTATGGCCAAAAATTCTGAAAAGAGTTTTAAAATATTGAATTTATTGGCATTTTAAGTCCTAAAGTAGTTCATAATTCAGTTCATGTAACAACATTTACAGAACAGTGATATCAGGGTATTTTACAGCAATTCCACTACCTTATTTTCAAAACATTTAATTTAGTAAACCTGCATCATCATACTGGACTAAAATACAGTGATTTATTTTTAATTTAAAATGAATTAAATAACCAAAAGTATAAACTTTACAATGCAACATCACTGATATGTACAGTGGGTATAAAAAAGTGCACACACCCCATTAAAATGATCGTTTTTTCTGATGTAAAAAAATGAGACCACGATAAATTATTTCAAAACTTTTCCCACCTATAATGTGACCTATAACCTGTACAATTCAATTGAAAAACAAACAAATCTGTTCGGGGGAAAAACATAAAAAATACAAAACGTACAATAAGCTGGTTGCACAAGTGTGTACACCCTTAAACTAATACTTTGTTGAAGCACCTTTTGATTTAATTACAGCATTCAGTCTTTTTGGATCGGAGTCTATCAGCCTGCCACATCTAGACTTGGCAATATTTGCCCACTCTTCCTTGCAAAAGCGCTCCAAATCTGTCAGATTGCGAGGGCATCTCTTGTGCACAGCCCTCTTCAGGTCACCCCACAGATTTTCAGTTGGATTTAGGTCTGGACTCTGGCTGGGCCATTCCAAAACTTTTTTGGGGTCATTGTCATACTGAAAGATGAAATTCCTCTTCATCTTCAGCTTTCTAGCAGACACCTGAAGGTTTTGGGCCAAAATTGACTGGTATTTAGAACTGTTCATAATTCCCTCCACCTTGACTAAATCCCCTGTTCCCGCTGAAGAAAACCAACCCCAAAACATGATGCTGCCACCACCATGCTTCACCGGGGGTATGGTGTTCTTTTGGTGATGCGCAGTGTTGTTTTTGCACCAAACATACCTTTTGGAATTGTGGCCAAAAAGTTCAACCTTGGTTTCATCAGACCATAACACATTTTCCCACATGCTTTTGGGAGAATTGATGTATTTTTTTTTTTGCAACATTTAGCCGGGCCTGGATATTTTTCTTTGACCCTACCTCATAGTCCAGACATATGGAGAATACGGGAGATTGCTGTCTCATGTAGTACACAACCAGTACTTGCCAGAAATTCCTGCAGCTCCTTCAGTGTTGCTGTAGGCCTCTCGGCAGCCTCCCTGACCAGTTTTCGTCTTGTCTTTTCATCAATTTTGGAGGGACGTCCAGTTCTCGGTAATGTCACTGTTGTCCCATATTTTCTCCACTTCTTGATGACTGTCTTCACTATGCTCCATGGTATATCTAATGCCATGGAAATGTTTTTGTACCCTTCTCCTGACTGATACCTTTCAACAGTGAGATCCCTTTGACGCTTTGTAAGCTCTCTGTGAACCCTGGCTTTTGCTGGAGGATGCAACTGAGTAAATGTTTGAACTTTATTTGGGGTGAATCAGAGTCATTTTAATTGATGGTAGGTGTGTACCCAAAAAGACTGAATGCTGTAATTAAATAAAAAGGTGCTTCAACAAAGTATTAGTTTAAGGGTGCGCACACTTATGCAACCAGCTTATTGTACATTTTTTAAAATGTTTTTTTCCCCTATCAGATTTGTTTGTTTTTCAATTGAATTGTACAGGTTATAGGTCACATTAAAGGTGGGAAAAGTTTTGAAATTATTTATCGTGGTCTCATTTTTTTACATCAGAAAAACCGATCATTTTACGGGGTGTGTACACTTTTTATATCCACTGCATATGGAAACATTTTCATTCTTTGTTTAGTCTGCACAATTTGAAATCAAATATATTGTAATCTTCTTGTACTGAACTGCAATACAGTATTTATTAGCAATAATGTGAAATATGTGTCACGTGCAGTGGTCGAGTTGTAAAATCAAACCAGGGGGATGGTGAAATTTTTAGTCGCGTGTCGACCCATCGGTCGGTCCATCGGTGGGAAACTGGTTTGCTTTTAGGAGGGTTTGCACACAATGTAGGTCTGTGGACCTTGTTCATTTACCAGACATACAGTATTTTGTGCTGATAAAGTGTGTAGTACACACTGCGTACCCTTTTTATTGTTGTAAAAAACATAATACACTGGTATTTTACTGTAAAACATGCACAGTGTGGATGTCATGTATCATATTTAGTCAGTCTCCTGGCTGACATACCTACCACATTCTCCATATTAGGGTGAAATGCAGATGACAAATTTGAAGTGTAACTTCATAGTCATGGTAGGCTCCTTTTAAATCGTTTGGTAAATAATTTATTAAAACCTCAGCAGGCAATGTAAATGAACAACTGAATCTTTTCATATCAAGTCAATAGAATTTTTATTCAAAGCTGAACATTGGGAACATTGAGTTAAATACAGAGGTAGGTAGGTAACCAATAAGCTAAAACAAGCAACAGTAAATTGTAAATCAGACTAAACTTCCTAAAAGATGTTTGAGGCATTATGCATTTTTTTGTTTTTTCCTTTTTGTTATTATTGTGTTTATTCTTATGAGTAATGCAAATTATACATGTACATACCGGTTATTATTTTAATGGAAAGAAAAGAATCTTTGGAAAGTTTCTTTGGAAAGGGGAAAAGGCCCATTGAGGAGACAGAAGAAGAGCCTATGACGAAGAAAAAGAAAGCTGCATTTTAGCAGACACTTTGTCGAGTCCTACACCAATCCTGCTCTGCCTTACATGTTGTGACCGGCTCTCTAATGAGGCAATGAAGCCTTAAAAACTGCTAGTGTCGTTTATTTTAGCATTCCTGTCTTGAATAACACTTTTTGTTGCCTGAAGAATAACAAACGAACGTCCAGGCTGATTAAATTAATGGCCTTATACAAGAAATCAAAGCTAACATGAACCTAAGCTATCGATAGCTGGCTAGACTCCAAACTAACATTCATTATGATAGCTGTGTTGTTATCCGCCGCCCACAAATTAGGCTCCATATCGGTAACTTTACAGCATGATAGTGGGCTCACAGAAAGTGTGACTGATATTCGTAACTCTTGACTTACCTCCTGAAATACTTTTTCTTGCGATCTTAAATCCGAACTTGCTTAGATCTTGCTGTCCACTCCGCTTGGCCATGATGCTGCAATCCGCTGCTGTCACTGACGCCGAATGAAATAAAAAATAACGGAACCCCAACTGAATGTCACCTCCTCAAACGCTTCGCTTGCGCGTGC
Organism: Neoarius graeffei; assembly: GCF_027579695.1. Classification (NCBI taxonomy): domain Eukaryota; kingdom Metazoa; phylum Chordata; class Actinopteri; order Siluriformes; family Ariidae; genus Neoarius; species Neoarius graeffei. Next base: position 48,083,280 of record NC_083571.1, on the reverse strand, counting down.
CTTCTCTCGCGGTAGCTTATTGTATGCTCAGTTTCAGCAAAGCTACGTGGAATGGCATTTCTAATTCCAATGTTAAATAGAAGTAATGTCCACATTTATTGATAAAATTGCTCAAGGGAAGGGAGGGGGGATGCCCGTTTTAGAGGGGGGATGATTTTGACCATTTTTTATTCCAGGGGGGATGGCATCCCCCCCATCCCCCCTCAACTTGAGTACAGGTCGCGTGTAGCATTTTTTCCCAAATTGTATTCATTTTTTTCTCCAAAATGCAGTTTTGTGTTCAAACTTCAAACCTCTCAAAATGACCATTTTAAAAGTGAAACAATACCAAAATATTTCCAACATTAAGACTCATGTGGTTGATTCAGTGCATTTCATGAAATATATTTTTAAGAATATTTATATTATATATCTTCAGCTTCCATCAAGTGGCTCCGTGAGCTTGGGAAGCGGTTCTATTACATTGATAATAGCTGACAAAAAGAAAGTACTGTATATAATCTGTTAAAACAGTATTGCTTTAAAATGAATGGGACACAACATGGCTATTACGGATCTTTCTGCCCGTCTGACCTTCTCATATGAGCAGGTAAGTGGAGTAAACAAGCCCGGATGTCTGTGACAGGGCCAGCCATCTTGCCCATATTCTCCCACCTCTGAGTTCCAGGGTCATAGCGATGCACTAATCTCGCCTCACTGTAATCTTCTTGAGAATAACCACCCAGCACATATAACTTCCCCTCCAGGACAGCTGAGGCAGCGCCAACATGGCAGAGAGGAAGAGGTGTGAATGCAGTCCACGCATCACTTATTGGGTCATAGCTTTCACAGGATAACTGATCAGTGTAGAACTCTCGCAGGTTACACACTCCTCCAGCTACGTAGAAGCGCTTGGCCAAGCTTTCCATGCAGTGCTGAGCTCGATCCTGGGCCATGTCTGCCAGATATGTCGTACCTTGTTCCGGATGATAGAGAAGCATTGACACCAGGCACTGGTACTTTAAATTAAAACCTCCTGAAATAAAAATCTCTCCTTCCCAGACAACAGCTGCATGGCCACTCAGAGGCTGGTCCAGCGAATGTGTGAAACTAAAATGAAACAGAGAAGCTATTTGTTGTTCATTATACAGTATAAAATTCAGCAATCGTTGACACTATGGTATGTTCAAATAATTTGTACGCTCTTTTGCTTTTAAGAATCATTCTTGGTTCCTAAATTTAACCTGTACCCACAAATATTGGCTGCAGACTCACTGTTCAGTCAGTGTTAACATATTTTCAGCATCTGTGGTTTTACATATATGTAGGCGCTATGTACAAATATAGAATGACAGGACATATTACATATTCTGATCCAGCACCTATACATAGCACATTTCTCTTGCTGTCAGTTGGTTGCCATGATGATTTATTATGTTTAAGAGTGGAACTTGAGTACTCTTACAAAGGTTCTTATAGTCTCTTACCTCCATGTGTCCGTTTCTACTGAATATTTTTCCACACTGTCCAAATTAGTGCTGATGTCCCTGTCTCCTCCAATAGCATACAGACTGTCCCCCCTCACCAACATGGTAAAGTTACTCCTGTGCTCCTGCATATCTGACAGTCTCTCCCATGAGTTGGTTAAAGGGTCATACCTGTGTCAGAGTGTGTGTGTGTGCAAAATGCAAGAGAAAAAGAGATTAGGACAGAATAGAAACAAATATAAAACAAAATATTGCACGATTCACCCTTACAGGAAAATCATGCGTGACCATCAGTTTGTGATTTTGTGAATGATATGTGACTGACCACATGTGAAAAATACATCATTGGTTAATGTTATTTTCTTACATTATTCAGATGAGAAAATCACATCTAAAAAATGACCATAAAATCTAATATACAGTTGTGGTCAGAAGTTTATATACAGTGACATGAATGTCATCTTGGATATGAATGTCCTGGCAATATTTGGGCTTTCAGTAATTTCTTTGAACTGTCCTTTTTCTGTGGCAGAATGTACAGCATACATCTTTAATTAAAAAAGTAAAACACTAGAATTTGGTGCACAAGTTTTAATTTTCTTTGGGTTTTCTGAAATCAACACAGGGTCAAAATTATACATAGAGTGTCAAAAATATACATACAGCACACCTAATATTTGGGTAAAATGTCTCTTCGTAAGATTCACCTTGACCAAACATTTTTGTTTACCATGAACAGGCTTCTGGCAGAATTCTGGCTGGATATTTCATGACTCTTTATGGTAGAATTGGTAGAGTTTAATTTTTTTTCTTTCTTGGCATGGACTCGACTTATAAGCACGGTCCATATATTTTCAATAGGGTTGAAGTCAGGACTTGTTTTAAGCTTACTGTTAGCCTGCTTTATCCTCCACAACCAGCTCTGATGTGTGTTTGGGTTCACTGTCCTGTTGTAACTCCCAAGTCATGTTCAAGTTTCTGATGGTTTATGCTGAAGAATTCTGAGGTAGTCCTCCTTCCTCATTATTCCATCCACTTTGTGCAATGAACCAGTTCCACTGGCAGCAAAACAGCCCCAGAGCTTGATGATCCTACCACCACCACCAGCTGGTACAGTGTCCCTCTGTACATGGTGGTCATTGTGGCCAAACAACTCAATCTTTGTCTCATCTGACCATACAGCTATGCTCCAGAAGGCTTTTTTCTTTGTCCATGTGGTCAGCTTCAAACTTTAGTTAAGCTTGAAGGTGTCAATTTTGGAGCAGGGGATTATTTCTTGGATAGCAGCCTCTTAGTCCATGGTGATCTGAACTGTGGACAGTGATCCATCAGCTTGCAGTTCATGGCAGGACTGTGCCATGGTGGTTCCCAGGTTGTTCTTGACCATCCAAACCAATTTCCTTTCAGCTGAGAGTGACAGTTTGGGTTTTCTTGAAGCAAAGTGGCTTGGCAAAGTGACTACACCTCACAATAACTTGCATACAATTGTTTGAACTGATCTTGGAATTTGCAGTTGTTTGGAATGTCTCTTAGAGTTATTTCTAGAGTTGTGTACATCTGCAATCCTCTTTCTCAGATCTGCACTGAGCTCCTTGGACTTTCCCATTGTATTGTGTGTTGGTCAATCCAATGAGTGCTGTAACAAACCCTTTTTTGTGAAGGCACAGAGAAGCTACCAACTGTAGTCAATCATGATCACGAACAGGAAGTTAAGAATCCTCGGCTTCGGCAAGATAAGAGACATTTTGGAAGTTTCAGCACCTCTCTATATATTTAAATACAACCTTGTAGTGGTTAGCACGGTCACCTCACAGCAAGAAGGTTCTGGGTTCGAACCCAGCGGCCGGCGAGGGCCTTTCTGTGTGGAGTTTGCATGTTCTCCCCGTGTCTGTGTGGGTTTCCTCTGGGTGCTCCGGTTTCCCCCACAGTCCAAAGACATGCAGTTAGGTTAATATGGGATGGCCTTGGGCTGAGGTGCCCTTGAGCGAGGCACCGAACTCCCAACTGCTCCCTGGGTGCTGTTACCATGGCTGCCCAGCCCACTGCTCTGGGTATGTGTGTGTGCTTATTGCTCGTGTGTGTGTGTGTGTGTGGGTGTGTGTGTTCACTCCTTCAGATGGGTTAAATCTCATCTCATCTCATTATCTCTAGCCGCTTTATCCTTCTACAGGGTCGCAGGCAAGCTGGAGCCTATCCCAGCTGACTACAGGTGAGAGGTGCGGTACACCCTGGACAAGTCGCCAGGTCATCGGAGGGCTGACACATAGAGACAAAGAACCATTCACACTCAGATTCACACCTACGGTCAATTTAGAGTCACCAATTAGCCTAACCTGCATGTCTTTGGACTGTGGGGGAAACCGGAGCACCCGGAGGAAACCCACACAGACACAGGGAGAACATGCAAACTCCACACAGAAAGGCCCTCATCAGCCGCTGGGCTCGAACCCAGAACCTTCTTGCTGTGAGGCGACAGTGCTAACCACTACACCACTGTGCCGCCCATGAAACAAATCACATGGGGAAAATATTGAAAATCACAACTGAAAAATTGAACCACATACCATCCATATAAAAAATATGCTAAAACAAATGAATCATGTAAGAAAACTACAGGCAACAAAAGAGTTACTCTGAAAAATGAAACTACATGTGAAAATGAACATATGGAAATTAATTGTTAGTTATATAAAAAATAAATGGTGTGACAATGTGGAAAAAAATACATGCACTGTGAAAAAAGTGCAAAATATAACATGGGAATTGTCTATAAAGCGCATCTGTAAGGGTTTTTTGTAAGACTGGAAATTTTGGAAGTCATGATTGGCATAATTTTACATAATAATAATAATAATAATCATCATATTTTAAAGATATCATACCTGTATACAGATTTCATTGTGTCTGCCTTAGAATAATAATAGCAGCCTCCTGCCACATAGAGTTTTCTGTCAAGTATACTGATTCCATGTCTGAACCTGGCTCCCTCTGGCATTTCACTCAGAATCCTCCACTCCATACCCTTGACCAGTCCTGTACCGCTATACAGGGAGTTAGCAAACCACACCTGTTTGCTTGGGAGTCGTCTGCCTTCGTCTGGATTTAGTTGATCACCTCCAACAACAACAAGGACATCTCTGGGGTAACGTATGCGATGCTGGACTATTGGACCGGAGTCTCCGAATCCAAATTCTTTTAGTGCTGTGTGGTATAGATGTACATCATCACCACCACTACACTCCATCTGCAGGTTAACAGCTCGGACTTCACGAAACTCACGGAAGGTCATGAGTGGAAAACGCACTCCTGTCATTACTTCCTGGGCTTGAGATAGCCTTTGGGCTGGATCTGCCTCAATCCATTTCACCACCGCTCGGAAGACGGTCAGCTCAGATGGAACGCACAAGGCATCACATCTCAGAAGGTTCAACAGCTTCTCAGCTGGCATCTCCAGGAACTTTGGAGTATCCATAACTTCCTGGAAGTGAATGAAGATGAAGTCTTCAGCTGTTTCAAACAAATCATGAAGCATATAAGCCTCAGCAAAAGCAGCCACATCCAGACAGCTGTCAACATCCATTTGCTGTTCCAGGTAGTTGAGGCAGAGTGAGAGAGCAGGTTGGAATTGGAACTGAAGAGCAGTGGAGGTGAGCTCGAAAATGCAGCCCCAATCAAGAAAAAGTTCTCCACTGTAGCAGCAGTGAAGAAGAGCTTCTAGTTCAGGTGCCCCCATCAATAGCAGGGACACTGATGTCTGGTGGGTCTCTTTCATACCACTACTGAACATTGCACGGAAGTAGTCACTGCTGGCACTCAAGATGACCCTGTGTGCTGGAAATGGACAGAAAAAAGTAAATAAAGGTCATTATAAGAGCAATAGAGGCTTTGCAGTGTCATGTGACCCCCATAGCAATGGTAACTACGCTGCATGACAGGGGGCATGCTTGTAGTGCTTCATTCAGATGAGTTAGTTGTTATTGATCAGTATGGGAAGGTTTTGCTGCATTTTTGGATTCTGAAGGAAAAGAAAGACATCAGATTTTTTTTTATTTACCAAAAGTAATTCATTATCAGGTGGAAAAAACTAGAGAGATTTCTAAACATAGAAAGGAAAAATGGCTCACAAACATACAAAGTGCAGCAAGGTGTTCATTCTTATACAGAGAAGTGAACATGAGCTTGAGCACCTTGCTGCACTTTGTCTTATGTTCATGTTCACGTCACTGGACAAGAATGAGCACCTCACTGCAGTTCTGAAATTAATTTTTTTTTAATTCTCACCTTTGTGGAAATGAAATGAGCATACCATAGGGTTTTCGACCTTTACGTTTGACACCGAGTCCCGCTGAATGTTTGCGAGCCATTTTTCCCTGCTATGTTTAGAAATTTCTCCAGTTTTCCCCCGATGATGAATTACTTTTAGTAAATTTAAAAAATCTGATGTCTTTGTTTCATTCAGAACAATTTGCACATCTAAAAATGCAGCAAAACCTTCCCATACCGGTCAGTAACAACTAACTTGTCCGAATGAAGCACTACAAGCTGCCTCCTGTCATGGCAGCATAGTTATGGGGTCACATGATTGTGCAAAGCCTCTATATCCTGTTAAATTATATCCTTTAAGTGATCCCCCTAGAAGGACAAACCAAAGAAGGGTTCTAGATCCATTTCTAAGAGTGTATGTTAGGAGCATCAAATACACTGTATGTCTCATTGTCTTGGACTGATAAAGGTTCTTGTGGTTTTGTGGACTAATTTGACTCTGCAACCATGTCTCATTTCAAAATAACTAATTTGGGGGTTTCATAGCAACAAGGGGAATACTTATGCATTCACAACATTCAGGGGTTTTTTTTAATTATTTTTTATTGCCAGTTCATTTTTGGTAATGAACTGAAATCTGCAAATGAGTTTTGTAGATGAAATGCAGTCCTCTCCAAAAAATTTTGGAACGACAAGGGCATTTTTTTTTATAACACTGAAAACATTTGGGTTTGAGATCAGAAGATGAATATGAGACAATCGATCAGAATAGTTACATCTAGAAGTGTTACACAGGGCACATCTGGGCAACAAGACACACCCATCAGTCACTTATTCCAATACTTTTGATCACTTGAGAAATAAAAAGCATCACAAAAGAAGAATGTGACAGTTTGGTGATGTCACTGGGTTGCCAGCTTGCAAGCAAGGGAGATACAACCAAATATTTAACAATTATTCCATGAAATCGAATCATACATGAGCTGATAGCTGATGAGGCGTGTAGTGCCAAGTTGTCTATAAGCCATGTACGATGAGATTGAGTGGAATAACTGTTTTATTATATCCACATTCACTGGATTTTGAGAAACAGAGCATTTTTATTTTTTGCAAATTTGATAAATAAAAACTTCATTCAAAATGTCTGACAAAATCATTTCCACTTAAGCAGACTTCTTAAAAACCTATTGATGACTGCATGAATTGACTTTTGTGGGTTTTCTTTGGTAGAAAGTGCCGTCTTGCTGTTGTGCTGAGGTATAGAATAGCTTTAGACATTTATTTAATTCTTCCTTGGATATTTCAGTTATGTAATTTTCAGACTTCTTTGAGCTTTTGAACCAATCTAAAAAAATTCAACAAATTTTAATGCTTAAAGATGAAGAATGTAAACAAACTGGCAAAATGACTAGCAATTTGTGAAAAATGCTATAATAATAATTCTTGAAATATAAAATACTTTCTTACCATCAAATACTTTAATTCCATCTATTGTTGCATGCTTTTTTTGTATTTTGGGGGGGTTTGTTTTTAAGTACAGTTTTTATTTCATCCTCGGTTGGTTCAGCAACATGCCCCACCATTTTGTTTTTCTCTACTCATGGTATATGAGCTAATAGCCTAGTAGTAGAGTAGCCAATCAGAGTGTGCGATTGCCCATATCCAGTTAATGTGGATAGAATAATAAGTGTTATTTCCTTTAATTTACTTTACTCACCTTAAAATTGGGTGGTCTTCCACCAAAGGTGTCTAAGTTGCATAACACATCTAGATGTAAATATTAGGAAATGAAAGCTGAAATTCTGATCTATCTCCTCATATTCATCTTTTGATCTCAAACATGTCTTCAGTATATAGAAAAGAACTGGCCTTGCTTTCAGAGCAGACTGTACTTATATTCAATCCATTTGTGCACTGAGAATATACATTTCAAATAAATTTTTATAAATTGACACATTTAAGAGGAATTCTTTGTGTGTTCAAGGCCTAAGCTGAATATATATATATATATATATATATATATATATATATATATATATATATATATATATATATATACACAGTAGCATGCAAAAGTTTGGGCACTCTTACTGAAAATGTCTGTTACTGCGAATAGTTAAGTGAGCAGAAGATGACCTGATCACCAAAAGGCATAAAGGTAAAGATGACCCTGGTGAAAAATAAATGTACTTTATTGTATTTAAAGTATATTCATATTTTCAATAGTATATTGAAAATGTACTTACACAAATTGTACTTTTTGTAAATATATAAAAAGTATACTAACCACGCTTTCACGCTAACACTTTTAACACACTTTAAAGTAATTATACTATATTACACTTTATAGAAATATATTATGCTAAAATATACTTTAAGTGAAAGTTATGTGTAGTTTAGCACATAAAAGTACACTAAATACACTTCAAGTTGCACTTTTCTACAATTTAATTACAATTAAAATATATTTAGTACAAAATTAGTTGTTCCAAAATAGCATGCCTCAAGTTAACTAATCATAAACACACATGAAGTATATTGATGATTAGTGTGGCTTCAAGTACACAAAAGTATGCTAAATTTTAGTGCACTTAGCACATTTATTTTTCATCAGGGGACACATTTCTTTTCAGCGTTTTCTGCAAGATTTGTGTATTATTTTTGTTTTGTACAATTGGAGAGTGAAAAAAGAAAAGGAACACCATGCGAAAGTTTGGGCGCCCCAATACATTTGAGTTCTCAGGTAACTTTTACCAAGGTTCCAGACCTTAATTAGCTCATTGAGCTGTGGCTTGTTCAAATTCTTTGTTAGGAAAGGTCAGATGATGCAGATTTCAAAGCTGTATAAATTCTCTGACTCCTCAACCTTGTCCCTAAAATCAACAGCCACGGGCTCCTCTAAGCAACTCCCTCGCATTCTGAATAATAAAATAATTGATGATCACAAAGCAGGAGAAGGCTACAAGAACGTAGCAAAGTGTTTTCAGGTAGCTGTTTCCTCAGATTGTAATGTTATTAAGAAATGGCAGTTAACAGAAACAGTGGAGATCAAGGTGAGGTCTGGAAGATGAAGAAAACTTTCTGAAAGAACTGCTCGTTGGATTGCTAGAAAGGCAAATAAAAACCCCTGTTTGACTGCAAAAGACCTTCAGAAAAATTTAGCAGACCCTGGAGTGGTGGTGCACTGTTCTACTATGCAGCGACACCTGAACAAATATGACCTTCATGGGAGAGTCTTCAGAAGAAAACCTTTCCTGCGTCCTAGCCGCAAAATTCAGCATCTGAAGTTTGCAAATGAACATCTAAATAAGCCTGATGCATTTTGGAAACAAGTCCTGTGGACTGATGAAATCAAAATAGAACTTTTTGGCCACAATGTGCAAAGGTATGTTTGGAGAAAAAAGGGTGCCAAATTCCAGGAAAAGAACACCTCTCCAACTCTGAAGCATGGGGGTGGATTGATCATGCTTTGGGGTTGTGTTGCAGCCAGTGGCACAGGGCACATTTCATTGGTCGAGGGAAACATGGATTCGAATAAATACCAGCAAATTCTGGAAGCAAACATCATACCATCTGTAAAAAAAAGTTGAAGTTAAAAAGAGGATGGGTCCTATAATAAGACGATGATCCAAAACACACCTCAAAATCTACAATGGAATATCTCAAGAGGCACAAGCTGAAGGTTTTGCCCTGGCCCTCACAGTCCCCTGCCCTAAACATCATTGAAAATCTGTGGATAGATCTCAAAAGAGCAGTGCATGCCTTTTGGAGATCATTTCATCTTCAACTTGCTTAACTGTTCACAGTAACAGCAATTTTGACTAGGGGTGCCCAAACTTTTGCATACCACTGTGTGTGTAATATATATATATATATATATATATATATATATATATATATATATATATATATAATTTTTTCAACATAACAATGCTATAAACAGCAGTAAGCAATAATAAATGACAAAGTCTATATTTGGTGTGAGACGACCCTTTGCTTAAATTAAAAAAATAAATAAATAGTAGTTTCAGATACAATGAGTGCAGTTTTATAAGGAAATGAGCTGCAGATTTTACTGATCATCTTGCAGAAGCAGCCACAGTTCTTCTGGACACTTTCACTGTTAAACTTGCTTCTTCATTTTGCACCAAAAACCCAGTAGCCTTCATTATGTTTTCTTTATTAATCTGAAAAGTGGTCTCTTATGGAATATGCTGCTCAGATGCAAACTTTTTTTTTTCTGTAACATTTAATTTTGTGCTGGAAAACGAACATTTGGAACTCTAAAATGTTTCTGTACTGACTCGATAATGTAGAAGTCATAAAATAGAAATCTATAACAAAATTTGTATGAAAAAAATAGGGTGCCTCAGACTTTTGTACAGTACTGTATATTTTTTGGTTCTTTGTACCTAACTTGAACTAGACATAACATGGTCTGTTCTGTGAAATGAGTTTGACACCCATGAGGTGTGCTGTTATCCCTTCTTCTATTCATCTACCATAAATGTTCTTGATGTACCTAGTTCAACACCTCTAATGAACATAATTTAAACAAACCTACAGCCTATAGTTAGTAGTGTGGCATATCTTTACCATGAAATATTCTTCCTTCAGCCTCGAGCTCCACATCACAGCCCACTCTTTCTTCCCACATGTGTTTGATGGACTGAAGATTGACCTTTCTGTGCTCTTCACCAACGATTTTCCTTACATTCTTCTCTGCATTTTTATTTCTCTCCCTCTCCTCTTCTTCTTTGCAGAGCTCCAGAACCCTAGGAACTCCCAGATAGAAAGCAGCAGCCTGAATCTGATCTAAAGATTTGCTGTTCAGACCAGCTATGTTTCCAGAGTAGGCAAATTCCAACACTGCAGATATGCCCAAATCAGATACTTCTGGACCAATACATAAAAACATCTCTCTTTCTTCCTTTTCCTTCCTCTGTTGGAGCATCTGCTGGACAAGGGAACTTACAGTAGCCAGGACCAAAGGGTGAGCATGGAAAGTAAGTCCATGCTCAACACTGAGGGTCAGGTCAGTAAGAACAGAGCAACACCTCAGTTCCTCCATTGCTTGGAAGATCTCAGTTGGGTAAGTACTTTTAGTGTACTTCTGTCTCTCTTGTTTGTCACTCCACTTGTTCGTCATCTTCTGAATTGTTCTCTCGTTCTTTATGTCCTCTTTTTCCTTCACCCCCATTCTGCTGTCATTGTAGGCCCTAATCCATGTTAACCTCCTGCTCTCCCTTTCAAACTCTTCCCCTCCTTCTTCCATCACCTTTTTCCTTTGCTCTTTCTCTCTTCTCCACCGCTCCTCCCATTCCATAGGCAAGTAGCGCCTTGTGAACTCCATGCTTGTTGATGAATTGCTGCACAATAGTGAGCAAATATCAGTCTGTATTGTTAGTTTACCTCTCTGTTTTCAGCAAGCTTTTAATACAGTGTCTACATGCCACCATGATTAATTCTTGAAGTAAACAACATTCTAATTATAGATTCTGCTTCAGTAGATCGAATGTCCTTGGTCCTTGCTGAGCAAGTGGGAGACAGTCGGGGCCAAAAGGCTGAATCACTACCAAGAACATTTTCAGGCTAGATTAGGACATTCTTCAGCATTAAACAATGACCCACAATCACAATTTTTTTTTCTCCCTGCCTTCTTGACTATCTGATAATACCAGAAAATAAAATATGTACTCTGACATATTTACAGAGGATCTGTGGAGGATGTGTTGTCTGGTTTTCTTTGCATGTTTCGCTGAATGAATATAGAATTAGGGCCATTTCTACATAAATATGCAAAATACAAGGTGGTGTCACTGCAAAGTGATTAATTTTGCATGTAAAATGTGACTCATTATGCCTGAAATTCAATTGGAAATGACAATTATACATGCAAGTTAATACAACTGAAGGGCAGGTACAGTGGATATAAAAAGTGTACACACCCCACAAGTCCCTGTAAGTGTAAGTCTTCTTCATATCAAGAGAATTTCTAATTGTTTTACAAATGCATGACTTAGGTAGATGTCATTATTAAGCCTAAGTAAATGGTTTTATTTTGTCTTCAACTGATGTAAAGGGGCTTCTGCAAATTTAATACCGTGGATATAAAAAGTGTACACACCCCATTAAAATGATTGGTTTTTCTGATGTAAAAAAAATGAGACCACGATAAATAATTTCAAAACTTTTCCCACCTTTAATGTGACCTATAACCTCTACAATTCAATTGAAAAACAAACAAATCTGTTTGGGGGAAAAACATAAAAAATACAAAATGCACAATAAGCTGGTTGCACAAGTGTGTACACCCTTAAACTAATACTTTGTTGAAGCACCTTTTGATTTAATTACAGCATTCAGTCTTTTTGGGTCGGAGTCTATCAGCCTGCCACATCTAGACTTGGCAATATTTGCCCACTCTTCCTTGCAAAAGCGCTCCAAATCTGTCAGATTGCGAGGCATCTCTTGTGCACAGCCCTCTTCAGGTCACCCCACAGATTTTCAGTTGGATTTAGGTCTGGGCTCTGGCTGGGCCATTCCAAAACTTTTTTGGGGTCATTGTCATACTGAAAGATGAAATTCCTCTTCATCTTCAGCTTTCTAGCAAAGACCTGAAAGTTTGGGGCCAAAATTGACTGGTAATTAGAACTGTTCATAATTCCCTCCACCTTGACTAAAGCCCCTGTTCCAGCTGAAGAAAACCAACCCCAAAACATGATGCTGCCACCACCATGCTTCACCGTGGGTATGGTGTTCTTTTGGTGATGCGCAGTGTTGTTTTTGTGCCAAACATACCGTACCTTTTGGAATTGTGGCCAAACAGTTCAACCTTGGGCGGCACAGTGGTGTAGTGGTTAGCGCTGTCGCCTCACGGCAAGAAGGTCTGGGTTCGAGCCCCATGGCCGGCGAGGGCCTTTCTGTGTGGAGTTTGCATGTTGTCCGTGTGGGTTTCCTCCAGGTGCTCCGGTTTCCCCCACAGTCCAAAGACATGCAGGTTAGGTTAATTGGTGACTCTAAAGTGAGTGTGAATGGTTGTCTATGTGTCAGCCCTGTGATGACCTGGCGACTTGTCCAGGGTGTACCCTGCCTTTTGCCCGTAGTCAGCTGGGATAGGCTCCAGCTTGCCTGCGACCCTGTAGAACAGGATAAAGTGGCTAGAGATGATGAGATGAGAAGTTCAACCTTGGTTTCATCAGACCATAACACATTTTCCCACATGCTTTTGGGAGAGTTGATGTATTTTTTTGCAAAACTTAGCCGGGCCTGGATGTTTTTCTTTGACCCTACCTCATAGTCCAGACATATGGAGAATACGGGAGATTGTTGTCACATGTAGTACACAACCAGTACTTGCCAGAAATTCCTGCAACTCCTTCAGTGTTGCTGTAGGCCTCTTGGCAGCCTCCCTGACCAGTTTTCTTCTTGTCTTTTCATCAATTTTGGAGGGACGTCCAGTTCTTGGTAATGTCACTGTTGTCCCATATTTTCTCCACTTCTTGATGACTGTTTTCACTGTGCTCCATGGTACATCTAATGCCGTGGAAATTTTTTTGTACCCTTCTCCTGACTGATACCTTTCAACAATGAGATCCCTTGAACCCTGGCTTTTCCTGGAGGATGCAACTGAGTAAATGTCTGAACTTTATTTGGGGTTAATCAGAGTTATTTTAATTGATGGTAGATGTGAACCCAAAAAGACTGAATGCTGTAATTAAATCAAAAGGTGCTTCAACAGAGTATTAGTTTAAGGGTGTGCACACTTATGCAACCAGCAATTGAATTGTACAGGTTATAGGTCACATTAAAGGTGGGAAAAGTTTTGAAATAATTTATCTCATCTCATCTCATTATCTCTAGCCGCTTTATCCTTCTACAGGGTCGCAGGCAAGCTGGAGCCTATCCCAGCTGACTACGGGCGAAAGGCGGGGTACACCCTGGACAAGTCGCCAGGTCATCACAGGGCTGACACATAGACACAGACAACCATTCACACTCACATTCACACCTACGGTCAATTTAGAGTCACCAGTTAACCTAACCTGCATGTCTTTGGACTGTGGGGGAAACCGGAGCACCCGGAGGAAACCCACGCGGACACGGGGAGAACATGCAAACTCCACACAGAAAGGCCCTCGCCAGCCCCGGGGCTTGAACCCAGGACCTTCTTGCTGTGAGGCGACAGCGCTAACCACTACACCACCGTGCCGCCCTGAAATAATTTATAATGGTCTCATTTTTTTTTTACATCAGAAATACTGATCATTTTAACGGGGTGTGTACACTTTTTATATCCACTGTATTAAATTTGCAGAAGTCCCTTTACATCAGTTGAAGACAAAATAAAACAATTTACTAAGGCTTAATAATGACATCTACCTAAATCATGCATTTGTAAAACAATTAGAAATTCTCTTGATATGAAGAAGACTTATGTGATAAAGTTTCGTATTAGATATTCACCACCGGTTCTCACGTTTCTTTCCAACTAAAACAGCCTTTCCAAAGGCTTTTATGTCCATATACTTCATGAACAGACACATACTAATGCCTATGCTCTTTTATTTTAATTGAGGTTCACAGCATTAGTTTGAACAGCTTGTTGACGTTCAGTGCCCAGCCAAAAAAAAAAAAAAGTCGCCATTTGGATTTAAATAAGCAAATACATAAAATCTTTTGATTGGATAATTAGTTCAGTGATTAATATTTCAGCTGGCAACAATTCTTTTAACCCTAAGTGATGCAGTGAGTAGCTTCTCATTTCTTAAACAACCATGATGGAAGATGTATCCCGTGCTCATGGAAAAGATGTTATTGTGTTTCAGAAGGGTCAATTTTTTGGCCAGAATCAAGCAAAGAAAACAACTAAAGAGATTGCTGAAATGACTGGAATTGGGTTAAGAACTGTTCAGCACATTATTAAAACCTGGAAGGATAGTGATGAACTGTCAACTTGGTAGAAAAAAATGTGGCTGTAAAAAGATCCTGACTGACCATGATCAGAGATCACTTAAATGCTTGGTGAAGTCGAACCGTTTAAAAAAAAAAATCACCAGTAGAACTCACGACTATGTTTAATAGTGAAAGTAAGAGCATTTCCACATGCTTAGTGTGATGAGAACTCACAGGATTGGTACTAAACAGATGTGTGATCATAAGAAAACCACTTGTTAGTGAGACTAACCAGGAGAAAAGGCTAGGGAGCATAAAGACTGGACTCTGGAGCGATGGAAAAAGGTCATGTGGTGTGATAAGTCCAGATTGACCCTGTTCCTGAGTGATGGGTGTGTCAGGGTAAGAAGGGAAGCACATGAAGCGATGTACCCATCATACATAGTGGCCACTGTACAAGCCTCTGGAGACAGTGTTATGATCTGGAGTTGCTTCAGTTGGTCAGGTCGAGGCTCAGCAGCGTTATGGGGCAATAAAATGAAGTCAGCTGATGACCTGAATGTACTGAATGACCAGGTTATCACATCAACGGATTTTCTCTTCTCTGAAGGCACAGGTATAAAATTAGGACTCAAGCTGTGAAAGAGTAGTTTAGGAAGCACGAGGAATCGTTTTCACACATGAACTGGCCACCACAGAGTCCCGACCTTAACCCTATTGAGAATCTATGGGATGCGCTGGAGAAGACTTTATGCAGTGGTTCGACTCTCACATCCTCAACACAAGATCTCAGTGAAAAATTCATACAACTCTGGACTGAAATAAATGTTGTGACATTGCGTAAGTTTATCCAAACAATGCCACAGCGAATGCGTGCTGTAATCAAAGCTAAAGGCGTCCAACCAAATATTAGCGTGTGTGACTTTTTTTTTTGGCAAGGCAGTATATAATTGTCTTTAATTAGTGGCCATTGAGACAGTTTGTATGAGCAGATATCAAATTTATATCCTGTTTTCTCCTCTTACTTTGCACGTGATACCATCCATGCAATTCTTCTTTGTAAATCATGTGCAAAACACCCATGAACTGAGTCTGTAATCAGGATGTGTTATTTGGAATTTTTGTAAATCAGAACATTGCTGTGTAAATACTGTATAAATAAATACAGTGTACATAATGTGATTCTCAAACTCTTATTTGCAGATTTCCGTGTCCTTATAGGCACGGAAATCTGATTTTGACTTTACGGACTGTGTCTGTTCCTGCCATAAACTCTGTCAGTGTTTTTTTTTTTTTTTAAATAGTAAAGAGTTGGGCGGCATGGTGGTGTAGTGGTTAGTGCTGTCGCCTTACAGCAAGAAGGTCCGGGTTCGAGCCCCGTGGCTGGCGAGGGCCTTTCTGTGCGGAGTTTGCATGTTCTCCTCGTGTCTGCATGTGAAGCCTAGAAGCCGTGAGACGAATGAACACTAAGCCTAAGCTCTGATGCTGCCCCCCACTCCCCTCATTTTGCATTTTTGCACATATTGAAGTTTTTACTGTTCACCTGAACACTTTATCACGGTTGCATTATTTATTTATTTTTTTCTTTTTTCCCTATTCTATTTTTTATATGTATTTTTAATTTTAATTCTTCTATTTATATACGCTGCTGGCCCTGAGGCACAAATTTCGTTTACATGTGAAACATGCAAATGACAAAAAGAACCTTGACCTTGACCTTAGCTACTGTAATATCATTAAGGCCACAGGATGGCAGTGAATTATGATTGGTTGGCACATATTTCATGAATTAAGCTTAACCCTTTTTTTTTTTTTTTAAACCAGAGGCTAAACAATGAAATTTCTGCCTGTTTTGGGCATGCCCATTTTCAGCATTAAATTTATTTGTGATGTCACATGCCACAGTGGTGGTGAATGGCTCATATGAATCTAGACACTCAGAGATTTAAGAGATTTTGGTTTTTCATAAGTATTTCTTTCTTTCCTAGCTGATTATAATTTTATTGTGGCAGTAGTATGATGTTTTACAATCAAAAGAGCTTTAGTTGTACTGTCTGTTTTACCGTATTTCTGTCCCAGTGTTATTGTAGACAGGTGTGCATTGTTTGCCCAGCAGGGGGCTCACACCAATCCCATTTCCCACTGCCCTGCTCACCAGCAGCTAAACACGGAGTCACGATACTCTCCACACAGAAACCCAACAGTGTCCTGACTAATCTTATAGCAGACTTGTGGCAATAAAATTATTCATTTGTTTACACTGATTGAAAATGTCCAGTAAGTTGATTTCCATTCCGCCACCAGTGTAATTCAGCCTAAACCTCTCTCTTATTTTGTCCTACTGGTTTTATGTACCAACATCATAAAATAGTCTACAAGAGCTTGTTTGCTCTCAGGAAATTATTTCATTTATAAAGTTGCTTTTTTTTAATTGAAAGCATGTTTGAAAATTGAAATACATATACATACAGGGATATTGAAAAGAAGTAGCGCACACGGTATTACATAATAAAAGCACACACATTTTAATGAATGAAAAGGGTGGAGTTTTCAGTAAACATTTTGTCGGTGGCACTACTTACATTCAGATTTACTGCAATGATCAATTATAACCATCGAATCCCAGAGACGCACAAAAAAACAACAGAAGCACATTTGATAGTTAGCGAACATTTAAGAGCTCTTGCAGCAATTAAAAAAAAAAATCAATACAACAGAGACACTGCATTGTTCACAATACATGTTCAGGAGTATAGCTTAGGAAAATAGAGGGTTTATGAAGGGATCTGTTTGAGATCTCAAAGTCTTGACGGGAAAATGACCGGAGAGCGACATGGAAAGCATGGAAAGTGCATTGGAACCATGCAACATACCTTCATGGGTTAACAGTTCACCTCCACCTAACAGCCGTGCTGTTCAGTGAAGAAGAAGAAGAAGAAGAAGAAGAAGCGCTATAAGAAGACAAGGCTTGAATGGGGTTATAAAAAAATGAGTGCTTTAGCATCCACAGCAGCAGAAAAATACAGGATGAAGTTTGTCGCCATTCACAAAAAAAAGAAATGACTTTACTTTTAGATAGCAGAGTGAACATTAGACACATTAATTTACTCCTAAAAGATACCACTTCACTAAAGAGTACAACTCTTTAAATATCTATCAAAAAAGTCTATGATGTTGGCAACGATGCTTGGGTGATCCTGACAAAGCAAGCAATTAGTGAGGAGTAACCCGATATATGCATTCTGTGTAGGCTTTCTTTTTGTGAAATTAAAGTCATAAACACCAGTTAAAATATATTTATAAAAAATACAAATTATAACAAAGAACGATGGAGGTACAATCTTTTCTGCTTGTAGTTGTGTTTAGGCCTCTCAACTTTCTGGCTCGGGAAACCGGAATGTGTTAGGCAGCCCTTTCTAGCTTTAACAATCATATCATAAATACAGATTTTAAAGAAAGTTTTGGATTTTTTAAAAACTTTTATGTTCATTTGAAGAAAAAGAAAGAAAAAGGAAATTTTGTTATTTAAAATCTGTAACATTATTCTGCCACTTCTAGATCAGGAAGCCTTTAGATAAAAAATAAATAAAATAAAAAAAGCACACAGTATTAGATGTAATATACACATGGAAGACAACATATACAATATTAAAGTTTCCTCTAAATCAATACTGGCTCTGATTAAAATGAGGCCACTGGGTTTTGAATTTATTGATTTATTTAAATTTTGTCCAATTACAAACTAGTTTTTAGCTTGCTATGAATAGAGTTAAAATAAAAAAAAAAAATCATACCAATGAAGTCCGCCAAATGTCATTCTGCCTTTTTTCCGATAGTAACTTCCGAAAAACACAGACTAACTCTTTAACATATAAAAATACTATACCAAAAAAATGAAATACAAATATATATTAGAATCTGTTAGGCATTTCTGTATAAAGAGAGGGCTAAATGAGTTAGGATACATCAGGAAACCAAAACGTCAAAGAAAGCAATGCAAAAAAAGCATTGAAATTAGGACACAAAAATGAGTAATAACGATGTTTAAATATCAAATTGCAAGTCTTTTGAACATGCAAAAAATTTGCACAAGTAATACTGCAGGCATTTGAGAGGAGAACATAAGATTCCTCCTGCTCACATTGAAGGAGAGGGAAGGGGAAACGCAATGCATGCTGGGTGAATGGTGCCACAGGACGCTGTCGGCTGGTGTGTATCGTGTGCAATGCAGTAATACCACTCAGCTGTACAAATACAGCGTCGCAAGCGGAGACAAATATAATCTGAAAACGGAGGGAAGGGCTCTTTATTAAACACACCTACACGAATTCATTGATGCAAACTAAAAAGACAATGCATTTGGCTATACTGGGGTCTTAAGAATATTAACTACAGTCCTTGTGTCATGGTGGACACCACAATAAAAAAAACAACAACAACAACAACAACAAAAACACTTCAATATTCAGCAGTATCATCTGAATATGTACGCTCCATTTAAACTGTAACGCAAATGACAGTGCAAGAAACAAACTGACAAAAAAAAGACAAGAAAACTATCATCCACAGACAAGCGTGGATAAATAAAGAGCTGAAGGGCCCAAACCTTCACAGGATGTTCTGTAGAAGTTTCTGAAGGTTGCTCAACCCTGTCTGTAAGTTGATGTACAAGTTAATGGCACCAGAAGCTTGTGCTCTCAATACCGTTAATGGGAGGCTAAGCACAACAGGTAGCTAGCTTGTAAGTTAGGAGCACACACACACACACACACACATACGTCCTTTGTGGCATTTTCTAACACATTATCTCTTGTCCTGCCCTCACTGGATGATTTTTTGAGCTTCTCAAAGCTACTCGCTTATTAGCCCAACATGCCTGTAGCATCATATCATATCATATATCATATCATGTCATATATCTAATGCTGTACTTGCTTGGACATGGTCCAGTATGGTCGGTTAGTCAGTATACATTGTCTGTGATATAGATTATGTCTGTAGGTGTGTGTATAGATGTAGAGGTACTTTATAGAAAAGTTCAGTGTTATTGACAGTAGTGGGACTGTGTGTCATTGGTGTTACTGAGACACTCATTTACAAAGAGGACAGCCCCTGTGCTGCGTGTGCAGAAAAAAAAAAAGCCTTGTTTCTTCGTCCACTGCTTCTCTAGCGCTCTACCCAAGAAAGCCTGAACCTCTTTGCTTGTTGCTCTGAGGCTGCCTGAGGCCTAGCGAATGGATGGAAAGAAGCAATCAAATGGAAATGGAAATCGTGCGACACCTTATGACTTCTCAGCCACCGTTTTTTTTTTTTTTTGCTCATTTTTCTGACAACATTTCACAGATACAACATATTTTTTGTTTGTTTTTGTTTGTTTGTTTTGGCTCTGTCTTACGCCGTACACCCTTTGGGAGTTCACGGAGGGAGAAAAAAAGTCCTCTATTTTACAAATGTCGTTGTCCATAATATATAGTTTTATTATATATTTCTGTATACTCTCTGACTCGTGCCATCTCTCTCTGTCTTTCTCTCTCTCTCTATCTCGCGTTCTCTCTGCCTCCCTTCTCTGCACTACATGCAGCCCACACAGCCGCACTTGATGCTCTTCTCCACCTCTTCGCTGAACGAAGTGCCATCGCTGCACTCAAATGTGTATTTGCGGCGCTTGGTCCTCTGGCTGGCACAGCAGGCTCCTGGTTGGCATGCTCCACTGCATTCCACCCACGAGAGCATGCGTGTCGTCTGGCAGATTGCATAGCCACGCTGCACCTGGTAGAAGTCCCGCACTTGCTCACCACGGCACTCTGACTCTAAACACAAACAGATAGATATTTGAATAAGGAACAACGTCCATCTTAATCTTTATGATTAATATGATTTTCACTACCATCCGAAACTTATTTTGAAATGAGCTACTCTATTTTTACAGTTTCCTATATTACACATGATTACTTCATCCCTACTTAAAGAGACTGATGCAGCAGCGCTTTAGTCCTTTAGTCTATCTACTGTTCTCACCTTCTCATCTGCTGAAACAAATCAGCTTGCCATCACACTTGTCATCTTGTAAATTGCAGTCTACTTTGTGTCTAAGGTTCTCATGGGGCAGCCATGGCCTGAAGGTTAGAGAAGCAGCCTTAGGCCCAAAGGGTTGCTGGTTTGATTCCCGAGAACAGCAGGGAAAATGTAAGGGGAGTTGAGTGAATGAGCAGCACTTTCCCCTCCTTCTGTATCATGGCTGAAATGCCCTTGAGCACAACACCTATCCTTCAACTGCTCCCTGGGTGCTGTAGTAGAGCTGCCCAGTGCTCTGGCTATGTCCATGTGCGTGTTCACTGCTTCAGAAGGGTTAAATGCAGAGGAGGAATTTTGCTGTGCTTGTGTACACACGTGAAAAAGTCATCTTCTTTACTGTGCTTTCCTTTTATTTCTTGAAGGGAACCATTATTTTGGCCTCCTAACTCCCTAACTCATAGCCAACTATATCGTATCTAGTGTATGATTTAGGACACATCCACAGTGCCATAAAGTTTGGAATCATGTCATTATAGAATGTGGGCGGCATGGAGGTGTAGTGGTTAACATTGTCACCTCGCAGCAAAAAGGTTCTGGGTTTGAGCCCAGTGGCTGATGGGGGCCTTTCTGTGTGGAGTTTGCATGTCCTCCCCGTGTCTGTGTGGGTTTCCTCCACAGTCCAAAGACATGCAGTTAGGTTAACTGGCTACTTTAAATTGCCCATATGTGTGAATGTGTGTGTGAGTGCAAAGAAAGGAACTGGCCACCCTACTGCTACAATTCTATCCGAGTAACCCAAACATGGTTTGCCTCAAGCTCGGATAGGGTTCAGCAGTGACGACGATGACATTTTAGAATATCATGTATCTATGGTGACTAGTGGGAACAATGCATAGTAGCACACTACACTCTAATATGCACTATTCCCAGTTTTTGCAATATGCAACACAATAATATATGAAAAACAGTTTCAAAATTACTGGGTTTGGTATTCTTGATTCATGATTTTCCCAACATTCAGGCACTTGTTTCATTTCTCACCTTGATCGCACAATTCTCCAGTGTATCCATTCTCACAGTGGCAGTACGCATCACCCGAGTCTGAAATCTGGCAGCGGCCATGCTTGCACTGTAACCTTCTGCACGGGTTGAAGAGTTCTCCCTGCTGGTTACACAGAGCACCACGGTAACCTTCTTGGCATTCACAGCGGTAGGACTGCATGTCCAGCGGGATGCATTTTCCATGCACACACCTGCAGAGAGATGGAAAGATCTTCAGTAAGCAATAGTGACTTAATAAATATAAGCATGCAATTGTAATGCAAGAATGGTTGGTGCTTTAAGGTCCAACTGATATAACACTTGGCTGATAAAATGAGTGGATATTAATGTATCATGGAGTTATTGGCAAGGGCAGGAAACAGTACAGTACAGTGAAATTCTAGAGAATGCCAGCTTGTTAGAAAGCTCAAGTTAGAGTGCAGGGTCTTGGTATATGTCCCTAGAGCAGAAGGGGTTAAGGGCCCCCAGTGGCTTGGAGGTACTGGAGCTTGACCTTCTAATCACTAGCACAGAGCCTTAACCACTGAGCCATTAAGATAAGATAAGATAAGATAAGATAAGATAAGATAAGATAAGATAAGATAAGATAAGATAAGATAAGATAAGATAAGATAAGATAAAACTTTATTAATCCCGAAGGAAATTCTTGTGCCAAAAATGGCTCCATAACAATGCAGTATAAGTTAAAATACAACAATACAAGCTTAAAATAAACTGTACATAAAATAAGAACTGTACAAGAAATAAATGTCTAAAAACAGTGCCTAATAGAGCAACAACAGAATAACAATAGAAATAATGTAAGTTACATAAGGGGCTAAACTAAAAGCTCAGATGGAAATAGAAAATGCAAAAACCAGTGCCTAGATGGTTAGCATTCTAACAACAGAAATAAGGTAAGTTATGTAATAGACTAACCTAATGGTGAAAGTAAATATTGCACATGGTGTTGGGAAAAAAACATTATTTCACATGACAACTCAGTATATTGCACATGATATTGGTATTACTGTCTTGATTGATCAGCTGTCCAACTTACAGGAGGGGAGGAGTTATATAGTTTGATGGCCACTGGTAGGAAAGACCACTTGTGGCATTCTGTGTTACTCCTCGGTGGCCTCAGTCTCCCACTGAAGGTGCTCTGATGTGACTCCACTGTGTCATGCAGGGGGTGGGAGGGATTGTCAATAATACTGAGAAGTTTCCTCAGCATCCTCTTTTCTGATACCTCCACCAACAACTCCAGTTCCACTCCCAGGACAGACCCAGCTTTCCTGAGGAGCTTGTTGAGTCTGTTGGCATCAACTACCTTCACCCTGCTGCTCCAGCACACCACAGTGTAGAAAATGATGCTGGCCACCACAGAGTGATAAAATATCTGCAGCATGGTTCTGCAGACATTGAAAGACCTGACTCTCCTGAGGAAATACAGGTGGCTCTGACCTTTCTTGTATAGGACATCTGTGTTTCTTGTCCAGTCCAGTTTACTGTCTATATGGACGTCTAGGTACCTGTATTCCTCCAAACTGTCCATCTCCATTCCCTCGATGGTGACTGGGCTCAGACTGGTCCTTTGCTTCCTAAAGTCCACCACCAACTCCTTAGTCTTTGCAACGTTGAGTTGCAGGTGGTTCAGTCTGCACCACTCCCAAACCTGTCCACCACACTCCTATACTCAGCCTCCTGTCCCCTGCTGATACAGCCCACAATGGCAGAGTTGTCCAAAAACTTCTGCAGGTGGCAGGACTGTGAGCAGTGTCTGAAGTCAGAAGTATAGAATGTGAACAGGAAGGGAGACAGGACCGTCCTCTGAGGTACCACTGCACTGCTCACTATAAGGTCAGACATGTTGTTTTCCAGTCTCACATACTGTGGCCTTCCTGTGAGGTAGTTGGTGATCCAGATCACTAGAGGAGCATCCACCTGCATCTTCAGTAGCTTATCACCAAGCAGGGCAGGTCTTATTGTGTTAAAAGCACTGGAAAAAAAAAAAAACATGACTCTCACAATGCTGCCTGTCTCCTCTCAATGAGTATAAGCCCTGTGCAGCAGAAAGATGATGGTGTCTTCCACTCCAATATGGGGCTGGTAGGCAAACTGCAGGGGGTCCAGTGATGGTTCTACTACTGAACGGAGGTGCTTCAAGACCAGCCTCTTCAGTGACTTCATGATGTGAAATCAGAGCCACTGGTCTGTAGTTTTGGATGCGCTCGAATGTTTCTTCTTGGGCACAGGAACAAGGCACAATATTTTCCACAGGGCTGGGATGATCATCCTGCTCAGGCTTAAGTTGAATATGTGTTGAAAAACCCCACACAGCTAAGTAGCACATCTTTTCAGCACTCTGGGGCTGAGGCCATCAGGGCCTGCAGCCTTGCCTGGGTGGAGACAACTGCACTCCCTTCTCACCTCCTCTGCTGTGATGTTGATTGGAGAGCCATTCTGAAGTCCTGATGGAGGAGGAGTGATGGAGGGCTGAAGTGAATGGCCAGGAGCCAGGAGAGCCATTGAGGATGGATGGTAAAGTGGGGGTGCTGGGGAGGAGAGTTATAGGGGGGATGGAGTGTTGGGGTAAATGATGGGGGTGGGTGGGAGGTGAGAAATGTTGGGAGAAGGACGTGGGGGATGGAGGGCAGGCAGAGATGTTTGAGGTGAGGATGTCTGAAGGGGTGAGTCACAAGAGGAGCTGAGTGGGCAGAGGCCCCCCTCATCAAACCTATTAAAGAACAGGTTTAACTCATTGGCCTGATGCAGGTCTCTTTCCATCCTCTGGTCAGTCTTCCTTCCATGACCAGTGATAGTTTTCATACTCCACACCTCCTTCATGTTGTTTTGATGGAGTTTGCTCTCCAGCTTCCTTCTGTAATGCTCCTTGCCCTCTTTGATCTTTTCCCTCAGTTCAATCTGCATCTTCTTCATCTTCTCCTTGTCTCCACTCCTGAAGGCAGCCTTCTTCCTGTTCACTGATACCTTAATGTCCTTATTCACCCAAGGTTTATTATTGGGGAAACAGCGTACCATCTTGGTGGGGATAATACTGTCTGTGCAAAAATTAATATAGTCTGTTATGCAGTCTGCAAGTCCATCTATATCCTTCCCATGTGCATTACAGAGAATGTCCTAGTCAGTCGCCTCAAAACAGCCCTGTAAAATCATCTCAGTTTCCTGTGACCACATCCGGACAGTTCTAGTGATCACTGGTTGCCCATGGACTGCAGGAATATAAAGGGGCTTGAGATAGACCAGGTTGTGATCTGATCTTCCCAGGGGAGGGAGAGCTTCAAAGCTGTATGCTTCTTTAGCATTAGCATACAGCAGGTCCAGTGTTTTATTTTCTCTGGTCTTACACTCCACGGCGGCACGGTGGTGTAGTGGTTAGTGCTGTCGCCTCACAGCAAGAAGGTCCGGGTTCGAGCCCCGTGGCCGATGAGGGCCTTTCTGTGTGGAGTTTGTATGTTCTCTCCGTGTCCGTGTGGGTTTCCTCCGGGTGCTCCGTTTTCCCCCACAGTCCAAAGACATGCAGGTTAGGTTAACTGGTGACTCTAAATTGACCGTGAATGTGAGTGTGAATGGTTGTGTGTGTCTATGTGTCAGCCCTGTGATGACCTGGCAACTTGTCCAGGGTGTACCCTGCCTTTAGCCCATAGTCAGCTGGGATAGGCTCCAGCTTGCCTGCGACCCTGTAGAACAGGATAAAGCGGCTAGAGATAACGAGGCTTACACTCCACAAACTGTTTGAAAGCGGGCAGGGATATTATCAGGGTTACATGGTTAAAATCTCCTGAGAGCGCTATGAAGGCACTAGGGTGTAGGGTCTGAAGGCTCACGGTCATGTTGTTGATGATGTCAACAGCCTGCAATGTATCAGCTGCGAGAGGAATGTAAACAACAAGAATAATGGCCTGGGAATACTTCCTGGGCAAGTAATATGGACGGAGACTTACTGCTAACAGTTCAATGTCCACGCTGCACACACAATCTTTCACTGTAATGTGTTCAGGGTTGCACCACTTGTTCACATAGATGGTGACTCCCCCTCCTTTCTTCTTGCCACTTTGGCTGCAACTCCTGTCCGCCCATACCAACTGAAAGCCAGCTAAACTCATGATAGAGTTCGGTATGTTCTCATGTAGCCATGTCGCAGTGAAGCACATAACAGAGCTCTCACAAAACACATTCTCGCTCTTTGTGAGGGATGTTAACTCATCCATTTTATTCACCAGTGATCTTATGTGCCCCATAATGATAGATGGAAGATATGGTCGGTATCTCCTCTTCCTTAGCCATTGTCTTCTCCTGGATCTGCAGCCACAGTATTTCTTCCCCAGCTCCTTGGGGATTTCAGGTCTCTCACCAGCCATGCCACTTTTTCGGAGGCTCATCAGCTGATCCCTGGTGTAAACAATGGAGCCCTGGTGCGTCCCCACCAGGATGGGGATCCGACATGGTAAAAGTATTCCACAAGTGATGAAAATGAAAAAGAATGTGCGAAACCACATCATACCACTAAGACCAAAAATGTAGTTACAGCTATAAGTTATAAAATACTTAAACCCATGGCCATAGCCAGCTATGAGGCCACGGAGGTCCGGACCTTGGTCATTTTTAAGAGCTGAAAATACATTTGTACGCTAAATATTCAACTGGATAAAAAAAAAGAATAACATTAAAACGTCTACGTAAAAAGTGCATTGTTAATTATATTAAACATTGATTCTGTCTTCTGTGTCTGTTTCGTGCGTGTGGCTCTGAGACCAAGAACACAAAAACGAATGAGCGCATGACTTGGGGGAGGAACGCAGTGCAGCAGACATGTTTTCTTCATGGTAACCATCAGTGCACTTTCATGAAGCTGTTAAATTTACATTTTTGAAGCAGCGCAGTTGTAGCCTGCCTTGTTTGTGATTTTAAAAATAAATCATTCGATAAGCCAAAGCAATAGAGTGGAAAGTTTAAACTTATGTTTGCCTTGGATAACTTTGCCTAAAACATGGTGGTGTATACTGATTTTTTGCCCATAATTTTTTTTGTGTAGGTGTAACGGACGCCAGATTGTTAATGTATCTTAGTTACATAGGCTACATGGTTAGGGTATCTTTTGTCCTCATTGCTTGGGCCAGATCAAACCATTAAACAAGCTTAAATTATTCTTACTCTTGTCACATACATGATTTTTTTTTCAAAACTGATGATATTCAGTTCAAACACCATTAAAAGTAATTCCAGGAATAGATCTCGTGTGACATGTAATTCACCCCTCTCATTTAAATATGTCGAAAATTTTTTGGCGCGCGCTTTGTGTGCATCACGGACCTCGGTCATTTTAAAATGCTGGCTACGGCCCTGCTTAAACCTAAAGAAAAATGAGAAAAAAAATCCACACTAGATGATAAAGAGCAACTCTGGCAGGCTGCTGCCTGGGACAGCACCAAAAATCAAAGATGGTATTATTCAATTTTACTTGTATAGCACTTTTAGCAATAGACATGGTCCAAAAACAGATTTATAGAAATCTGGACGTAGATTTAGATCCCTAATGATCAAGCCAGTGTAAGTGTCAAGTGTCAAGGACAATCTCCCTGAGACAACATGAGGAAGAAACCTGTACACTATGAAGTAATACTACAACACTAAGTGTGTTGAAAGCATGTTCAGTTGAAGTGTATTGTGGAGGAGTCCTGTAATAAGCACAGGGCAGGCTTTATGATTAGTTTTTAGGTACAAGTCTACAGTATTCAGGTGAGATCATCTTCCAACACAAGGGTTAGTCTTGGACAAAACCTTGTTTTTGGGAAGTGTAAATCTTCTACCACAACCTTTGAAGTGTTAGAATTCTACTATGATACTACTACCTTAAGCCTCACTCACAACCCACCGTAAGTGTTTTGGACACGCACAGGTCACAGGGTTTGGTAGCTCGCAGCCGTGCCGCAGGGCCGTGGTGAACCCGGGGTAAAGTTTGGGGTAGGAGTCCGGGCAAAGTACTTGTCAAGTACAGGTTGCACACCTGACTTCCTCAAGGTGTGGGAAAATTGTGCCGTTAGCCCGTGGAAAGCGTACTGTATATCTGACGCACGCGATCAGTGTGTGTTCAGTGAGTGTGGAGTGTGTGAGACTTGCATTTTACCAGTTTCCTGCACTACAAGTCCGGGCCGCACTTGTGAAGCGTGTGTGATGCATGTGATTAGCATGTTACAATAACTCATAACTTGTGTGTGATGCAAGCCAGGAGTGGGTATAAAACCAGCGTGTCTGCAGCGTTCTGCATCTGTCTTTCAACTGAAGAACATTGGATATTTTGTGGGAAAATGTAAAAAATTTTCAGTTTAAAGTTTAGAAAATGGGACCCAAGAAGAAGCGAACAAAAGTGAAGTAACCCAGCCTGAAACAGCAGAGGGGGAGGAGGAGGAAGAATTTGATGATGATGGTAGCAGCACCGGCGAGCCCTGCACGGACAGGGAGAAGTATGCCTTCAAGCCGGCAGAAGGCACAGCACCCCGCCAGAGGGATTTTCACAGGTAAATACACATGCTTCAAACATTAATTTCAGTATGTATATGCTTATGTAATTAATATTATATATGCTGACTTTCATGTACACTATATTGCCAAAAGTATTTGCTCACCCATCCAAATTATCGGAATCAGGTGCTCCAATCACTTCCATGGCCACAGGTGTATAAAATCAAGCACCTAGGCATGCAGACTGTTTTTACAGTTTGGAGCTGGCCCCTTCCTCTTCCAACATGGCTGTGCACCAGTGCACAAAGCAAGGTCCATAAAGACATGGATGACAGAGTCTGGTGTGGATGAACTTGACTGGCCTGCACAGAGTCCTGACCTCAACCCGATAGAACACCTTTGGGATGAATTAGAGCGGAGACTGAGAGCCAGGCCTTCTCGTCCAACATCAGTGTGTGACCTCACAAATGCGCTTCTGGAAGAATGGTCAAAAATTCCCATAAACACACTCCTAAACCTTGTGGACAGCCTTCCCAGAAGAGTTGAAGCTGTTCTAGCTGCAAAGGGTGGACCGACGTCTTATTGTACCCTATGGATTAGGAATGGGATGTCACTTAAGCTCATATGTGAGTCAAGGCAGGTGAGCAAATACTTTTGGCAATATAGTGTATGTTTCAGCTAACGACGCCCAGAAGTGAGGACATTGCAATCCCATTATCGCTGTCAGGCCATTGTGCCATGCTCAGTGATAAGGACAAGGACATCCCGGCACCCCGTCGCACCACTCAGCAGGAGTAGGAGCAGGTCAGCAGCTCTGAGTCAAAGTGTGTTTCAGTGCTCAAACTGCTGGGCTATTTAGTTGGGATTTTTTACAGTGTAATAAAATGCGTTATTCCCTTATACTCATGTTTTATTATTTGACGTTTGCATGGTAAATTAAACATATACTCAAATAAAAACAGCAAATGAGGTGGTCTTCTTCCTTTCTACAATGCCACATGCTACATGATCAGTTCCTTGGTTCCTCCCCAATATATATACCCAGAGTCTTGCCCCTCGTGTCGCGTGCAGGTCGCGTGCGCTGCGTGCACACCACGCATAGGGGTAGAAAGTGAGATGTACTTCTGTCTTGCGCGCCACACAAATAGCAAGTGTGGATACTTGTGTAGTATTTCTGAGGCACGTCACTCACACAATGACTGTGTGTCACTCATGCATCTTACGGTCATCGCAAAAAGCCCCTACTAGCCATGCTGCTGACTTGGTTCAGGCGTACAAAAGGAGTATGGGTCCCGTACGTATTGTATACGTTCTTGATTTGTTGCAAGACCCGTAGAATTTGCATGTGCAGGACCAAAAGTCTCTACGGGCAGGATCAAACACAATTACATGATTGCTAATACAGAAATCTGCAAAAGAGACAAAATGCAAAAGTGTTTTGAGAAGCGTACTTACTTGTTGCCCTGGCATGGGTTGGCAGTGGGCTGATCGCAGTGCTGGCCACTCCAGCCTGGCTGGCAATGGCAAACGGGGCCAAGAGCGGCGTCTGGTTGACAGATTCCATGCAGACAGTAAA
The DNA here is from genome assembly GCF_027579695.1 of Neoarius graeffei. Classification (NCBI taxonomy): domain Eukaryota; kingdom Metazoa; phylum Chordata; class Actinopteri; order Siluriformes; family Ariidae; genus Neoarius; species Neoarius graeffei. The sequence continues at coordinate 48,053,541 of NC_083571.1, read as the reverse complement.
TCTTTCGACATGGCTCACAGCCAGGCACCACGCCAGGCTTCATCTGGGTCTTGGTGAAATCCTGCAGCTCGTTGTTGATGTACAGGTTCTGGATGCAGCCATGGAAACTGGAACCGTTCTGAATGTGCCATGCATGTGGCGCTATGGACGCGTGCACATCAACAGGCATGCCTGCCATTCAAAAAGGAAGGAACAGGGGAACATGAATAAGAGCTGGCTGGAGAGATAGCAGGGTGTGAAGATTACATGTTTAATAAATGAGAGATGGAGCGTGGCAAAGGAGGGAGGAATATTTTAAAGAGCCGTGTTCCACACCTGAACTTCCACGTATGAGATCCATGATAATAAGCACACAATTTATACAGCATATGACGTATATGACTTCATAATGTTAAAGTACATAACACTCTACAATATCTGTTAATTAAAAACTTTGAAGACACAAATGTATGTACAAATATACTATAACATGGGTTCTAGTGTATCATCTGACCTGTAAGTTATAGTGGTGCTCTGGAGCTCCATACTTAAGAGAATATGGTAAGGCATCAACCTAATTTTTGATGGGTTTTGCAACTGTATGATGTACATGTACCACCACAGGATACCCAGTCGTAAGTGCAAGGCAATGATCTCAAGCACTTGTCCACTGGACAGCAAAATTTGCATCTTTATTTATATAAGATAGATCCAGTGCTTATTATGCCTCCGCCACCGTAAGGTGCAGGAGGCACTATGTTTTCAGGTTGTCTGTGCATCCGTGTGTGCGTCCGTGCGTGCGTCCGTCCCGAAACCTTGTGAACACGATATCTCAAAGGCTAATGAAAGGAATTTCACCAAACTTTCACCATTTGTGCGCTTTGGGACAAACATGAACTGATTAGATTTTGAGATCAAAAGGTCTAAGGTCAAGGTCACTGTGAGGTCAAATGTCTGTCCGAAAACCTTGTGAACACAATATCTCCAAGGCGCATGAAAGGAATTTCACCAAACTTTCACTATTTGTGCATTTGGGGACAAAGATAAACTGATTAGCTTTTGAGATCAAAAGGTGTAAGGTCAAGGTCACTGTGAGGTCAAATGTCTGTCCGAAAACCTTGTAAACACAATATCTCCAAGGCTGATACAAGTAATTTCACCAGGTCAAGATTACTGTGAGGTCAAATGTCCATCCCCAGATGACAACTTAATAAGGCATGTAGTCTACCGGGCGGAGGCATCCCCATCGACGCTGTTGGCGTCGAGTTCTATCTAGTTTTTTATTTGCTTTTTAAAAAATAATGTGGGATAATTTACTAACATAATTTACAGAAAATATTTATGACAGTTTCATAGAAAACTAGTTAAAACAGTTTTATGAGTCCACTAGCTTGTTGGACAATTGACGGTTTCTGTCATGTAAGGGCAATAAACGGTTTTAAGTGCAGGAAGAGTTTTACTGAAAGCACGCTAGCAAATAGATCCAAAACATAGACAAAGGCAGAGTCGAAAAACAGGCAGTGGTTGAATGAGACACAGACAGGATTTCAGAGGTAATACAATACTCACAGTCCAAAAACACAAACAGGGTCAAAACCAGAAAAGCGATACAAAATACAAGGCTTTCACAAAGTCCGTGTGTTCCTGAGAGTCCTTATATGTATGCACTGTGATTGAGCTCTAAGCAGGAACAGGTGCATGGTAATTAGTCCTAATGGGGCTGCGCATGCACCCAAAAGCGCGTGGACGTGAAAGATGTAACCAGACAACTGTTTGACATATCAAGTTTGATACTGGATGGTAACTATATAATAATGATGTAAAGTGAAAGCGCTGGTTCACTGCTGTCCACCAGACACCCAGCAGAGTCACACCATAATAAATGTCATGGTGTTGTTTCTGGTGCATGGCATGGGGTGTCAAAGAAAGGAATAATTATGGATTCGTAACTGCGATGCGCATCACATTAGTGGTATCACTGTCACAGGACAATGCAGCAATGTACTGACACAAAAATACATGACACTACATAATTTGATGGTTCTTATGCCATAATATTATTATTCTATTCAGGTTGACTAATCAGGAGCTCTGCTTTTAGGCAGTACCTATATAGATGTATGTACACACACACACACACACACACACACACACACACACACACACACACACACATTCATACAATGTATAATGAATAATATAGTAGAGTGTTATGCATGTGAGGTTTTAAAAGAAGTTATATTTTGTAAACACTTTTCAAAATGTATATTGAATTTCATTTCCCTACAAAGCACCATAAGAACACTTTACAGACTTTATGTGAGTGAAGTCATATACTCGTGCTTTATAAAACAGTTATTGCTAAACTCTAACAACTTCTGATTATATGTCTGTAACATTTATAAAGGCGTATAGTATACCAGATGCCATAAGGTAATAAAGATGCTATATTAAAAAAAAAAAATTATTAGTGCTGTTTTCAGGCTTTAAAGGTAGACTGCCTTTCAAATTTTTCAAGTTTAGGTCATAAAAAGAATTTTCCCTGACACCCAATTATTTTTATTTAATGGACCGAAAGCTACTGAATTCGAATCACAGACTTCCAATTTTATTAGTTTATTTTTTTAAATAGAACAATTAATGAATTTAGGGCCAAGTGGCCCTAAATTCTCTGCTATGTTTTCTTGCTTCACTGTGACCCAATTTAAGATACTACGTCATGCATCACGTGGTGGGCTTTCCCCATTTGTGCAAGGCATTGTGGGATACAAATTTGAAACAAGAGGAAACAATGGAGGACGTGAGTGTGCGAATGAAATGTGAAAGACCAACTACAGTAACGGAAAGCAAGAAGAAAAGACGTTATGTTGCGAAGGAAAGGAAACGCAGGACCAAACTAATAAATATCGGTGGTCAGCGAGAATCTCGGTGTGATCAGCTGTTCATTTAGCGACAGAATGATGTAACTGTCAGTGCACGGTCAAGATAAACCTGTAGATGGCAGTAATGCAACACTGGATGCCAGCTGCCGTAAAATCCTAAAGATGAAGAAGACGACGACGACTAAGGTAAGCGTGAGCATGTGCACACGGACTTCCTTGGTCTGCTTCACTGTGCAAAGCAAGTGATTTCATGCACATTATTTGTTCGGGAATCTCCTCAAATTAAATAACTTTCCAGCCACAGAATGGCCTGGGATGTTTTTTTTAGATATTACAGAAATTAACATACTAGTGCATCTCAAAAAAATTAGAATATTGTGAAAAAGTTCAATATTTTCCATCAGTTATTTAAGAAAGCGAAAATGTTATATATTATAGACTCATTACACATAAACTAAAATGTTTCAAGCATTTTTCTATTTTAATTTTAATCAGTATGGCATACAGTACAAAAACATAAAAAAACCCATCTCAAAATATTAGAATATTTAATTTCGAGTTTGAGTAAAACAGTATGAACACAGTGTATCTCTCGGTCTAGTTCAGTACACACAACCACAATCATGGGGAAGACTGCTGACTTGACTGTTGTCCAGAAGATGATCACTGATGCCCTCCACAAGGTGGGTAAGCCACAAAAGGTCATTGCTGAAAAGGGTGGCTGGAAAAGGTGCACAAGCAACAGGGATGGCCGCAGTCTTGAGAGGATTGTCAAGAAAAGTTGATTCAAGAACTTGGGAGAGCTTCACAAGGAGTGGACTGAGGCTGGTGTCAGTGTATCAAGACCCATCACGAACAGACATCTTCAAGAAAGTGGATACAACTTTTGCATTCCTAATATCAAGCTACTCCTGAGCCAGAGACAATGTCAGAAGTGTCTTATCTGGGCTAAGGAGAGAAAGAAATGGACTGTTGCTCAGTGGTCCAAAGTCCTCTTTTCAGATGAAAGTACATTTTGCATTTAATTTGGAAATCATGGTTCTAGAGTCTGGAGGAAGAGTGGAGAGGCACAGAATCCAAGGTGTTTGAAGCCGAGTGTGAAATTTCCACAGTCTGTGATGATTTGGGGTACCATGTCATCTGCTGGTGTTGGTCCACTGTATTTTATCAAATCCAAAGTCAACACAGCCATCTACCAGGAGATTTTAGAGTGCTTCATGCTTCCATCTGCTGACGAGCTTTTTGGAGATGCTGATTTCCTTTTCCAGCAGGACTTGGCACCTACCCACAGTGCTAAAACTACTACCAAATGGTTTGTTGACCATGATATTACTGTGTTTGATTGGCCAGCCAACTTGCCTGACCTGAACCGAACCCCATAGAGAATCTATGGGGTATTGTCAAGAGGAAGATGAGAAACACCCGACCCAAAAATACAGATAAGCTGAAGGCCACTATCAAAGCAACCTGGGCTTCAATAACACCTCAGCAGTGCCACAGACTGATCACCATGCCACACCGCATTGATACAGTAATTCATGGTAAAGGAGCCCCAACCAAGTATTGAGTGTATAAATGAATATACTTTTCAGAAGTTGGACATTTCTGTATTGTAAATCCTTTTTTTTATTGATCTTAGGGAATATTCTAATAATTTGAGATACTGGATTTCTGATTTTCATGAGCTATAAGCCATAATCATCAAAATTAAAACAAAAAAGGCTTTACATATTTCACTTTACATGTAATGAATATAGAATATATGAAAGTTTACCTTTTTGAATTAAATTACGAAAAAAAGGAACTTTTTCATGGTATTCTAATTTTTTGAGATGCACTAGTATATTATAATGACCAAATTTCAGAGGGAACTAAATTTCACTGATTTTATGAACTCGAAAGGCTGTCTACTTTTAAGTAGAACTGTAAATACTTACAAACAGTTATAAAATATACTAAATGGTATACAACATTATAAATACTGGATCCATTGGAAATACTACCACAGTTTAACTGGTTTCATGATTTTGAGTCTGACGCCCAATAATTCAATTCAGATGGGAATCAATTTTGAAACAATGACACTATGCAAAGCACATAAGATTTTCTATGAAGTGAATTTGGGACATGTTCGTGTGATTTAAAGCCGGATTAAGTGATGTGGGACTCGGCTTCTTTATAATAGTACAAAGAGAAGGGAATGTGCAAAATCATTCCTGCAGAATAGGCAAGCAACAATAAACAGCAAAGCACAAAATATAAAAAAAGGCACACATATGAACACAAGCAGCTACCCTTGAGATCTAAGATCGATTTTCCTTGAACACCCCCCCCAACACACACACACACACACACACACACACACACACATACATGCGCGTGCGCACACAGTTTCAGTATTTTGACTGTAATGTTATGATCTCAAGAGTAGTCATGAGAGTGATAAATGGTTCCAAGCACAACAATGAAAAACAAACTCTCTCTCTCTCACACACACACACACACACACACCATGTGCACGTCACTTTTTTCGTTCGTTCTTTTTTCCTTTTTTTTGGAAAATGTAGACTGTATCTGATAAGGACTTAAAATCTGGACTGAACAACTGTTATCTAGTGAAGTGGTTAAGATTGTGCATCTAAGGATGCCAGACCAGTTAAAAGGGTACTTTTTTTAAAAGGGAAGTGGGCCGTAGCAAACACAGTCTAGGGAAATGGTAAGAGGGGGTGTTTAGGGTAGGGATGATTAACAGTAGTGTTAATTGCGAGTGCCTGCAGTGGAGCGAGGTATCTGCGCTGGGCCCCTACCCCCCACGTATAGCGGAGTGTCTCCATTGAGGGGCCTCACTATTCCTACGCTGCCCATGGTGGTGGGCACGCCCCCGTCAATCGATAGGTTCACCATCTGGTCAAAGGTCACCAATTCCACCGTGTGGAACTGACCATCGTTAATGGTCTCCGTGCTAAAGAAGGAAAGCAAAGGAGAGAAGGAGAGAACACAGAAGAAGCATTAGAGCCTAGATATTTTTGGCTTTTCAAGTTACATAAGACAGCTTGACTCATAAGACTGATTCAGTCAATGTTTTTTTTTTTCTTTTCCCTTTTTAGGAATCACTTGCTGAATGAATCAGAATCTAAGAATGAAATACATTTTATATCAGCTATATTATGGCTTTTAAAAGAGAAGATTTCACTGAATAATAATTAGACCTTTGAAAGGAGATATGAAGTATGGTATATGGGATGTATTATTATTTTTATACATATATACAGAGTGACAGATTAAAGGAAAACAACAGCAGTAATCAGTTATAAGTTAAAATCATCACTGAACAGCTTGTCTTGTACAAAGACAGAAAAATATGGCAAAAATCAAATATTACATATCACATCTTTGGGCTCATCTTCTGACATACCTGTAAATGGCATGGCCGGGTTGACTGCCAGGGTCGTAGCTGACCTTGACGTGACCTTGGAAGAGTTCCACAGCGATGTGATCATTGTCACCATTATACAAGAGGATGCCATTGTCCTCTGCAGTGGACACCTTAAGAAGACCCAAACCGCTTTAGGATATAAGGAAGCACATTTCGCTTCAATTTTATATTCAGTATTTAAAATGAGTACTTAACCGTCTGGGGTCGAGAGCTTCGCTGGCGAAGCTCGACAGGTTTAGAATGAGTAGGTCATATAGATAAATATCTTCGCGAGTTTTTCATCATACAAGCATGATAAACATATTGACAGAAACTTTATACTTTACCCCTTCCGATGTGCCCACTGCCAAATAATATTATAGTTTTTAAATTACCTAAATTAGATGAAACGTAAAACTTGTCATCTTCCTCAGTCACACCGGAGTCAGAGCACTGAGTGTACACTTACACATTCATAAAAGACTATTCACATGGTAACGGCATGATAATCACTTTCACTCTTTCGGTTTCAATTGGTTTCTCTTTCGCGGTGGGAACATCTACCATGAACAGGATAAAATCTGTCAGACATAGTTTAGGCTATTTGGAGGTAAAACTTGTTGCGAGATGGCACATGGATTTTATGCACTTCGGATGATTCAGGACAGCGATTCAATTCAATCTTGAGAACTGCAACACTGATGATGAGTGGTGTTTTTTTTTTTTTACTTTGACTCGATCTAGGCGGCACGGTGGTGTAGTGGTTAGCGCTGTTGCCTTACAGCAAGAAGGTTCTGGGTTCGAGCCCCGTGGCCGGTGAGGGCCTTTCTGTGCGGAGTTTGCATGTTGTCCGTGTGGGTTTCCTCCGGGTGCTCTGTTTTCCTCCACAGTCCAAAGACATGCAGGCTAGGTTAACTGGTGACTCTAAATTGACCGTGAGTGTGAATGGTTGTCTGTGTCTATGTATCAGCCCTGTGATGACCTGGCGACTTGTCCAGGGTGTACCCCGCCTTTCGCCCGTAGTCAGCTGGGATAGGCTCCAGCTTGCCTGCGACCCTGTAGAAGGATAAATCAGCTAGAGATGATGAGATGAGATGAGACTCGATCTAGCCGAAATCAGCTCGAGCAAGTGTAAATATTTCTTCTATTTATTATCAGCAGATTGGTCGATATGCGTGTGCTGTAGTGTATACACAGCAAAATGACTGAGCAGTTTTCCCAGAGATAAAAGTATTTTCCTCAAAAATAGTTAATTTTACTCTATTTTGAGTTTCGAGAGTAAAATTTGGAGTTGGAGTGGGAGCAAAATTAGAGTAATTGTGTAACAGAGTTGGTTGTGGCTCTGAACTGAGTAAAATAGTACAAGAGTTAATTTCAAGACACACTTAAAGTCAAATACCAAAATAAAGTGAAGTACCAGATAAATGAAGCTGTTCTAAAAAGCAGTTTTAGAACTGTGTTGGAATGTGTGAAAAACAAAACAAAACATGACCTTACTCCTTGTGACTTGACCTGATGGGATTAAGAGTTGGCAGTGGGAGAGGTTTTCACTCTTCTCATTGAATGGAATGGAATTTTTTACTCTTCTCATTGAATACCCCTCCCACTGCTAACCCTTTATCCCAAAACAATTTTTTGATGGCCAGTTAATTGTCCAAATCAATGGAGCAGATTTAAGTTTTTGTGCTTGATAAATTCCTAAGACTGAACAGAATCAAATCAACTGACCAAAATGGTTCGTCACAATGGGTAAGGTCATGTTTTTTCACACATTCCAACACAGTTCTAAAACTGCTATTTACATCTTTACTTATCTGGTATTTTTTAAATGTACAATCATGACATACATACTCCATAGATATTATTTTAGCTGAATTTGTGCTGAAGACAAAAAAGTCATATGACTTTGAAAATACTGCTTAGATTTGTTGAAATTGACAACAAAATCAGAGCATGCCAAAATCATTAGAGTGCCAGAAAATACCCTCAGAACCCAGAGGGTTAACTCACATTTAGTAGTTGAAACAATTTAATTTTTAAACTGAAAAAAAGTGTCCGAAGCAATAGCAGCATATAGTGAAATACAGTGTTGCTTTTACAATGGTAAGGACTCGTGGAATCCATACAATGCAATAAAGTTATCAGACCAGCTCTACCTGCAAGGTGATGTTGGCCTGAGGCCAGTTCTTCAAGTCGCTCAGCAGTAGATATGAGTCCCGGTCCACAAAATTGACACTGACCAGCTTCTCACAGCGTGGGCCACCGAAGCCGGGCAGACACTGGCACAGTGCCCGGCCTGCTCGCTCCACACACGGTGCATCATTTTGGCAGTCAGCCAGCTGGCAGGGGGAAAGTGGTGCAGGTGGCACCTCGCACAGCTGCCCACTAAAAATTGGAGATTTTATTACTGTGTATCTGTTACAAATTCAAAATTCCCAAATCAATATGGTATAGAATATTCCTGACATTATAACCAATCAAACCATTTGAAGGGATTGAGCAGTGAGGACATTTGTTTCAGAAAGAGTATGTGTACAAGTGTTTTTTTTTTGTGTATTTATTGACACTGGTACTGACATGAGTATTAATATGAGTGTTAAGTATTCAAGTTTAACTTCACCCCCAGCTTTGAAACTAACACCACCTACTTCATAATTTTCAAAAATGCTAAAATGTCAGCAAGTGTTTTTTTTTTGTGTGTGTGTGTGCGCAGTGTGAGCCGTATTTGAAAACGAGCACAGTTTCCCAGACTCCCACAGACTTATTTTTAAATAAAAATGCCATGACGTAGAGAAGTATCAGTTGACTCTACATCAGCATCGGCCTTACAAGGTTCAGGATGAGTTTAACCAGTAGATGGTGCTTTGAGCCATTTTCAACCTATAAAATTCAGATTTTTATAAAATAGCAATTTTGTCAATGTTAACACCAGTACTGATGTGTTTCATCACATAATGCCATCATATAATTTTGTTTACAGCTCAAAAACACATTAAAGTGTGCAGTACCTCAAATTAATCAAGGACATTATGGAAAATATGTTATTTAGCTGTATTTCCCATTTTAAGTTGCAGGCCTATAAAGAACATGTGCATCTTCATGCATTTACACCAATAGACCTTTTCTTTATATTATTAGCTAGTTGATTTTAATTTTAACATTAACTTGGTAGTGAACTTGGATTAAATAAGTTGCAGTGGTGATAAGTGTTTTTTTTACATGCTTCTTTATAGCTGAAAGTAAAGTACATTTTATTGTCTTGCTTACTACTAATGACAGATCGAGGCTGAACATGAAGAAGAATATAATATATTATCCATCCATCCATCCATCCATCCATCCATCCATCTGTCCATCCATTATCTGTAGCTGCTTATCCTGTTCCACAGGGTCGCAGGCAAGCTGGAGCCTATCCCAGCTAACTATGGGTGAGAGGCGGGGTACACCCTGGACAAGTCGCCAGATCATCACAGGGCTGACACAGAGACAAACAACCATTCACACTCACATTCACACCTATGGTCAATTTAGAGCCACCAATTAACCTAACTTGCATGTCTTTGGACTCTGGGGGAAACCGCAGCACCCAGAGGAAACCCATGCGGACACAGGGAGAACATGCAAACTCCACACAGAAAGGCCCTCGTCGGTCACTGGGCTCGAACCCAGACCTTCTTGCTGTGAGGTGACAGTGCTAACCACTACACCACCATGCCGCCCATAATATATTATCATTAGTCAAATTATTTTTATGCCACTACACTACACCACCATGCCGCCCATAATATATTATCATTAGTCAAATTATTTTTATGCCATTTTGATTGGCTGAGTAAGCTGTAAATAACTGCTGACAAATAATGGTCTGTTCATGCGCAGGTACAGTACTTTGCACTTTTGTCAACATAGCTCAATTTCTTTGTTATCGTTTGTCTCATCGCATGAACTTTATAATCATACATCCATCCATTATCTGCAACTGCTTATCCTGTACAGGGTTGCGGGCAAGCTGGAGCCTATCCCAACTGACTATGGGTGAGATGCAGGGTACACCCTGGACCCAGGTCATTGCAGGGCTGACACATAGTGACAAACAAGCATTCACACTCACATTCACACCTACGGTCAATTTAGAGCCACCAGTTAGCCTAACCTGCATGTCTTTGGACTGTGGGGGAAACCGGAGCACCCAGAGGAAGCCCATGCGGACACGGGGAGAACATGCAAACTCCACACAGAAAGGCCCTCACCGGCCGCTGGGCTCGAACCCAGGACCTTCTTACTGTGAGGCGACAGTGCTACAATTTTATAATCAATATTTAAAAAAAAAATATTTCAATGATAAAAATTATTGAACTTGGTTTTCATAAAATATCGTGATTTGTTAGGGCCGGGATATACTTGATGCTATGCGACTCATACACTTGTGGATCCTGTTGCTATGCAAGCCGTGGACTGACTATACTTGCGTGCATACTTTATGTAAATCTGGAGGATTCCAACAGGTGGCAGTGTGAGAAATCATCATGGTGAGAAAACAACTACTGGTTTCATGATGTTGTGAGTGGAGGGAAGAAAGATGCTGAAGATAAAGAATTTCTTGCATTCTGATGCTGTTATGAGGATGCAAACAAAGATGGCAACAGTGACACGGAAGATGGTATGTGAGGCCTTTAAATGCATCATAGCATTATGACGGATGTGAGAAATAGATGAAGAAAAGCACCATGAATACTTTCATATGTCAGAATTTAATTTTGAATCATTCATCAAGTATCGAAGCACACATATTGACCTTGTTGATGAGTAAACAATGATGCTGAAGTCATGTACCAAAACATGAACGCACTGCCACCCCAATTTTTGCTGGCACTGTAACTTGTGCACACATCGTGTTAATTTCTGGCGACATACTCAGAGGACGCGTCAAAAGAGCGCTGGGAATGCATGGTAGCCATGGAGCATGTATGGAAGCATTCTGAGCGTCAAGTATATTAGTGTCTCGCAGAGGTGGACAGTAACAAAGTACCTTTACTTGAGTACTGTACGTAAGTACACTTTTTGAGTATCTGTACTTTACTTGAGTATTTTTTTTTTGGCAATGTACGATATGACTTTAACTTCACTACATTTGAAAGGCAAATATCGTACTTTTCACTCCACTACATTTCTGTCAAGGTCCTCGTTACTCATTACTATGAAGCAGCTTTGAAAGTGGATGGTTTTTTCTTTTCTAAAACATGATGGTGTTTTTTTTTTTGCAGGTGACACTGAGACAGTCTATCAGTAATCACTAGGGTCACGTCACATCCATAGAGTGGATAAAATCAAGTTCAATTATTTCTCAGCAGCATTATTTGAACACGATCAGTTAATGGCAGAATGGAAGGAGGAGGTTCTTCTGGGGAATGCACATGCCTTTGGCTTTACCTAGAACCCATGTTTCAGTTTTCTGAAAGGATTAAAGATTAATTTCATTTTAAATGTTTGCTTTGTTTGCCTAAAACAAACCACATCACGGCCTATAAAAACTTGCCATCCAACCTGCAGAAGCATATTGAGGTATATAAACATTTTATTCCAAGAGAAAACCTGCAATGAAGTTGTCTGTGCTTTTAGAGCTAGCGATAACGTTGCAATAGTTATGCAGTCTGGGTAGTCAAATGACTTTCTATGGATTTGCCCACCAAGTTGCCATAGCCTTGTCCACAGCTAACATTTACACATACCATATTTTCCGGACTATAAGTCGCACTTTTTTTCATAGTTTGGCCAGGGGTGCGACTTGTACTCTGGAGCGACTTATATGTGAAATTATTAACACATTATTTTATAATTTCACATGTTCGTTATTTTCACACTGACAACCGCAAGAGGGCGCTCTAGGCTTGTGTACCTGTACCTGCTACTTCTTTACCACTGAAAATTTTAAATTTCAACATTACCGGTAACTTATAAAGACAACTGAGAAGGGCTGAAAAAAAAAATGCCATCAAAAAGAAAATCATATTCTGCAGATTACAAGCTGCAAGTAGTGAAATATGCAGCCAAAAACAGGAATCGAGCAGCAGAAAGAAAGTTTGGAGTGAGCAAGAAACTTGTGAGGGACTGGCGAAAAGCGGAGGTTACTCTTACTGCAATGAAGAAAACAAAAAAAGCTAATCGTGGGCTAAAAGCTAGATGGCCACAGCTAGAGGAACGAGTTTGCACATGGGTGCTTGAACAACGTGCTGCGGGGAGAGGCTTGTCAACAGTGCAGTTGCGTCTCCACGCCCAGGTAGTTGCCAAAGAGATGAATATAAATGACTTTGCGGGAGGACCTTCTTGGTGTTACCGCTTCATGCAACGCAACCGCCTCTCTATCAGAGCAAGGACAACGATGTCCCAAAAACTGCCAGCAGACTTCCAAGCCAAGGTTGATAGTTTCCGTGAGTTCGTTGAAAAGCATGTAACTGAGCACAATGTGACACCGGATCATATTATTAACATGGACGAGGTCCCCCTCACGTTTGACATTCCCATGGGCCGAAGTGTCGCAGAGAAAGGGCTAAAGAGTGTGAATATAGTAACAACTGGTCATGAGAAATCACACTTCACAGTGGTGCTGGCATGTTGTGGAGATGGATCAAAATTGCCACCAATGGTCATTTTCAAACGAAAAACCATGCCAAAAATCCAATCCCCCTCAGTTGCCATCGCCGTGAATGAGAAAGGGTGGATGGATCAAGAAATGATGAACTTATGGATTACGAAGTGCTACACTAAGTGTCCGGATGGCTTCTTTAGAACACGCAAAGCCCTGCTTGTGATGGACAGCATGCGAGCGCACATCACGCCACAGTTCAAAGATAAATTAAAAGTTTTCAACTCCATACCTGCCATCATCCCTGGAGGCTTAACCAAAATACTCCAGCCACTCGACATCTCCGTGAACCGGAGCTTTAAGGCAGTCTTGCGTAACCTGTGGGAGCAGTGGATGATGGATGGAGAGCACAGCTTCATGGCAACCAGGAGAATGCGCCACGCAACTTTCCTGGAAGTCATTGGATGGATTGACAAAGCATGGGCTTCAGTGACAACCGAAACCATCCTGTCAGGATTCAGAAAGGCCGGAATAATTGGAACTGCAACTGACGACGAGTCTGACGAAAGCGACGCGGAAGAGGAAGTGGCACTTCGTCTACCTCTGGAGTTGGCGGATTTGTTTAGAATTGACACCGAGGATGAAGAATTCAATGGATTTAGTGATTTGGAGTGTGACTGATGGTTTGGCAAACTTGTTAGCATGTTCTTTATGCTATAGTTATCTGAATAACTGTTAATATGTTACATTAATATACCAGACACATACTCAGTTCATTGTCTATGCGTCATGTAGCTGAATGTGTTACGTTAGCATACCGTAACCCTATTCAGTCTGTTGTTCTCTAATCCATTATTATTTTAAATTGCCTTTCAAGATGAAATGTCTGTTCTTGGTCTCAGATTTTATCAAATAAATTTCCCCCAAAAATGCGACTTATAGTCCAGTGCGACTTGTATATGTTTTTTTCTTCTTTATTATGCATTTTTTGGCTGGTGCGACTTATACTCCGGAGCGACTTATAGTCCGAAAAATATGGTAGATAGTTAACTTAGACACTGTTAATTAGCATGTAAAAATGGAGTTACGCTAACATGAACAATGTTAACTTATCTGAAGTCCTTTCAGAAATCTGTTTTAGCACAATCTTGCCAAATAAACTGTGGCAGTGGGGGCGTGGTCAAGCGTCGGTCTGTGACCGGAGGGCGGAGTCAGAGAAGGTAAGTGGCAGAATCACTGCACCTGAGGTTGATTAATGTGTTTGTGTGTCTTCCCCAGTGACCGCGCCCTATTTAAGGAGGACAGCGAGAGGAGAGCGGGCTCTCTCCTGACCAGAACGTATGTGTGGCATGTGTGTGTGTATATAGTTATATATGAATAAACGTGTAGAAGCTGAAAAGCTGTCAATAAAAGAGTGATTGAGAACTCAGTACTGGCCTGCCGTGCTTCTGTGCTCCACTCACCTAGAACACTTGTTACAGTGGTGCCAAAACCCAGGACGGAGCTCAGGAGAGAACAGCCCCATGGAGTCCTCCCCCTTCAAGGACCTGGTCCATGCCCTCGCCACGGCCCAACAGAGCCAGCACCAGGCGCTGGTCGCCCTCCGGGAAGAACAGGAGCGAAGGTTCAAGGCCCTGGTGCTGGCGCAGCAGGAAGATCGCCAGGCGTTCCGGCACCTACTCGTGTCGGCGGGGTCCACCACCTCCACCACTGCAGGCCCTTCCCACCTCACTCTGATGAAGATGGGCCTGCATGACGACCCCGAGGCCTTCCTCGTTCTCTTTGAGCAGGCAGCAGAGGCGTGGGGTTGGCCAGTGGAACAGCGCGCGGCGTGCCTCCTCCCCCTCCTCACGGGCGAGGCGCAGCTGGCCGCGCTACAGCTCCCTGCCGACAGCCGGCTGGTCTACGCGGACCTCCACAGGGCTGTCCTCCAGCGCGTGGGCCGCACTCTGGAGCAGCAGCGGCAGTGCTTCCGCGCGCTGCGCCTGGAGGAGGTTGGCCGGCCGTTCGTGTTTGGCTAGCAACTCCGGGACGCCTGCCACCGGTGGCTGAGGGCCGACAACCGTGACGCTGAGGAGATCATCGATCTGGTGGCACTGGAGCAATTCGTCGCTCGACTTCCAGAGGGAACTGCGGAGTGGGTCCAGTGCCATTGCCTGGCGTCGCTGGATCAGGCCATTGAGCTGGCAGAGGACCATATGGCAGCCGTTCCAATGGCAGGACAGCGTGTCTCCCCTTCTCCCCTCCCCTCTCTCTCTCTCCTTCTGTTCCTCTCTCTTGCCCCATTCCCCCACCGCGGAGGCGGGGGTAGGCTCCACCCCAGCTGGCCCGCCGCACCCGCGGTGTCCTATCTTCTCCTACTTCCATGTCTGTGTCTTCTCCCCCTCAGGTGAGTGATATCCGGAACACCGGTGCAGAGAGAGAGCCCGGGCCGGTGTCCTGGCGCTGCGGGGAGCCAGGGCACCTCCAGCATCAGTGCTCGGCGATGGAGGTGGGCATGGTGGTCCAGATCCCCGACACGCCAGGAACCGCCCTCGATCGGGCCAGAGCGTATCACATACCGGTGAGTATCCAAGGGGATACGTATCAGGCTTTGGTGGATTCCGGCTGTAATCAGACCTCAATCCACCAAAGCCTGGTGCAAGACGAGGCAGTGGGGGGAGCACAATTGGTGAAGGTGTTGTGTGTGCATGGGGATGTTCACAGCTACCCTTTAGTGTCAGTTCACATTCTGTTTCGAGGGGAGAAATTTATAGTAAAGGCGGCGGTTAATCCTCGCCTCACCCACTCTATAATTTTGGGGACTGATTGGCTGGGACTTTGGGATTTAATGAGTCATCTAGTGAAGAGTGGGTCCTGCCATAGTTTAATAAGGGGAGGTCCCGGTGTCGCGTTGGCAGGAGCAGCTGTCACAGAGCCGTCTACGTCAGCTCCGCGTCAGAGTGAGGAGCCGTCGGCCCCTCCTCTCTCTTGGGGAATCCCTTGCGGATTTCCCATTAGAGCAGTCGCGAGACGAGACTCTGTGGCATGCATTTGACCAAGTGAGAGTAATCAATGGTCAAATGCTCCAGCCAAACGCCACCCCGTCCTTCCCCTACTTTGCGATTATGAAGGATAGATTATACCGAGTGATGCAGGACACTCAAACTAAAGAGCAAATCACGCAGCTTTTGATTCCAAAGAGCCGCCGGGAATTGGTATTCCAGGCGGCTCACTTTAATCCCATGGCTGGACACTTAGGGCAGGACAAAACACTAGCCCGAATAATGGCCCAGTTCTATTGGCCAGGGATTCGCGGCGATGTCCGTAGGTGGTGTACGGCGTGCCGCGAATGCCAGTTAGTAAATCCAGCAGCCATTCCAAAAGCGCCTTTGCGTCCTCTACCATTAATCGAGACCCCGTTCAAAAGAATTGGGATGGATCTCGTTGGGCCATTAGATCGGTCAACACAAGGGTACCGCTTTATATTAGTTCTAGTGGACTATGCAACACAATACCCAGAAGCAGTGCATCTTCGCAATATCTCAGCATGCAGTATTGGGGAGGCACTCTTCTGTGTTATCTCCCGAGTTGGAATCCCAAAAGAGATTCTGACTGACCAAGGCACCGCGTTTATGTCACGTACACTAAAGGAACTGTATAAGTTGTTGGGGATTAAGCTGATCCGCACCAGCGTTTATCACCCACAAACGGACTGTTTAGTTGAACGGTTCAATTGCACCCTCAAAAATATAATTAAAAAATTCGTAAGGGAGGACGCACGTAATTTGGATAAGTGGCTCGAACCCTTGTTGTTTTCAGTGCGAGAGGTCCCACAAGCCTCCACGGGGTTCTCCATGTTTGAATTGTTATATGGGCGTAAGCCGTGTGGCATTCTAGATGTGCTGTGGGAAAATTGGGAGGAGAGACCTTCACAAAGTAAAATTGAAATCCAATACGTTATTGACCTGCGTGCAAAACTCCACACACTCGCCCACCTAACCCAGGAGAATTTGCGGCAGGCCCAAGAACGACAAACCCGCCTGTACAACAAGGGTACGCGCCTCAGGGAGTTCACACCAGGAGATAAAGTACTCGTACTGTTGCCCACATCGAGCTCTAAATTAATCGCCAGGTGGCAAGGACCCTTTGAGGTCACACGGCGAGTCGGGGATGTCAACTATGAGGTGAGGTGAATGGACAGGGGTGGGGCATTACAGGTATACCACCTCAATCTGTTAAAACGTTGGAGTGAGGAGGTCCCCGTGGTGCTGGTGTCGGTGGTTCCTGAGAAGGCGGAGCTGGGGCCAGAGGTTCAAAAGTGAAAATTGGCATCACCCACAGCTCCGGTCCCCTGTGGAGCCCACCTCTCACCGACTCAGCTCGTGGAGGTCGCCCGGTTGCAAACAGAATTTTCTGACTTGTTCTCGCCTCTGCCCGGCCACACCCACCTCATAGAACACCACATTGAGATGCCCCCGGGGGTGGTAGTGCGTAGCCGCCCTTACAGACTGCCCAAACACAAGAAAAAGGTGGTTCGGGAAGAACTCGAGACCATGCTCGAAATGGGCATTGTCGAGGAGTCCCACAGTGACTGGAGCAGTCCGGTGGTCTTGGTACCCAAGGCTGACGGGTCAGTCCGGTTCTGTGTAGACTATAGAAAAGTCAACGCGGTATCTAAATTCGACGCATACCCAATGCCTTGTATTGATGAGTTGCTCGATCGACTAGGCACGGCTCGCTTTTACTCAACACTGGATTTGACAAAGGGTTATTGGCAGATCCCCTTGACTCCATTATCCCGAGAAAAAACGGCCTTTTCCACACCGTTCGGCTTACACCAGTTTGTCACACTTCCTTTTGGGCTGTTTGGGGCACCCGCTACGTTTCAGCGGCTGATGGATAGGGTCCTCCGCCCCCACACCACCTATGCTGCTGCGTACCTTGACGACATCATTATTTATAGTAATGACTGGCCACGGCACCTACAACACCTGAGGGCCGTCCTTAGGTTGCTGAGGCGGGCGGGTCTCACAGCCAACCCGAAGAAGTGTGCGATTGGGCGGGTGGAAGTACGGTATCTGGGCTTCCACTTGGGCAATGGGCAGGTGCGTCCCTAAATTAACAAGACTGCAGCGATTGTGGCCTGCCCGAGGCCCAAGACCAAAAAGGGGGTGAGACAGTTCCTGGGGCTGGCTGGCTATTATCGTAGGTTTATACCTAATTATTCGGACGTCACCAGCCCGCTGACTGATCTCACTAAAAAGGGGGCACCAGATCCGGTCCAGTGGATGGAGCAATGCCAGCGGGCTTTTTCTGAGGTAAAGGCTGCACTGTGTGGGGGGGCCACTGTTATACTCCACTGACTTTTCTCTCCCTTTTATATTGCAGATGGACGCGTTGGACAGAGGGCTGGGGGCTGTTTTGTCCCAGGAGGTGGAGGGGGAGGATTGCCCAGTGCTGTACATAAGTCGTAAGCTGTCAGTGCGTGAGGGGCGCTACAGCACCATTGAGAAGGAGTGCCTGGCCATCAAGTGGGCGGTCCTCGCCCTCCGTTACTACCTGCTGGGATGCCCTTTCACCCTCTGTTCGGACCACGTGCCCCTCCAGTGGCTCCACCGCATGAAGGATGCCAACGCACGGATCACCCGTTGGTATCTGGCACTCCAACCCTTTAACTTCAAGGTGGTCCACAGGCCGGTGGCGCAGATGGTCGTGGCGGACTTCCTCTCCCGTCAAAGGGAGGGGGAGTCGGCTGCAGGCCGGACGGCTGCCCAGCCTGAGTCGGGCGGTGGGGGTATGTGGCAGTGGGGGCATGGTCAAGCGTCGGTCTGTGACCAGAGGGTGGAGTCAGGGAAGGTAAGTGGCAGAATCACTGCACCTGAGGTTGATTAATGTGTTTGTGTGTCTTCCCCAGTGACCGCGCCCTATTTAAGGAGGAGAGTGAGAGGAGAGCAGGCTCTCTCCCGACCAGAACACATGTGTGTGTGGCGCGTGTGTGTGTGTGTGTGGGTGTGTGTATATAGTTATATATGAATAAACGTGTAGAAGCTGAAAAGCTGTCAATAAAAGAGTGATTGAATACTCAGTACTGGCCTGCCGTGCTTCTGTGCTCCACCCACCTAGAACGCTTGTTACATAAACAAAATGGAGAAATCTTTCTTTTCTAGTAACATTAGCTACCCAGTATGATTTGAGTTTGAAAAGAGTTTGCTTGCATGTCGGATGGCGTTTCACTGACTAGCTAGCTTAACCTTAAACCATCATAATTCCACAGGCAGATTCATATGTGCATGAATATATATATACACAGTGCTCAGCGTAAATGAGTCCACCCCCTTTGAAAAGTAACATTTTAAACAATATCTCAATGAACACAAACAATTTCCAAAATGTTGATAAGACAAAGTTTAATATAACATCTGTTTAACTTATAACATGAAAGTAAGGTTAATAATATTACTTAGATTACACATTTTTCAGTTTTACTCAAATTAGGGTGGTGCAAAAATGAGTACACCCCACAACAAAAACTACTACATCTAGTACTTTGTATGGCCTCCATGATTTTTAATGACAGCACCAAGTCTTCTAGGCGTGGAATGAACAAGTTGGCGACATTTTACAACATCAATCTTTTTCCATTCTTCAACAATGACCTCTTTTAGTGACTGGATGCTGGATGGAGAGTGATGCTCAACTTGTCTCTTCAGAATTCCCCATAGGTGTTCGATTGGGTTCAGATCAGGAGACATACTTGGCCACTGAATCACTTTCAGCCTGTTCTTCTTCAGAAATCCAACAGTGGCCTTAGATGTGTGTTTAGTCATGTTGGAAAAGTGCACGACGACCAAGGGCACGGAGTGATGGTAGCATCTTCTCTTTCAGTATAGAGCAATACATCTGTGAATTTATGATGCCATCGATCAAATTCAGCTCCCTGACACCAGCAGCACTCATGCAGCCCCACATAAGGACACTGCCACCCCCATGTTTCACTGTAGGCACCATGCATTTTTCTTTGTATTCCTCACCTTTGCGACGCCATACGGTTTTGAAGCCATCAGTTCCAAAAACATTTATCTTGGTCTCATCACTCCAGAGTATAGAGTCCCAGTAGTCTTCATCTTTGTCAGCATGGGCCCTGGCAAACTCTAGGTGGGCTTTTTTGTGCCTGGGCTTTAGGAGAGGCTTCTTTTGTGGATGGAATCCATGCATGCCATTCCTCTGCAGTGTACGTCGTATTGTGTCACGGGAAATAGTCACCCCAGTTTGGCTTTCTACTTCTTTAGATAACTGCAGTGAACTTGCATGCTGATTTTCTTCAACCCTTCTCATCAGAAGACGCTCCTGTCGAGGTGTTAACTTCCGTGGACGACCTGGACGTCTCTGTGAGATGGCTGCAGTTCCATCTTACTTAAATTTTTGTACCACTTTTGCTACAGTATTCTGACTGATAAGTAAAGCTTTGCTGATCTTCTTGTAGCCTTCACCTTTGTGGTAGAAAGAAATTTTTTCTTTGGGGAATTCTGAAGAGACAAGTTGAGCATCACTCTCCATCCAGCATCCAGTCAATAAAAGAGGTCATTGTTGAAGAATGGAAAAAGATTGATGTTTTAAAATGTTGCCAACTTGTTCATTCCATGCCTAGAAGACTTGGTACTGTCATTAAAAATCATGGAGCCCATACAAAGTACTAGATGTAGTAGTTTTTGTTGTGGGGTGTACTCATTTTTGCACCACCCTAATTTGAGTAAAACTGAAAAATGTGTAATCCAAGTTACCATATATTATTAACCTTACTTTCATGTTATAAGTTAAACAGATGTTATATTAAACTTAGTCTTGTCAACATTTTGGAAATTGTTTGTGTTCATTGAGATATTGTTTAAAATGTTACTTTTCAAAGGGGGTGGACTCATTTACACTGAGCACTGTACATGTGCACACGCACACACACACACACAGACACACACACACACACACACACACACACACACACAGACACACACACACACACACACACGAGACCTGTGAGATGGACAGTATTGTACTAGTCAGTCACAACAAATTGTTGGAATTTTTTGTTTTGATGTCAGATGATGGTCTTGCATTTTTTTTTGTCTTGCTTAAAGCAGTGTTGCTGTTGGGCAGTTATTAAGCTCGAGGTGTGGATCTGGGTTTTAATCAGGTTGGATTGTAATTTTTATTTTCTGAGCAAGCTGCATTTACAGTTATTCCACGGTCTTCCTGATGAACATACACATACATGTGTGCACACAGTGCCAGAGCTGGGTCAGAACCCTACCATGCTGCTTTGTGGGGGTGGGGAGGAGTGTTACAATAAAAAAAAAAAAAAAATTAAAATAACAATGCCTCTTCTTCAGTTCAGTCGTGTTTCATTTTGTAACGTTCTACCAGGCGTTTATTCGACAGGTTCTACAAGCTGTTCAGTAAATCCAGTCGGTTACTTCAGAGGCATTAGGTTTTGTCAGCATTGTGGCAATAATACAATGATGTGTTGACAGAAAATGTACTTTTAATACTTAAGTATTTTTAAAAGCAAGTACTTCAGTATTTAACTTAGGTAAAAATTTGATTGGACAACTTTCACTTGTATTGGAGTAACATTTGACCAGTGGGATCTGTACTTTGACTTAGGTAATGAAGTTGGGTACTTTGTCCACCCCTGGTGTCTCGTAAGCAATTATACGCCTCTGCTTTCGGCATCAGCAAATAATTAATTGCTTGCTTGTCACTAACAAATCATGATATTTTGTCCAGCCTTGGCCTATAACTGCTTATTGGCTGCAATTTTCACTCACCTAGCTTTATCAGTAGACATTTTTTCTTGCCTGCACTGTTTGCTGCCATGTGCTGCGAACAACAAACTCCTTGTGCTAAGTTTTCTTGCATTTGTGTGAACTCCACCTTAAGTTGTGAACAAAGTGTCGACCCTGGAAGTGAGGGCGTCTTAGTCTGAGTGATCGCAAGACATACTTTTATGCCTGACACTTTCTCTGTGCACTCTGCTTCACTGAGCTACACCCATGAATACCTTTGTGCGTGTGCAATTCATAGCGCCTTGTGCTACTTTTTAATAAGAAGCTGTAGTTCTACTTCTTGATCTTTTCACAGAGTATAGTATGCCATTTGCTTTGCTCTGATTGCCATTATTAATTGTGAAGTATGTCCAGATTGGGATCATTTTGTGGCGTCTGTTCAATCTGCCCTCTCTTTGAGCATTTTTTAAGAAAGTGAATACAAGCATGATATCAGACCGATACCAGTACGAGCATTGCTCCACCCCTAGTTTATATTTTTGGAAAGGATGACATTTATTCACATATAACAATACAGCAGCTGTGTATTTAAACATTTGTTTAGAAGAAGCTGCTAGAATATTTTTAATGGACATGCTCTTAACTTTTAGTGTAGTATGTTCAATGCAGCAGGCATGATCACAACATATATTGAGGATATTACACAGTGGCATGAAGATATGAAGTTTATCTTCAAGTTGTGAATGTATATATCATGATGAGCGAAGCGAACAAGTGAAATATTTTTCAACATGAGAAGCTAAACTTCATATCTTCATGCCACCGTTTAATGTTCTTTATATTATATGGATGCATCCACAAAAAATACACAAGTTAATCAAAAGAATTTAATTTTGAACTGGTTTGCCATTTTAACAACGTGCATCTAGTCAGCAGAAAAACACTGGGAGTGGCATCATCGGAGTGAAATATCAGGAATTAGTATACATACAGGACACTTTTTTGATGGAATAAAAACATGGATTCTATTCCCTTCTAGCGGGTTTCATTCATTTGGTTTGATAGCATGCAATATTGTTAGCATATCGCTTATCCTACATGTATTACATCACTCTACCCAATGGAGAATAAGTGTTGAATAGGGTTTACAATAATGCATGGTTGTCAAAACGACATGACATCACACGTCAGAGATGTAAAACTTCCGCGTTAGTGAGCGACTGTGACAATTTGTAAACAAACACGGCTGCCAGGTTTGCTTCATTAAATATGGAAGATTTTGAGAGAATTTTGAAAGAGAAAGATGCGCTGAACATCCGAAAGGAATGTGTATGTATAATAATAATAATAATAATAATAATAATAAATAATATTGGCTGGCTTTTTTTTGTGGTCTATCAGATATATTCCATTCAGCTACTCGTCTTTGACTCGTTCAGTATCATGCTAGCTGAATGGAATATATCTGATATATCACTCAACACCAGCCAATATTAGTATTTAAATACGTCACTCAGATCCGTGATGTATTTCATATGAAAAATGTGAGTTTTTCAACATGAGAAGATAAATTTCATATCTTCAAGCCAATGTATGATTTTCTTTTTATTATATAGACACATTCACAAACAAAAAGTACCCAAATTTATCAAAACAATTCATCGATTTCCTCACAAGTGAAAAATATGTCACTGTGTCCCGGATGTAGTTCAGATGAAAAATACGAGTGGTGCATTTCCCAGTAAAACACTTGTGTCTATATAATATATACAACCATTACACTTACATACAATACACTTCCATTATTTGAACATGATTTGCTAGAACACACAGCTGAAGAAATCATTTCTACACCTACTGAGTGAACGTAGGCACATATTAATGTTTATGTAAGGGATTTATGTAATACGAAAACGGACTGGGACTGACCTGTAGCCTCGGGTGCACACGCAGGAATAACCGTTGATCTCATCCAGGCAGTCTGCATCGTTCTGGCATTTGTGTTCCTGACAGTCATCATAGTCCACACTACAGTCATCTCCCACATATCCAGGCACACACACACACCTATCACAAGAAAAAATAAGTTAGCAATGAATAATAATGGAGAAAATGAATGCCATAACTTGAAATATGGTCCTTTATACTTTACAGGTGTTTGCTATTTATATTATTTATATTATATTTCATGTGTACGGTGTCTCGCAAAAGCATTCACCCCTCTTTGTGTCTTTGTGTTTGTCCTGTTTTGTCACATTACAAGCTAGAATTAAAATGGATTTTTGGGGGGTTAGCACCAGTTGATTTACAAAACATGCCTACCACTTTAAAGGTGAAAATTGTCTTTTACTGTGACACAAACAGCATTTAAGATGAAAAAACAAAACTCTGGAGTGTGCATAGGTATCCCCCCCCCCAAAAAAGTCAATACTTCGTAGAGCCACCTTTTGCTGCAATTATAGCTGCAAGTCTCTTGGGGTATATCTCTATTCGCTTAGCACATCTAGCCACTGGGATTTTTGCCCATTCCTCAAGGCAAAACTGCTCCAACTCCTTCAAGTTAGATGGGTTGTGTTGGTGTACAGCAATCTTCAAGTTATGCCACAGATTCTCAATTGGATTGAGGTCTGGGCTTTGATTAGGCCATTCCAAGACATTTAAATATTTCCCTTTAAACCACTCCAGTGTAGCTTTAGCAGTATGTTTAGGGTCATTGTCCTGCTGGAACGTGAACCTTGGTCCCAGTCTCAAACCTCTGGCTGACTCAAACAGGTTTTCCTCCAGAATTGCCTTGTATTTAGTGCCATCCATCTTTCCTTCAGTTCTGACCAGCTTTCCTGTCCCTGCAGATGAAAATCATCCCCACAGCATGATGCTGCCACCACCATGCTTCACTGTAGGAATGGTGTTCTCAGGATGTTGGGTTTGCGCCACACATGGCATTTCCCATGATGGCCAGAAAGGTCAATTTTAGTCTCATTTGACCACAGAATCTTCTTCCATGTGTTTGGGGAGTCTGCCACATACTGTTGGGCAAACTCCAAACGTGTTTTCTTAAGCAATGACTTATTTCTGGCCACTCTTCCATAAAGCCCCGCTCTGTGGAGTGTACGGCTTAAAGTGGTCCTATGGACAGATACTCCCATCTCCTGTGGATCTTTGCAGCTCCTTCAGTGTTATCTTTGGTGTCTTCGTTGCATCTCTGATTAATGCCCTCCTTGCCCGGACTGTGAGTTTTGGTGGGCGGCCTTCTCCTGTCAGGTTTGTAGTGGTGCCATATTCTTTCCATTTTGCTGCAATGGATTTAATGGTGCTCCCTGGGATATTCAAAGTTTGGGATATTTTTGTAACTCAACTCTGATCTATACTTCTCCACAACTTTGTCTCTGACCTGTTTGGAGGCTCCTTGGTTTTCATGTTGCTTGCTTAGTAGTGTAGCAGAGTCAGGGTCCTTCCAGAACAGGTTGATTTATACAGACATCATGTGACAGAGCTTGTGACACTGAGTGCACACAGGTGGATCTTAATCAACTAATTATATGACTTACAGTATGAAGTGAATTGGTTGGACCAGCTCTTATTTCGGGGTTTCATACAGAAGGGGGTGAATACATATGCACACTCCAGATTTCTGGGTTTTTTTTTTTAATCTTAATTATTGTTTGTGTGACAATAAAACAACAATTTGTATCTTTAAAGTGGTCGGCATGTTGTGTAAATCAAATGGTGCTAACCCCCCAAAATCCATTTTAATTCCAGCTTGTAATGCGACAAAACAGGACAAACACCAAGGGGGATGAATACTTTTGCAAGAGGTTGGTGACAAATTAAAAAAAAAAAAAACAAGAAAAAAAACCCAGAATACATGAATGGAGAAAGAGAACAGATGCTTCCAAACAGATGTACTGCATGTTATAATGAAGCAATTAACATCCCACATCCATAAACATGTCATGGCCATGTAATATAACTTTAATTCCTAAGCGTCTACTTTAGTAAATTTGATCCTAAATGTTATTACTTCGGGCCAGCCGCTGTGATGAGACAGGTGGACTGGTGCTTGCAGGGGCTGCGTTCAGGAGTGCACAGGTCTTCCAGTTCTTCACACATTTCTCCTACACACACCCACACACACACACACACACACACACACGGAACATTATGGAAAGACCACACACAAACACACATTCTGTTTGAACGGTCTGTTTCTAATACTTTTTATTGCACCCTTTCTCTACTCATATGCCAACATTTCCACATCTGCCAAGTTTACACATTTTAACTTTTTTTTCTTTATTGTCCTTTTGAGATGCAGTCAATAAAAACATGTGATAAGGACGAAGAATTTTTAAAGCCTCAATTAAATGTCATCTATCCATTAAATCAAGTTCCACTTAACTTTAAATAATGTTCAACAATAATCATTTGAATAATCATAAAAAAAATTGTTTCAGGGTTTTTTTTTTTATTCAGATTACTTTTAATCCTGTTGCCCCACTTTAAATTTTTGATCGTGATTGATTTTAATATTTGAAATTTAAATATTTTAAATTCAAGTTTTAAAATACTGTTTAAATATTTGCTATTTAAACCAGCATTTGTTCAACACATTATAGAAAACTCAAGAGTTCCTCACAAGAAACTGTTGATACTTAAAAGAAAATTAGTAATAGACTGATATTAAGAATCATATTTTTTGTTATTTACGAATGTAGACTTTTGAATCCATCATGTTGGACACTCAGAATTAATCTCATGTCAAGATTTTAATCAGAGATTAAGGTTTTAATGCATGATTTATTTGGGCAAGTTTTAAAATTGAATGGTGCAACACAACTCCATAAAATAAAAATTTGATCTTCATCCTGTTACTGTAGACCAGAAAAGTTGGGAATGAAAACTGGGTACCTGTGTAATAAGGTGCACACAAGCACGTGTAGTTGTTCACACCATCTTTGCAGGTTGCTCCATTCTCGCAGTCGTTGTCCTCACAGTCATCAATGTTGATTTCACATCTTTGGCCCTCGAATCCCAGGGGACATGAACAACTGAGGGATGAAACACTAATTAAAGGTAGTCTGCCTTTCAGATTTTTCAAGTGTAGGTCATAAAAAGAATTTTCCCTGACACCCAATTATTTTTGTTTAATGGACCAAGAGCTACTTAATTTGAATCACAGACTTCCAATTTTATTAGTTTTTTGTTTTAAAATAGAACAATTAATGAATTTAGAGCCACGTGGCCCTAAATTCTCTGCTATTTTTTCCTACTTCACCATGACCCAATTCAAGATACTACATCATGCATCACGTGGTGGGCTTTCCCCGTTCGCGCAAGGCATTGTGAAATCCAAATTTGAAACAGGAGAGAAAAATGGAGGATGCGAATGAAATGTGAAAGACTGACTACAGTAACAGAAAGCGAGAAGAAAAGACGTTATGTTGTGAAGGAAGGGAAATGTAGGACCAAACTAATGAATATCGGCGGTCAGCGAGCACCTCGGTGTGATCAGCTGTTCGTTTAGGGACAGAATGATGTAACTGTCAGTGCACCATCAAGGTAAACCTGTAGAGGGCAGTAATGCAACACTGTGGACACCAGCTAGTGTAAAACCCAAAAGAAGAAGAAGAAGGTAAACCTGCGCATGTGCACATGGACTTCCTCTGTCTGTTTGACTGTGCGAAGCGAGCGATTTCATGCACATTATTTGCTCGGGAATCCCCTCAAATTAAATAACTTCCCAGCCACAGAATGGCCTGCTTTTTTTTGTTTTTTTTAGATATTGTAGAAATAAACATACATCACAATGACCAAATTTCAGAGGGGACTAAATTTCACCGATTTTTTATTATTAACGTATTAACTTTGCTGCTACAATGTAAGTAACAACAGGAACTAACTTGTTTCCTGGATTTTCCACAACATTAAATGCAACTATAAGTGGATAAAAAGTCTCATTTCATTATCTCTAGCCGCTTTATCCTGTTCTACAGGGTCACAGGCAAGCTGGAGCCTATCCCAGCTGACTACGGGCGAAGGGCGGGGTACACCCTGGACAAGTCGCCAGGTCATCACAGGGCTGACACATAGACACAGACAACCATTCACACTCACATTCACACCTACGGTCAATTTAGAGTCACCAGTTAACCTAACCTGCATGTCTTTGGACTGTGGGGGAAACCGGAGCACCCGGAGGAAACCCACGCGGACACGGGGAGAACATGCAAACTCCGCACAGAAAGGCCCTCGCCGGTCGCTGGGCTTGAACCCGGACCTTCTTGCTGTGAGGTGACAGCGCTAACCACTACACCACCATGCCGCCCACCATTAATGATAATAATAATAAATACTGTGATATAAATTACTATGGTATAAGGAAATAAAGCACTTGTGTATTTGATGTGCTGTTATTGGGGGAAAAAAATCAATATCTGGATCATAATGCGTCACACCACCCTGTTGTCTTTCATTTTTTATGTATATAACACAAACAAACATACATGTAACTATCTTCTCCTTCGGTCACTTGGCATGCTCCACCATTAGCACATGGGTTACTGATGCAGGCGTTGAGAGCAGTCTCGCAGTTCTTTCCCTGTATGATGATATAAATGAGCTTTTATGGGAAAAATTCCAGCTCAAACATAGGAAAAAACTGATGAAATCCAATAGAAGCAACATTCCATGTTAGCAATATTCATCTCTCGCTATTAGTCATGGAAAAATCCTTTTTAAATACAACCCTGTTCCCCCCCCAAAAAAAAAAATAATAAAAAATGGTACGCTGTGTAAAATGCAAATAAAAACAGAATGCAATGATTTGCAAATCTTTTTTGACCTATATTCATTTGAATACAATACTAAGGCAAGATATTTAATGTTCAAACTGACAAACTTTATTGTTTTTTTGTAAATATACACTCATTCTGAATTTGATGCCTGTGCAACACATTCCAAAAAAGTTGGGACAGGGGCATATTTACCACTGTGTTACATCGCCTTTTCTTTTAACAGCACTGAGTGAGTGTTTGGGAACTGAGGACACCAGTTAGTGAAGTTTTGAAAGTGAAATTCTTTCCCATTCTTGTTTGATATATGATGACTTTTGCTCAACAGTCCGAGGTCTCCACTGTCATATTTTGCACTTTATAACATGCCACACATTTTCAATGGGAGGCAGGCAGGCCAGTTTAGCACCTGCACTCTTTTACGATGAAGCCACATTGTTGTAACCTGTGCAGAATGTGTCTTGACATCGCCCATCCAGATTGTTACCAGCACAAAGTTCAAAAGCCAACATTTATGATAGTATCAGGTGTGTGAAGGCACCATTAATGCTGAAAGGTACATACAATTTTTGGAGCAACATATGCTGCTATCCAGACAATGTCTTTCAGAGAAATCCCTGCTTATTCCAACAAGATGATATAAAGCTACATTCTGCACAGGTTACAACAATATGGCTTCGTCGTAAAAGAGTGCAGGTGCTAAACTGGCCTGCCTGTCTCCCATTGAAAATGTGTGGCATGTTATGAAGTGCAAAATACGACAGTGGAGACCTCGGACTGTTGAGCAAATGAAGTCGTACATCAAAGAAGAATGGGAAAGAATTTCACTTTCAAAACTTCAGTAATTGGTGTCCTCAGTTCCCAAACACTCACTCAGTGCTGTTAAAAGAAAAGGGGATGTAACACAGTGGTAAACATGCCCCTGTCCCAACTTTTTTGGAATGTGTTGCACAGGCATCAAATTCAGAATGAGTGTACGGTATATTTACAAAAAACAATAAAGTTTATCAGTTTGAAGATAAACTTTGTATTGTCTTTGTATTGTATTCAATTGAAAAGGATGTGCAAATCATTGCATTCTGTTTTTATTTATGTTTTACAAAGCATCCCAACTTTTTTGGAATCGCGGTAGTAAATGCAGAACAATAATCACGTTATCTGTGCCTCTCACCTTGAAGCCTTCTATACATGTGCACTTATACAGTTCTGTTGAATCTGTCTGGCATGTGCCATGGTTCATACAGGGATTAGACAGGCATGGGTTACACTTAGCCAGGACAGATGGGTCAGCTTCACCTGCAAAAAACACACACACCCTTTATTTGTAATAGTAGTACAGTCCATGAAGGTAACTTCCAAAATTGCAGTATAAATCCAGTTTTGTTGATGATGATTATCTCATCTCATTATCTCTAGCCGCTTATCCTTCTACAGGGTCACAGGCAAGCTGGAGCCTATCCCAGCTGACTACGGGCGAAAGGCTGGGTACACCCTGGACAAGTCGCCAGGTCATCACAGGGCTGACACATAGACACAGACAACCATTCACACTCACAGTCAATTTAGAGTCACCAGTTAACCTAACCTGCATGTCTTTGGACTGTGGGGGAAACCGGAGCACCCGGAGGAAACCCACGCGGACACGGGGAGAACATGCAAACTCCACACAGAAAGGCCCTCGCCGGCCACGGGGCTCGAACCCAGACCTTCTTGCTGTGAGGCAACAGCGCTAACCACTACACCACCATGCCGCCCCCGATGATGATGATCTCATCTCATTATCTCTAGCCACTTTATCCTGTTCTACAGGGTCGCAGGCAAGCTGGAGCCTATCCCAGCTGACTACGGGCGAAAGGCGGGGTACACCCTGGACAAGTCACCAGGTCATCACAGGGCTGACACATAGACACAGACAACCATTCACACTCCCATTCACACCTACGGTCAATTTAGAGTCACCAGTTAACCTAACCTGCATGTCTTTGGACTGTGGGGGAAACCGGAGCACCCGGAGGAAACCCACACGGACACGGGGAGAACATGCAAACTCTGCACAGAAAGGCCCTCGCTGGTCACAGGGCTCGAACCCGGACCTTCTTGCTGTGAGGTGACAGTGCTAACCATTACACCACCGTGCCGCCCCCCGATGATGATGATGATTATTATTATTATTATTGTTGTTAAGCATTTTAAAATGTCATTAATGGGGCTATACAAAATTCCAAGCCACACCACCAGAGGTCACAAATACGTAGCACAAGGTTTTACCGTAACTCAGGATAAAGGGATATACCACTTTACTGCACTCACTTTTCAAGTCAAGTCTGTATATTTGTGTTTAATAGTCTGGTATTCTAACTGTTGCTTGTATTTGGGTTTCCCTGATTTTGGATTTCTCAGGTATTAGCTTTGTGCTGTTATCGGAAAATGATCAATAACGGAGTGGTGCCAAGCAGCCTGATGCAAAACAAAGTCACTATTACCAACCCAAATTTCATTAATTTCCGATGACATTTTGTCCCAATGTGTTTTATTCTTCTTATACGACAGCAACATATCTACAATTACAATTTTTAATTTACTGATGAATGACATGTGACTCATGACTATATGACCTTTACAAAATGCTCACACCAGAGACTCCGTCCATAAACGTGAAATAAAAGTCTCTTTACAGCTTCACAATATAAGTTAGTATTTGTTCATGCATTTTTTCAACTGTTTTAATACTATTACTCTGAGATCATGTGCAAGCCATTGTGACTTGCCTTCCGACTGGTACTACTGTCAGAGCTGCTGTGATAGAATATTAATCAGTACATGCAACTATGCTGTGGTATACTGTAGTCTGATCTGTCCTGTTTTTTTTATTCATTTGACGATGTCTTGTTTGAGCTTTGGACCTCTTTAAATATAAACCTGGATTGCCTTGAAGCTACATAGAGTGTCTTGCAAAAGTATTCATCCCCCTTGGTGTTTGTCCTGTTTTGTCGCATTACTTTTGGGGGGTTAGCACCATTTGATTTATACAACATGCCTACCACTTTAAAGGTGAAACTTGTTGTTTTATTGTGACACAAACAATAATTAAGATGAAAAAACAGAAATCTGGAGTGTGCATGTGGATTCCCCCCCCCCCCCCCCAAAAAAAAAGTCAATACTTCATAGAGCTACTGTACCTTTTGCTGCAATTACAGCTGCAAGTCTCTTGCGATATGTCTCTATTAGCTTAATACATCTAGCCACTGGGATTTTTGCCCATTCCTCAAGGCAAAACTGCTCCAACTCCTTCAAGTTAGATGGGTTGCATTGGTGAACAGCAATCTTCAAGTTATGCCACAGATTCTCAATTGGATTGAGGTCTGGGCTTTGACTAGGCCATTCCAAGATGTTTAAATGTTTCCCTTTAAAACACTCCAGTGTAGCTTTAGCAGGATGTTTAAGGTCATTGTCCTGCTAGAACATGAACCTTGTCCCAGTCTCAAACTTCTGGGTGGCTCAAACAGGTTTTCCTCCAGAATTGCTCTGTATTGAGTGCCATCCATCTTTCCTTCAGTCCTGACCAGCTTTCCTCTCCCTGCAGATGAAAAACATCCCCACAGCATGATGCTGCCACCACCATGCTTCACTGTAGGAATGGTGTTCTCAGGGTTTGGGTTTGTACCACACATGGCATTTCCCATGATGGCCAAAAAGATCAATTTTAGTCTCATCTGATCGGAGAATCTTCTTCCATGTGTTTAGGAAGTCTGACACATGCTGTTGGGCAAACTCCAAATATGCTTTCTTTTCTTTTTTTAAGCAATGGCTTTTTTCTGGCCACTCTTCCATAAAGCCCCGCTCTGTGGCATGTATGGCTTAAAGTGGCCCTTTGGACAGATACTCCCATCTCCGCTGTGGATCTTTGCAGCTCCTTCAGTGTTATCTTTGGTGTTTTTGTTGCATCTCTAATTAATACCCTCCTTGCCCAGTCTATGAGTTTTGTTGGGCAGCTTTCTCTTGTCAGGTTTATCGTGGTGCCATATTCTTTCCATCTTGCTATAATGGACTTAATGGTGCTCCCTGGGATATTCAAAGTTCGGGACATTTTTATAACCCAACCCTAATCCATACTTCTTCACAACTTTGTCTCTGACCTGTTTGGAGGCTCCTTGGTTTTCATGTTGTTTGCTTAGTAGTGTAGCAGAGTCAGGGTCCTTCCAGAACAGGTTGATTTATACAGACATCATGTGACAGATAATGTGACACTTTGATTGCACACAGGTGGATCTTAATCAACTAATTATGTGACTTATGAAGTGAATTGATTGGACCAGCTCTTATTTAGGGGTTTCATACAAAAGGGGGTGAATACCTATGCACACTCCAGCTTTCTGTTTTTTTCATCTTAATTATTGTTTGTGTCACAATAAATAAAAGGAAAAAAAATCACCTTTAAAGTTGTAGGCATGTTGTGTAAATCAAATGGTACTAACCCTCCAAAAATCCATTTTAATTCCATCTTGTAATGCAACAAAACAAGACAAACACCAAGGGGGATGAATACTTTTGCAAGACACTGTATTTTCAGAACAGAATGCCATTTAATCACAATCTCAGGACCGAAAATAGATCTAATGTACTCCTTTAAGCATCAATTATGGTGAAATTAGATACACTGATCCTGGGAATCTATGTCCAAATTATGTCTCTTATGTCCCTAATTACAGAGGAACAATAGCTTATCTTAACAAAGGACAGTAAAACATACCAAGGCACTCAAACTTCTTGGCTGGTGTCGTGAGGAGTAGCTTTCCCTCCATTTCAGGCGGCCCGATGCAGCGAGCAATGCCCGGCTCCTTATAACCCGTCTTCACCCAGTCTGAGAGCCAGCGCAAGCGGCAGTCACAGTACAGTGGGTTTGCTCCGATGGCCCTAAAAAAAAAAACACCTTTCATTTAAAAATAACTTTCTAAGACCGTAAAAGAAAATTCTACCATTTTTCCAGCTGGTTCTTATAAAAAGACATTCTTCATGCACTGAAGCAGGGCCTGTGTGATTTTTATCTCATCCAACCATCAATCAAAGGGGAAAAGTAGTCAAGTTAAATACATAGGTTTCAGTAGATGGCGCTCTAGGACTGTTCATGATACTGAAGCAACTTTGCATTGAAAGTGTTGTGGTGTAAAATAAAAAGAAAGAAAGAAAGAAAGAAAGAAAGAAAGAAAGAAAGAAAGAAAGAAAGAAAGAAAGAAAGAAAACCACCATTAAACAATAAAAGCAGAAAATAGATTTAAAAATTAGATAAATGGGCTGATGTTTGGACTGTTTTAATATGAGAAAGGTCTGCAGATAGATAGATAGATAGATAGATAGATAGATAGATAGATAGATAGATAGATAGATAGATAGATAGATAGATAGATAGATAGTGTTGATAAAATAGTACAGTCATGTTAAAATAATTGCTGTTGTAAAACAGTACATAAAATACAAATCTAAGATTCAGGCAAATATTGGGATTTCATTTCTCCCTCATATACTTTATATTTTTCATTTAAATAGCTTCATGAGACAACAAAGAAGTAGGCATGGTATTTTATATATATATATATATATATATATATATATATATATATATATATATATATATGAGTGATTCCACGCTTATGGGTACTGAAATGGGGACATGAACTTATTCACCTAAAACCATTTATTTTTTTACCATCAGGTCACAAAACATGTAATCTTTAATGAATGATATGTTAAAAGATAACTTTAATTTTCTGAGATGTAATAAAAACATTTATATGCCAAAGTCAAGCCTATGAGTTCCAAAATGATGTCTGTTACATTACTTCTGTTACGATTGTCCATCTCGCGTATGTTACAAATTAATTACAATCTAGCTATATACCATGTTAATCTTATTGAAAGAATGTGTATGTTTATTCTACTACACATGTTTATTAATTATATTTGCTAAAATATCACCTTCCTATGTTTCAAAAAGTAATTCTACATTGTTAAAATTGAGAATATATATGTCCACAACACTTCTGTTACGTTCTGACTTTGGCATATAAATATGTTTTTATTACATCTCAGAAAATTAAAGTTATCTTTTAACATATCATTCATTAAAGATTACATGTTTTGTGACCTGATGGTAAAAAAAGAAATGGTTTTAGGTGAATTTTTAAAAATAAGTTCATGTCCCCATTTCAGTACCCATAAGCGTGGAATCACTCATATATATATATATATATATATATATATATATATATATATATATATATATATATATATATATGTGTGTGTGTGTGTGTGTGTGTGTGTGTGTGTATTCATAATTTCCTGTGCAAAAACTATCGATATACTGAATATTAATCATTATGACTACTACGAACAACAACAACAACAACAACAACAACGTTTAAAAGGCACAAACTTTGGCTGTATAGACATCCATGCAGATGTGGATGTGTAGGGCCACACGCACACAGCTGGTGCAGACTGCACTTACAGAATTAACAAAAACACATGCTAGCCTTATGTGGGAGTTGTTGCAAGTAGGACACATTGCGGTCCGAGCTGTGTACAGAAGCCGCAGACCACAGAATGCCTGCACCATGTGAAGCGACTGTGATCAACTGACTGTTCAAGCACTCTGCATGTATGCGTGTGTATCCACGTGTGTGTGTGTTCTCAGATTTAACACAAAGCAGACCAAATAAAGGCGAAAGCTCACATGAGAGCTTTGCTCAGTTTGTGTGTGTGTGTGTATCTATGATCTTTACACTGTTGCAGTACTCACAAGTGAGACAGAGACACTGCGTCACTGAAGATCCCATCAGGAAACTCGGAGATGTCATTACCGTGCAGGGACCTGAGAGAAGGGAAATGAAACACAGTCACACTTACCCTGTGCACTTTTACAAAACCCAGATCTCTCCTGTTTTGAACTTGTGTTACCATCATTAAGTCACACTATTATAAGTATGTGAAATTATACAATATATGTGACCGTCTATATATTGTATTGTCGCATGCAATAAATAAATAAATAAATAAATAAATAAATATTGCCTTCGAGGATTAAACATTTAAACAGTCAGTACAAATGCACCAGTGCAAACTCATCTGGAAGCATTCTTATGTTTTTTTTTTTTTTTTAAATAGGAATTTAATATAAGACAAGCTGAAATTATATCCCTGGTTATCCATCCATCATCTGTAG
Source organism: Neoarius graeffei (assembly GCF_027579695.1). Taxonomy (NCBI): domain Eukaryota; kingdom Metazoa; phylum Chordata; class Actinopteri; order Siluriformes; family Ariidae; genus Neoarius; species Neoarius graeffei. The sequence goes on along the minus strand of NC_083571.1, from coordinate 48,017,910 downwards.
CCGCTTATCCTGTTCTACAGGGTCGCAGGTAAGCTGGAGTCTATCCCAGCTGACTACGGGCGAAAGGCGGGGTACACCCTGGACAAGTCGCCAGGTCATCACAGGGCTGACACATAGACACAGACAACCATTCACATTCACACCTACGGTCAATTTAGAGTCACCAGTTAACCTAACCTGCATGTCTTTGGACTGTGGGGGAAACTGGAGCAAATCCACGTGGAGAACATGCAAACTCCACACAGAAAGGCCCTCATCGGCCACGGGGCTCGAACCCAGGACCTTCTTGCTGTGAGGCGACAATGCTAACCGCTAAACCACCGTGCCGCCATCCCTGGTTATACTGTGCAATATTTATTTGTATTAATCAGCGGAAAAAATATAATTTTGCAATGCACTTATTTTTCATTTATTCATCTTCTGGTCCGAGTCACAGTGGATCCGGAGCTTATTCCAGGGAAACTGGACTCTGGACTTTTCCCTGGATGGCATGCCAATGATAGTCCATCACATACACTCATTCACAGCTTGGGACAATTTCATGTTGCCAATCCACTTCCCAGCATGTTTTGCGAGGTGTGAGGAAACTAGAGAACCTAGAGGAAACCTATGCAGACTCAGAGAGGACATGCAACACTCTACACGGACGGTAACCGGAGCTCAGGACTGAGCCGGTGATCCGGGAGCTGTGAGGCAGCAAGTCATGCTGCCAGCAGGGAGAATTAATATTGACCAATAATATCATGCCATCCTGTATTTTACCTCCTGGCCCTGTATTGTCAGCTCTTATCTTCTTTTCAAGATCCCAGTGTTTACAGTACAATCATATCCAATCAAATGGACAAGCAGAGTACATTGTTTGAGACATTGTTTCCTATCCAATGATCCTGTTTCATGCTACACATTACAAAAGCAAAGTGATTATCTTTTACGTTATCTTTAAAAGGTAATCTTGAGTGTGTAAAATGTGGGTTCTGCTTCTTTGGCCCTGAGGTTTCAACTGACAGCTTCAATTTCATGGACTGAATAATGGGGGAAAAAAAGTACTCTTCCCCCGGCTTGTTCTTTGTCATGATAATCCTCATTTTGTCTGTACATATAGTTTTTCCCAGTAGTAAAATCAAGCATAAGCCCTGACTGAACCCACAGCCTTGCCCATTCTTGCAAGTTTGTTTTTCTTTTCCCTCTGTTACTTTTTCGACACCTGTCGCTGGTGCCATGGCGGAAGTTGGAACTATATTTTGGCGCTGTGGTATTGGCAGGAAGCTTGTATGGAATTCAGTGGTGTTGGGTGTTGGGTTACGATGGATGGACCGCACTCATCTGGCTAGAGTGAGAGTGAGTGTGAGAGTGAGAGAAAGAGTAAGAGTTGCGAGAGTTCGTCGTCTCTCAGCAGGGCGATTAGGTGACAAGACGATAGAGGGCTTAATGGTTGTAAAACAATATGGCGGTCTTAATCCATCAGGTCATTACCATGTGCTGCTAAAACGACCCATGGCTTGACTGTCCTTGTCTGGGACTCATTCCCTTCTGTGCTTTTCTCTCTCTCTCTTTTCCCCTTCACTGCCTCACATCCACGTCTCATTTCTTTCTCTGGCCTGAGTGCAAACCTCATCTTCTCTTCCCTGAAAGGCCAATTAAAAGCCTGTTAATACCAAATCAAAGCCACATTCAAGCCAGATCCAAGAACCTGCTGGCCTATGCAATTATTTTTGCTCTCTTCCCAAAACACAGTAAAAACAAGTTAAAGGTGACACTTTACGATTGCTTTAGCACCTAGGTGCTGTTTTTGTGACTGCTACCCCAGTCTTTCATGCCCGGCGGCTTTGAACCCCTGAACCCTTTCGATCTTTAAGCAAACTGTTTAACAGCTATGTCGCGACGCGTTATTGAAGCAAAACAGTGGTGAAAAAAGGTGGCGATTCATATTTTATGGAAAGTCTTTGAAGAATCAGACGAGCAATAAAGAGATCAAAAGTTCTGCCATGACTGCGATTGCTTCTGCTCGAGCTAAACGATGATTGAGACAATAGGGTGGTCCGTAGTACGGCGGCTGTGGGGGGGATGCAGTTTTAAGAGATCTTTGTAGGGATACGCTGCAAATGAGGCCGACGTCAAAGAACAGCAGACAGGGCAAGCACCGATACAGATTTATAAACATCAAAGAAACCAGGGCAGGGCAGAAACAGACTGTATTTGCTAATGATCATAGGATCTTGGCATCATTTAGCTGTTAAAGAGCAGGGGGATGTTCATGGCTTTATTGCAGGCTGTAAAAACGCGTGTCTGGAGGGCCACATGTCACAAGTCTGCTACTAACGCAACCTCCCCCCTTTCCCACCGCACGCTAACACACAAGCATCAGGAGCTGAGATATAAAGATTCTGGAAAACATGCCCCTCTAGCCACACACACACACACACACACACACACACACACACACACACACACACACACACACACACACTTCCATCTGTCAAAGTGCCCTCGCTTTCTCCCAGTGCCCACACACAGATGGCTTTTTGCTTTTCCCCTCCTGAATGAAGGGAGTCTTCAAAAAACAATTTGGCAACGTTCTCTGCTTAGTTTCCTCTCCATAACTCTTGGGTCTGCTTGAAGTGCATATAAGATCACATACAGGCCACCTTCTAAAGGTGGAAATCAAACCCCTGGCAGCCAAAAAAAAAAAGTAGGCCATGGCTGATTTCAAACCTCCTGGCACCCTGTCACACTCTTCAGTAGGAACACTGATCTAGGATCAGATCCTGTCAGGCACTGTAACTGTACCCAGTAGGCTATAAAAGCAAAGAAAGGATCCCGCATCTGCATTTTAACTTTGCAAATGTTCTGAAATACAAACTGTGCCGTTCAAATGTCTTTACAGGTTCCGCCACCTTCCTCATGCTGAATGGTCAGGATCAATTCAATATAGAGTTATAATGGGCTACAATGTAGATTTTGGCCTCAAAAAAGGTTTACTCGGGTAATACCTACTGTATTATTGAAGAATACCCTATTTTAAAACGGAGATAAAAATGAGACGTTTAAAGAAATTGGCTTCATTTTATTTTAAATTGTTATATATTTCATTCCGATATTTTGCACACTTATGCCTGTATCTGAAATTAGCCTGTACAAAATATTAAAGCATGTTAAGGATATTTTGTACCCTTTAGGGAAGTGGTTCTCAAAGTGGGATCTGAGGAGGTCTGAGGTCCGTGAAGCATAGCTAGTCTGTGATTTATTCATCGAGTTCTAGTGATGGAAATCAAAAATCATCATTATCAAAGTTATTACTTGTATTACTAAGTTGTGATACTTATCGACTTAGTTGATTGGTACCTAGAATTGAATGAATTTAATCCAAACCTCAAAAACTCAGAAACATGTAATGTAATGTAATGTAATGTAACGTAATGTTATGTAATGTCAACTTCGGCCTAATGTGTTCAGGAACAAAAAGTTCCATGGCTCTAATAAATAGAGGCAAAATATCATTGTACACATTTAAATAATATTCATGAAAGTCTGTGATTACTGTTTTGGGCTACATTGTACAGTCACTGACCTATTTCTGGGTATTGTAAGGTCTCATCATAGCACGGCATATTCACCCCATGGAGGCTTTTGATTTCCAAAACAGCAAAACATCCACATTTGCACAATACATAGTGACTAGGGTATGATTTTTAGACTCATGAACTGTGTTGATAAGCTTGACTCAGTTATTATGACTATTATTATCGTTGGTACTCTATGCATCATGCGTTATCTACTGATTTCTTCTGCTTTGTGTTTTAACTGAATAATTATTGCTGTATTAATTGAATTAGAATTAAATTACTCTAAAGTGATATAACCTAGTTTGAGAAATGTTTAACAGTTATTCCACTCAATCTCATCGTACATGGCTTATAGCCGACGAGGCGCTACAAACCATGTATGACCAGATTGAGTGGAATAACTGTTTAATTCTATCCACATTCACTGGATTTGGAGAAACAGAGCATTTTTATTTTTTTGCAAATTCAATAAATAAAAACTTCATACAAAATCATTTCTGCTTAGAATGTAAACAAAACAACGAAATGACAGTAGCAATTTGTGAAAAATGCTGTAATAATAACAATTCTTGAAAAATTAAAAAAGATACCTTCTTACCATCAAATACTTTTATTCCATACTTTGTTGCTTTCTTTTTTGGGGGGTATTTTTTGGGGTTTTGTTTTCGAGTAGAGTTTTTATTTCGTTCTCGGTTGGTTCAGCAATACGCTCCGCCATTTTGTTTTTCTCTACTCACGGTATATGAGCTGATAGCCTAGTAGTAGAGTAGCCAATCAGAGCACACGATTGCTCATATCCAGTGAATGTGGAGAGAATAATTAATAATATATAAAATAAAACCAGTTCCTGGCTGGGGCCCTTATTAGGACTTCTGTATCTGAGTGAAGTTGCATGGAAACTGGCAAGAGGTTGATGCTAATCATTCAAAGCTTAAATGAATGTTTGTGTGAGAGGAAAAAAGGAGACATACAGCAGACGGAGAGAGCGAAGACCTGCGAAAGCAAGTGTCGGAATGCAGCGAAGTGCGTTGTAACTCAGGATCCTGTTTGGATAGAAGAGACAGTGTCAAATTAGGCTTTGGATTTGAAATAGTTTAGCATTAGGAGGTCTCACAAAAAAAAAAAGTAAAAGGTTCTGTTTTAATATTAATCAGTATGATACTTCTAGCTTCTATAGCCAAACTGTCCTTTTGAGTAATGAAGCCATTTCTGGTGAATGGTGAAAACATACAATGTGGTGAGCTGGCTCATGTTTGCGAAGGAAGAGTTCGTCAAGGTGCTGATTTTGTTGTTGCTCAGGTCACTAAGAAGAAAACAAACAAGAACACAACACAACTGACCATTCGCTCTAAATATCACATACTTCCTAGATAGCACTACTTTTTAAAAATACTTAATCTCAAACGAAGAAAGAAATGATCGAAGGATAGAACGAGGTATATGGAACACTTACACCAGCTGCAGATACTTGAAGGTGGCAAGCTCTTTTGGCACGACACTAAACTGGTTGCCGTCCAGGTACCTGCAGAGAGAGGCAGTCACGGTTAAATGCTACTTCTCTTCCCATATCGTCAGTGAGAAAATATCTCTCTCTTCCAGAACAAAAGACTCTCAGAGAGTCCGTCACCCGCAGTGTGTTATAATAGGCCGCTTTTTTGGCAACTGGTGCTTGGCCTGTGCTGAAGAGAAACAGTAGGGGTATGTATTAATAATGATAATGACAATAACAACTTTATTTACATGGAACATTTTGTCTATCGGAAATTACTACTTAATGTGGGTTGAGTACTAAAAACAAAAAGGGAGATGGGAGATAATGGGAGACAGAGCTTTATAATATTAATGGTCCGAAATTGGGTATGTATTTTCATACATAATGCACATAGTTTGGACACACCCTTTTAATTCAATGTTTTTTTCTTTATTTTTATTCATTAAAAGGTACTTCACGTCTTAATGTAATGATGGATGTCATTTCTCTTTACTTAGTTGAGCAGTTCCGACTCGATTTCGTGGAATAACTGTTTTATTCTCTCCACATTCGCTGGATTCTGAGAAACGGAGCATTTTTATTTATTTTTTGCAAATTCAATAAATAAAAGCTTTGTACAAAACATCCAACAAAATCAGTCAAAGATGGAGAATGTACATAAACTGGCGAAATGACAGTAGCAATTTATGAAAAATGCTATAATAATAATTCTTGAAAAATAAAAAAAGATACATCCTTACCATCAAATAATTTTATTCCATATTTTGTTGCTTTTTTGGGGTTTTGTTTTCGAGTAGAGTTTTTATTTCGTCCTCAGTTGGTTCAGCAACACGCTCCGCCATTTTGTTTTTCTCTACTCACGGTATATGAACTGATAACTTAGTAGTAGAGTAGCCAATCAGAACACGCGATTGCTCATATCCAGTAAATGTGGATAGAATATGGATTACTACAGTTGTGGTTTTGAATAGAGCTATTTACTGTATTTTTATTATTTACTATTTGCTCTCAAACACATTAAGAAAGCAAGAAATTGCACTAATTAACTTTTGATGAGGCATACCTGTTAATCGAAAAGCAGGTGACTACCTCATGAAGCTGGTTAAGATAACGCCAGTAGTGTGTAAAGCGTCATCAAGTTAAACGGTGGCTACTTTGAAGAATCTAAAATATGAAACATGTTTTGTTTAACACTTTTTTTGGTTACTACGTAATTCCATTTATTTTTTTCGTGGCCCGGTTTCCATCAAATCCTGCGCTCTGATTGGCTGGCGAGCGGGTCCATATCCTATGGTACAGACCCCAGTTACGGACCCCAGTTATGGACCTCTGGCGACTCGCTCATACACAACAACAACAAACATAGTAGCATTTTTTTCAACATTTATCTTTTTTTTAAACAAGATTTATTTATAAGATTATCATAAATCTTGTAAATTTTTGCCAGCATTTCTCAGGAGAATAGCATTAATTTTACAGCATGGATAGCGATAATGACAGTGTTCACAGCGAAAGTGAGTTTTACTACCCTGAGGAAGAAGAAATAAAAGAAAACATTTCAGGAGAAAGCTAAAAACCTGTAACTTGCTAATGCCAAGCAAAAACATGGCTGAATCCTGAATGACTCAATTTTGTATAAATAGGGGACTACATAGGTGGCAAAATGTAGTTTTTTTTTCCTGCCATGGAAGTGCACTTGTATAGCGAGGAGGAAGCCATTTGCATTACAGCCGTGAATGAGGATTCAAAATGGCGGCTCGGCTCGGTTTTCCCTTTCGGGCGCTCGCGTTTTCTGTTAGAATTTAGTAAAGAAAAAAATAAATATATTATTTACCAGCTTAAGGTCAGTCCGTATGGTGAAATACCGTGACCTCGGCCTTGAATACTGACCTTGGCTCAGAGGGCCTCGCTCAGTACTTTCAAGACCTCGGTCACGGTATTTCACAATACAGACCTCCCAGCTGGTAAATAACATATATATGTTCCATCTGTTATTTCATAGTTTTGATGTCTTCAATGTACAGTGTGTATCTGTGAAATATTCTCCATTATGAAAACGTGCTATAAAAAAATCTAATTAATAAGCATTGTCACACTAATGTGTGTCTGTAAGCATTTGTGTTTAGCATTGTATATCTCTGTCTGAATGATTGATGACAGCATGCTTTCAGGCTCACTTGTTTGTGCCTGTGTGTGGAATGTGTCAGTTCCACGCTCGCACACACTCAACAACACTCACACACACAGGCCATTTTGGATCCTGTGCTCCATTGTGACCCTCCTGCTGCCCCGAATGTATTTTAAGCTACAGAACACAACAGAGGTCAGTGGGGTGCATCACTTGATGCAGATGCAGGGTTCTGTGAAATCAACAGAACCTGCCACAGACCATTGTCTGTAACAAAAAAAAAAAAATTTGAAAAATGGCGGACGGGGTGTAGGATTTTCTGTTTTGGCTAATGACTGTGGTTAAAGAGCAGAAAGATGAAAGAATGACACACCTGGAACGTATGCACTTCCTGTCAGTGAGAGCACCTATATTTGGAAATGACAGGATATTCTGGAAAAGAGTGCTACACAGTGTTTGGGGCAAACTAGTGGAAAGCAGGTTGACACCTCCAGGTCTCCAAGTTTCCATCATTTCTCCTCATCATTGTGCAATTTTGCCTTTGTATGCTTTTTTTTTTTGCTCTGTAGTTGCATATTGCCTTCCCAATTTGCCTGGGGTTCTTTGGCCCTGAGCACCTGAATGACATCATCCCTAGTTCTACAAGCTCTTGGGAGCCACACTCTGAGGAATGCGGTTATTTATTTTCCTCTTGGTCTCATGTTTATAGCAAAACCAGCCGCCTCAGGCCTCAAAAGTAGAGAAAGTACAAACAAGAAATGCACACTGAAAATTCACAATGAAAGCATGCATATCAGATATCAACATGTTTAGCCATTCATGTGCATGTGCACAAATCTGTCTTTCTAGCTGCATTTTTGTCTTATTTGAGATTTGGCTGGGCTTGTACCACATAGAAAAATGAGCAGATGTTTGCGATTGAGCATCCTGTTAAAAAAAAAATAAAAATGTACAAAAATGCATATTGTGCTTTTCATCGATATTCCCAGCACCACACTTACAGCTCAGTAACATTACGTGGGATGCCCTTCGGGAGGGAATGAAGGTGTTTGTTGCTACAGCGGACCACTGTCTCCAGGCAAGTACACTCACTCGGGCACTGTGGGCGCGGCAAGCAGCTGGCATCCTCTTGGCCTGTGCCATGGGACACAGAATGGTCAGTAAATACAGAGAATTGAAGAGAGTCAGGTGAAAAAATGAAGACAGACAGAAAAGAAAGAGCGGAGGAGAGCTTAATAACATTCAGCTCGATATACTGTATGTATACATGGATCTATTTTTATTCTATCCACATTCACTGGATATGAGCAATTGCATGCTCTGATTGGCTACTCTACTACTAGGATATCAGCTCATATACCATGAGTAGAGAAAAACAAAATGGCGGAGCGTGTTGCTGAACCAACTAACAACAAAATAAAAAAACTACTCAAAAACAAAATCACAAAAAATACACAAAAAAAGCAACAAAATATGGAATAAAAGTATTTGACAGTAAGAACGTACCTTTTTTAAATTTTTCAAGAATTGTTATTATTATTATAGCATTTTTCACAAATTGCTACTGTCATTTCGTCGGTTTGTTTACATTCTAAGCGGAAATGATTTTGTCGGACGTTTTGTATGAAGTTTTTATTTATCGAATTTGCAAAAAATTAAAATAAAAATGCTCCGTTTCTCAAAATCCAATGAATGTGGATAGAATAAAACAGTTATTCCACTCAGTCTCATCATACATGGCTTATAGCCGATGAGGTGCGTAGCTCATGTATCTATCAACTCATGTACAACTCGATTTTGTGAAATAACTTAAATGTTTTGTGCACCAAATATAGTGCATATCTATACAGTGCTCAGCATAAATGAGTACACCCCCTTTGAAAAGTAACATTTTAAACAATATCTCAATGAACACAATTTCCAAAATGTTGAAAAGACAAAGTTTAATGTAACACCTGTTTAACTTATAACGTGAAAGTAAGGTTAATAATATAACTTGGATTACACATTTTTCAGTTTTACTCAACTTAGGGTGGTGCAAAAATGAGTACACCCCACAACAAAAACTACTACATCTAGTACTTTGTATGGCCTCCATGATTTTTAATGACAGCACCAAGTCTTCTAGACATGGAATGAACAAGTTGGCGACATTTTGCAACATCAGTCTTTTTCCATTCTTCAACAATGACCTCTTTTAGTGACTGGATGCTGGATGGAGAGTGATGCTCAACTTGTCTCTTCAGAATTCCCCAAAGTAAATAATTTCTTTACACCACAAAGGTGAAGGCTACAAGAAGATCATCAAAGCTTTACCTATCAGTCAGAATACTGTAGCAAAAGTGGTACAAAAATTTAAGAAAGATGAAACGTCACAGAGACGTCCAGGTCGTCCACGGAAGTTAAAACCTTGACAGGAGCGTCTTCTGATGAGAAGGGTTGAAGAAAATCAGCATGCAAGTTCACTGCAGTTATCTAAAGAAGTAGAAAGCCAAACTGGGGTGACTATTTCCCGTGACACAATACGGCTTACACTGCAGAGGAATGGCATGCATGGATCCTGTCCATGAAAGAAGCCTCTCCTAAAGCCCAGGCACAAAAAAGCCCACCTAGAGTTTGCCAGGGCCCATGCTGACAAAGATGAAGAATACTGGGACTCTATACTCTGGAGTGATGAGACCAAGATAAATGTTTTTGGAACTGATGACTTCAAAACTGTATAGCATCGCAAAGGTGAGGAATACAAAGAAAAATGCATGGTGCCTCCAGTGAAACATGGGGGTGGCAGTGTCCTTATGTGGGGCTGCATGAGTGCTGCTGGTGTCGGGGAGCTGCATTTCATTGATGGCATCATGAATTCACAGATGTATTGCTCTATACTGAAAGAGAAGATGCTACCATCACTCTGTGCCCTTGGTCGTCGTGCACTTTTCCAACATGACTAAACACACATCTAAGGCCACTGTTGGATTTCTGAAGAAGAACAGGCTGAAAGTGATTCAGTGGCCAAGTATGTCTCCTGATCTGAACCCATTCGAACACCTATGGGGAATTCTGAAGAGACAAGTTGAGCATCACTCTCCATCCAGCATCCAGTCACTAAAAGAGGTCATTGTTGAAGAATGGAAAAAGATTGATGTTGCAAAATGTTGCCAACTTGTTCATTCCATGCCTAGAAGACTTGGTGCTGTCATTAAAAATCATGGAGGCCATACAAAGTACTAGATGTAGTAGTTTTTGTTGTGGGGTGTACTCATTTTTGCACCACCCTAATTTGAGTAAAACTGAAAAATGTGTAATCTAAGTTATATTATTAACCTTACTTTCCTGTTATAAGTTAAACAGATGTTATATTAAACTTTGTCTTTTCAACATTTTGGAAATTGTTTTTGTTCATTGAGATATTGTTTAAAATGTTACTTTTCAAAGGGGGTGTACTCATTTACGCTGAGCACTGTATGTTCAAACCCGAGGTTTGACTTTGTTTTGGTTGCGTCCCTGATACACACGAGTATCAATCATAGTATCAGATGCCTTGTGAAACTTTACTATTCAAATCTCTATTTGTAGGCGTTCATTCCAAATTATACATTTGTATTCAGTTACGTGCTTAAAATAAGAATAGACAGGAGATAAATCAGGACGTGAAGTGTGAATGGTGTCAGACTTCAGTCCTGGAGGGATAATTCTGCCTCATTTAACACACCTGAGTCAACTCATCAGCGAATTACCAAGAGTGAATTTAGCATGCAAGTAAGAGAAAAACACAAACTTCTCTCGAGCTGTGGCCCTCAAGGACCTGAATTTGTCACTCCTGTTCTAAGGCAGAAACAATCACAAAGACCAAGCAAGAGAAATAACATTTCTCTTCATTCCATGAGGTGAACATTTGAAAACACAATATTAAACAAATCAGTGCAGTAGTTTAATATGGTCTCATTGAACATTTAACCAAACTTCTATCCTGTTACGAAGCCATGGGCGCCTCATGCTCTAGTTCCCTTCCAAGTTATGATTATAATACTTTATTTTTTAAAGCTGCATACAATAAACCTGCTACAGCTCATACAGTGTCTTGCAAAAGTATTCATCCCCCTTGGTGTTTGTCCTGTTTTGTTGCATTAGAAGCTGGAATTAAAATGGACTTTTGGGGGGTTAGCACCATTTGATTTACACAACATGCCGACCACTTTAAAGGTGAAAATTGTTTTATTGTGACCCAAACAATAATTAAGATGAAAAAACAGAAATCTGGAGTGTGCATAGGTATTCACCCTCCACAAAGTCAATACTTTATGGAGCCACATTTTGCTGCAATTACAGCTGCAAGTCTCTTGGGGTACTGTATGTCTCTATTAGCTTAGCACATCTAGCCACTGGGATTTTTGCCCATTCCTCAAGGCAAAACTACTCCAACTCCTTCAAGTTACAGTAGATGGGTTGCGTTGGTGTACAACAATCTTCAAGTTATGCCACAGAGTCTCAACTGGATTGAGGTCTGGGCTTTGATTAGGCCATTCCAAGACATTTAAATATTTCCCTTTAAACCACTCCAGTGTAGCTTTAACAGTATGTTTAGGGTCATTGTCCTGCTGGAACGTGAACCTTGGTCCCAGTCTCAAACTCTGGCCGACTCAAACAGCTTTTCCTCCAGAATTGCCTTGTATTTAGTGCCATCCATCTTTCCTTCAGTTCTGACCAGCTTTCCTGTCCCTGTAGATGAAAAGCATCCCCACAGCATGTTGCTGCCACCACCATGCTTCACGGTAGGAATGGTGTTCTCAGGGTGTTGGGTTTGCGCCACACATGGCATTTCCCATGATGGGCAAAAAGATCAATTTTAGTCTCATTTGACCACAGAATCTTCTTCCATGTGTTTGGGGAGTCTGCCACATGCTGTTGGGCAAACTCCAAACGTGTTTTCTTAAGCAATGACTTTTTTCTGGCCACTCTTCCATAAAGCCCCGCTCTGTGGAGTGTACGGCTTAAAGTGGTCCTATGGACAGATACTCCCATCTCCTCTGTGGATCTTTGCAGCTCCTTCAGTGTTATCTTTGGTGTCTTTGTTGCATCTCTGATTGGAGACCTGTTTGGAGGCTCCTTGGTTTTCATGTTGCTTGCTTAGTGTTGCAGAGTCAGGGTCCTTCCAGAACAGGTTGATTTATATAGATATCATGTGACAGATCACGTGACACTTTGATTGCACACAAGTTGATCTTAATCAAATAATTATGTGATTTATGAAGTGAATTGGGGCGGCATGGTGGTGTAGTGGTTAGCGTTGTCACCTCACAGCAAGAAGGTCCGGGTTCGAGCCCCGTGGCCGGCAAGGGCCTTTCTGTGCGGAGTTTGCATGTTCTCCCCGTGTCCGTGTGGGTTTCCTCCGGGTGCTCCGGTTTCCCCCACAGTCCAAAGACATGCAGGTTAGGTTAACTGGTGGCTCTAAATTGACCATATGTGTGAATGTGAGTGTGAATGGTTGTCTGTGTCTATGTGTCAGCCCTGTGATGACCTGGCGACTTGTCCAGGGTGTACCCTGCCTTTCGCCTATAGTCAGCTGGGATAGGCTCCAGCTTGCCTGCGACCCTGTAGAACAGGATAAAGCGGCTAGAGATGATGAGATGAGATGAGATGAGAAGTGAATTGGTTGGACCAGCTCTTATTTAGGGGTTTCATACGAAAGGGGGTGAATACCTATGTACACTCCAGATTTCTGTTTTTTTTCCATCTTAATTATTGTTTGTGTCACAATAAATGAACAATTTTCACCTTTAAAGTGGTAGGCATGTTGTGTAAATCAACTGGTACTAACCCTCCAAAAATCCATTTTAATTCCAGCTTGTAATGCGACAAAACAGGACAAACACCAAGGGGGATGAATAGAAGACACTGTAACTATAAATAAAGGAAAAGCCAAACTAAAAGTCTCAGCAAATATATTCTCAATTGCTCTCCTCCAATGTGTTGGTTGCATTCAACTTTTACTCAAGTTCTGGCACAATGGTGAGAGTGTTTCTACCGTCTTCACAGCGGAAATCTGGCAGAGCCACATCCTGCAGTGGAATCTCCTTCAGGAAAGCAGGGCGCTGACAACGTGGGTTGCCGGTGACAATCTTGCGAGTCCTCAACCAGTCGCCCAGCCATGCAAGCCGACAGTCGCAGTTAAAGGAGTTGGCCAGCAAGTTCCTGGCACAGGAACAGAAAAGAAATATCAAATGAAATTGCAAAACAGAAAACAGAGTCAGAGATAGGGGGGAAATAAACCATCCTGAAGCCTGTCTCCTTCATGCTAATCAAAACCAGATCTGGTGTTTCAGAGCTGCTTCTCAAGAAATTTAATACCAACTCTAAATTGCTGAAATTGGCAATCTATAAAGAAGCATTTGGTTGGTTTTCTGTGTTCCCCAAGGCCAGGACATTTTGCTTTAAGTGCAAAATAAAGTGAAAATTGTGTTAGAACGTACAGAGTCGAGAGGGTCTGAAGAGTGTCAAAAGCTCCAGGTGAGATGGTGGTCAGCTGGTTGTCATAGAGGGACAGTAGACGAACATTGTACAAGCCAGTGAAGCTGTTGTTATGGATGCAGCTAATACGGTTGTTGCGCAGCATCCTAAAAAAGGGAATCAAACAGTTAAACAATGTAGTGGTAGTACGTTAAAGCTAATAGACTCTCCAAAGCTTATCCAAGTTGTTTTTTTTATCAATTTAATGATGAAGACTAACATAATATCCAAAAAGAAAATGGTAGCACTTCATTACTGTTCTTTTTTTTTTTACATTATGTTAGTCTTCATCATTAAATTGATTTAAAAAAAAAAAAGACCGGCAATGAAGCACTACCATTTTCTTTTAAATTTATTCTTATGTAATAGCCAAACAAACATCGTAACTTAGGCCTATATTTTACGCTTATGTCTTCCTCCTCCTCATATACTCATAACTCACAGCATCCGGAGCCCCTCCAGACCCCGGAACATGCCACTGCGCACAGAATCCAGTTGATTTGCGGTTAAGTGAAGCTCCGAGACAGATGACGCGCCCTCAAACGCACCATCTTCAATCTCAGCAATCTTATTGTTGCTGAGATTTCTGCAAAACAAATAGCAATGTCAAAGAAACCAAAGTTTGCCATGGTAAGTTTGAAACACATGTCTGAATTTGTGTTTGGGTTTGTTCTTACATTTTCTTCAGCTGTGTTAGAGACTTGAATGCACCATTAGCTTCCAGAGAAGTGATTTCATTGTTGTTCAGACGACTTCAGAGACACCAAGGTGAAGCAAAGTTAAAAAAAAAAAAGACACATAATGGCGGTTAAAGGCAAATAGACCTGCTAGCCCTGTTAAAACAATCAGTCCTGTTGGCATGCTGGCAAGGCAAAATTCATGCAAATCAGAGTTCCTTCTAAATAAAGATGAGTGGGTAAACTTTCATCAGTAATGACTGGAGAAAACCACTTCCTAAACTGAGGCAGTGGGTTTTGCCACTTGAGATTCATCATCTACAGGAAAGAGAATTGGACTTTGTCGTCATACAGGAGCTTCAGGAAATGAAATTGTAATCTTGGTGTGCATGCAATGGGAAGGTCTACTCAAGGAGAATATAATGTTTTTTTTTCCTCCCACTTGTGCACATGAGACTGCAAGGTACTATAATTAGTAAATGTAGAAAAGTATTCAATACTATAATTGCCATACCATACTTCCTGTGGTTATGGAGAATCAATATCTACAACATGTTAAACCTCTGTTTCTCTATATTAATAGTCTAACCGTGATGGCAGAGTACAAGGCAAAACAAATTAAATTAATATTACTGAAATTTGCAGTGAAATTTAATCATTTTGTAAAAATAACCTGTCTACTGTGGTGTACTATGGAATTTTTATCTATTTTTTTGTTGAAACTAGTCTAGCTCTGCCTGTATAATCCACATGATTTTCCCATTTGGCCAGTTGTTAGTGAAGATGAATAACCCTGATTTAGGGCTTCCGGTCATGCAAAAATGCTTACAGCTCAGTAGTGGAGGCTGGGATGTGTTCAGGGATCTTGGTGAGGCGCAGATTGGAGCAGTCTACAACGTTGGATTCACAGCGGCATTTGGCTGGACAGACGGGTTCATTGTTGCATTCGTTGTTCAACCTGGTGTCCTCCGTGCCTGAAAGAACACAGATGAAAAATATTCACATCAAAAGAGCTTGTGAACATTATTCTCTTCACCTCCCTTAGGTTTTATGAAATGCATGGTCTCTCCAATCTTTGGACAAGCCTTAGTCTTCACACATTAAATCATTATACCAGCAAATTCATTCAAATGTTTTCTCCTCAGCTCATCAAGTCTTTGGTTGCTTGCAGTGAATCATGTGTCAGATCCTAACTCAGCGTCAGCCGATGTGTTTCCCAGTCAAGGTTTCCTGCTGCTTTTTTGTGGTGTGAAACGGCAGCCATTTGGCTCTTGCAGATCTATGTGGGAATTGTTTTGCCAGAAATATAGTGACTGCGCAATCAAAGCACTTCAGTGGAAGCTTGGAGAGCTGAGATTTTTTCAGAGCAAGAGGATCATTTTTCACCTGAAGGCAATAGGTGGGATTGCAACTGTGGGACCCAACCGGACTTATGGGACCCAACAAAAAAGTTGTTGGAGCACGTGCATTTGTATTTGAGTAGTTGGTTAAATATGTAGCTCATGTGACAAAGACTGTGCTCAGGAGAGCACAAGGAACCAAATTATCACTTTGGTTCCCTGTCCAAAGGGATAATCATATTATCAGTTTTCCTTTGCCTAATCAGATACCACCATTCTTGCCAGAGCAGTTGGGGATTAGGCTCCTTGCTCAAGGGCACTTCAGCCAGTCCTGTTAATCCAGGGAATTGAACCAGCAACCTTTTGATCCCAAAGCTGTTTCTCTAACCATTAGACCATGGCTTCCCCAAATATTTTGTGTCTACCAAATGGTTATATGATGTGTACAATGTGTGTGTTGGAGTGTCTGTGCTTGTCACTCTCGCTCTTAGCCACAACACTGGCTAGTAGCAATGCTGTGAACTGTGGAGCTGAGTGTGTAAGCCTTCACCGCCAGTTATAGCCTCTCATACAGTAAGACCTATGTGCCCCAGATATGGGATTCTCCCCAAGGTGGTAGATGGTAACTGGGTACCCTGCAGACCCAGGTAGAAGCACAAGGTCTCAGAGGTGACTAGGGCCCTAGATGCATGGCACTCATGGCCCACCGGTGTGTGGATATTCCCTGATGCCTGCAAACCTCGTCCCCAGCTATGGGTCAAATAGCGCCACTGCTTTGTGGATGGCTTTGATTAGCCAAAGGCTATGGGAGAACACCCAGAACAAAATCCGGGTAGATGCAACTCGTTAGCAGGGTAAATGCAATCACCTATAGGAAGGACAACCCAGAGAGAAAACCTGGTCTACTGGAGGGGAGGTTGGGTGCAGGGTTAATAGCCCTGTCCTGTAAAAACAAAATGTTACAGAAACCAAGAAATGCTGACATAGATGAAACCCAGAATAGGCGTACTGCTGAGGTAACCAACATGACAAATTTGGGTGAAAGCCGAAGGGAAGCCCAAAAGCCGATAGGTTCAGAGCTAGAGGCAGGCCCAAAATGACATGGACAACGGAACAACGGAAAGAGAGAGGAACCATCAAGGATGGCCTAGTTGGAATGCGGCCAGGACTGCAGCACAAGACAGAAGGGGTTGGTCAGCCAGCATGGAGGCCTTATGTGACTTATGGTATGGAGAGACTTAAGGTTAAGATTTGGGAATCCTTACGTTTTGTGGGGTTGTTTGCATGGTTTAAATTACGAACTTGTCTCTGTTTTGGTAAAGAGAACCAAGTTTGTCAGAAAATATAGTAGGTATAACAGTGGGAGCAGGCTGGAGTGGTCAACTCTTTCACAAGTGTGGGATTGGGGGGGGGGGGGGGGGGGTGCAGCATGCACCTTTAATACATGTAAGCCATAAAGTTCACAGGGCCACCAGCAAACTGGTCCTTTCTCTCACCATTTGTGACTCACCAAGAATAGACTTAATGTGCCAAGGTGCTTGAACACAGTTATATAATAGGCCTGAAATAATTAAGCACACAGATTCCACTTGAAGCCTCTTATAGTGAAAGCTTTGTGGGCTTTGGTTGGATGGTGCACTATTGTTGCTCTTGCTGTGGCTGAGGGTAGCTGTTAACGAGCCGAAGTGCTCCTGGCTACAGCGTGTGGGAGAAAAAGCCCCATTGTCACTCACCACAGACAAATCCATCTGATGAAAAGTTAAAAGCTAATTTGTTGTTCAACCAAAATCCTGAAATGGAGCAACCCACTAAAATTCCGTTCAAAGACATTTTTTAAAGGGAACAGAACAGATCTGG
Source organism: Neoarius graeffei (assembly GCF_027579695.1). Classification (NCBI taxonomy): domain Eukaryota; kingdom Metazoa; phylum Chordata; class Actinopteri; order Siluriformes; family Ariidae; genus Neoarius; species Neoarius graeffei. Next base: position 48,000,352 of record NC_083571.1, on the reverse strand, counting down.
AACAAATTAGAGATAAGTGAATAAAGCTTTGGGAACATAACAGCAGTTCAATTATTTCTAGTGCCCCCCAAAAAGCCGTCTGTTTGACATTTAATGCACAAAATGATTAACTCTCAGATGAGGAGAGAGTGCGCTGTCACATTTCTGTTCAAAAACCTCACTCTGAAACCATGCTCAGACCAAATCAGGAAGTTTAGAGACACTAATGATCTGCATTAGTGACTGTTTTGGATGTGACTGGTGGAAACAGCATTTCCTGGTAGGATAATGACAAATGAGTTAAACAGGAAACAATAAAGTTGGCTGAGCTCTTTGATTTTTTTTCTCTATTTTTCCAAGGGTAATGAAGATGGGTGGCAAATTCCTGTGTTCATCACTGGTGTTTTGAGCTCCAATTAAGACCGCATGTTCGCTGAAGATTTCGAGTGACTCACAGAGACAAGCATCTACAGCACAGATAATTTTAGTTTTCCTGGGGCTGTTTAGCTTGTAGAACTTTTGGGGTGGCAACGAGTCAGAGGAAGAGAAAGGGAGAGAGGAAAGTGAAACAGGGAGTTGAGATACTACTGATTTAGGTATTTTATGGCTTTTGGTTGAGCAACATAAAGCCTCAGGTGCTTTGTCTTATGACATAAGATTTCCTATTATTCATCTCATAAAAGAATGTTCTTCAGGACAGAGTTGGACCACATTCAGTTTTTTATTATTTTCTGAGGAAGATAGATAATGCATGAATCAAGTATCTCTTTGATCTTTCCACTGCTTAAATTTCCATTAAAGCCTTCTGCCAAAGTCAGCTTTTCATTTTATTTGCATGACTGCTCCTCATAAAATTATTTTCATGGAATACGTTCTGGTGAGAGGATCCGGAAACATATCCAGATATGAATCTCTAGTACCCCCCTTTTTTTTAAATGCCCCTCTGCCCTCATTGCAACATACTGTGATATGTACATAGGTGTTTCTTTTCTGAATGAATGCATACAAAGCAATGTGATGCAGAAGCATATGAAAGACAGAAGGCGAGACAGAAAATGACAAAGCCAAAGAGAAGAGAAAGCAATGTTGAAGCCCACTCACCTGGAATGGAGTACTGCTCTTTGGCTGTGATGGAGAAAGAAGGAGAAAGCAATGACATCAGTAAGGTACAGCTAAAAATGGATGCATTAGACCCAGGCAAAGGCAGGTGCTGGATTTTGAATTCAATTTGTCATTTTATTTTATTTTCTCTTCTTTTTTTAACCCATCAAACAGTAATCCTACAACAGGATTAATTGATACAAAAAAAAATCATTACTGCTTTCACCTAGTAAGCAGCTTTATGTTGTGTTTTGTACTAACACTGTAGTTAAGAAATTAATGACATCAAAAGCCAACTAAGTAAATCCAAGAGAAGCTAATTGTGTAATCTACAGGCTTCTGTGAATAGCAAGGGCAGGTCCGAGGATGTCTGCTCCCTAAATAAGAGCATGTTTGGCAGCTGTTTGACTCTGAGACCGCATTTACAGGGATGGGCCCATTCAGACAGGATTAGACAGTTGTTAGAAAAACCACTGGGGAAATACGTGCCAGGCTGCTAAGCTCTGACACTCATGCGTTTCCAAGATGCTAAGGCCAAAAGGAAGGCAGCAGGAACTTGTGTTTACACACAAGTTTGGGTGTGAAGCTTAATGCGTTAAACTGAATACTTGAGGAAATCAACGTCTGAAATTAGAAACACTTTGTATTATTGTGCAAATAAAGCCAAGAACGATTGAAAGAAAAACATACCCTTATACTTCAAGTTCATCTCATTATCTGTAGCCGCTTTATCCTGTTCTACAGGGTCGCAGGCAAGCTGGAGCCTATCCCAGCTGACTACGGGCAAAAGGCGGGGCCCTGGACAAGTTGCCAGGTCATCACAGGGCTGACACATAGACAACCATTCACACTCACACCTACGGTCAATTTAGAGTCACCAGTTACCCTAACCTGCATGTCTTTGGACTGTGGGGGAAACCGGAGCACCCGGAGGAAACCCATGCGGACACGGGGAGAACATGCAAACTCCACACATAAAGGTCCTCACCGGCCACGGGGCTTGAACCCAGACCTTCTTGCTGTGAGGCGACAGCACTAACCACTACACCACCATGCCGCCCTCAAGTTCATTTTATTAAGTATATTTAAGGAAAGTTAAAGTATATTTCCTTAAGTACACTTTTGTGTACCAAGTATACTGATATCAGTGTACTTACAGTAGACTTTACTTATCGTAAACTAATCTAATACTTCTTGGGACTAAATTGGCCCACTTTTAGTTTATAAAAAGTATACTTTAAGTCTAAGACAAGTAAACTCTGAGTATACAACTAGTATTTTTTATTTTGTACTGCAAGTACAACCCCGATTCCAAAAAAGTTGGGACAAAGTACAAACTGTAAATAAAAACGGAATGCAATAATATACAAATCTCAAAAACTGATATTGTATTCACAATAGAACATAGACAACATATCAAATGTCGAAAGTGAGACATTTTGAAATTTCATGCCAAATATTGGCTCATTTGAAATTTCATGACAGCAACACATCTCAAAAAAGTTGGGACAGGGGCAATAATGCCGCTTTTCCACTACAAACGCGGCTGAGTTGGGCTGAGCCGTGCTGAGTCGGGCTGAGCGGGGCTATTGGAGTTGCATTTCGACTACCACCGCGCTGAACCGTGCTGGCTGGAAGTGGGTGGACACATTGGGTGGAGTTAGCGAAAGTGGGTGGACGTCACGTGATGTCGTTAAGCGGCGCAAACAGTGACATCAGTGACCTTTTAAGCGGTAGTCTCACGACCCGGATAGTAAACAATAAACATGGAGGACATGGAGTTGTTAGTGTTGCTGGTCTTGGTGCTGTGGCTTGTTGTCACCGACAACGCCAACAGATACTGGCAAGAGCGTATAGATGAGGCGAGGCGCATAAGGCTCCAGAAATTCTCGTAATTCTTCTTCTTCCAGGTTTACGGTGTTTACAGATCCCAGCGTGCTCGCGGGGCGTGTGTGGGCATGTGAGGACACTCCTCCTCACCAATCAGTGCACAGGGGAGTGTCTGCTCACGCCCCCAGCCTCACTCAGCTTGGTTTGGCTCGCTTCAGCCCTACTCCAAAACCGTGCGAGTTTTGGGTGCTAAGCAGGGCTGAAGCGAGCTGAGTCGTGCTGTTTTGAGATAGTCGAAACGCGAGCCGTGTCGGGCTGAAGTGAGCTGAAGCGAGCTGAAGTGAGCTGAAAAAGGGTAGTGGAAAAGGGCCATATGAGGCTGGAAAAGTTAAAGGTACAAAAAAGGAACAGCTGGAGGACCAAATTGCAACTCATTAGGTCAATTGGCAATAGGTCATTAACATGACTGGGTATAAAAAGAACATCTTGGAGTGGCAGCGGCTCTCAGAAGTAAAGATGGGAAGAGGATCACCAATCCCCCTAATTCTGCGCCAACAAATAGTGGAGCAGTATCAGAAAGGAGTTCAACAGTGTAAAATTGCAAAGAGTTTGAACATATCATCATCTACAGTGCATAATATCATCAAAAGATTCAGAGAATCTGGAAGAATCTCTGTGCATAAGGGTCAAGGCCGGAAAACCATACTGGGTGCCCGTGATCTTTGGGCCCTTAGACAGCACTGCATCAGGCATGCTTCTGTATTTGAAATCACAAAATGGGCTCAGGAATATTTCCAGAGAACATCATCTGTGAACACAATTCACCGTGCCATCCGCCGTTGCCAGCTAAAACTTTATCGTTCAAAGAAGAAGCCGTATCTAAACATGATCCAGAAGCGCAGACGTCTTCTCTGGGCCAAGGCTCATTTAGAATGGACTGTGGCAAAGTGGAAAACTGTTCTGTGGTCAGACAAATCAAAATTTGAAGTTCTTTATGGAAATCAGGGACGCCATGTCATTCGGACTAAGGAGGAGAAGGACGACCCAAGTTGTTATCAGTGCTCAGTTCAGAAGCCTGCATCTCTGATGGTATGGGGTTGCATTAGTGTGTGTGGCATGGGCAGCTTACACATCTGGAAAGACACCATCAATGCTGAAAGGTATATCCAGGTTCTAGAGCAACATATGCTTCCATCCAGACGACGTCTCTTTCAGGGAAGACCTTGCATTTTCCAACATGACAATGCCAAACCACATACTGCATCAATTACAGCATCATGGCTGCGTAGAAGAAGGGTCCGGGTACTGAACTGGCCAGCCTGCAGTCCAGATCTTTCACCCATAGAAAACACTTGGCGCATCATAAAACGGAAGATACGACAAAAAAGACCTAAGACAGTTGAGCAACTAGAATCCTACATTAGACAAGAATGGGTTAGCATTCCTATCCCTAAACTTGAGCAACTTGTCTCCTCAGTCCCCAGACGTTTACAGACTGTTGTAAAGAGAAAAGGGGATGTCTCACAGTGGTAAACATGGCCTTGTCCCAACTTTTTTGAGATGTATTGTTGTCATGAAATTTAAAAATCACCTAATTTTTCTCTTTAAATGATACATTTTCTCAGTTTAAACATTTGACATGTCATCTATGTTCTATTCTGAATAAAATATGGAATTTTGAAACTTCCACATCATTGCATTCCGTTTTTATTTACAATTTGTACTTTGTCCCAACTTTTTTGGAATCGGGGTTGTATATCACAAGTAAACTTATATACTAATAGTTGACTAGTTCTATACTTGTAGTCCACTCTTTAGTTGACAAAACCATACTTCATAGTATACTGGAAATATACTACGAGTTGACTTGTTTTATACTTCTAGTCCACTTTTTAGTTTACTAAAGTATACTTTGTAGTATACTGGAAATATACTATTGGTTTACTCGTTACACACTTCTAGTCCACTTTTCAGTTTATAAAAGTATGTGTTATAGCATATTGGAAATATACTATTAGTTACTGGTTATATAAATCGAGTCCACTTTTTAGTTTTGAAGTAAACTACAATTACCCTTCTAAGTATACTATTAGTTTTCTCGCCCTAACCCTTACCTCGTACACACTACCAGTAGACAACTTAAGTGTTTTGTACTTTAAGGTACAATGAAGTTATAAAGGTAAGAATTCACAAAATAACAACAGATACTCAGGATTAAGAACATTCATTTTCTTTAAAATTCTAAATTTACTATAGGGCAAGTGCACTTAAACATAAGGCACAAATATTTTAATACTTTATTACACTTTTGTGAAGTATATCTTGATCAAAAGTTTAAGTATAAGTTTAATATACTTAGACTTTTCTATATACTTTTCAGTATAAGCTAAGTATATTTATGTATAACTTTATTAAGTATATCTCTGATAAGTAAATAAAAAGTAAACTGAAAGCATACTCTCTTATTTTTAGTTTAAAAGAAGTATACTAGAAGCACACTTGAATAAACTTCTTTTTTGTAGGGGTAAGAATGAATCTGCTTTGTATAGATCCCTGTCCATAAATTCTTCTTCCACTGAGTGGGTAGATTCATTTTCTTCACTAGCAAAGAGCACATTGATTAGTTGGTGAGCAGTTTAGTACTTTGTTTTAGTTTAGCAGTGACAGCACCCCCATGGAATGCATGATAAAGTGACCTGGGAAGATGGTGGAAATGTATATGACAAGCAGCATGACTGGCAAGAATGGGTAAAAGAAAGCAACAGCTCACCAGAACAGCGAAACTTCTTGCTCTTAATCTGGCCAATGCGCTTGTTAGCAAGGCGGCGTGGGCTAGCACACCGGGCTCCACTCGTCTCGATCGGGTTGGCACGGAGATAGTCAGCTAGCCACTTGAGGTTACAGTCACAGATAAATGGGTTCTGGGCCAGATGACTGTTGTAATAAAAAAAAAAAAAAGAGAGAGAGAGAGAAAACATTGGAATGTAGACAAGCACACTGCCTGTACAACACTGCAAATCGTTATACATTTGTACCCAATTTTTAAAAGCAATCTTCAACAAGACCAGAGCTATATTCTTCTCTTAAAAGTAATGAATGTTATCAAAGGCGATTGTGCTGAAAGGATTTCACATTTGTCTTTCCATATTAAAGCTTTATCACTGGCTTGGTTTGGATATTGCCATAGCAAAGGTTTTCAGTCATTCTCTGCAACCATTAAACTATCCAATATCTCTATTTACTACAGCCAGTTATCTCCAAGTATGTCCTGCGGTGACTAGGGACTGTTTCAGCTTTAATGTAATCCGATAACACTGTTCCAGTAACTGTTAAACCTTTTTTTGTTCCCTGCATGCTGTCCAAGAGTTGAATGAGAGAGTACACAGTAGCTTGAAGTGCTGGAGTGCTAGACATGCAGCAACCATAGCTGTGGTCATATGAGCTGTGTGTCTAAATCTAGAACAATGCAGCCAGTGGACAACGGGGGGCCAGAGCTTATCTTATAGTGGTTGCTCACAATTCAGTCTAAATATAATAACCATTTTGGCTTTTTTTTTCTTCTAAATGTCACCCGGTATGCTTTACTGATTTTAGAGACATATGTTGGGAAGGAGACAAGAAAACGTTAAGAAAAAAAGATGTCTTGGTCTTGCATGCCATGTCTGTGTACACACGCAGTTCAATTGCAACACTTCTTTGACTGATTGCTCAGCTAGCAGTAGTGTAGAAGTGTAACCACGAAAAAATGGCAAAGAACATATAAAACTTTGACATCATTTCAAAGTGTGTGGGCTGGAGGGTATTGTTTTTCATATTCTATGGTTTATGGAGCAGTTAGGGAACCTGTCTATATTACCATAGAGATCATTGTTTTTTAGTCCCCCTAAGATAAAATTACCAGTATGAATGATTGATGATTTCCTCTTTACCAATGCTGTACTATGAGATAAGGTAACCGGTGTAAACAAAATATGTGACTACATGTATTAAGGTAGCAATGGAGCAGAAGGATGAGAAAAGGGCGCTTGAGCTAGTTGGACAAAAATATTGTATGCCTTTGCTTGTGGGAGTTAGAATGGCCAAGAGACAGAAATGTTTGTGGTTTGTGACGCCTACAAAAGGACACATCAGATGATAGAGTAAAGAATGGGAAGAACGAATGGTCGGGAGGCACTTACAGTGTCTGAATGGCACGTAGTGAGGAAAAGGTACCCTTGGCTAAAGTTTGGATCTTATTGTCATAGAGAGACAGCAGGGAAAGATTCTGCAAGTCTTGGAACGCGTTAGCACGGACGCAGTGTATCTTATTGGCATTCAGTAGTCTGGGGAGAAGAGAGGAAACAAGACATGTAGAGAGAGAAAAACACACTCATGAGAGCAAGTCAAACAAAATACAGTTCTACTCTTGTACAATCCTGAATCAAGCCACATCGAGGCAGATTGCAGGATCCTCTATGGTTATCACCTCGACCAGGATTATGGTATTTATATAAGGACACCAAGGTTTTGTCAAACTTACAGCAGCTGGAGGGCATAGAGCCCGTCGAACACGCCTTTCGGTAACTCTGTGATCTTATTCCCATACAGCACCCTGTAGGTCAAAGAAAGCAGTATTTGCAGTAAATCGAACAGATTGATACATATGGTACTGATATTTCAAGCAAGTCTAACTGGTTTAAGCTGTCAAGCTGAGATGCTTGGAGAGGCTCTTGATGAGTTCAGATGTTTACTCTGAAAAAGCCGATCTAGCTGCACGTGATTCGGCGTCGTTTGGTTAAATTTAACACAAACATTTTGACAAACAACACACACTTACAGAGAGTTGAGTGAACGCAGGCCTTGGAAGGCATCAGGAGCAATCTCAGATATTTGGTTGTTGCTGAGGTCTCTGGGAACACGGCAAAACATAGGGTAATAAGAGAGAAAGAATTGCAGAGAATGAGGAAAAACAAAGAAAGAGTAACTGACTCGGACACTTGACAATTGCTCTGACCCTGTGCACCCATTCTCTAGCACCACTGAAACATCTCTACTCAATCTGATCAGACTTCTGCTGACAGGCAAGGGGCATTTTTGGGGCACCCAGTCTGCACTCATTTACGTGGCTGCCCACAGAAAGCTGTGCCTGGGTTGGCTGAGGATGCATTTGCCCAAGGCATGGTTTCTGGCTGGCTCAGCCTGTCTGCCCGATGCTGGAGTGATGAGGTGAGATATTACAAAGGCGCAGGGCTTTCCCCTCATACTGGAATGCAGTTGAACAAACTCCACAGGTTCATGGCCCTCTGTCAAAACCACAGTGGGCATTCTTTGCACTGTGAGCTTCCTAGACGAGGCAGGGCTGCCGAGTGTTTTCTAACTGTGCTTCAGAAGGCAAGAAAGCACGCATGATTGCTCCAGTTTTGTCAATCCGTGTTGTGAAATAGTGCAAGAGGCTGTCCTCTCAATGAACATTTAGCTAATGACTCCAACACAACTCGGCAGAATGTGTTTAAATCAACTGCAGACATGTGGTAGTCAATCTTTCAGCCAAATATCTGCTTTTCACGTCGATGATGTACTGTGGTTCCTCCCAGGCACTTAAATTGATATGATCTGAAGTACATCAGGAGTTTGCTTCCAGCCAGAAGTCTGAAGTCTGATTTCCTGTACGTTGTGGAGGGTGAATATGTCCTTGATCTAGCCAAACACTTCCCAGATAGTCATTTTAGTCAGAGATGGCCTGAATCTGAGATACAAATAGGTTTCTACAATGTGACAAAACAAGTTGACCATAACTGTGATGCACATGAAGTCGGCAGACAACTCTAAAACTGGGTTGTGGTTTGTATCAACAGGAATGTTGAGGAATAAACTTTTTCTTTACCACCCTTCCATTAGTGGATTACTTGGACTCTTCCAGGCTGGTGAAAACTTGTGATGGCAAGTGGGACAGCTGAAAAAGCAGACAGGATAAAGGGAGGGAAATGTGAGAGTGTTATTTTTACACAGATTAAGCAGTGCCATGACTCGTTTGGTTACTGGGCCAATGCATCACTGAAGGACAAGTGCGCGGTCTCTGAAATAGAAAAAAGAAATTCTTCTTCCCACGACTGCTATTTGAGGGCCAAAACTAGGGAAAAGCCAAGGTTTTTGTGGATGTGGCTGCTGCTTCAGGTCATTCAGGCCATCGAGTCTAGAGTCTTCCATCTGGGATGCTTGTCTTCCCATGGACGGTAATCCATCTGGGCACATGTTACAGTGAGCTAAGCATGAACTGTTGTAACTCGTTAACTGTAATTGGAGAAAAATGGTTCATAAATATGCAAAATTCAACCTAATGCCACTTTGTTTTGCCAGACTTATAAAATGGCCTTGAAGAGTCCTGTACCCTTCCAGACCGATTGACTGACACATTATTGTTGAAGTTTGCAAGTATGGGAGTGCTTGGGCCTTCTTTATAGTAGGTGGTGATACAGATCCTGGGGCAGCAATCTATCAGTAAACTCAAGAGTGTTAAGAAACATAGCTTGTCCTTTCCCCCCCCCCCCCATATTTTGACCAATCTTGCTTCATGAGCTATGATTATTCACTGTGATAGAGCTGACTACTAGTGATAGGGTTTTTAGTTTTTAGTCCACTTTACAGAAATTAGACATTTTGGACATTACCTTACAAGCATTTAGCAAATGCTCTTATCCAGAGTGACATACAATATACCCAGAGCAGTCTGGGGAGCAGTTGGAGGTTAGGTGCCTTGCTCAAGGGTACTTCAGCCATTCCTGCTGGTCCACGGAATCAAACCGGCGACCTTTTGATCCCAAAGTTTCTTCTCTAACCATTAGGCCATGACTTCCCCACAATGTAGACAAATATCAACAAAGGATTGACTGGAAGATGGATGTGTTTCGAAATTATGCCTCTCCATTTTCATTGTTTTGCTCTAGAATTAGACTTCTCAAGTGTCCTTAAGCGTCAATCCTAACACGGGAACAGGATTTGACAGAATAGAGGTGACATCCAGAATGACAAATGTGCATTATTTATATAATAGTACTGATGAACGTTAAGTTATAAGTTGTCTGATTCTGTGTTCTTGAGTTTTCTTTCTTTCTATGTTTGATGTTTGCTTTTGCTTCTGTCTTTTGTTTTATTATTGTCCACTGGTTGCTGGTTGTGGCAGAGCTCCAGACCCAAGCTTGCCTGGCGGATTTCCCCTGGCCTCCCTTAGTCTTCCAAGTGCTTTCTAGTGCACGTCCACTAACAGTTACATGACTGTTGCTCTGGTTGTTGGCATGGAAGTTTGTTCCGACCCTTTAGCTGGACGCTTGCACTGTTTGGGGTTATCTTTGAGTGATCTTGGGGCTTCTCAGCCATCAGTGCTGTGATGTATTGATGTTCGATCAGAGGAACAGCATTTGATGGATTTTGTTCATTCATTACTGTTTTGTGTCTTAGTGTGTTTCTTATTCCAAACATTTTGTAATGCAAACTTGGGTATAAAAAGACACTGTATCAATTAAACGTAAAGCATAATGCTAATACCCCTGACAGTGATTAGGATTTCCTTAAACTAGAGGATCATCTAAAACCTTGTACCATTGACAGTTGCAGGAAAAATGCTGTGCACTTAACAATGGTGAAGCAAAACTAGGCTTGTCTCATCTTGTTGTCATTTTTATTTTGACTATGCTATTGAAGTACCATATGCCTTCCAAGAGAGTGACGCTCCTTTTATTTGTCCGTGACAGTGATGGGCAAATGTCGAAAAAGAAATATTCTGTGTGGAAGCCCACTTACTTTTGTGTCCAATTTTGAAAATTCAAGTTAATATAATACGCTAAATTATTAACTTCCTGTCATTTTTTATTATTTTCAGTGCTGTTGGGTCAATAAACTCACATTCTGCGCAGCTTCTTGTAAGGCGAAAACGCTCCTGGTGGGACGGACCTGATGCCATTCTGTTCTAGTCGTCTGTGGAAGAAGGGAAAAAAAGAAGGGAGAGAAGAAGAGAGGGACATTATTGGAAGTCAGAAAACCAGACAACAAAGAACACCATGGCAACAAAGCTCATTAACATGCAGCCGCTTGGCCCGATTGCATAATGGTCAGGTGCTTCTTGTTATCCCGGCCTCAACTGGATCATATTTACATAATAACAAGTTATTGTGCCAGTGACAATGAAAATGAAAATCATAGAAACGGTTGAAATAAGGGAAGGCAATTTGCATTTCCATTTGACATTATTGGCCTCGGGTCTCTTTCTTTGGGCCAGCTCACACAGTTTCTGAATGCATTTGATCCAGAAGAACCTCAAGATCCGCAAGAACTTCACTGATTCATATTTCAGATCTACTTATACTGAATAAAAATCAGTAGGGCTAGTTAGCAAAAGGCTCTATTTCCATTCTAAGGCCAACTGTTGGTCTGCCAGCCCACGACTAGCTTCTTACTGGAGAGTATCTACAACTTCATATGGTGCCGTTTCTTTAATTAATCACAATTTTGTTTGTTGGTAACTTCATTTTGTCTGTCCAGATCTGTTGGGGTGTGTTCTTAGTATACGATGGCAGGAACGGTATTATGGCCATGCATCAAGAGCAGCATTATTAAGTGCAAGGGTTAAATGGCTAAAAGAACTCAACCTCAGCTTTATAATCCCAATGTACCACTGGAGAAACTTGCCAAATGAGCACCTGACGGCTGTTCACCCCACCCATAAGAACTGCCATCAAATGTTCCTCTTCTTCCTTCCAACTCAATTCAGGAAAAAAAAAAAGCTAAAAGAGAAATGAAAACGCAAAAGGTAGGCACTGATCAAGGTGAGTAAAAGGAAATGCTATGTGACTGACAGAGATTAGTTTCAGTGTTACTGAAATAGGGACCCTGAGCAAATTCGAGTCTCAGGCATCTGAGATTCCTCAAACCACTTCACTGCTGGCATCATTAAAAAACCACAAGTTGTTCTGGCCTCTTTTTACATCGCAGGCAGCCATTAGGAGAGTTAGTATTAAGCCACACACAATCAGTTCTCGCCATTAATCTTGCTGAGTCTCAAGTCCAGAGCCTGTCTCTACGGCTTTAGCTCTGTGCACCTGCGTTTGTGTCATTATAGATAATGTCCTGCCGCAATGTCTATGTACAGTATCGTGATTATGCACATATTCTATATGTCTTTCTGTGACACAAAATGTCTCATGTATGTATCTGGCTGTCGATGTACTGATTTACCGATGTCCTCTTTTACTTAATTTATGTCACCGGCTGACTATGCCTATGTGCAGTGTGTGTAATGACAAGTCAGAGAGTGCCAAAGGCTCAAATACAGACTGTTTAACTGTTATTAATCGCATGTGTGGTGATCCCTTTGCGGGATCTTTACAAATGGGACTGCTCTAATCAGCGTCAGCTGTGCTGGAAAAAGTCCGGGAATGCAATAAAGGTTTAATTCTCTTGTGTTTTGAGAGTCCCATTAGTGGCTATGCATGCTAGTCTGAGGGTTTGGTTTTTTTTCTGTTTTTTTTTTTAACTTAAGAAGCTTTTGCTTCTTAATGACCACACATTTCACCTCTGCCACGAGGCATAAGCCTTGATCCCCCCCTAAGCCTTATTAAAAGGGGCAATTTTAAAAGCTGTGAAGTGACCTAGACCATCAATGCAGACAAAACTTGCATACATAAGCTTGATTGTTGAATGCTTCCACCATAGAAGCACTTCTTTGCTCATGAATAAGTGAACTGTGGTTTCATTTAAATGTGGGCCTTCAGTGAAGATTGGAGATCACTGATAGTTTTTAATGGAATAACAGTGGCGGCTGTGAAGACTGACTTGCATAATTTTTAATTAAGCGAGATATTCCACTTCAAGGATGCGTTTAGTGAGAAATAATGAAATGTGTATTAAATTGCACTGGCAGCGGCGGTTCCAGACCACAGGACAGAGCTAAGCACATTCCTGTGGTGTTCACGATTTGGACCACTCTTTTCCAGGAATTATATTTTGTTCTTTAGCCTTTACAGACATAAGTGCACATCCATACTAATTTACATTTACTTGTAGACATGTTACACTCGCTTTAGCAAGACTACATTCTCCCAAGATGCTTTACTGTCTATGCGTTTCAAGAACCTTTTACACAGCCTGTTCAAGGTAGGAATTAAAGTCTTTCTCATGCCACAAAGCACATCGGGTGGCGCTGATTTTTGTAGTCCTCGGTCTCTCGCTTATTATATAGCTATGGTTACACTGGGGGCTAGTCCTTTGGTAACTGTGAGAGTTTGACTTCCTACTCACATCTGTATTGTAGCGTGCCTTGCCAGATGGCAGGAGGTACCATTTTTATGATGGTCTTTGGTATGACCTGACTGCAAGTAAAACTTACGATTTTCTGGTCAAGAGGCGGACATGCTAACCACTAGGCCAACTCATGATACTCAAGGTAGGAATTTTACACCTTTATTCTGCCTCACTTTCTGTATCATCTGTGTTGGGGTCGATGTTGTTCCTCCTCTGAGCAAGAACGACTGGTAGAAACAGAGCTGGAATCGATGTCTGTGTAAAAGGGACAGCCGGCATGGTGGGACAGGGGTGTGACATTTTTGACATTGACATTCTCTATTCTGAGACCAGTGCAAATTCAAATGCTTCCATCTATGCCATTTAAGGTCTGCATACCTTTCTGCCTCAAATCACTTCCTTCTCTTTGCTTTCTCCTCCAAAATAATTCTGATCACACAAACATGTTGCTTGCATGAGTCTCTCCACTCCTCTCTTCCTTATTACCTTTCACTTGGATCCACCCCATCACTTTCCCCCAAAAAAAGCCAGCTTGGTTTGTGCTTTAAAGCAGTGTTTCTCAACCACTGGTTAGTGGGCTGAGAAGCACCATCTAGTGGGCCGCAATTTTTTTTTTTCAAGTGGAAGCTAATTTTTAGTAATAGTAGGGTACAATTGCTGGGTTGCACCCAATGTCACATTAAGCTCCGGTCACATTACAGCTCACGATGCTTGGTGATGGGTTATTGATGAAAATGAGACATTTTGGTGGCGATATACACATGAGCTAAAAGTTGTGGTCACACAGCAGGTGAACACTTGACTGTCGTGCCTTTGCGCACTTGAGTCTGGCGCAGCTCGAGCAGCTGCGCATGCTCACAGAGTGCGTTGTGCGCACGCTTGGGACCCAATCGTTATAGGAAACACCTGACACTGATTTGAGCGCAAATCAGCACACATAGATATGGAAGCTGTTTTCACAGAGGCTTTGCGAAGTATTATCATTATCACAGTCAAATTTGTTACTAGTAATGTTTATAACACTGTTTAAAGGGCATATTCTGGACCAATTTCATTTTTTTAAAATATATGAAAGTATGTCCCTTTACACACTCATCCAGAAGGGTAATTTTGCACAAGGCCATCTGTCTACAGCAGAAAAAAATAAAATAAAACACGTCTGGAAAAATCCCAAGGGAGTCTGGAGCCAGAATCGTGACGTTATCTGCGGAAGCGCCAGCAGGCTACGCGAGCTGTTTCAGTGCACAGCCTGTGTAGACCAAGCACTCCCATTTCTCCCTCATTGTCCGGTCTTTTGGAAAATGATGAGTACTAATCCCATCAAGATTGGTGTTGCTACACCCTCCTACGATACATCTGTTAACCATTTTAATAATTACGCGATAACGTTGAAGAAATTTGCAGAAAACCACCAGGTCGTTTTCTCATAAACAAACCAGCGCTGATGTAGGATTCAGAAGGAGGCGTCCCGCAGATGACATCAAGAAAATCAATGTTTGCCGGGAAATCCAAATGCCAAGTTTTTTCAGAGGCGGACCAATTCGCCTCAAATGGCTTGATTTCAACTGAATTTTTCTGGTATTGCACAAGATAAAAAAATTGCAAAAGTTTAATATAAAATAGGAGAATTACATTGATCTTGCTCCTGAATTTACCCGTGATATGCACTTTAAATACTCTGCTTTCGGTTTTGCTTTTGTAAAAAACAACAACAAAAAACCCAACTTGTAAGATGGTTCTGGACACTTACAGTAATGCATTTATGTCTGAGGACTACAGTTGACTTGCTAACTTTAGGACTGCAGTTGTCATGGACAGTTTTGCACTCAAGTTTCCATCAATGAACAGATTATAACTTCAACAAAACAGACTTCATGTTAAAACTATAATGAATTTCCTGGTTACACAGTTGTACTTTGTGACTCCATAGGACACTGTTATAGAAGCGAGTTATTTATAATCACGCCATCTGTTATCACCCAGATGAGGCTGGGTTCCCTTTGGAGTCTGGTTCCTCTCGAAGTTTCTTCCTCATGTCATCTGAGGGAGTTTTTCATTGCCACCATTGCTGCAGGCTTGCTCATTGGGGATAAATTAGGGATAAAATGAGCTCATGTTTAAAGTCTTTAATTCTCTGTAAAGCTGCTTTGCAACAGTGTCTGTTGTTAAAAGTAGCGGCACGGTGGTGAAAGTGGTTAGCACTATCGCCTCACAGCAAGAAGGTTCTGGGTTCGAGCCAGAACCTTCTTGCTCATGTTATCCCCGTGTCTGTGTGGGTTTCCTCCGGGTGCTCTGGTTTCCCCCACGGTTCAAAGACGTGCAGTTAGGTTACCATGGGACGGCCTTGGGCTGAAGTGCCCAAGAGTGGTGGCGCGCAAGTACTCAGCGGCTTTGCTCTCCTATGACAAACTAAATTTCATTGTACATTTGTGCAATGACAATAAAGGCATTCTATTCTATAAAAATAAACTTGACTTAAATATCACGCCTGCTAATAAACACTCTTCCTGCACTTCGATCCATCTACTGCTGTCTATCTTGTAGTGTCCTGATCCCTAGATCTTTAACCCAGCCACATATAAAAAGATGCTCTTCTAGGTTTCCATCTGTTTGTCCGTGTAGAATGATGTCTGCAGCACCAGGTAGTTTGAGATGTCGGGGAACTCAACAGATGGTTAATTTTCCAACTCGGAGGAAATTGCATTGAGTGGTTTCTATATCCACTTCTTTTGAGTGTACTTCTTGGTTTTAATAACTTGCTTGTTTGCTGGACACAAACATGGCAATAAGTTCTTGTGTTAATGGACCAGACTCCACTTTGGGATCATTAATCCCTTTTGACTGAGAATGACCTGCATGCATAGTTTTATGTTGGCTTCTGGCACATCCATACAGTTTTAAATACAATACCTACAATTAGAAACTGTTTAATTGTATTTTTTAAATACAATACCTACAATTAAATTTTTTTTTAATGGGCCTGACAAGTTACAAGTATGAATAGGTGGGCCTCAAAGCAGAAAAGGTTGAGAACCTCTGCTTTAAAGGACACAAACATATTATGTATATTGAGGCTATCCCTTCCTTTAAACATGAATTATTTAACAGAAGTGTTTACTTGTTGCATATGATGCTCAACAACGTTGCTTGTGTTTGAAGAGTGGTATAATTATGCACAGTTAACAAAAGCAACTCAACACTCAGTTCACCCGCCGTTGTTTTTAAGGTAACACCGTATCCTTGAGGTGGCATGGTAGTGTAGTGGTTAGCACTGTTGCCTCACAGCAAGAAGGTTCCGGGTTCGAACCCAGCGGCCGGAGAGGGCCTTTCTGTGCGGAGTTTGCATGTTCTCCCCGTGTCTGTGTGGGTTTCCTCCAGGTGCTCCGGTTTCCCCCACAATCCAAAGACATGCAGTTAGGTTGACGTGGGGTGGCCTTGGGCTGAGGTGCCCTTGAGCAAGGTACCTGACCCCTGACTGCTCCCTGGGATCTCTGGTGTAGCTGCCCACTGCTCTGAGTGTGTGTGTTCACTGCTTCAGATGGGTTAAATGCAGAGGATGAATTTCACTGTGCTTGAAGTATGCATGTGACGAATAAAGGTTTCTTCTTCTCTCTATTTGTATTTCCGATGCATAGATACATCACTCGAGATGACGACGCTCCATTGTGACATACCGTATCATGCTTCTGGTTGCGGATACTGGCTCATAATATGAAAACACATACTAGTGCGGCTTCACACCGGCTTTATTTGGTTCAATATAAATCAACAAAGCCAGAATATTGAGGTGCCTTCTTTCCCTTACAGAAAAAACACATGAACTTCACATGTGATTTCTCACATGTGAAATATGTGGAAAATGTGTTTTGCACATGGGAAACATGTTATTTGCACAAGGGAAACATGTGGTTTTGGCCCAATTTTATGTGAATCACATGTGGGAATGTTTTACACATGTGGTAACATGTTTTCCACATGTGCTCTACATGGTAACACATGTTACAAAATCTGATGCCATGTATTCCACATGTTACCACATGTGGTAACATGTGATCACATGTGAAATACATAGGAAATTTATATTTTTTCTGTAAGGGTATAAAAAAAATCTGTGTAAAAAGAGCTACTGGTATGAATGTAACTACTGTGCATATTAGCCTCCTGCCCTTCCTGAAAATCAATACTTGGTGAAAGTTCTGTCACGATGTAGAGATCAGGTGCTTAGAGAATGGCAGATTGGAATTGATTAAGGGTCAGAGCAAAGCTTCCACAAAGACAGGATTGATTATCCACAGACAAGCTGCCCAGAGTATCCAATCAAAATGGGATAAAAAGAGAAACAGTCATCCAAAATAATCCATGAGAGAGAATGAAATAATCAAGGGAGCACAATCAATGCATGCTATGCCATTCATCAGCTTCGAGCTTGATAGCTACTAGTATCATCCTGATTTGCCCTGATGTGACTGTGTTCTGCTAATACGAGCTAAAAAAATGAAACTGGGACTTTGTCAGAAATCATAAGAAACTTAGATAATGATCCCTTGGCTCCATGCTGAAGTATCTAAAAAGGCGAAAAGTAAAGGCTAGTTATGCTGAAAAAGCAGCATAACAGCAGACTGTCAAAAACAAGTCTGGCTGAAAAAAAAAGCATGCTTTTGAAACCCCCAATCTGCAGTAATCATAGACATTACAAACACACTCCCACATAGGCCCAGACCAGGAAGCAGAAAAATAATGACTGTTGGGCTTCTGTGATTTGTTTCGAGGCCATGAGCAAGCGTAGCTGTCCTGCTGTAAATGAAAACTATTGTATAATGAAGGAGGAGGAGAACCTTGTGATAGATGGATAAAGTATGGGTAGTGGAGTGTTTAGGTGGTAAAGTCCTGGAGGAACCATGAGATGGTGGGGAGGGCAAGAATTTCAGAGTTTTTTGTTAACTGACAAGGAATAGATCATAGTAGGCTGGATATCTGTATTGAATTGATGATAATAGCAGGTTAGCACTGTCATCTCACAGCAAGAAGGTTCTGGGTTCAAGCCTAGCGGCTGACAGGGGCCTTTCTGTGTGGAGTTTGCATGTTCTCCCTGTGTCTGCGTGGGTTTCCTCCGGGTGCTCCAGTTTCCTCCACAGTCCAAAGACATGCAGGTTAGGTTAACATGGGAAGACCTTGGGCTGAAGTGCCCAAGAATGGCGGCGCGCACGTATGCAGCAGCTTATGGCCCTTTTCCACTACCCTTTTTCAGCTCGCTTCAGCTCACTTCAGCCCGACACGGCTCGCGTTTCGACTACCTCAAAACAGCACGACTCAGCTCGCTTCAGCCCTGCTTAGCACCCAAAACTCGCACGGTTTTGGAGTAGGGCTGAAGCGAGCCAAACCGAGCTGAGTGAGGCTGGGGGCGTGAGCAGACACTCCCCTGTGCACTGATTGGTGAGGAGGAGTGTCCTCACATGCCCACACACGCCCCGCAAGCACGCTGGGATCTGTAAACACCGTAAACCCGGAAGAAGAATTACGAGAATTTCTGGAGCCTTATGCGCCTCGCCTCATCTATACGCTTTTGCCAGTATCTGTTGGCGTTGTCGGTGACAACAAGCCACAGAACCAAGACCAGCAACACTAACGACTCCATGTCCTCCATGTTTATTGTTTACTATCCGGGTTGTGAGACTACCGCTTAAAAGATCACTGATGTCACTGTTTGCGCCGCTTAACGACATCACGTGACGTCCACCCACTTTCGCGAACTCCACCCAATGTGTCCACCCACTTCCAGCCAGCACGGTTCAGCGCGGCTGTAGTCGAAATGCAACTCCAACAGCCCCACTCAGCTCGACTCAGCACGGCACGGCTCAGCCCGACTCAGCCGCGTTTGTAGTGGAAAAGCAGCATTAGTTCTCCTATGATGAACTAAATTTCGTTGTATGTTTATGCAGTGACAATAAAGGCATTCTATAAAAACGAACAAACTGACAAACCTCCAAGGTTTTATTCATCCATCCATTATCTGTAGCCGTTTATCCTGTTCTACAGGGTCGCAGGCAAGCTGGAGCCTATCCCAGCTGACTATGGGCGAGAGGTGGGGTACGCCCTGGACAAGTCGCCAGGTCATCACAGGGCTGACACAGAGACAAACGACCATTCACACTCACATTCACACCTACGGTCAATTTAGAGCCACCAGTTAATCTAACCTGCATGTCTTTGGACTTTGGGGGAAACCGGAGCACCTGGAGGAAACCCATGCAGACACAGGGAGAACATGCAAACTCCACACAGAAAGGCCCTTGCTGGCCACGGGGCTCAAACCCGGACCTTCTTGCTGTGAAGTGACAGTGCTAACCACTACACCACCGTCCCACCCAAGATTTTATTCGAGCTTTTGAAATTGGGAATTAATGCATCGCCGATCCTCATATATCATAAGATATGCTTTCATAATTTATTTTGAAAAGGGAACAAATTCAAGGTCTTTGAGGAAAGAAAAGTCACTGGACAGCTACGGATGAGCAGTTTTTTGAAGGCCTGAGGACAGACGGAGACACGCTAGTTTGGGAGTGCGAGTAGATACACCTGACTGAACACAGCCTAAACACATGAGTTTTGGGACCAAACCAGGGTTCTTTGGATTCACAATACTGCAAGGTACTGTAAATGCCCTAAAACTTTATTCTGTACAAAGTTTTGAAAGTAGAAATGTGTGTTATCACATTCGCACCTGCATTAAGAGTGCCAAAGGACTGTACAGAACCAGAGCTACTTCAAATGTGAACACAATCTTCTGGGCTCTTATGCCACCTGGGAAAGTTCTGGCCTCCTCTGAATGTTGTTGCCAAGGCAGTGAAAATGGGTCAGGGTTATTAAGCAACAGCCATGTTATGCATGTATTTTTAAACATTTTTTTTAATTAAACTGAAATGCAGAAACCAGTCCAATGTTCTCCTTGCCTTCAACTTTTTGATGTGAAATGAGAAGCTTTGCTTTCGTTCATTATAAATGGATAATACCTAACAAAATGTAAAGAATGACGTGTGTGTGTACTTGCTACATATTGAGGACTGGAATACATTTTTTTTAAACCAACAGAGTTAGAACATTTTTGGGGTGGCACAGTGGTGTAGTGGTTAGCACTGTTGCCTCACAGCAAGAAGGTTCTGGGTTTGAGCCCAGGGGCCAATGGGGGCCTTTCTGTGTGGAGTTTGCATGTTCTCCCTGTGTCTGCATGGGTTTCCTCTGGGTGCTTTGGTTTCCCACACAGTCCAAAGACATGCAGTTAGGTTAACTGGCTACTCTGAATTGTCCATAGGTGTGAATGTGTATGTGAATGGTTGTTTCCCAAGCCTAGAAATGGGAGGGTAATGGCAGGAAGGACATCTGGCGTAAAAATATGCTCCAATTAATATGATATGTAGATCAACAGGGTCCACATGGACCCTGACCTGGCAGTGCTGGACAAGGGAGAAGAAGAAGGTGATGGACATTTTGGCTGGTCCTCACTTCTTCAAAGGGCTGTTTGAGGGTTAAGACTTAGTTTTAAGGTTCAGGTTAGAATAAGGTTTAGGTTAGGGTTAGGCATTTAGTTGTGATGGTTAAGGTTAGGGGTGACACAGTGGTGTAGTGGTTCGCACTGTTGCCTCACAGCAAGAAGGTCCTGGGTTCGAGCCCAGCGGCCGGCGAGGGCCTTTCTGTGTGGAGTTTGCGTGTTCTCCCTGTGTCTGCGTGGGTTTCCTCCAGGTGCTCCGGTTTCCCCCAAAAACATGCAGGTTAGGCTAATTGGTGGCTCTAAATTGACCGTGAATGTGAATGGTTGTTTATCTCTGCGTCAGCCCTGGCGACTTGTCCAGGGTGTACCCCGCCTCTCACCCATAGTCAGCTGGGATAGGATCCAGCTTGCCTTCAATCCTGTAGAACAGGATAAGTGGCTACAGATAATGGATGGATGGATGGGCTAAGGTTAGGGTAAGGAGCTAGGGAATGCATTATGTCAGTGAGTGTCCCCATAAAGATGTGTGTGTTTGTGTGAGAAATGATAAACAAATGCACAGGCGTGGTGATAAAGCCATTGAAACAGATATAAATTCCTGTTATGTTGTGTGCTTGTATCATCCCTCACACTCAAGTCTTCTGTGAGAACTCTTACACATTAAGAGTATTACAGACATGGACAAATCTGTTGGTACCCTTCCAGCTCATTGAAACAAGGCTTTATTCCTCCTGAAAAGTGAAGAAATTAAAAGCATTTTTTTCATGTATACCTGCATGCTTTTGGTATGTCATAGAGTAAAGCCAAAAAAAGAAAAGTGTGAAGAGAAATACATTATTGCTCATTCTACAAAGATAATTGAAAATAGCCAGGACAGATTTGTTGGTACCCCTAGAAAAAAATTATAAATAATTGGATTATAGTGATATTTTAAACTAACTGTTTTCTTTAAATAGTGTCACACATGTTTTCAATCTAGTAATCAGTCATTCAGTCTATTTAAGTAGAGAAAAGTCATCACTCTTTTGTCTGGTATCATCATGTGCACCACATTGAACATGGACCAGAGAAAGCAAAGGAGAAATTTGTTTCAGGAGATCAGAAACAAAATTATAGACAAGCATGTTAGAGGCAAAGGTTGTAAGACAATCTCCAAGCATCTTAAAGTTCCTGTAAATACAATTGCAAATATTATGAAGCTTAAGGTCCATGGGACTGTACCCAACCTTCCTGGACGTAGCCACAAGAGGAAAATCAATCACAGATTGAACAGAATCAGAACAGATAGTGCCAATGGTAGACAAAGAGCCAAGGACAACTTGCAAAGAGATAAAAGCTGAACTCCAAGGTCAAGGTACATCAGTATTTGATTGCACCATCCATCACTTTTTGAGCGACAATAAGCTCAATGGAAGAAGACCCAGGAGGACTCCACTGTTGAAAGAATAGAATTTGCTAAAACGCATGTTGACAAGCTTCTGGGAGCATGTCCTTTGGACAGATGAGACAAAACTCAAGCTTATTGGCAAGTCACATGAGCTGTATGTCCACAAATGAAAAAATAAAGCTTTCAAAGAAAAGAACACGGTGCCTACTGTGAAACATGGAGGAGGCTTGGTTATGATTTGGGGCTGCTTTGCTGTGTCTGGCACTGGGCACAATGAAATCTCAAGACTATCAAGGCATTCTGGAGTGAAACGTACGACCCAGTGTCAGAAAGCTTTGTCTCAGTCGCGCATCATGGGTCCTCAAACAGGACAAAGGCCCAAAACACACAGTGAAAAGCACCCAGGAATGGCAAAGAACAAAACATTGGACTATCCTGAAGTGGCCTTCTCTGAGCCCTGATCTGAATCCTGAATCCTACTGAACATCTCTGGAGAAGGCACCCTTCGAACCTGAAACAGCTGGAGCAGTTTGCTTAGGAAGACTGACAGGTGCAGAAGTCTCACTGAGAATTACAGATATCCCTTTTTTGCAGTGATTGCCTCTGAAGGATGTGTAACAAAATATTAGATCAAGTGTCCTGTCATTTTCGTCCATACTGTTTTAATTTATTTTATTACATAAAAATATTCCGCTGAATCAAAAATCAAAAGGAAAGTCTGGGTTTTTTTTTATTATTAAATATGGAATAAACAATGATGGATGCCAATTACTTTCGTCAGTTTCAAGTTATTTCAGAGAAAATTGTTTTCAGAGAATTATTATCTATTAAATTATATTACTCCACCGTGAAGCTGAATCTCATTACAAGATGTTCTACATAATAACGTTCACAATGTTTGGGTCAAGCCACATTTTTAATCAACTCTGCACTTTTTACTGCTACATCAATAAAGCAAAAAAGTCCAGGATGGCTTAGTGGCCAAGAAAATACTGAGCTCAGGCCAAAGCCATATTAGCCTTTCGATCGCATCTCGTCACTGTGAGAACAGCCTGATGGTTTCCTTTGTGTAAGCTGGACTGTGGATGGATGAATGAGCTGCTAACATGGCCACCCTGCTCTATGGATATGTGCACAGCTTGATGAGTGAGTGAGAGCCAAAGCCTGAGCTGTAATTCACTTTCCTCCTGATACACACCAATGCAACTCACACAGTACTGTACAAAAACCACTGTGACACTTTTATTATCACTTGGCCATTTTTTTCTTTCCAGAGTTACTGTTTTTAAGTGTCTAAAATGGATGACTTGGATATTAATTTATGTTTAAATGCTTTAATTAAGTATCGGGCTTCAATTTATGTAAATAATTCTTATAAAAGCATTTATGTAGCCCAGTAGTTCCCAAAGTGGGTCTAGGGAACCCTGGTGGTTCATGAAGCATAGCAAAGGAGTCTATGATTTTATTTTATTTTTTTTGTTACAGTAGTGGAAACACAATCCATCAAAATATTTAATATTGCGTTTGTATAGCTGTAAGCCAGTTAAATGTGTTACTATTAATTGAATTAAATAAGTTCATCCAAACTTCAATAATTGAAATAAAATAAAATTCATGAAATAAATCTGTAGTAAGGGGTACTGTGAAATTTATTTTACAGTCAAAGGGGTCCCTGGCTTCAAAAATTTTATAACTGTCAAAAATGTCTATAGGTTTTCACAGAGCTAACATCTGCCTCCAATCTAGTATAAATGCTCCACTTGAGTATGTTTTGGGAAGATTGGATTCTGATCTATTTCACTTATGTCTGCAACACAAAGCGTCTTTTGTCTAGACTTTTGCTCCAATGCTCGAAAAACCGCATGTCCGATCGTCCGAGACGACTAAAGTCTGTGCAAGGACGAGTAAAACTTTCATGGTAATCGTCCGATTGGATGACAAAAGTTAGTGCTGGCAACCTAAGCAACACAGACAACCGCTTCATGATGCAGGTCTGAATTGTCAGTCCGGCAGCAGCGTATGTCTATTATTATTATTATGCAAAGTGAATCACATCTGACTCCTCCTCAAAACAAAGTTCACCTGTGTCTATTGAAAATCTTGTTTTCCTGGACTGGTTCCCATATAAAATTAATCCTACCAAGCGTCAGAGACATTGACTGTATGCTCACTCTGCACTAAGACAGCAGGGAACCAGTCTAAAATAGCTCGTCTCATTTCATGGAAAATGCATTAAAAAGTTTTATTGCTCAACATGACAATATATAAAAGTACAAAAAATATTTTGAGGAAATCATTCAAATTTCCTTATTTTTGGTTATAATTCGTGGAAGTATGTAGTTGTTCGAATGTACTGGAAAAGCTTGGCTCAGAGGGGTCCATGTAATGACGTAATTATACCAATTGGCTAAGGGCGACGAGGGTCAAGGACATCATGTGCCGGCAGTGTGGTTGAAGCGGCCAGGTGTCAATTATTATTATTATTATTATTATTATTATTATTAATAATCTACTTGAGTCTTAATAATCCTAATCTTAGTAGCAGATGTCAGTGAATTTTGTTTTGACATCTACAATGTAATGTTAAAATGCCTGGTTTTTCGAAATACTGAAATATTTCAGTGATATTGAAGATACCACTTCTCTTTATTAGCTTGATTGTGTTTCAGTGATATGAACAAGATAAATCAATATTTAAGATGAAAATGTCAATCATATAGATGAAAATGTTTTTAAAAATTTGCGCACACACACACAAAGATATATACAATCTTACATAACAAAGATATGAACATAAGAGATTTCTTAGAAGCAGTCAGTTATCATAACCATGGCCTTCGTGCCCTTGGCGACATCTGCATGCAGATAAGCCACTGTCGGTTTCCGATTAATTGCTCACATATGTTCGCTGCATGAAAAGGGCAAAAGGGGAACAGTCAGATGCTCGGGCTCCCTGAGGATGATGTATGTGGATATTATGGGAAGTCTGAAAAATCAAGACTGCTCTTGGAGCCCACCATAAACAAAATGGGTTAAACATGGGATTGTTTTGGGCACATACTTTTGCTTCAGAACTGTGATCAGATGCCAAATTCAATAGCAAATATAGAGTTCTTGAGAAAAACTGATTAAAAAGTTATTCAGTAAGCCAACGCCAACAAAGATAAAAATAAAATGGTTTTTTATTAATAATAATAATAATAATAATAATAATACAACCCCGATTCCAAAAAAAGTTGGGACAAAGTAATAATTGTAAATAAAAACGGAATGCAATGATGTGGAAGTTTCAAAATTCCATATTTTATTCAGAATAGAACATAGATGACATATCAAATGTTTAAACTGAGAAAATGTATCATTTAAAGAGAAAAATTAGGTGATTTTAAATTTCATGACAACAACACATCTCAAAAAAGTTGGGACAAGGCCATGTTTACCACTGTGAGACATCCCCTTTTCTCTTTACAACAGTCTGTAAACGTCTGGGGACTGAGGAGACAAGTTGCTCAAGTTTAGGGATAGGAATGTTAACCCATTCTTGTCTAATGTAGGATTCTAGTTGCTCAACTGTCTTAGGTCTTTTTTGTCGTATCTTCCGTTTTATGATGCGCCAAATGTTTTCTATGGGTGAAAGATCTGGACTGCAGGCTGGCCAGTTCAGTACCCGGACCCTTCTTCTACGCAGCCATGATGCTGTAATTGATGCAGTATGTGGTTTGGCATTGTCATGTTGGAAAATGCAAGGCCTTCCCTGAAAGAGACGTCGTCTGGATGGGAGCATATGTTGCTCTAGAACCTGGATATACCTTTCAGCATTGATGGTGTCTTTCCAGATGTGTAAGCTGCCCATGCCACATGCACTAATGCAGCCCCATACCATCAGAGATGCAGGCTTCTGAACTGAGCGCTGATAACAACTTGGGTCGTCCTTCTCCTCTTTAGTCCGAATGACACGGCGTCCCTGATTTCCATAAAGAACTTCAAATTTTGATTTGTCTGACCACAGAACAGTTTTCCACTTTGCCACAGTCCATTTTAAATGAGCCTTGGCCCAGAGAAGACGTCTACGCTTCTGGATCATGTTTAGATACGGCTTCTTCTTTGAACTATAGAGTTTTAGCTGGCAATGGCGGATGGCACGGTGAATTGTGTTCACAGATAATGTTCTCTGGAAATATTCCCGAGCCCATTTTGTCATTTCCAATACAGAAGCATGCCTGTATGTGATGCAGTGCCGTCTAAGGGCCCAAAGATCACGGGCACCCAGTATGGTTTTCTGGCCTTGACCCTTACGCACAGAGATTCTTCCAGGTTCTCTGAATCTTTTGATGTTATTATGCACTGTGGATGATGATATGTTCAAACTCTTTGCAATTTTACACTGTCGAACTCTTTTCTGATATTGCTCCACTATTTGTTAGTGCAGAATTAGGGGGATTGGTGATCCTCTTCCCATCTTTACTTCTGAGAGCCGCTGCCATTCCAAGATGCTCTTTTTATACCCAGTCATGTTAATGACCGATTGCCAATTGACCTAATGAGTTGCAATTTGGTCCTCCAGCTGTTCCTTTTTTGTACCTTTAACTTTTCCAGCCTCTTATTGCCCCGTCCCAACTTTTTTGAAATGTGTTGCTGTCATGAAATTTCAAATGAGCCAATATTTGGCATGAAATTTCAAAATGTCTCACTTTCGACATTTGATATGTTGTCTATGTTCTATTGTGAATATATCTGTGAAGATACTCAGTCATCCAGGTACATAGTAATCTGTGGTTGGTAGAAGAGAGCAACTGGACTTGCTTGAAAAGTCTTGAAGACATTTCGAAACGTCTTCAAGACTTTTCAAGCAAGTCCAGTTGCTCTCTTCTACCAACCACAGATTACTATGTACCTGGATGACTGAGTATCTTCACAGATATGTTTCTACGCACTTTGGGATGAGATCCCTTCGACTGGTGCGGGAGTATGAGAGGACTTCCAGAAAACTGGCAGACATTTTAGCCAGAGAGGATCGTTCATTTTTGTCAACCTGGAACAACCATCACTGAACAGAGGTGGGTGTCATCGGCCACCTACAATGCACCCATCAGCATTCTGATTCAGATTCTATGATGATCCATGAGAGGATAAATACTTGATACTCCCTATTAGACAGACAGAACTGAGGATGCCTTTCGGATGAGAGGCGAAACGTCTTCAAGACTTTTCAAGCAAGTCCAGTTGCTCTCTATTGTGAATACAATATCAGTTTTTGAGATTTGTAAATTATTGCATTCTGTTTTTATTTACAATTTGTACTTTGTCCCAACTTTTTTTGGAATCGGGGTTGCAATAGCAATACTGTAGCTCCTTAACATGCAAACAGTTAGTGTCAACATATCTACGGTGGTGCTTGAAAGTTTGTGCAGAAAAGTTTGTGAACCCTTTAGAATTTTCTATATTTCTGCAGAAATATGACCTAAAACATCATCAGATTTTCACACAAGTCCTAAAAGTAGATAAAGTGAACCCAGTTAAACAAATGAGACAAAAATATTATACTTGGTCATTTATTTATTGAAGAAAATGATCCAATATTACATATTTGTGAGTGGCAAAAGTATGTGAACCTTTGCTTTCAGTATCTGGTGTGACCCCCTTGTGCAGCAATAACTGCAATGAAACGTTCCCAGTAACTGCTGATCAGTCCTGCACACCGGCTTGGAGGAATTTTAACCCATTCCTCCATACAGAACAGCTTCAACTCTGGGATGTTGGTGGGTTTCCTCACATGAACTGCTCGCTTCAGGTCCTTCCACAACATTTCGATTGGATTAAGGTCAGGACTTTGACTTGGCCATTCTAAAACATTAACTTTATTCTTCTTTAACCATTCTTTGGTAGAACGACTTGTGTGCTTAGGGTCACTGTCTTGCTGCATGGCCCACCTTTTTTTGAGATACAGTTCATGGACAGATGTCCTGACATTTTCCTTTAGAATTTGCTGCTATAATTCAGAATTCATTGTTCCATCAATGATGGCAAGCCGTCCTGGCCCAGATGCTGCAAAACAGGCCCAAATCATGATACTACCGCCACCATGTTTCACAGATGGGATAAGGTTCTTATGCTGGAATGCAGTGTTTTCCTTTCTCCAAACATAACGCTTCTCATTTAAACCAAAAAGTTCTATTTTGGTCTCATCCGTCCACAAAACATTTTTCCAATAGCCTTCTGGCTTGTCCACATGATCTTTAGCAAACTGCAGACGAGCAGCAATGTTCTTTTTGGAGAGCAGTGGCTTTCTCCTTGCAACCCTGCCATGCACACCATTGTTGTTCAGTGTTCTCCTGATGGTGAACTCATGAACATTAACCAATGTGAGAGAGGCCTTCAGTTGCTTAGAAGTTACCCTGAGGTCTTGAATTTTGAAGTTACAAGGGTCTTGAATTTCCTCCATTTGTACACAGTCTGTCTGACTGTGGATTGGTGGAGTCCAAACTCTTTAGAGATGGTTTTGTAACCTTTGTTCGTGCCATGATACACTTCCACAAACATGTGTTGTGAAGATCAGACTTTGATAGATCCCTGTTCTTTAAATAAAACAGGGTGCCCACTCGCACCTGATTGTCATCCCATTGATTGAACACACCTGACTCTAATTTCACCTTCAAATTAACTGCTAATCCTAGAGGTTCACATACTTTTGCCACTCACAGATATGTAATATTGGATCATTTTCCTCAATAAATAAATGGCCAAGTATAATATTTTCATCTCATTTGTTTAACTGGGTTCTCTTTATCTACTTTTAGGACTTGTGTGAAAATCTGATGTTGTTTTAGGTCATATTTCTGTAGAAATATAGAAAATTCTAAAGGGTTCACAAACTTTCAAGCACCACTGTAAAACTGCATTTGCTTTTTATTTCCCTAATATATGAAGGTTGACTGGACACATTATAATAATATTTAGCTGTTCATGGTCTTTGTAGATGTACAGTTACCCTCTTGGAGTGTAATTCATATAGGAGTGCAATGAAGGTAGACAGTAGTAGCACTAATAATAAAGTAGTAGTTGTTGTTGGAGAAAATATTAATCTCAGCTCATGTAATACTCACATTTCAGCCATGTTTTCAGGCAGGTTGGCGGGGATGGCTGTTAGTCCTTTCCCCCTGCAGTCCACGATATTATTGCTGCAGGTGCACATGGTAGGACAGGAGCCAGAAGCAAGACTGCATGTATGTGGGCTGGAACTATCTGAATGACCTGCAAACATGAATACCAGACAGTATAAGAAATTTTCTGTTACCGTGCCATGATGTAGTTGAAATTAAAAATTCAGAGAACAGTCTTTGTGGAAACATTTGGTTACTGGATGGAAATCTTAACACATAAATCATTAAGATACAAAATAAAAATAAAATAAATATGTATGCAGAGGGCGGCACGGTGGTGTAGTGGTTAGCACTGTCGCCTCACAGCAAGAAGGTCCTGGGTTCGAGCCCCGGGTCCGGCGAGGGCCTTTCTGTGTGGAGTTTGCATGTTCTCCCCGTGTCCGCGTGGGTTTCCTCCGGGTGCTCCGGTTTCCCCCACAGTCCAAAGACATGCAGGTTAGGTTAACTGGTGACTCTAAATTGACCGTAGGTGTGAATGTGAGTGTGAATGGTTGTCTATGTGTCAGCCCTGTGATGACCTGGCGACTTGTCCAGGGTGTACCCCGCCTTTTGCCCGTAGTCAGCTGGGATAGGCTCCAGCTTGCCTGCGACCCTGTAGAAGCATAAAGCGGCTAGAGATAATGAGATGAGATGTATGCAGAGTTACAGTCATGTGAAAAAGAAAGTACACCCTTTTCCAGTTACATGGTTTTACCAATCAAGACATGGCATAAAAAATCATCTGATCCTTACCAGGTCCTAAAATTATGCAAATCTAACCTCAGGTGTAAAGCAACACACAACAGATTCCACCGTGTCATTATTTATTTCACACAAATTCAGTGAAAATGCAGAATCCATGTGTGAAAAAGTAAGTACACACTATGATTCAATAGCTTGTAGAACCACCTTTTGCAGCAATAACTTGAAGCAATTGTTTTCTGTATGATTTTATCAGTCTCTCACATCATTGTGGAGGAATTTTGGCCCACTCTTCTTTACAACATTGCTTCAGTTCATTCATGTGTGCTCTCTTAAGGTCCCGCCACAGCATTTCAATTGGGTTGAGGTTGGACTTTGACTTGGGCATTCCAACACTTTGATTCTTTTCTTTTTCAGCCACTTGGCTGTAGATTTGCTGGTGTGCTTAAGATCATTGTTCTGTTGCATGACCCATTTGCGGCCAAGCTTTGGCTGTTGAGCAGATGGCCTCATGTTTGCCTCTAGAATACTTTGGTATACAGAAGAGTTCATGGTTGACTCAATGACTGCAAGGTGCCCAGGCCCTGTGGCTGCAAAACAAGCCCAAATCATCACCCCTCCACCACCATGCTTGATGGCTGGTATGAGGTGTTTGTACTGATATGCTGCGTTTGGTTTTTGCCAAACATGATGCTGTGCATCATGGCCAAACATTTCCACTTTGGTCTCATCTGTCCAAAGGACATTGTTCCTGAAGGCTTTTGGCTTGTTCAGATGCATCTTTTCAAACCTAAGCCATGGTGCCATGTTCTTTTTAGATAGAAGAGGCTTTCTTCTGGCAACCCTTCCAAACAAGCCATACGTGCGCAGTCTTTTTCTAATTGTACTGTCATGAACTTTAACATTTAACATGCTAACTGTGGCCTGTAGAGTCCTAGATGTAGTTCTTGGGATTTTTGCAATTTCTCTGAGCATTGCACAGTCTGACCTTTAAGTAAATTTGCTGGGACGTAAACTCCTGGGAAGATTGGCAACCGTCTTGAATGTTTTACACTTTTGAATAATCTTTCTCATAGTAGAATGATGGATTTCAAATTGTATGGAAATGACTTTACAACCAGAGATGCCTACCCCAAATTTTGAATTTCAGTATTCTTGAAAACATTTTTCAGTATTTTGGAATGACTTTCAGTAACATTAATTTATGCGTATTTCCATTATAAAGAGGTGTATATACCAATATGTTTAAAATTTAAATTATTAAAAAGTACTGTTTTGTGTGAATTGAATAAACAAAACATGAACAGCCATCTCAACTGAATTTCCACTCAACAAATTTCTAGAGCATACAATATATCACATTTTTATAAATACAATAGTGTTGCCTGTTTGCAGACATTACGGTTGTCTACCAATCATTGGTATTGAATGTAACTCCTCAAAAGTATTATATTATATTGCCTGGCAAAATGTTCTACCTGTTAACGGATTCTAATAAAATTAAAAACAAAATTCTCATTTCATGCCAAAGAGAGTCCGACATTGTTATCTTAATGTCCCAATATATAAATACTTCAGCATAATGCTTCAGAAGAGACATTGAATAAAATTACATTTATAATTGTATTTAAAACAGTGGAATGATCAATTTTTTGCCACAATCCCAACAACACTAATCATAAAATTCTGTTTTTGATCATACTACATGTACATTTGTACTTGCAACACTGAAAAGACTTTGAATTAAAGAAGTACAGCCAGTGTTTGATATTTCAGTGAATAAAAATCATACATGTAAAAAGAAACTGAATAAGTTTAACTCACATTTCATGGCACTAATTGGCAAGTTCAACTCCAAGCATAGGTCAACCATCACCGCTTCAGCACGTGTCGCGTTCCGTGTCTTTTCATCCACAGATTTCGTAAAAAACTGCTGGATACCCCCAGATTTACTTTCCACCTGACTCGCCATTTCAGCATACTCCATATGTTTTTTGGAGTTGACATGCTGCGTGCAGTCATCGCGACCACCATGAGTGATGTTAATGTCAGTTCTGCACAGTTTGCAGTGCGCGTATCCATTGCCCTTTTGACTGGGTGTAATGCACGGCCATTCTACCGTATATCGTGGGAGGAACACCTGAGACCTGTGCTTCACTTGTCCCGATACTGAGCGTTTCATTTCCACTATTGAGAAGCAGCACCATGCGTGTGTGATGTCGAGTGAAAATAGCGCGAACAAATGTGCGGTATCTGCACATGTCACACACAGCATGTGTGGTTGTCTCATCTCATCTCATCTCATTATCTCTAGCCGCTTTATCCTTCTACAGGGTCGCAGGCAAGCCGGAGCCTATCCCAGCTGACTACGGGCGAAAGGCGGGGTACACCCTGGACAAGTCGCCAGGTCATCACAGGGCTGACACATAGACACAGACAACCATTCACACTCACATTCACACCTACGGTCAATTTAGAGTCACCAGTTAACCTAACCTGCATGTCTTTGGACTGTGGGGGAAACCGGAGCACCCGGAGGAAACCCACGCGGACACGGGGAGAACATGCAAACTCCACACAGAAAGGCCCTCGCCGGCCCCGGGGCTCGAACCCAGGACCTTCTTGCTGTGAGGCGACAGCGCTAACCACTACACCACCGTGCCGCCCTGTGTGGTTGTCGTAAAAATAAATAGCCGTGAATCGCGCATGGATTGAAAAAATCGCTTGGACATTTAAAAACAACTCACTGGAATTTTTTAAGACTTTATAATAATTCCGTACAGAATAACACTGTTTGCCGTAACATCGTATTTACGTAACTTTTCCGTACAAAATACGGCCAATCCGTACTAGTAGGCATCTCTGTTACAACCCTTCCCAGACTGATGTGCAGCAATAATTGCTTCTCTAAGATCATTGCTGATGTCTTAACTCCTTGGCATTGTGTTAACATACACCTGAGTGCTCCAGACCAGCAAACTGCCAAAACTTCTGCTTTTTAAGAGGTGGCCACACTGGCTGATGATCAAGTAATCAAATTTATTTGATCAGCAACACCTGGCTGCTAATTGCCTTCATAATTTCTAAGGAAGCAGTAAGGGTGTACTTAATTTTTCACACACTGCTACTGCATTTTTGGCTTACTTTGTGTTAAATAAATAATGACAGGGTGAATATGTCATGTGTTATTGGTCATCTGAGGTTGTATTTGCCTAATTTTAAGACCTGGTAAGCACCAGATGATTTTTTTTTTTTATTATGTCCTGACACTTAAAACCTAGACTTGAAAGAGGGTGTACTTTCTTTTTCACATGACTGCATGTTGAATCTTCTTCCTTTCTTGTTTAAGCAGCAAGGCAATGATGGACTGAATCACGCTCCTGAGTTCAGCTCTGACCACAGAAGGAAGGATTGTGGCTTTGGCTTGAAGCACTATTAGTCTTGACAAGTCCCTGGAAAAATGAGGTTAAGCCCTAAGCCTTTTCTGTTCAACAAGTTCCATGTCAGTCAATTACAAATATATGCCACTTACTTGTCGGCAAGAGAAAAACGAGGGATTCTGACATTGAATTTAGTGAAGGAAAAATGAAATAGAAGCGGAATTTATTGTTTGTACTACTTGCGGAAACCAAATCTGTTGTAATAGCATGTTGGCAATGCCAAGGACGAGCTCGAATCACCTCTAGTGCGATACGCTGCATATTAAAGATGCATTAATGCAGTCCGCCGCCCAAGGGAACGCTTTGAAATACGCACAATCAGCGCTTCTCACTTCAATTCAGTGCTTTAGAAAGAAAAGGGTGCAGCAATATGCAGACACTAGAATCATCTCTTTCAACGTTCTCTCCTGATACTTTTTGCTCTGCACCTGTCATAAGAAGATAGCACTGCACTGTGATACCCTCTAGACAGGCTAACCTAGAAAGCGAATAAAACAGACTTTTAAATGGGCTAATTTGCACTGCATATCAAATCTGGTCCTTGGGAGCCTTTCGACCAATGAATATTTGATTTGCACCCCCATAGAGTTCTGGTTGTGCCTGCTGCCTACTGGTTAATTCATAACTCGAGTAACTCATCTAGCATACAGGAAGTAAGGAAAGACACTAGAGAATGGAGAAGTCAAGGAGAGAAAGCGAAAGGGAAAGAAGCCACACTGAAGGTACCACACCACACTGCCCTCAAGGCGTACCCAATCAGGAACAACTCTCGTGTGGCTGAATGTCTGGTTTATTCACACAAACAGATTTGGATTAGTGAAATAATCACATTAAGATAGGTGTGTGCGCCCGTCCGGCGCCATCTATCTAAATGGCAAACACTTTTCCCTAGTGTGTCTGGCCATATTGAGTGGAATTGTATACAATCATTACACAGTGAAATTTCTGGCACTAGTTCATGGCCCATTGACTTAATTACAGCTACTTAAATGCTTAGCCTGTCAGAGGACCGTGCCTTTAGCCACAGCCTTGACAATAGAATGTAGATACAGTATTAATCACTTACTTCACTGTCATAAAACAAACATAATAAGAACTAATAAGAGATAAGAGAGAATACAAGGTTGTGCTATTTGGAAAGAAACATTTGGAATAAGTAACTTAGATTTTGAAAAACAACAACAACATCAAAAAAAAAACCTTCCCAGCGTCCGGATAGCGACATGTATTCCACTCATGCACCCATTCCACCCTAAATCCCACACAGGTGTCTTCTCATGCATAAGCATGCACACACACACACACACACACACACACACATACATACATACACACCTCCCTGTAGTAAAGCAGCCAACATGCATTTATGTGCCAGCGAGTTGCACAGTAATGATCTCTGCACTGCGAGTTCATGCGTCGGTCAGGGCTCTGGAGACACGGTTTGACACGCTCTGTCAGATTGGGCGATACAGATGAATATTTGAGGCTTGTGGATTGGGTTTCGACTCAATATGATAGGCATACCTAAATGAGACTATTATACGAGTATAAAATCTGCTCGTTTTCTTATTATGAAAACGTTGAACTAATAGTATAATAATAATGGATACAACTTGAAAGTTCAACGTTCACTTCCTGACTTTTTTCTCTCATCTCAAACAGCATCCGTGTTACAGCCGTGTTATCTCCTCTCAAAACAACTTGGTTGATTTTGCAGCTTAAATACACCACTTGTGCTTTCCCTGCTTTTCATTTATTATCTGCGAATGCGTTATGTCTTGCCTGTAGTTCAGTTCCCACTGTCAAATAAATAGTTCATATCCTGTCATGCTGCACGCTTGTGTGAAAATCACAAGGCAAGTGAAAAAGTTCTCAGTCCCCAGCTTGCATTGGCTTCATGATGTTCCCAAACTCAGCTGCTATGACTTCCTCCAAGTAATTAATACAAGGCCTAGTTCTGTCGAAAAGAACCTTGTCCTGCTTGCCTAAGAACAGAAACTGTTGTCTCATGAGAGGCCTCTGGGGCCTCAAAGGAGAGAGGGTAATTGCCGATTATCTAAAAAGCAAGGCTCAGTCAGTGAATATAATCTGCTTCTCTGGATGGGGAAAGTCTGTCCAAAATTTACGCTAACATGGTAACAGTGCTAACAGTATACAAGAGCTATGGAGACTGCTTAAAGGAGAACTGAAGTCAAATTTTTTTAGTATCAAAATTCTATTTATCTCATTTTATTAAATACAGGAATGCGTTTTTGATAGCTATTTGGTCGCTGCTATAGCAAGTTAGGAGTGTTTGAAATATGCTCTGTAATATATCAGTCCATATGTCAAAGCAATGGCCGTAAACGAGATTCGTTGAGACCTGTGCGAGACATCGTAGGACGGAAGTAAAACGTACAGCGGAAATCAAAGCGACCAACATCTGCCAACGTTGTCAAAAGACGCGTGCGCCCTCTTTTGAACGCTGACGTAATCAAGCCGGAAGTTTTGTTTGTTTTGATAGCAATCAGGAAAGTTTGAAAAAAGTAGGCAGTAATCGTCATTTAAACTCATTTTTTGTGCAATATTTTTTTTGGAAAACAGTTTTCAAAATGGCGGCACTGACACCTGGCTGACACTTCACGTTTCGAAGTCTCGCACAAGTCTCGTGAAGATTGCATGGATAA
The DNA here is from genome assembly GCF_027579695.1 of Neoarius graeffei. NCBI lineage: Eukaryota > Metazoa > Chordata > Actinopteri > Siluriformes > Ariidae > Neoarius > Neoarius graeffei. Next base: position 47,964,350 of record NC_083571.1, on the reverse strand, counting down.
GTGACGCCTGCCGTGGACCAAACGAACTACATTCAACATGGCTAAAAACCGAATAGGCCAATAAGTATAATATTTAATTGCAATTAGTTGCCAATACGAGTCACGATATAAGGTTACTAAAACCGAAAACGTAATTGAATAACACGTTAATTAAGAAATAAAGCAAGTTTAAAAATGACTTCAGTTCTCCTTTAACTGGACTCTACGAGGCTTTATTTGATGCTAACTGGAGTCAACTGACTTTTATCACTCGTCATAATTTTGGCTCAAGGACCTATTCAAGTCTGACACCAAATAATTGGTGGCATATTGAGAGGGAACAATTTTGAATAAAGGCTCTGAATAACAGTTTGTAATTTCTTTGAGTGGCTGACATTCTTAAGATTTCGAAGCCGGACCAAAATGACCTATCTATCCTCTATTTCCACAAAACCGTAAGGTGCAATTGGAAACTTTGGTACACATCTGCTAGAGATGACCTTGCACACCCTACTGGCTCTCATACAGCGTCAGTACTTTCTTTGAGTGGAGTGAGGGAGTTACCTGGACTTTCCTTTCATTCTGGGTGCACAAGATAGAGCGCTGCTGAATGTGCCAGCTGTTATCATTGTGGTGTTATGGACACACTGAGTGTCAGTCAGGACAATAAACCGAGGAGGCCCTGAAGGTTTGAACTGTATGTGCCTGAACAACAGCTGAGGGAAAAAAGGAGTTACCTGAACAACTGAACTCATGTTTCTGGATCTCAGCCACGTTGATCCCACGGAGCTGTGGTGGAGATGAGCACTGCGTGAACAGACCGAGTGTGGGCCTCTGGCGCAGCCACTGGGACAACCAGGACAGGTGGCAGTCGCAATTCAGGTTATTCGAGTGCAAACGACTAAAGGGGGAAAGTTCAGTTAGAATGAGGAGGTTCAAATTTTGCTCCACAATTAATACAGTACAGATACGTTTACCATATTTCATACCAGTATTGGGATTTTAATAAAAGTGCTGCTTGCCAGTTTTACGTACACCAGCCTCAGATGAGCTATAAACATGCATAGTCATTATTTCTCATTGTCCTTGGTGTAAGACCAAATGGTCCCGTCTGGATTTAACTAAAACTATTATTGTCAATTCTTTCCTCAAAACTATCACATCTCGTGACAGAAACCCAAAGCAATCATGTCTAACTAATGTCCTGTAATCTGGAACAAAAACCAAGCTGCAGTTTAAACTGTGGGTGGTAGTGTGTGTTTTTTTTTTTTAAACTTCATGAAAATTTGGGAAACCAGTCATCTTTATTTCAGCATGCATTCACATTTTCTAATTATATATACACAATAGGGTCAGAGGGGGGGTTATTCATTTCTAGGGCTGTTCGTTCTGAATCTTCTGAGGATCAACTGAGGAAATGGTTTCTGGCATGGCTACAAACCCTAGTGTGGCCTATGGCTGCCCACCAAGACTCCATGGAATGATCCAGTGTGTGTCTTCTGGCCCAGAGCAGTGTGGGACAATGGTTTCACTAGCTGCTGAGCTGCCTGCTGAGCTAACCAAAAAAATGAACTCTAAGTAAATAAAAATGTCATAAAAGTTTGCGGATTAGGGTCACCATGCTGGTTAAAAGTTATAAAAATTAATATTTCAATCTGTTTGTGGTTTGTCATGAGAGGTGGTCTGAAATAGCTGCAGTACAGTACGTCACAATGAAAACATTTCCTGATCAGATAGTGCGTGTGTGTTTTTTTACTCACAACGTCCTCAGCTTGGGCATGTGGTTAAAACTCGACACTGGTATGGCACTGATGTTGTTGTTGTTTAGTGTTCTGTGAAACATCAAGCAAAATGATGTGCAATTAAATCTAATCCTGCCAAAAGCTTATTCTTTTTCATTGTCACTACATAGCTTCGAAGATTTACTCAGAACCTAGACTTTTTTTTTTTTAACTGCTGATCCAGGATCCTTTTTCCTTTACAGCTATTTATGTTCTGACTGGTTTGTGCAGTTGACATACATCGTTTTCGAAACGTATCATCTTTCTTTCTTTCCTGCCATTCGTCTATCACCTGCCTGTCTTTCACCCTCCTAGAGGGCAAATAACACCCCATCTCTTGCAGATGGAGAGTAACATGGAGCAAGAGCCAAACACTGTGAGCACCACATGGCAAATTCAACCCAACCAGGAATGTTAAGAGGTGCGAATTTTTCAAAATTGCTTTTTGGAGAATATCTGTTTGCAAGCCTTGGGGAGCTTATGTAGGTTTATACAGTCTCGTCAGTGTCTGGCAGGGTGTGATGATTTCCTAATAGGAAGCAGAGATCGCTTTTGTTCCCATAGACCTCTGCTGGAGGTCATTTTTATCAGCCCTGCTCTCTGTCATACTACACACACACACAAAGAAAACATACTCACATCCACACAAACAGCTACAAAGCCATAGAGAAATATGGCTCGAATCCAATCATCACCACAGCTCCTGTCAGATGTATGATCTATGATAAAGATCTCTGGGCTAAAGGAAAAAGTGTTTTGCTACGTCTGTACGCATGTGTGACAACCACATGTGCATTTTGAAACATTTTGTCTGTACTGTGAAAAGAACTGAGACTCAAAACTCCATAATAATGGAATGGTAGTTATAGGAGCAGTCAGTAAGAGTATTTTTGGAGAATACTGATCATGGATGGGTACCACAGAACCTTAAAGCAGAAATGCAGAACCATGGCCTCACTTTCGTTTATAAATACCTTGAGACCTCAAGAATGGCACAGGAATAGTTTTAAGCATTAACAATAAATGTAATATAGTAATTTTTACAATTAAAGTGATTCATATAGGTAGGCGTCTGAGTGAATGACCTTGACGTCGCAACGTCACACCAGGAAGTCTATCGGTCTCATCGCCATTTCCGCGATACTAAAACACAGAGCTGACTGCAACTCCAATCCTCCATTTTGAGCTAATTTATCGCCATGCTATGTAGATGTCATGAAAGAAGGTGGATTCCGTTGCATTCATGGCCCAAGAATGTTCAAACTGCAAAGATTTGGACGCGTTTTGTGAGAAGTTCACGGGCACATTGGGTGCCTACGAAGTGGTCTCTCCTCTGCTCTGCACATTTTACTGAAGACTCGTATGAGATCTCTGATCTGTTGAGGAGCATTGGCTATAAGCCCGTATTGAAAGAGGGTGCAGTACCAACAATTAAATAAAACTACAAGAAAAGGAAAGCATTTGTTTATTTATTTTTTAAAAGGAAAGTAAGTTCAGTTGCACCACTTCTCCTGGAGCGTGAGCCGGAGGTTGTTGGTAAAACCCGGGACGGAACGGGACATTACATATCGCTCGGGCTGTGACCTCCCCGCGGTTGTTGCTAAAACCGGTGACGTCCCGTCCCATTCTGGGTTATAGTAATTGCCTGAGCTGAGCAGTAATGGCGGAGTACTCAGTATGGAGAAAATGGAGAATGAGTGGAGCAGCTGTTTGATTTCTCCGCTGGATATTGCTGCCATCTCGCCCTTACATGGAAGAAGCAAATGAACAGAGAACTGAATGAACAACTGAAAGTCAGATTGTTTCAAAACAATCAGCCTTCATGAAGCAAGAACACAGACGGGTAAGCTCCGACTCACATTTGGATACAAAACAACAAAAACACCACGTTGTTTACCTGCATTTAGATTAATACATGTAACTTGTATTGTGTATTTAAGTTACTGGTATACTATTATTTAATTTGCTTCAGAATGTGATTGTCTCAGTTCATCTGATTATTTAATTAGCCTTTTACGTTTTGTCAGTGAAAATGCATGCATGTACATTGCATAAGTTATAACACCCATCCTGTTTTAATGAGACTCAACCCACAATCAATGAAGTCAAATCAGTCTTAGTTGAGCAAGTCGGTAATGGTATTTCTTACTTTCACCATCAATTTTTATTTATATGACTTTGGTCGGGTGGCATGATGGTGTAGTGGTTAGCGCTGTCACCTCACAGCAAGAAGGTCCGGGTTCGAGCCCTGTGGCTGGCGAGGGCCTTTCTGTGCGGAGTTTGCATGTTCTCCCCGTGTCCGCGTGGGTTTCCTCCGGGTGCTCCGGTTTCCCCCACAGTCCAAAGACATGCAGGTTAGGCTAATTGGTGACTCTAAATTGACCGTAGGTGTGAATGTGAGTGTGAATGGTTGTCTGTGTCTATTGCCGCTTTTCCACTACAAACGCGGCTGAGTCGGGCTGAGCCGTGCCGTGCTGAGTCGGGCTGAGCGGGGCTATTGAAGTTGCATTTCTACTACAACCGCGCTGAAACGTGCTGGCTGGAAGTGGGTGGACACATTGGGTGGAGTTAGCGAAAGTGGGTGGACGTCACGCGATGTCGTTAAGTGGCGCAAACAATGACATCAGTGATCTTTTAAGAGGTAGTCTCACGACCCGGATAGTAAACAATAAACATGGAGTCGTTAGTGTTGCTGGTCTTGGTGCTGTGGCTTGTTGTCACCGACAACGCCAACAGATACTGGCAAGAGCGTATAGATGAGGCGAGGCACATAAGGCTTCAGAAATTCTCGTAATTCGTAATTATTCTTCTTCCGGGTTTACGGTGTTTACAGATCCCAGCGTGCTCGCGGGGCGTGTGTGGGCGTGTGAGGACACTCCTCCCCACCAATCAGTGCACAGGGGAGTGTCTGCTCACGCCCCCAGCCTCACTCAGCTCGGTTTGGCTCGCTTCAGCCCCACTCCAAAACCGTGCGAGTTTTGGGTGCTAAGCAGGGCTGAAGCGAGCTGAGTCGTGCTGTTCTGAGATAGTCGAAACGCGAGCCGTGTCGGGCTGAAGTGAGCTGAAGCGAGCTGAAGTGAGCTGAAAAAGGGTAGTGGAAAAGGGCCAAAAGTGTCAGCCCTGTGATGACCTGGTGACTTGTCCAGGGTGTACCCTGCCTTTCGCCCGTAGTCAGCTGGGATAGGCTCCAGCTTGCCTGCGACCCTGTAGAACAGGATAAAGCAGCTAGAGATAATGAGATGAGATTACTTTGGTCTATAGCTGTCAAAGGCCTCTGCCTTAAAACCGGTTAATGCTGTGACGTGACGCACTCAGGGCTGGCTGGCTCAGCGGGGCAGCTCGAATGCCAACTTTGCAGTCGATTTTAACTCTCTGAAATATATTTTTTATTCCCATTTATGCAGCATACAAGAGTCAAGGATGGAGATACTATCCACTCAGAAATGTATTTAAAAATAAAGGTTCTGCGTATCTTCTTTAAGTTATGGTCACACTACAGCTCGATGAAAATCAAATGATTTGGTGACAACGCATGGCGATATACAGGTGAGTTAAAGGTTGTGGTCATATAGCAGGCGAACATTTGACTGTCATGCCTTCGCGTGCTCGAGTGGCCACACTCGCTCACAGGACCCAGTCGTTATGGGAAGCACCTGATGCTGATTTGAGCACAATCAGCATGCGCATAATAAGGACGCTGTTTTCACAGAGGCTTTGCAAAGTATTATCATCATCACTGTCACATTTGTTTCTAGCCATGTTTATGACTTTGGTAAAATACTCTGGTTTATGACACTGCTTTCTTTTTTGTTTGTTTTGTTTTTGTAAATATCACACCTGCTAATAAACACTCTTCCTGAATTTAGACCCATCTCCCGCCACATACCTGACAGGATACTTGCAAAGTCTGTGTGAAAACAGCATCCTTATAGACACGTGCTGATTGCGCTCAAATCAGCATCAGGTGTTTTCCATAATGACTGTCCAAAGAGCATGAACAACACGCTCCGAAGGATCCCCGAATGTAAATGCACTTTTTAAGTCTTGTTGAAGGTTAGGTTTTGCCAAGCCACTGTGTTCATGAGGCGCCCGTGAGCATCGAGGACATGGATTTGAGACAAATGTATCTCAAGAGGCTTAACAAAGGTTCCCCGAGCTTCAGGAAATATTCCCAAACCCATCTGTGACCACTCGCCGCCCAGTTTGCCGACGAAAACATCGCCACCAAATTTCAGTGCATGCATTGAAAATTTTCACATTTTTGGCCACTCACAAGGCGGAGACACAGCAAAAAACAACTCGCAAAGCTCAGAGAACATTCACTGTGCATCGCATGATTGATGGCGATGCTACCAATTTTTCATCAGCAAGTATTCACAAACCCATCATGAGCTGTAGTGTGACCAGGGCCTTAAGGAAATCAATTTTTACTAAGATGGGGATCACAATGACCAGAGGAAGTACCAGCAGAACCAACAGACTTTCTCTCGCTTGCTATGGTTCGGCAGCAGGATGGGTTCACAACGCTAGTGTTACACTAGTGACGTAGGATCAGAGCTTGGTTGACATTGAACTTGATTCAACTTTTCTGAGTGTAACAGAATGCTCATCAATTTCAGCTTAGTGTATCCTAGGAACATCTCATCTCATTATCTCTAGCTGCTTTATCCTGTTCTACAGGGTCGCAGGCAAGCTGGATACTATCCCAGCTGACTACGGGCGAAAGGCGGGGTACACCCTGGACAAGTCGCCAGGTCTTAGACACAGACAACCATTCACACTCACATTCACACATAGACACAGACAACCATTTACACTCACATTCACACCTACGGTCAATTTAGAGTCACCAGTTAACCTAACCTGCATGTCTTTGGACTGTGGGGGGAAACCGGAGCACCCGGAGAAAGCCCACGCGGACAACATGCAAACTCCACACAAAAAGGACCTCGTCGGCCACGGGGCTCGAACCCGGACCTTCTTGCTGTGAGGCGACAATGCTAACCACTACACCACCATGCCACCCTCTCCTAGGAACACGTCCGGTGTTTTGACCAATCAAAACGGTCGGATTCTTAGGAGCAGGGCATCTGAAATGACGAGTTTTTCGTGAAAGCAGTGCCTCAGGGACCCAAACTGAATCAGCTTCTCTCTCTCTAAATCATTCCACACCTCTCCAGTCCCAGAGCTACTAAGAGCAAAGCGCTATTACTGGTATCCATTTTTCCAAATCTTTTTTTCATTGTTGTATGGAACAACTAATCACTTAGGAATGAGAGAGAACTTTGTTTGAGTCATAAAAGTATGATGTGAGCTCTGTGTTTTTTCCATCAATCCTTGATTTGGACTGATGCATTATTTTAAAGGGAAATGGTTGGAGTTAATCATTGCAATAAATACTAAATTGATTATTATCGATAAATGACAACTGGTGTGGGGCGGCACGGTGGTGTAGTGGTTAGCACCGTCACCTCACAGCAAGAAGGTCCTGGGTTTGAGCCCAGCGGCCGGCGAGGGCCTTTCTGTGTGGAGTTTGCATGTTCTCCCCATGTCTGTGTGGGTTTCCTCTGGGTACTCCAGTTTCTCCCAAAGACATTCAGGTTAGGCTAATTTGTGGCTCTAAATTGACCGTAGGTGTGAATGGTTGTTTGTCTCTATGTGTCAGCCCTGTGATGACCTGGCGACTTGTCCAGGGTGTACCCCGCCTCTCGCCCATAGTCAGCTGGGATAGGCTCCAGCTTGCCTGCGACCCTATAGGACAGGATAAGTGGCTACAGATAATGGATGGATGGACAACTGGTGTGTAAAAATAATTCATTTTTTTAAACTGAAGTGTAAATTATTTAAAAGGCTAGCACAGTGATTTGCTGAAATTCTGATAGTTTTAAAATAGTCCTTCTGAATTAACGGTGGATCTACCTCAGATTCTGAACAAGTTAAAAATGATTTGTATCCTAGCAGATTTAATGATCTCGACAAGTATCGATTTGTTTCCTTCAACTCCCATCAGCCTGACACACTACACTACATCACATCACAAACCCTGTCATTCTCATATTCCCTCTGGTCTAAATATTCTATTTTCTTTCTTTTTTTGTTGCTTCCCCTTGAATAGTTGCTGTATTAAATTTCTGAGATTTCTTTGTATCTTGGCTATGTTTCTGTTATGTATTTGGTTTCCCCCCCAGTTCTAATTTTGTTTTACTTGTTTCATCAATCTTGTTTTGACTTGGTTACTTTTGTTTGTCTTTCATTTCCATAAAAGCCTGCACTTGTCTCCACCCCCATTACATTACACAAATCTCTCAAAAGGTCACAACTGTCAAATGTTCTTTTCTGCTTTTTTGTTTTTACTTTATTCTTTTTATAATTCCAAAAATTGCATCATTTTATTGAAATAACTGCATTAAAGCTAGACGGCCTTTCGATTTCATAAAATCGGTTAAATTTAGTTCTCTCTGAAATTTTGTTATTGTGATACATGTTTATTTCTGCAATATCTAAAAAAAACAGCAACAAAAAAAAAACAGGCCATTCTGTGGCTGAAGTTATTTAATTTGAGGGGATTCCCGAGCAAATAATGTGCATGAAATCGCTCACTTTGCGCAGCCAAGCAGACAGAGGAAGTCCGTGTGCACATGCACAGGTTTACCTTCTTCTTTTCCTTCTTCTTTTGAGTTTTACATCAGCTGGCATCCACAGTGTTGCATTACTGCCATCTACAGGCTTTCCTTGACCGTGCACTGACAGTTACATCATTCTGTCACTAAACAAACAGCTGATCACACCGAGATGCTTGCAGACCACCGATATTTATTAGTTTGGTCCTGCGTTTCCTTTCCTTCGCAACATAACATCTTTTCTTCTCGCTTTCTGTTACTGTAGTTGGTCTTTCATGTTTCATTCACATCCTCTATTGTTCTCTCTTGTTTCAAATCTGTATCCCACAATGCCTTGCACAAACGGGGAAAGCCCACCACATGACGCACGATGTAGTATCTTGAATTGGGTCATGGTGAAGCAGGAAAAAATAGTGGAGAATTTAGGGCCACGTGGCCCTAAATTCATTAATTGTTCTATTTTTTTTAAAAAAACTAATAAAATTGGAAGTCTGTGATTCGAATTCAGTAGCTTTTAGTCCACTAAACAACAATAATTGGTTGTCAAGGAAAATTCTTTTTATCACCTACACTTGAAAAATCTAAAAGGCAGTGTAGCTTTAATAATTTCTATCAGTGGAAAGTCCTTAGAAGGATAGTAAGCCAAACGTGTGTGTGTATGTGTGTGTGTCTTATGCTACGTTCACACTGCAAGGCTTAATGCTCAATTCCGATTTTTTTGTGAAATCCGATTTTTTTGTGAGGTCGTTCACATTAACAAATATATGCGACTTGTATGTGATCCTCAGTATGAACGAAAAGCGACCTAAAAGTGTTCCGCATGCGCATTGCAGGATACGACGACGTCACACGCAGTGAGCATGGCCAGTGTTTACGGAAGTAAAACCGCCCGGTTGCGGTATGACTCATCCAATCTAGCTTGAATAGCTGCATCCCTCCAAATGGAAATCAGCTCCCTAACCTCTGCGTCCTTCCATTGAGAAGATTCAGAACCTTCACAGCCTGAAGCGTCCCTCGCATTGATGTCATGCGCAGGGGCGCAGATACGTTTTTTGAACTGGGGGGGGGGGGACAAAAAACTGGGGGGGGGGGGGACAAAGCTGCCAGCAAACCAACCCCAACATGCCTGTCAAACTTGTTGTTAGTAACCATAGCAACCAAGCTCGAGCTCGCAACCTGTGCAGTCTGCGCAGCTCAACCAACCGAATATCAGTCTTTGTTTTGTTTTATGTGAGTTGTTGCAACTATGTATACACTGCTGTGCACCTCAATAAACCGAATGGTAATTAGTCTTTTGATTTTTCCGTGAGGTTTGCCTTATGCAAAGAAAGACAGCATAGACGTTTTTTCCTCCCTATAAGTAGGGGGGACCGAACGAGGTGAATTTAAATATGACTCGTCCCACCCTCTATCTGCGCCCGTGATTATGCGCCATGTTGTTGTAACTTTTTTGAGAGACCCGCCGCCTACTTCAGCGCAGAATAGTGACGTTTGTGGCTTGTTGATGACGTGTAAGTCGGATGAATGCGACCTGGCGGTTCAGACTGAAGTCGCATATGAAAAGAGCGGATAGGAATCGGAATTAGCACCACATATCCAAACGGCCTGGGTCGGATTTGAAAAAATCGGATCTGTGTCGTTCATATTGTCAATAAAAGATCGGATACAGGTCACATATGGGCGAAAAGATCGGATTTGAGTCACTTCAGCCTGCAGTGTGAACGTAGCCTTAATGAGAAAGCATGCATGTTACTTACAAAACCTCCAACCCTCGAAGTGCCCGGAATGCTCCTTCCTCAATACAACCGATGTGATTTTTGTCCAACTGACTGTGGAGTCAAAAGAAAATTTGGATGAAAAGGATGGAAGTTAAAGGATTGACTGGCCAAAATGGTCATGCCCCCCACCACCCACACACATGATCAGTACACACAAACTGTTCCAATATTCAGACTGTAACAGTAAAAGTGATGAGCAATGCAGAATGTCCCATCATCTAACACCACCTCTTTTTCCTTGTGCCTTTTAATAACAGTCATTCCCATAAGCGAGAGCTTATTACATGCGGGAACTACGCTCACTGCCTGGTGAAATCAATATTGGTGTAGTCATGCTGAATAGCAAGAGCGCTTTAGACCTAAATCCGTTCCCATTGGGCCTCCATGATGGCTCAATTATGAATTATCTCATATTGATAGTCAGTGTAAAGGCCATTAATTATATCTTTGCTAGAAGGCACTTGAGACCTGAAGGTCATACCTTGTTATAAAATGTGTGCGCTTTTATCAAACTGCATGTACTGTTAACATAAAAAGACAGACAGCTTTAAATTTACTATAAACAGATATTAAATCAGTGAAACGGTGAACTTACAGGTTCTTGATGTCTGTAGCTCCACGGAAGGCCTTGCGAGGAATGGCCTGGATGAAGTTCTCACTGAGGTCTCTGTTTAAACAAATTGACATATTAAATCAGTTGATGCAGTTCTGAAGAATGCAGAAAACTCTGAAAAGCTGTGAACATAATTCTAAAGGTTGGAATAAACAGATTCCTGAACCCTGATTAAACCCAGTGTGATGTGAAAATTAAAAAAACAAACAAACAAACAAACAAACAAAAAACTTGCATGTAGCCTCAAAGCTGTCACTATAAAAGTGCAGGCACGATGCTTTTAAGTGGTTTTTAATCTCATTTCCATCACAAGCATCTACAAAGCGCCAGTCCTGACTGAACCAATATGATGTGCCTTTCAGTGTGAAGGGTTGAACCCATTTAGCTGTTTCTAAAAGCCATTGATGGCACTATTTGTGAACAGTGTTCGAGAGTGTGGATGGCAAGGTGGAGCAAGAAGGAGGGTAGAAGAGTGGGAACAAACCCAATGAGGCTAATTAGTGTGAGCTTTTGTTCCAAGGTTCAATGGGGAGCTCAACACTTTCAGAGTAGGGGTAGTTACCATGCCCCATATTCTCGATGACAAACAAACCAATGTACGCTTTCCCACAGAATGGAATTTTTTTTCTTACTACCAAATTTTACCCAGCGCAATTACCATAATCCATGAATAATAAAACCGTTAAAATTGAATCCAGTCGAAAATGTGTGTTAGAGATGCACCAGTTCCATTTGCGCTCCTTTCATTTGCAATCATTTTGCAGAATGTTCGTTCACACTTTCATCGTGAATGAAATTGATGACAATCAAGACTACATTTTAAGAGCAGCCAGTCAGCTACTGAAAAACTGTTCTTGCAAAAACAAATAGCTTTTTTTTTCCAAAACCTGCCATGAAAACAAATAAGTGATGACAAGACAGAAGTGCTGTTTTCGGATATTTCCTTTTAAGCAAATCAACCACCAACAACACACCATGAACATACAGTACACTCAACCTCAAGCCATCATGGTTTATCTTTTTTCCCCAAAAATCAAGTTCCTTACTCCCCTCAAACTCATCCCTTTTGTGCCTGACTGTGACTCCACATCAGAAAGGATCCGTCAGGGCCTTCTAGGCCTTCAGGGAAGGCCCAAACATATCAGCATTTCAAATGTTATATTTAATTTCATTCATTCTTTCATAAGTTCATGATAAGTATTCTCTTCTAATTTTAATTTGGCCTCATTTTCTATCAATTTGCTTCAGAAATGAAAGGGTTACTGCCCTGAAAACATTAAAATAGAGTTATCCAGTGAGATTTGTTTGTTTGTTGTCTCTAGGCTGAGAAGAGTTTAGATCTGGCTCACTCATTGGTTAGGACTTCATTGCCGGGACAGAAGGCCATGGCAGTGTATATTTATGTAGGAGGTGACAGATGAATTAACCAATCAGATTTGATTTATAGTGGGCAGGACCAAAAATGTATTGCTGAGCTTAAAGGAGAACTGAAGGAAAAAATTTCTCAAAGTTCTATTTTTCATTGTATTAAATATAGGAATACATTTTTGATAGCTATTTTGTCACTGCTATAGTAAGTTAGGAGTGTTTGAAATATGCTCTGTAATATATCAGTCCGTATGTCAAAGCAATGGCTGTAAATGAGATTCGTTGAGACCCGTGTGAGACATCGTAGGACGGAAGTAAAACATACAGCAAAAATCAAAGTGACCAACATCTGCCAACGTTGTCAAAAGACGCGCGCCCTCTTTCGAACGCTGATGTAATCAAGCCGGAAGTTTTGTTTGTTTTGATAGCAATCAGGAAAGTTTGAAAAAAGTAGGCAGTAATTGTCATTTCAACTTGTTTTTGTGCAATATTTCATTTGGAAAACAGTTTTCAAAATGGTGGCACTGACACGTGGCTGACACTTCACGTTTCGAAGTTTCGTACAAGTCTTGTGAAGATCGCGCGGATAAGCGACGCCTGCCATGGACCAAACGAACTAAATTCAACATGGCTAAAAACCGAACAGGCCGATAAATATAATATTTAATTGCAATTAGTTGCCAATACGAGTCATGATATAAGGTTACTAAAACCAAAAATGTAATTGAATAACATGTTAATTAAGAAATAAAACAAGTTTAAAAATGACTTCAGTTCTCCTTTAACCGTGAATCAGCACAGTCAGTGCAGCAGTGAAGTGACCTTCCAGCCGGTGTAGCGTTCATCGGTAGTGTTAGCAAATATTAGTAAAGCAGTCAAGCCAGTGCTATCAAGAGCAAGTAGCACAGGCTAATGACCGAGAAACCAAGATTTCTGTCTCCAGACCCTTCTTCCACGCACGTTCGCTCGCCACAGTATTTTTCACTCAGGCTAAAGTATTCATTTCCCTGTGTAATTTACCTAGTTACTTTTAAAATCAACATTGACAACTACACACAGTGGAGCTACCTGTCATCCTGCCGTTAATCCCTTGCAAAATCCTTTGCCCTGTTGCTTTTTTGGTGTGTCTGGCTAAGTTTTGGCTGAGCTCAAGTCCCAGCTGTAATAGTAATGGTTCGCCACTGCTCCACAAAAATGTTTACAATGAATTGGTAGTAATTTTTCCCCTTTTTGTCTGGATAACTATGGGATCATGTTTTTAAATGTTTAATTAATTAACACCACAATACTGTCAAACTGTTATATTTTCCAACTAGGTTCTCACTGTGAAATTTTCAAATTGCCACTGTAACAAATGTTGTTTATATTGTTGTATGCCCAGGTTATTATAATACAGCATGTTGTATTGCGTTATAATAAGGATGCCTGTACAAAAGAATGATTCAAAAGGCGACGCTGTAAAAAGTATGGCTTTGGATAAACAACCAAGGAGACACCCAATTATCTTAATGATCCAACATTCTTCCTTTAGAAATTCCAATTTAAGTGACTGACATTCAGCAAAGAAAATAACATTTCACAGATCTGGATTGCTTATATGGCGTACATATGAGAAAATGGTTTTGATACATAGGAAAGGAGAATACATAATTTAGAGTTTGTGTATGAGCACTAATCTAAAAGCACACTGCCATGCCATCCTACCAGTGGAGTTCAGCCTGGTACGTGATGTCCTGTTGTGCTGATAATTGGCTTGACTTTTTTTTAATGAACTACATTTCTTTTTTCATACATCACTGATATTTGACTGCTAATTGCCCCCTTATCTTTTTGAGAAAGAACAGAGAACAAAAGCGACCTGATGTTCGACACAGCATAATACATACAGTGGTGCTTGAAAGTTTGTGAACCCTTTAGAATGTTCTATATTTCTGCATAAATACTTGGTAATTTATTTATTGAGGAAAATGATCCAATATCACATATCTGTGAGTGGCAAAAGTATGTGAACCTTTGCTTTCAGTATCTGGTGTGACCCCCTTGTGCAGCAATAACTGCAAATAAACGTTTCTGGTAACTGTTGATCAGTCCTGCACACCGGCTTGGAGGAATTTTAGTCCATTCCTCCATACAGAATAGCTTCAACTCTGGGATGTTGGTGGGTTTCCTCACATGAACTGCTCGCTTCAGGTCCTTCCACAACATTTCCATTGGATTAAGGTCAGGACTTTGACTTGGCCATTCCAAAACATTAACTTTATTCTTCTTTAACCATTCTTTGGTAGAACAACTTGTGTGCTTAGGGTCGCTGTCTTGCTGCATGACCCATCTTCTCTTGAGATTCAGTTCATGGACAGATGTCCTGACATTTTCCTTTAGAATTCGTTAGTATAATTCAGAATTCATTGTTCCATCAATGATGGCAAGCCGTCCTGGCCCAGATGCTGCAAAACAGGCCCAAGCCATGATACTACCACCACCATGTTTCACAGATGGGATAAGGTTCTTATGCTGGAATGCAGTGTTTTCCTTTCTCCAAACATAACGCTTCTCATTTAAACCAAAAAGTTCTATTTTGGTCTCATCTGTCCACAAAACATTTTTCCAATAGCCTTCTGGCTTGTCCATGTGATCTTTAGCAAACTGCAGATGAGCAGCAATGTTCTTTTTGGAGAGCAGTGGCTTTCTCCTTGCAACCCTGCCATGCACACCATTGTTGTTCAGTGTTCTCCTGATGGTGGACTCATGAACAATAGCCAATGTGAGAGAGGCCTTCAGTTTCTTAGAAGTTACCCTGGGGTCCTTTGTGACCTTGCTGACTATTACACGCCTTGCTCTTGGAGTGATCTTTGTTGGTTGACCACTCCTGGGGAGGTAACAAGGGTCTTGAATTTCCTCCATTTGTACACAATCTGTCTGACTGTGGATTGGTGGAGTCCAAACTCTTTAGAGATGGTTTTGTAACCTTTTCCAGCCTGATGAGCATCAACAACGCTTTTTCTGAGGTCCTCAGAAATCTCCTTTGTTCGTGCCATGATACACTTCCACAAACATGTGTTGTGAAGATCAGACTTTGATAGATCCCTGTTCTTTAAATAAAACAGGGTGCCCACTCACACCTGATTGTCATCCCATTGATTGAACACACCTGACTCTAATTTCACCTTCAAATTAACTGCTCATCCTAGAGGTTCACATACTTTTGCCACTCACAGATATGTAATATTGGATCATTTTCCTCAATAAATAAATGAGCAAGTATAATATTTTTGTCTCATTTGTTTAACTGGGTTCTCTTTATCTACTTTTAGGACTTGTGTGAAAATCTGATGATGTTTTAGGTCATATTTATGCAGAAATATAGAAAATTCTACAGGATTCACAAACTTTCAAGCACCACTGTAAAGCAGAAGAAATTTGTAAGGCCAGTTGTAATTTGTTCCTGATATTACTTTAGTTCAGTCTTTGTATTTAATTCAGTATTGTTTATAGTTTGTGTGAGAGGCTAAAACAAAGTGTAAATTGTAAAAACCTGCTGAGTGTAAAACAGACTGACAAGCTGCAAATCAGCATCGTAAATCCTGTTAGTACACACTAACATGATTGGCGAACTCCTCCAAGGCTTTAGAGAGCTACGATCGTGTTAGTTTGAGTGGATTATGAACTAGTGTAAGGCAGGGGGCTAATTATATGCCTTGGAACAAGATAATGAGAACACTGAGGATGACAAATGTGGCTTCTTTCTTCCTCTAGTGATTCAACAACACATCCTTTCTTTCTCTCTCTCTCTCTCTCTCTCTCTCTGTCCACGTGTAATAGAATAATTATTGACGCCAGGTTTGGTGGAACTTCAGGGAATGGCTTTGGAGAGAAGTTTTAAATAGAGGATGTGGGATTGAAGAAGGGATGGTTAAGTTTGGAAAATGTTAGGAAGAACTGCTAACGTTGCTTACAGAAGCTTTAAATTTTTAGTGGCTTTAAATACACATATTTAAAAGGACAAAAGAGGCAGGTCTATGGGTTAAGCATGAGTCGGCATAGTTAGTGGTGGGTGTTTTTGCTGCCGTGATGATTCACTGTGTATATTAGTGTTAAGCTATGAGAGTCACTCAGAAAACCAAAGGATGATATATATTTATGATGAGTAAATGAGAAAATACGTTCCCCATAAATTACCATATTCAAAGGTTGAAATACAAATCTGAATCATTAACCCACAGGAATGTCAAGAAAAGGATTGCAGATACCTATCTGGTAAATGGCTGAAAACAAAAACACTGCTTTGTTCTACTTTTGTAAAACTATTTTACTGGGATTTATTTATGGGATTATTTGGATGTGGTGCTGAGTTCAGTGGAATTAAGTTAATTTAAGGCTGCTTTAAAAGGCTCCTGTTTTTCAGTCAACTTTTAACTGACCTTGCTGAAACTTGTGATCTATTTTTTGCATGACCCAAGGAGCTATAAAAGAACTAGAAGCAAAAACAGTTATCTTACAACAACAATCTCATCTCATCTCATTATCTCTAGCCGCTTTATCCTTCTACAGGGTCGCAGGCAAGCTGGAGCCTATCCCAGCTGACTACGGGCGAAAGGCGGGATACACCCTGGACAAGTCGCCAGGTCATCACAGGGCTGACACATAGACACAGACAACCATTCACACTCACATTCACACCTACGGTCAATTTAGAGTCACCAGTTAACCTAACCTGCATGTCTTTGGACTGTGGGGGAAACCGGAGCACCCGGAGGAAACCCACGCGGACACGGGGAGAACATGCAAACTCCGCACAGAAAGGCCCTCGCCGGCCCCGGGGCTCGAACCCAGGACCTTCTTGCTGTGAGGCGACAGCGCTAACCACTACACCACCGTGCCACCACCACAACAATAATAATAATAATAATAATAACTCTAGGACTGGGTATTTTTCTCCCACTTTTGCGTATCTACAATTTGAAATAATAAGACAGGTGGGAGAGCTTTGTCTTATACACACCCAAGTTTTCTTCCAAAACATTGTCAAAATGCAGGTGTTGCATTCAGATTAAGCATGTAAGCAGGTGTGCATGTCAGTGCTTTATACAGTGTCTTACAAAAATATTCATCCCCCTTGGTGTTTGTCCTGTTTCATCACATTACAAGCTGGAATTAAAATGGATATTTGGAGGGTTAGTACAATTTGTTTTACACAACATGCCTACCACTTTAAAGGTGCAAACTGATGTTTTATTGTGACACAAACAATAATTAAGATGAAAAAAACAACCCAGAAATCTGGAGTGTGCATAGGTATTCACCCCCTTTCGTATGAAACCCCTAAATAAGAGCTGGTCCAACCAATTCACTTCATAAGTCACATAATTAGTTGATTAAGATCCACCTGTGTGAAATCAAAGTGTCACATGATCTGTCACATGATGTCTGTATAAATCAACCTGTTTTGGAAGGACCCTGACTCTGCAACACTACTAAGCAAACAACATGAAAACCAAGGAGCACTCCAAACAGGTCAGAGACAAAGTTGTGAAGTATAGATCAGGGTTGGGTTATAAAAAATATCCCAAACTTTGAATATCCCAGGGAACACCATTAAATCCATTATAGCAAAATGGAAAGAATATGACACCATTACAAACCTGACAAGAGAAGGCCGCCCACCAAAACTCACAGACCGGGCAAGGAGGGCATTAATCAGAGATGCAACAAAGACACCAAAGATAACACTGAAGGAGCTGCAAAGATCTACAGCAGAGATGGGAGTATCTGTCCATAGGACCACTTTAAGCCATACATTCCACAGAGTGGGGCTTTATGGAAGAGTGGCCAGAAAAAAGTAATTGCTTAAGAAAACATGTTTGGAGTTTGCCCAATAGCATATGGCAGACTCCCCAAACACATGGAAGAATATTCTCTGGTCAAATGAGACTAAAATTGATCTTTTTGGCCATCATAGGAAATGTCATATGTGGTGCAAACCCAACACTTCCCAGCACCCTGAGAACACCATTCCTACAGTTAAGCATGGTGGTGGCAGCATCATGCTGTGGGGATATTTTTCATCTGCAGGGACAGGAAAGCTGGTCAGGACTGAAGGAAAGATGGATGGCACTAAATACAGGGCAATTCTGGAGGAAAACCTGTTTGAATTGGCCAGAGGTTTGAGACTGGGACGAAGGTTCACATTCCAGCAGGACAATGACCCTAAACATACTGCTAAAGCTACACTGGAGTGGTTTAAAGGGAAGTATTTAAATTTCTTGAAATGCCCTCATCAAAGCCCAGACCTCAGTCCAATTGCGAATCTGTGGCATAACTTCAAGATTGCTGTACACCAACGCAACCCATCTAATTTGAAGGAGTTGGAGCAGTTTTGCCTTGAGGAATGGGCAAAAATCCCAGTGGCTAGATATGCTAAGCTAATACAGACATACCCCAAGAGACTGGCAGCTGTAATTGCAGCAAAAAGTGGCTCTACAAATTATTGACTTGGGTGTGGGGTGAATACCTATGCACACTCCAGATTTCTTTTTTTTTTTATCTTAATTATTGTTTGTGTCACAATAAAACAACAATTTTCACCTTTAAAGTGGTAGGCATGTTGTGTAAAGTAAATGGTGCTAACCCACCAAAAATCCATTTTAATTCCAGCTTCTAATGCAACAAAACAGAACAAACACAAAGGGGGTGAAGACTTTTGCAGGACACTGTAACTGCTTTTATGTCAATGCCTTATTATACCTTATTCAAAGCTTTATCTCATTTTCTTTATTTTACTATTGCTTTGATTTTTTTGTGTGCATGCCAAACACCTTAATTTATTATTATTTTAAAGAATATATTTTTTATAACAGCCCAATAGACATTTTCATCTTCTGCTCGTCTTATTGAAGTGTACATTGCATGTTCTGTTTTCAAAATTTGGGGCCTGGATTCTGCTTTAATGTTCCAGCTGGCATGGCTAAAGGTTGAAGTGGTGGTCTGTAGCCACAAACCAAGCAGAACTAATTGGAGCTGGGAGCCGTGTTTTGTCCTGCCAGACTCGGGGCCTTATGGGTTATCAGATCCCCCAGTTATGGAGGGTGGAAACAGACAGCGTTAAGTTACATTTACAGTGATAACAGCAGTAAATGCTATGTTGAACTGGCTGAAAACATGCACAAATACACACGTCTCACAAGATCTCTGTCAACTCAATTATCTGATGCAATTTGTAAAGAAAACTGCTTCCCCTTAAAGAAAGACTCAGGGGGGAATGACACACACTTTGTAAGAATAGTTCCTGGAGTGAGCATTTCTGAATTTGATCTGGTGTACCAGCTAGCTGCATAACACTTGCATAGAAAAAGTCCCCGAGCCTAATTTTCAGAGCACACACAATTCCAAGTATAGAGGACTTTCAATGATGTCACAGATTTTTGTTTTTCATGCAGCGTCCGCCATATTGTGGGACAAACAAAAAAACAGCTGCGACAGTTAATAATGCTGCAATCTCCCTGGAGTGATTAAAATTTTATATTCTATCAGCAGATCGCTTTACATCCAAAAGCTGAAACATCCAGGCATCACAGATCCATATAATTTACCCACAAATATATTTATTCATTCTGCACACTGCTCTCTCTCTCTGTGTGTGTGTGTGTGTGTGTGTGTGTGTGTGTGTGTGTGTGTTTTCACTGCTTCAGATGGGTTAAATGCAGGGGAGGAATTTAACTGTGTTTGAGTGTACGTGTGGCAAAAAGAAAGGCTACTTCTTCTTAATTTACCCACAAATGTATTTATTCCACCTGAAAAGCGTATGGCAAACCAACGACCAGATTTGGGACACTACAACATCCTGAACTTTTTAGTATTTGGACTTCTAAATACACCAGAGATGCTAAACGCATACGAAAGTACAGATGCCTACCAATATTTTGAGGTAGGTTTGGTGCATGCCAGAATGTTATGGGAAATTCCCGATAAAGAAAAATACCTTATTATGACAAAGGTAAGCTCAAACATGGACTTCTAATAGTAATAAACAAACTAGCGCCAAGATCTAGCACATTTTATGGTGTTTAGCCTCAGCTACATTATCAGTACATAACAAACATTCTGCTAGTCGAGCTCAACATGAGCTCAGCTCAACTAGCTTGGGCCTTGGATGCGATATAAAATATATCACATCCAAAGCCCACATCCAGATATACATTTTAATGTTGCACAGAGCTTTCATACTAACCTGATATAAAATGTTCTCCACACCCACGGGAATGCTTTGTTGGTATCCAGTCTTCCCATTTAACTGCAGCTCACCACTTATCTTGTCTTTCTGGGTTCACCAGGAAGTGGTGAAAAGTTAAACCAGGCTTATCTCCACATCTGTTATTACATCCGAAAACCCTACAGGTCTCTGGCATTGTTCTTTTAGATGTAACTTCTACAAGTTTATCTGTAGATGTTTACTGAATTTGGTTTACAATCACTCACGTACACTTATGCCGGTCATTGTCCAACACCAAGCTTGCCCAACAACATGGCTGCGTAAACAAATCCGCAGTTGCGATGACGTCACATGAAAGTCCTCCACTGGGGAGTCAAATTATCTTATGCGGCAGTAATATTCAGGTCACAATACTGAACACTTTGTGCTTTTCCATCCTCTTGCAACTGCTGTTTGATTACAGGTGTGTTTATGTGAAAGTGAGAAATTAAGAGCTGTTCTAAAAATGTGCTCATTAGGAATGCAGGGCATTGCATGCTATCATATAGAGAATCAGGTGATGCCAATAATGCCAATAATGCTTTTTTTTTGCAGTATGACCTGTTATTGTCTTCATAGTTAATCTGAGAAAAAGCATCTCTGAATAAGCATCACATCAAACCTTGAGGTGCATGAGCTACAGCAGCAGAAGTCAACAACAGGAATCTGAGGCTATCATTCATGGGCACAGGCTCACCCAAACTGGAAACTGAAGACTAGAAAAAGACCAGGAGTGGTTTTTTTTTTTTGTCACCCTGTAATATTCAACTGCCTACTTTTGATGAGTCAGTTTTGGCTGATTGGAATGAAACACAAGGTCTTCTACTGTTGTAGCCCATCCACCTCAAGATTTAATGTTTTGTGCATGCTGAGATGTTTTTCTGCTCACCACAGTTATAAAGGGTGATTATATGAGTTACTATATCCTTCCTGGCATCTTGAACCAATCAGGCTATTTTCCTCTGATCCCTCTCATTGATGAGACTTTTCCACCCACAGAACTGTCGCTCACTCAATGTTTTTTGTTTGTCGTACCATCCTGGGTAAATTGTTCTGTGAAAATTTCAGATTAACAGTTTCTGAAATACCCAAACCAGCCCATCTGGTACTAACTGGAGTTTACATGTTCTCCCCATGTTTGCGTGGGTTCCTCCGGGTGCATGCTGGTGTCAACATCCCACCAAAGCACAGCTCTATGGATTGATCCCTGAAATCTCATCTACCTTATGTGAGTGTAGAATGCGTTTTGCTGGACACTGCTGACGAGCAAAACAATAGCTTGCAAGTGACCTCTTGCTATGGACTCCTCATCATGGCCAAAACTGAGCTGGTAGACCAGCCACCATGTACACTGATCAACTATGTAGAGACACCGGTTGCCTACCTCAAGATCTGCCAATGTTGATGCAAGGTCGTAATGGATGGCGTGATAGGATGCTTGTCCAAGCTAGCTCGACTAGATGATGATGATCCTCTGGGTGCTCCGGTTTCCCCCACAGTCCAAAAACATGCAGGTTAGGCTAATTGGTGGCTCTAAATTGACCATAGGTGTGAATGTGAGTGTGAATAGTTGTTTGTCTCTATGTGTCAGCCCTGCGATGATCTGGCAACTTGTCCAGGGTGTACCCCGCCTCTCACCCATAGTCAGCTGGGATAGGCTCCAGCTTGCCTGTGACCCTGCACAGGATAAGCGGCTACAGATAATGGATGGATGGACATTACTCAAAGCTCTTGATCTTTATCTGCATGATGGTGCTGCTGCCACATGATTGGCTGATTAGATACCTTCATGATACTTGCATCTTGCATGATCCTAATAAAATGGACAGTGGGTATATGTATGGTATAAAGTGCAAAACCCACTGATTCTACTTAATCCCACACAGGAAATGTACTTATAAAGGGAAGGAAATTTGATACCAGCATGCTTATAGAAAAGAACAATCTTAGCAGAGTGAGCTTTCCAGACGCTCTGTTAATGATGTGTCGTTATAATTATAGCATGTTTGGTAGCCGTATGTGAATCTTCCACTTCTAGATTAGGAAAATTGATTCTGTGGATGACTTCTGGTTGATCCATATCATCCTGAAGTCTCAGCTAGGTTTTCATGTCTTCAGTGCCAGACGCCATGGTCTATCTTAGGGATCAGTAACGAATTAGTAACCACTGGCTACTTATCCATGATACACTGTCGATTATGGTGTCTGCAGCTCTCAAGGATGATGTAAAAACATCAAAGCCTGTGAAACTTATGCTGTTAAGCTGTTCTTATGAACCTATTATAGGTGGGAAATTTAGCCAACACAACGGAGAGGATTCTTTCTGGAGTCACTGGGAGTCACTGCATCTCAGAACAGTTCTTAGATGTTACATTCATTTATTGCAATTCTGAACCTTTTCAGACATCAACTGTAGATTAATATTGATTAACTGTAGACTCAACAGTTGTATACAGCTGCAGTAACAAGCATGATGTTAACATTAGCATACCTAATTTTGTCATTAAAACAAAGAAAAATCAAATATAGGTGGAGTATAAAAGGAAGTAATGCCAGTGTCTTTGTAAAGTAACCTAACATCGTGCCAAACAATCAGTGCAGGGTTTCTCTAATGTGTAATATAGGTGCATTTACTTTCTGTTTTTGGAGCCATTACTGAAGATACTGCATTTTGTATGGTTTACCAGTAATCATTTCCCAGTTACACAGACAGTCTTTCATCATTCTCCATTAGTCTACTTTCCTCTATCTATCTACTACTTGACTCTTTATCTTTCACTCTCCACATACCTGGCTCTCTCTCTCTCTCTCTCTCTCTCTCTCATTCCACAAAGGAAAGCAAATAACCCAATTATGTCAGGAAACGCTGTGCAATTTAGCTCTACTCTGACTTTGTTCTGGGGTGCCATTTGCAGTGCTTTAAGCTGATATAAAAGCATCCGTTGCTTTTAAAGACCCGAGTGTCTTATAAATAGGGATGTTAGAGGAATAAAACAATTGCTCTCCGCACATTCTCCCAATCGACGTTACATGCTGCTGAAATCGAATAGCGATGTGCATTTGTCTACCAGAAAATCAGTACGAAATGTTATATCATCATTCTGCATATACATCCATGGTATAAGGTTCAAACCTGATCTGAGCAGAATGGCTGCCGAAGATGAAAATAAGGAAAGGAAAATGAGATGAAGAGTGCTGATCTGATGATGCACGGCTGCTGTTGGAACAGTAGTTTGTAATTAGTTAGTCATTACTTGCCCAAATGAGGTGTGGAAAGCTGTTAATAGAATGACAGGGTCCAGCAAACTCTTACAGATCCCCCCCCCCCTTATCTGCTTCATCAAACACCAAAATTGCACAGAAACAATTAACAAGGCAGAAACAGACTATATTGTGAATGAATGAGGCCAGAAGGGAGACAGCCTACGGCATCACTGAGTTTAGTGTCTAGCTCATCCTATGTAAAACATTCAAGCAGAACAAGTCGTTAAGTGTTGATGTTGATTATACTTAAGTCACTTGACTGGATAACCTTACTTAAATGTCAGAAATCTCACACTTCCAGAGCCATAGGTAGTTCAATTTGGAACAGGAGACAAGGACATCCATCCATCCATCCATCCATCCATCCATCCATCCATTATCTGTAGCTGCTTATCCTGTGCAGGGTCGTGGGCAAGCTGGAGCCTATCCCAGCTGACTATGGGCGAGAGGCGGGGTACACCCTGGACAAGTCGCCAGGTCATCACAGGGCTGACACATAGACACAGACAACCATTCACACTCACATTCACACCTACGGTCAATTTAGAGTCACCAATTAGCCTAACCTGCATATCTTTGGACTGTGGGGGAAACCGGAGCACCCGGAGGAAACCCACGCAGACATGGGGAGAACATGCAAACTCCACACAGAAAGGACCTCATTGGCCACTGGGCTCAAACCCAGGACCTTCTTGCTGTGAGGCAACAGTGCTAACCACTACACCACCGTGCCACCCCTGAAGATAAAGATGTTGAAGTCATAATTGAGCAAATAGCTATGTTGGGCTTCAGTTCCAAATTTTCTCAGAAAGAGAGCAAGTATTGTACCTTTAGAGTTATTGCTTAGGGGTTAAATTTATATCTACCAGAACATGTACTGCTCATAAAATGTTGAAGTTGAGATAGGGGTGTGCAGAATAACCCTAATACTGTGTAATGCTCCCCGTAAACTGTGTGAGCCTCCAGGATTTGAGTGTGAAAACCCCTTAATGTTAGCAGGACTAAGAAATAAAGGTGAGAAAGGTGAAACAAAATCAAATAAAGAGAAAGAGAGAAGAATTTGGAAAGAGATGAAACCGAGAAGAGGAGGTTGTTAGCAGGAGAAACACAAGCACTGACTGCAAATCTCTCCAAGAATCAATAAATACCTCAGCATTTTGACAGCAAGCTTTCTGATGCACTCTAACTCCCTAATAATGAGCCAATAAGGAATGCTCAGAGCACTGCACACCATCCATCTTCCAGTGCAATGGCACATCCACATCCGTCACTCCTGTAAAATCAGCCTGCCTGAAAAGCGAAAGCGAGGGCATGACAAATTACTTTTTGCTGCTTTCTCTCTGGAGAAGGAGAAAGTGCTTAAGATGTGAGGAGTTGAGAAAAAGAGAGAGTGGGGGGAAAAAAGAGTGCAGAGGTTGAGGTGTGACAGGAAGAAGTTGAGGGACAAATGATGGATTGCTGTAAGCCCAGTGAGATGAAAAGATAGAGAAGGTATTAAAAATGAAGGATTAAAAAGAAGGAGACAGCAGGAAGACATCAAAAATTTTGGGGGGGAACCACCAATAAGGAGGATGGCTTCCTGTGACAGGTTTAAGTCTCAAGTTTGGGATGTGTGTGGTCTACGGAACCTCAATGCTAAATCCCTACATTCCTTGGAGGGTTTTTATTATATATATATATATATATATATATATATATATATATATATATATATATATATATATACGGGTCATAATTCTCTTCAACATAAAGCTCCATTATTTTCCATTGTTCTTCCGTTATTTCAAGAGACCAGCAATAGGACTAAGATCTTTTTACTAAACCTCTACCACTGGATTGAAGCACTACAGATGGCCTTAATTCATTCAAACCATCCCTCTATCACTTAACCTAACACATACTATGAATATCTGTGGAAAGCTTTTAAAATACATTGCAGATTAGAGAATTACAAGCAAGAAAACAGTCCATATGTCTTCAAATGTTTGCTTTTGCTTTCCCGTCTCATAAACTGCTTTCGCTTTGTGTCCCACTCCAACTGCACAAATTGCATATCAAATGAAAAATAGGTACCCCATGGATACATATGGCCACTGCTTATAAATAAAATTGTTTTCTGATACCATGTCCATACAGTAAATCAGTAAATATAGCATATATATTTTTTTTTACTCTGTGAGGCAGTAGCCACAAAAATGAAGCGTAATCCAAAAATGAACAATTTAAAAATCACAGAAGTAAAATATACCAAGTGTATGTACTTGATATTATTCTACTCTTACCTCTTACAGTTTTCAAAACTGAAATCTCCTAACCGAGGCTGACATACACACGCTGTCGCCATGACCCAAACTCTTATTTCCCGGAAATGGCCCGGCGCTAGGGCTCAGTGGTCTCAATACTCTTTTAGACATCTTCCTGTAACAACTCAGAAGCGCATCACATCTCCATCACAAGTGAGACCACTGGCCGAAGAAGGCGAGGAAAGGGGGACAACCTGGAGTATATTTTAAAATACAAATGCACATTCCCTCGGTAATAAGCATAAACATGTCTGAAAGCAATTTCTCTAGCCTAGTCCATTTATTTCGAATGGTGAACCAAATTATATACACTCACCGGTCATTTTAATAGGAACATGTGTATGCGTATGCACAGTGCGCTATTGTTATACTCATTCTTACAACACGATGACATACGGTAATGGCTACAGCCTTGATGTGAGGCAGTAGCCACAAAAATAGTTGGGCCAGTTAGCATAATCAAAATATGTTTACCTTAATAAACTTTGACTACCCTTTATGTTACACTAGCAGGTTACCCAGCGTTGCCCGGGTTTTGCAAAATTCTGGGTTGCCCCCAGACTTCCATGTCAAATTTGGTGAAGATCCATCGAGAAATGGTGATGTCAACCCAAGACAAGGGGACCCTCTCAGGCCCAAATATGGAATTTCTGAGTGCTGCCAAATTGTGGCTATCTCCTGTGCCAGGTTTAGTGAAGATCTGTTGAGAGTTTGTGTTGATAAATGTAACGTGAAAGACATTGAGGGAGGGGGTGGGTGGATGTTGTGCCTGGGGCCCGTACATGAATTTTGTTTATATCGGCAAAATTCCAGGCTATCCCCGGACCTACTTGCCAAATTTGGTGAAAATCCATCGAGAAATGGCAACGTTAGCTCAAGACAAACAAACAAACTTTGCCGCTTATTATATAGATAATTAATTTCTTTAATAGCTGAGACTTGACTCACTATTAAAAATGTACTTCTCTGGTATATTGTGTCTACTGTGTACTGTATACTTAATATATGAAGGCAAGTCAAATGAAATACTTATTTTTAATTTTACCATTTTTCAGCATAATCTTAATTTCATTCAATGCAAACGTTCCAGCACTTGAGTGTCTGGATTTCTCTCGAAAACTATTCCTATGAAAATTAAAGTTCTTGCATGACTGATGAGTCTAAACAGTTGTGTCCTCTTTTTTGGAGGTGGCCTCAAAAAAGCAAGAAGAACTCCAGAAGAAGAAGCCTTTATTTTTGTCACACATACACTCAAGCACAGCGAAATTCCTCCTCTGCATTTAATCCATCTGAAGCAGTGAACACATGCACCCGGGAGCACACACACATACCCAGAGCAGAGGGCAACTATGGACCACTTGCATGTGATGTCACAGCCGATCCAGATTGTAAACAGACGCCATCTTGTCGGTCAAACACCATTTTCCGCCTTCTACTTCTACTTCCACTTCTACTTCTGGTTCTACTTCTGCTTCTACTTCTACCTTTTCTTCTGGAAAACCCTACAATTCTACTACAACGTCAACTCCACTGAAAATCAATAAAACATAAGACGAGTGGAATCCTGTGTCCGAGTCCTTCCCTTTCAAGTGTGGGAAACCCATGATGCTCACATACACTTGACAATAGGCTGCCACGGGACCCTGACAGGCGTGCAAAATGGATTGCTGCTATCAGGTATACCATATATACACTGTAAAACCCGATAAGGTCACTGAGCTCAAAAATGTTATTGAAACCGATTACGTAAAAATTTTTGAGGTAAATAACTTAAATTTTTTAAGGTAAGATTTCTTAAAAATTACACTATAGTTACACTTAATTGTAATTTTTAAGAAATCTTACCTTAAAAAATGTGTTACTTACCTCAAAAATTTTTACGTAATCGGTTTCAATAAAATTTTTGAGCTCAGTGACCTTATCGGGTTTTACAGTGTACAGTAATAGTGATAGACTACTGATACTTGATCTAACTGATAATATAAAATATTCAACCATAATAGTGGATATGGCGGCGCATGATGGGGATGCTGCGGCTACAAGCTCTCCCTACCTGTGCACATTTTTTATGTTTTTTGTGTGTTGTTCGTCTGTACCGGACTTCAATATCCACTACAACCATATGGACTTACTGGACATTGGTTTCCAGCAGAAAATGACAGTTTGTAGCGATTTCCATCGCATGCACAACATTCTGGACGAGATAGCGAGACCAGCTCCGTGAGACCAGCTCCGTGAGACCAGCTCCGTGAATTATCGTGTCTGGCAGGCAAAGAAGGCGGCATCGGGAAAGGAAGCAAAAGCGAGGCTGCAGAGCCGGCCTGTTGACTAAGCTCAGAAAACAGCCACTCAAACTTCCACTGCCAAGCCTCTACCTCTCCAACGTCAGATCCATGGGCTATACTAGATACTACTGATATATCTAGTATCAGTACTAGTACTCAATACTTAAGTGACTTACCCGTCCAATGAGGATTGTTATTTTCTTGTTTACAAGATGCCACATCTGAGGGGGGCTGACAAATCCTGAATTTCTGTAAAGATAACTGTCCAGAGATTTATAAGCACGCAGTGCTTCACCACTGAACAGCGAGGGAAAGTTAATGGGGTAATTATACACATCTGGGTATTCCACCTCTGGCAGTTCAATATCCACTGACATGGTCGTGAAAACTACGTCCGGTAATCGATAAGGGTCACTAATCTGTAGGTCGTTTATTTTAGACATATATCTAGTTATCTATTCATTAGAAAAATGAGCCGTGTAGTCCGTCGGTTGAAATTGATCCATTTTGTACACGAGTGCAGCAGTATTCAGCTGTGTTGTTGACCGACAAGATGGCGGCTGTTTACATTCCGGTCACGTGACTGCAACCTTGCTCAAGGGCACTTCAGCCATCCCTATGGTCCAGGGAATCGAACTGGCAACCTTTTAGTCTCAAAGCTGCTTCTCTAACCTTTAGGCCACGGCTTCCCCCAGACATGGAGAACTGCCATGAGCCCATAAAATCAGAAAAACATATCGTGTCAATCTGCACACCACATTTTAAAACTAACTCAAGGTTGGGGCATTCAGTTACAATAAAGCATCTGGATTTTCACGTCTTCTAAGCCAACACAGTTCTTTTATTTATTTGAATTTGTGAGCAGGCAGTAGGAAAGAACTCATTAAGTTGTATTATCTTGTTTTGGCCAGAGTCTGGACAGAAGGGGCACTGAACTTGTTTGTCCCTCCTTCACTTTTATCTGGGTCAACTCTTGGAGGTGATGTACATGAACTAAAGATGCCCATATTCAGGATAAGAGCTTGCTTGAACTTGCTTGTCAAATGAATACAAAGGAAGGTGTCTGGAAGCACTTCAATATGCACCATTTGCCTCTGATATCTAAAAGAAAGTAGAGAAAGTATAGCACTATAACATCTGTATAACATAATTCAGCTTTAAAAAAAAGTCTACCATTGTTCTCTCATGTCATCCCTACTACTATAATTACTGTTGCACTGCCAAAAATATCCCACTTGTCTGGAGGTGTTGGCTCAATTAGTGAATCTCAGTGGTGTAGAAGTGTTCAAATACTCTCGGCTGAATTCCAGCTGAAAAACAGAGATTGGGAGTCAGGAGGCAAAAGCTGACAAATAGAATTGACAAAGCTCAAGTTGCATTGATTGATTTGTCTCAGGACAAATCCTGAGAGAGAGAGAGAGAGAGAGAGAGAGAATGAATATCTAGACGATACCTGAGTGAGAGTAAGAGAGAAATAGGGAGGGCAAGAAAGAGAAATGGCTGAACGGAGAGGTGTAACTGTAGTGCAGACTAATAGCCCATTACCCCATTAAAGCACTTTAGTGCTCGGCCAGGTTTAGCTCCTATTTGTGGCCACATAGTGCAGCTAAGAAACATTTCCATCAGTTTGTCTGAAACTAAATGGCATCAGCACACCCATTACTGAACCACTAGAGAAAGCTATCATTTCTGCAATAACTTGTTACAGTCATGTGAAAAAGAAAGTACACCCTCTTTCAAGTCTAGGTTTTAGTGTCAGGACATAATCATCTGGTCCTTACCAGGTCTTAAAATTAGGCAAATACAACCTCAGATGACCAATAACACATGACATATTCACCCTGTCATTACTTATTTCACACAAAGTAAGACAAAAATGCAGTAGCAGTGTGTGAAAAATTAAGTACACCCTTACTGTTTCCATAGAAATTATGAAGGCAATTAGCAGCCAGGTGTTGCTGATCAAATAAATTTGATTACTTGATCATCAGCCAGTGTGGCCACCTCTTAAAAAGCAGAAGTTTTGGCAGTTTGCTGGTCTGAAGCACTCAGGTGTATGTTAACACAATGTCAAGGAGGAAAGACATCACCAATGATCTTAGAGAAGCAATTATTGCTGCACATCAGTCTGGGAAGGGTTATAAGGTCATTTCCATACAATCTGAAATCTATCATTCTAATGTGAGAAAGATTATTCAGAAGTGGAAAACATTCAAGACAATTGCCAACCTTCCCAGAAGTTCACGTCCCAGCAAATTTAGGTTACATCCACACGACAACGGCAACGAGATTTTTTTTTTAAATATTGCGTCCACATGGGCAACGGATCAGTAAAATATCAGGTACATATGGCACCGCAACGCTTGCTGAAAACGATGCAATACACATGCCACACCTCTACATGCGCTGTAAGACGGTCCCATTGGAGACACCAGAACAATAGAAGTAGATGCATACGCATAAACCCCTTCTTCTGTAGCATCAGCCACATAAAGTTTTGATTATTAATCAGTAGCGTAAAACAGACACAGAAAGAGGAATGAATGGGGGTAGATGGAAGCCAGTACACCAACATTCTGATATCCTCCAGAATTCTTTAATGGTCAGGAATAAATTGAATGCTACACGTTGATGGATTACTTTGTTCTTCTACGCCCTTTTTGAGGAATGTATTGTCGGACTTAAACCAACATCTGAAGAGGTGAGATCGCTCCTTTTTTTCCCTATTTTTGCTGGCGGGATTGTTTTTGTTTTTGGAAAGCAGTGAAAATATTTTGTAAGCACGTTTCATGAACCAAGTTATAGGATTTGTTGACAACTCGCATCGAGTTCGTTACACTTCTACCTGGCATGAAGCAATGACAGTCATGTGGTTGTGACGTCATCGTAAACAAATCCGTTCTACTCATCCAGACGACTTCGCAACGGCGCCGTTGCCAGATTTTTCCACTCTGGAACCCGTTCTCAAAAGATTTCGTTTTGGGGCACCCAGAACGCCGGTGCCGTGTGGATACCAGGCTGAAACGATAAACAATTTTATCAGATTCACCTGAATCCATTGCCGTGTGGACAGGGCCTTACTCCAAGGTCAGACTGTGCAATGCTCAGAGAAATTGCAAAAACACAAGAACTACATCTAGGACTCTACAGGCCACAGTTAACATGTTAAATGTTAAAGGTCATGACAGTACAATTAGAAAAAGACTGTGCAAGTATGGCTTGTTTGGAAGGGTTGCCAGAAGAAAACCTCTTCTATCTAAAAATAACATGGCAGCATGGCTTAGGTTTGCAAAGATGCATCTGAACAAGCCACAATCCTTCTGGAACAATGTCCTTTGCACAGATAAGACCAAAGTGGAAATGTTTGGCCATAATGCACAACACCATGTTTGGCAAAAACCAAACACAGCATATCAGTACAAACACCTCATACCAACCATCAAGCATGGTGGTGGAGAGGTGATGATTTGGGCTTGTTTTGCAACCACAGGGCCTGGGCACCTTGCAGTCATTGAGTCAACCATGAACTCTTCTGTATACCAAAGTATTCTAGAGGCAAATGTGAGGCCATCTGTCCAACAGCTAAAGCTTGGCCACAGTTGGGTCATGCAAAGGACAATGATCCCAAGCACACCAGCAAATCTACAGCAGAATGGCTGAAAAAGAAAAGAATCAAGGTGTTGGAATGGTCAAGTCAAAGTCCAACCTCAACCCAATTGAAATGCTGTGGTGGGACCTTAAGAGAGCTGTGCATAAACAAATGCCCTCAAACACAAATGAACTGAAGCAATGTTGTAAAGAAGAGTGGGCCAAAATTCTTCCACAACAATGTGAGAGACTGATAAAATTATACAGAAAACGACTGCTTCAAGTTATTGCTGCAAAAGGTGGTTCTACAAGCTATTGAATCATGGGGTGTACTTACTTTTTCACACACAGATTCTGCATTTTGGGGCGGCACGGTGGTGTAGTGGTTAGCGCTGTCGCCTCACAGCAAGAAGGTCCTGGGTTCGAGCCCCGGGGCCGGCGAGGGCCTTTCTGTGTGGAGTTTGCATGTTCTCCCCGTGTCCGCGTGGGTTTCCTCCGGGTGCTCCGGTTTCCCCCACAGTCCAAAGACATGCAGGTTAGGTTAACTGGTGACTCTAAATTGACCGTAGGTATGAATGTGAGTGTGAATGGTTGTCTGTGTCTATGTGTCAGCCCTGTGATGACCTGGCGACTTGTCCAGGGTGTACCCCGCCTTTCGCCCATAGTCAGCTGGGATAGGCTCCAGCTTGCCTGCGACCCTGTAAAAGGATAAAGCGGCTAGAGATAATGAGATGAGATGAGATTCTGCATTTTCACTTAATTTGTGTTAAATAAATAATGACATGATGGAATCTGTTGTGTGTTGTTTTACACTTGAGGTTAGATTTGCATAATTTTAGGACCTGGTAAGGATCAGATGATTTTTTTTTTATGTCTTGATTGGTCAAACCATGTAACTGGAAGAGGGTGTACTTTCTTTTTCACATGACTGTAAATTGTAAGAATAGCCATCAAAAATAAAAAAAGTTTATTTTGTACAAGATAATTCTACCTGAAGGAAATGCCAGGAGACTGGAGGAAGGACTCAACATTACCCAGTAAAGAAAAACCTATTTCATTCCAATCATGCACACACACACACACACACGCGCGCGCGCACACACACACACACACACACGCACACACACACGCACACAAATTCCTGCCATAGGATCACTTTCACATCAATGAAAACCATGCCATCTGTCTAATACCACCTTAATTACAGAACATGCAGAGTTTCTATAAAACCATATTTAATTACCAAGTCATTTCATACTACATGAAGGTAAGTACATGAAATAGTGGAAGAAATAATGGAAAAATCATTCAAATGATGATACAACCATGAAGCTTGGCATAAACATTCACATTGAGGTACTCTTCAAGTTTTTTCTGATGAGCCAAGTGAAAATCCAAGATGGCCACCATTTTTCAAGCTGGCCAGCAAATTTCTAGCCAAAATTTCATTTTTCCCATATCTCTAAAGATTATTGATGGATTTGAGTGAATATTGGGTCTACTAATAATTTTATTGAAATCGTTAACCTGATTTTGCCATTATCTATCACTCAAGAGACCTTTTGTGTCTGTAAAATTATTATAATGTGTAAATATTCATATGGCATACCAGTTTTTCAGCATAAATTAACATTTAATTTTCTCTAGCAGGACAGGTACAAAATATTTTATGTGCAGTAATAAACTAAATTAATAGTTGGCATTAAAATTGGGCAACAAATACACAGGATCCATGTTCATTTTAACATGACAAGATTTAATCTTCATTCATTGTTACAATATACAATACAATAAATTTATTGGATGGACCAGCGTCAGTAGTCCATCTATAGGATGTGGCTGACTCCTGAAAAAGGTACTACATCTATTACTACACCCCTACATCCCAAGCGAACTCCAAATAAGAACTACTTATGACAACTGGCATTGGTATTTGACATAAAAATTGAAATTTATGGACTAAGTTGATACCTAAGAAGATTTTTATGGGTAACTTCTGTTTCAGAATACTAAAAAACATTTAAATGGAAACAATAATCATTCAAATATGTTGTTTCATTCATATGATATGTCAAATTTTGATTTTTGCCATTGCTGAGGCAGCCATCTTGGATCTTTGCTTGGCTCATCAGCTAGTTTTGAAGAGTACCCCAATATGAATGTTCTTGCCAAGTTTCATGCTTGTATAATCATTTGAACGATTCTCCTCAAAATCAGCAGTTAGCTGCTCTACTAAAAGGTAGGTACAAGTCTAATGCAGGTAGTTATCTTGGCACAAGTTGTACAACTATAAGAAATATGCTACAAAAGCTGTAGATAATTATATTTATAGCGCTTAAACACAATGAATATAAAGTTCACTTTTTGGTAAGGTTGCCTAAGCAAATTTTAAACCAAAGTTTATCTGAAGAGAAAATATTCTGTTACACCTAGGCCACTACAGATGAGTGATGGGAACACCATACAGATACAAAACTAAACATGTTAGAGCTACCGTACTGGGAACAGCCATAAAAGCATCTTGTACTCCTTCCTCTAAATCACCTTCAATACACTCTACTCTGCCAATACCGATGGAGTGTGCCATTGTAAAGCTAAACCCCTGAATCCCTATTGATTTTGGGATAATTAAGACCCAGGTTGCAACTTACAATCAATTTTGCAGCTTTGGACTGAACAATACCAAAAAGTCAACAGTCCGAGTGCTCGAGTGGCTCTCATTCTTCTAGGTGAAGCAATGTTCGGCCTTTGTGCTCAATTCTAATCAATGGCCATGGTAAGAATAGGCTTTGACTCAACAAAAGGAGCTGAAAAGCAATCATAGGACTCACTTGTCTCTTCCTAAAGCTTTCTCAACTTTTCTCGCTCAGTTTTGAGCACTTTCTTTCAATACCTGGCTCATGTGTTCTTTCTCTTGGTCAGATAATCATCTCCACATTAATGGAGTTTCCTGTTGCACACATTCTTGCTGACAAGGGCTGTGTCCAAAATCACTCACTCATTCACTACTCTATATAGGGAATTCTATATAGAGGACTACGTATATAGTGAGTTCATTGGTTAAAAAAAAAAAACACTTTCGGACACTACTCCGTCACTCCATGTTTTATGTCATTACTGTCGCACAATTAAAACGTGCCAGATCAGTCGGCTGGTGGGTTTTCAAAATAATAAATCCATATTATACTGAGCGTATTTCCCACATTAATAAATACAAAGTACGTTGTGTCTGCTGCATCTTTCAGTTCTTTTAAATCAAGGCTGAATACTTTTCTTTCTTCTTTGCCATGGCCTTTTATTAAATCAAATTTGAGGCTTTTGCTTAATTCCTCGCTCTGCACTTGAACTTTTATTCTTGTATTTTATCCGTCTTATTCTATTTTAAAATTGATGCTCTTTTAATTAAGCTAACAGTTTGGCCTCTTCAAAAGTCAGCTGTATAAATCTATGCATGTGCTGGGGTCACAGCTTGAAAGATAATGATCACTTTTATTGACTCCTCAATGGAAATTTACCTAGACTAAACCAAGCCCAAAATGTTTTGCTGTATAACTGAGCCAAAGTTGTTTTTTCTTCACTTACCAACTTCCATAATCCCTCCCTTTCTCATCATGTCCTACATGGATAAATAAACAGAGTATTAGAATTAAAATGATGATTTTGTGGGTATGGGTGAGTTGTGGTTGGTCAGTGTTGGAGGGAGCCTTTGCCATTCCAATGGCCTTCAAGTAGGAGACAAGAGGAGGCATAAATAACACCTAAACACAATAAAAGATTCAAGGCGTACTGCAGTGTCAATAAATCACACAGTCACACATACACCCAGTGTCTACAAACCATAGTTGCCTTATCTTTGGAGTGCACACACACTACCCAACCCTTCACAACACTATCTATGTCGTGGTCAGTTAGAATGATCAATCTCTTACATCCATCAGACATGTCAGGGACTGGGAAATATCTTACTGGTGCCAGCTTAGATCAAAATGTCGGCTTTTTATGCACTGACTCATCACTCACTCACTGTTCTGTGACCACTAATGCGACTCCTGGCAGTTTCCTGTATTCTTCCATTTTAGTACCGTGATACAAAAAGCTTGACATCGAATAACTAGCACAAAGCAGGGAATGTTTGAGGACCTGTCTTGTTGAAAAACTGCAGTCAAACACACCACAGTATCTGTAACAATAATGCCATGTCATTTTGGCATGAAATTTATTGAGCAAG
Source organism: Neoarius graeffei (assembly GCF_027579695.1). Classification (NCBI taxonomy): domain Eukaryota; kingdom Metazoa; phylum Chordata; class Actinopteri; order Siluriformes; family Ariidae; genus Neoarius; species Neoarius graeffei. The sequence continues at coordinate 47,928,298 of NC_083571.1, read as the reverse complement.
TATGATTTGGGATGCAGCCAAACAAACTAGGCTGAGTATCATTTTTACTTCCCTGTGAATATTTTTAAATTATGTGCTGATAATTTAAACACTCTGCTCAGCTATTTTTGTAAGCCAGGACTCTCCTTCACTGAACAGCCAATCAGTGAATTCTCTCGCACCAGCAGCCTTCGACACTAATTCAATGTGTGTTGATGCTTGACGGCAACAGAGAGACGTCTGTGCTGCATCAGTCCCTAAATGTAGACTTCTAATGTAGAATTATGATCAAGGATCATATTTGGAATTGTACATAGTGATATATTACATTATTTTTGCTATGGCAAGTTATGTAAACATAAACAGAGTGAACAAGGAAGGAAAGCAAAAGAAAACAAGAGGGGGGGAAGAAGACTGCATATTTATTCACTGATGGCAATATGATACCCTTAATCTTTAAACCAGTAACGCACATTACAATGGGCAAAAGTTGAGTTAAAGTTCAAAGTATACTAAAGAACAAATGTAGGTCTGTGTGTGGCTTCTAGGGGGAAAAAACAGCAAAGAGGAAAACATGTTTGTTTGTTTGTTTGTTTTTAACATCATACTGTATGTGATATTCTGAAATAAATATTTAGCAGTTAGTCCACGAAATCGAGTCATACATAAGCTGAAAGCTGATGAGGCATCGGCTGTAAGCCATGTACGATGAGATTGAGTGGAATAACTGTTTTATTCTCTCCACATTCACTGGATTTTGAGAAACGGAGCTTTTTTTTTTTTTGCAGTTTCGATAAATAAAAACTTGATACAAAACGTCCGACAAAATCACTTCCACTTAGAATGTAAACAAACCAGTGAAATGACAGGAGCAATTTGGGAAAAATGCTGTAATAATAATAATAATTCTTGAAAAATAAAAGATACATTTTTACCATCAAATACCTTTATTCCATATTTTGTTGCTTTTTTTAATTTTTATTTTTGGGGTTTTTTCTTCAACTCGAGTTTTTATTTCGTCCATGGTTGGTTCAGCGACACACTCCGCCAGTTTGTTTTTCTCTCCTCACGGTATATGAGCTGATAGCCTAGTAGTAGAGTAGCCAATCAGAGCATGTGATTGCTCATATCCAGTGAATGTGGATAGAATAATGCTGTGTATTTACTGTGCATAATGTAAATGAGGGCAGTCGTGGCTCAGCAGGTTAAGGCCGTGGGTTACTGATCAGAGGACTGGGGGTTTGAGATGCATCACCACCAAGCTGACACTGCTGGACCCTTGGCAAACCCCATCAGCTCTACCTATCCACTTCGACACTACAACCCCGATTCCAAAAAAGTTGGGACAAAGTACAAATTGTAAATAAAAATGGAATGCAATGATGTGGAAGTTTCAAAATTCCATATTTTATTCAGAACAGAACATACATGACATATCAAATGTTTAAACTGAGAAAATGTATCATTTAAAGAGAAAAATTAGGTGATTTTAAATTTCATGACAACAACACATCTCAAAAAAGTTGGGACAAGGCCATGTTTACCACTGTGAGACATCCCCTTTTCTCTTTACAACAGTCTGTAAACGTCTGGGGACTGAGGAGACAAGTTGCTCAAGTTTAGGGATAGGAATGTTAACCCATTCTTGTCTAATGTAGGATTCTAGTTGCTCAACTGTCTTAGGTCTTTTTTGTCGTATCTTCTGTTTTATGATGCGCCAAATGTTTTTTATGGGTGAAAGATCTGGACTGCAGGCTGGCCAGTTCAGTACCCGGACCCTTCTTCTACGCAGCCATGATGCTGTAATTGATGCAGTATGTGGTTTGGGATTGTCATGTTGGAAAATGCAAGGTCTTCCCTGAAAGAGACGTCGTCTGGATGGGAGCATATGTTGCTCTAGAACCTGGATATACCTTTCAGCATTGATGGTGTCTTTCCAGATGTGTAAGCTGCCCATGCCACACGCACTAATGCAACCCCATACCATCAGAGATGCAGGCGTCTGAACTGAGCGCCAATAACAACTTGGGTCGTCCTTCTCCTCTTTAGTCTGAATGACACGGCGTCCCTGATTTCCATAAAGAACTTCAAATTTTGATTCGTCTGACCACAGAACAGTTTTCCACTTTGCCACAGTCCATTTTAAATGAGCCTTGGCCCAGAGAAGACGTCTGCACTTCTGGATAATGTTTAGATATGGCTTCTTCTTTGAACTATAGAGTTTTAGCTGGCAACGGCGGATGGCACGGTGAATTGTGTTCACAGATAATTGAATTTATTTTTTATTTTGAACATGTATAAAAAATGTATGTAACTATTTGTACATACAAAGAAAGAAAACAAGAAATCAAAAAAAAAAAAATAACATAAAGAGCTAAGACATTACAAAACGCCGCACATTGTTTGAAAAAGGAGTGGGAAGAAGTACAATACTTTTTTAATTTCCCACCCCTTTTTAACTACCCCGAAATCCAAACTATAATTAATACGCCTATAAAAATATATACCATATATACACTTCATGAATATCTATATAAATATATAATTACAAAAATATATACTACATACCATATATACACTTCATAAATATCTATATAAATATATAATTACAAAAATAAATATATACTACATACCATATATACACTTCATAAATATCTATATAAATATATAATTACAAAAATATATATATGCTATATACCATATATACACTTCATAAATATCTATATAAATATATAATTACAAAAATAAATATCTACTACATACCTATCCCTGTAAATATGATAAACTATCCCCATAAATAAATATATACCATATATACCATATACTAAGTTAGTTCTAATATAACAATCAACCCTATTCTATTTATCCCTCATCATCCTCCGTTAACATACTTCCTCTTCTATATACTTGTTTAAAAATATTTTTTGTACCTTTTTTTAAACAGATTTATATTTGCACTTTGTTTTATTTCTGTCTCCAGTCTGTTCCATAAAGTCACCCCACAGCTCGATACGCACATGCTTTTCATATTTGTTCGAACCTTTGTTTTTTTAAAATTTTGGTCTCCCCTTAGATTATATCCCCCCTCTCTCTCACTAAACATTCCTTGTATATTTTTTGACAATAGATTATTTCTCGCTTTGTACATTATTTGTGCTGTTCTGAATTTGACCAGATCCATAAATTTCAACATGTTTGATTTTATGAATAGTGAGTTTGTGTGATCTCTGTATCCTGTTTTGTTTATTGTCCTTATTGCTCTTTTCTGTATTGTACATATCAGCTGCAGAGTGGTTTTGTAGGTGTTTCCCCAGACTTCGACACAGTAAGTGAGATATGGCAAAAACAACGAGTAATATAGAGTATGCAAAGATTTGCAATCAAGAATATGTTTTGTTTTCCACAGAATTGCCGAGCACTTTGCCAGTTTTGCTCGTACGTATCCTACATGAGGTTTCCAGCAGACTTTATGATCCAAAATCACACCAAGAAATTTAATTTCCTGTACCATTTCTATCTTAGTATTGTCTATTATCAATTCTACATTACAATCTATTTTGTGTCTCCCAAACAACATGATCTTTGTTTTGCTTAGATTTAATGATAATTTATTTTTGTCAAACCATAGTTTTAGTTTATTTATTTCAGTTGTGATTGTCTCCAAAGTCTGCTGCAAATTCTCACCGGAACAAAAAATATTGGTGTCGTCTGCAAACAAAACAAATTTCAGTACTTGCGAAATTCTACATATGTCATTGATATATAATATGAATAATTTCGGACCTAATATTGACCCCTGTGGTACCCCGCATGTAATGTTCATGAAATGAGATTTATGGTCACCTATCTGCACAAACTGTTGCCTGTTTCTTAGATAGCTCGACAGCCAGCTCCACCCAACTCCCCTAACACCATACTTTTCTAGTTTACTTAATAATATACTATGATCAATGGTATCGAATGCTTTTTTTAGGTCCACAAATACTCCAATTGCTATTTTTTTATTGTCTATACAGTTTTTGATTTCCTCTATTAGTTCCATTAGTGCCATCGATGTTGATCTGTCCGTTCTGAATCCATATTGACTGTCTGTAAGGAGGTTGTGTTTTTCAATAAATTTGTCCAGTCTATCTGAGAAAAGTTTTTCGAGCTCTCTGAAAATATTCCTGAGCCCATTTTGTGATTTCCAATACAGAAGCATGCCTGTATGTGATGCAGTGCCATCTAAGGACTCGAAGATCACGGGCACCCAGTATGGTTTTCTGGCCTTGACCCTTACGCACAGAGATTCTTCCAGATTCTCTGAATCTTTTGATGATATTATGCACTGTAGATGATGATATGTTCAAACTCTTTGCAATTTTACACTGTTGAACTCCTTTCTGATATTGCTCCACTATTTGTCGGCGCAGAATTAGGGGGATTGGTGATCCTCTTCCCATCTTTACTTCTGAGAGCCGCTGCCACTCCAAGATGCTCTTTTTATACCCAGTCATGTTAATGACCTATTGCCAATTGACCTAATGAGTTGCAATTTGGTCCTCCAGCTGTTCCTTTTTTGTACCTTTAACTTTTCCAGCCTCTTATTGCCCCTGTCCCAACTTTTTTGAGATGTGTTGCTGTCATGAAATTTCAAATGAGCCAATATTTGGCATGAAATTTCAAAATGTCTCACTTTTGACATTTGATATGTTGTCTATGTTCTATTGTGAATACAATATCAGTTTTTGAGATTTGTAAATTATTGCATTCTGTTTTTATTTACAATTTGTACTTTGTCCCAACTTTTTTGGAATCGGGGTTGTACATAGAAGTTGTAAGATGATGATAACTGAGCATATAATACTATCACTTTGAGTTTCTGGTCCATGTTGACCTGATAGCATCATGAAATTGCTGCAGATTTGTCAGCTGCACATTCATGCTGCGAATCATCCGTTCTACCACATCCTAAAGGTGCTCTCTTGGATTCAGATCAGGTGATGGTAAGGTCCTTGCAGTCCACTGAACTCATTGATATGTTAATGGACCCAGTTTGCGATGACTTGTGCTTTGTGAAATGTCACATTATCATGCTGAAAGTAGCCCTTATAAGATGTGCTCAGCAACAGTACTCATTCAAACAGCGTGGCATTCAAATGGATATTTAGGTGCCAAGAAAACGTTCCTCACCACCAGCAGCCTGAACTGTTCATACAAGACAGGTTGGGTCCATGGATTAACTCCAAATTTTGAGCTCCAAATTCTGACCTTACCAGCAGAAATCAAGATTCATCAGACCAACTTCAGCTGGTCCAGTTTAGGTGAGCCTCTGTACACTGTCGCCTCAGGTTCCTGTTCCTGGCTCACAGGACTCTAACCCGTTGTAGTCCTGTTGTAGACCATCTGCCTCAAATGTAAGTAGCATTGTCCCTTAGTGCAGTAGATCCTGGGAATCACCTCTCATAAATGACACTGCAAGCCAGTACTATTAGGTGACACTGAACAAATAAGGATGAAATATAAAAGTCGCATATTCAAGACTGTCACAGGGAAACAGAAAAAGGTCTTAAAGGCGCTTCCTAGCAATACATACAGGCCCGTCACAGGAGTGCTATAATACAGAATGTCTGGAGGCTCTCTGAATCAATAAAGATTCCTAGCCAGAGGTGCCTCAAGTCAAATTGCTGAGGTGGAGGTTGCTAGGAGACCAAAGGTACCCAGCTGGAGCTGTGACTAAGCCATTGGGGGAGTGTGTGTGTGTGTGTGTGTGTGTGTGTGTGTGTGTGTGTGTGTGTGTGTGTGTGTGTATTGGGGGTGTAGGAACAATAGGATTTGGTCCCAGCTGTGCAGCAGTGGGAAGAGAGCTGCAGGGCAACAATGGGGGGCGCAGGGCAACAATAGCTGGTCTCTCATATTTACTTTGTTCTCCAGAGGTCATAAATCCCTCTCTTACTCGCTTTGCTCCAGCGCTCTCCATCATCACCATCTCGAAAAGACGGGTAAGGGCGAGAAAGGCAAACTTCCCCTCCAGACAAACAAAACCTCTGTCTCTTTCAGCAAAGGGAGAAAGCAAGGAGGTCAAACTCAACTACTCTCCCACATATATGGCATATTTGCATTTGTGCAATGCTGTGTTTAAAAAAAGGAAGAAAAAAAACTTCAGGGGAGTAGCAAATGTAAAAAGAGTTTTTTGGGGTTTTTTTTTTTACACTGTGCAGACCACTCTGTAATCAAATCAACCTTATAGTATGGATATACAGATACATTCAATCTAGACTACAGTGAAGGTAACTGAACCAAGAAAAAAAAAATAAAATCAACTGATTCTGACTAGATCCAACTGTCTCATCAGGTATTTTGGGTGAAAAAGGGCCATTCAGCAAAAAGGGTACGTAGTATAGACCCTTTTCACGTGACATCACGATGAATGCGGCCGCCATTTTGGACATGTACTACCAGTAGTTTACCACAGCCAGCATTGAGGAACGGCAGCAAAGAAAGTTTTTATTTTCAGCAAGACTTCCATCATGCCACTATATTGTTGTGCACCTGGATGTAGTAACCATCAACGAACAAGGCAAGGGCTATCCTTTTATCAGATCCCGACGGAGAAGATGGATAGCGGCCATAAACAGGAAAGATTGGCAGCCCTCGGCATACCAGCGCTTGTGTAGTGACCACTTTGTTGGAGGTAAGACGAATAAAATTAGCCAGAAAAGGCATTACATTGCTGTTAACATTCTGTGGTGGCGAGTGTGTAACCAAATAGGTTAAAATAACCCATTGTAACCTCTTTGTTCTTCTGTAGTAGCTGTTAGCTAACGACATTAGCTAGTGTTGTGTTCCTTTGCTGTTGGTAGACTGTAGGACAGATCAGAGGCAGTGTCCTATAAACAGCGCTTAATTTGAGGGGGAGCAAGCCGGAGCGTGCTCCGGAACCTCGGGCGTTGGCTCCGGCAGCTATTTACACTGGATCCGGTGATCCGACACCTCTTTTGACTATGTAACAAAAAAAAAAACAACCAAGTAATTAAATAAAAAAAATGCAAGTTTATTTAGTGTTAATGTCTGATTTTGATATCTGTCTTGTTGGTGATTTCTCTCATGAAACGACATCCACAAAATATCTGCAGATGAACTTAATTTGCAGTGTTATTACAAAACATGCCCAGAAGCGCAGCGCAGCGCAGCGCCGCGCCCCCCTCTCCCCCTCTTTTTTTCCGCACCGGAGCCGCTCATCCTCTGCGCTCCGGGACCTCCCACTTTACAAATTAAGCACTGCCTACAAATAAGTGTTCAAAACAAGAGAAACATGTATTTGTCTCTTAAATCCAGGCCGTTCCCTGTAATCTGTAACAACAGTTGGAGAAAGTAATGGCAACTAGTGAGTGCACAAACCATAGAAGGTAAACTGTACACAGCGCCAGGGCAGTGTGACGGTATGTCTACTTTTAGATTGTGTTAGCTTATCAATGAACACACTCGTCACTCGATGAGTTTCACGTCTTTACGACGGATACTTAAATGTGTGTTAGGTATTATTGTTGCAGTCTAAGCAGTCATTGTAGCAGCTAGATGAGCGAGAACTGAAAGGGTCTGTGCCATAAACCGTTATTTCTGTACGGCATTGCTAATGTGTCGTTACTGTTGTTATTTCTCCCTCTGCTCGCCCTGTAAATGCCCTACGTCGCTGGATAGCGAAGGTGTTTTCTGCATCTCGCTCCTTTTTCTTGTATGTTCTCCGTTTGTCGCCTTCCTCGCATTCAAACCAATTCGAGCCGAAGTCCGCTACATGTCCAAAATGGTGGTCGCGTTTACGAAGGTCACGTGACTGAAAAGGGTCTATAACCCAAACTAAGGGCTTCTTTCCCCTCTGAGAGCTCTTTTCCTGTCACTGTGTGATGTGGAATGGAAGTATTATTGCTAAAACACTAGCACAACAAAAATGTTGTGTGATATGCAGGCTACAGATCTCTTGCCAGTGGTAAAACCCAACCGCTATCTGAACCCTGTCTACACACACACACACACACACACACACACACACACACACACACACACACACACACACACACACCTTCTCAGTACATGAATACAATAATCACACTTTCTCCTCCCCTCCTTCTGGCTAGGAATTCCACAATCACTCACTCTATAAAAAGAGCGAGTGATGAATACTTTAGGCAAGGAAACCACTTTTGAGGACAGAGCAGGATTGTAGTTGAGGCAAGGCTAATTATGTTTACTAGGTTTTTATATAGTTTTAACTTCGAGCTGTGGGCCATTACTATTTTAATACACACCAGAGGCTGAGGTTCCTTCAGTTGTGCTGCAGAAATGTGTGTGAAGGCTGACATCCGCCCTTCTTTTCTTAATTGACTTCCTTTCTGATCACTGCCCCCTTTTCTCATTTTGGAGACCATTAGGCAGGTTTCTTATTTTTGGCAGGGGGTTGGAAATGACAGTTGAAAGGGAATAAGTGTTGTCACGGTTAATGAACTCCTGGAGCAGCAATGATCGGAGGGGTAGTCTCAAGCCCGAGGGCCAGACAGCAGTTCCTGGACTCCAGCAACCTTTACCTCAAAGAGAGGTAATGAAGCTTAGTATCACAAATGTACTGTTGTCAGTCCTTTATTCCGACATGGGGATGGGAGTCTATGTTCTTCGTATATGGGTTTAGAAAAAAGTGTTTTATGCTAACCTATGAAATTCGAGTTTCAGGTTTTAATACTAAGAAAAGACCCAGACTATCTTCTGAAGAGGTTTATTTTTGTTTATCAGACATTACTTTTTTTTTTAAAGTCACATTTTCATCAGTTTTAAATACTTCAATAGCAGCCATAATAAATGACAGTCCTTAGTCTTCACATATAAGGATTGTATAGGAAAGAAATGACTGACAACTCCTCTAATACTTTATCCATTTTCCTTTGTATATGCATCCATAATTATACAGGTAGTCGTCGACTTACGACTGCGTTTGGTTAAGACTGACCGGTCGTAAACCGATCTGATCGTAAGTCGGCCTATGTTAAATGAACGTAAGTATATTGTGATGTGTAATGATAATGTAATCATCTTAAATTCTTATTTTATCAACATTTTCTTATTTCATTACCTTGGCTCATTATTTGGCTTAAGTCAAACACTGCATACTACACTGCGTACAGTACAATTCGTTTAATATGTGCAAAACAAAAAATACGAAATACAGGTGTGAAAAATAGAAAACATTTTAGTTTGAAACATACCAAAATACAAATGTAAAACATAGCAAAATACAAAATTTAGTGACCGCTGGCATCACTGGTGCCTGGCTGTGGGTCGTCTATGTCATCATCAGCTGTTGCAGCGCTCAGGCTGGCGGGAGGATTTGCTCATTTCATAAACCAGGAGCTGGGGCGGAAACTGTATGACAGAGTGCGCGAGAGAGACTGCGCATGTGCCTGGAGCTGGGGCGGAAACTGTATGACGGAGTGCGCGAGGGAGCGCGAGAGAGACTGCGCATGTGCCTGGAGCTGGGGCGGAAACTGTTGTACGCGGCGAGAGGAGCTGCCGGGAGCTGGGGCGGAAACTGTTGTACGCTCAGCTAGCTCAGCTGGGAAACACTTGCCAGTCATAACCAGACGGTCGTAAAGTCAATCGGTTGTAAGTCGCATAGGTCATAAGTCGACGACGACCTGTATATCTGAAACTTCAGGCAAAAAAAAATTAAGAAAGCTTTAGGGTATTTACACTCACTGGCCACTTTATTAAGAACACCCATCCACTTGCTGTTGTATGTGGTTCTCTAATCAGCCAATCCCTTGACAGCAGCACAATGCATAAAATCATGCAGATACAAATCAAGAGCTTCAGTTAATGTTCACTTCAAACATCAGAAAGGGAAAAATTGTGATCTCAAAGTGTGACTTTCACTGTGGCATGGGTGTTGGTTTGAGCCAGATGGACTGGTTTGAGTATTTCAGAAACTGCTGAGCTCCTGGGGTTTTCACACACAACAGTCTCTAGAGTTTACACAGAATGGTGCGAAAAACAAAGAAACATTGAGTGAGTGACAGTTCTGTGGGTGGAAACAAATACAACCCCGATTCCAAAAAAGTTGGGACAAAGTACAAATTGTAAATAAAAACGGAATGCAATAATTTACAAATCTCAAAAACTGATATTGTATTCACAATAGAACATAGACAACACATCAAATGTCGAAAGTGAGACATTTTGAAATTTCATGCCAAATATTGGCTCATTTGAAATTTCATGACAGCAACACATCTCAAAAAAGTTGGGACAGGGGCAATAAGAGGCTGGAAAAGTTAAAGGTACAAAAAAGGAACAGCTGGAGGACCAAATTGCAACTCATTAGGTCAATTGGCAATAGGTCATTAACATGACTGGGTATAAAAAGAGCATCTTGGAGTGGCAGCGGCTCTCAGAAGTAAAGATGGGAAGAGGATCACCAATCCCCCTAATTCTGCGCCGACAAATAGTGGAGCAATATCAGAAAGGAGTTCGACAGTGTAAAATTGCAAAGAGTTTGAACATATCATCATCTACAGTGCATAATATCATCAAAAGATTCAGAGAATCTGGAAGAATCTCTGTGCGTAAGGGTCAAGGCCGGAAAACCATACTGGGTGCCCGTGATCTTCGGGCCCTTAGACAGCACTGCATCACATACAGGCATGCTTCTCTATTGGAAATCACAAAATGGGCTCAGGAATATTTCCAGAGAACATTATCTGTGAACACAATTCACCGTGCCATCTGCAGTTGCCAGCTAAAACTCTATCGTTCAAAGAAGAAGCCATATCTAAACATGATCCAGAAGTGCAGACGTCTTCTCTGGGCCAAGGCTCATTTAAAATGGACTGTGGCAAAGTGGAAAACTGTTCTGTGGTCAGACGAATCAAAATTTGAAGTTCTTTATGGAAATCAGGGACGCCGTGTCATTCGGACTAAAAAGGAGAAGGACGACCCAAGTTGTTATCAGCGCTCAGTTCAGAAGCCTGCATTTCTGATGGTATGGGGTTGCATTAGTGCGTGTGGCATGGGCAGCTTACACATCTGGAAAGACACCATCAATGCTGAAAGGTATATCCAGGTTCTAGAGCAACATATGCTCCCATCCAGACGACGTCTCTTTCAGGGAAGACCTTGCATTTTCCAACATGACAATGCCAAACTATATACTGCATCGATTACAGCATCATGGCTGCATAGAAGAAGGGTCCGGGTACTGAACTGGCCAGCCTGCAGTCCAGATCTTTCACCTATAGAAAACATTTGGCGCATCATAAAACAGAAGATACGACAAAAAAGACCTAAGACAGTTGAGCAACTAGAATCCTACATTAGACAAGAATGGGTTAACATTCCTATCCCTAAACTTGAGCAACTTGTCTCCTCAGTCCCCAGACGTTTACAGACTGTTGTAAAGAGAAAAGGGGATGTCTCACAGTGGTAAACATGGCCTTGTCCCAACTTTTTTGAGATGTATTGTTGTCATGAAATTTAAACTCACCTATTTTTCCTCTTTAAATGATACATTTTCTCAGTTTAAACATTTGATATGTCATCTATGTTCTATTCTGAATAAAATATGGAATTTTGAAACTTCCACATCATTGCATTCCGTTTTTATTTACAATTTGTACTTTGTCCCAACTTTTTTGGAATCGGGGTTGTACCTTGTTGATAAGAGAGGTCAGAGGAGACTGGCCAGATTGGTTCAAGCTGCCAGAAAGGATATAGCAACTCATCGCAACTCTTTACAACTGTGGTGAGCAGAAAAGCATTTCAGCATGCAACAGCAGAAACCAGATTGGGTTTCACTCCTGCAGCCAAGAACAGCAATCTTAGAATCAAGAACAAGTTCCTATTAAAGTGGCCGGTGAGTGTATACACCTTTATGATTTCCTTGGGGGTTCACTTGCGGCCAGTAATGCAAGAAGTTGGGGTGCAACTGCAACTTGTAATAATAATAATAATAATAGTGTATTTTGAGTAGGTTTTGAATTTGTATGTCCAAGACAGTATTGCTCGTATACCACAGTTATTTGCCAGTGATTACAATTTTTAATTTATTAATGAATGACACATTCATGAATGGGTGGCACGGTGGTGTAGTGGTTAGTGCTGTCGCCTCACAGCAAGAAGGTCCTGGGTTCGAGCCCCAGGGCCGGCGAGGGCCTTTCTGTGTGGAGTTTGCATGTTCTCCCCGTGTCTGCGTGGGTTTCCTCCGGGTGCTCCGGTTTCCCCCACAGTCCAAAGACATGCAGGTTAGGTTAACTGGTGACTCTAAATTGACCGTAGCTGTGAATGAGAGTGTGAATGGTTGTCTGTGTCTATGTGTCAGCCCTGCAATGACCTGGCGACTTGTCCAGGGTGTACCCCGCCTTCCGCCCGTAGTCAGCTGGGATAGGCTCCAGCTTGCCTGCGACCCTGTAGAAGGATAAAGTGGCTAGAGATAATGAGATGAGATGAGACATTCATGAATGCACTTTTAAATGCCTGCAAGATTCTTCAGGACAGAGAAAGTTTTTTTTTTTTTTTTCCTTTCATTAAATTCAAATGTCAACTTGACTCCAAACTATCATTTATGTTCCAGTTGTAACTATTGTCAAAACCATGCTGCTATAGAAAATTAATCAACACATTTGGATTCAAGAGTTTAACCACAACTGGCCCCTTGAAGGCCTTCCCAATGTCAGCCTAGCTTATTTGCAATTGACCATCCACTGAGTCTGGCACGTAAACTCAGGTGAACCCCAGTGGTTGCTTTAACCGTAAATAGATCAGTGAGCTCTTTGTCAAGGTTTAGTCCATTTCTGTGTATGTGTGGGTGGGTGCACATAAATTTCTCTTAAGTATGTGTGGGCTGAGCAAAGGTAAAGCAGCTCATTTTATGGCCTGATGGCTTAACTGGATGCCAACACCATGTGGCCTGGGCAGCACAGGGACCCTCTGGAGTTGTGTGTCATTTCACAAGGCTGGCATTTCCAGAGGAAGTAACTGCCAGAGCAAGGGTGCATGAAATTAAAGCCCACAACCACAGAATGGTGGGCGGGGGTAGTAGTGGTGTTGGGACAAAGACTAATAAAGATACAAGGCTGAGACTATGAGACACCATGGAGGCATAGGTCTGTAAAATGAGAAAGCCACATGAAATACTGCATGCCTGGAACATCACTGCTTATTGACTACACCCCCAAAAAGAAAAAAAAATATAGAATGTAGACAGGCTGACATCATTGTTTCAAAGGGGATTTGGGATAATAAGAAAAAAATAGCTTTCACCAGAGTAATGCACAGGGCTTTTCCTGCAGATGGTAAAATCAAAACAACATGCAAGGAGTACTGTTTAAGCAGCTGCATCCACATTTAACTTGGACTTTGAACCTATGGATGTACAGCTTTCTTGCTTACCAACCTTTTATTGGGGAGGGGGGATTGCTGTACATCATATGCCTATGAACTGATATCATTTCACAGCTTTTATGTTCATTCAGAGCACCGTGATTTACTAAACCTTACAGGTTAGCGAGAGGCCAACTGTATGGCCATTCCAATGATGACTTGACCTCAGCTTTGTCCAGAAGCTGTGATACATATACCAGATGGAGAGGAAGCATCACTTAACCTCAGAGATAGAGGGGATGGGGAATTGTGTAGGGAGGGACCCAAAGTTAGGATTTGACATGAAGAAAAAATACGTTGGAGGTAGGGAACTACGAGACGGCTAATTGATCCTCTCACAGGAAGGTTCTGAGCCCTTGAGGGGGATATCTCTTTTTCTAGACAGATATTTACAACCCCATGGCAATTTTCCCCTTTTGGAAGCTTGACGTTGCTGTGTGGACAGGGGTGTTTACTGAGAAAATAGCAATGCCTAGGAGGTGGCAAGAACTCTATTGAATCTTACTGGTGGACATCTCCTTCAGGCTTCAGACACACACTAACCACTCCACCTCTAAGCATCTCCAGGCAAACAGAGCTCCAGGCAGACACAAGGCTGACCATTCCATCTCAAGGCCACTGACACGAATGAGAATGACATTTCAACCAGAGGGCAAGAGGTGACCGATCAGAATGGAGATTACTGCTTCCCTTTTGCTACGGCTGTTTGTGCGGTTCCGCCCCCACTCCTTAGTGGGAATCCTGTCTGTGTACTCTGGGACACAATAGAACACTGCACTAGCTGTGGCTGAAGAATTACCTGCTCTTATTTCATAATCCAAAAATGGTATCATGGTCACTTGCAAGCCCCAGCATGACAGGTTGGGAAAAAAGCCACGGACGACAGTAAGAAAAAGAAACATTTTGTCAAAGGGGGGAAAAAAACAGGGAAGAGGAAATGGGTCTTAAGCAGGGGTGTCATGGAGTAGGCTGGTGGTGGGGGTTAGTATGCAGGAGCGAGTCAGGGAGTGAAATGCAAGTCAGGAATGCCTTTGTTACTCCGGGCTAATATTTGTCAACGGATTTAGCTTTTTTCTTCCTTCTGCACTTGGTGTTTGCAAAAAGGAATGAAAAGACAGATTGCTGATGAGTTACCTAGCAGCATGGGGCCATGGGGAAGAGAGGATGAAGGAGAGAACGAGTAGAAGTTTCTACAGGAAAATATGCTTATTATTTTAAATACGAGTCCCCCGACCATTACGATATCCTTCTACTACAAAGAGTGAAGGGAGGGAAAAGCTCACTAAACTCACACAACATAGTGTGTGTGAGAGAGAGATTGAGATTTTAGGATGTAAGGTAAAACTCGTTGCAGTCATCCTATGACCTCTTACAGCCTTTGATACATTATATGGCCAAAAGTATGCAAACGTCTGACCATATCACTTAGATGTGCTTGAACAGCCCATTACAGATCTAATCCCCCTTTGCTGCTATGATAACCTCCACTCTTCTGGAAAGTGTGAAATTTTGGAGTGTGGCAGTGGGGATTTGTGTTCATTCAGCCATGAGGGGATTAGTGAGATCAGGTACTGATGATGGGTGAGGAGGTCTGGGGTGCAGTTGGTGTTCCAGTTCATCCCAAAGGTGTTTAGTGGGGTTAAAGTCAGGGCTCTGTGCAGGCCACTTGAGTTACTGCACTCCAGTCTTGTGACTCTGTTGTGTCACTCATCATGCCTCTGGATGCGGAACACCAGCATGCTGTGTGAAAACACACACTGGCACGGCTTTACGCTGACTTTATATGGTTCAGTGTGAATGACCAAAACTGAAGTATTGAGGGATCTTCTTTACTTCTTTAATATTGTGGGATCTCTGTGTTAAAAAAAAGGTTAATGTCTTTGCTTTGTGCACAGGGGCATTGTCATGATGGAATGGATTTGGGCCCCTTAGTTCCAATGAAGGGAAATTGTAATTCTACAACATACAAAAGACACCTTTCCAACTTTGTGGCAACCCACATATGGGTATGATCTGATGTCCATAAACTTTTGGCTGTTTATCATAGAGTGCCGCTAGACTGAAGGTAACGGTAGTCCCTCCATCTGTGTTGATGCACAATTGCAACCAATCACCAACAGCCATAATCCAGACTGGCCTTGGCACTTAGCACTAACATGCCAACAGACAATGCAAAGGAACCTTGTATTTTACAGCCAATTACCTGAACATCCAAGACCGTTTCTGGGCTCTGAACCACAGTCACAGTCATTAAAAGCACCCACAAAGGTTTTGTTTTCCACAGTGTCATGTTTCTTTTAATGAGGCAAACAGGGAAGTCGTGGCTTATGTTCCTTACCATGGAACAATAACCACAATGTTTATTTCCACAACATGAGCAATGCCACCAGAGTGTTTGTGATCATAAAAGCTATCACTAACAGAGAATTCTCAGAAGGTGCTTCATTTCATTTGAACGAAATTAAGGCGCTATTCATCTGAACGTGGTGTCATGAAAAAGAGCAGCAACCACCGTACAGCTGTCTTCCAGCTGCTTGAAATTAGCCTCAATATAAACACTTTCCGTATGCACTGAAACACAAATGCCACTCAAGCAAATAATTCTAGTAAAACTTTTATATTTTTAAACCTGGCCTCTGAATTTATTCCTTACAAATTGCATATCATGATTTCATTAAGCTTAATAATGCACTTTTAGCTCTCCCAAGTCCGGGCTCCCGAACATGGCACAACACAATGTGTGCTTGCAGCCATGCAGAAAGATAACTAACCGAAGTCAACAGGACCCCAGCTGCTTGTCTGTACTCACAACAGGGATTTCTACCATCTTTGTCTCCGTTTCACTACAACTCAGTGGCTCTTTCCTGGCCTGCGATAGTGTGCCAGCTCAGGGAACGTGGACAAGGGCAAGGAGCAGACTCAGTGTCTCACAGTGTCTTGTTTTCAAAGCAGGCTGCCAGTGCCTGCCAAGAGCAATGCAATACAGTAGATTTCCTTTCTTTGCTGTCTCTTTCTCCGGCTCAACCAAATTCCATGGCCTAGTTACTCCAAACACAAGGTAGATCCCGACTCCAAATATTTAAGGGCACTGTTCCTCTGCCTGTAATTAAAAATGGTGTGGCATGCCATCTTGCTTTCCCGAGCCTGAAGCCTCAAAGCACCAGGGAGAAATGGGATCATGGGAACAAAGAGCCGTCGGAACTTGTTCACTCTCTCTCTTGCTCTCTCTATCTCTCCAAGTCTTTGCCCTCTCTTTGACACCCAGATGAAATGAGCAGAGGAAGAAAAAAGCAGGGATTTATCCTGACGATTCACAATTGTTACACACTCCATGACACTGTTAATGATATGTTAGCTAACTCATGAAGTAAATATGTCAACTGTGACTCAAAGGGATAAACTCTTTTATGTATGCAAATCCATGTTGAAACGAGCCACAGCATGGAAGAGAATCCTCACACATGGGTCTGCTTTCTACCAAAGGAAGTCTGAATAGAAACAGTCACCTGCAATTACAGATCCTTAAAAACAAACATACAAACAAAAAAACCTCTCGACACTGCACAGCAATCCTACCAGGACCTGCTCTGATTTAAGACATTTATTTATTCACGGCATCCCCCGCCCATTTCTCTGTGTAGGTAAGCTTCTGAGTGACGGAAACCCAAGAGTTTATTTTGCCGTGCCACAGCAATCCTCATTCCTATCTCCACATTTCAATGCTTCATCTTTGCAGGATCGATAATGTGCTTTGCCAGACAATGTGCAGCCAGTAAAAAGCCAGGAACATGGATTTGGTAGTGCACATATTTAATTTGCACTAGTAGTACTGGCGCAAATTGTTACTCTCACTCAAGATCTTTTCTTCTTCTTCTTCTTCTTCTTCTTAATATTATTATGTTTTTTGGACACTATTTCTCCCTCAGTTTTCAACCAATCATCACCAAATTTCACATGAAGAATACCTCTGGGCTGAATCACGTTGCTATGACTTTTGGTGCTGATCTGGATCACCGAATCAGAATGATCCATGAAAAACAGGATTTTTTTCAATCACTTATAACTCTGTCAATTTTCATGGGTTTTTTTTAAATCTTTTTTTTAAATTTTGTTCAAGGAGGCAGGGTGCAACTTTTCCTCACTAAGCATCATTCTCTATCTGTTACCATTCCAGATCTTTTGGGTACTGTCACACCCATGCATGTTGGCTGGCTCTGGACAGCACACGCTGCGAACTGATTCACATGCATGCGCTGCTAATGACTCACACCAGCACTGAATTAAGGCGCAATTAATACGCATATATAAGGATGCCAAAGACTAACTCAGGTTGCGAAGTATTGAGTTGTTTAGACACATTACCAAGCCATGTGTTGTTTTGATTTCCTGCTTTCCGAATTCTTATTTCCTGTTCCTAGTCCTTGTTGGTGCCTACAATATTCTGTTTGTGCCTCGTCCGACCTACTGCTTGTTTATCGTTTCTGATTTACACCTGCCAATTTGGACTGCTTGCCTGATTGCACTTTTCTTAATAAATATCTTCTGCACATACATTTGTCTCCACCCATCCCTGACCACAGTCGCTACATGCCCCAATACACAATCCTCCTTGGTCTTCTTTTCCTACAAGTTATGACATGGAAAAATCCCCAAAGCTGTAATTCATGAACGGTCCACTGCACATACAATCTGTCAGTCTTCGTTTGATCACAAAACAATAAAGGTTTCCCAAATCAACATGTCAGCAACTTCAGATCAATATTAGTGTCCCCTGCTGCTGATTTTCTGAATTGAGCCAAAAAGTTAATATACTCTGTTGACACCGCCATAATTGAAAATCACGTGATTGCATTCCTGTGCGCTGATTGGCCAAAGCTTGAACGGTGTTCGTGAACCTTACGCACTGTGCTGTTTTACCCATCAGTAACCCCTTATCAGCGCACCCAAATAAACTTGAGAATCATGATTTGAAGCCATATAGTGCATCATGAATTTAGACTTTGTGTACTACTTGTTTAATTTCCAACCCTTCCATATCATGACATGGTGTGTTGGGAGCTTTTGGTCCTGTTTTTGTTACTCTTTTTGACAGTTCACATTCAAAACATTGGTGCATGATTTCTTACAGACACATTCAACGTCACTCACCTTTCAACCAATCAGCGCACAGTAATGCATCATGTGATTTCCACAATGGCAGCACTGGCGGAGTAGACTAGAAGTTTTCCGCTTCATTGAAAAAAAATAGAACTTTTGGATCAGTTTTATCGACTTGAATTGAAAAACATGTTGGGCCGAATAATCGTTATTGATTCATGATCAAAATAAGGTTGGCAGACTGGCTGTGGAGCGAGCAGTTTACAAAATACATGACTTCTAACATGGGTACCCCGGCTTTGGGATTTTTCCGTGTCATAACTTGTAGGGAAAGAAGACTGAAGAGGATTGTGTATTGGGGCATGTAGTGACTGTGTGTGACAAGAGGAACCAACTGAATGTGGCAGCACTAGAGATACCTGCAGTGCAGGAAAAGTACAACATTGAAATCAACAACAGGTTTGAAGCACTGAACCTGCTGGAAGAAGAAAGCACACCGGACAACTTCTGTACGGCATTTAATGAAGTAATAAAATCCACAGCAGCAAAGACCCTTGGTAAAGCACCAAGAAGAGCGAACCACCCATGGATTAAACAAAGTACACTGGACCTTATGGACAGAAGGCGGGACTTGAAAACCCAGTGCAGCACCACGGTAAACGGTGACCTACACTACAGGGAGCTGGACCGACAAATCCAGAGAGAAGCAAGGAACGACAAGGCAAAGTGGCTAGAAGAACCGTGTGCCGATATAGAACAGGGACTGCAATGCAACAGCACCTTAAGGAAATCTTACTCCACTATTAAGAAGCTGCGGCGAGGTTTTCAACCTAGACAAGGGAACATTAAAGCAGCTGATAACCGCATACTGACCAACCTACAAAGCATTCTTCAAAGATGGAAGGAGTACTGCGAGAAGTTGTACAGTGACAATGCAGATGATGGAGACAACCACAGCACACCAGAGGAAGATGGGAGTGACAACTTCCCGGAAATCCTGGAGGCAGAGGTGGAAGAAGCAATCCAACGTCTACCAAAGAACAAGGCAGCAGGTGTAGATGACGTTCCTGCAGAGCTACTGAAGACTGGTAACCCAACAATACCTAAGCTTCTGTGTAAACTCTGCAACAAGATCATCAGCGCTGGACAGTGGCCATCTGACTGGGTGAAGTCTGTCTTCATCACTATCCCCAAGGTACCTGGCACCATTGACTGTTCTGAACACTGCACTATAGCCCTAATATCCCATGTTAGTAAGGTCCTCCTCCGAATCCTCCTTCGGCGTATGGAGAGAGTGTCAGAGCAGGAGTTTGCTGAGGAGCAGATGGGTTTTAGGAAGAGAGTGGGTACAAGGGACCAGATCTTTAACCTAAGGATACTGATGGAAAAGGCAAGGGAAAGCAACGTGCAGCTCTTTATGGCCTTCATCGACTACAAGAAAGCCTTTGACTCAGTTAAACATCAAACCCTGTGGAAGGTGATGGAAACTATGGGAGTCTCAGGGCACTTGGTAAAGCTGCTACGCAATCTATATAGGGATCAGCAAGCTGCAGTGA
The DNA here is from genome assembly GCF_027579695.1 of Neoarius graeffei. Lineage (NCBI taxonomy): Eukaryota > Metazoa > Chordata > Actinopteri > Siluriformes > Ariidae > Neoarius > Neoarius graeffei. The sequence continues at coordinate 47,908,265 of NC_083571.1, read as the reverse complement.
GAGTAGAAGATGACCTAACAGAGTGGTTTGAAGTCAGGAAGGGGGTTAGGCAAGGCTGCTTGTTGTCGCTGATGTGTTTCAACTTCTACTCAGAAGCTGTAATGAGGGAATCTGTGGAGGATCAGCCCACGATTGGTGTCAATATAAGTGGCAGGATCATCAACAACCTCCGCTTTGCCGATGACATAGCACTGATAGCTACTTCACCAGAAGGACTCCAGGAACTGCTGGACTCCACAGACAGCACCTCTAGTGAGTACCAATTGGAAATCAGCACCAAAAAGACCAAAGTGATGGCCGTAACCAAGGAACCTACCCAAGTAACAGCCACCTGCAGAGGAGAACAATTACAACAGGTCTCTAGTTTTAAGTACCTGGGGTCCACAATGGAATAAACAGTCAGCTGTAGCCACGAGATCAGTATACGTCTAGGAACAGCTCAAGCAGCCCTCCGAAGTCTAGATGTAATCTGGAAGGACAGAGCCCTCAAGACAGCCACTAAACTGAAAGTGCTGAGGACTCTTGTCTGGCCTGTGGTAACCTACGGCTGTGAGGCATGGACTCTACACGCTAGTGACATCCGCAGGATCCAGGCCCTGGAGATGAAATGCTACAGGAAGATATTGTGTATCAGCTGGACTGACCGTCGCACAAATGACTGTGTGTTAGAAGAGCTGGGAGTGGGAAGAACACTACTTAACATCATAAAAAGGCGGAAACTCCAATACTTTGGTCATGTCACAAGAGCGGGTAACATCACCACTCACATGTTACAAGGGACCATCAACGGTAAGAGGAGCCGTGGGAGACCATGAAGGAGGTGGGGTGACGACATCCGAGACTGGATGGGCACATCACTGGCAGAGTGTTCTCACAGAGCCAGAGACAGGAGGGAGTGGAAGAGGCTGATACTGGATGCCACCATAGTCCCCGACCCTCAGGCATGAGAATGGGACTAGGTAAAGGTAAAGTGACTGTGTCCCTGACAGGTACGTTAACCAGACATCCTGCTTTGTAACAGCTAGCGCAAATTACTGTGACGTCTATCTCATTATAATTGTGTTTGTAGATTTTGCAATATATCCTATTAAGTAAGTATGTGTTCACTGCTTCAGATGGGTTAAATGTAGAGAGGAATTTCACTGTGCTTAAGTGTACGTGTGATAAATAAAGTTGTTGTTGTTCTTCTTCTTCTTCAAAATATTGTTTCCCTTCTGCAACAAGGAATTAAAACTTCATAAAGAACACCTCTTTTTTGAAGTAGGACCATCAACAGAATATTCAGACGTCTACATTCAGCTCAGAAGATCATGCTTGTCAAACTATACAGCTTTGCAATAGAGAAGTAGCATTCACAGTGACTTTTCTGTGTATATATGCAGTACTCAAATGGCATCCGATGAGACACGTTACATCACTCAGCACACACACACACACACACACACACACACACACACGCAGGGTCAGCACTCATAAAAGGTCTGGAAATTTGAACTGAAACAGAGCTTGAGCCACAAATTTAAGAATATGCCCTGTAGGCAAATATCTCGCCAAGAGTGCATCATGAAGAAAAGATTAGGTATCGATTCACAACCACCCACTCTCTAGGAGCAAAGCATAATATCTACAATTAGGGAATAATTACATTTTAATTAAGAACAACTGAGAGACTGAGTTCATGTATCTTTTTTTTACCCACTCTGTTGAACCTGCTTGATTAAATAAACACAAGTAAGACTTTTATGAGGTCTCCTCCACTGAGTGAGTTATGAGTTGTTGTTTTTTTCTTTTATGAGAGAAGTACTGTTATTGTGAGCTGTCTCTTGGCAAAATAAAGGAGTTAAACTTCCTCGATTTAATACTGTTAAAATTGATCTGATAAATAATCTCATCTCATTATCTCTAGCCACTTTATCCTGTTCTACAGGGTCGCAGGCAAGCTGGAGCCTATCCCAGCTGACTACGGGCGAAAGGCGGGGTACACCCTGGACAAGTCGCCAGGTCATCACAGGGCTGACACATAGACACAGATAACCATTCACACTCACATTCACACCTACGGTCAATTTAGAGTCACCAGTTAACCTAACCTGCATGTCTTTGGACTGTGAGGGAAACCGGAGCACCCGGAGGAAACCCACGCGGACACGGGGAGAACATGCAAACTCCACACAGAAAGGCCCTTGCCGGCCACAGGGCTCGAACCCGGACCTTCTTGCTGTGAGGCGACAGCGCTAACCACTACACCACCGTGCCACCCCTGCTAAATAATGCAAATGATTATTTATCACACGCACAATGGCTGTAATTATGAACAAGACTCCAAAATAGAATGGTCCTCTTTTAATTTAGTGCATAATCAACAAAAAGTTTTATTTTTACATTTGTAAAATACTGATGATTGGTGAGAGAGAGAGAGAGAGAGAGAGAGAGAGGATGAAAAGGAAGAGTAAAGGCCAATTTATGCTGACAACCCAGTCCTCGCAGATAGCGTCGCAGACAGTGTCTGCGTAGCCCCCCCACCTTCGCAGACACTCTGTGCGCACCTCCCAAAAATTGTGACCACCGCAGAAGCCTCGCAGACAGCGTCGCAGACAAGAGGGCTCTGAAGGCCTCTGCATGCTCTTGCGACAAGGCTTTTGCAGATAGCTTTTCGCAGACAGTTGTAATTTATCATTGAGCGGGGAGTAATAGGCGTGCGTGATGTTATTCACTGGCACAACGCAAGGGGGCGCGAAGTCGCTAGGAGTAGTTGGTGGGTGTGGTAAGTGGAGTGTTTATCCTCCGGTTACTTATAATGACTAGAACTTTTTTTTTTTTATAATGACTAGAACTGGATTCGTATAGATGTACGTACTTCCTCAATCAACCGCTCTTCATGCTGCTCCATCTTCGCTCGTGTTTTTAAAAATGCCAGTCATGAAAACAAAACAAACCAGGAAAGTAGGGAAGCAGAAGTGCGTGTACAGTGGATGTAGAGTGGACCAATCAGAGCCCTCTTGTCTGCGACGCTGTCTGCGAGGCTTCTGCGGTGGTCACAATTTTTGGGAAGTGCGCGCAGAGCGTCTGCGAAGGTGGGGGGGCTACGCAGACACTGTCTGCGACGCTATCTGCGTGGACTGGGTTGTCAGCATAAATTGGCCTTGATTGGTCCACTCTACATCCGCTGTACACGCACTTCCGCTTCCCTACTTTCCCGGTTTGGTTTGTTTTCACGACCGGCATTTTTAAAAACACGAGCGAAGATGGAGCAGCATGAAGAGCGGTTGATTGAGGAAGTACGTACATCTATACGACTCCAGTTCTAGTCATTATAAAAAAAAAAAGTTCTTGTCATTATAAGTAACCGGAGGATAAACACTCCACTAACCACACCCACCAACTACTCCTAGTGACTTCACGCCCCCTTGCGTTGTGCCAGTGAATAACATCACGCACGCCTATTACTCCCCGCTCAATGATAAATTACAACTGTCTGCGAAAAGCTATCTGCGAAAGCCTTGTCGCAAGAGCATGCAGAGGCCTTAATTCTTGAAAAGCAGTTGAATAAACCATACATTTGAATAAAAGCTTGGTTTGCTCCGCCAACTCCACTATCTCAGCTCAGCATTTTCGTTTCTTTTCAGTGTTTACTTGCATACTCAGGACCTGTGTCCTTGATGGTCCTTGAAACACGTCCTTACACTGCAAATCGGAACCTGACTGTCCCTCCAGTGACTAGTCTGGTCACCTCAAATCAGACTTTGAGGGAGCTTTCTGTAAGATCTCCAATGGTGGAACCACAGCTGCTTTGTACCAGGCAAAGGGCTCTGTCACATATTTCTGCGTCGCCTGCGGTGGTCTGACTCGGCCAAGACTGACGGACCTTTGCCAGGCCTTGCTGTGGGTTTCCTGCAAGAGATGAGTGGATGCCAAATAGCCTCATAAACAAGCAAGGAGGTTCTAGACACGCCTCAAGCCATTGTATCATCTTTATCACGCCTGACCCAAAACCAAATACCCAAGGCCGCCCCATCTCTTTGGCGACGTAAGCGGGGCTGCGCCGTTGCCTAGCAACCAAGAACAATGAGTCCCTGGGAAAGCACACTGCTTATGCAAAAGGGCAGTCTTTTCACTCTGCTGAGAGGAGAGGTGGCAAGGGGCATTAAAAGAGTAAGTAGGAAAAGAAGACAGAAAGAACAAGAGTGGGCTAATGGGAAGATTTCCAGTCCATATTCTCAAACACAAAAAAGTTTTAGACCCACCATCTGCATGTATATATCCAAAGGCAGTCAGTGATTTATTAGACTTATTTAGATTTCGTTTTGATTTAGGTATGATCATAAATTAATAACTCTTCAGTAACTTTTAGTTCGATATCTGTGTGTGCATGCATGTGTGATTTTATATTCCTTCGAGAGGGGATTATTTCTTTTTGCCATCTCTCAGTAAGCAGCTTGATTCAATTTGTTTGGTTAAAGGCCTTTCAACAAGTCCTATTGTACAAATGAGAACATCAACATGTTCTGCTTGAGTTTGGCTTTAGAGACAAACTAAAGTAAAGAGGGCCTCCCCATGCCACAAGACCCGATCAACACCAATGCTCCAAGCTGGGTGTGGATACACACAATTTATTTCATGGCGATAGAGTTGCTTGAAGAGAAATCCACAAATGAACATCACTCTGAAGCAAACACTTTGGAACTCTTAGGGTTTTTCTGATTAATCCCAGAGCATTAACATATAGTCAGTGTCCAGAAATGGTAAAATATACTGGAGCTGATAGCTAAAACGGATCAATTATGATGGAAAAACTACAATTGACATACCATAAATGCTTCATAAAGGGATGAGTAAGTAATTCATTTTCTGTAGAAATTAATTATCATATCAGAAGATGTGATTACAATTTTTGAAAGGCCAAGGTGAATGAATCGTTTCAGGCACATTATACGAATATACTAATATACTAATCCAGGCATTAAATGAAATTCTTATTTTTAAATCCAAGGAGTATCATCCAGTAACAAAACTTAAATTACATTAACGGCATTTAGCAGACAGTCTTATCCAGAGTGACATACAACATACCCAGAGCAGCCTTGCTCAAGGGTATTTCAGCCATTCCTGCTGGGCCAGGGAATCAAACCAGCAACCATTTGGTCCCAAAGCTGCTTCTCTAACCATTTGGCCATGGCTTCCTATGGCTTGTAAAAACAATACAAATCTATTCAAATTATTTCATCACAAGCACTCATGGTTCCTTGGTATTTGAGAGATTCATAGCTAAGCAAAATGCACTGGATACCTGGGTTTAAAAGTGAGAAAACAAAGGTAAAATAGATAAGTTAGTCAACACCAGTGGAGTGGCTTGGACTGGTAATAATGTCTAATAGCATTTTTTGTGAAAAAGCATTTCCCAAAGCTTTTAATTTTACATATAAATTTATGAACTTTCCTGTGCATCTCCTTTGAAATAAATACAAACTTATCAGTGGCTAGATGGTGAGAAAAGCCAGGAGTGGATTGGAGGGGGCCAAGCACCCTGCCTTAGATAGGAAAGACTCTGTAGAAGTAGATGTTAGCATTTTGTGAGCGCTTGTTTCATATCTGATCTTCTATGATTCCTTCATCATCCACCCAATAATATACCTTCCCTTGATGCTTAGCCCTGCTCAGATAAACAGCCTGAGCCATGTTTGTTTAGACATCGGCTTTATGGTTTATTGACACTTTCAGTACATGGCAAGAAAAGTGAATGACAACTCCTTTCTCTGGAAGTCTCACACATAGCCACATGCCTGCCAAACCATTTAACTTCTTCCTCTCTGAAAGTGCAGGCTGAAGAGTGTGCTCTACCCCCTTTTCCCTCTCTCATTGAAAAGAAGTAAGAAGCCAAGTGACAGCCTTGCACATGAATGGTCCGAAATGACAAACACTGCTTTAGAAGCATGATGAAAATCAAAGATCAAATGAGACATGAAAAATATTCTACTTGGCTATTCAAAGTGAGGAATATCATCCAAAGTGTCATCCTTCGTGATATCTTTTGTGCACAAGCTTCTACCTTATTGAAATTTAGGGGGGCTAATTAATGACCCCACAATTATTCTTCTAATTATCAATAATCACATGTTTATGGATTCATCCTCCCAAAGCTTATACTGCATTCAGTTCTCAGCCTCTGGCCAGCAAAAGCAAAGAAACTGCTTCCTCAACTCGGAAACTCTGGATGGTCTCCTCAACTCAAAGTTCCTCCGAGTTCAGCAAGTGATGCAAATCAACATGGCTGCACATAGCATCAGCTGTAAACAAAGTAGAACTTCTTACCTTGAAATGAGTGCTCTATACTCACTCACTTTGGAGAAGCCATGGCCTAATGGTTAGATAAACAGCTTCGGGACCAAAAGGTTGCTGGTTTGATTCTCTGGACCAGCAGTGTCCTTGAGTAAGGTGCCCAACTGCTCTGGCAAGAGTGGTGGTGTACCTTGTGTCTGATTAGCCAGTGAAAAACTGATGATGTGATTATTGGCATTGAACCTGGCCACTTCATTAGAAACACCTACTGTCTGTTTTATGCAGTTATCTAATCAGCAGCACAGCAGCACAATGCATAAAATCATGCAGATACAAATCAAGAGCTTCAGTTAATGTTCACTTCAAACATCACAATGGGAAACACTATGATCTCGAAGTGTGACTTTCACTGTGGCATGGGTGTTGGTTTGAGCCAGATGGACTGGTTTGAGTATTTCAGAAACTGCTGATCTCCTGGGGTTTTCACACACAACAGTCTCTAGAGTTTACACAGAATGGTGTGAAAAACAAAAAAAAAAACTGAGTGAGTGACAGTTCTGTGGATGGAAACATATGCTTTGGTGATAAGAGAGGTCAGAGGAAAATGGTCAGATTGGTTTGAGCTGCCAGGAATGATAGAGTAACTCATAGCAACTCTTTACAACCGTGGTGAGCAGAAAAGCATCTTAGCATGCATCAGCAGAAAACCACATTGGGTTCCACTGCTGCCACCAAGAACAGGAATCTTAGAATCAAGAACAAGTTCCTATTAAAGTGGCCAGTGAGTGTATAAACCAGTATTTTCCTTTAGATCAGTCAACATTCTTGTTTGTTAAATCTATAACATACTTAAGTATACAATCAGGGTGGAAAATATACATCATTCATCAAAATTAGCTGTTAGCTTGTTGCTAACAAAACGTAATCATGGAGGGGTCGACGTTTTACCCCACTTTGTAGATTGAAAATTATATCATTCTGAGCTCCAACTTCCCACTTTCATGGTGAGTCGAATGCAATGTTTTATCCCCCTTTGCCGCTCAAAGACCACACCATTTGAAGTGTAAATCGAAGTGTGTGGGTGGGGTGGGGTGGGGTGGGGTTTAAATGTACTACATTCAAAGCCCCTACAACTAACACCCACCTGTTATATTCTGTCCATTAGCTTATCCAACCTCTTTAGGACAGTTAAGAGCCATGAACCATGAAACCTGCACTCAGAGCCATGAAACACTCGAGTGATTACTGTATTTTGTAATAAAACGGAACAATCATTTATCTATGGTTCTAAATAAATTTCCATAGTGTTGAAAACCAAAATGAAGTCCCTCTGATATGGAATTATTTTAGTGCTAATTGCTAACCAAGAGTCAAACAAAACCAGTGTGAGTACAATTTAACTGGTTTCATTTTCTTTTTTGTCAAATTCAGGTGGTTCAACAAGCATGAATAAGTAAAATGTACTCTGAAACCTCTCCTAGTCTGTATACAGAGGGATGTGTCTGCTTATGGCTGCTGCTTCCTGTCTCCACGCTTTGACCCATTGGGGGGTCTCTATGATAGGATTTGCTGACTATACCATAAAGGACCAAGTCACAAGAGTGCAAGCATACTGGATGTTTTGAATGGAACCCACCAAGGTTCCTCCCCATGTTGTCTGGGTAAACATGAAGAGAGTAAGGAAATCTATTCCTCAGCAAAGGACCGTGTGAGGGTCAGGACTTCCCAGCCTGCAAGGCAGCTTGTTGAAGCCTGCCTGTGTTTTATGTCTTTCTCCAATTGGGAGGAAAATGAGATCAGAGCCTCATAGCTCATCCCTACAAGCTGACAGATACAGTGTTAACACTTGGAACTGATAATCAAGACTGCCAGCCTTGCAAAGCTGGACTGTTTTCAATTAATGGCTGTAGAAACTAGCTACACAGATAGAATGCCTTGACGTTCAGTCCATCAACAATTGGACTGAAAATATCTATTTTAAAAAATAGTAAGACCAGAGGATTCACAGTTACAAACACACGTGCCAAAAGGTTTGGCAAAACATTATCATGGAACATTAGAAACTTTAGAGGGGTAGATCATATAGGGGTTAATATTCAGTAAATATGGGAAAAGTTTGTTGTATAGTTATCATAATTATGCCTAAATACTAAAACAAATAAGTCAGAATGTCATATCCTGCTGCATTCCGAGCAAACCTGCAAGACATAATGAATGCATTGGAATGAGAAAATAACTTAATCTTATTGGCATATCTCCTATAAAAATGGAATTTTTTTTAACACCAAAGTGAAAATGGACAAAAACTATCAAAAACTAAACAGTATCAGCACAAAAGGCTCCTTATCTTCTGGAAACATTAGAAATAATTCACCATAAATGCTTATGTTTATTTGCCAGTAAGCTGTAAAGCAACCATTAAGTAATAGGAACCTCAGTCTTGGTTAATTGGAACCAGAACAAAGCTCCAGTTATTCCCACTGGACTGCAAAAGTCCTGTCAACTGCTGTGGGATTCAGCTGCACTCAGTGATAGCCTCCCACATTGTCCTTGTATTGGTGTGTGGGATGGGCCACCTCACTTGTAGCAACAACAGAGATTCCATTTTCAATACCTCATTTAGCCAATAAGTGATTCAATGAAGAATAACATCATCATCTTGGGCCAATGATCTTTCACAGTAAAACTCAGATAAGCAGTGGAAAGTGGGGACACTTAGCAAACCCAGCGCTGCACCACATCCCCTTGACCCACCAATCCCTTGATATACACACACACACACACACACACAGAGTGTCTTGCAAAAATATTCATCCCCCTTTGTGCTTATCCTGTTTTGTCGCATTACAAGCTGGAATTAAAATGGATTTTGGGGGGGTTAGCACCATTTGATTTACACAACATGCCTACAACTTTAAAGGTGAAAATTGTTGTTTTATTGTGACACAAACAATTATTCAGTTGAAAAAACAGAAATCTAGAGTGTGCATAGGTATTCACCCCCTTTTGTATTAAATCCCTAAATAAGAGCTGGTCCAAACAATTCACTTCATAAGTCACATAAATAGTTGATTAAGATCCACCTGTGTCAAATCAAAGAATCACATGATCTGTCACATGATGTCTGTATAAATCAACCTGTTCTGGAAGGACCCTGAATCTGTAACACTACTAAGCAAGCAACATGAAAACCAAGGAGCCTCCAAACAGGTCAGAGACAAAGTTGTGGAGAAGTATAGATCAGGGTTGGGTTATAAAAAATATCCCAAACTTTGAATATCCCAGTGAGAACCATTAAATCCATTAGAGCAAAATGGAAAGAATATGGCCCCACTACAAACCTGACAAGAGAAGGCCGCCCACCAAAACTAACAGACTGGGCAAGGAGGGCATTAATCAGAGATGCAACAAAGACACCAAAGATAACACTGAAGGAGCTGCAAAAATCCACAGTGGAGATGGGAGTATCTTCCCATCAGACCACTTTAAGCTGTATGCTCCACAGAGGGGGGCTTTATGGAAGAGTGCCCAGAAAAAAGCCATTGCTTAAGGGGGGGACACGTTTGGAGTTTGCCCAAAAGCATGTGGCAGACTCCCCAAACACATGGAAAAAGATTATCTGGTCAGATGAGACTAAAATTGGGCGGCACGGTGGTGTAGTGGTTAGCGCTGTCGCCTCACAGCAAGAAGGTCCTGGGTTCGAGCCCCGGGGCCGGCAAGGGCCTTTCTGTGTGGAGTTTGCATGTTCTCCCCGTGTCCGCGTGGGTTTCCTCCGGGTGCTCCGGTTTCCCCCACAGTCCAAAGACATGAAGGTCAGGTTAACTGGTGACTCTAAATTGACCGTAGGTGTGAGTGTGAATGGTTGTCTGTGTCTATGTGTCAGCCCTGTGATGACCTGGCGACTTGTCCAGGGTGTACCCCGCCTTTCGCCCGTAGTCAGCTGGGATAGGCTCCAGCTTGCCTGCGACCCTGTAGAAGGATAAAGCGGCTAGAGATAATGAGAATGAGACTAAAATTGAACTTTATGGCCATCATGGGAAACACCATGTGTGGTGCAAACTCAACACTTCCCATCACCCTGATAACACCATTCCCACAGTGAAGCATAGTGGTGGCAGCATCATGCTGTGGGGATGTTTTTCATCTGCAGGGACAAGAAAGCTGGTCAGGACTGAAGGAAAGATGGGTGGCACTAAATACAAGGCAATTCTGGAGGAAAACCTGTTTGAGTCAGCCAGAGGTTTGAGACTGGGATGAAAGTTCACATTCCAGCAGGACAATGACAAACATACTGCTAAAACTACACTGGAGTGGTTTAAAGGGAAACATTTAAATGTCTTGGAATGGCCTAGTCAAAGCCTAGACCTCAATCCAATTGAGAATCTGTGGCATAACTTGAAGATTGCTGTACACCAACGCAACCCATCTAACTTGAAGTTGGAGCAGTTTTGCCTTGAGGAATGGGAAAAAAATCCCCGTGGCTAGATGTGCTAAGCTAATAGAGACATACCCCAAGAGATTTGCAGTTGTAATTGCAGCAAAAGATGGCTCTAAAAATTATTGACTTTGGGGGGTGAATACCTATGCACACTCCAGATTTCTGTTTTTTCATCTTGATTATTGTTTGTGTCACAATAAAAAAAGACGACAACAACAACAATTTGTACCTTTAAAGTGGTAGGCATGTTGTGTAAATCAAATGGTGCTATCCCCAAAAAAATCAATTTTAATTCCAGATTGTAATGTGACAAAACAGGACAAACACCAAGGGGGTTGATTTACTTTTGCAAGACTGTGTGTGTGTATCACTGTACAAACTGTTTTCTCACAGGGTTTAGCTTGATAGTATTCTTATACCCCATTCCCCACTCACACTGAAAACCATATATTTTCCACTATTATGCTGTAATGTTTAGGGTTAGGGACGCTAACCATTTCAGCACGTGTAGGAATGGGAGCAAAATGGCAAATCCATCCATTATCCATAACCACTTGTCCTGTACAGGGTCGCAGGCAAACTGGAGCCTGTCCCAGCTGACTATGGGCAAGAAGTGGGGTACACCCCGGACAAGTCACCAGATCATCGCAGGGCTGACACATAGAGACAAACAACCATTCACACCTACAGTCAATTTAGAGCCACCAGTTAACCTAACCTGCATGTCTTTGGACTGTGGGGGAAACCGGAACACCCGGAGGAAACCCACGCAGACACGGGGAGAACATGCAAACTCCACACAGTGGCCCCCGTCGGCCACTGGGCTCAAACCCAGAACCTTCTTGCTGTGGGGTGACAGTGCTAACTACTACACCACCATGGCTAAAAAGCAGAATGTGAAAAAACATTTTTTTTTTAAATGAGAGGTAGAGAAAAGCCAACAACAGAGTCCTGTGAATGGTTATTTTATGAGGAGACAAGCCAGACTGTGTTCTGTTTAATAAGTCATCAATATGCTTCGGATGCTAGTAAGAAAAATAATAGTTTCATTGTTGGGACTAAAAACCTAACATTAGAAGCCATAAAAGACCACGAAACATCTATGCCAACATCTAGATAACAACGATAGTACAGGGGAAGTCAACCCTGGAGGATATGGCTGCCAAAAGAGGCACTAACCAGCCTGAAGATGGCTCAGTTGGAGAAGATGAGCATATTGTTTAGGAATGTCCATGCAATCACGAAAAAAGGAAGGCCAATCTCAAGATTATGAATGGCAATGCAACTAAGTTGTATTTTTTTTTTTATTCTACTGAATAACATTAGATTAAATGATGAAATGAGGTCAGAAAATAGCTGTGAAGTAATGTCATTAGTTAGCTAGCTACCAGTAGGGGAGAGCGGGGTAAGATGAGCCAGAGGGTAAGATGAGCCACCCCCTGTTTCTAAGAAACAGTAAACAAATGTGACCATGTGACCACATTCAAAGGGGGGCGGGACCATTTACTTACACTTGTGGAGAGGAGCACCACATGTCAAACTAGGTGAGGGGGATATTTATAAAAATGTGTTTTTGTGCTTTCTAAGTCAATTCCATGTTTGTCCACAGTGAAGATGATTTAGAGAAGACAAAAGTAGAATAATATTTAGACACATTAGGGTTAAGTTAGTGGCTTTCTAAGCTATGATATGAATGCTAATAAAAATAATTTTGATTAGCCTAATCCCCTTTATTAGCATTTTTCGACAAAATGGTGGCCACGGGGTAAGACGAGCCATTAGATGTGGGGCAAGTTGAGCCACTGGCTCAACTTACCCCATTGGTGGCTGAGCTTACCCAATATGGATGACACTTAAGTTTTCACATTTACTGGTCATATATGACAACAACATATATATATGACATCAGATGAGGAAGACCAGTTGTTAGATGTGGGGGATTATGTTGTGGCAAAATTCACGGGGAAGAAGAAAGTGCATTTCTTCATTGGCCAGATAATCAAATTGGATGTCTTCGAAATAGAGGCAAGATTTCTCAAAAGAAGCCAGTCATGCCATGGCTCTGCAAGAAAGCCAACCTTTGTCTTCAAAGAGAAAGATGAGGCTGTCCTGTCAAGACAGGATATTGTGAAAAAATTGCCCCGCCCCTTTACTGTTGGTGGGACAGCACGGAGGGAGAGGCAAATGGTGTTCCCTTGCAATTTGAACGCTTGGAACATTGAATAATGATGAAATGATTGATGGAATGATTGCTGCATGTTTTAGCAATGTTTTAACCTACTGAAAGAAATAAGATTTTTTGGCACTGTTCTACTGTTTTAGTAATTTCTATAATATAGTATATCTCTCATTCCCTCTCTAACCATCCCTCTTTCTATCTATCTACGCATATCTCTCTCTCTATCCATCTATCTATCCCTCCCTATCCCATCTCGTTCTATCACCTCTCTCTTCATCCCCCCTTCTCTATGCAACGCCCCTATCCCCCACTTGATTGACTTGACTTGATTCACTGATTGCATTTCTAATAATAAAAGTTGTTTACTTTGTTAACCTAACATGTTTTGTGTTGGCTCAATTTACCCCACACAGTGGCTCATCTTACCCCGTGCATGGGGTAAGTTGAGCCACTTGACATTTTTTTTTCAAGAGGTAATATCACTCTAACCATAAGAGCTTATCAATTATGTTTTGCTCAGATAGTAACAGTACACTTTGAAATTTGGTATGGTGTGTAGACTGGAAGCAAAAATGGCTTTAACATGTAGTTATGATGAAAAATGTAAAAAGTGGCTCATCTTACCCCACTCTCCCCTATATGTAATTAGCATAAAGGTAATGTTGTCTATCCATTGATTTCTAGTATCTGTTTACTTTTCATTGCTTTTTATTATTATTTTATAGATTAGATGAGAAAAATGGTATAAGCACAGGAAGCACATACATGAGTCGGAAGCAAGCAAGAGTGTTTATTAAGCACGTAGCTGAATTTGAGAGGAAGACCCTGCAGTCAAAGATAGCGGCAGTAAGATTTCTCTCCATCATGTCTGACAGGTCTACTGACACTGCTGTGATGGAACAGGAGATGTTCTGTGTGTGCCTGTGCAACTGAGGCAAGGTGGAGGTCCATTTCATAGGGATACAGGATGTGGAGAGAGCAGATGGTCAGAGCATCACCCAAGAAACAGATAACATGATGAGGGAGGTCTGCAGAGAAGAAGAGTGGCAGGCTAAGTTGCTGGTGTATGCAACTGATGGTGCATCGGTGAGGACAGGGGCACATAAAGGTGTAGTGAGCAGGCTCAGAGGAAATAACATGCATGTCCTGGGCATTCACTGTACGGCTCATCGCCTGGAACTAGCTTTCAAGGTTGCCATCAAGAGCTGCTCTCTGGCAAAACAGTTTGAAGATATGTTGTCAGGGCTGTGTACATTCTATTGTAAAAGCACTCACAATAGGGCAAACCTAAAGCAGAGCTTCAATATGATGGAGCAGAAGCTCCTTCTACCAACTAGGATTGGAGGCACTAGATGGGTTTCTCACCTCTTCAGGGCTATTGACCATTTTCTGAGAGGTTACCCGTGACTTACCAAACACCTAGAATATCCATCCATCCATTCTCCGTAACCACTTATCCTGTGCAGGGTCATGGGTAAGCTGGAGCCTATCCCAGCTGACTATGGGCAAGAGGTGGGGTACACCCTGGACAAGTCACCAGGTCATTGCAGGGTTGACACAACAAGACAAACAACCATTCACACTCACATTCACACCTACAGTCAATTTAGAACCACCAATTAGCCTAAGCTGCATATCTTTGGACTGTGGGGGAAACCGGAGCACCCAGAGGAAACCTATGCAGGCACGGGGAGAACATGCAAACTCCACACAGAAAGGCTCTCGTCAGCCACTGGGCTTGAACCCAGAACCTTCTTGCTGTGAGGTGACAGTGCTAACCACTATACCACCATGCCACCTGCACCTAGAACAGGTCGACTAAATAATGTATAGATTGTATACCTGAATGTGAAAAGCTTAGTTCAGTTGATTGTAATGAATTAGGCTCAGAAGAATATAATTATTTAACTAGCTTATTTTTCAAAGTGGCCACTGAACAAAATTTTCTTGTTTGACTGATTTTGTATAAAGATTCAGTAACCAGATGCTGAAGGGGTGAATCCAGTGCAGAGGAGCAAAGCATGCCACGACTTCCAAACCTGCTGGGATCCAGCAGTTTTCATGTTCTGCAACTTCATGCATGACTGCCTGACCCACCTCAGCAGCCGCTCTCAGAATCTTCAAACCTCAACTGTCAGAACTGAAAAGTTGTGCGTGGCTGCTTAGATGAATATCTTGAATAAACTTACTAATGTACCCCAGACCTGGCCCCAAGCTGAAAGTCTGTATGGACCAGCACAAGAATGATGACAACACCCTAAACAGTGTCATGAAGGCCAAGTTCAAGCTGCTTGACCAGCTGTGCCACAGTCTACAAAGTCAATTCCCTGACATGAGCATGGGAATTCTCCATGCTATGAAGTTGGTGAATCTTAACAGTTGGCTTGATGCAAATCACTGTGAAGATATGTAGGTTAGAGTCAGACAACAATACTTATTTCATCTGCAAATTCCTGAAAGCATATAACACAATATCTGTTTCATTTAATCTGTCTCCTTTCAGAATTTGGTGAATCAGAAGTGGAGGAACTAACCAGACACTTCCAGAGTATCCTGACATCATTGGGGGTCACTGTTGAATGCACCCCAGACCAGTGGACCATTCTCAAAGCCAGTCTGACCGATTTGGGAGAAAGTCTCCACACAAAGACCTGACCAGAGATCAACAGGCTTTTGCAACACCAATGCCCCGACATCCTCAGCCTGGTTGAGCTCATGCTCACCCAACCAGCCTTGATAGCAAACTGTGAAAGATGCATAAATCAAATTAAGTTAGTCAAGAGCGACTGGAGGTCCCATCTTGCAGCAAGAAGCCTGTGTGACCTACTGACCATCCAGCTCTCCACTCTCTCTATAGAGGATTTTGACTACACCCTTGTTGTCCAGGTCTAACATCAGGCTAGCATCCTGCTTAGAAAGCCAGAATTCATGGAGAGGAAGAGGAATGCTCCAGAAACCACCACTGAAACTTCAGGATGTGATTCACGCAAACCAGAGTGACATTAAACTGAGATTGAGAATGAGGGGAGGAATGTTTTTGTTTTTTGTTTAATCTGCTCAACTTGTCAAATGTTTTTCTGTTTCCAGTTGAGAGTACGCGGTGCGCATTTTGGCTGCCACTTCTCACCGGAGCATGTTTTTCTCCCTTTGTTTTTCTTTTTGTGTTTGTATAGTTTGATGTTTCTTTTTTTGTTTGACTGTTTTTGTCCACCGGTTGTGGCATAGCTCCGGACCCAGTTTTGGGCGTTGTTTCCCTTCAGGCCTTGGTCCGCCATGGATGATGCCTGTGCTCCTCGCTATGGACTGCAGTGAGCTCGTTGTTCTTTTAACAACGTGGTTGTCCAGCGCTCTGTGCTGTGGTGCTTCTGTGCTTGGTGCCGTGTTCCGAGCGATGTTGCCCAGTGGTGTCGCGGTCGCTGTGCAGGTGGTTTGGGACATACCAGCACTCTGTGCAGCGGTGCTTCTGTGCTTGCCTTGTGGATCCATGGTGTGGTGTTCTGAGCGATGTTGCCCAGTGGTGTCACAGGAGCTGTGCAGGTGGTGTGGGATTTATCTTTGTGTGCCTTTTGGTGGGACTGTGGGTAGCTATGCCATTGGAATTACATCCTGACCCTCTTTTGATGGACTCTTTTTTTCTCTTTTTCTTCTAATTGTAAAGCAACCTTGGGTGTGAGAAAGACACTATTTACAGTGGATATAAAAAGTGTACACACCCTGTTAAAATGATAGGTTTTTCTTAGGTAAAAAAAAAAATGAGACCACGATAAATAATTTCAAAACTTTTCCCACCTTTAATGTAACCTATAACCTGTACAATTAAATTGAAAAACAAACAAATCTGTTAGGGGGAAAAACATTAAAAATAAAAAAAGTACAATAAGCTTGCTGCATAAGTGTGCACACCCTTAAACTAATACTTTGTTGAAGCACCTTTTGATTTAATTATAGCATTCAGTCTTTTTGGGTACATACCTGCCATCAATTAAAATTACTCTGATTAACCCCAAATAAAATTCAGACATTTACTCAGTTGCATACTCCAACAAAAGCCAGGGTTCACAGAGAGCTTACAAAGCATCAGAGGGATCTCATTGTTGAAAGGTATCAGTCAAAAGAAGGGTAGAAAAAAATTTCCACAGCATTAGATATACCATGGAGCACAGTGAAGACAGTCATCAAGAAGTGGAGAAAATATGGGACAACAATGACATTACCGAGAACTGGACATCCCTCCAAAATTGATGAAAAAACAAGACAAAAACTGGTCAGGGAGGCTGCCAAGAGGCCTACAGCAACACTGAAGGAGCTGCAGGAATTTCTGGCAAGTACTGGTTGTGTACTACATGTGACAACAATCTCCCGTATTCTCCATATGTCTGGACTATGAGGTAGGGTCAAAGAAAAATATCCAGGCCCGGGTAAATTTGGAAAAAAAAATACATAAACTCTCCCAAAAGCATGTGGGAAAATGTGTTATGGTCTGATGAAACCAAGGTTGAACTTTTTGGCCACAATTCCAAAAGGTATGTTTGGTGCAAAAACAACACTGCATGCCACCAAAAGAACACCATACCCACGGTGAAGCATGGTGGTGGCAGCATCATGTTTTGGGGTTGTTTTTCTTCAGCTGGAACAGGGGCTTTAGTCAAGGTGGAGAGAATCATGAACAGTTCTAAATATCAGCCAATTTTGGCCCAAAACCTTCAGGTGTCTGCTAGAAAGCTGAAGATAAAGAGGAATTTCATCTTTCAGCACGACAATGACTCCAAAAAAGTTTTGGAACGGCCCAGCCAGAGCCCAGACCTAAATCCAATTGAAAATCTGTGGGGTGACCTGAAGAGGGCTGTGCACAAGAGATGTCCTCGCAATCTGACAGATTTGGAGCGCTTTTGCAAGGAAGAGTGGGCAAATATTGCCAAGTCGAGATGTGGTAGGCTGATAGACTCCGACCCAAAAAGACTGAATGCTGGAATTAAATCAAAAGGTGCTTCAACAAAGTATTAGTTTAAGGGTGTGCACACTTATGCAACCAGCTTATTGTACATTTTTTTATGTTTTCTCCCTATCAGATTTGTTTGTTTTTCAATTGAATTGTACAGGTAATAGGTCACATTAAAGGTGGGAAAAGTTTTGAAATTATTTATCGTGGTCTCATTTTTTTTACATCAGAAAAACTGATCATTTAATGGGGTGTGTACACTTTTTATATCCGCTGTAGATTAAAATTATTATTATTATTAAATGTAACTTCCATCAGTTCATGGTATGTGCGCGAGAGAGTGTGTGTGTGTGTGTGTGTGTGTGTGTGTGTGTGTGTGTGTGTGTGTGTGTGTGCATGAGAAAGAGAATGCTAGTATTTTCATTAAGAGTTTAAATATTTAATGCATCTACAGTCTGCAGGGTGGCAGATCTTGTGACTAAGTTGAGAACAGGGCCAATCAATGAGAGCTTGAATTGTTTCAGAGGTGGGACATTAGGACCCACTTTTCAAAAACCTGAGGCTTCAGGACGGCACTTTGTTCCTGCAAAACAAATATACGACCTCAAGAAAAGACTAACAACAAACAGAGGAGCTTGAAGACCAAAAAAAAAAAATCAGCCAGAGGGTCAATGAGAGAAAGAATTCCAGATGCAGTTCCCCAAGAAGCCTTCAAATACCCAAATTAAATTGCAAACATGACTGCATAAGCCAGCACACTCCGCTTTTCCTGGTCTATTGCCCTTCCTCTGTACAAGTCTTTACTTATCTCCCGCTCTCTTTTATGGTGTTTAGGCTTGTGTACTCTAGTCACCTGGGAATGAAGGCTTGGGAGGAGGTGTTGACAGAGCTCAGTAGCATAGATTAGTGTAGACTAACACTAGTCTGCTTGACACTGGCACTGTGTGTGTGTGCGCGCGCGTGTGTGGTGGTGGGAGGGTTCCTTTGCACCTTACTGTTTGCTTGTTTACACACGACGAATGACGAGGGACAAAACAGGTAGCGGGAGAAGTGGCTTCTTCCATGCCTTGTTGACACAAATCATTTAGACATATTGCTTTTTCAGCCGACAACTTGTACGCCTTTGAGCATCACACCTCTCCAGATCAAACAACCACCACCACATGCTACCCACCATGCAAACGAAGGGGTGCACCACCTGTGATATAGTTTAAGGCAAGCAAGAGGATAAGGATTTTGTTAACTTCCAGTAAAATTTATTACAGACGACCTGCAAGCAGAGGAACAGCAAACAGCTTGTGAAAATGCAGGATGCTAGAAGTTTATACCAATCGGCTGAGAACAAGTCAGTCACTATAAAAGCTGTTATTGCTGGCTGCTGCCTCATAATTCCAGCCAGCACCAAAGGCGGGTCAGTTTCGGTAGAAGCCAAAAGGCTTAGCACCATTAAACAGTGCTGCATCCGACTTTTCCAATCCAGATACCACTATAGCACCGCGTAGTCGCCTTGCAAAATTTCCCTGACTTGTTTAAAATCCGACTCCAAAGTTATAATTAATGCATGACCTATCAATTCATAATCAAATCTAGCCTGATTCCCCAAATATGTGTTGAATAAAACACTTATGGTGAGCAGAAGAAGAGGGTGAACTATTTATTAATGATATTCCAGAGCTTCCTCGCTTCTAGACTGATCTGACATGTGGAAGTCCTGTGGGAGCAGGCAATGAAGCACAGTGCTTGATACCCACTGATTGAAAGGTTTGATGTTGAAGGCATTAATCGTGAATATTTAACATGGCCTATCCATCCTGTGAATTATTGATGATGAGAGAGAAATACAGAACTGGTAGTACTGTATATAGAAACTAATCCTCTGTTCCACTTTTCACTTATTTAAATACTTCAGACGACAGAGTGGTTTCTAAATTACCTGTTTGGCTTCCGCTTACTTCAGATGGTTTTATGGTGTTTCTGTTTCTTATACACACTGCATAGCCCATAAAAGCACCACAACTCGTAAAATCCACTTTTACCACCGGAGAAGGGCAAGGGACAGAGAGCTGATCGGTTGCTGAAAGCTAAATGGCACTTAGATGATCTAAGGTTGGATTACTGTGTATCTGTGAGATAAGATAGCTCACTCAAATATATGGCATATATCTACATATATTTCATTCCATCCACATTCACTGGACATGAGCAATCGCACACTCTGATTGGCTACTCTACTACAAGGATATCAGCTCACATACCGTAGAATAGAGAAAAACAAAATGGTGGCTTTGTTATGAAGTATGTAAAAGAAAGAGAAATAGCAAAAAGAACATAGTTGTCCCCCCACAAATTTCTCCTGTTCCATACTCCAGCCCAGTCGGTGGTGGTAAGGAATCTTTAAGTTGGTTTGCCAACCGCCAAAAAAAACCTAGAGGAGAAGAAGAACGACAACAACAAAATGGCATAGCGTGTTGCTAAACCAACTGAGGACAAAATAAAAAATCTACTCGAAAACAAAACCCCCCAAAAAAAAAAAAAAAAAAAACCCAAAAGCCACAAAATATGGAATAAAAGTATTTTGTGGTAAGAACGCATCTTTTATTTTCAAGAATTATTATTATAGCATTTTTCACAAATTGCTACTGTCATTTCACCAGTTTGTTTATATTCTAAGCAAAATTATTTTGTCGGATGTTTGTATAAAGTTTTTATTTATTGAATTTGCAAAAAATAAAAATACAAATGCTCTGTTTCTCAAAATCCAGTGAATGTGGATAGAATAAAAGAGTTATTCCACTTAATCTCATCGTACATGGCAGGCTTGTAGTACTCGAGTCTGACTTGTGCCCTAATTTTCAGGACTCATGACTTGACTTGGACTTGACCACTGATGACTCGGACTAAGACTCGTACATTAACTGCATTCGGACTCATAAATTGGAGATGAGGACGCGAATTTTTTCTTTATTTTTTGCAACATGCCATAATAATTTGGCATAAGATCTTTATATCTACATTAATCTTTATACTAATTTTGTGCAAGAGAATGCATATTCACCTGTTCATAGGTCATGTTCAGGAACAAATTAATGTTAATGGCGATAAAATGCCTGGAGAGAAACCCCTAGGATTGTCCGCTTTGCTTATACAGACTTCTCGTGCAGTGGGAAAAATGCACTGCTATGTGTTCCATATGTAGAAGAACTATCAAGGAGATGACGGGGACAACCTCGAACTTCAATCATCATTTGGTAAGACTCCACCCAGAGAAGGAAGTGACATGCTATGTTCATTGCTCTGTTGATAGCGGGGCTTGCTGACCTATGAACTAGCAAGTGTTAACCCTCTCTCATGTTATTTGCCCTGTTGATAGTGGGCGGGGCTTGCTGAGCGATGAACACGCTTTTTATCTGAAGTCTATTAACTAAAATGGGGCAGTCAAGCAGTAACGTTAGTCCAATATAGTAGCAGAGACGCTTTCACATAAAGGCAGCAACAGCCACCGTCAAATGGTGCGCTTGGAGTCTTGTTCTCGGACTCAACTCGGATCAACAGTGGACTCGACTCGAAATTTTCTTTAATGACTCGGACTTGAACACTGGGGACTCGATACTGGACTTGGACTTGAGATTTCATGACTTGACTACAACACTGGTACATGGCTTATAGTCAACTCGCCGCTACGCACCTCGTCGGCGATCAACTCATATATGACTCAATTTCGTGGAATGACTTAAATATTTAATTTCACTTTTATGAGTCTAAGAAGAAATAAAATGATCTTAGCTTCTATCATTTCTACCAAATGTTCCAAATGTCCATTACCATGCAAACAAATTGTGTTGCAGAGAGAACGCCATGACTTTGGGCCACTCATTTACCATCAGTACTCCAAAATGCCACGTAGGAGGAAGCACATTTATTATTGCAGAAAGAATCTTCCGAATTCCATGCATTAATGCAAATTTGTATGGAAATTTTACAAACTTAAATGCAAAGTTTGTACATACAGAAGTTTATATAGCATGCCCACCCATCCCTCTCTCACGTGCACACATGGAAAGCAACCGGTGACTCCGTTCCTATCAGCAACTAGATGCTTTGTCCAAAGCCACTGTAAATTAAATCTTTCCAGCAAGGGTCATAAACCTGCCGACCCTGCTTGCCACCTTCACACACACACACACACCCACATGCACCAGCTTTCTCCAAACCAGATGCCGCAGCCAGAAGGCAGCCATCAAGCTTGCTTTGACCCTCCTCCCTAAACTCTCTCAGGCGCTTGGTTCTGCTGTACTCACAGTATGAATGCACTAATTACAGGCACGGCATCGGCAGATTACAGGGAATGCAACCTTTCTTTCCTAGCGGGGGGGGGGGGGTAATGAGTGAGAGGAGAAGGGGGCAGCAACAGGTTGTTAACCGTAATGGATGCCACCCATTGTTGTCTGTTATTGTTCCACCAAGTCAGTCCTTATTTTTGTCATGTTCCTGACGTCTTGCTGTCTTGCTAAGTATTCCCCTGCAACGTCCAATAGAAAGCCATCATCCGACCTGTTTCTACACTGTGTTACATCAGTGAGAGTAATGCAAACAAATATTAGGTTAGCTCCCAAATTCATCTTTGGAAAGCAATTACAGCACCAAATCAACTTGAACAGCCTTCTCACAGAGAGTGTAATAAAACCAGTTCAGACCTGCTGACCTGCTCCATAGTCGACTGGAGTACCGTGAAGTGAATGGTTTTGCTCTTTTCCAGAATTTCACTACATTTTAAACTCACTAACGCATCAGTACTCAAGGATTAAGGATTAGTCTTGCCCAGAACAAAGAATAGCACAGATTTTTTTTCAGAAAAGGCATTGCACTTAGCTGGTGGATGCCATCTTTTGTGTAAAAAGCACAGAGAACAAATTGGCTGAGGCTGACCTTCCACTTTCTGGCCAGCATCAATGACTTGGAGCCACTGTTTGTGCCAATACAAAAATGAGCGTGCGCGCGCACACACACACACGAGAACGAATGGAGCCAATTAACATTACAAGAAAACATCTGGATTAATATACCACCTAAGGCTAACAGGCTTTTACATTAAACCCACTTGTTAATGGCATTGAAAAAATAAGCATAATAACAAGCCCCAGTGAGTGCTCCAAGCAAGTGCAAGAGCAAGTGTTCCTTTGGGATAAGAAACATTTTACTGATATTTAAATTTCCTCAACTCAAGTAAGACAGTTCTGTAATTTATTCATACTGCCTTTTGGTGAAGAGCAGACCATGCGACAGATGTCAGATGAGGTTTCGGGGGCAGTAAGGGTACATTTGATCCTTGATGCTCAATTCCTGCCATGGTTTCATTCAAAACAATTAAATTTGTACTTATTAAGCTCATAATAGCTCTCCACATGTGATGCCCAAATTAAAAAGCTTTGCTCTTCAAAAAAAAAAAAAAAAAGGAATATGAGACAATAAATGATTCAGTGCAATTTGCACATGAAGGAAATTTCCACAACATAGGAACAACAATAAACCAAGGTTGATGTCGGATAAGTTGTTCAAACAGCTGTTTCTATTGCCAGAGGCTGAAGTTTAATATGTGCTTGAAAACATAAACGTTTGAATGATGTGAACAGAAGGGTTTGGCTTTAGAGAGTCCAATTGTGTATGCATGTCTTTGGGGGAACAGAGGTCTGGAAAAGGAAATGGTTTTACCTTGTCTCAGTAAGAAAACATTCCCACCACTGGCTACAGGTAACATGAACTTAAACGATCAGCAGAAAGGACACTTCATAGCAATTATGTACAGAAACAGTACTAGCTTTCAGACTTTAATAAGAACTTTAAAAAAAGCAAAAAAAAAAAAAAACTGTGGTTTGCTACTCTGAGATGGAGGTGGGGGCATTTTTGATTGCTAGTTTTCCTCCCGAAAGAACAGAGAAACAGCCTGTCCAACCTACCAGAAGCAAAAGTTTCTTCTTAGGGCAACGTTTGGCTTCCCACTGCAAACCCCAAATATTTCCCATCAATGACAACATTCATAAAAATGAAATGCCCTCAACCTTTTCGACCTTCTCAAGCAATTCTACCCTTCCATAGTGGTGTACTCATAGGCACACACAATTTTTCAAATCATATCTGCATAAAATCTCTCTCAAAAATGTACCCAGTTATCTATACATTGCCAGGACGCATGACCTTCACCTTCACAAATCACATATCGACTTGACCAACACAGTCAAACATGCTAAAATATTTCAAGCCATTGTGTAAATATGTTTAAAAGGCATACACAAAACCTTCGCCAGACTGAAGCACGTCATAAACAATAGATATGAAAATGTCAGGAGACTCACAGTCGTGACAAAGCAGCATTCTTCTGGAACAGTAGCTCTGGCAGCTGGTAGAGTTGGTTCCTATTTAGACGTCTAACAGAGGCAAAAAGGGGGGGAAAGGAGCTACGTTAAAGTCACTATAACAGGCAAGAATACAAATGAAGTGGAAATTATCTGATATGAAAGGCAGCTGGTGAAAATTAGGCAAAGGACATGATCAGTGTATTCATTTTGAGATGTGCAAAACAAAAATCAGCACAAGATGACCAGTATAATTAGCAAAACTGAAAGGGACAGATTGGGACTAATTACCAAACGAGACCACAGATTTTAAGTGCTTATAGTTTGAGGCAAAGGCAGTGAACCATATGGGAGTGGAAGCTAATGATTTTTGAGAACTACTATAAAGATCAGATGATGGTGTTTTTTGACTTCACATGTTGCACATTAAAGTAAACAGCTGTACAGCTGCAATCCTAGTTTCAATAGTTTACCACATGATATGTGCAGAACAGCAGTGCAGCTGTGATGTGGCTCCTTCGTTTTGACAGTGGCTACATGCTGAAGCCACCATTCCCCCTTTTCTGATTGGGGGGCTTCTTGTAGCTTCTCAAACAAAGGAGATTGGCAAATGTGTTTAGAATCATGTAAGCCAAAGCCTTTTTTCCACACATTCTTGGTCGGGTTCCTGGTTGGCTAGTAAACCTAGCCAGCAACCTCAGATCACTTGTTCGGTTTTGTATAGCTTCTTGCTTTTTTTTTTTTAAAGGGGTTCTCCTAACATTACTAAGCGTAAAGCTGTTCCCTGTGTTAAGCTTAATATTGCTTCAGTTCTTAGTTGGCTCGTAGAAGAGACTGCAGTCAGAACACTTACAGTCTCTCCAGTTCTTTCATGTCATCAAAGGCTCCCCGCTCAACGGCTCCAATCTGGTTCTCCATCAGCTGCCTGTGGAGAGAAGTCACAGTTGGTGATGGAGTTGTTTGGCATACCTTGGGTGGATTGGGACAGAGTGCTCTTCAGGTAGGTTTATGGAGTGATAGACCTGTTTGTGGAAGGAAATTAGAAGGTGGTGGAATCTTGGCAAATAAGAGGGAATTTGAGGGAGTCTAGCCAGGACAGGGGGTAGGGAGAGGTACATGGGAGGGCTGGGGGACTGTGGTGGCAGTGTCTAGCCAGTAGACATTGGCTGGTGTGGTCTGCGATGGTGGTGGGAAGTGAACCAAGGAGGCTTGCAGCTCTGGGATGTGTAGACCACCAGCAACTCTGTGGCTAGGTGCTCTAAACTGAAGCTACTTATTCAAAACAGGTCAGGTAAACCCTCAGAACCACAGACTTCATATGAACCCTCAACACTGCGAATAAACAGACTCACCACAGGGACTTCAAAAAAAATTTATTCTTTGGAAGTGGTGCAATCTAACACCTTGATAGATGCAGACAGGTTTTGAGAAAACAAGAGTTATTCATTAAAATTAACTTTCGTGGAACTGCCAGATCCAACTGAGAACATGGAATGAGATCTAGCAATTTGATTTTTCTTCCCCAGGTTGAAACATGATTGTGGGTCACCAATCACAGCCTCTTCATAAATAAATGAGTAAGTAAAAATAACAAGTGATCACCATTTTCTCCAGAGGTGGTGGTCTTTGAGTGTTTTTCACAATCTAATAAAGCAAACTACAAAAAGAAACAAGCTAACATCCAGCTGTGACTGTTTACGTACTAGTGCATTTCAAAATATTGGAATATCGTGAAAAGGTCCATGTTTTTTTTGTTTTTTTAAATTTAATTAAAAAAGGTAAACTTTCATATATTCTATATTCATTACATGTAAAGTGAAATATCTCAAGGCTTTTTTGTTTTAATTTTGATGATTATGGGTTATAGTTCATGAAAGCCAGAAATCCAGTATCTCAGATTATTAGAATATTTCATTTTGAGTTTGAGGAAAACAGCATAAATACTGTATATCTCTCGGTCTAGTTGAGTACATGCAATCACAATCATGGGGAAGACTGCTGACTTGACCCTTGTCCAGAAGACGATCATCGATACCCTCCACATAGAGAGTAAGCCATAGATGGTCATTGTTGAAAAGGCTGGCTGGAAAAGGTGCACAAGCAACAGGGATGACCGCAGCCTTGAGAGGATCGTCAAGAAAAGTCAATTCAAGAACTTGGGAGAGCTTCACAAGGAGTGGACTGAGTCTGGTGTTAGTGCATCAAGAGCCACCATGCACAGATGTCTTCAGGAAAGGACAACAACTGTTGCATTCCTAATATCAAGCCAATCTTGAACCAGAGACAATGTCAGAAGTGTCTTACCTGGGCTATGGAAAGAAAGAACTGGATTGTTGCTCAGTGGTTCAAAGTCATCTTTTCAGATTAAAGTAAATTTTACATTTCAGTTGGAAATCAAGGTCCTAGAGGCTGGAGGAAGAGTGGAGAGGTACAGAATACAAGGTGTTTGGAATACATAGAATACAGTGTGAAGTTTCCACAGTCTGTGATGATTTAGGGTGCCACGTCATCTGCTGGTGTTGGTCCATTGTGTTTTATCAAGTCCAGTGAGCAACAGTCCAGCTCTTTCTCTCCTTAGCACAGGTAAGACACTTCTGCCGTTGTCTCTGGTTCAGCAGTGGCTTGATATTAGGAATGTGACAGTTGTAGCCCCTTTCCTGAAGACATCTGTGCATGATGGCTCTTGATGCACTGACACCAGCCTCAGTCCACTCCTTGTGAAGCTCTCCCAAGTTCTTGAATCAACTTTTCTTGACAATCCTCTTAAGTCTGCGGTCATCCCTGTTGCTTGTGCACCTTTTCCAGCCAGCCTTTTCAACAATGACCTTCTGTGGCTTACCCTCTTTGTGGAGGATGTCGATGATCGTCTTCTGGACAACTGTCAAGTCAGCAGTCTTCCCCATGATTGTGGTTCCATGTACTGGACTAGACTGAGAGATACACAGTATTTATACTGTTTTACTCAAACTCAAAATGAAATATTCTAATATTTTAAAAATTAAAATAAAAAAGCCTTGAAATAGGGGCGGCACGGTGATGTAGTGGTTAGCGCTGTCGCCTCACAGCAAGAAGGTCCGGGTTCGAGCCCCGTGGCCGGTGAGGGCCTTTCTGTGCGGAGTTTGCATGTTCTCCCCGTGTCCGCGTGGGTTTCCTCCGGGTGCTCTGGTTTCCCCCACAGTCCAAAGACATGCAGGTTAGGTTAACTGGTGACTCTAAATTGACCGTAGGTGTGAGTGTGAATGATTGTCTGTGTCTATGTGTCAGCCCTGTGATGACCTGGCGACTTGTCCAGGGTGTACCCCGCCTTTCGCCCGTAGTCAGCTGGGATAGGCTCCAGCTTGCCTGCGACCCTGTAGAAGGATAAAGTGGCTAGAGATAATGAGATGAGATGAGCCTTGAAATATTTCACCTTACATGTAATGAATACAGAATATATGAAAGTTTATGTTTTTGATTAAATTATGAAAAAAATGAACTTTTTCATGATATTCCAATATTTTGAAATGCACTAGTACTCATGAGTGACTTATTAAACCAATTATACTAAATGGCAGAATTACTTGACAAACTTAGCCTTATAAATCAGAAGGAACGAACATCTCCCCAGATGGTAGACCATGTCAGGCATGGTTTTAAGATGTAGGCAACCATTCTTTGTTTTCTCAGTGTGTGTGTGTGTGTGTGTGTGTGTGTGTGTGTGTGTGTGTGTGTGTGTGTGAGGCTCATGACCGTAAGCATAAACTGTTTTTCCTGTAAGCGCCGTCTTTACTAGGGGCAAAGGTTCATGCTCCCATTTTCACAGTGAGGCAGCTAAGTCCCGGGGGTCAGAAATGTGAGAGTATCCCCTCCCCAATGCTTCTGCCTCTATGTTAATCATGTTAACAACCCACCTGGAACTACAGGGAGACCTTCAAGCTCCTTGGGGAAACTGGAGGGTGGGTGGGTGTGGGTGTGAAGGGGGCGGGGGTGTTGGGGATGTTAACAGGGAGATACTTGTAGAAAGTTGTTTCCATCTTGCATGTAACAAAATGACAGTAATTTCTCCTCGTAAGAGGGTGTTTGGGGTGTAGACTATAAAATATAGTAGTATTTTGTGATGGCTAAATCAAAATGAAGTAAGATTAACTTTAAAAAAAAATTATAATTTGTAAACTGTATTATAACTTTGGCCATGTATCCTTGACTTGCAAGTGACGTCAAAGCAAAATAGAAACCCAGATGTCGGCCATGTTGGTGGATATACAAATGTAGGCTCAAGCGACATTCCATACAAAACATAGTCATGCATGCACAAATCTCTTTGTTTTTTCCACTGCTTTAAGCATTCTTTTAGCTTTGCCTTATCTTTGTGCTGTATATGGTTGTGGTCACAAAAGTACCTGTGACCGTGGCACATTCCGATTTTTTAGAATTCTATCCGTGATTCGGAAAGAGGTCAAGGAAACTCTGAGGCTTAGTACAGAGAGGAGACGAGCACGGCTGAACAACATCAGCAGGGCTGATCTAACAGACGCTAAAACCAAAACAGCTTGTGTTTGCAGTAATCATTTTATCTCAGGTGAGATTCAAAAGCTTTCTCAATAATATCATGGAAGAATTTATTTCGTGTTCCTTCATTTGAGATTTGTCAACCCATGAAGTCTGCCAAACCAGATAGAACGCGATATCTGGGTACTCGATGGTCGGTAGAAGCGTCTTATCCTCAGAAAATTCTGACTTTTTTTTTAAATAATATGGGTCAGAACCACACATATCTATCTTCTCTTTGTATCGAATCTTCACTCGACTGTTCAAATCATGGTAATACTGAGAAAATTCAGCACTGTTTACAGACACGTTTTCAGCAGCTGCCATCCTAGTCACTTTGTATATCCACCATCATGATGGACGCTCATGACGTAGCACATTTTAATCACGTGGTTGCAAGTCATCTACATGTTTGTCGGATACTGGGCATTAAAACGTTAGGAGAAACTTACAGAACACGGAGGTATTTGAGTCCACTAAAATCATTTCTGTTGATGCGGGTGAAGTTATTTCCATTCAGTTCCCTGCAAGAGAAAAAAAATAAAATAAAATATTAATGAACTTTCTCTCCACTGGGACATTTCCATTGAAGTTGCAGTAAATGATGGAATCAGTAAACTGAGATATGCCACTTGTGACCAAGATCGTTTTACATGAGAAACAAACATTTCTCAAGACTGTTAAGCATTTTTGCAGTGACGAGCCTACATATCCTTGAAATAGTTTGGCCTGCAGTATAATGTTTAGTCTAAATCTACAGAACCAGGAAAACGTAGCGTAAATAATCAAATCTAAGTATGTCCATGTGTCTATCTCTTGGGACAGATTCAAAAAGTGATCTTGAATATTTTGTATCAGTTTAGACACGTAATGTTCCATTATAAGTGTATCTTAAAAAAAAAAGTTGATTTCACCTTAGACTTAAACCACATATTCTGCCATCATAAACTGTGTGTGCAGCTTAACTGATTGAAAATCTGTGAAAATGGATCAGTGTTTGTCTCTGTGATACAAACACTATCATCTATCTTATACCATTGTGAGGGCAGCAAAATGCATTTTGAATGCTAAGTATTTTAATGCTAAATTTGACAAAATTAAGGATTTTAAAGATTCTGTTTCTACAAATTTAGTGAAATCTACAAAGGCAACTGATGCATTTGCTTCATACATGTTATTTTTTCCCAATTCATAATAGGTTTTATTGTTTCTGCATTGAGTCGTGTGCATTATTATACATACAGGACACTTTTTCAATGAAATAAAAACATGTATTCTATTCCCTTCTAGTGGGTTTCATTCATTTGGTTTGATATCATTAAATATTGTTAGAATATCACTTATCCTACGTGTATTATGTCACTCTACCCAATGGAGAATTAGCATGCAATATGGTTTACACTACTGCATGGTTGTCAAGACAACATGACATCACACATCAGAGCTGATGTGAATGTTCAATGAGAGAGTTTTCTGCTGTGCATGCGCAGAAGCATTTCTTTGTTCGCGGGGAAAGAGAAAGACATGTTGAACACCCGAAAGGCGACCAAAATGTCATAAGATATTCTTCACGCATATTTACAAGCAGTGGTGAACTGTTACTATTAGAGCTGGGACTTGAGCTCAGCCAAAACTTAGCCAGACACACCAAAAAAGCAACAGGGCAAAGGATTTTGTAAGGGATTAGTGGCAGGGTGCCAGGTTGCAGCACTGTGTATAGATGTTGATTTTAAAAGGAAGTAAATTACACAGGGAAATTAATACTTAAGTATGAGTGAAAAATACTGTGGCATGCGTGCAGCGTGGAAGAAGAGTCTGGAGACAGAAATATTAGTTTCTCAGTTGTTAGCCTGTGCTACTTGTTCTCAATAGCACTGGCCTGACTGCTTTATTTGCACTCACTAGCACTACTGATGAACGCTGCACCAGCTGAAAGGCGACTTCACTGCTGCGCTGACAGTGCTGACTCGCGGTTAAGCTAGCACTGGCCTTTGAGAATGCTGATATGCTGATATGAAGAGAGTGTGTATGTACAGTGGTGCTTGAAAGTTTGTGAACCCTTTAGAATTTTCTATATTTCTGCATAAATATGACCTAAAACATCATCAGATTTTCACACAAGTCCTAAAAGTAGATAAAGAGAACCCAGTTAAACAAATGAGACAAAAATATTATACATGGTCATTTATTTATTGAGGAAAATGATCCAATATACATATCTGTGAGTGGCAAAAGTATGTGAACATTTGCTTTCAGTATCTGGTGTGACCCCTTTGTGCAGCAATAACTGCAACTAAACATTTCCAGTAACTGTTTATCAGTCCTGCACACCAGCTTGGAGGAATTTTAGCCCATTCCTCCATACAGAACAGCTTCAACTCTGGGATGTTGGTGGGTTTCCTCACATGAACTGCTTGCTTCAGGTCCTTCCACAACATTTCGATTGGATTAAGGTCAGGACTTTGACTTGGCCATTCCAAAACATTAACTTTATTCTTCTTTAATCAATCTTTGGTAGAACGACTTGTGTGCTTAGGGTCGTTGTCTTGCTGCATGACCCACCTTCTCTTGAGATTCAGTTCATGGACAGATGTCCTGACATTTTCCTTTAGAATTCGCTGGTATAATTCAGAATTCATTGTTCCATCAACGATGGCAAGCTGTCCTAGCCCGGATGCAGTAAAACAGGCCCAAATCATGATACTACCACCACCATGTTTCAGAGATGGGATGAGGTTCTTATGCTGGAATGCAGTGTTTTCCTTTCTCCAAACATAACGCTTCTTGTTTAAACCAAAAAGTTCTATTTTGGTCCTATCCAGCCACAAAACATTTTTCCAATAGCCTTCTGGCTTGTCCACGTGATCTTTAGCAAACTGCAGATGAGCAGCAATGTTCTTTTTGGAGAGCAGTGGCTTTCTCCTTGCAACCCTGCCATACACACCATTGTTGTTCAGTATTCTCCTGATGGTGGATTCATGAACATTAAAATTAGCCAATGTGAGAGAGGCCTTCAGTTGCTTAGAAGTTACCCTGGGGTCCTTTGTGACCTTGCCGACTATTACACGCCTTGCTCTTGGAGTGATCTTTGTTGGTCGACCACTCCTTGGGAGGGTAACAATGGTCTTGAATTTCCTCCATTTGTACACAATCTGTCTGACTGTGGATTGGTGGAGTCCAAACTCTTTAGAGATGGTTTTGTAATCTTTTCCAGTCTGATGAGCATCAACAACACTTTCTCTGAGGTCCTTAGAAATCTCCTTTGTTTGTGCCATGATACACTTCCACAAATGTGTTGTGAAGATCAGACTTTGATAGATCCCTGTTCTTTAAATAAAACAGGGTGCCCACTCACACCTGATTGTCATCCCATTGATTGAAAACACCTGACTCTAATTTCACCTTCAAATTAACTGCTAATCCTAGAGGTTCACATACTTTTGCCACTCACAGATATGTAATATTGGATCATTTTCCTCAATAAATATATTACCAAGTATAATATTTTTGTCTCATTTGTTTAACTGGGTTCTCTTTATCTACTTTTAGGACTTGTGTGAAAATCTGATGTTGTTTTAGGTCATATTTATGCAGAAATATAGAAAATTCTAAAGGGTTCACAAACTTTCAAGCACCACTGTATTATAATAATAATAATAATAATAATAATAATAATAATAATAATAATGGCTTTTTTTGGTGGTATATCAGATATATTCCATTCAGCTAGCATGATATTGAACTCATCTTCGACTTGTTGAATATCATGCTAGCTGAATGAAATATATCTGATATACCACCAAAAAAATAAGCCAGCCAATATTATTTAAATATTTCATCAACCATATTTTACATCAGTTCAAAACCAAAACAACAAAATGTACATTTTCCCAGAAATTAAGCTATAATCTTTATTTGTTTTTGCAGTCTGGGCTTTTCGGTCCACACTGTGTGCAACTCATAAGTGTCAGCGAAGTTTCATTTTGTTGTGCAAACATGAAGAGCCTAGCCAGACAATATCATGAATACTACTAATGTTGCCATTCTTGTATTAGACAATCTCATCTCATCTCATTATCTCTAGCCTCTTTTATTCTGTTCTACAGGGTCTCAGGCAAGCTGGAGCCTATCCCAGCTGACTGCAGGTGAAAGGTGGGGTACACCCTGGACAAGTCGCCAGGTCATCACAGGGCTGACACAGACAACCATTCATACTCACACCTACGGTCAATTTAGAGTCACCAGTTAACCTAACCTGCATGTCTTTGGACTGTGGTGGAAACCGGAGCACCCGGAGGAGAACATGCAAACTCCGCACAGAAAGGCTCTCGTCTGCCATGGGGCTCGAACCCAGACCTTCTTGCTGTCGAGGCGACAGCACTAACCACTACACCACCGTGCCACCGCATTAGACAATGTTATATAAAATTGATATCAACTAAAGAATTCACTCATTTATCAAAGCACTATCAAAGAGTGTGTTTCTGTGGCTGATTCATCTGTCATGAGGTCAGCGACTCTTTTAAAAGAAAAAAAAAGTTTGACAATGAACACTGGCCTTTGTACGTACTCTTTAATGAGTGTCTGAACCAAAAATGAATTATTTTCGAACTGCAGATGTATCCATATGATTATTATCTTCTAAAGATTATAAACTGGGTTCTGACTAAATACTGTATTCTGTTAATACAAATGCTTTCCTCAACTAAAATATATATAATGTGAATAAGCATATTTTATTTATGTTTGTATCAGTGGTTGTGCTTCCTCTGCAGGGAATTCTGTTTGACTGAACCTGTTATTCGGTCCCAATTCATGAGAAAAAGGAGGATTTGCCCCTCGATCGTGCATCAGTAAG
This sequence comes from Neoarius graeffei, assembly GCF_027579695.1. Lineage (NCBI taxonomy): Eukaryota > Metazoa > Chordata > Actinopteri > Siluriformes > Ariidae > Neoarius > Neoarius graeffei. Next base: position 47,874,698 of record NC_083571.1, on the reverse strand, counting down.
CAACGACCTTTCACCTGTCGACACTCCTAAACGTCGAAGCAGCTGTGGGACTTGGCTCTGAGCCTCTGTACCAGGTATAAACACACATCGCTCTGTTATTATGCCATGATGAGATCTGTAGAGTTTTGAGTTAATCCTGTAGCAGTCGGGCCACCACCCTATAAATGGGCAAAACACACTTGCATGCAGACATTAAAAGTCATCTTTATTCGTGGACCCAAAATTGACTTCTCTTGGTCCATTATAATGACCACTCTTGGGACAAAGCTAGAGAGTGAGAACCGGAGAGCGAAAGGTCATTACAGACAGATGGTCTGTGTACACAGGTGCATGGATAGAGGGAAATAAATAATGGAATGGGATTCATTAGCTGCAGCCTGATATACACATGTGCTGTTTATTGCTGGGCACTTAATCCAGCTTTTCTCATGGCTTCTCAAGTATAAATCTACTGGGTGGCCCCCTGTACTGGAACCCAGGGGACTGAAGACCTTGTGCAAGAGAATGGAGACTTCGCAAAACACAACCAATCACCCTTAATCATGCTAACTGTGTTCACCATCTGCCTACAAATTGTATGTTACTTGCCGGCTAGCAAAGTGACAAAAGACTTTAACTGGTGCAAACCTACACACAGAAACATCCTCATTTAAATCCCAAAAGAGAGGCTTAATTCAATTGGAAGTCGACTACATAGATTTGTAAAGATCTGGTCGTCCTTCTGTTACAGAATCTGCAGAACAGCTGGTTTTTTTCCATTCAACTGAGCGCTCTCTTTACAAAAAGGGCATGTCGAATAACATTTATAAGGAGTGAATGGCTTATTAACAGAAGCAGAAATTATAATATGTTTTAAGTAGGGGTGGAGCGCAACACTACTATCTGTTTATGTATCTGTTTAGTGCTCTAAATATTCCTGTCTGTATTTGGATTTGAACCTGAAGTTGGTCGGTTGGAAAACACTAGGGAAAACAACAACAACATCGGGATAGAAATGCCAGCCCTGTCAGCAGGACTGCTTTTTTTTTTAATCCTGCTAGCACAGTTATTCATATTGTTTGTACCTGCCCACAGTATTTTCACCTAATTATATGGTTCTATTTCACAAAATTTAAACAAACTAGTAGTCTAATTTCAACCACTGCAATCTGAACCAGGCGATTACAAAGGATGCTGTAAGTGCATCTTTGTCTTTCTTCATGCTCATGCCTGCAAGAAAGTGAAACCTTCCCACCCGCACAACTTTTCCTTTCCTTTCCATTAAAAAAGAAAAGAAGTTGTTAGTGGACCTCCGATTCATATCTGTATTGGTACCGGTTTGGAACACAGTGGGCAAAATATTTCTTAAACTAATTGTCCATCCATCCATTATCCATAACCGCTTATCCTGTGCAGGGCTGCAGGCAAGCTATCCCAGCTGACTATGGTGGTGTTCACATTAGACCGTATCCATCTCGTTTTCGTCGCGGATGCACTGTCCGTGCACATTAAAACGCCGGGAAACGACTCCACAGGCGGAACAACTTGAATCCGCCAGGGCCCACGTATTCAACCCAGTTTGTATCTGATCCGGTGCTGTGTAAACATTGAGGAACGAGGAAACGCAGTGCTGAGCTCTAGCTGACGTCGTCATTGGACAACGTCACTGTGACATCCACCTTCCTGATTCGCTGGTGTTGGGATCACACACACAGCGGCTCAGTCCCGAATCACTGCTCGTGCGCTTCACTCGCACGCTCTGTGAGCTGCGCAGGGCCAGAGTGCGCACCCTCCAGAGGGCACTCGCTGTTCAGGGCGGAGTGATTTGGAGCGCAGGAGGAAGCGCTGAGCCGCACTGAGGTTTATTTACACATTTCAACTTATTTACCTCCTTCAGGCGCTTAAACTCAGTGAGAACATGAACATCACAGCCAGGTGTGTTTATCTGCTGGAGAAGGTGTTCGCTTGCCATCCTTCCACTTGCAAGTGGTGAGTGACTTGCGCATGCCCGATATGCACTGGGATCATGTGACGTGCCGTCTAATTAGTCATGTGATTAGCATATCCGTGTATTGGCGTTGCTGTGTGCACGCGAATCGTGTATTGGCATTGCTGTGTGCACGCGAATCATTTTAAAAACATTAATCTGATGATCCGCTGGTACGGTCTAATGTAAACACCACCTAAGGGCGAGAAGTGGGGTACACCCTGGACAAGTCACCAGATCATCACAGGGCTGACACATAGAGACAAACAACCATTCACACTCACATTCACACCTACGGTCAATTTAGAGTCACCAGTTAACCTAACCTGCATGTCTTTGGACTGTGGGGGAAACCGGAGCACCCAGAGGAAACCCACGCGGACACGGGGAGAACATGCAAACTCCACACAGAAAGGCCCTCATTAGCCACTGGGCTCAAACCCAGAACCTTCATGCTGTGGGCCAACAGTGCTAACCACTACACCACCATGTTGCCCTTAAACAAACTAGAGAGTGTATAATACATTGAATATAGGTAATATAAGGTAATATAGTTGTGTAGAGAGGTTACCCCCTTAATGTCGAGTCTTAGAATTGTGTTTTAAATCTTGTTATTCTGTGCCTACTTTGAAGTATTTAGTAATTACAGTGAAACTGATAACAAATGCATACACTGATCAGCCATAACATTAAAACACTGAATAACATTAATTATCTCATTACATTGGCACCTGACAAGGGGTGGGATATATTAGCTAGCAGGAGAACAGTCAGTTCTTGAAGTTGATGTGTTGGAAGCAGGAAAAATGGGCAAGTGTAAGGACCTAGCTCTTCTGTGGGATTGGACCATATGGGCTAGCCTTCAGGCCCCATGTGAATCAAATGAGCCTTCAACACCCATGACCCTGTCGCCAGTTCACTGGTTGTCCTTCCTTAGACCACTTTTGGTTGGTACTAATCACTGCATACCAAGAACACCCACCAAGATGTGCCATTTTGGAGATGCTCAGACCCAGTCATCTAGCCAGCACAATTTGGCGCTTGTGAATGTTGCTCAGACCCTTACGCTTGCCCATTTTTTCTGCTTCCAACACATCAACTTCAAAAACTGACTGTTCTCTTGCTGCCTAATATATCCCACCCCTTGACAGGTGCCACTGTAATGAGATAATCAGTGTTATTCATTTCACCTGTCAGTGTTTTTAATGTTATGGCTGATCAGTGTATAGTTACAAGAGGAATTTAAGTGAGGTCCTGAAGTTTTAAGGGGTTCAAGTCTGTGAATATGCTCGACAGAGAGAAAATGAACCTCCTACCGCTGAGACGGTTTATTGCCATTGCTGGGTCACTGAAGAAGCATCCACCAAATAGGCTCTTTTTCACTAGGTCTACCAGACACTTGCACAAAAATCCTGTCATTTCCCCCTACTTCATGGGGGAACTCCCACTGTAGCGGGTGTGCGAGCCAAAAAAAAGTGCCATTGCCCATTTCCTGTCATCTCATCACAACTCACCAGAGAGCTAGGGACCTAGATGTTTCATGTTTCCCAAGAGGCCTGATTTTTCAATAATTCAAAGGGCTATGAAGAAGTCCAAAGAAAAAGGCAGTATGTTTATTTCTGCCATCTGTTAAAAAAATCCCACTGCGACAAGGGGAGCTGTATAACATGAAATAGAATCTGTGGCAAAGAGGAGGAAATGCATATGCAATACACATACTGAGTGAATCTCTCTCTCTCTCTCTCTCTCTCTCTCTCACACACACACACACCACTCCAAAACACATATATGTTATACAAGGTGAGGAAACAAATTTTGCTTGGGAATTCTCCAAAGGAAATAAGAACCTGATTCCAAAGCTGGCAGAAGTAGAGGAAGCCTAGGAGGATCTTGGGTCAGCGCAACCGTGCAGACAGTGCACCTTGCTGGGCCAACAAGCTGCTGACCATCACATCACACTCTAGCAGACTGCTTTATGTTGTTACGGTTGGCATTGTTACTCACAATTCACAGATCTTTGGTAAAAAGTGCTCCAACGTTCTGCTCCGCTTCTGTGCCACCCACAGCTACTGGCTTCAAGCTTCAAATACTAGATGCTAATGGAGCATTGATTTACCCGAACATCTTTTTTTTGTTCATATTCTTGAATGTAACCAAACGTCAGCACATGCTGTGACCGTATACTGCTCTTTTGATTTATTTGCTAGCACTGAGAAGTTAATACAGTGTGCTTATGTTCTTGCATGCCCTGCTCCCATGACAGATGGAAGTGCCAGCCATGAGATCTTGAGCCAGGCACTGAGCACACTCAAGTGAAAGGAAGAAGATTGTAGCATCTGTGTACAAACCAATGCAGTTTTTTTTTCTTTGCACAATATTATACAGGACAGAACAGCAGAGAGTTAAGTGAGGAGAGAAGATCCAGTGAGCCAGAACAGACTAAAGCTCAATGACATTGAGAAGCTTTGACCTACATAGCGGACTGGTAAATGCCTGTCTGCATATACAACTCTATGTCTTCCAAAAGAGAGACAAACCAGACCAGGACATAAATAACTGCCAAGGTGTAGTGTTTGGATAGTTAATGTAACAAACCCAAATAAATCATCAGTTCTTAATTTGTATCCTGTTCTCTACTTTTGCATTACTGGAAAGCTTTCATTAGTTCAGTCATGCTCACTGCATCAGTAGCTTTTAAAATGGAGAGATGAAATAACCTAAAATGCTGGGTGGATTTTCTTTTTTTTTTGGCAGGAACACCTTCCAGAATACAATACCTTTCTGTTGTAGGTAGAGTGCTGAGTAATCAGAACTACACTTCGCTCTGTCGAACATTATCTGTTTACATAAAATATAAATGAGCTTGAACATTGATAGTTGTTTCACATCTTCAGTGAAATTTCAAATAAAACAAAAAAGGAAGCAAAGCACTTGAAACACCACATACAGTATTTTAAAGAAATCGACCAAGTCCATGCATCAGTGTGCGTTAAAGAAAAATTCAACTCTGAAACTAGTTAAATACATTTATAATGAAATATCTGTGATGTACTTAACAATTCAGGTGATAATTTGTTGGACCCAAAGTTCCAGAATACAATGCAGCTCTATAACACAGTTGCAGGTTGTGACAGAGACTCAGCTTGGTTAGTTAATAATCTATGATATGATACGATACATGCAGTGATGCTGACAGCTGTGTGAGCATGAAATGTGAAGCTTTGGAACCTGATCTGTTTGATCAGAGTATATAAATGAGAAAATATGAGAGCTGGACAGACTAAAGGACTACAGCACTGCTGCACTGCGCTCTTTCGGCAAAAGATGAAGCAAAGGCTAAATCCCAGTGGCACTGCTATCAGCAGGTAGTTGAACAGTGTTTTGGATAATTTCGGAAACCATTAACCAAAGTGAAAGTAGGTCAATGAAAGAAGAATTTATATTAAAATATAAATACTGGATGCTCCTGAAGATCAAAAGTTAATATAAAAATTAATATGCAACTTATTCAGGTTGGGGGAAAGAAAGATTTTTCCTTTATAGAAAAATAAAATTAAAAATATTAATGTCAAAGTCTCTCCCATGCCAGGATTCTGGTCTTCCCAGGCAGTCTCCTGTCCCTGTACTAACCAGCTCTTTGAGGTGCACGGGTGCGGCGCCGATCCCCATTTCTATACCCCTCGGCATCTCGCCAATTATATAGCTAGGGTTACAGTGGGGGGCTGGTCCTCTGGTAACCGCAAGAGTTTGACTCCCTACTCACATCTATATTGCAGCGTGCCTTGGCAGATGGCAGTAGGTACCATTTTTATGATGGTCTTTGGTATGACCCTACTATGAGTAGAACTTGCGGTCAAGAGGTGGACACACTAACCACTAGGCCAACTCGTGGTAAAATATTAAAGTATGAAATCCAAAAGGTTAAAATAAATTTGAGAACTTGATAAGCAATCTTTTTATTCCAGTGCATTTACCGTTTGATATCACCAGTCATGATGAGTATCTTGACAAGTCCCTAGAGCAAGAGAACCTGGTACAAGGTGTTGTGAGGTAATCAGTCATGTCAACACTGACCTGCAAATGGCTCGTTTAAATTACCCCAGGAGTAAATGGATTGCAAACTCAAGCTGTACCCATACAGCCAGGGGGAAATTGAAACTATTTCCAGATTAGTCTAGACATTAGAATTGCTAGTCATGGTGCAAACCATTGGCCTGACCCCCCTGTGTATAGCAAGGCCATCAGAACCACACTCAGCCATGTGTGAAATGAACCTGACATTCTAGGAATCACAGATTCACTGCAAATGATAGATGTAAAGAAAGGTAGGCTGGGATATGCCATGCTCAAAATGTGTAAGAATCAACCCCCCACTACCTCCTAAGCCCCCATATGTTTATGATAAAACAAACATTACAATCTGACAAACAATGATTTAGGGCAGTACAGGTAGCATTATCTCATTACAGTTCCAAGGTCCCTGGTTTGAACCTGAGCTCAGGTTACTTTCTTTGTAGAGTGGCACATGTTCTACCCATGGGTTCCATTCCATCTCCCAAAAACATGTAGCTTGGTGGATTGGGTAGACTAAATTGCCCCTAGGTTTGACTATGCAGTACATCCATGTGTGCATGATGCCCTGTGATGTGTATATCCCTGCCTCATGCCTAGTGCTCCGGGATAGGCTCCTGTCCACCCCATGAATATTGGTGCCTTTAAGAAATGGTTATCACTCAGCTTGAGTAATGGCTTTATCCTGGTAAGGCTCTTAGTGGATCCCGAGCCAACCTGGCAATACTAGATGAAGGAATGAACGCACCTTGTAGAAGATGCCAGTTCATGGCAGGGCGCCACAACACACACCATAAGGAAAATTTAGACTAGCCATTACACCTACCTGTATGGATGGTGAGAGGAAACCAGAGATCCTGGAGGAAACCCAAGCAGATACATAAAAAACACCACAATGAACCTGGAACCAGCAACTCTACCCACTGTGCTCACAATTCACCCATGTTGTAATCAGATGTGTCCAAGAATGAACTCGTCATGTACACCATCAGCAACGGGAGCCTGCATTCAAGAAAAGCCCCCATACTCATAGTGATAGCTGGTGGTGGATCGTGGACACCCTGGGGTTGTTTTACAGCAAGTGGTCCAAGGGCTCTTGTGAAGACTGATTGCAAAGGTGGTGGCGGCGGCTCAGTGGTTACAGCTTTGGGCTAATGATCAGAAGACTGTAATTCAAATCCCAGCACCACCTAACTGCCATTTGTTGGGCCCTTGAGCAACACAATTTTAGCCCATAATCTGATTGCTTTTTCCAGGAGGTGAAGACTTGACCATAGAGAGATTGTCCAGTGAGATAGAGTTCAAACATACATCCAGGTCAACATAGAAATGGTTGCAGCAAAACAAAATCAATTTTGCAACCATTTCAAACCACTTTTGCAACATACCATTTCAAAAATTGAAAACTTGTGCTCTGAATTATAGAGGGCAGTCCAAATGCACAAAAATAAGAATATAAAGGATCTAAAAATGTTCCGGATGTAGGATGAGACAAAGATTTCCAGCCTTGCTGGATACATCAGGAAGTTTTTCAGTGCTGATGACCTTCCAGTAACCTCACAAATATTAGTCTTGGTAACTGTTTTGAAATCAGCATCACTATATATTTAGGCTCAACATATTACTCAATGCAGGCCTTTTTTTTTAATGAAGGGTACCAATAATTCTGGAGTTGACCGTACCCATGTGTAGGCCTCTGAAAGTAAACCTCATTTACAAGGTGCACTTAACAGCACAAAAGTCAGCAGTTGTCAGTAAATCAAACATCTGTGCCTGTAATTGAATATGCCAAACTGTTCAACTAGAAACTGGAAACAAGTTGTGCTTTAGGGGTGTGGAGTGTTTGAGTACACTGAGAAAGAGAACACACAGGCTTTCATTCCCTGTGAGCAAAACAGGGTTTGTGTTTGTGCTTTGTGGATGTTATGCTCACAACACCGCCGTGCAAAGACAAACTGCAAACTGTGGCAAAAGACAGTCCAATAGTGTCACCTATTTGCTACTGGACCGTCTTTTGCCACTGACACAATATGCAGATACTGCAGTTTGCCTTTGCAGTAGACTAAATACCTTCTACTTATTCCATCAAGAATGTATCTGATGTGCAGTAAATGCAAGAAGGCCTGCAGCTGGCTGGTAACAGTCAATTCCACACGGTGCTCTGACCCGCTCTTGTTCCGTATCACTTTCACTGCGCTCTTTACAACCTCTCCATGACCTCCAGATTAACACTGCCTAGTTAATTCGACTTGCCCGATTGCAGCTCAAGTAGATTAAACAACCAGAATAAGATACAGAAACGGCTCTGGCACCATTCCTGCTCATGGTTAAAAGCTGTCTCGTCACTGAGATTATGACCTAATTAATCTATAAGCCCTTCTCCACAATCCCCATGATGCTAACCTTAATAGAAATGTAACCGTTCCATCCTGCCATTAAGATTTAGTACTGTATAATGAAGTGCATGAGCAGTATGTAGCAGAGGCTTATGGGATGCTGGGAACATGTGGAAAGGGAATGTGTCTGCTCTACACAACCTTTAATTTAGCACCATTCTCATCGACATTGGCATTCCTCGAATAATCCTCATTCCTAAAGCTAAACCATCTGTAAGAAATAAGAAGGGTCACATGTCATGTGAAAAAAGCTCCACAGTTACTCAGGATTCTTCGGTCTGATATCCCAAAATGTACAAATCCTTTCGAATTTATTGCCAAGGCATGAGTCAGGGAACTTTGTATCTCTATATCTGGATTTGCCCTGTACTGTTGGAGTTAAATTATGGCTCTTAAAGTGGAGATGGTTTTCTTTCCTGATCTAGCCACTGATTTGATGTGAATCATCATCTGGCAGCTGTTAAAAATGTTGCACTTTGGAAAAGAAAAAGGGTTCCTCTGGGGTTCTTTGGGTGGTTCATTGTTTTGGCTTTCTAGAAGGTTTATATCTGGAACCTTTTCTGTTGGATGCCTTTACACGGAACTTAACAGTCGCACAAACTGAAGGAACCTTTCGGGTGGCCACCCTGATAAAAAGAGTTGTGTATAGAACATTAACGAGTTCTTTGGTTTGTTCTCCAACAGAGGAAGGAATTCCTTCTAGGAAGGAGCTTTTTCAGCAAAGGTTTCAAGTATGAGACCATTGCATGTTCCACTTCAATGGGGTTATTTATAATCACGCTGTCTGTTATCACTCAGACGAGGACGGGTTCTCTTTTGAGTCTGGTTCCTCTCAAGGTTTCTTCCTTGTGTCGTCTCGGGGAGATTTTCCTTGCCACCATGGCCTCAGATTTGCTCATCAGGGTTAGATTTATAAATTCATGTTTAAAATGTATATTTTTCTTTAAAGCTGCTTTGCGACAATGCCCATTGTTAAAAATGCTATACAAATAAAATTGTCGAGCAAGTGACCTGACTACTGAGCAACACTTCTGAGTGGTGCAACGGAAAAGCATTTGCCCCTTTCATCCAGAGATTTATCCGCAAGTTTGAATCTTGATGAGGTCACAGCCATCTGTGGCTGGGAGTCCAAGAAAGCAATATTGGTCGGGCTCTCCCCTATTAATCACAGTGACACTAGCCAATCATGCATGCAGGAGGGGGCGGATCATGCTTTCCTCCGAGTGTGTTATGCAGCCCCCTGAGGTTGCATGAGCAGATGAAGTCAGCTGGCTTCACATGCCTCGTCATAGCCTTTGTCCTGCCCAATTGGTAGCTGTTATGTGATATGGATAGCCTGATGGGTAGGAACTGGCCATGACTAAATTAAAGGAAAATCCAAAAAGAACAAAAAAAAAGCAATTATTAAACTGAGCAATTATTCATTCATTCAGGTTTAGTAATTGATTTATCCTGGTAAAATTTGCAGTGGATATGGAAAATATCCCAAGAACACTCAATATGTAACAGAATACACCTTGGAGAATGGGAGAACATGCAAAACTCCACAGACAGTAACTTGAGGTCAGGATCAAACCAAGGACCATGGAGCTACAAGGAAGCAGCCCTGCATGCTGCACCACCATGCCACCTTTATAAAGGCCTCAAAGTCTAGGTATCTCCTCAGCAAGTAGACTCAAGCTGTCATGGGTTCTGTAAAATGCAGGTGGTTAATAAGAAGCCTTTAAGATTTTGAAGGTGGTGTTGCAAACAACCTTCTGTCTATTCAAAGAACCATCGATGGACCTCTTCCTAGTCTAGAACTGAAGTTTACAACCAAGCTCTTTAAATAAAGGTTTCACTCCCTCACCATGCAGATTAAACTGCTTCTTCATGCAGTATCTGTATTCAGCCCTCAAATCCTTCACTATGGTTAAATCAATAAACAGTCGGGGAGGGGGAAACAGGCAAGAAAGGACACTTGAGCCATCTCACTACAAAGAGAATCCCAAATCAGACAATTCGGTCTCACCACCATCAACGATGCTTGATCTTGGGAGTGCGGTATTGCAATTGTACATAAATAGATGCATAAGCACAGATCAAACAAGATACATTTCTGGTTTTCTTCTGTAAAATATGGTCGAAGTACTTGTGCATTTTGTCAGGTTAAAGAGAAAGAAGAATGTTTGCCAAAGCTGGATAGGCTGCTTGAAAAACATATTCAGGAATTGTTTTTAATGCAGTTATGATGTACCGATGTAAAATCTTTTACCTCAGAGCACTGGAAGTGCTTTCAGGGAGTGCGGTTGATGGGCTCATTGTCTAGTAGTATATTTAGCAAAAACTGGTTAAGGGGAATGGGGGTGCGAGTTTGGCACATGTGGCTGCAGTCGTTAAAGAATGCAAGCAGAAAGGTCAGGATAATCGAAATGCTTTTTGAAGAGTGCAGATGGGATTCAACATCCATGCACAAATTACACCCCCAACACCACTACACACACATTTGCAGAACCTTGTCAGCATGAATAACCCGGCTTCTGCTTGCAAAGATGTTTGAGTGGATGTCAAACAATTGAGCATAGCAGAGCCACTCGGTCCCGAGTGAGAAATCACCCCAAAACCCCATCGTTCTAATTTCTTCAATTATAATTTGACAAGGAAATTACTAAAAAAAAAAACCCTGCACTTAAAGAAACAGTGAAGACAAACTCCTTTCTTTGTTTGGAATTTATTAAAGAAGGCATTAAAGCTGTTAACCAGGAAATTTTGAAGTTACGCGCTTAGGAAATGTCATCATAATACATTAATACAGGATGTACTGTAGTACAAGACAAAAAAAATTAAGTGGACTTTAGTTTAAAAAACATGTTAAAGTTGTAACATCAGTCCATTGGGCCATTTCCCCGGGCACAACCATATTGTATTAGCCAGATATATGGATGTATTAGGAGACAAAAACGAGGGTGGCACTGTGTGACGTAAGATTCCACACGTCTTCTTCATGCCGTCCTGGATCCAAGACGTTTGGCCGAGTGGCTTCATTAAGTAAAACATGAAAACTTTACTCTTGGAAAAAGCAGCAAATTGTGCAGTGAGCATTTTACAGAAGATTGTTTTGTGGAGGACTTGTACAAAATATAATTTTTAAGAAGCGAGACATGAGGCAGAAATGACAACTGAAGCCAGATGTAATCCCAACTTTGTTTCACCACAAAACAATCAATCAATCAATCAATCAATCAATCAATCAATCAATCAATCAATCAATCAAATTTTATTTATATAGCCCTTTACAATAACCAAAAGGTACCCAAAGTGCTTTACATCAAAGCCATAAAACAGAACACCAAAACACATAAAAACACAGGTTTTGACTGCAGAAGGTGCCTAACAACCTGTGTTCTCTCTCTCTCTCTCTCTCTCACCACAGTACCTGAGCGAACTTCTGGTCCTTTATGACCCGCCACGCCTACTTAGATCAAAAGGTGCAGGCTATCTGTTAGTACCTCATATAGTGAAGGCTATATCAGGGGGCAGAGCCTTTTCTTACAAAGCCCTACAGTTATGGAACAGCCTTCCAAGTAATGTTCAGGACTCAGACACAGTCTCAGCATTCAAGTCCAGGCTGAAAAGATATCTGTTTAGTCAAGGCTTTTGTTAATAGTTTTGATTAGGTAAAGGAGTAGATCTGGAGGGTCCTCAGACATAGAGTGTTTGGTAAACTGGGATGTATGGATGCTGTCAGTCCCCCACTCGGTCGCTCACTCGGGTTTGTTGATGGTGTAGTGGCTGCTGCTTTATGTTCCAGGGCGCCCTCATGTCTGTGTCACCTTCTGGCTCTCCCCTTTTAGTTTTGCTGTCATAGTTAGTTTTGCTGGAGTCCCTGCTTGCACTCAGCGCAAAATGTATCCTGTTCTTACTCATCAGGTGACATTGGGCATACCTAACAACCTGTGTTCTCTCTCTCTCTCTCTCTCTCTCTCTCTCTCTCTCTCCCCCTTCCCTCTGTCTGTCCCTCTGAGTTATATGTCGATTCTGAGACACCAGTAAGTTGCTGACCTCTTTTGCTCTTCAGACCTGCCTGATCCATCCTGATGCCCTACGTCTGGCTGGAGTCTCATCCTGTGGAGGACGGCCCCATATGAACAGTTGAAAGTCGCACTTGGAAGACGCTCTGGACACTTACACTAATACGTTTATGTCTGAGGACTACAGTTGACTTGCTAACTTTAGGACTGCAGTTGTCATGAACAGTTTTATACTCAAGTTTCCATCAATGAACAGTTGATAACTTCAACAAAACAGACTTCATGTTAAAACCATAATAATTTTCCTCGTTACACAGTTATACTTTGTGACTCTACAGGACACAGTTATAAAAGCGAGTTATTTATAATCATGCCATCTGTTATCACCCAGATGAGGATGGGTTCCCTTTTGAGTCTGGTTCCTCTCGAGGTTTCTTCCTCATGTCATCTGAGGGAGTTTTAACTTGCCACTGTCGCCACAGGTTGCTTATTGGAGATAAATTAGGGATAAAATTCGCTCATGTTTAAAGCCTTTAATTTTCTGTAAAGCTGCTTTGCGACAATGTCTATTGTTAAAAGTGCTATACAAATAAACTTGACTTGATTTTGATTCCTTTCCTTATTCTGCATTGCCATAATTTTTGTGGAGAAATGCAAACAAATTGACGGAGAAGTCATGCTAGACTGTAATATTATACTATCGTCTAGTATAGCGTGCACTTGTACACCTCCGCTGTGCTCGCTGAAAATGACAAATCACACACAATGGAGTTATGGCGGCCTCCCTGACAAAAGATAGTCTCGTCTATTTTCATCACTTTCGTGGTTATATCGTTAAGAACAAATTCAACATGCAGGGTTTTTTTTTAAATAACAGACAGACATAAAGACTGACTTTTAGCTCAAATTGTTTATTTGTGAGATATTTTCTTGAAGACAGTTGCAAGCTGGACCATTTCCATGTATCGATATTAAAATTGCAGCTCCACATTGAATCAAATCAGTCAATTACGCCACGTGTTTTAACTTCACTTGAAAAAAGAATCGAAGAAATAAATCCCACAGAAAAACCAGAAGCAATTAGGACAGCACGTAGGGGATCGTCAATTTGTCATAAGAGTCAGGGGAAAATCACCAGGGACTTGTGTGTGGTTTATTTGACTTGAGCAATCACCTTGAAAAATGACCACTATACAATGGGGTCATTAGGATAGAAAAATTTCTTATGTTAAATAATCTATCCATGGAGTGGAAGTACATCATTTTTCCATGATTTACTCATAAAAAAAAGAAAGAAAAAAAACAGAAGTGATCTAGAAAAAGAAATGCAGATACTTTGAGCAAGATGTTGTCCCATCTGTCACAATCCTCTAACCCTATAAAAAGAAAAGGGGAAAAAAAAGACTGGACTGATATGCACACACACACACACACACACACACACACACACAATTTCCCCGGGTTGTATAATTCATCAGAGATATTCTAAACCCAAAACCAGGACAATCAATTTCCCCCTTTCCCATCCTCGGGAATTAATTACGACATGAATATTTCAAAGTGTTACAAAAGCTCATAAGGGGAGAGATGAGAGGAAGGCTGATGCGCAGGGTGAGACACTTCTTACTTTCATTCTTCTGCAAACCAGCTGCTGATGAGACAGACACTCTCACTGGACACATAATTAAGCACCATTTTGCTGATTTACTGCTTTTCGGCATGATTTCGAATTTGGACTACATTGCGTAAGACGGATTCAAAGATATTCTGTCCTGAGAAGAGTTGTTCTTTGTCCTAAGTTCTACTGTCCATATAAGGCTTGAAAATGGAAACGTGAAGCCGGACAAATATTTACTTTCCTCAAAGTTTGGCAGTTAAAGTTTTATAAATCTTCAAAAGTTTGAGGCATGCTGAACATTCGACCGGAACTGCAGGAATTCGGGACTGTTCCAGCAAAATATACAAATTAAACCTGCAAGAATTCAAGCACAATATCCCAATAAATGTAAATAATATGCAAATAAATAAATAAGCAAAACAATACAATGCACAGCAAGATAAGTGAAACTATTTTCAAGATGGCATATGGTAATAACAAAAGTCGCAGTACTGCCAGCAGCACGCATGCATGCATGCATATGCACACAAGTCGGTATGGAAATTAAACGCATTTGTGTGCATACATTTATTCTCTTTCTTTGTACCTGTACCCCTTTCCACCTGCCCTGTTGAGTAATTCGAATTTTTCCTTCACAAAAGATCTTGTTTGCTGACTATAAGAGGAAAGGATGTGCTTGAGGGGCTACTCACAGTCGCTCCGTGTTCCTCGGGATGTTCCTGGGAATGCTCTTGAGCCCCAGGTTGTGGCAGTCCACGGTGGTGCCGCTGCAGGTGCACAGAGCCGGGCAAGCAGTGGCACGGTGGGCGAACAGGGCGCCACACAGGAACAGTGCCCACTTCCATGCCCTCCAGCCTCTCATGGGCATGACTGATCCACAGCTCCGTAAACTCCGTTGATTGCCTTTCCTTAAGAGATTGTTTCCGTTTACAAAGCCGCTGCTACTGCTGCAGACGTCCTTCTGCTGAAAGCAATGCATACACAACGTGTAGGAGAAAGACTACGTGTGGAGGATGGAAAAAAGAAAAGGTATCAAAGGTAACGGTGTTTTTTTGTTGTTGTTGGGGTTTTTTTTCCTCACACACAAGCAGAAGAAATAGCTACTTTAAGTCAGACTAGTCCTGTGGGTGGTGGTGGGGGGGGGAGACAAAAAAAAGAAGCTTGTCCTCTTCTGTCGTGCTTGACTTCCTAAAGAAAACTCACTCTCTCTTTCTCTGTCTCCGTCTCTCTCGCTGTGCTCAGCGTCTACGTCTGCTTCCCTCCCACTCCTGCACTCCTCTGGCTGCCTACACAGAGGGGAACAGAGGAACACCAAACAGGAAAAAAAAAAACACTCTCTCTCTCTCTTACACACACACAGCAGTCATCCATCACAAAGATCTACAAATAGCAGCTCCCAAGCTCCTCCCATATCCCCTCCCCTTCATCCAGTGTTCCTTCCCCCAATCCTAAACACACCACCCTCACCCCCTACAATCTCTCAGGAGTCCCAGTGCGGCTCTGGGCATCCACACATACACACGTGTGTATGATATACAGCCTCGCCTGTCCCAACACACTGACCCCCGACGAAATATTGGACAGGGTAGGGACATGTTGGTCGTTTCAATGCATACACTCACTCTTGAGAACACTTAAGACAGTGGAGGGGGTTGGGTTGGTCATATAGAAAAAGACAGTGAGCTTTTACAGGTGTGACGTGTGTCAAGCCCAACTGTAATGTGTGTCAGAGTTCAGCCAGGCACAAAGTGGATAAAATACAGTATAGACATAAATGCAGTCCTACTTGCTTATACAATGTCTTGCAAAAGTATTCATCCCCCTTGGTGTTTGTGCTGTTTTGTCGCTTTACAAGCTGGAATTAAAATGGATTTCTGGTGGGTTAGCACCATTTGATTTACACAACATGCCTACCACTTAAATGGTGAAAATTGTTGTTTTATTGTGACACAAACAATAATTAAGGTGAAAAAACACAAATCTGGAGTGTGCATACCGGTAGGTATTCAGCCCCCGAGCCAATTTTTGCTGCAAGTCTCTTGGGGTATATCTTTATTAGCTTAGCACATCCAGCCACTTATATTTTTAACCTTCCTCAAGGCAAAACTGCTCCAACTCCAAGTTAGATGAGTTGCGTTGGTGTACAGCAATATTCAAATTAATCCACAGATTCTCAAATGGATTGAGATTTAAACCATTTCAGCGTAGCTTTAGCAGTATGTTTAGGGTCATTGTCCTGCTGGAATGTGAACCTTCGTCCCAGTCTCAAACCTCTGGCCGACTCAAACAGGTTTTCCTCCAGAATTGCCCTGTGTTTAGTGCCATCCATCTTTCCTTCAGTCCTGACCAGCTTTCCTCTCCCTGCAGATGAAAAACATTCCCACAGCATGATGCTGCCACCACCATGCTTCACTAGAGGAATGGTGTTCTCAGGGTGTTGGGTTTGTGCCACACATGGCATTTCCCATGATGGACAAAAAGCTCAATTTTTGCCTCATTTGACCAGAGAATCTTCTTCCATGTGTTTGAGGAGTCTGCCACATGTTGTTGGGCAAACTCCAAACATGGTTTCTTAAGCAACGGCTTTTTTTTTCTGGCCACTCTTCCATAAAGCCCCACTCAATGAAGTGTATGGCTTAAAGTGGTCCTATGGACAGATACTCCCATCTCCACTGTGGATCTTTTCAGCTCCTTCAGTGTTATCTTTGGTGTCTTTGTTGCATCTCTGATTAATGCCCTCCTTGCCCAGTCTGTGAGTTTTGGTAGGCGGCCTTCTCTTGTCAGGTTTGTAGTGGTGCCATATTCTTTCCATTTTGCTATAATGGATTTAATGGTGCTCCCTGGGATATTCAAAGTTTGGGATATTTTTATAACCCAACCTTGGTCTAGACTTCTCCACAACTTTGTCTCTGACCTGTTTGGAGGCTCCTTGGTTTTCATGTTGCTTGCTTAGTAGTGTTGCAGAGTCAGGGTCCTTCCAGAACAGGTTGATTTATACAGACATCATGTGACAGGTCATGTGACACTGTGATTGCACACAGGTAGATCTTAATATACTAATTATGTGACTTATGAAGTGAATTGGTTGGACCAGCTCTTATTTAGGGGTTTCATATGAAAGGGGGTGAATACCTATGCACACTCCAGATTTCTGTTTTTTCATCTTAATTATTGTTTGTGTCAATATAAAACAACAATTTTAACCTTTAAAGTTGTAGGCATGTTGTGTAAATCAAATGGTGCTCCCAAAAATCCATCTTGTAATGCAACAAAACAGGACAAACACCTAGGGGGGATGAATACTTTTGCAAGACACTGTATTTATACATGATACATAATGGGTGAAAACCTTTGGCAATACTGCAGCAGGGTCATGCCAATAAAACAACTCTGAACACTTGAAAACAGCAAGTCACAAACTTTTAGGAGCCTGAGAGCTGGAAAAAAAAAATTCCACATGCACCTCAGGACAGATTTGTTTCATGAACTTTTGAAATATTAGACTTGTTATTCAAATGTGGACAATAATCTCATCTCATTATCTCTAGCCGCTTTATCCTGTTCTACAGGGTCGCAGGCAAGCTGGAGCCTATCCCAGCTGACTACGGGCGAAAGGCGGGGTACACCCTGGACAAGTCGCCAGGTCATCACAGGGCTGACACATAGACACAGACAACCATTCACACTCACATTCACACCTACGGTCAATTTAGAGTCACCAGTTAACCTAACCTGCATGTCTTTGGACTGTGGGGGAAACCGGAGCACCTGGAGGAAACCCACGCGGACACGGGGAGAACATGCAAACTCCGCACAGAAAGGCCCTCGCTGGCCACGGGGCTCGAACCCGGACCTTCTTGCTGTGAGGCAACAGTGCTAACCACTACACCACCGTGCCGCCCTGTGGACAATAATATTTGAGCTATTTACTGAAGCCATGGAGCCTTCTACTGAGAGAACAACAGTAGGTCAAAGTTGGCATCATGTATTGGCTGACTTGTTAAGGAGTTATTGAGATTTGGATTAAACCCATTAAATTCTGATGAACTCAGTCTAATAGAGCTTTTGGAATCATGGATTATGATTTCTTCTGATGTAACAAAACAAGCAGTGTGCTTCAAGGTGTTCCTCCAGAACGTTAAAAGAGGCGCAAGGCAAAACTACGGAGCCCTGTTCATAACATGAAAAGAACATATAAATATATAATATACTGTAAATATAAGATATTACACGGTTGTGCGAAGATATGAAGTGGTGAATATATTCACGAGTGAGTGAAGCGAATGAGTGAACATAATTTCAACACGAGAAAATAAACTTCACATCTTTGTGCAACTGTGTAATGTTCTTTATATTATATGGACACATCCACATAAAAATACGCAAATTCATCAAAAGAATTTAATTTTGAACCGGTTCACCATTTTGACAGCGCACGTCCAGTCAGCAGGTAAACACTGGGAGTGATGTCATCGGAGTGAAATATCAGGACTTATTATACATACAGGACACTTTTTCGATGGAATAAAAACGTGTTCTGTTCCCTTCTAGCGGGTTTCATTCATTTGGTTTGATAGCATACAGTATTGTTAGCATATCGCTTATCCTGCGTGCATTACATCACTCTACCCAATGGAGAATGAGTGCTGAATATAGTTTACAATATTGCATGGTTGTCAAGACAACATGATGTCACACATCGCAGATGTAAAACTTCTGCATTAGTGAGTGACTGTGACAGTTTGTAAACAAACATGGCTGCAAGGTTTGCTTCGTTAAATACGGAAGATTTTGAGAGAATTTTGAAAGAGAAGGATGTGTTGAGCATCCGAACGGAATGTGTATGTAGTATAATAATAATAATAATAATAATAATAATAATGGCTTTTCTTCGTGGTCTATCACATATTCATTCAGCTACTCATCTTCGACTCATTCAGTATCATGCTAGCTGAATGGAATATATCTGATATATCACTCAACGCCAGCCAAAATTAGTATTTAAATATGTCACTCAGATCCGTGATGTATTTTATATGAAAAATGTGAGTTTTTCAACACGAGAAGATAAATGTCATATCTTCAGGCCAACGTGTGATTTTCTTTTTATTATATAGACTCATTCACAAACAAAAAGTACCCAAATTTATCAAAACAATTCATCAATTTCCTCACAAGTGACATACAGAGAATTATCTCATGGTTTTTGTTCTCCATGTCCTGGATAGAGCTTGTATGAAAAATATTAGTGGTGTATTTCCCAGTAAAACACTTGTGTTCACATTACATACATACATTTTATGGCCATGCAGGTTCCACTGTCCATACCATCAGATGCAGATGTTTTCAGTGGCCCAAATGAGAGTGATGCAGTAATACAGAGCAGGCTATGCTTTTCAGAATGAATTATTAAAACATGACCATGGTTTTGCTAAAACAAGGGAACAAATAGATATAATGGGAATGAATTAATAAAATGTGGCCATAGATAGATAGATAGATAGATAGATAGATAGATAGATAGATAGATAGATAGATAGATAGATCTGTGGTCAGAAGTTTACATACAGTGACATGAATGTCATCTTAGATATGAATGTCATGGCAAAATTTGGGCTTTCAGTAATTTCTTTTGAACTGTTCTTTTTCTGTGGCAGAATGTACAGCATACAGCTTTAATTTAAAAAAATAAAACACGAGAATTTGGTGCACAAGTTTTAATTTTCTTTGGGTTTTCTGAAATCAGCACAGGGTCAAGATTATACATACATGGTCAAAAATATATATACAGCACAACTAATATTTGGGTAAAATATCTCTTCGCAAGATTCACCTTGACCAAACATTTTTGTTTACCACGAGCAAGCTTCTGGCAGAATTCTGGTTGGATATTTCACGACACTTCACGGTAGAACTGGTAGAGTTCAATTAAATTTTTTTTTTTTTCTTGG
Source organism: Neoarius graeffei (assembly GCF_027579695.1). Lineage (NCBI taxonomy): Eukaryota > Metazoa > Chordata > Actinopteri > Siluriformes > Ariidae > Neoarius > Neoarius graeffei. The sequence continues at coordinate 47,854,686 of NC_083571.1, read as the reverse complement.
CGTGGACTCGACTTATAAGCATGGTCCATATATTTTCAATTGTGTTGAAGTCAGAACTTGTTTTAAGCTTAATGTTAGCCTGCTTTATCCTCCACAACCAGCTCTGATGCGTGTTTGGGTTCATTGTCCTGATGTAACTCCCAAGTCCCAAGTCGTGTTCAAGTTTCTGATGGTTTATGCTGAAGAATTCTGAGTTAGTTCTCCTTCTTCATTATTCCATCCACTTTGTGCAATGAACCAGTTCCACTGGCAGCAAAACAGCCCCAGAGCATGATGATCCTACCACCACCACCAGCTGGTACAGTGTCCCTCTGTACATGGTGATCATTGTGGCCAAACAACTCAATCTTTGTCTCATCTGACCATACAGCTATCCTCCAGAAGGCTTTTTTCTTTGTCCGTGTGGTCAGCTTCAAACTTTAGTTAAGCTTAAAGGTGTCAATTTTGGAGCAGGGGGTTATTTCTTGGATAGCAGCCTCTTAGTCCATGGTGATCTGAACTGTAGACAGTGATCCATCAGCTTCCCATTCATGGCAGGGCTGTGCCATGGTGGTTCCCAGGTTGTTCCTGACCATCCAAGCCAATTTTCTTTCAGCTGAGGGTGACAGTTTGGGTTTTCTTGAAGCAAAGTGGCTTGGCAAAGTGACTACACCTCACAATAACTTGGGTACAATTGTTTGAACTGATCTTAGCATTTGCAGTTGTTTAGAAATGGCTTCAAGAGACATTCTGGAGTTGTGCATATCTGTGATCCTCTTTCTCAGATCTGCACTGAGCTCCTTGGAGTTTCCCATTGTATTGTGTGTTGGCCAATCCAATGAGTTCTGTAAACAAACCCTTCTTATGAAGGCACAGAGAAGCTACCAACTATAGTCCATCATGATCACTAACAAGAATTTAAGAGACCTCGGCCTTGGCAAGATAAGATACATTTTGGAAGTTTCAGCACCTCTGAATTAATCATCTAAGCGAGCGTATGTAAATTTTTGACCCTGCATGTATAATTTTGACCCTGTGTTGATGTCAGAAAACCCAAAGAAAATTAAAACTTGTGCACCAAATTCTAGTGGTTTTTTTAATTAAAGCTGTATGCTGTATAATCATTCTGCCACAGAAAAAGAACAGTTCAAAGAAATTACTGAAAGCCCAAATATTGCCATGATATTCATATCCAAGATGACATTCATGTCACTGTATGTAAACTTCTGACCACAACTGTAGATAGATAGATAGATAGATAGATAGATAGATAGATAGATAGATAGATAGATAGATAGATAGGATTTTTCCCCTTTTCATGTCATGAGCAGATCTCCATACAAAAACAAACAAAAAGCAAAATCAAAAGCGAGTATCAAGTTAGTTATCACTCATTGCACAACGGTAACCTGAGGTGTTCTAAGCAAATGAGCAGATAGTGACTGATTACTGTTTTATATTTTTATTGAAACTCTGGGGATTTTTTTTTTTTTTTGGAGATTTAAAGCATGAATGATCCTTTAATATGTCACTAAGAGCTTTGCTCCAGTTTCCAAATATCCAAGTAACCAAAAAATTCCACCACATTGTTCACATAAGCTGAAACGATGAACGGAGCAGCCATTTTTCAAGAGAGTAAAAGAATGTGTGATAGCCTAAACAGGCCTGCCAGAGAGAGGCGCTTAGTCATGACAGCTCTGGTGTGGAGCCTGATAAGAAAGACAAGAAGGAGCAAATATCACGGATACTGCACGTTAATCAAAGGACTTAAAGGAGTTCCTTTCAGTTCCCGATTTGGACCAGAAGTCCAGGGCACACAGCAGGTGATGGAGCATTATTACATTTACTGTGCTGCTCTGTCAGACAGGACGACACCGAAACAATAGCTGGTGTCTGATTACAAAAAAATGATTCAATCCAGTTAGACAGGCTTGATCATTTTTTTGTTTGTTTGTTAGTTTTTCATGAGACAGTATGTCTAAATATGTAAAGAAATCTGACTACCGACATTAAACCTTCATTTATTCATCTTCAGTAAGCGCTTTATCCTGCTAAATTTGTGGGGTGATTTAGCATCGCCAGTCAACCCATTGACATGTTTTTGAGAGATTTCTCTCGAGAACCCAGAAGAAACCTACACATGGAGAGAACCTGTGAAAATCTGCACAGACAGAAATGCAAACTCAGGATCAGTTCAATTTCAAGCAAGCTAACATTCCCAATCTAACAGACACTTCATCTAGCTGTTACTGTATACAACCCCGATTCCAAAAAAGTTGGGACAAAGTACAAATTGTAAATAAAAACAGAATGCAATAATTTACAAATCTCAAAAACTGATATTGTATTCACAATAGAACATAGACAGCATATCAAATGTCGAAAGTGAGACATTTTGAAATTTCATGCCAAATATTGGCTCATTTGAAATTTCATGACATCGACACATCTCAAAAAAGTTGGGACAGGGGCAATAAGAGGCTGGAAAAGTTAAAGGTACAAAAAAGGAACAGCTGGAGGACCAAATTGCAACTCATTAGGTCAATTGGCAATAGGTCATTAACATGACTGGGTATAAAAAGAGCATCTTGGAGTGGCAGCGGCTCTCAGAAGTAAAGATGGGAAGAGGATCACCAATCCCCCTAATTCTGCGCCGACAAATAGTGGAGCAATATCAGAAAGGAGTTCGACAGTGTAAAATTGCAAAGAGTTTGAACATATCATCATCTACAGTGCATATCATCATCAACAGATTCAGAGAATCTGGAAGAATCTCTGTGCGTAAGGGTCAAGGCCGGAAAACCATACTGGGTGCCCGTGATCTTCGGGCCCTTAGACAGCACTGCATCACATACAGGCATGCTTCTGTATTGGAAATCACAAAATGGGCTCAGGAATATTTCCAGAGAACATTATCTGTGAACACAATTCACCGTGCCATCCGCCGTTGCCAGCTAAAACTCTATAGTTCAAAGAAGAAGCCGTATCTAAACATGATTCAGAAGCGCAGACGTCTTCTCTGGGCCAAGGCTCATTTAAAATGGACTGTGGCAAAGTGGAAAACTGTTCTGTGGTCAGACGAATCAAAATTTGAAGTTCTTTATGGAAATCAGGGATGCCGTGTCATTCGGACTAAAGAGGAGAAGGACGACCCAAGTTGTTATCAGCGCTCAGTTCAGAAGCCTGCATCTCTGATGGTATGGGGTTGCATTAGTGCATGTGGCATGGGCAGCTTACACATCTGGAAAGACACCATCAATGCTGAAAGGTATATCCAGGTTCTAGAGCAACATATGCTCCCATTCAGACGACGTCTCTTTCAAGGAAGACCTTGCATTTTCCAAAATGACAATGCCAAACCACATACTGCATCAATTACAGCATCATGGCTGTGTAGAAGAAGGGTCCGGGTACTGAACTGGCCAGCCTGCAGTCCAGATCTTTCACCCACAGAAAACATTTGGCACATCATGAAACGGAAGATACGACAAAAAAGACCTAAGACAGTTGAGCAACTAGAATCCTACATTAGACAAGAATGGGTTAACATTCCTATCCCTAAACTTGAGCAACTTGTCTCCTCAGTCCCCAGACATTTACAGACTGTTGTAAAGAGAAAAGGGGATGTCTCACAGTGGTAAACATGGCCTTGTCCCAACTTTTTTGAGATGTGTTGTTGTCATGAAATTTAAAATCACCTATTTTTTCTCTTTAAATGATACATTTTCTCAGTTTAAACATTTGATATGTCATCTATGTTCTATTCTGAATAAAATATGGAATTTTGAAACTTCCACATCATTGCATTCTGTTTTTATTTACAATTTGTACTTTGTCCCAACTTTTTTGGAATTGGGGTTGTATCTAGTTTACAGATAAAAGCATTTATCAGTTATTACATACTATTAATGTGCTCCTTCTAATACGTTATCTTTTCTATCCGAGCAACTAAAGGAATAAAAGGAATAGCCCACGCTGAAAAAAAACCACATACGCTATAATTGTTGATATTTTAAGTTTTTGCACAAAAAAAGACGGTGGTTTAACATTTAGGGAAGGAGTCTCCAGTGTCAGCACAGCAACATTCAGAGATAAAGTAATAACTTTTTTAGTAACTTCCAGAAAGTGGTGAGAGAGGGAACAGTGAGAAATGTTTATAGCCGCTATAACAAGTGATGACAGGAACCGACATGTTTTATGAACATTCGAGAACATTAAATATAGCATTGAATATGCATAGTTAATTAACTTTGAGTTGTTTCATTTGAAAAATGTATAAAGTTAATACTGACTTTTTTTTTTTAAATCTACCAGCAGTGGTTATGGCAGATTCATTCTTCTGACTTCTCACCTTATTAATTTGTACTAGTGCAAATTGTTACTCTCACTCAGGATCTTTCTACTATATTATTATTATTATTATTATTATGTTTTTTAGGACACTATTTCTCCCTCAGTTTTCAACCAATCATCGCTACCAAATTTTACATGAAGAATACCTCTGGGCTGAATTACATTGCTATGACTTTTGGTGTTGATCTGGATCACCGAACTGGAATGATCCATGAAAAATGGGATTTTTTTTTTCCAATGACTGATTTCTCCCTCAGTTTTCAACCAATTGCCACCAAATTTCACATGAAGAATACCTCTGGGCTGAATTATGTTGCTATGACTTTTGGTGCTGATCTAGATCACTGAACCGGAATGATACATGAAAAATGGGATTTTTTTCCCCAATCACTTATAACTGTCAATTTTCATGGCAATTTTTCAATCAGTTTTTTTATTATTATTATTTTTTTTAAATTTTGATCAGGGCAACAGGGCTTTCCTCACTAAGTGTCATTCTGTATCTCATGCCATTCTGGATCTATAGGGTACAGTGACCAGACATCCCAGTTTGTAACAGCTAGCGCAAATCACGGTGACTTTAGCCACAGTCTCTATCTAGTTATGGATTCTTGATGTGGAACTAAAACTCAGGAGACCCTGGATGGCAAGCAAGGTAAAAACAAAGAAAAGAAAGGAAAAGGCTTTGTTTTGGTTATTATACACAACCATGCCCTCCATGGACATGAGCACATAACAACCTAGTAAACCTACCCCTAATGATCGAATGTGATGATGGACAAACTGCTGTGTTTAACCGCTGTAAGTCTTATGGAGCTAATCATGCTACCATTTTCTTTTCATTGAATTGATGGTGGGTGGTGTAGTGGTTAGCACTGTCACCTCACAACAAGAAGGTTCTGGGTTCAAGCCCAGTGGCTGACGGGGGCCTTTCTGAGTGGAGTTTGCATGTTCTCCCTGTGTCTGTGTAGGGGTGCTCCAGTTTCCCCCACAGTCCAAAGACATGCAGGTTAGGTTAACTGGTGGCTCTAAATTGACCGTAGGTGTGAATGTGAGTGTGAATGGTTGTTTGTCTCTATGTGTCAGCCCTGCGATAACCTGGCGACTTGTCCAGGGTGTACCCCGCCTCTTGCCCATAGTCAGCTGGGATAGGCTCAAGCTTGCCTGTGATCCTGCACAGGATAAATAGTTATGGATAATGGACAAATTGATGGTTCAGCACAAAGGAGAAGAGAAAAAAACTGATTTCACCAATTTTTACATGATGGTCATAAGTTTCCATGACGACATTAGTATTGTAGCTTTAGTGCTGAACGAAGGCACCGAACACGTCTTGGCTGCATTTGAGGTAAGTGGAAAATGTGATTCCAAGACCAGAGAACTGTTTCATATCACGACATTATTTGAGACGAGACTAAAGGCTCGAGAGTCCAACATTTAAAACAGTGCAACACTACAGCTTCTCTTACTCAGTCCCTATAGAGACCGTCACACCACATGGGAGCAAATCACACTGCTCACCTATGCATAGTGTATTGTACCTGCAATACTACATACATACTTTACACACACACACACACACACACACACACCACAGTAATTGTGTGGATATAAAAGAGCAATAATGAGAGCTACAACTCAGCAGGAACAGCATGCCTTCCTACTTATTGAATAAGTAACTTCAGGTTTAAAGAGCTGTCAAGAGCCTGAAGATAAGTGCATACAGACGGAGGGCAAGTGGCAAAGGAAAACCAGCTCATTCTCTCTCGACTTCAATACTCTAAACATAGATTCTGCAAACTCCACATTTAGTCATATTGAGAGAAAACAGAACCGCTTGGGTGTCTGTGAGCCAGGCGTGTACAATATGGAGCCACAATGCCAGGAACGAAAGAGCAAAAACGTGCAGAACGAAACACTGGGGCTTTTTTTTTAAAAAAGGTATTATACATTTTTAGTCATATTTTGGCAAACAAACAATGGACCTATAGCCAGCCAGAGATATAGAACGAAGATTTATTTGAATGCTTATTTCTGAATTATTCCATGATCAGTCGTGGGTTACATTAGGGAAAAGTGGACTCTCTAAATGATCAAATTAATTTTTTTTTCTTTTGGCATGGATTCATACCAAGCACATCTAAACTAACTGCATGTGTGACAAGAATGTTCAGCTCACAGTTTCACAGCAAGCTACATTTTCTCTATCTATTGCTCCCCTTTGTGGCGAATATTAAAATAACACCATCCGGCAGTGGCAAAGAAGACAAAATGCACATGAAACTGAATGGTTTAATTCCAGACGTGTTAACTTTTTCAAAACCCAAAGTGGAAACAAATAAGAGATTTCAGTCTTGTTTCAGTTTTATCAGTTCATCTGAGCAAATCACAACACGCATGACCCAAACTCGATGATGCATATTAAGGTTTGTTTCTGTCTCTCAACCATCCCACTCCCACCAATTTCAAAGCTGAACTTCCAGTAAGGCTTTGGAATAAAAAATGGAAATGAATAATGGTAATGACTTCAAAAAAAAAAAAAAGCATGCCATTATGAGGTCGTATTTTACATGCAGAGATTGTTCCAGTAGATTTTTAGACATAACTCTAGTTTGGCTGCACCTCAAGCTTGTATAGTGCTGAGCGTAAATGAGTCCACCCCCTTTGAAAAGTAACATTTTAAACAATATCTCAATGAACACAAACAATTTCCAAAATGTTGACAAGACAAAGTTTAATATAACATCTGTTTAACTTATAATGTGAAAGTAAGGTTAATAATATAACTTAGATTACACATCTTTCAGTTTTACTCAAATTAGGGTGGTGCAAAAATGAGTACACCCCACAACAAAAACTACTACATCTAGTACTTTGTATGGCCTCCATGATTTTTAATGACAGCACCAAGTCTTCTAGGCATGGAATGAACAAGTTGGCGACATTTTGCAACATCCATCTTTTTCCATTCTTCAACAATGACCTCTTTTAGTGACTGGATGCTGGATGGAGAGTGATGCTCAACTTGTCTCTTCAGAATTCCCCAAAGAAAATAATTTCTTTACACCACAAAGGTGAAGGCTACAAGAAGATCAGCAAAGCTTTACTTATCAGTCAGAATACTGTAGCAAAAGTGGCACAAAAATTTAAGAAAGATGGAACTGCAACCATCTCACAGAGATGTCCAGGTCGTCCACGGAAGTTAACACCTCAACAGGAGCATCTTCTGATGAGAAGGGTTGAAGAAAATCGGCATGCAAGTTCACTGCAGTTATCTAAAGAAGTAGAAAGCCAAAGTGGGGTGACTATTTCCCATGACACAATACAGCTTACACTGCAGAGGAATGGCATGCATGGATCCCATCCATGAAAGAAGCCTCTCCTAAAGCCCAGGCACAAAAAAGTCCACCTGGAGTTTGCCAGGGCCCATGCTGACAAAGATGAAGACTACTGGGACTCTATACTCTGGAGTGATGAGACCAAGATAAATGTTTTTGGAACTGATGGCTTCAAAACTGTATGGCGTCACAAAGGTGAGGAATACAAAGAAAAATGCATGGTGCCTTCAGTGAAACATGATGGTGGCAGTGTCCTTATGTGGGGCTGCATGAGTGCTGCTGGTGTCGGGGAGCTGCATTTCGTTGATGGCATCATGAATTCACAGACGTATTGCTCTATACTGAAAGAGAAGATGCTACCATCACTCCGTGCCCTTGGTCGTCATGCACTTTTCCAACATGACTAAACACACATCTAAGGCCACTGTTGGATTTCTGAAGAAGAACAGGGTGAAAGTGATTCAGTGGCCAAGTATGTCTCCTGATCTGAACCCAATCGAACACCTACAGGTATGGGGAATTCTAAAGAGATAAGTTGAGCATCACTCTCCATCCAGCATCCAGTCATTAAAAGAGGTCGTTGTTGAAGAATGGAAAAAGATTGATGTTGCAAAATGTCGCCAACTTGTTCATTCCATGCCCAGAAGACTTGGTGCTGTCATTAAAAATCATGAAGGCAATACAAAGTACTAGATGTAGTAGTTTTTGTTGTGGGGTGTACTCATTTTTGCACCACCCTAATTTGAGTAAAACTGAAAAAAATTTGTAATCTAAGTTTATATTATTAACCTTACTTTCACATAAGTTAAACAGATGTTATATTAAACTTTGTCTTGTCAACATTTTGAAAATTGTGTTCATTGAGATATTGTTTAAAATGTTACTTTTCAAAGGGGGTGGACTCATTTACACTCAGCACTGTATGTATGGTTCAAATACATTCCTGAGCCTCAAGCTCTTTTCATTCAAAGGCCTTTTCAAGTAGACAGCATCAGGTGAAAAATAACTTATTAAATCCAAACTTATGTGAAAACCAAACCTTTTAATCGTGAAGTTTAAATATGTGATGAACTGCAGTGGTGCTTGAAAGTTTACCCTTTAGAATTTTCTATATTTCTGCATAAATACAGTATGACCGAAAACATCAGATTTTCACACAAGTCCTAAAAGTAGATAAAGAGAACCCAGTTAAACAAATGAGACAAAAATATTATACTTGGTCATTTATTTATTGAGGAAAATGATCCAATATTACATATCTGTGAGTGGCAAAAGTATGTGAACCTCTAGGATTAGCAGTTAATTTGAAGGTGAAATTAGAGTCAGGTGTTTTCAACCAATGGGATGACAATCAGATGTGAGTGGGCACCCTGTTTTGTTTAAAGAACAGAGATCTATCAAAGTCTGATCTTCACAACATGTTTGTGGAAGTGTATCATGGCACGAACAAAGGAGATTTCTGAGGACCTCAGAAAAAGCGTTGTTGATGCTCATCAGGCTGGAAAAGGTTATAAAACCATCTGTAAAGAGTTTGGACTCCACCAATCCACAGTCAGACAGATTGTGTACAAATGGAGGAAATTCAAGACCATTGTTACCCTCCCAAGGAGTGGTCGACCAACAAAGATCACTCCAAGAGCAAGGCGTGTAATAGTCGGCAAGGTCACAAAGGACCCCAGGGTAACTTCTAAGCAACTGAAGGCCTCTCTCACATTGGCTAATTTTAATGTTCATGAATCCACCATCAGGAGAACACTGAACAACAATGGTGTGTATGGCAGGGTTGCAAGGAGAAAGCCACTGCTCTCCAAAAAGAACATTGCTGGTCGTCTGCAGTTTGCTAAAGATCACGTGGACAAGCAAGAAAGCTATTGGAAAAATGTCTTGTGGACGGATGAGACCAAAATAGAACTTCTTGGTTTAAATGAGAACCGTTATGTTTGGAAAAAGGAAAAGACTGCATTCCAGCATAAGAACCTTATCCCATCTGTGAAGCATGGTGGTGGTAGTATCACGATTTGGACCTGTTTTGTTGCATCTGGGCCAGGACGGCTTGCCATCATTGATGGAACAATGAATTCTCAAGGAAAATGTCAGGACATCTGTCCATGAACTGTATCTCAAGACAAGGTGGGTCATGCAGCAAGACAACGACCCTAAGCACACAAGTCGTTCTACCAAAGAATGGTTAAAGAAGAATAAAGTTAATGTTTTGAAATGGCCAAGTCAAAGTCCTGACCTTAATTTAGTTTAGTTGCAGTTATTGCTGCACAAGGGGGTCACACGAGATACTGAAAGCATAGGTTCACATACTTTTGCCACTCACAGATCTGTAATATTGGATTATTTTCCTCAAGAAATAAATGACCAAGTGTAAGATTTTTGTCTCATTTGTTTAACTGGGTTCTCTTTATCTACTTTTAGGACTTGTATGAAAATCTGATGTTTTAGGTCATATTTATGCAGAAATATAGAAAATTGTAAAGGGTTCACAAACTTTCAAGCACCACTGTAACAGAGCTTTAAACTTTGGTGTACACTGATAGGAAAACTTGACAAGACAAGTGCATTTTCCTGAAGAAAATGTGAGTGTGATTGCTCAGGGTAAAGAGAAAAAAAAAGATGTGTTGCTCATGATGGATGGATGGATGGATGGATGCGTGTCAGGTGAGTTGGTCTGAGCTATGAAATAAAGTTTGATGGCCCTCGGATGAATCAGGACTGAGTGGCAGAGCTTGGCTTCTGATGGCCAGTGTATTTCTATGGAGCCAAAAATGCATCGCCACCAATGGGAGAAAAACAGATGGGTGAAAAGCAAGAAAAAGATGAACATGTGTCAGCTGATTTCATGTCCAGGTTGGGAAAGTTATCCTGAGGTGTCATGTTACTTTTGGTGGCTTTCTGATGCAGCACAACCAAGCAGGAAACCTGCGATTCTGAATCTCCATGTATTCCTATGGAGCAAAAAAACCCCAACAGAACAATGAGAGAACAAAATACATCTTTCCAGAACTACAGTATTTGGGCATAGGACGGATGAGAGGAAGTTGGTTTGGGGTCAGTATCTTGAAAACTTTGGGAGAAGGTGGACAGACAAAAATAAAATGCAGAAGAATAATAATATTCAACCATAATAATTGTGTGGGGCAACATACAAATCCAATATTCATCCAATTTTTGTCCTTTGGGAAAAAAAGCTGAGAATGATCACCTTTTGTAAAAGAGACCAGCACTCTTTGCATCAGTTTAAGAAACTAGATCAACTGAAATTGCATGATGTTGTTATATACATCCATGATGCTCATTTCATGTACCAGTTTTATCATAACTGTCTGCCAGTAGCGTCAAATTATTTTTTTTTTTAAAGAAGACAACTTCATCAGTTCACTCTTCTAGTACTAGATTAACAACCAAGTCATCCTTCTATCTTCCTAAAGTTAGAACAAATTATAGCAAATTTAGGATTTGATTCTAGGACCAAAAATTTGGAACGAATTTGATGAAAAGTGAAAATCCTGCTCCCAATTTTCCTTTAAATAATAATAAAAAAAAATAGCATGATTTCATTTTACTGAGTTCTTTTTGCTTTTCTGTTTCATGGATGATGATTCTTTGTTTTCTGTTCTCATTTATAACCTTAGTTTTTGATCTTGGTGTCTATGTTTGTTGTTGATTTTTTTTTGACCATTTCCAACCTGCCTTCCACCAAAATTTTGCTTTTCATAATAACTCCTCTTTCTTATTTGTAAATGCCACCCAGCTTAGTTTAGCCTGCTGGTTATTCTCACTGTAAAAATAAAAAGTTACGCCAACTTAAATTCAAGGCAACTTACTGCACAGGATTTTTCAGTTTATGTGACAACTAAGATTTTTAAGTTTTGAAGAAAGTTGTGCCAACTTATACTTTTGGTCTCAGATAACTTAGCCTTCATATTCACACAAACTTAATTTTTTCAGTTTTACTTGATAAGAATTCAACTTAAAGCCACTAATCTTTCATCCAAGTACACCATTGTATGCCATTTGTTGCATTTTAATTGGCTGGTACTGAATTCTTTGCACATTTCGTTTGTCAAATTAGCTTCAGGCTTAAAATAAGTGAATGTGTGACTTAACAAAAAAGCACTGCCACTACAGTTTTATAGCAGTTTTGCTACCATCATGTTAAAATAAACATGCTATTTGAACTGGATTATTTGTTTTATTGTGGGATAAAAAGAAAATTGAACTCAAATTTTGAAGTTTTTACTTGGATGAAAGATTAGTGGCCTTAAAGTTGAATTCTTATCATGTAAAACTGAAAAAAAAAAAAAGTTTGTGTGAAATATGAAGGCTAAGTTATCTGAGACCAAAAGTATAAGTTGGCACAACTTTCTTCAAAACTTAAAAATCTTAGTTGTCACATAAACTGAAAAATCCTGTGCAGTAAGTTGCCTTGAATTTTTAAGTTGGCGTAACTTTTTTTTTTTTTTACAGTGCTGGGCGGCATATACCTAACAAGAAAAAAAAAAAAAAATCGATCAATGTAAAGGTGCTGCAATGTGGCCCGACACAAAGCATTACTGTTACCACCCTTGAAGTGGAACGTTTTCTTTGGGCACCACATTCCAAAGTGTTACCTCTTTATCATCACAAACAAATCAGTCAAAAAAAAAGTAAACAATATTAGCTGGCTTTTTTTTGTGGAATATCAGATATATTCCATTCAGTTAGCATGATACTGAACAAGTCGAAGACAAGTAGATGAATGGAATATATCTGATATATCACGAAAAAAGACAATTATTCATACATATACATTCAATGGAACAATTATAGGGGCGGCACGGTGGTGTAGTGGTTAGCACTGTTGCCTCACAGCAAGAAGGTTCTGGGTTTGAGCCCAGCGGCTGGCGAGGGCCTTTCTGTGTGGAGTTTGCATGTTCTCCATGTCTGTGTGGGTTTCCTCCGGGTGCTCCGTTTTCCCCCACAGTCCAAAGACATGCAGGTTAGGCTAATTGGTGGTGCTAAATTGACCGTAGGTGTGAGTGTGAATGGTTGTTTGTCTGTGTGTCAGCCCTATGATGATCTGGCGACTTGTCCAGGGTGTACCCTGCCTCTCGCCCATAGTCAGCTGGGATAGGCTCCAGCTTGCCCGCAACCCTGTAGGACAGGATAAGCGACTACAGATAATGGATGGAACAATTATAGATTTTACAGAAAGTTAGGAACGGGGGATGTGTGTGTGTGAGACTTAGTAATATTGAATGCTGATTCTGATCAAATGTAATTCAATGCTCCATCAATTCAATGTACAAAGTCAAAGTTGTAACAATAAAAATGGTACAAGTCCAAAAAGCCTGAACAACAACCCAACTTATATACAAGCTATAAGTCCATCACTTTTCCTCACCTCCAAGTAGAACTTTGACAGTATTTCTGCTATTGCTCTCTTTTCCGGTTTTGTGATGTCCATTGGTCTGTTTTTCTCTTGTAAATATGCGTGAAGAATATCCAGTGAAGTTTTGGTAGCCTTTCTAGTGTTCAGCTCTTCAAATCTTCCGCTTTTAATGAAGCAAACCTCACAGCCATATTTGTTTACAAATTGTCAGTCACACAGAAGTTTTATGTCTCTGATGTGTCTCTTTTCCAGTTTTTTTTTTATATATCTGTTGGTATGTTTTTCTCTTGTAAATATGCATGAAGAATATCTAATGGAGTTTTGGTAGCCTTGCAGGTGTTCAGCACGTCTTTAGTTTTAGCTCACAGTGGGAGAGAGGTGGGGTGCACCCTGGACAGGTCACCAAGCTATTGCACGGAGACATCACGCTCACACCTAAATCGGATAGTTGACTTAATCCAATAGCCAGTTGACCAATGCCTTTGGACTGTGGGAGGAAACTGACAGGCAGAGGAAGAACATGCAAACTCCATACAGAAAAGCCACAGCCGGCCATGAGGTTTGAACCCAGAACCTTCTTGCCGTTAGGCAACATTTCTAACGACTTCCCCATCTTCTCCTTTTTAATTCCCTGACTCAAAGCTAAATTGTAAAGGTCTCCATCCTCCAGAACACTTGCCACCACTGGAGCCTCTTTCCATAGATGTGAAGGGTTTCACCACACCAATGTTTACAGCTACATTTTTTTTTCAATGTTAAGCAGAGCATCCTTATGAACAAGTCGTTACTACAGAAACATCATTTCAACTGCAGCTCTATTGTCAGAGCAACTGATAAAGAAAATTCATGAACAGATCCTGACCAATCAGATGACAATTCAACACCATTGTAGAAATTATATTAATAATTTACATATTAGCAGTTTATGAACTGTGTGACAGAGTGGTGCTGTGGGTCCTTGTTTCGATCCTGAGCTCAGGATCCTGCGTGTAGAAATTTTCTTCCCATGTCACACCGATTTCCTCAGAGGTTCTCCGCTTTCCTCCCATCACCCCAAAAAACAAGCCAGTTGGACTTTAAATTGCTCAGAAAGTGTGAATGTGTGTGTGACTGATACTGGTATGAGTGAATGATAAACAGGACAAAAAGAGGGATTTTAATACTTTTGATTTAATGTCAAAAGCTGAAAGCACTGTACAATACAGCTATGACTTTAAACCGATATAGGATAACATTGATCCACATACATAGGCTGAAACACCATGCTAGTTTTAATAACAACTGGCAAAGCTGGAGGTAATGTGAACAATGCAAGATCACCTTGTTAAAAAAAAAAAAAAAAAAAAAGGCACAAATCCATTGAGATGCAACATGAAACAAAGCACATTCACATATAAAAATATAAGAAATAACTTAAAAGCGATCTCAAATTAAGCAGTGGTTAAATCCTTAAAGGAAAAAAAAACAGACAGTAGTTTAAGAGAATCAAAAGTTCACAATACAAGACTGTCAAGAAACATCTGAAATAAGAACTACATTTAAAAAAAAAAAAGTTCTGGCTCATGCTTATTCACATTTAAAACGTCAGCGGAGAAAATATAGTACCAGTCAAAAGTTTGGACACACTTTCACAGTAATGAGTAAGTGTCCCCCCCCCAAACTTTTGGCTGATACTGTACATCAATCAGCCATAAAATTAAACACACTGCCTGGTAAAGGGAACTGCATTGATCATCAAATTAAATCGATTCTCTTATTACAATGGCACCTGTCAAGGGGTGGGATATATTAGACATCAGGAGAACAGTCAGTTCTTGAAGTTGATGTGTTGGAAGCAGGAAAAATGGGCAAGCTTAAGGATGACTGACTTTGACAAGGGCCACACTGTGATGGCTAGATGACTGGGTCTGAGCATCTCTAAAACGGCACATCTTGTGGGGCGTTCCTGGTCTGCAGGGGTTAGTACCTACCAAAAATGGTCCAAGGAAGGACAACCAGTGAAACGGCGACAGGGTCATGGGCGTCGAAGGCTCATTGATTGGCATGGGGCACGAAGGCTAGCCTATATGCTCCAATCCCACAGAAGAACTACTGTAGCACAAACTGCTGAAAAAGTTAATGCTGGCTAAAGCATTAAGTTGTCAGCATTAACTTTTTCAGCAGTTTGTGCTACAGTCGGATTGGATCATATGGGCTTGCCTTCGTGCCCCAATGCCAATCAGTGAGCTTTTGACACCCAGTCATCACAACATGGCCCTCGTCAAAGTTGCTCAGATCCTTACGCTTGCCCATCTTTCCTGCTTCCAACACACCAACTTCAAGAACTGACTTCACTTGCTGCCTAATATATCCCACCCATTGACAGGTGCCATTAACACTGATGATCTCATTACATTCACTTCAACTGTCAGTGATTTTAATTTTATGGCTGATCGGTGTATACAGATATCATAAATGTGTCCAAACTGAAAAAGTCAAGAGTCCATTTTGCTGTTGAAATCTATACCAAAATCACTCAATGATAAAGACAAGTGGGCTTTTTAAATGACGGCCTTTGTAAACAGCTACCTTGGATGTATATCCTTGTTCCATAAAGCTGAGGTTGGGGTACTTTTATATACAGTGTGCTTCGGAAGGAGCCATCAGGAAACCCCAGTGTCAATTTTTCATAGCATAAAAATATTTTAAAACCGGGGGGGTTTAAAAAAAAAAAAAAACTACAAGCCTCTAAATAAGTTGAATATCAGTAAGCGTAAACGAGAACACATTCTGATCACAGAGATACAGAAACAAATCACCATTCATGTTCCTTTTTCCTCCCCAAAGTACATTTTTCAGTATCAGACTTTAAAAACTCTCTCGCATATCAAACAGTTCATTGTAACAGCTCTGTGTTGCCTCCAAGATTCAAACGAAGAGCACAATTACATCCCAAACTCTGTATATCCATACTAAGTAGTATGTCAAAATAGGATGCAACCACTATTTAGTATGGTAATGTGTTATTTTTGATGTACTGGATATGGAGGCATGCTAGATTCACATACCTGCAATATAGTACCCTGGACACTCTGGCTGTATATTCAAATCCAGTGGAGGCCAAATTACACAACTCCAAAGTAATTTAAAGTAAAGAACAGAAACTCTCGCAATACATGCTACATACTTGACCTTCCTGAACACACATTCCATTCCTGACCTTTCTGAGTAGATGCTACATGCTTGGGACAATTTTAACTTTTTTTTTTAATTTATTTTTTATAAATATCTTTCACAAACCGATGAATAATTCAGAAAATTTGAAACTGGTAAAAAACAACAACAAGTAATCCATTAGTTTGGAAATTCATCTTGCTTGCATAGTTAACAAGTTGGAGGTCACATTTGTTAATTGAGCCCAAATAAATACGACCTAAACTTGATCCTAAATTAATCGACACACACATACCAAAAAAAAAAAAAGAAAAAAAATCACAGGCTTAAACTCGAGTGCTGTGCTGGAGTCATTTTGATAGATGTAGAACCCTGAAAGAAGGTGTGATAAATAGGTGTGATAAACAGGTGTGATAAATTCATTGACAAAGCTGAAGGATATAGTTAACTAACAGTGATGGATACTAAACGACGTGAAACTGCTCTTGGATTAATACATCTTATTGACGCTCAACTAAATGCATAAACTGATGGTTCCAACCAAATCTAAAGTTGCAAAAAAAAAAATTGCTTCAATATTAATTAACACAATGCTTAGGTTTATTAGTCTTACTCAATGCATGAAAGGAGAACTGAAGGCCAAAATTTATCATCAAAATTCTCTCATTTTCTTAAATATAGGAATGCATTTCTGATAGCTATTTTGTCACTGCTATAGCGAGTTCTGAGTGTTTGAAATATGCTCCGTAATCTCAGTCCATATATCAAAGCAATGGCCGTAAACGAGATTCGTTGAGACCTGTGCGAGACATCGTAGGACGGAAGTAAAACATACAGCAGAAATCAAAGTGACCAACATCTGCCAACACTGTCAAAGACGCGCGCACCCTCTTTTGAACGCTGACGTAATCAAGCCGGAAGTTTCATTTGTTTTGATAGCAATCAGAAAAGTTTGAAAAATGTACGCAGTAATCGTCATTTAAACTCGTTTTTGTGCAATATTTCGTTTGGAGAACAGTTTCCAAAATGGCGGCACTGACACGTGGCTGACACTTCACGTTTCGAAGTCTCCCACAAGTCTCGTGAAGATCGCGCGGATAAGCGACGCCTGCCGTGGACCAAATGAACTAAATTCAACATGGCTAAAAACCGAATAGGCTGATAAATATAATATTTAATTGCAATTAGTTGCCAATACGAGTCATGATATAAGGTTACTAAAACCGAAAATGTAATTGAATAACGTGTTAAGAAATAAAGCAAGTTTCAAAATGACTTCAGTTCTCCTTTAAAGCATTTTAATTTAGTGCGTTGTGTAATGTACAGTGTTACCTGTAACACTATCAGTTGCGACTTACATTTTCCTTGTTCACCATCTCTGTGGTTTGGCTCATCCCAGATCCAGCTCGCTCATTCGTAACTTGAGTCCCCAAAACTTTTCTCTGTTTAAAGAAAATTATTTCTCGGTGAAATATTGATATAGCTGCCTTTTTAAGTACTCAAAGGTCCTGGGAATGGAATTAAATTTATTTAAGAAAGACAGACAGACCTTGATGAGGCCTCCGAATGACCGGGAGCGACCATGTTTTTGGTTTGAAGGTCTTGGGCTTTCACGTACCGGAGTACCCTGCTTGTTGAACTACAAAACATGAACGTTCATTCAGGATGATGTAGCAGTGGCCAATAACATTGTTTCAATAAAATCCTGGATTAATGATCGAAACCGACAGCAAAACACTTAAGACTTAAAGAAACTTTAGGTAAAGTTTAGCGATGCTCCAGCATGTTCCAGCCATGGAGTCTCAGGAGACGACACTTTGTAGCAGTAAATAGATTTTCCACCATGGGAAAGTCTTCAGGACCGAGGAGTTTTTGGTTTCTGGATTTCAACTTTGAGGTTGGAACAGTAACTCTGCTCTCTTGATTATTTTCCTTTAGTATAAATACGGAAGTGATTAGAGAAAACCGCGTGTGTTGACTGGTTGAGAAACTCGGACTATTTCCTAATAAATCCCCTCGAGTAGCCGCTGTTTTGCCGAGTCAATCACCGTCACCATAGGTGAGGAAGAAAGACAAATTATGAAAGAAAATGTTCCTAAAAGCACTAAAGATGCTACGAAGTTTGGGCTAAAACCGTTCAAAGGTAAGGTACAATTGTGATTTATTTTATCCATTTCAAAACAAAAAAGTATTTTATGACTCAGCATAGACAAGTGACAAGTCTGCACCGTGCCTTTATTACATTTGCACGCCGATTTTTTAAATAAAATCACCCGTGTATTTATACTAAAACAATTATCCACCTCAGGCTCAGCAAATATCAGTGAATAACTGTTAAATAACAACGTGCCCTGTCATGTTTTCTTACTACTACAGCAAACATGTTGAGGTGAGATGGTTAGGAGAGAATGTTTTGACAAATATATTCTTAAATTTCTAACAATGAACCAAGACAGTAATAAAATAATTCCAGTTTTGTGTTTTCCAGGTATCGAGAAGAAACAGATACTTTATGCTGGAAACACAACCATAAATTCTCTCTCTGAACATCCTCTACATAGTTACAGCTTATTTACAAATGTCTTTGCCTGAAAAATGTATAAAAGCTTACCACATAAAATGTCGATTAAATTTTATTTTTTTCAAAAGCGTTTATTAAATCCACAACAACAACTGCCCTTAGACCTCCATTATAAACAAATATCAAGTCAACAAGTGCTGTTCTCTCTTCAGTACACAAAAGCATGCTTGTACATGGTAAACACGCATCACATACAGTACACTACAGATGTGGGAGACGTGTGACGATTCAGTTTTTTCACGATTTTGACCTTCTGATTCGATTTGAATCATGATTCACTTTTTTTTTGTCCTATATTTTATAACTGACCCAAATCATTGTGAATATTCTGTTAACTATCAGCCTAGAAACGTAGGGCAATTTAAAAAAAAAAAAAAAAAAAAAAAAAAAAAAAAAGTCGTGTTGCCTTTGTAGTTTTTATTCAGACTCCAGTCACTCCGACTGTATGACAGTTCAGTCATTTTTGGCGCGTTTTAATTTTCAAACCGCAAAACAAACAAAAAAAGGCAATGAAAACTTCATGACTTTTTTTCTCAATCTTTTAAAACACAAAAATACAGGTCACTTTGTGTTAAAGTGAAAACCACCTCTTGAGACACAACATTCATTGTCCAGAGATTACAGAAGGCACCAAGATTGTAAGAAATGCCGCCAAACTGAGCTTTTAAAAGCCGGTGGCTTCAGGAATTCCGAGTCGTCCGCCATGTTGTTCACAAAGCAATGCGTGATCTCACGAGATTGCTATAGCAACCACAAACATGGCTGCGCCCATATACGGCTCCGGATACCGAATCGAATTTTTAAATATCAAAATTATGCCGTTTGTCGAAATTTATTGTCGAAAATTATGCATCTTGGGATGAAATTAGGTATTGTTCGTGAATCGTGATTCGTTAAATTTTAATCGATTTTTGAATCGCGGATTGAAATGGATCGACAGATCGGGGATTGGTTAATCATCACATCTCTAGCCATTAGGTTAGATGGAACACTAGAGTGCTCCTTTACTATCTGATGTAGTGGGGAATACTGTATGGTAGTGTCGTTTTGAAGACAATGCTGAAAAAAAAAAAAAAAACCTTCTCCAGAACAGATACACAAAGTTCAGTGCGAGTGTGGAAAGCAATGCGTTACCTGTCGAATGAGTTTCTTCTTCTTTGTCGATTCAGGCATGTTGCTGACATGCTGGAAAAGCTCACGCAGAGCATCCTGTGTGTGTTGCTGGCTACTGCTGCCATCCTCTTCACTGCTTCTCTTGGAGGCCAGGCCTCGAACACCAGCTCCAGTGCACAGCTCCAGGTCATCCTAAAGCAACATGTTTCAAGCCATTTAGATTCCGGTCACTTTCTTGACAGCGAGCCATTGTGTATTAAAAGATGCACGCGACAACTATGAGGTTGCTTCACAGATGGGGGTCAGTGCTTTACTACACTGGAATGAAAGACAAATGTAATTTATATGCAAATTTTTCCCCACATACATGAACATTCAAATATTGACTGAACCTTTTTCATTTGACCAGCTCAAGAACAAAAGTTCTAATTATGTTTGGGTATGAAGATGAAAAAGAAATTACCATCTTAAAAAAAAAAAAAAGTCGTCGGCGCAAGGCGTTAATGAGCCCTATGACATCAAACCAACACTGGAGAATTAAAGTGCATGCATGAATAATTATAACCTTTGATTGAGGAGTTTCTGAGCCAGCGAACAGCATCCGTGCGTGATCTTTGATGTACGTTGGTGCCTTGAAAAACACCGAATAAATAATTAAGATGCATGCTCATGAGCAACAAATTAGAGGACATATAGAAGGACTTCTAAAATGAACTGGCTTTGGGTAGCCATACCCCCAGAAACCTTCTCATGAAGACAAACTAATTAAGCTTCCAAGTTCTTACCCGGAACAGCTTCTGCGAGTGCTTAATAAGAAACGCAATGCCGGTGTTCAGCTTATTCAGATTGTCTTGCAGATCATTTGCAGTCACCTGCATACAAACAAATTTTGAGACGGCTGCAGCGCACAATAAGAAAATAAAACGCAGGGACTCAGACTTACATTTTTGGGCCAGATAATATGGGGGGCAAACATGAGCGCTAGGTTGAAGGCGGACATTTTGTTTTTGTCTTGATGCTTGGCGGTCTGATAGAGCAGGTCCAACAGCAGTTTGAGGAGGCTGCGGTTGGCGGAAGGCAGCAGCATGAAGAGAAGTTGCAGCGCTTCGAGCTGGCGCTCCTTGTTCGGCATGGACGTCTTGTTGCCTCTCTCGTCGAACAGCGTAATCTCTGCAGAACACAGGAAACACCTTTAATTCAAGCATAATACACTATGTTTTACTCATCTTGATCAGTTTCGCTTGTTTGTCCTGGAATTTCATTTTGTCCTTGATGGACAACCCCAATTCCAAAAAAAGCTGGGATACTGTAAACTGCAAATAAAAAACCAGAATGCAATAATTTGCTAGAGAGGACACAGACCATCCAGCTTGGCATCAATGCACAGTTCAAAAGCCAGCATCTGTGATGGTGCATTAGTGCACATGACATGGGTACTTTGGACATCTGGGAAGGCATCATTAAATGACACACACACACACACACACACACACACACACACACGTTTCAGAACAATATGCTGCCATCCAGACGAAATCTTTTTCAAGGAAGGCCTTCCTTCTTTCATCAAGACAATGCCAAACCGCTTGGCTTTGGAGTAAGAGTCCAGGTGCTAAACTGGCCTGCCTGCAGTCCAGACCTGTCTTCCATTTAAAACATCTGGTGCATTATGAAGCGCAAAATACAGTTGAACAACTGAAATTGGATATTAGGCAAGAATGGGACAACATTTCTCTTTCAAAACTACAGCTATTGGTCTCCTCAGTTCCCAAACGTTTACAGAGCGTTGTTAAAAGTAGAGGTGATCCAGCACAGTGGTAAACATGCCCCTGTCCCAACTTGTTTGAAACATGTTACTGACATCGAATTCAAAATGAGCAGTTATTTTAAAAAAAAAAAAATAATAATAATAATACTGTTTCAACATTTGTACTATTTTCAATGAAATCTAGGGTTTCCAAGATTTGCAAATTATTGCATTCGGTTTTTAATTTACAATTTACACAGCATCCCAACCTTTTTGGAATTGGGGTTGCACATTATTTAGGTATGAACTGACACGAGAACTTGATTAGGCAGCTATTGCAGTTCCTCATGCAGTTACGTTATTTGGTTAGAAAAACAGCACATTTTAAAATGAACTTAGGCCCCAGACGAAACTGAGGAGTATATGGGTTAAAAAAAAAAAAAAATAACCTTTGCGGCAGAGAAGAGCTGTACATAATGTGCCATTCATAAATAATGTCACCGAGGAATAGCACAATTTTCCTATTTCAGATTATAATATGCTAGAATTCTAGTTTATCACCACATCTCTATTCTCTAAAGCAGGGTTCGCAAAATTTTTGCGGCCAGGGGGCGCTTTAACGATCGGTGCTTTTGGACCAAACAGTTCCGAGAGGAACTACTACTGGGGGGGGGCTTGAGAACGACATACTTCCAATGGCTTTTCTTCCCCCATTTGCACCTGCACCACTCGTAAGAATGCTGAAGTAATGCAAGGCAGCTTGCTAGTGTGACATTATCAGGAAATGCTTTAAAAAAAAAAAAAAGATTTTTATACTTTGCTTAGATGTGTCAAAAGTCACGCTGCATTTCCTCTGTCGTATATACGCTCAGTAAAGCCTGGACTCGAGTCCGACTCATGCCCTAAATTTAAGGATTCGTGACTTGACTTGGACTTAAATTCTGGCTACTTATTTGAGCGATGGAGCATTTTATTCCTGAACTTTCCACCAACTAAGCACATTAGGTCCAAGTTGACATTATTTATAGGCCTAGTTGTTGAGGTTTGGAGTAAATCCAGTCACGAACCAAACAAGCTACAGGAACTCGATGATGATTATAAGAATGACGGCTGGATGGCATTTCCAGCACTGTAACAAAACTGAATAATCAGAGACTTCCGGAGGTCCCTGAATCCCACTTTGAGAACCATGGAAATTCCCAGTGCCCACAAATATCTGTCACCCCTCAGAGCCCTGAGGTAAACCATCCCGTAAGGGAGTACCGGCTATTTTGAGATGTGCATGATAATGGCGATGAGTCAGCAGAGGCTCAGGCAGCTCCCCCAGGAAGGCCTTTAGCAGTGTGGCCACGTCGTGCGGGTGGTAATCCCCTGTGTCCAGGTCGACATCTGCACCACTGTTGAGTATCTCCCTCAGCGCCTGCTGTCTGATGCTGTTTCCTGGCACCCGGAACAGGCCCTC
Source organism: Neoarius graeffei (assembly GCF_027579695.1). Lineage (NCBI taxonomy): Eukaryota > Metazoa > Chordata > Actinopteri > Siluriformes > Ariidae > Neoarius > Neoarius graeffei. Next base: position 47,831,580 of record NC_083571.1, on the reverse strand, counting down.
CACATGCAGGTCTGACAGATAAAGGAAAGAGACAAGTACTTGAGAATAAATTATTCACTTGCCTTCCCATTCAGGCCTTGATTATTTTTTTTGTTGGCCATTTAAGGTGAAGAAATTCCCTCCGGTGATGCTGTCGCAGATTACTTTCAGAAAAACCGGACGCTGAAACACATTCAATTTTCACTTTATGAAGTATCAAAAGTGAGATTAGACAGAAACAAATCAGAAGACATGGATAAGTGTACTTTTTATCTATCATCACCTTATCAATCTGGCAACAAATGTGCACAGAAACATACTTTAAAAAATAATAATAGAAAAATAAATAAACTTGCTTTAGTGCAAGCTACGAGAAAACAGGACAACTTCTTACTTTTTCCAAGGTACTCTATAAGCTGGTAAATTTGAGCAATGCCCTCCTCAGTTAATGGTGCACCAAATATCACTCCTTTCTCTGGAAAAAAACAAAACAAAAAATATAGAAATGAATGTTAAAAATTGGTTTACAGCTAGAAGTCGCAAAAACACGACTAAAGCAATCAGTGATTTAAAAAAAACAAAACAAAACACCCTTTAGAATTAGACATGCAGAAATTAAACACATCAGAACTGCTGCCAACCTTTTATCATCGTGTTGTTAGTTTACACATGTAGCTGCTTTTGATGGACACTTCCTGTTCATTTCCAAAAAGATTTTTATATGTTTGTATGCCTTGCAAGTACCTTTTTTTTTTTTTTTTAAAGAATATGGATTTCCGCAATTTCTGACATTAAAATTAAAAGGATCTACCTGAGTTTATATATAAAAGCAGACAGAACCGGGACAATCCGAAGGTCACAAATTGTTAATTACCGATGTGTAAACGCTGCCCAGAGCTTAAGATCAATAAACCAATTTTCCTGACCCTTTCTGACATTTCAACACCTTATAATGCAATACAAACGTGTGCATTGATCTGTGTGTGTGCTTTAAAATTGTAGTTTGTTCCACAGAGAGAGCAGAGATTTTTTTTCCCCCCCAATATTGAGTTGCATCATTCAGTGTTCTAGTCGAGTCCGAGTCCAGTATCGAGTCCCCAGTGTTTGATTCTGAGAACAAGACTCCAACTGCACCAAATTGACGGTGGCTGTTACTGCCTTTATGTGAGAGCGTCTCTGCTGCTGTGTTGGACTAACGTTACTGCTCGACTGCCCCATTTTAGTGAATAGACTACAGATAAAAAGCTTGTTCATCGCTCAGCAAGCCCCGCCCACTATCAACAGAGCAATGAACATAGCGTGTCACTTCCTTCTCTGGGTGAAGTCTTGCCAAATGCCGATTGAAGTTTGAGGTTGTCCCCGTTGTCTCCTCGATAGTTCTTCTACATATGGAACACACAGCACTGCGTTTTTCCCACTGCACGAGAAGTCTGTATAAGCAAAGCGGACAATCCTAGGGGCTTCTCTCCAGGCATTTTCGCGCCATTAACATTAGTTTGTTCCTGAACATGACGTATGAACAGGTGAATGTGCATTCTCTTGCAAGAAATTAGTATAAACATTAATGTAGATATAAATATTTTATGGGTTGTTTTACAATCAGGGTACAAAGTTTGTGTCACAGGGGTCCAAAATTCAAATTGATTCAAACTGGTTCTTGTACCAGTTTTTAAGTGAAGGACAAGTTAAAGAACAGATTTCAGGTCATTTTTTGACGTGTGTGTATGGTAGTTTTGTGCAATCTGCTATAAGATGGGAGAAACAAATGAAGTGATTCTCGGAGAGGACTTTTTTTTGACAATTCAGAATCCACTACTTCCATAGTGCTTTTAAATATAAGGCTGTAAGCTTTGTGTTAGTTGTCTCTAATATTTATGTCCCAATATCTTGACCACATTTTAGGATGAAAATAATCATTTTAGATATGTTATTTTATATTGAAAAACTAGCTGTCTCAGAGAGGACATTTTTTTGACACAATTACATACTAATTTGATCAAAATAGTCTGAAAACTTACTGGCATTCAACATTAAAACTTAACTATGTTTCCAATGATATGGAACCAAATATGTGTTTTATGGTATAAAGAATGATTTAAGTGCATCCCTTTTGGAGCTACCTGTAGTCAAAAAAGCACTTTTTCTAAATGACACGAGTGATTTTGCTAAATATGACATATATTGCCATACATTCACCAAAAATAACGGTATCACCAAATTTTTTTTGCATGGTAAATAGAGCTCTCACAGGGCTACAATAAACAACCAAAGTTTATTTAGTCAAGCCTTTTGATATTGAAGATAAGTGTTAAATGTGATTTTTAGCTTACGTACCCTGATTGTAAAACAACCCTTATGCCAAATTATTATGGCATGTTACAAAAATAAAATAAAATAAAAAAATCCAAGTCCGAATGCAGTTAACGCACGAGTCCGAGTCATCAGTGCTCAAGTCCAAGTCAAGTCATGAGTCGGACTCGAGTCCTACAAGCCTGGCATCATTCTCTGGTTGTACTATTGTGAATAAATAATCGTGTACTGCAACAACAGTCCTGTGAACGGACACACGCTCACCAGCCACTTTAATAGCAACTCCTGTACACGTTCCTGCAATTATCTGTTCAGCAAATCATATTGCAGCAGCACAACGCATAAAAACCACGCAGATACAGGTCAAGAGCTTCGGTTAACATTCACAACAAACATCAGAATAGAGGAACCAGAACGTCAAGGACGGAGCAGCTCATCTGGCCTGCCATCAAAACAACCATGACTACCAAAACGTCAAACAGAACTGAAATGTGCCGACGTGAGAGAGGACCAAGCCGAAAGAAGTAGCAGTAGTAGTTGTTGAATTCAAATCTGAACATGGTAATTCATTTTCTATAATGGGTTTGCATCAGGCTGCATCGCACCGCTCACTGGGGAGTATTTTCAGCATGCCTTTATTGCGTTTTATTCCATACTGACACAATCGTTCGTTCTCGTCTACTAATAGTAGACCAGAATGTTGTTCAAAGGGTGCTGATGGTTAGTATAACAGCACTGGGACGTTTCACTGGATGACTCCACTTGTCCGTGTCTGCTACATAAAAAAAACCAAACAATTATAGCAATAGTTTGTTCCATTGAAACCTTTACTCCACTTCACTCTGTGCATTGCATAGCAACACTGTCCAGCTGAGTCTACTTTCGGAAGGATTTTCATTGCTGGAGCAAAATTAAAACAAAATATTTGACCATCTTGTGTCTGAAATGTCAATTACTTGATATTAAAATCACATTCACACAACCTTGCTGTGGTAAGTAAATTTCACATGAACTGCAAATATATATAATTAAAAAAAAAAAAACAACAACCCAGTGCAGGCAGGAAATGGCAGCTTGCCAAAAAACACACACACACTGGTGCCATCTGGTTGCAAATTTGAGGTCAAATGGCAATGGAGATACGAGACGAGCTGTACACAGTACCTGTCAAATCAGAGCTGTGCTGATACTCGGTAGAACAGCACTCCTGCTTATGTGACATCACTTAATTTTGATGCGGCTCATTTGAATACTAGATTCTGATTGGTCAGTGAAGACATTCGCTTTGTATCTGGGTCCTGCACAACTGCGCTCTATTGGCCAGAGGTGGACAAAGTCCCCAACTTCATTACTTAAATCAATCAGATCCCACTAGTTAAATGTTACTCCGATACAAGTGAAAGTTGTCCAGTCAAATTTTTACTTAAAAGGTCCCATGACATGAAATTTTCACTTTGAGATTTTTTAACATTAAAATGAGTTCCTCTGACCTTCTTAAGTCACCCCAGTGGCTAGAAATGTCATAATGTGTAAACCAAACTATGCCCACCCTTTGTCAACATTTGAGAATGGCGCGTCAAAATGGCGCGTTGATAGGCTCTTCCCTTTACTACGTCAGCAAGGAAGATGATCCCCACGCCCCCCCCTCTGGATTCCCACCCACTGTATGGATTGCCCACCCAGCTCAAAAGTTGCCACCATAGATACATCACTTCAATTTTGTAGCGAGGAGACCATAGAGGACACAACAACATAGCACCACCTAAGCGAGCGAAACATGGAAATTGCGCTGTACATGGATGTGACAACACAGAAAGGAGTCTGTTTTTACTGCCGACGGGAGAGCCCCTGAAGACGCAGTGGCTTAATTTTATTTACTCCAATAATACGCCGTCGAGTCTACCTAAGACGGTGTATGTTTGTCGGAAGCATTTTCCTGATGAAATGTTTCCACAACTTGGGACAGTACAGGGCAGGTTTTGCACATCAACTGTCACTGAAGCCTGGGTCCGTACCAAGCATCCCTGCCGCATCAGCCACAAACACCGAACAAGTAAGTGTATAACTGTTAAGTCGTTTTGCCGTGTTTTAAAATCGGTGCGTTAGCCATGCAATGGCTACATTAGCTGTGCAGCTAACCGCTTCCTGCAGTTAGCCAGGTACTCTGCGCTACAAAACCAGGGTCGGACTCCGGGTCAAAAGCGAAAGCTTGGACTGTTGCTTGACCTGCCATTGCTACTGTTCACACACAGGTAGCATGCCCGCAGCTTGGTCAAGCCCCTCCCCCCATGGCCCGCCCCCACCCTCTACCCTTCCCTGCCTCCATGCTTCTCATTAGCAAAACGACGCACTGGGAAAAGGGCTGAAATGGGGCTTTCTCCCAGGAGGCTATATCTACGTGCCGAGGGTTCATTTCGAGAAAGGCTGCGGATATAACATCCGGAAACCTCCATGAGCCTGTTTAAAGCATCAACAAACCACCATGCCATGGGTCCTTTAAGTACTGAAGTACTTGCTTTTAAAAATACTTGAGTCTTAAAAGTACATTTTCTGTCAATGCATCGTTGTATTATTGCCACAACACTTACAAAACCAAATGCCTCTGAAGCCACCGACTGGATTTACAAAATGAACGCATGCTATGCCATCATGGTGGTTTAACGTTAAGCTAGCTAGTCAGTGAAACTACACCCGACATGCTAGCAAACTCTTTTCAAATTCAAAATAATATTGGGTAGCTAATGCTACTAGAAGAAGAAGAAACCTTTATTCGTCACATGCACACTTCAAGCACAGTGAAATTCATCCTCTGCATTTAATCCATCTGAAGCAGTGAACACACACCTAGAGCAGTGGGCAGCCACACCAGAGCGCCCAGGGAGCAGTCAGGGGTCAGGTACCTTGCTCAAGGGCACCTCAGCCCACGTCAACCTAACCGCATGTCTTTGGACTGTGGGGGAAACCGGAGCACCCGGAGGAAACCCACGCAAACTCCACACAGAAAGGCCCCCGCCGGCCACGGGGTTTGAACCCGGAACCTTCTTGCTGTGAGGAGACAGTGCTAACCACTACACCACCGTGCCACCCATACTAGAAAAGAAAGATTTCTACATTACCTTTATTTGGCAAGATTATGCTAAAACAGATTTCTGAAAAGACTTCAGATAAGTTAACGTTATTCATGTTAGCGTAACTCCATTTTTACATGCTAACTAACAGTGCCCAAGTTAACTAGCTATGTGTAAACGTTAGCCGTGGACAAGGCTACGGCAACTTGGCGGGAAAATCCATAGAAAGTCATTTGACGAACCAGACTGCATAGCTATTGTAACGTTATCGCTAGCTCTAAAAGCACAGACAACTTCATTACAAGCTTTCTCTTGGAATAAAATGTTTATATACCTCAGTATGCTTCCGCAGGTTGGATGATGAGTTTTTGTAGGCCGTGATGTGGTTTGTTTTCGGCAAACAAAGCAAACATTTAAAACGAAGCTAATCTTTATTCCTTTCAGAAAACTGAAACATGGGTTCATGGGCCCTGGGTGCGTGCATTCCACAGAAGAACCGCCTCCTTCCATTCTGCCATCAACTGATCGTGTTAAATAACGCTGCGGAGAAATATCCGAACTTGATTTTATACAGTCTATGGACATGACCTGACCCTAGTGATTACTGATTGTTTTTTGCACTGAGACAGCCTATCACATTTTAGAAAAGAAAACCATCCACTTTCAAAGCTGCTTCATAGTAATGAGGACCTTGACAGAAATGTAGTGGAGTGAAAAGTACGATATTTGTCTTTCAAATGTAATAATAATAATGCATTTTATTTAGAAGCGCCTTTCAAAACACTCAAGGACACTATACAAACAGTAAAAACAAGAATAAAAACAACAGTAAAACAAGACAAAAGCAAAGAGAAGTAAACAGAGAATTTAGAGATGGTAAAAAAGTCACAGTGAATATGCTAACTGAAACAAGTGAGTTTTCAGTCTGGATTTGAATAGAGGTAGAGAGTCGATATTACCGTACGTATGTCGGGGGGGGGGGGGGGGGGGGGGGGGGGGAGTGAATTCCAGAGTTGGGGAGCAGAGCGACTGAAAGCTCTACTCCCCATAGTACTGAGGCGGGCAGAGAGGACAGTGAGGAGGATAGAGGATCGGAGGGAGCGAGAGGGGGTAGCAATGTGGAGAAGATTGGACAAATATGAAGGGGCAAGATTATGGATGGCCTTGAATGTGTGGAGGAGAATTTTGAAATTGATCCTGTATTTGATAGGGAGCCAGTGGAGAGTCTGTAGTGTTGGGGTGATGTGATGAAAAAAGAGGGCGTATTGGTGATGATACGGGCAGCTGAATTCTGGACCAATTGGAGCTTATGAAGGGATTTTTGAGGGAGACCAAAGAGGAGAGAATTACAGTAGTCAATGCAGGAAGTGACAAGACTATGTATAAGGATGGAAGTGGTGTGGGAGGTGAGGGAGGGGCGAAGACGATTTATGTTGCGCAAGTGAAAATAAGCAGACCGTGTAATGTTATTGATATGAGAGAGAAAGGATACAGAGCTGTCTAGGATGACACCCAGGCTCTTGACCTGACGGGAGGGGGAAACTATGGAACCGTCAATTGAAAAGGAGATACTGTCAACTTTGGAGAGAGTGGATTTGGTGCCTACAAGGAGGACTTCAGTTTTGTCACTGTTCAGTTTCAGGAAGTTAGAGGTGAACCAGGATTTGATTTCAGCTAAGCAGGTGGTAAGGGAGGGGGGAGGGAGGGTGGAAGAGGGTTTTCCAGACAGGTAGAGCTGGGTGTCATCTGCATAGCAATGAAAGTTGATATTACATTTACGAAATATATTGCTGAGGGGAAGGAGGTAGGTGATGTAGAGAAGGGGCCCCAGGACAGAGCCCTGGGGCACGCCAGAGGTGACAGGGGAGGGTTGAGATCTAAAGGACTTGAGTTGAATGAACTGAGTGCAGCCAGAGAGATATGTAGTGAAGTTAAAGTCATACATTGCCAAAAAAACAAAATACTCAAGTAAAGTACAGATACTCAAAGTGTACTTAAGTACAGTACTTGAGTAAATGTACTTTGTTACTGTCCACCTCTGCTATTGGCCAATACGCACTGTACAAACGAGTGAAGCGTCCAAGCACCCACTGTGTGTACTTGGTTGGTGTGTTAAACCGTCGTATCTGATCAAACTTGCCCCAAGAAAAGTATCTCCTGACTTTTTTTTCTTTCAAGACCTCCACTTATTTTCTCCACTTTACCCACATTCCTGACATACAGTGGTGCTTGAAAGTTTGTGAACCCTTTAGAATTTTATATATTTCTGCATAAATATGACCTAAAACATTATCAGATTTTCATACGAGTCCTAAAAGTAGATAAAGAGAATCCAGTTAAACAAATGAGAGAAAAATATTATACTTGGTCATTTATTTATTCACATTATTCACTTTTGCCACTCACAGATATGTAATATTGGATCATTTTCCTCAGTAAATAAATGAGCAAGTATAATATTTTTGTCTCATTTGTTTAACTGGGTTCTCTTTATCTACTTTTAGGACATGTGTGAAAATCTGTTGATGCTTTAGGTCATATTTATGCAGAAATATAGAAAATTCTAAAGGGTTCGCAAACTTTCAAGCACCACTGTATCTTTATTGCGCTTCCCCTCCATTACTTGTTTAGGTTTTTTTTTCCCCCTTTTCCAGTTCGGTCTCTGATATTTTTTTGAACGGCTCTTATTACTATAATTATTTTTAGGAGATTATTTCTTCTTTAGATATTATAACTTCTAGATTATTCCTCAGAGCTCACACTATTATCTCACATCAGCTTTTTTTATACTACCAAATTGTTATATTGATCTTAAATTTGTTTGATAAAGTTATAAATAGATATTGCCTGATGTTATTTAGGTTTTCTTGAAATTGATGTTAAAAAAAAAATATTTTGGAAATAATTTGTATGGAAACATTTTGCAGTAAATGGAATATTAGAATAATTTGTTTTGTTATAATTATGCAGGAAATTGAAATTAATTTAGGACTTGTTTAATTTTATTATTATATTGTTTATACATAATTTGTAACTATAGCTACGGACTGGCATCAATCTGTTTATAAAAAGAGTTCATTTGTAATATCTACATGCGGGAATCTGTTCCATCCATTATTTGCATGATGAGTTTCATTTCATTCTGTCCAATAGAATGTATTTGGGTGTTTTTTTTTTTTTATTGCTGATCTGGAACAGTATATGAGGGCTCACATGCCTCCAGACAACAGGAAACGACGTTACTTTTGTGGACCCTGACCCACATGCTGTCTCCATCTCTGCGGAAACAAGAGTTGTTCCGTCGTGTTGTAATGTACACTTTTTTCTTCTCTGTTATGCACGTACTGTCTATGTACAGTGTCTTGCAAAAGTATTCCTCCCCCTTGGTGTTTGTCCCGTTTTGTCACATTACAAGATGGAATTGACATGGATTTTTGGGAGGTTAGCACCATTTGATTTACACAACATACCTACCACTTTAAAGGTGCACATTTTTTTTTTAAACACAAACAATAATTAAGATGAAAAAAAAAGGTGTGCATAAGTATTCACCCCCCAAAGTCAATACTTTGTAGAGCCACCTTTTGCTACAATTCCAGCTGCAAGTCTCTTGGGGTTTGTCTCTATTAGCTTAGCACATCTAGCCACTGGGATTTTCACCTATTCCTCAAGGCAAAACTGCAATGTTGATGGTCATTGTCCTGCTGAAATGTGAACCTTCATCCCAGTCTCAAACAGGTTTTCCTCCAGAATTGCCCTGTATTTAGTGCCATCCATCTTTCCTTCAGTCCTGACCAGCTTTCCTCTCCCTGCAGATGAAAAATATTCCCACAGCATGATGCTGCCACCACCATGCTTCACTGCAGGAATGGTGTTCTCAGGGTGTTGGGTTTGTGCCACACATGGCATTTCCCAAGATGGCCAAAAAGCTAAGTTTTAGGCCCAATCCCAATTCTAATTTCTACCCCTACCCCTCCCCCTTGGCCCTTCCCCTTGAAACTGAGCTACAAGGGATAGGGCTTGAAATTCAACCCCTACGTATTGGGATAGCCCTTCAACGATCGCATACGTCATCGCGTACCTCCGTCAGCGTTTACGTTAGCAAAACGCGACCAAATGCGTCACTGGCTGCGACCAGCCGCTACAGTCAGAGCCAGAGGAAGAACCAGAAATCTCTGCTGGCAGGGTGTGATTTGTTAACTAACACCACTGAATGGGATATCTTTGGCGCTTCGTGCACCACATCCGACAGAATGAGGTGTCAGAACACTCATGTAAACAATAAAAGCGAGAATAACAGAACAAAACGTATGCAGTCAAGCAACCGAAAACAATACTCACTCCCAAAGCTTTTTAGCAGCAACTTGGATTTCAGAAATCGCTGCTCATTCTCAGCTCGAAAGCGAATCAAGCGGCGTGTTTCCTCTGGATAACAACTTAAAACACGTAAATAATGGAGAAAATACATTTATGACAATCTTTCGCCGCGGGAACCGCCATCTTTCTGAAATCCGCATGAAATCTCGCTGAAATCCGCATGGCATTGTGGGAAATCACTCAAACCCCTTCGTTCGGAGTCAGCTCCAGGAAAATCTCCATTTGGAGGGGTACAGAAGCCCTACCCCTCCGCGTTAACTGGGATTGGGATACCCCTACCCCTTCATGTGAACGCGCATGGAGCGTGGAGGGGAAGGGCCAAGGGGTATGTCCAAGGGGTGAAATGGGATTCGGCCTTAGTCTCATTTGACCAGAGAATCTTCTTCCATGTGTTTGGGGAGTCTGCCACATGCTGTTGGGCAAACTCCAAACATGGTTTCTTAAGCAATTACTTTTTTGGCCACTCTTCCATAAAGCCCCGCTCTGTGGAGTGTATGGCTTAAAGTGGTCCTATGGACAGATACTCCCATCTCCGCTGTGGATCTTTGCAGCTCCTTCAGTGTTATCTTTGGTGTCTTTGTTGCATCTCTGATTAATGCCCTCCTTGCCCAGTCTGTGAGTTTTGGTGGATGGCCTTCTCTTGTCAGGTTTGTAGTGGTGCCATATTCTTTCCATTTTGCTATAATGGATTTGGTGCTCCCTGGGATATTCAGAATTTGGGATTTTTTTTTATAACCCAACCCTGATCTATACTTCTCCACAACTTCGTCTCTGACCTGTTTGGAGGCTCCTTGGTTTTCATGTTGCTTGCTTAGTAGTGTTGCAGAGTCAGGGTCCTTCCAGAACAGGTTGATTTATACAGACATTATGTGACAGATCATGTGACACTTTGATTGCACACAGGTGGATCTTAATCAGCTAATTATGTGACTTATGAAGTGAATTGATTGGACCAGCTCTTACTTGGATTTCTGTTTTTTTCATCTTTATTGTTCGTGTCACAGTAAAACAAAGTGCACCTTTAAAGTTGTAGGCATGTTGTGTAAACCAAATGGTGCCAACCCCCTAAAAATCCATTTTAATTCCAGCTTGTAATGCGACAAAACAGGACAAACACCACGGGGGATGAATACTTTTGCAAGACACTAATTTCTATTTGGTCTCATATTATTATTATTAATAATACATAACCTGCAGTAATCTTGGATGTATCCATGATGATAAAATGTATTGAATCCTATATATTATGATTAAAACACAAACACCTCCACAAAAAAAAGCCATTCACAGACTGACAAACACACACTTTTACAAATAACATGTCCAGTTTGTGGGTTCCCCCCCTCAACAATTAGATGAATAACATGCCCAGTTTTGTGTAGCTTCCTAGGCAGAGATATGATTTTATCTCTCCGATGTGCGTGATATGACGGCCAGACTGCTTCACCCTGACTGGCCAATGAGCTATCCACATTTTTTGAAGTAGAGCTCAATGGTCCTGCATCATCCTGTCAGGGTTTTTCACAATAATAATAATAATAATAATAATAATTGTAGCCGGGCGGCACGGTGGTGTAGTGGTTAGCGCTGTCGCCTCACAGCAAGAAGGTCCTGGGTTCGAGCCCCGGGGCCGGCGAGGGCCTTTCTGTGCGGAGTTTGCATGTTCTCCCCGTGTCCGCGTGGGTTTCCTCCGGGTGCTCCGGTTTCCCCCACAGTCCAAAGACATGCAGGTTAGGTTAACTGGTGACTCTAAATTGACCGTAGGTGTGAATGGTTGTCTGTGTCTATGTGTCAGCCCTGTGATGACCTGGCGACTTGTCCAGGGTGTACCCCGCCTTTCGCCCGTAGTCAGCTGGGATAGGCTCCAGCTTGCCTGCGACCCTGTAGAAGGATAAAGCGGCTAGAGATAATGTGATGTGTGAATGTGTGAATAATTGTAGCCACCGCTTTATTAATCGACAATCCATAATTAATCGGCGCCTTTTCAGATTTACCAATTTTAAAAAAAAATTTTTTTTACAAAGATGAGTTTCAGTTACAACAGCTATTACTGGTTAATTAAAATCAACCGGAAGACCCTCCTCACCCTTTGATCTTGTCGTCTGATGACAGCTCGTTACCTGAGATGGAATTTTTATTTTTTGCACGATCAGCAATTTGAGGAAAAACCGGGACGCTATCATGGCTGGTAAGCATGGTGGAAAGATCATGGACATGTTTTTACTTATCAAATTCACCGATATTTCATGATCTTGTCGAAACCTACTTCGTTTCTTCCTCTTCCATTTGACAGTCGCCATTTTGTATCTAAACGCGTGTTTGAGAAGTCACGTGAGGTGTCGATAATAGTGATCACTTTCACCGGTGTCCACCATTATCGACACCCTGTGGAATTAAGTGACATTTACAACTGTTATGGATCGATCTTTGTGTAACATTGTTGAAGTAGATGAAGTACTTTAAAAAAATAAAAAGTGCTGTGATATATTTTTTTTTTCTGATCCATAACAGAACGGAATGTTGAGTGTATTTGGAAAATAGATTTTTCTATTCCATTCAGAAAATAATTTCGCAGTTTGTTGTAAATATCCACCATATTACAATACCAGTAGACATTTTATATTTTGGTTTGAGGAATGACATGCGACCTTTGACCTGGATTTCCATGCGGTTACAATGTCGATTCCCTGTTGACGTTTATTGGTAAACTACAAAAATAGAAATTAATATAAAAGCAACGAATGATGAACAAAATGTGATCTACAAAAACACTTAGAAAGTGGGTAGAAAGTGGAACAAAAAGATTTTCTGACAGGTTAAACATTATCAGTTCATTTGTTGAACATTAGAATTACTTCCTCATTTACATAAACACCAACATGGATATACAGTGGGGCAAAAAAGTATTTAGTCAGTCACCAATTGTGCAAGTTCTCCCACTTAAAAAGATGAGAGAGGCCTGTAATTTTCATCATAGGTATACCTCAACTATGAGAGACAGAATGGGGGGAAAGAATCCAGGAAATCACATTGTCTGATTTTTAAAGAATTTATTTGCAAATTATGGTGGAAAATAAGTATTTGGTCAATAACAAAAGTTCATCTCAATACTTTGTTATATACCCTTTGTTGGCAATGACAGAGGTCAAACGTTTTCTGTAAGTCTTCACAAGGTTTTCACACACCGTTGCTGGTATTTTGGCCCATTCCTCCATGCAGATCTCCTCTAGAGCAGTGATGTTTTGGGGCTGTCGCTGGGCAACACGGACTTTCAACTCCCTCCAAAGATTTTCTATGGGGTTGAGATCTGGAGACTGGCTAGGCCACTCCAGGACCTTGAAATGCTTCTTACGAAGCCACTCCTTCGTTGCCCGGGCGGTGTGTTTGGGATCATTGTCATGCTGAAACACCCAACCACGTTTCATCTTCAATGCCCTTGCTGATGGAAGGAGGTTTTCATTCAAAATCTCATGATACATGGCCCCATTCATTCTTTCCTTTACACAGATCAGTCGTCCTGGTCCCTTTGCAGAAAAACAGCCCCAAAGCATGATGTTTCCACCCCCATGCTTCACAGTAGGTATGGTGTTCTTTGGATGCAACTCAGCATTCTTTCTCCTCCAAACACAACAAGTTGAGTTTTTACCAAAAAGTTCTATTTTGGTTTCATCTGACCATATGACATTCTCCCAATCCTCTTCTGGATCATCCAAATGCTCTCTAGCAAACTTCAGACGGGCCTGGACATGTACTGGCTTAAGCAGGGGGACACGTCTGGTACTGCAGGATTTGAGTCCCTGGCGGCGTAGTGTGTTACTGATGGTAGCCTTTGTTACTTTGGTCCCAGCTCTCTGCAGGTCATTCACTAGGTCCCCCCATGTGGTTTTGGGATTTTTGCTCACCGTTCTTGTGATCATTTTGACCCCACGGGGTGAGATCTTGCATGGAGCCCCAGATCGAGGGAGATTATCAGTGGTCTTGTATGTCTTCCATTTTCTAATAATTGCTCCCACAGTTGATTTCTTCACACCAAGCTGCTTACCTATTGCAGATTCAGTCTTCCCAGCCTGGTGCAGGTCTACAGTTTTGTTTCTGGTGTCCTTTGACAGCTCTTTGGTCTTGGCCATAGTGGAGTTTGGAGTGTGACTGTTTGAGGTTGTGGACAGGTGTCTTTTTATACTGATAACGAGTTCAAACAGGTGCCATTAATACAGGTAACGAGTGGAGGACAGAGGAGCCTCTTAAAGTTGTTACAGGTCTGTGAGAGCCAGAAATCTTGCTTGTTTGTAGGTGACCAAAAACTTATTTTACCGAGGAATTTACCAATTAATTCATTAAAAATCCTACAATGTGATTTCCTGGATTCTTTCCCCCCATTCTGTCTCTCATAGTTGAAGTGTACCTATGATGAAAATTACAGGCCTCTCTCATCTTTTTAAGTGGGAGAACTTGCACAATTGGTGGCTGACTAAATACTTTTTTGCCCCACTGTAAAAAGAGATATTTTGTACTAAAGTCTATGTAAAACAAATTTGAAATAAAAAAAGCTGTTTTGTTAACTTAATACCACATACCGATTTATTTTTTAATAAATCTGGGTGTCGATAATTGTGGAACGGTGTCATGTGATCTGATACGGTCAGTGATCAGGAATTAAGTTTTTTTCCCCCAGTGGAAGTTTGAGTAATTATTCATGCACAGTTTACGTCCTGAAAGTCTTTTCTACTTTTACAATGGCCAAAAGATCGTTAAGGTGTCGATAATTGTAGCTGCCGCTATAATAATAATAATAATAATAATAATACTCACTGTACATTACCCCTTAAGGCAGGGGTGTCAAACCTGATCCATAAAGGGCCGTGTGGCTGCAGGTTTTCATTCCAGCCATGCAGCAGCACCCTGATTTGGCTTATGCAATCAACTGACACACCCACCCTTTAATCAAGGGTGGGTGTGGCTGCAAGTATTTGACTGTGTGAAGACAGTTCAGTTGATTGAATGAGCCAAGTCAGGTGTGCTGCTGCATGGCTGGAATGAAAACCTGCAGCCACAAGGCCCTTTATGGATCAGGTTTGACACCCCTGCCTTAAGGCCTCTGCATGCTCTTGCGACAAGGCTTTCGCAGATAGCTTTTCGCAGACAGTTGTAATTTATCGTTGAGCAGGGAGTAATAGGCGTGCGCGATGTTATTCACCAGCACAACGCAAGGGGGCGCGAAGTCGCTAGGAGTAGTTGGTGGGTGTGGTTAGTGGAGTGTTTATCCTCCGGTTACTTATAATGACTAGAACTTTTTTTTTTTTTATAATGACTAGAACTGGAGTCGTATAGATGTACGTACTTCCTCAATCAACCGCTCTTCATGCTGCTCCATCTTCGCTCGTGTTTTTAAAAATGCCGGTCGTGAAAACAAAACAAACCGGGAAAGTAGGGAAGCGGAAGTGCGTGTACAGCGGATGTAGAGTGGACCAATCAGAGCCCTCTTGTCTGCGAGGCTTCTGCGGTGCTCACAATTTTTGGGAGGTGCGCGCAGAGCGTCTGCGAAGGTGGGGGGGCTACGCAGACGCTGTCTGAGACGCTATCTGCAAGGACTGGGTTGTCAGCATAAATTGGCCTTTACTCAGTTTCTATTCTGTCTTCAGAAAATCTTCCTTCCTCACAACACATTTTGAGGCAAATGATCATGAATTGAATTCAGTTAGTATGCAGATTAGTTTACGACTCCATCTGGTGATTTCTAGACATCTTTGGACCATGCATTCGCTACATTCCCTTTTAAGGGCTGTCAACAGTGCTTGTGAGATGTTCACCTTTACGCTTCAGGAAGTTGGGGAGGCGCAGGAAGCCTGTGGAAGCTGGGATCTTGAGGTCTGCTTCTCCCTGGAGCTGTGCAAACTCTGCTCCAGGTAAATCAATGAGCCTGCTTATGTTACTCAGCAAGAGCTCACTGAAAACCTGCGGCTTCTCATGCCGCAGTTTCTCCACGAAGAAATCAGGGTTGAAGATAACCGGCTGGCTCTGAGGCATCTCCTGGCTAATGACTATGTTACATACTGTTCCCCTGTGGCAAAACAGAGTGGAGCGAAAAACAAACGCATACTTTCAGACAAATAGACTATATATAGACAGCAGAAATCATTTTTACTTTATCATCATTGCAGTATATCATGTGGTTCTTTATAAAATAACGTTCCTGTCGGTCGTTGCCAGCCCGAACCATGAAATAACAGTGTCTCCCATAACCCGGTACGGAAAGTATGAACCGGAACGGGATGGTACATTACAAGAAGGTTACGTTTTCTAAATATTCAGGGGTTTCATACATAACATCTTGTACTCACACGCATCACTATCATATATTCTTTGATTATCCAGTATTATTATATCCCCTCACATTATATTAACATTATATTCACTATATTTTCAATCAAAAGCCCGGAGCTCCAATTACGGAATATACCTCGGCGTGACATCACAAAGAAATTCTGTGTAGCAGTATGAGCACCATCCTGTT
This sequence comes from Neoarius graeffei, assembly GCF_027579695.1. Lineage (NCBI taxonomy): Eukaryota > Metazoa > Chordata > Actinopteri > Siluriformes > Ariidae > Neoarius > Neoarius graeffei. The sequence continues at coordinate 47,815,335 of NC_083571.1, read as the reverse complement.
GGGATGGGTTTTCACTGGATAGTTGTCTCCACTTTTAACTGTCATGATGATTTTGATGTGTTTGACAATGGAGGAGGCAGCTATCTCAGGTTAACATGTTTAAGAAGTGTGGCTCGGTTTGCAAGACCAGTGTCCTCAATGTCACTAGTTTTGAAATTTGTAGATGTTCAATCCCAACCTGATACTAATTCCTGTGAGACCAGCTATGATGTATGGATTGGAGACCGTACCCTTAACGAAGAGACAGGGGACAAAGTTGGAGGTGGCGGAGTTGAGGATGTTAAGGCTTGCGATGGGAGTGACAAGGTTGGACAGGATAAGGAACGAAGACATCAGAGGGACAGCACATGTGGAGAGCTTGGGAATTAAGCCAAGAGAGATGAGACTGAGATGGTACAGGAACACATCCTGAGAAGAGATGCAGAGCATGTTGGAAGGAGAATGTTGAGGATGGAGCTGCCAGGCACACGAAAACAAGGAAGGCCAAAGAGGAGATACAGTGGTGCTTGAAAGTTTGTGAACCCTTTAGAATTTTATGAATTTCTGCATAAATATGACCTAAAACAACATCAGATTTTCACACAAGTCCTAAAAGTAGATAAAGAGAGCCCAGTTAAACAAATGAGAAAATTATTATACTCGCTCATTTATTTATTGAGGAAAATGATCCAATATTACATATCTGTGAGTGGCAAAAGTATGTGAACCTCTAGGATGAGCAGTTAATTTCAAGGTGAAATTAGAGTCAGGTGTTTTCAATCAATGGGATGACAATCAGGTGTGAGTGGGCACCCTGTTTTATTTAAAGAACAGGGATCTATCAAAGTCTGATCTTCACAACACGTTTGTGGAAGTGTATCATGGCACGAACAAAGGAGATTTCTGAGGACCTCAGAAAAGGCGTTGTTGATGCTCATCAGGCTGGAAAAGGTTACAAAACCATCTCTAGAGAGTTTGGACTCCACCAATCCACAGTCAGACAGATCGTGTACAAACGGAGGAAATTCAAGACCATTGTTACCCTCCCCAGGAGTGGTCGACCAACAAAGATCACTCCAAGAGCAAGGCGTGTAATAGTCGGCAAGGTCACAAAGGACCCCAGGGTAACTTCTAAGCAACTGAAGGCCTCTCTCACATTAACATTGGCTAATGTTCATGAGTCCACCATCAGGAGAACACTGAACAACAATGGTGTGCATGGCAAGGCTGCAAGGAGAAAGCCACTGCTCTCCAAAAAGAACATTGCTCCTCATCTGCAGTTTACTAAAGATCACGTGGACAAGCAAGAAGGCTATTGGAAAAATGTTTTGTGGACGGATGAGACCAAAATAGAACTTTGTAGTTTAAATGAGAAGCATTGTTTGGAGAAATGTTTGGAGAAAGGAACAACACTGCATTCCAGCATAAAGAACCTTATCCTATCTGCGAAACATGGTGGTGGTAGTATCATGGTTTGGGCCTGTTTTGCTGCATCTGGGCCAGGACGGCTTGCCATCATTGACAGAACAATGAATTCTGAATTATACCAGCAAATTCTAAAGGAAAATGTCAGGACATCTGTCCATGAACTGAATCTCAAGAGAAGGTGGGTCATGCAGCAAGACAACGACCCTAAGCGCACAAGTTGTTCTACCAACGAATGATTAAAGAAGAATAAAATTCATGTTTTGGAATGGCCAAGTCAAAGTCCTGACCTTAATCCAATCGAAATGTTGTGGAAGGACCTGAAGCAAGGAGTTCATGTGAGGAAACCTACCAACATCCCAGAGTTGAAGCTATTCTGTATGGAGGAATGGGCTAAAATTCCTCCAAGCCGGTGTGCAGGACTGATCAACAGTTACTGGAAACGTTTATTTGCAGTTATTGCTGCACAAGGGGATCACACCAGATACTGAAAGCAAAGATTCACATACTTTTGCCACTCACAGATATGTAATATTGGATCATTTTCCTCAATAAATAAATGACTAAGTATAATATTTTTGTCTCATTTGTTTGACTGGGTTCTCTTTATCTACTTTTAGGACTTGTGTGAAAATCTGATGTTTTACGTTATATTTATGCAGAAATACAGAAAATTCAAAAGGGTTCACAAACTTAAAGTACCACTGTAGAAGAAAGCAAATAGTTTCCTTTTTTGTGTGTACTATGAACAATACAAGAACCCCTAAGGAATTCTTTGTTGATTCCTTTAATCACTGTCGTAATCAGAACTATTGTACCGGAGAGTACTGTTTATACAACATCCATCCATCCATCCATCCATCCATCCATCCATCCTCTATACCACTTATCCATCAGGGTCATGGGGAAAGCTGGAGCTAATCCCAGCTGACTTCAGGTGAGATGCGGGGTAAACCCTGGGCAGGTTTCTCTGGAGTCCCGCGAACCTCAAGGTGTAGGATCCTCCAGAGGCTTGCAGTTGTGCATAAACCTACTATTCGGCCACCCCCAACCAATGCTCACAAGCAGAAATGGTTGCAGTGGGACCAGAAATACATGAAGACTAATTTTCAAACAAACAAACAAACAAACAAACAAACAAAGTCTTGTTTACTGATGAGTGCCATGCAACCCTGGATAGTCCAGATGGATGGAGTAGTGGATGGCCACCATGTCCCAACAAGGCTGCGACATCAGCAAGGTGGCGGCGGAGTCATGTTTTGGGCCGGAATCATGGAGAGCTGGTAGGCCCCTTTAGGGTCCCTGAAGGTGTGAAAATGACCTCAGCAAAGTACATAGCGTTTCTGACTGACCACTTTCTCCCATGGTACAAAAAGAAGAACTGCGCCTTCCGTAGCAAAATCATCTTCATGCATGACAATGCACCATCTCATGCTGCAAAGAATATCTCTGTGTCATTGGCTGCTATGGGCATAAAAAGGAGAGAAACTCATGGTGTGGCCCCCATCCTCCCCTGACCTCAACCCTATCGAGAACCTCTGGAATATCCTCAAGCAAAAGATCTATGAGGGTGGGACGCAGTTCACATCAAAACAGCAGCTCTGGGAGGCTATTCTGACATCCAGCAAAGAAATTCAAGCAGAAACTCTCCAAAAACTCACAAGTTCAATGGATGCAAGAATTGTGAAGGTGATCTCAAAGAAGGGGTCCTATGTTAACATGTAACTTGACCTGTTAAGATGTTTTTGATTGAAATAGCTTTTGATTTCAGTAAATATGACCTCCTAATGCTGCAAATTCAACAAATGACCATTTTCAGTTCTTTACAACCTATAAAATGTTTTGAAACTCTGCTGTGCATAATAATTTAGAACGGTGCATTTTGAGGGTTTTTTTATTTTTGAAAAAAATAGTTATCATTGGGAGGTTTGTTCAATAAAATTCAATTTATACTCTAACGGTTGAATTATACTAACTGTCATTTGCATCGACCATTTAGGAAAATCAGAGAAAAATATCATTTACATAATAATTTGGAACGCGGTGTAAACACAATTTCACTGTGCCTAATGCTGGCATACAAACTGGCACAGCTGGCTTTGATCCTGAGGATTACTTCAGAGTTTTCCCCTCACAGATGAACTGGTAGACCGTTTTGTCACTGAGACTAACAGGATGGCTCAGCAGTGGTTTGCTACCCATAACCCCAAAAAGTTCTCGCGTACTCACACATTACAATTAATTATGGGTGGCAGCCAAGGGGTTAAAGCAAAAAATTGCATCCGATGTGCTCTTCCTTGGCATAAACCCATACTGTTGTTCACAGATTGCTACCTCTCTTCTCAATCTCGCCTCCAATACCCTTTCCCATAACTTCATGGTGTGGCTCATGAATTTTATCCCTCTGTAATTACTGCGGCTCTGTACATCTCCCTTATTCTTGTATATTGGGACTCACTGCTGTCCTTGTCACCGGTGACAATTGGTAACCCTGTCGGCTTGTCGGTTGTGTCGTCTGGCCTTAGCTCTTTCTACAAGCTTCATCTCAGCCAGTGCTTTGCCCCGTCTTCGTTTGTTTCACCATGCATCACGGTTTGATGTTTCTTCGTGCCACAAATGTTCAGATCCTCTTTGGCACAGTCTTTCCACCTTTTTCTTGGGTGCTCTCTAGACCTGGTTCCACTGGCTAATTCACCAAATAGGAGCTGTTTAGGAATTCGGTTGTCATCCATGCGACAAACATGGCCAAGCCAACGTAGGCAGTTGGTTCCGATGGTGGTCTCTATGGTAGTGCAACTAGCTCTTCTTAGAACCTCCAAGTTTGTGATATGTTGCCACCAACTGATTGAGTATGCGCCATAATGATCTTTGGTGGTACATTTCCAGCATATGTAGGTGGCGGGCTAGGGTGGGCCATGTTTCACTGCCGTAGAGGAGTGTTGGCAATATGATGGCTTTGTAAACTGCCAGCTTGGTGTTAATTGATAGACCTTTTCTGTCAAAACACCTGGTAGCAAGAGAGCGAAAGGTACTGGCTGCTCTGTTTCAGAGACTCATTGTTTTGCAGGTTTTCCGCCTGGGAAAAAAACAGGGGCCCATTTCTACAATGGGGGGCCCAGTGATTATCCTTCAGTTGAAGTGAACCTAGTGAGCGAAGCGAGCCCAATGAACAGCTGGGGCATCCCAGGGGCTGTTTTTTTCTTCTCAATTCTGTTTTTTTTTTTTGGTATTAGAAGCCATATGAAGCAATGTAGATGACAAAAAAAATCAATGCTTCAACCAAATATATTGAGATATTGTTTAATCAGTGGCAATATTTTGGAATTCAACCACAGGCCACTATATTTTATATATCACATCTATATTATCTCCTCCTTGTAAATTATAATTTATTTTATTAACTTGTTTTCAGTTTGGTGTGGGTCTATAGTAGTAGTAGTAGTCACCAGTGGTTGCTGTTGTAGTAGTTGATGTTGCAGTAGTTCTTGTAAATCTAGTATGACCTTGGGTATCAGGGGTATCAGTTTTTTTCAGGTGAACGTACTCTCTTTCTGCCAAAGAATGACAAAATAGATGTATTTTTCTTTTTTTTTCTTATCCATGTTTTCTTGTCTCTTTCGAATATTTGTACATAGACCGTAAGACGCCACCTAGCAAAAGACTTGGATCAGGTTTTACTTGCTTGGGACGCTACAAACGGGGCGGCGTAAATACACGAACGGGTCCGACATATATTCAATATGGCAGCGGTCAAAACATTCATCCGATGCTGAAATCTGTTGAATATCCAGATAATTATGTTGGAAGTTGCATATTTGTGCAAGATTTTCGAAATTGAGACCATGAAGTCAAGTAATAGCAGTCCCCCCAGGATTCTGCAGGCCTTTTTTGTGATTGTTGTGGGTTAAAATGTCTGATGTTGCGGGGGGTTTTCCAAAATATTGCGATGAAAGTTACGGTGTTTTTTAGGTTTTTGTTGCGATTACATTGCGGGAGGAAGTGAAAGTTGCGAGAAATTGTTGCGATTTTCTCTTTTTGTGATTAAAATTAAGTGATATGTTAAATATTAAGTTATTACTGAAAAACTATTGATTAAAAAAACAAAGGCACTGAGAAATGGTCCTATAAACAACTTTACCAATATAAAAGATTACCAGGACTACAAAAATGCAGAAAAATAGGCTTTACTTATCCAAATGCACCTGTTGGTTCAAAAGTTAAAGTGCATAGAACCTCACAGCACAACATGAAGTTACCTTAAAATATAATATAAAATGCCTCAGCTTTCATGTAAGAAAAAAAAAAACCTATTAATACTAGTACTGTGTGCAGGCAGTCTCTCCTGAAGACTAAATTAAACAATAATTATAAACTAATAAAATAAATGGCTCAGGCTTCATAGAAGAAAAAAAACAATTTGAACAGAATCTCACAGTATGATGCTGAAGCTGCCTAAACAATGGAAAATAAAATACCATTTTGGCAAAAATGTTGGCATCCATTAATTTCCTGTATTAAGTAAAAAAATAAAGTGCACACAGTCCTTCACTGTAAACATAACACACTTTCAGCAACAGAATTTAAGCCTACATAAACACTGACTCGCACATGCTGCTTCTCTTGAACGGAAACACGGAAGTAAGCAGTGTTGCCAGATACTGCTGACGTTTTCCAGCCCAAAATATGTTCAAAACCCACCAAAAGGCACTTGAAACCCCCCAACTGGGAGGGAAACCACCCAATCTGGCAACACTGGAAGTAAGGCGGAAGGTAGTTTGTCGACATCAACTCAAAACGACGCCAACGATTGGTCAAATTTGCGGGAAAGTTGCGGTGATTGGATATAATTGCAACACCGCCCTGAATTCGAGGGGATTGGTTGAATTTGCGTTGAAGTTGCAAATCGCAACATGACGAAATCCTGGAGGGTCTGTAATACGCCACGAAACATTCCAAATAGGGTATAAAATGCTCACGTCCATATTGGCCCCTGCCCCTCTCGACAATGTGTTCATTATTCAAAATAGTGGGTCTTAGACGCGGGCGCGCCAACAATCCGAGTCTCTGCTGTTTATCCTCTTCTTTATCTCAGGCTCTCGGTCACTGTCGTCAAGTCAAGTTTATTTGTATAGCGCTTTTAACAATAAACATTGTCGCAAAGCAGCTTTACAGAATTTTAATGACTTAAAATATATGAGCTAATTTTATCCCTAATCTATCCCCAATGAGCACGCCTGTGGCGAGGGTGGCAAGGAAAAACTCCCTCAGACGACACGAGGAAGAAACCTCGAGAGGAACCAGACTCAAAAGGGAACCCATCCCCATCCGGGCAACAACAGACAATATGACTAACATTAACAGTCCTAACAAAGTCAGCTTTGTTGATGCTATAAACCCCCCACCGACGGAAACCCGAGCGCAAAACCGTTCACGACAACTGCAGTCCCAGAGTCAGCAAGTCAACTGCAGTCCCCAGCCACAAAAGCACCACTGCAAGAGTCCAGAGCGTCCTCCAGGCGCGACCTCCAACTGTCCACATGACAGGACTGACACATTATGTCGTCAGTCAGGTCTCCTCCCAGGTAGGTGAACTTGTGGGATTTCTTCAGAGTGAAGTTATCTATGGTGGTGTCAGCAGGGTCTTGGCACTGAACATGCATAACTTCAGTCTTGGGTTGGTTAACAGTGAGACCCCAGTCTCTGCATTTAGTACAGATGCACTATTTTGGAATGACTCCTGAGTCTTAGTTGCCAATGCAGCATCATCAGCATAGAGAAAGTCACTTCGCCGGGTTGTCGTGGCTGACTTGGTCTTCAGGCGGCGCAGATTGAACAGCTTGTGACGTAGATCAACTCCAAAGTCTGGCATTGACTGCTGAGCCTTACGGAGAACATCAGAGAAGAACAGGGTGAAAAGCGCAGGGGCCAACATACATCCTTGCTGTAATCCAGAAGAGACTTCAAAGGCATCAGTAAGCTCTCCAACAGATATCTTGGCCTGCATTCCCTCATGGAAGCTCTTGATAATGTTGACTGTCTTTGATGGTATTCCTATCCTGAGCAGGAGTTTCCACATTAGGGGCCTGTTAACAGTGTTGAAGGCTTTGGCCAGGTCAACAAATATATTGGGACTATCAAGTTCAAGTCAACTTTATCATCATCAATAATGTCATATGTGACCCCTCACCGAATTCAGGGACACGTCGGCCGAAACGAATCCGAGATAATCGCAAAAGAAGCATTTTTTTTTTCGAAATTTGTGATTTTTGTTTTTTTCCATCACGTGCAAGTTGAGATCTTGAAGAATGCAATCAGTATTTCAGATAATAGATTGTTTTGTTGGAAAAGCATACATTTTTTGTTGCAAATTGTCTCGTTTTTGTCAGGACTGTAGCCTGCTGGGGGGTGTGGGTAAATTACCATATGGGCCATTCACATGATGATTTAAGTCTTTTTTTTTTTCCGCGAATCAGCTGTATGATGCGAGTTGAGCGCATGGCTACTTAACTGCATACAGGTATGTGATTTCACTATGGAATGAGTTACTAAACAGAGCGCAGAGGAGCTGAAACACCGCGAAGCAAACAGACACACGGTATTTACATCGGAGATAACCATTTCTAGCAAAAAAAAAAAAAACCCCGCAACCTCATTTTCCAGATTGAATGGAATACTTGAATGATCGGATGATACACGGACCGTTCTAGGATTACATTCCATCGGAGGCATTGGTGTGTGCAAGGCGCCGTTTCTCTTTCTGATGGGGTAAGTTTATTAATCTAAGGCTGTGTGGTTATTTTTGCATGTAACGGAGAGTGTTGTGGTTTGGTTAAGCCTAGGTCACAACCGGACGTACGATTTTTTGGCCGTGTGATTTTTGGCATTTCCCAAATCGCTGCGGTTTTTTTTGTTCATGGAGAAAGACGCGCGTTGGCCGTAAGTTTGTCTTGCAACCTGAAAAAAACGTAAGCGCCCGTAGAGTTTGACATGACAAAGAACCTCTGCGGCCGGTCTGCGGCTCGAAAATCAGTGCATCACACGCGCGCTCTCTGTGCGTTTCATGCGCGCTCTCTGTGCGTTTCATGCGTTTTTTGCATGTAGACCGGCCGTAGAAGCACGTACTGTACGGCCGGTTGTGACCGAGGCTTTACATGAAACTAGTGTTGTGTTAGTTGTGTCATCGTGCTATCTTTCTTACGGTGTGAGTAATTTTTCAACCACAAAACGTTAAAGTATACTTTAGGACTTATTTTTGTACTTCATAATTGTGTTGGGCATACTTTGCATGGAAGGAAAATTGACGTGGTGATCTTTGTTTACATGAAAGTAGTATCGTGCTAGCTCGTAGGGGGTAGGGCTTTCCTTAATGTCATGCAAATGAGCACCATTATGTGCCCGCCCTACACCCAGAGTAGCTGAGATGGAAAACTTTGAGGGCGATTTTCTCCCTTTTCTGTTTTAAGTAGTATACACTTTCAAAAGGCCACACATTCTTCAAATATTGTCAGATCTCCACATGGAAGGCATCATTGGAAAGCTTAGAAACTGTACTTTATGAATCAGTCAAAAACTCAAAATGCCCCCAGGCAGACATGTGTCCCTGGATTCTGTGATCTGCCACATGTGTGCAGGACATACAGAGAATTGAAATTGTGCTTCCCTCTTATCCGCAGTACAAACAGTAATAAACATGAAATATAAAATATAGGTAAAAGATATAAACTTTTAAAAAAAAAAGGTACACACACAAGCTAAAGCTATCATGTATCATGCAAGTACACTACCGTTCAAAAGTTTGGGATCACTTTGAAATGTCCTTATTTTTGAAAGAAAAGCACTGTTCTTTTCAATGAAGATCACTTTAAACTAATCAGAAATCCACTCTATACATTGCTAATGTGGTAAATGACTATTCTAGCTGCAAATGTCTGGTTTTTGGTGCAATATCTCCACAGGTGTATAGAGGCCCATTTCCAGCAACTCTCACTCCAGTGTTCTAATGGTACAATGTGTTTGCTCATTGCCTCAGAAGGCTAATGGATGATTAGAAAACCCTTGTACAATCATGTTAGCACAGCTGAAAACAGTTGAGCTCTTTAGAGAAGCTATAAAACTGACCTTCCTTTGAGCAAATTGAGTTTCTGGAGCATCACATTTGTGGGGCCGATTAAATGCTCAAAATGGCCAGAAAAATGTCTTGACTATATTTTCTATTCATTTTACAACTTATGGTGGTAAATAAAAGTATGACTTTTCATGGAAAACACAAAATTGTCTGGGTGACCCCAAACTTTTGAACGGTAGTGTAAATGTCTCAGAAATGGTATTGCAGGACGGAACAGCATATAAAAACCCGAAAGGCAAATATAATAATAATAATAATAATAATAATAAAATACCTGACACCACATTAAAATACGTGACGGTTCTGTTCTGTTCCATCCCGGGTTATGGGAGATACGTGAAATAACCAAAACAAGAAGCCATTAGCACTAAAGCTAATCAAACAAGCTACACAAATGCAGTACATAAAAAAAAAAATACTACAGTAACCCCGTACATGTTACCTAACAATATAAATAATGATTCACACGTTTTAAGTAGACTTTAACAATTTTTTTATTATTATTTTTAAAAAGACAATATTTTCCCCCGAAATAACAAACATCATTCCAACCACTGACCATATAGCTTGCTAACTTCCGCATACCGAGTAAACACGGTCGATGGGTAAATCCCAAATAATTACTTACTAGAATTACAAAAGGCACTTAACAGGATATAAAACACGCCCTTATACGCTTTATTTATATATTATATAACGTGCTGCTATTTGAAACCCAGCCGCTGCCAACAAGGCTAACGCTAGCTGTCAAGATTCAACGAAGCCTACTGTGTTTACTATCTGATACTCGTAAAACGTTTTGAAAACCCTGCCTTAAAATAACAGAAATAATTTACACTTTTACCACGTTCACTTTTTTTTTTTACAGCTCAATAAACATAAAAGCCAAAATACAACAGCCCACCTTCTGTTCTGTTTTCCTTCATTATCTTTCTCAGCCGCCATGTTCAGTTTGAATTTGCCACTTCGAAGCCCTTAGACCCACCCCCCGATTCTCATTGGTTTGTACTAAGGGCGAAATTTCAAATCGCAGAAGACTCTGAGGTAAGCTCATGAATATTAATGAATAGTGAACATACGGACATGTGATTGGCTGAAGAAAGATATTTCATGGGAGGAAAGAATAAATAATTTAAATAAATAAATAAATAAACACACACACACACACACGCACACACAGAGCGCAGGGCTGCACGGTGGTGTAGTCGGCATTTTTTCTCTCAGGATACACATTTGGAGAAATAAGATGTTATGCAAGTTTATTTTTTTCGCGGTCCGGGTTCCATCAAATCCTGCGCTCTGATTGGCTGGCGAGTGGGTCCGTACGGCTCTCTGGCGACTCGCTCGTTCACAACAACAACAAACATAGTAGCATTTTTTGTCAACATTTACTTTTTTTAATAAGATTTATTTATAAGATTATCAAAAATCTTATAAATTTTTTGCCAGCATTTCTCAGGAGAATAGCATTAATTTTACAGCATGGATAGCGATAATGACAGTGTTCACAGCGGAAGCGAGTTTTACTACCCTGAGGAAGAAGAAATAAAAGAAAACATTTCAGGAGAAAGCTAAAAACCTCTAACTGTTGCTAACGCCAAGCAAAAACATGGCTGAATCCTGAATGACTCCTATTTGTATAAATAAGGGACTACATAGGCGGCAAAATGTAGTTTTTTTTTCCTGCCATGGAAGTGCACTTGTATACCGAGGAGGAAGCCGTGAATTACAGCCGTGAATGAGGATTCAAATACCCTGTCCACACTAGGGATTTTGTACCGATACGATACTACTTTCGTACCGCAACACCTGTCCACACTAGCAACTATACCGGTACTGTAGCGATATAACTGTATCGGTACGAAACCCACAAATGTATGGGTTTCGTACCGGTGCAGTATTGGTACTGTAGCGCTTCACTGTAGTGTGGACAGATGAAGCGGTTCTGTATCGATACAAATATAATGCGCATGCAAAAATGAAACGACTGTGGAGCTACATGGAGCAAAGAAAGGGGGGAGAAAGGGAGGGGGAAGGAGGGAGGAAGAGGGGAAAAGGGAGAGAAAGTGAAGGGAAGAGGGAGAAAGTGAGGGGGGAGAAAGGGAGATTCATTTTCTTTGTTTCTTTCTCAACTGCCTCGCGTGTTTTATATGATTCGACTGAATAAATGACCACCAGAAATACAGACTGCACATTGACAACAAAAAGCACACACACGTTGTTTCATCCGCCATATTCTCGGAAGGAAGTTACTTGGTAACCACGGAAACATTTCGCGCACGTGCATTTCAACTACTGTGAAAGAAAACCGCAAACATTTCTCGCTAGTGTGGACAGATGCACTAAACTGTACCGGTATACTTTGTATCGATACAGTTATACCACTATCGTACCGGTATATATGTGAACACAGCAAAAATGGCGGCTCGGCTCGGTTTTCCCTTTCGGGCACTCTCGTTTTCTGTTAGAATTTAGTAAAGAAAAAAATAAATATATTATTTACCAGCTTAAGGTCAGTCCATATGGTGAAATACTGTGACAGAGGTCTTGAATACTGACCTCGGCCCAGAGGGCCTCGCTCAGTACTTTCAAGACCTCGGTCACGGTATTTCACGATACGGACCTCCCAGCTGGTAAATAACATATATATATTTTTAAAAATATGCCAAGTTTCTTGTATTAAACTTATAAGTTTACATTAGTGTCATCAGATCACCACAGAGAACACTTTTTAAATTTTGTTTCCATGTTGATTCTTTCATTTTTTATGCCTTTTTGGTCAATTTTAGGGCTATTTTGGCATGTTATACTTTTCCACTGTACATTGAACTATATAACATCATACAAAATCCCACATTTCTAGTGCATTTTGTGCTATACGATTGATATGAAATGATAATGTAGTATCTCTGCTTAATTTAATATATGCATATAAAGGAGTCATTTATCACCTGGCAAAAATTTTGCAGTTCTTTAATAATGTGTCCGTTGTTATGCCAAATGACGTTTTTGGTCAGTGGAACCCAAAAATTCAATCACTGATTCTTTTAATGGTATCCATTTTTGTCGTTTCAATCTCTATATATGTAGGAATAATGCACAGAAAAAAATTTGTTGACTGTAAGTCACCGACACCTTTCAGCGTTCATTGAAAATGTTCACTGGGATAATGGAAAAAGCACTGTAGTCTCCGTAGCCCTCTCTAAACTCAGGGTTTAATCAGGGTTAAAGAATTTCCCATAATGTTTTTATAATTACCATGAGAAGTAAAGGTATAAAAATGCCTTTAGTCATTACAGACTTGAAGTAATTGCACTGAGTAGTGGTTTAATTGAGAAATGTAGACTCCGTAGCCCCCTATTCTTCGTTAGAAAAGATATTTGATTCTGTACTCATTGCCATACAAATTGTATTTCATAATATTTCCAATAAAATATATCTAGTTATACCTTTAAATCTTTCTTTTTTTATTCTGTGGAAAAAAATATACACTGGTGTACTCTCCGTAGCCCCCACCAATTCACCGAGATGGTGGTCTTGATTAACAGGCCATATCTTCTGAATCAGATGAGGATACCTCATGAAATTTTCACACTGTAATATTAAGATATGTGGAAACAAAATGCACTTACTAAAAATCTGAAAACTAAATTTTCAAAAAATGACCATTTTGGAACAGAAATGTGTACCCTGAGTGAAAAAATGCCGAGTGGTTAGCACTGTCACCTCACAGCAAGAAGGTCCTGGGTTGGAGCCCAGCAGCCAGCAAGGGCCTTTCTGTGTGGACTGTGGGTGGTAAAAGAGAGCAACTGGACTTGCTTGAAGATTCTTGAAGACGTTTCACCTCTCATCCGAAAGGCTTCTTCAGTTCTGTCTGACGAGTAGGGTGTATCAGGTATTTATCCTCTCATGGATGAAAAGCTCATCTAAGGTGTCATTGAGTCATCCTGTTGGTGTGGGTCACTGGGGGCTGGATGTGAATGGCCTCGAGAGTCATTAGGGTGATCAGTGGATTGCCCGTTAAGGTGATCAATGGAATGCTGATTCTCTCTGTCCTCCTGTGAGTCACTGAAAACAGCTGGGTTTTGGTGTGCATTCAGTTGTCTGGGAAGTGTGCCAAGGACTGCATTGTAGGTGGCTGATAAATGATGTCTTAGACCCCCACCTCTGTTCAGTGATGGCCATTCCAGTTTGACAAAAATGGCTTCTTTAACTCCTCACTCATACCAATGATCCTCTCTGGCTAAAATGCATATGTTGCAATCCTGAAATGAGTGTCCTTTGTTGTTAAGATGAAGGTAGACAGCAGAGTCCTGGCCTGAGGAACTGGCTCTCCTGTGTTGAGCCATACGCCTGTGAAGCGGTTGTTTAGAGTCCCCAATGAGTCCGTGCATTCCTCACTGCACTGAATTGCATACACTACGTTGTCCTGTTTGTGTCTGGCTATTCTGTCCTTAGGGTGGACCAGTTTCTGGTTCAGAGTGTTACTGGGTGTTACTGGGTCTGAAATGTACCAGAATGTTCTATCCTTTTCTAGTTGTTGCAGGCAGCTAACAACTTTCTTTTTGTAACAACTGGTGGGGTCCCGCCTGAAGGTTTCATAGGTGGTTGTGTTGCTTCAAAGAGACTGGAACATCACCATCCTTCCTGCTGACAAAGGGAGATGCACAGTGGTGCTAAACAAAGTGGACTACCACTCAAAGATGACCAGTCTCCTCAGCGACACAACCACCTATGAAACCTTAAGGCGGGACCCCACCAATTGTTACAAAAAGAAAGTTGTTAGCTGCCTGCAACAACTAGAAAAGGACCAAGCCATCAACCGATCTCTGTACTACAGATTGTACCCTGGGGAAGCCGTTCCTCTCATATACGGACTCCCCAAGATTCACAAGGAAGGAGCTCCACTCAGACCCATCATCAGCAGTATAAACTCTGTCACCTATAACATTGTCAAACACCTAGCCACTATCCTGGCTCCTCTTGTTGGGAATACGCTACATCACGTCAAAAACTCCCAAGATTTTGCTACTAAAGTTGCAGACCTCAAACTAGACTTAGATGAAACCATGGTTTCTTACAATGTCACTTCTCTTTTCACCTGCATTCCCACCACAGAAGCAGTCGAATCTGTTAGAAAACAACTCCTTCAAGACAACACCTTACTGGATAGAACGAACCTCACCACGGAACAGATTTGCACCCTGCTTGACCTCTGCCTGACTACCACTTATTTCCAGTTTAATGAAAGTTTCTACAGACAGAAGCATGGCTGCGCCATGGGCTCACCGGTGTCCCCTATTGTGGCCAATCTTTACATGGAGGAAGTGGAACATAAAGCTTTGACCACTTTTTCAGGAGTTGCTCCCAGCCACTGGTTCAGATATGTAGATGACACCTGGGTTAAAATCAAAACCCATGAAGTGGAAGCCTTCTCTAAGCACATCAATGCAGTGGATATCAACATCAATTTCACTCAGGAGGACATCAGTGGGAATAATCTAGCCTTCTTGGATTGTGATGTACACATTAGACAAGACAGAAGCCTTAGCATGGAGGTCTACCGGAAACCCACACACACAGACCAGTACTTACTCTTTGACTCTCACCACCCACTGGGACACAAATTGGGGGTCATTAGGATCTTGCAACACAGGGCTCAGAACATCCCTACAATGGTAGAGGGAAAAGAGAAGGAGCAGAATCACATCAAGAAAGCACTTCAGAACTGCAGGTATCCCAACTGGTCTTTCTTCAAGAGCAGAAAAAGGAACATAATGGACAAGGAGGATAACAGGAACAAATGCAAGAACATTGTCATTCCCTACATTTCTGGTCTATCTGAGAAACTCAGGAGGATCTTCTACAAACACAACATTCCGGTACATTTCAGACCCAGTAACACCCTGAAGCAGAAACTGGTCCACCCTAAGGACAGAATAGCCAGACACAAACAGGACAACGTAGTGTATGCATTTCAGTGCAGTGAGGAATGCACGGACTCATATATTGGGGTAACAAAACAACCGCTTCACAGGCGTATGGCTCAACACAGGAGAGCCAGTTCCCCAGGCCAGGACTCTGCTGTCTACCTTCATCTTAACAACAAAGGACACTCATTTCAGGATTGCAATGTACGCATTTTAGCCAGAGAGGATCATTGGTATGAGCGAGGAGTTAAAGAAGCCATTTTTGTCAACCTGGAATGGCCATCACTGAACAGAGGTGGGGGTCTAAGACATCATTTATCAGCCACCTACAATGCAGTCCTTGGCACACTTCCCAGACAACTGAATGCACACCAAAACCCAGCTGTTTTCAGTGACTCACAGGAGGACAGAGAGAATCAGCATTCCATTGATCACCCTAACGACTCTCGAGGCCATTCACATCCAGCCCCCAGTGATCCACACCAACAGGATGACTCAACGACACCTTAGATGAGCTTTACATCTATGAGAGGATAAATACCTGATACTCCCTACTAATCAGACAGAACTGAAGAAGCCTTTCGGATGAGAGGTGAAACATCTTCAAGAATCTTCAAGCAAGTCCAGTTGCTATCTTTTACCACCCACAGTTACTATGACCTGGATGACTGAGAATCTTCACAGACATCTTTCTGTGTGGAGTTTGCATGTTCTCCCCATGTCTGTGTGGGTTTCCTCCGGATGCTCTGGTTTCCCCCACAGTCCAAAGACTTGCACGTTCGGTTAATTGGTGGCTCTAAATTGACCGTAGGTGTGAATGTGAAGGTGTGTAAATGGTTGTTTGTGTCTATGTGTCAGTCCTGCGATGATCTGGCGACTTGTCCAGGGTGTACCCTGCCCATAGTCAGCTGGGATAGTATCCAGCTTGCCTGCGACCCTGTAGAACAGGATAAGCAGCTACAGATAATGGATGGATAAAACACAGCCCAAAGTGCATTAATTCAGATCTATATTGTGGTTATCATTGTCTCATCCACATTTCATTAGTCTTCTTCTGATACCTTTGAACATCTGCAAAATGTTCTAGAAGCTAACTGAAAGCTAATAACTAGCCTTCTCTAGAAACGAGGTAGTAGGTCTGATGATGATGGTTAACTATCCATTTTTCTCTGGAGAACTTTACAATAATAGTCTATATTATATCCAGTCCTCACTTGGTGATTTTACATCCTTTGAACACTTATGTGCACTTGTTACATGCTCTCCTAACATATTGTTATTAACTATTTACAGGCCTCCGAGACATTCAGCCAAAGTTTTTCTGGAAGAGTTTGGTGAATTGTTGTCAGTCATTTGCTTAGAGTTTGACTGTCTTATTATATCTGGGGATTTTAACTTGCATGTAGATAATCCTGAAAACACTTATGCCAGAGAACTACTTGCACTTATTGACAACTTCAACCTAGTACAACATGTACAGGGGCTGACCCACTCTCGTGGTCATACCCTTGACCTCGTTATCGCAAAGGGTCTTACTGTTTCTACTACTGTTGTTGACCTCGCCTTATCTGATCATTTCTGTGTTTTCTCTGATGTTTCTATGTCCCCTCACATTCAGAACAGCTCAACGACTATGGGTAGGAGAGTCATAAACGACAACACGTGTTCTCTTTGAGCAAGCGCTCTCTCGGATCTCAACTAAAATGTCAGACTCTGTAGATGACTTACTGGAAATTTTTAATTTAAATATGACCCAAATTATGGATGATATTGCTCCATTCAAAATCAAAAGAGTCAATGACAAGCAGAAAGCACCATGGAAGCAATACCCAGCTGTTAAATTGCTAAAGAGAGAATGTAGGAAGACTGAAAGAAAATGGCACAAATCTAAACTTCACATCCATTATCAAATCCATAAAGAGATGCTTTGTAAATATAATTATGAAATTGGTAAAGCAAGACAGTCTTTCTTCTCCAACATCAACAGGAATATGAACAATGCCCGTGTGCTATTTTCAACAGTAGAGAAGCTAACTATTCCCCCACCACAATTAGCACCTGAACTTCTCTCAGTTAATAAATGCAATGAATTTGCATCCTTCTTCAAAGGTAAAATTGATAAAATACGGCAGAATATTGCTCATAATATATCTCAGTTGCAAATAACTGAAAAGCTGCAATCACCAGTGACACAGACAGACAATTTCAACACAATGTCAGAATTTTGTTTGATTGATTATTAGACTCTTGAAAAAACTGTACAAAATCTCAGTTCCTCAACATATGAATTGAACATTCTGCCCACCAACTTTTTTAAGTCTGTTCTTCACCTTATAATTACAGATGTGCTTCAGATCATAAATACATCCCTAGAGACTGGCATTTTTCCTGCATCCCTGAAAAAAGCCATCGTAAAGCTCCTACTTAAAAAGAATAATTTAGATGCTTCAGTATTGAACAACTACAGGCCAATATCGAATCTACCATTCATCGGGAAAATCCTTGAAAAAATTGTCTTCAATCAATTAATTGCCTTCTTGATATCAAACAGCTGTTTTAATAACTTTCAGTCAGGATTTCGTGCCAATCATAGCACTGAAACAGCACTGATTAAAGTTATAAATGACATACCTCTTAATACTGATGCAGGCAAAACATCGGTCCTGGTGTTACTGGACCTCAGTGCAGCTTTTGATACTGTTGATCACAACATACTGCTATATCGACTTGAACACTGGGTTGGGTTGACTGGTAAAGTTATCAATTGGTTAAAATCATACTTAAAAGATAGAAGCTTCTTTGTTACCATGGGAAATTGTACCTCAACATCAATGTCCTTGACCTGCGGTGTCCCCCAGGGGTCGATCCTTGGACCATTACTATTAAACCTTTATATGCTCCCACTTGGACAAATTATCAAGAACAACTCAATTTTGTATCACTGCTATGCAGATGACACCCAAATTTATTTTGCTCTATCACCTAATGATTATGCCCCCCTTGAATGTCTCTACCAGTGTATCGACCAAATCAACAACTGGATGTCTCAAAATTTTCTCCAGCTATTCTTGACACAAAGGGGATTAAAACAAAAGATATAGTTAAAAATCTTGGTGTTTTCATTGACAGCGAGCTAAACTTTGACAGTCACATGAAAGCAATCACTAAATTGTCATTTTATCACCTAAAAAACATTTCCAAACTAAGAGGACTTATGTCAAAAAATGATCTGGAAAAACTTATACATGCCTTCATCTCTAGTAGGGTTGATTACTGCAATGGCCTTTTCACAGGCCTGCCAAAAAAGACCATCAAACGACTTCAGCTGGTTCAAAATGCAGCAGCTAGGGTTCTCACACGAACAAAAAGAACAGAGCACATTACTCCAATTCTAAGGTCCCTTCACTGGCTTCCAGTAAGCTACAGAATTGACTTTAAAGCATTGCTGCTGGTGTACAAATCTCTAAATGGTACAGGGCCCAATTACCTCTCTGATATGTTGCAGCAGCCTAACCCAATCAGATCTACCAGATCGCAGCAGCAAAATTTACTGGTAAAACCTGTTGTTAAAACAAAGTGTGGTGAAGCAGCTTTTAGCTACTATGCAGTACAGCTATGGAACCAACTCCCAGAGGACATCAAAAATGCTCCTGCTGTTGGCAGCTTCAAATCTAGATTAAAGACCAAGCTGTTTTCAGATGCTTTCTGCTAATTGATAAATATCATCATCTTTACATGTTTTAAACTTTACATAACTTTTACAGTCTTTGCATGTCTTAAACTTTACTTAACTTTTATTCCATTTTATTCTGCTGTTTTTACTGAACTTTCTCTCTTCTTCCCCCTTTATTTTATGTAATTTTATTTTCTATTGTTTACTGTTTTGCTTTTACCTCTGTAAAGCACATTGAACTGCCACCTGTGTATGAAATGCGCTATATAAATAAACTTGCCTTGCCTATATCTCCTTGTTCTTTATGAATACATCAGTGATACTCTATACAGGGTTCCTATGCAGTATGGAAAAGTATGGAATTTGAATTTAGTCATTTCCAAGTCTGGATAAGTATGGGAAATTAAAATAGAGTATGGGAAAATATTTGGATGCTTTACAGTTTACCGTATCACATATTCAGAAATCTAGGGTTAGGAGTTAGGGTTAACCCTCGTTCCAGTGGTACATAAACTGTAAAATAACCAAATATTTCTGTTTCCAGACTAGTGCCACTACTTTCTTATCTAAAATTTAAAATGAAGCCAAAATGTTCTAATCACTGTGAGTTTGATGCCATCAGAAAACTATCTGACGTGAGCACGTTGGGTTACATACCTCTGCAAAAAAGAAAAAAGAATAGAAAAACACATGTGAACACACATTGCAACTCTACAAATGTAAGAATGGGTAATTGCAAGTTTTCAGAGAGCTGGCAAATTTTGCCAATGTTGTGGGGTTGCCCCAGGCATGAACGATGGCAAATATCGTGTGTGTGTGTGTGTGTGTGTGTGTGTGTACCATGTTTTATCTTAATATTTGAACATGTGTGTATGGATGTCTCTGTCACTCAAACAGTCTTTGCAGCAGGATGCAACTGGTTTCCTGTTTTTCCATTACTTGTGTGTGCGTGGTTGCATGTATTTGAATGATGGTGTGTATGTGCTTATGACAGATGGAAAGACATGAAAAGACAAAGGGGGAGTGTTCTAAACTTTTTGTGACCAATGATTTTACATTTTATTCTCAGTTCTGTTAAGTTTTCAAAATGCATTTTTTTAACATCTGATTGTTAATTATTACTTTACTTCATTTATAGTTCTGTGTTGAACAGTGTGGTAAACAGTGTTTACAGTAAACAGTTTTCCTCCCTCTAATATTCAGTGAAGCAAAGTCAGCGAACTTCTGTTCCCTTTTCTTTTGATGAGTTGTACATCAACATCCCCCGTTACTGTTACAGGAAGAAGGGATCAGTTTAGTTTTTCAAATTCACATGGCGAAAACAGAATAACACTGCATTGTTTTGGCATTGCAGCTTGAATAAAATGCTGTACATTCAACTTGTCTGAGTTTCGTTTTAATTTATTTGTATGAGCTACAGGGCCTTACCACAGGGAGCCACTAGAAATTTTGGGCCCTATGAAAGAACATAATCTCAGCAAATACTTGCTTGCTTCTAGCAAATATTTGACAGCATACGAGCTTACATGCTCACAATGTAGCAAACATATTAACAGGTAGATTTTAAAATAATTTATTTAAATAATAAACATCTGGTTATTTGTTCTCTGGTGTCAAATATGGTCTGAAAAATGTACCGTGAAGTCTGGAAATTTGAGTATGGAAAAGTATGGAATTTTGAAATGGAAAATGTGTAGGAACCCTGTCTGTAATGATTACACCTCAAAATAATCACTTTATTTATTCATACATTTCTTTATATGCATTATGAAATGTAAAACATACTGTAATAAACAGCATGAATTTTTAGATTCACATTACACTTGCTAGGATTAACCAGCCAATCACAGGTCAGTTTTCTGCTCGCTCATTAATATTCATTACCTTACCTGTGTCAATTTGAGATTTACATTACAGGCATTTAGCAGACACGCTTATCCAGACCAACGTACAACAAGGAGGTATATGGCATAGTGCTCCTGGAGTAGAGAAGGCCTTGCTCAAGATTCCACTCCCTACTGTAGTTCGAAGCAGTTACTGTGGTAGTATTAGCAACATCATCAGCCAACATGGCAAACGATTGTTTTCAATCAGAATTAGGCTTAGCAGGACAAATTCACTGCACCGTTTTGCCATGTTCATTTAACAAGGGTTCACTACACAATTGTTGACTTCTTAGTCTAGTTTAATGTAGTTTTTGTGTCAAGTGTGTATTAAACAGTAGTTTCATATAGTCTACTACAGTGTTTCTCAACCACTGGGCTGTGGCCCATTAGTGGGCCACGAAGCACCATCGAGTGGGCTGCAAATTTTTTTCCAAGTTTGAAGCCAAATACTAAATAGTTCAGGATGTCGTAGTGTCCCAAATCCAGTAGCTGAGCAACGCCTGCCTTTACTACTTCAGGTTATGCCCCTTCCACCGGTTGCTGCACCATTGGTTGTTTAGTTTGCTGTTCTCTGATGTTTTGGTGCAGGGTTCGTTCTATCAAACGGAGCATTTGGATGATTGTGCTGCATTAGTTCCCTTGCCTCGAGTGATGAACTGCTGCTTGATTGGGATCATGGGCTTGAGTTCACGTCTACTGCCAGTTGGGCATGCATTGTGCTCATTGCTGATTTGCCGACTCACTGTTGTTTTGCTGCACTGTTTGTTGCCTGCATCTTCACTCGCTGCCTGGCTTGTTCCTTGCTGCACCACTCCCACCACCTCTTGTTGGTTGAATCCTCTAGGCCAGTGGTTCTCAACCGGGGGGGGCGCGCCCCCCTGGTGGGGCGCGGAGGTACTCCAGGGGGGTCGCGAGTAGGCTTCATGTATGGAGGAAAAAAAAAATCTGGGGCTAACAGGCTATAGTAGCTAAGCAGATGCAACACATTTACCCATGTCAAAATGCAGGACATTGGACTATTACATACAAATCAATACTATTATAAAATCGATCAACAATCTATCATAAAATCTTGTGTGTGTGGCCGCATCAGTCGGGGGAACTGTGATATGTTCCCAAGCCTTGCAGACTTTATCAGTAATGCAGGCACTTCCCACGATTTCTCATCTGTCTTTCAAGCAGCGTCAGAGCACCTGTCGGTAATTGAGAAAACAGTTTGCGGCATACTTCACAGAGGATTATCGCTCTTTTGCGTGGGTTCGAGATCCATTTGTGTGTACTGCTGACGAACTTCCAGTTGACATGCAGGAACAGCTTATTGAGCTGAAGAGTGACAGTAGACTTAAGGCAGTCTTCACCTCATGCCCTCTTTCGACATTCTGGGCAGCATTGATGCAGGAGTACCCGCAACTGTGTGACGTAGCCTTGAAACTGCTCATCCCATTCGCATCGACCTACTTGTGTGAGGCAGGATTTTCAAAAATGACTGCGCTTAAAACGAAATATCGCAATCGTGCGCAAATTGAGGATGACTTGAGACTGTGCTTGTCAAACATTTCGCCAAGAATCGAGGATCTTTGTAAGGCAAAGCAGGCTCAGGTCTCGCATTAACGCAAATGCAGATCACAAAGGCACAGTAAAAAGTAAAACCTAAATTCACGCCTGGTCCCAATTCCCAATGATATCAATAGCCAGCTAATGATAAGCCTAATAAAATACCTAATAAAAACACTAATAATAATAATAATAATAATAATAATAATGATGCCTATTAATAATAATAGCATAATAATAATAATAATATCAACAACCAACAACAGCAATAATAATAATAATAATAATAATAATAATAATAATAATAATAATAGGCCTAATAATAATAATAATGCCTGAAAGAACATAAGTCTTGTACTACTGCCAACAGCTTAGTAATGATAATAGGCAATAATAATAATAATAATAATGCCCGAAAGCAGATTAGAAATGTGGTGCTACTGCCAATTATAACAATAGCCTAATAATGATAATAGGCCTATGTATTTCTATGGAATGGATAATGCTACTACTGCTGCTACTGCTACTACTACTACTAATAATAATAATAATAAAAATAATGATAATAATAATAATAATAATAATAATCTAGCCCAGGGCTATCTATCTATCTATCTATCTATCTATCTATCTATCTATCTATCTATCTATCTATCTATCTATCTATCTATCTGTCAATATAAGGTGTTGTAGGTCGGGTGGCGTCACTGCGGGTGAGTGTGTTGCGGGGGTGGGGGCGGGGCGAGAAGAGGGGCCCCCAACTGCAATGAACCAGCTTTGGTGGGGCCCAGGTTGCAAAAGGTTGAGAACCCCTGCTCTAGGCCAATGTT
Organism: Neoarius graeffei; assembly: GCF_027579695.1. Lineage (NCBI taxonomy): Eukaryota > Metazoa > Chordata > Actinopteri > Siluriformes > Ariidae > Neoarius > Neoarius graeffei. The sequence continues at coordinate 47,791,933 of NC_083571.1, read as the reverse complement.
TCTCAACCACTGGGCTGCGGTCCATTAGTGGGCTATGAATTTTTATCAAGTTTGAAACCAAATACTAAATAGTTCAGGATGTCGTAGCATCCCAAATCCAGTAGCTGGTTCGCCGAACACTTTTCAAGTGGAATAAATACATTTGTAGGTAAATTAAGAAGAAGAAGCATTTATTTTATCACATTCCTCTTCTACATTTCCTCTTCTACATTTAACTAACACACACACACACACACACACACAGCACAGCGGGCTGAATAAATAAATATATTTGTAGGTAAATTACATAGATCTGTGATGCCTGCTGGAAGAGAAGAGCAGAAAGGATTGAGAATCGAGTGGCTGTGGTTTGTTTACACCTGATACTAAAATTTATTGCATCCTAACAACGATCACAAAGACGTGTACAAAAAGCCCAGAAATTCCTCCTTACCTGGGCAAAAATGATCCATGATTTATCTTGTAGCGTCCTGATACCCAGATCTTTAACCCAGCCACATATGAAAAGTTGTACGCCTCCATGCTCTTCCAGGTTTTCATCTGTGTGTCTGTGTAGAACAATGTCTGCAGCACCAGGTAGTTTGAGATGTCGGGGAACTCAATGGATGGATAATTTTCCAACTCATAATGAATGAATGACTTTATTTAAACATGATAAGTTGATCAGCAGAGGTGGTGGGGTTGTGCATGTACAGATACAAATAATTACAAATACAAAAGACTAGAAATATACACAATCTTAAAAAAAATCTTAAATCTGTTGATTATCTGTTAATGATCTTCACATTAAGTTAATTAATAGTATGCATAACTATTGTCTTTGCATTTAGTTACAGCTACAATAGGATCAAAATGTATTCTACTAATGTCAAATTTATCGAGTAAATTTTTATTTCATAGGAAAAATCCTTATTTGTTAGTGTGTAAGGATCTAATCCCATTGAGTGGTTTCTATATCCACTTCTTTTGAGTGTACTTATTGGTTTTAATAACTTGCTTGTTTTCTGTACACAAACATGGCAATAAGTTCTTGTGTTAATGGACCAGACTCCACTTTTGGATCATTAATCCCTTTTGACTGAGAATGCCCTGCACGCATGGTTTGACTTTTGGCACATCCATACAGTTTTAAATACAATACCTACAATTCAAAACAGTTTGTTTTTATTGCATTTATTTAATTCCTGGGCTTCCATCTGTAACAGGGAGTGATGTTGCATTCCCTTAATACATGTTACAATAGGTTATTAGATTCTAATATAATAGATGAGCCAAAATAATTGAGGATCTTTTTTAATGGGCCCCGACAAGTTACAAGTATGAATAGATGGGCCTCGAAGCAGAAAAGGTTGAGAACCCTTGCTCTACTATACAGTGTAACTGGAAAAGAGTTGGGTTGTAACCTGTTTTCTACCACTAGGGGTAGTCCATGTTCTATGTTCAGTGTTCTGTAGCACAAATTACCATCATACAAATGTTGAATTCAGTTAAAGCAGACCATATTACAAAAAAAAAAAAAAAGAATCCTCTGAAATTTCAAATTATTATGCACTTCTTTTTCTTGCATTAACATTTAGAATATTTTATATCTCTGCTTCAGAGGTAGTCCAAACTTATTTTTTTTTCAGTGTAACATTCAAGTAAAGTAAGGTCCATAGATCTGCAATACAATCACAAAAAAAGTTTTAATCATTATCAATATGTCATTATTAGTGACAATTCATATTTTCACATTGAACTGTAAGACAGGCTGAAGTAATCTTTCACTTAACAACAGAAACAACAGCAATCACAAATTAAACAAGAATCGCTTGTGCCTACTGAGAACAAGCAAAATTCACTCAGCTTTATTCCCTTGAGAGACATTCTTAACAGGTGAATATTCTACATAAAGTGGTGCTTGAAAGTTTGTGAACCCTTTAGAATTTTCTATATTTCTGCAGAAATATGACCTAAAACATCATCAGATTTTCACACAAGTCCTAAAAGTAGATAAAGAGAACCCAGTTAAACAAATGAGACAAAAATATTATACTTGGTCATTTATTTATTGAGAAAAATGATCCAATATTACATATCTGTGAGCGGCAAAAGTATGTGAACCTCTAGGATTAGCAGTTAATTTGAAGGTGAAATTAGAGTCAGGTGTTTTCAATCAATGGGATGACAGTCAGGTGTGAGTGGGCACCCTGTTTTACAACCCCAATTCCAAAAAAGTTGGGACAAAGTACAAATTGTAAATAAAAATGGAATGCAATAATGTGGAAGTTTCAAAATTCCATATTTTATTCAGAACAGAACATAGATGACATATCAAATGTTTACCTCTAGGATAAGCAGTTCATTTGAAGGTGAAATTAGAGTCAGGTGTTTTCAATCAATGGGATGACAATCAGGTGTGAGTGGGCACCCTGTTTTATATAAAGAACAGGGCTCTATCAAAATCTGATCTTCACAACACGTTTGTGGAAGTGTATCATGGCATGAACAAAGGAGATTTCTGAGGACCTCAGAAAAAGTGTTGTTGATGCTTATCAGGCTGGAAAAGGTTACAAAACCATCTCTAAAGAGTTTGGACTCCACCAATCCACAGTCAGACAGAATGTGTACAAATTCAAGACCATTGTTACCCTCACCAGGAGTGGTTGACCAACAAAGATCACTCCAAGAGCAAGGCGTGTAATAGTCGGCAAGGTCACAAAGGACCCCAGGGTAACTTCTAAGCAACTGAAGGCCTCTCACATTGGCTAATGTCAATGTTAATGAGTCCACCATCAGGAGAACACTGAACAACAATGGTGTGCATGGCAGGGTCGCAAGGAGAAAGCCACTGCTCTCCAAAAAGAACATTGCTGCTCGTCTGCAGTTTGCTAAAGATCATGTGGACAAGCCAGAAGGCTATTGGAAAAATGTTTTGTGGACGGATGAGACCAAAATTGAACTTTTTGGCTTAAATGAGAAGCATTATGTTTGGAGAAAGGAAAATGCTGCATTCCAGCATAAGAACCTTATCCCATCTGTGAAACATGGTGGTGGTAGTATCTAGCCTGGCTAACGCGACGTCAAAGCTCTCCGAGCTATTGGTCTGGCCAAGATATTAAGGCCAACCGTTTCCCAGAGCCCGTGGTTGACCCATCTCCCTGAAATGCCTCAGTTTGCTACTGGCCGAAGCCAGAAAAGGCTGTGACAAAGCTTAAACCAATCACATCACTCTTTCCTCTGACGTATGCGACGCGACGAGGCTAACTGGTAGATTAAACTCTTACCGAAGCCGGTCGGGAGCAAGGCGAAAATGTCCTTCCTTTCAGTAAATACCTCCAGGGCTGCTCTTTGCTCCATTTTCAATGAGAACTTCCCGTTGAATGCTTTCAATACAGCATTTATGCGTAATAGATGCGGAAGCATGAATGAAGCACTTCCGGCATAGATTCTGTAAACAATCTATGGCTTCCGGTCGCAGTTCTACTACGTCAGTGCCTTGAACACGCCTCTATCCAGGGCCGTTGGAGATGCTCAAAGTTGATTGGTTCCCGATTTTTCGGGAGCTTGGAAGAGCTGTAGATAGCTTGCCTGGCCAGACTAAGCTCGCAACAGGTCCTCGTGTTGCGTCACGCTTAGGATGGGTGGGCCCAGGGTAGGTAGTATCATGGTTTGGGCCTGTTTTGCTGCATCTGGGCCAGGACGGCTTGCCATCATTGATGGAACAATGAATTCTGAATTATACCAGCAAATTCTAAAGTAAAATGTCAGGACATCTGTCCATGAACTGAATCTCAAGAGAAGGTGGGTCATGCAGCAAGACAACGACCCTAAGCACACAAGTTGTTCTACTAAAGAATGGTTAAAGAAGAATAAAATTCATGTTTTGGAATGGCCAAGTCAAAGTCCTGACCTTAATCCAATCGAAATGTTGTGGAAGGACCTGAAGCAAGCAGTTCATGTGAGGAAACCCACCAACATCCCAGAGTTGAAGCTGTTCTGTGTGGAGGAATGGACTAAAATTCCTCCAAGCTGGTGTGCAGGACTGATCAACAGTTACCTGAAACGTTTATTTGCAGTTATTGCTGCACAAGGGGGTCACACCAGATACTGAAAGCAAAGGTTCACATACTTTTGCCACTCACAGATATGTAATATTGGATTATTTTCCTCAATGAATAAATGACCAAGTATAATATTTTTGTCTCATTTATTTGACTGGGTTCTCTTTATCTACTTTTAGGACTTGTGTGAAAATCTGATGATGTTTTAGGTCATATTTATGCAGAAATACAGAAAATTCAAAAGGGTTCACAAACTTAAAAGTACCACTGTAGAAGAAAGCAAATAGTTTCCTTTTTTGTGTGTACTATGAACAATACAAGAACCCCTAAGGAATTCTTTCTTGATTCCTTTAATCACTGTAGTAATCAGAACAATTGTACCGGAGAGTACTGTTTATACAACATCCATCCATCCTCTATACCGCTTATCCGTCAGGGTCATGGGGAAAGCTGGAGCTAATCCCAGCTGACTTCAGGTGAGATGCGGGGTAAACCCTGGGCAGGCTGCCAATCTATCACATGGCTTTTTATACAACAGATGTTTAAAAAACAACAACATATTACACAGAATATAAAACCAATATATGTATATCCAATAAACTCCACAAAACATTTTTCATTTGTCGCAGCTGAAACAACATGTACCCTGTACAAATCTCTCATTTGCATTCATACTCAGATGGCAAATTAAGAGTCATCAGGCTGATGTGCTAACTGCTCCTGTGGAATTCTGGTTAACCATGTTTCTCTCTGACACTGGGTTTCTCTGTCTGCATGCACACAGACATTGGGATCTGAGAGGCTCCACAGTTTCCCAACATGCTTTGCGGAACATTTTCGAGGAGATGCAGAAGAGGATGGGGTCCAGCACACTGTTTACATACCAGAGCGGCAGCGACAAGTAGGACTTGAGCACTGTGTACACCATGAGCACTGTCCCTGACCACGAGTCCACATACACTTGCATGAGTGAGGATGCAATGTCAGGGAAGTTGCACACAAAAAAAGTGACCACTACAGCCCCTGCAAAAATTGAAACAAGAGAAAGAGAAGTTGACAAAATGTACCACATAAAGGAAGAAAGAACTCAAATATCATACTGCAGCATCTGCAGTCATCCTTTTGTAGCCCTGCCTGTCGTGTCAGGTACTTGAGTTCCACAGCCCGTGGCTGCTCCAGCTCAGCTAGCCTCAAAGACCCAGATCCGTTCCACTAGTATCCAGTACTCCATTGTAAAGGGGGGAAGGTTCCTCTTCTGTCATGTCACACATGGTGGACACCACAGAAGCTGTCAGGTGACGTTGCCTTGTAATACCTGCATTATACTGAAGTACCTCATGCCAGTAGCTATATCCAGCCATGAAGACAAGGTAGTTATGACCTCTATAGATGCCAAGGGATCACATGGTATGACAGAGGGCCACATAAAGCTCTGTAGTGAAGATGAGGATCACTCAACAGGTTGTGGCGCAGTATATCTGGCTCACTGTAAACTAATCTTTACACAAGGGTTCTTCAAGTCTCCATGGGTAGCTTTCCCAACAGTAGTGGTATACAGTAATGGGAGCTGGATTCAGGGAACTGGAGGATATCAGAACTGTATGGCACTGGCCTTCATGCAGGTATCTCTGAGGCTCATCTACCAGAACCGTTAACCCTTAAAATGCTCAGTTGTATAAAATGCAATAAAAAATGTAAGTTGTTCTGGATAAGCACATCTCTCTCCCAAATGCCATAAAAGTAAATGTAAAAATATACAAAGATACCCAAGTCTCCAGGTTCCTAGTATCTCTTTGGATATGGTCTCTGACCTTACGATGCAATCCTGCAGTGTCTTATGTACCGTATCTGCTTCAGTCCCCAAAACCTCCACCAGTCCTACCAGCTATGGACCATCAGCTTGGCCAGACACACATTTCAGAGATTTGGGGATATATGTTTTATTTTGGTTGTAGGACCTTTCTTGCTTCTTGCAAACCAGTGGTCCCAACTTCACTAGTTCACAGTCTGGGCCCTCATCTAGGTGCCAAGGAAGTGCTAGCCTGTTCAGGCACTAATGCAACTATGGTCTTTCTTCTACTCTACATTTTGCCATTATCGTCCTGTTTTATAGTTTCTTCTTCTTCTGGCTGTTCCCATTGCCACAGAGGTTTACGTCCCTCCATCTCCTCCTGTCCTCTTTATCTTTTTCTGTCACACCAAGCATCCTCATGTCCTCCTTCACCACATCCATAAATCTTATCTTTGGTCTTCCTCTTTTCCTTCTACCTGGCAACTACATCTCCAGGATTCTTTTCCCAATATGCCCTGAATCTCTCTTCTGTATGTATCCAAACCATCTCAATCTCGCCTCTCTCACTTTGTCTCCGAGCTGTCCTACATGTGCTGTCCCTCTACTATACTCATTTATAATCCTGTCCAACTTTGTCACTCCCAATGAAAATCTCAACATTTTCAACTCTGCTACCTTCAGTTCAGCCTCCTGTCTTCCTGTTTTGCAGAAAAGGCATCAGGAACCTCAACTTGCACTACAGAAGACAGCACTATAAAGGAATCAGGGCCAAAGAATCTGACCACAAAACATGATGTGACAAAGATATCAGGAGAATAAAATCATACCCATAAGTCGCAAAGCCCGTTTCTCCTGAATTAGCAGCTTCCCATGCTGGAGGCACTGAGGATTTCCTCCTTCACTTACAGCTCTAGTGATGCCCATGGCCATGCGCTGACGGCTGTTGTAGCGGAAGTGGGTAATGATGAGTATGTAGAGGGTGAAGATGCACACAAGTGGGATCAAGAAGCAGAGGATACCCCTCAGAAGCAGTGCTCCCTTGTAAAGGTGGGAAGGTTCCTCCTCGGTCATCTCACACATGGTGGACACCACAAAGGCTGTGTCAGGTGACGTTGCCCCATAATCCAGGATGCAGGCTTGGGCATGCCTGTACACGAGAGCAAATGGCACTGAGGTACCCAATGCCAGTAACCAGATCCAGCCTAGAACACACAGGAGTCGTGACTTCCTGAGGCCGGCAAGGGACCACATGGTGTGACAGATGGCCACATAGCGCTCAATAGTAAATGCAAGGATCACCCAGCTGGTTGTGGCGCAGTACATCTGACGCACCATGAAGTAAGCTTTGCACAAGGGTTCTCCGAGTCTCCATGGGTAACTTTCCCAGTAGTAACGATATACAGTGATGGGAATCGTCAATAGCTGGAGGAGGTCAGATAGAACCAGACTAAGCAGGTAGAGCTGTATGGCGCTGACTTTCATACGGACATCCCTGAGGAGCGTAAGCATGCTAATACTATTGGATAGGACCCCAAAGACAAACAAGATGACATAGAAAACTGTCATGGGGATGGCGACATGGTACGGCTCCTGTTTAGTGACACTGATGTAAAGGTCTGGTGCTGAGCTTGGACTTGTATTGCAGGAGAGCTGGAAATGCATCAAAGATTCATTCATATTGGGAGGATGTGGAGACTAATAACCAGAATGACAATGTCTTGTTGCCAAGCAAGTCTGTCGGAGTTGATCAGATAACTTTCTAAAGAAAAAAAGTAAGAAAGAATGAATAAAAAAAGGAAATTCCAAATCATAGTACACAAACTGTGGCATATAACATACACCATTTATTGGTGTCTTGTCAGCTTTTCTGTAATCATGTATGTTTAAGGATAATGTCACAAAAGGAAAGGAATTATAATCTTATTCAGCCATTTAAGATTCTGTATAAGAGTCAGTGTTTCCATTCAATACCATCATCGTATCTGAGCACACACTGACAAAAGTAATCAGACAATGACAAAACAATGATTATGCAGAATTATCATTATATATATATATATATATATATATATATATATATATATATATATATATATATATATATATATAATACACATACACACATATACAAACAAACAGGTGGTTTTAAAAAATTGCCAATTTTATTCTGACACCATCCACTTTCTAGAATTTCTATAAAGATTTTGTAGATTACACAATTCCTACAATATAATATTTGAAAATATTTACAGACTTACTGTGAAGTGTGGAATATGAAAGACAGAGATGTGCATCCAAGTCTAATTCAGCCATCAAATGCAACATTCACTGTAAGCACACCTCTCTCTCTCTCTCTCTCTCTCCCTCACACCCTCTCGCCTGTGAGGGTTGACAGTGCATCTTATTTTGTGATATGATATCCACAGTGGCGGCTGGTGGGCTTTGAAATAGGGGAAGCTCAGTTTTAGGTCTATGTAATACAATTTTTCAATTTGTTATTTGTCATGAGTCAATTTGTTGTTATGTGGGTCTGTCTCAGAAATTGGTCTCTCATTTGGGACATTATGGTCAAAAAATAAATTTTCTAATTTTACTTTTTTTTTTTGCATTTACCTAACACTCAATGTTTCTTTTATCATGTTTAATAAGAATAAAGATAGCATCTTGCTTTATCTGGCCTCTGCTGTGGAATTTTTTTTAATTACAATTCAAATGTTTTTGTAAAATTTTTTGAAAATATTGAATAAATTTCCTCTTAGGGCGGCACGGTGGTGTAGTGGTTAGCGCTGTCGCCTCACAGCAAGAAGGTCCTGGGTTCGAACCCCGGGTCCGGCGAGGGCCTTTCTGTGTGGAGTTTGCATGTTCTCCCCGTGGGTTTCCTCCGGGTGCTCCGGTTTCCCCCACAGTCCAAAGACATGCAGGTTAGGTTAACTGGTGACTCTAAATTGAGCGTAGGTGTGAATGTGAGTGTGAATGGTTGTCTGTGTCTATGTGTCAGCCCTGTGATGACCTGGCGACTTGTCCAGGGTGTACCCCGCCTTTCGCCCGTAGTCAGCTGGGATAGGCTCCAGCTTGCCTGCGACCCTGTAGAAGGATAAAGCAGCTAGAGATAATGAGATGAGATGAGAAATTTCCTCTTTTTGATTGCTTGGGTTAAAAATGCCAAGTTATGATGACTGAATTGATTATTCACTTAAATATGAATAATACAATACCATTTTGGGTCTTGATATGGCAAAATAGGACACAATGGAAAAATCAAGAACACACCGGAAAGATGAGAATAACGGAGGTGGTAAAAGAACAGCGACTGTACCGGCTGAAGGTCACGCAGGTCTCTGCTGTGGCGCGCGAGCAATGGGACATCACTACCGCACCAGATGGAGAGCGAGGCGGGGGTGGGGCAAAATGACTGGCCATACTTTGCCATTATAGCAGATAGATACCAGCTGTTAGCAGCTAGCACTACAGATCCCAATAAGGCTCAAGCTAGCCTACAACCACGTTGATTGAACTACAAATGAAATAAACGAGTGAATTCATGAATGATCAAACTGATAGAATGGATGAAAGTTAACAGAGCACAACGAGTAATATTTACATTTATTTACAGAGTAATGTACAGAGACATCAATGAGAAGAAATGTTTATATGAAAAAAAAATTCGGACAGCACTTTGGCACACGACTACACTTTCTCGACATCCGCTAAGGACTGACTGATCATGCTTCCGTGTTCGTCGCCGAAGTACAGCGACCCTGCCCTCCTCATGTCTTTCAAACACCACCTCCAATAATCCTTTATCAGCCCGGCTTCTTGGCCCTCCCAATGTCCCATTTACCCCCAGAGATACCCGGCTTCCCTGGAAGTGACGATTTTGTCGATTTTAACCAATAACAACTAGCTGAAATTAGCTGTTCAGAGCCGTCTCATAGACTTCAACTGATACCCGGCTGCCAGTCCATAGCGAACTGCAAGTTCGTCAGACATCACTCAAATAAGTTACAGGATGACATAGGGATCGTTATGAACGTAAATACAATCTTGGGCATATATTATGTTATGCAAGTTATTGTTTTAATGAGAATTCAACGTCGTAGACGCCGCAGTTTGGGGAGAGAATTTTAGGGGAAGTTCGGCTTCCCTTGTTGTCTCTGAGAAATCGCCCCTGGATATCCATCACATTCCTTTTCAAGTTATATTAATGTTTGACACATGCTTAATGGTGTGAAATTGGAGAAATTTGAATCTGTGAAGCAACATATGAAAATACGATGAATTTCTGAAGCATATATAATCTCTTATGATGGATGTTTTGAATGTAAACACTGAAAAGCTCTAAATACTGGATATAAAATATGGATTACCAAATAGCAGTTACAGTGTTGTGCAGATAATACACTGGAATTGCAGCAAACATTTTGATGATTGAGCAAACAATTGCTGGTCCTTCTGAAAGATAATTAAATAATATTGGTTAGCTTTTTTTCGTGGTCTACCAGATGTATTCCATTCATATAGCATGATATTGAACGAGTTGAAGATGAGTTCAATATCATGCTAGTTGAATGGAATACATCTGAAAGACCACGAAAAAAAGTCAGCCAATATTATTATTATTATTATTATAATACATACACACTCTCCATATCAGCATTCTCGAAGGCCAACGCTAGCTTACCCATGACTCGGTGCTGTTAGTGCAGCAGTCCAGTTAGCTTCCAGCCAGTATAGCAGTAGTGTTAGCGAAGGCCAATGCGAGCTTACCCGTGACTTGGTGCTGTTAGCATGGCAGTCCAGTTACCTTCTAGCTGGTGTAATATTAGTGAAAGCCAATGCTAGTGCAGGCCAATGCTAGTGCAGTCAAGCTGAATATTTTTTCCCCCTGTGTAATTTACTTAGTTACTTTTAAAATCAATGTCAACAACTACACACAATGGAGCGACCTGGCAGCCAAAATTCTCTCAGAATATTCCGCTTTTAATGAAGCAAACGTCACGGCCATGTTTGTTTCCAAGCTATTACAGTCACTCGCTAGCGCAGAAGTTTTACATCTCTGACGTGTCTCTTTTCCAGTTTTTCGATGTCCATTGGTATGTTTTTCTCTTGTAAATATGTGTGAAGAATATATATAGCGAAGTTTTGGTAGCGTTTCGGGTGTTCAGCGCGTCTTTATTTTCAGTTTATTTATTTAGTGCTTAAACCTAGCACTGGATTAGCCTCGTTTTCTCTCTTTCCCGGCGGACAAAGATTGTGCACATGCACAACAGAAAAGTTTTGTCATTGGATATTCACATGAGCTCTGATGTGTGACGTCATGTTGTCTTGACAACGTGCAATATTCTAATATCACACGCTCATTCTCCATTGGGGAGCGTGGCATAATACATGGAGGATAAGCAATATGATAACAATATTGTATGCCATCAATAAACCCACTAGAAGGAAATTGAATACATGTTTTTATTCCATGGAAAAAGTGGCCTGTATGTATAATAAGTATTGTGCAATGCATTGCAATGGTATACTGAAATATATTGGAATGTGACTTCAAGCGATCCAATCAATTTATTTCGAGAATGCAGTGTAGAGAGCACATGCAGTTTTGTCTTTCTCCATCTTTCATCACACTTCTCTCTCTAGCTCTCTGTCCTTCTTCAAGCAAGCAACACTTGAATTAATGCTTTTTATTAATTGAGCCCAAAGCCTAATGTCCATTTGTCTCCATGGAGATAGTTATTTTATGTAGAACTAAGAGTATACAGGATTTTATGAAGAATACCTGTAGGGAGAAACAGATTGAGGAATGGGTTTCTGAAGTTATGTAACTGCTGACACAGAAATTCATTCATTCATTCATTCATTCATTCATTCATTCATTCAATAAGTTAATCAAACACAAACAAACATAGGTTATTTGGGACGCTGTTCAACATGATCAACCTTTTTATTGTATCTACAGTGGATATAATAAGTCTACACACCTCTGTCAAAATCACAGGGTTTTGTGATGTAAAAATATTAAGCCAGGACAAATCAGGTCAGATCTTATTCCACCATTAATGTGATATAGTTTTGGCTGTTAAGCAACAAAAAAACATGGAATTATTTGTTTTGTGATAGAAGAATGAAATTTGGCACACGAGCTCAAGTTGACATATCTAATAATTCTAGATATGGGGGTGGGGTGTATGGGGTGTAAGGGAGGGACAGTACCTCTGGCAGGGGACCATGTTGTGGACTGGGAGGGTTACAGTCCCGAGGAGAGAAGTTGGGTCTCCGCCAGGTTCATACTGGACCCAACACTTATCAGGGAGTTCCACCAGCAGCACCCTGACGCTCTTCCTAAAGCAAAGCAAAGGACTGGAAACCAGAGGTTTAAGCTGTGATATATGAAAGGTGGGGTGAACACGTCGCATAGTGAGTGGTAATGCCAGTCTAATGGAACATGGGTTGATTACCTTCTTGGTGAAGAAGGGTCCAAGGAACCTGGGTGCCAGCTTGTGAGAGATGGCCCTAAGTGGCAGGTGGCGTGTGGAGAGCATAACTCGTTGACCCACTTGGTAGGTGGGTGTCTTGGAGCGACATTTGTCAGCCTGCTTCTTGGATGCGAGTGCGGAGCAAATGAGTCTTCTCCAGGCCAATGCCCACGTTCTCCTGCAGCGGTGTATAAAAGCCTGGGCTGATGGTATGGTGACCTCCTCCTCCTGGCTGGGGAACAATGGTGGTTGGTACCCTAGTGAGCACTGGAATGGAGAGAGACCTGTGGCAGAGGAAGGGAGAGTGTTGTGTGCGTATTCGATCCAAGGTAGGTACTTGCTCCAAGAACTGGCATCCCTGGACGCCATTCACCTGAGTGCAACCTCCAAAGCCTGGTTAGCCCATTCTGCCTGGCCATTGGTCTGTGGGTGGAAGCCTGAGGAGAGACTACAGGTGGCCCCGATGAGTTTGCAGAAGGCTCTCCAGAACTGTGCAGTGAACTGAGGACCCCGGTCAGAAACAATGTCAGTAGGCAGACCATGTAGGCAGAAAACATGGTGGATGAGTAGTTCTAAGTAGTTCTGACGTGGTGGATGAGTAGTTCTCTTTGGCTGAGGGGAGCTTGGGCAGAGGAATGAAATGGACGGTGTTAGAAAAATGGTCAGTGACAGTGAGGATACATGTATTACCACCTGAGTTGGGGAGTCCTGTGATGAAGTCCAGGGCGATGTGAGACTAAGGCTGATGTGGAGTAGGAAGGGGTCTTAGTAAGTCAGCAGGGGGTTGATTGGCTGTCTTGTTCCAGGAGCATGTGTCGCAGGCTGCCAGGAACTCCTGGATGTCCTCCTTGATGGATGGCCACTAAAAGCGCTGCTGGATGAGAGCCAGGGTTCGGGCGGCTCCCGGATGACAGGCCACTGCAGCACCTGAGTTCGCACATGACAGGGAATAAGCAGATGGTTATAAGGAATATTGTTGGAGTTACCTTCACCGGGGTCCTGCTCCAGGGCCTTCTGCATGAGCATCTCAACTTCTAGAATAGCAGCTCCCACCAGGCAGCATGGAGGAAGGATAGTCTCGGGTGGCTTGGACTCCTCTTGGTGGGAAGAGAACATCCTGGACAGGGCATCGGGTTTGCCATTCTTGGAGCCTGGGTGGTAAGAGAGTGTGAAGTTGAATCAGGAGAAGAAGAGAGACCAACAGGCTTGACGAGAGTTGAAACGTTTGGCAGACTTGAGGTACTCCAGGGTTTTATGGTCGGTCCAGACTAGGAACAGGAGATCAGACCCCTCGAGCCAGTGCCTCCACTCCTCCAAGGCTAGTTTCAAGGCCAGTAGTTCTCGGTCACAGAAGTAGTACTTTCATTCGGCTGAGGATAGCCGGCGGGAGAAGAAGGAGCATGGGTGGACCTTGTTGTCGTTGGCCCTCTGGGATAGGATGGCTCCGACCCCTGACTTGGAGGTCTCAACCTTGATGATAAACTGCTTGGTAGAATCGGGTATGGTGAGAATGGGTGCTGTGGTAAACCTGTGCTTGAGACTGGAAAAGGCTTTCTCTGCTTCCTCCCCCCACTTGAACTTGGTCTTGGTCGAAGTCAGGGCTGAGAGAGGTCTGGCCACCGTGCTGAAGTTGCGGATGAAACGCCTGTAAAAGTTGGCGAACCCCAGGAAGCGCTGGAGCTCTCGTCTTGAAGATGGGGTGGGCCAGTCAGTGACTGCCTCCAGCTTGAGGGGGTCCATCTGGATCTTGGCTGGTGAAATGATGAACCCCAGGAATGAGACAGAGCCTTGGTGGAACTCGCTCTTCTCTGCCTTAACGAACAGCTTATTCTCCAGCAGGCGTTGAAGAACCTGCCGGATGTGACCCTGATGTTCCTCCAGGGAGTGAGAGAAAATCAAGATATCGTCCAGGTAAACAAAGACAAGGGTGTTAAGAAAGTCCAAGACATCATTAACCAACACCTGGAATACCGCGGGCACGTTAGTCAGGCCGAAAGGGACTACGAGGTACTCATCGTGGCCTGTGGTGGTGTTGAAGGCCATCTTCCACTCGTCCCCTTTCCTGATACTAACTAGGTGATAGGCGTTGCATAGGTCCAGTTTAGTGAACACCTTAGCTCCCTGGAGTAGTTCGAAGGCTGTAGTCATGAGCGGTAGTGGGTAGCAGTTCTTGACTGTGATGGCGTTGAGACCTTGATAGTCAATGCAGGGGCAGAGCAACTTGTCTTTCTTCTCCACAAAGAAGAATCCCACCCCTGATGGGGGAGGAGGAAGGGTGGATGATCCCAGCTGCCAGAGACTCAGTGATGTATTTCTCCATGGCTTGTCTCTCGGCAGGGGAAAGAGAGTGGAGACGCCCCTTGGGTGGCGCCATCCCTGGCAGGAGGTCAATACCACAGTCATAGGGCCTATGAGGGGGAAGGGACACTGAAGGGTCTTACTGAAGACAGGCTTTAGGTACAGATATTCCAGAGGCACATGAGAAAGGTTGGGAAACTCGCTGGCTGAGGGCTGAGGTGGTTTGGCGGGAGGCAGAGTGGAGTTCAGGCAGGAGGCCAGGCAGGAAGGACTTCAGCCTAAGATGGTGTGGTCAGTCCAGTTTAAGTGGGGGTTGCGCTGCATCAACCAGGGTAATCCAAGAATAATGGGAACGTGAGGGTTGTTCATGACGTGAAGTTATATAGTTTCGGAGTGATTGCCTGAAATCCTTAGGGTGAGCGGGGTGGTGAGGTGAGTGATGGTGGTCAAGCCAGTGCCATTGAGTGTCAGGACGGTGAGAGGGACCTCAAGGGCAAGTAACGGGATTCCAAGATCCTTGGCGGAGCAGATCAGGTTCCTGTCCGCCCCCGAGTCGACGAGCACCTGAAGATGGTGATGCCGATTGTTGAGAGTGATGATGACGGGGAGCAATGGTCGGTCGGCAGGGGACTGGTTCCAAGCATTGCCCACCAGGGCCCCTCGATTCACTGGTGGGCTCGTCCTTTTAGCGGGCAGGCTCGGCAGATGTGTCCCTGCTGACTGCAGTAGAAACAAGCCCCCGTGCTCCGTCGGCGCAGTCATTCCTCCGCTGACACCCGTACCCGATCTACCTACATGGGTTCAATGGACAAGGCGGGTGGTGGAGAAGGGTTGAAGTTGCGGCAGCTCCTCCCTCTCCTCCGTTGTTGGACCCCCACATCAATACAATTGGCAAGGTCCATCAGGCTGACGTGAGACGAGTTCATCCTTGATGGCATCAGATAAGCCATGTAGGAACGCGTCGACCAGGGCACTCTCGTTCCAACCGCATGACGCTGCCAACATCCTGAACTCGAGGGCATAATCCGAGGTAGATTGGGACCCCTGAGCTCTCTTGCCGCCTCCCAGCCGAACAGAGAGCGGTCGAATGTTTGTCTCTTTTCCTCAGAGAATTCCTTGAAGCTGGAACAACAGGGCGTGTCAGTGGCCCAGACCACCATCCCCCATTCCCTGGCCTTGCCGGTGAGGAGTGAGATGGTATAGTCTACCCGGGAGCATTCTGTGGGGAAAGCCAGAGGTTGAAGCTCCAAGATCAGCAAACACTGTGCCAAAAAAGATCTGCAGGTACCTGGTTCTCCACTGTAGGGCTGAGGCGAAGGGAGTCTTGGTTCGTGGAGAACAGTGGTGGTGGGAGGTGAAGAAAGAGACAGCTAGGCAGGGGTAGGCACGGCTTGGGAGTGCTGGAGTTGTGTGGCTAGGAGGTTGAGTGAGTCAGACAGGGTGGCCAGGTTCTGAGTGATCTGCCTGAGTTCCTGTTGGTGGGTCCCGAGGAGGGCTCCTTGCTGCTGCATAGCTGTTCTCAGATGGTTAAGTTCCGCTGAATCCATGTTGGCCAGAACGTACTGTTAAGGGTGGTGAGATGTGTTGAGTTAGGATCCAATAGCAGAACACAAACCAGAAAATCCAATGAATAAAAAATGATTTAATTAAAGTCCAAAAAGAGTTAATGAACAAAAATAGCAAAAAATAATCCAGACAACAATGAGGTAGACAAAGACAAACTGCTAATATGAAAAAACATGAAAAATAATTCTGGCAAAAACTGGAGACAAAAAACGTAGTGCAAAAAACATGAAAAACTGACCAAATGTGAGTGCAAAAAACGGAGGCTAAGACTAGGCAAAACAGAGAGCAAAAATACAGGAGGCAAAAAATGGCACAGAGACGACATGAGAAACAGACAAGACGTTCTGGCAAAGTTCCTTTCGGATAACGGCCTATTTATACACAGCAGAGCAGACCAGGAAGTGAATGCTGGCAAGATGGAAGTCCCATCCCAGATCCGGATTGCGCTGAACAGGGAGATAGTAAATCTCCGGAGTGGAAGTCCGGGGTGGATCATGACACAATACTTATTATTATACATACAGGCCACTTTTTCCATAGAATAAAAACATGTATTTGATTCCCTTCTAGCGGGTTTATTGATGGCATGCAATATTATCATATTGCTTATCCTCCATGTATTAAGTCACTCTCCCCAATAGAGAATGAGCATGCAATATTGTTATAATATTGCATGTTGTCAAGACAACACGACGTCACACGTCAGAGCTCATGCAAAGATCCAATGACAAAACTTTTCTGCTGCATATGTGCACAATCATTTCTTTGTCTTCCAGGAAAGAGAAAAGACGAGGCTAATCCAGTGCTTGGTTGAAGCACTAAATAAATAAACTGAAACTAAAGACGCGCTGAACACCTGAAAGGCTACCAAAACTTCATTAGATATTATTCATGCATATATACAAGAGAAAAACATACCAACAGACATTGAAAAACTGGAAAAGAGACACATCAGAGATGTAAAACTTCTGCGCTAGTGAGTGACTGTGACAGTTTGTAAACAAACATGGCCGCAAGGTTTGCTTTGTTAAAAGCGGAAGATTTTGAGAGAATTTTGGCTGTCAGGTTGCTCCATTGTGTGTAGTTGTTGATGTTGATTTTAAAAGTAACTAAGTAAATTACACAAGGAAAATAATAATAATAATAATAATCGGGGGGCGGCACGGTGGTGTAGTGGTTAGCGCTGTTGCCTCACAGCAAGAAGGTCCGGGTTCGAGCCCCGTGGCCGGCGAGGGCCTTTCTGTGCGGAGTTTGCATGTTCTCCCCGTGTCCGTGTGGGTTTCCTCCGGGTGCTCCGGTTTCTCCCACAGTCCAAAGACATGCAGGTTAGGTTAACTGGTGACTCTAAATTGAGCGTAGGTGTGAATGTGAGTGTGACTGGTTGTCTGTGTCTATGTGTCAGCCCTGTGATGACCTGGCGACTTGTCCAGGGTGAACCCCGCCTTTCGCCTGTAGTCAGCTGGGATAGGCTCCAGCTTGCCTGCAACCCTGTAGAACAGGATAAAGCGGCTACAGATAATGAGATGAGATGAGACATATCTGTAATATATGTATTACAGATACACATCTAGTCAGTGGGTAAACACTGGGAGTGACATCATTAGAGTGAAATATCAGGAATTACTGTACATACAGGACACTTTTTTGATGGGAAAAAAAAATGTGCTCTATTCCCTTCTTGTGGGTTTCATTAATATGGTTTGATAGCATGCAATATTGTTAGCATATCACTTATCCAATGTGTATTACGTCACTCTACCCAGTGGAGAAAGAGCATTGAATATGGTTTACAATACTGCATGGTTGTCAAGACAACATGATGTCACACGTCGGAGATGTAAAACTTCCGTGTTAGCGAGTGACTGTGACAATTTGTAAACAAACATGGCCGCCAGGTTTCTCTCTCATCTCATTATCTGTAGCCTCTTTATCCTCTTCTACAGGGTCGCAGGCAAGCTGGGGCCCATCCCAGCTGACTACGGGCGAAAGGTGGGGTACACCCTGGACAAGTGGACAGGTCATCACAGGGCTGACACATAGACACAGACAACCAGTCACACTCACATTCACACCTACGGTCAATTTAGAGTCACCAGTTAACCTAACCTGCATGTCTGAACTGTGGGGGAATCTGGAGCACCCGGAGGAAACCCACGTGGACACAGGGAGAACATGCAAACTCTGCACAGAAAGGCCCTCGCCGGCCACGGGGCTCGAACCCAGACCTTCTTGCTGTGAGGCGACAGCGCTAACCACTACACCACTGTGCCGCCCCGCCACCAGGTTTGCTTCATTAAATATGGAAAATTTTGAGAGAATTTTGAAAGAGAGAGATGCGTTGAACACCTGAAAGGATTGTATTTGTGTAATAATAATATTGACTGGCTTTTTTTCATGGTATATCAGATCAGGGCTTTCCCCAAAGCACAGATACGCAGCACTCCACCGCGCTGTGCGACATCAGTGTCACGCTGTTACTTGCACACCAAAAAAAAAAAATCAAAACCAATTGGATAAAGCAGAGTACTTTCTGCACCTAAATATTTCCTATTTCCCTCTAAAAATGAGTAATAACTATAGAAATAGGAAGATATTGGGCTATTCAATTGGTGTCCCTCGGGCCAGATCCAGCCCACGAGGGAATTTGTACCTTAAGTAGTACAAAAAAAAAAAACCACCCACAACAAACCATGTCCAGATGTATGTGCTGCTCTCTGCTCTCATGTCTCCACTATGGTCCTGTTCTTGCTTGCACGTTAGCATGTTAGTTCGACAAAATGTCTCTTTCTACTTTAAACAGGAGTGCTCTGAGAACGCAGTGTCCCCCGCTACAATATATTGCAAACAAAATTGCAATATGCGTATTACTGTCCTATAATAAAGCCTTTTGCCAAGTTTCATGAAATTCCTCCAAAAATTGTGAGAGGAGTTGATTTCAGAAGGCGAAAACCCTTCCTGGGCTGGATGGATGGATGGATGGATGGACTTCACCATAACATAATCCCCCTTCGGGCCTTTTGGCCAGTGGGGGATACAAAGTTAAAAAAAAATTTAAATCTCATTTTAAAATACTCTTCTGCTATTCTTTTATTTAACAAAGACAAGACTGTTGTAAGCAGTAATATTTTCCTCTAGATCATTCCATACTATGCACTTGTCTTTTTGTTTTTTGTTGATCCAGTTGTGTGCAATTAAGTCTTAGTTCAGTGAGTGAATATATATATATATATATATATATATATATATATATATATATATATATATAATTATTCCTATGGTGGTTGTTGTACTTTACTAAAGCTGTAAACATGATTACTCATATTTCAAGCAGTGTTTCTCAGACCCCTCATTTGGGATAGGTTTCATGAACTGGCCCTCATTATGAATTAATTGAATAGCCCTGGTCTAGACTATCCTAGTACTCAACCCAGAAGTGAAAATAAAGGGTTTTGCTGCATGCGCTGACTGCCATTCACAACTATACATAAAACCACATTCTAGGCGCTGTCACTAGATAGTGTTGTTGCATGATTTGACCTCAATTCTGTTCCTGGCATCCTGGAATTGGAAAATGAAGAGGTGTGCAATGAAACATTTTTCATTTCGAATCTAATTTTGCCCCTTGCATATTAAAAACAGCAAATTTAATAATGTTGAATTGTACCTAAATCAGCCCGAGATGCCACCAGAATGCACCATTTGAAGTCTCTAATTTCAAAATTTTCCAGGGGTTTCATTCCCCTGGACCCCCCCAGCAGCCTTCAGCGCCCTCCAGGCCAGGCCAGACTCCACATCAGTAGCATCACACTGCAGATATAGTCCATACAGCGAGCATGATATTGAACTCGTCTTCAACTCATTCAGTATCATACTAGCTGAATGGAATATATCTGATAGACCACGAAAAAAAACAGTCAATATTATTTAAATATGTCACTCAGATCCGCGATGGATTCCGTATGAAAAATGCAAGTTTTTCAACATGAGAAGATAAACTATTATATAGACACATTCACAAACAAAAAGTACCCAAATTTATCTCAATAATTCATCATGGAAAATGTGTTACTCAATGTCCCAGATGTAGTTCGTATAAAAAATACAAGAGGCGTATTTCCCAGTAAAACACTCATGTCTATCTAATAAATCTCTATCCTATACAAGTTTTAATTAGTACAGAAACACATGCATGCATTTACAGTATATGTAAAAAAAGACACACATATATGTGTACACTAATACACACACCGAGATCTTACACACAAAGAGTCAAACATGAACTTTACTGTCTCTGTGGTAACCATCCACACAAGAACACTTACACTGAACAGCATATTAATAGCCTTGAAGAAAATAAAAAAACATTCATGGGACACTTGACTTTGCCTGCTGTTTAGTGACTAAGTTGATCTCAAGGCCGTGTCTCTTTCAGGAATAACAAAAAACACTTTTAGATTTCAGTTTTACCTTTCCGGTGTTAAAACCAGAAAAAGTTACCTCATATCAAATCCCATGCAGGTAAAGAGAAGGGAAGATGGCGGCTCAACTCTGCTTTTACAACACAGCTTTCCAATGTCAGTCACCTTTTGTTTATTTGTTCAGGATGTACATATGTGTGGCAGCGGGGGCGTGGCCAAGCAGCAGTCTGTGAATGGAGGGCGGGGTCAGGGAAGGTAAGTGGCTAAGTCATTCTACCTGCTGTCAATTAGTGTGTGTGTGTGTGTGTGTGTGTGTGTGTGTGTGTGTGTTAAAGGGATGGAGCATAAAAGGAGAGAGAGAGCAGAGAAAAGGAGCTCTCATACATGTCAACCTATACGGAATGTTCGTATTTTATATGGATTTGATTCAATAAACGTAGTATACGGGCGTACAAATAAAGTTATACGGATTCTTTAAAAAAAAATTCAATATTTATTTAGAGCTATAATCAATTCCCACGATGATAAAAGAGCGCATAACATTTACAAACGTACTGTACACCACAGAAAGCACAGACAGCCAGTAAAGAGTCTTATGAAACCGCGCATTATCTTGTGGTAGCGAGACTTCGTTCCACTTTTGATCATGCGCACACCGCATTGTGAGAATCCCGCCAACCGGGAAGTAACATTTTGTTTGAAAAGCGTATTTCCACCTGAGCCGCGACTGAAAAGATTCTGAATGGGCACTCCGGCAAAGAAATTCAAAACACAATACAGCGGTAGGTTTCTCCCTGAATGGAAGGACCTTTTCAATGGCATAATCCAACCGGCAGCCTCCAAAAATGAAGAATACGCACACTGCACACTGTGTGTGCGTGACATCAAAGTTGCAGCATCGGGAGTGTATGATGTGAAAGAACATTTCAAATCAAAACTACATCAGCGGAATGCAAGCCAAAGGCAAAATCAGAACATTACAAGTATATTATTGTACAATTCAGAACATTAGAGTGACACTTTGTGTTTTTGTCAAACATTGGAGCTTTGTATTCATTCTGAAGGTTTATTGTTATTAATATTGAATAAAAAGTAACCTGGATACATCATTGTTAATTATCATTCAAATTTTAGGTAAATTTTAATTTGCATCTTATAAGGATTTTATAAGGGAAATAAGGATTTTGGAGGTTGGTTATACAGGTTTGATTGACCAAAGGTTGACATGTATGAGCTCTCTCCCCAACCACGACACATGTGTGAGTGAGTGAAAGAGTGAGCGAAAGCAAGCTGAAGCTCAATAAAGTGTTTTGTGTAAACATCAGCTCTCGCCTGCCGTGCTTCTGTGCTCCACCTGTAAAGGTCGCCAATAAGTCTACCTTTTTACATGGCTAAATGTTTAAGAATGTATAAAGTAATTCTTGTTAATTAGTATCACCATATTAACATTGTAAGTCATTGCCAACTCTCAATGTATGACACGGATTTTGGGGATGTGATGTCTTTAAATGCATGTCACTTGGCCAGGGGAGGGGGTGGGGAAAAATTACTTGGAGGAAGAAGCCGGAGGTGAGCGTGTGGCGTTTGAGAGTCTCCAAGCTTGGATTACCGCGTCTGTTCTCGTGGGAATTATTATTATTATTTTTTTACCTACCAGACTGTTGGATTACAGCAAGTTTTGGAACATATTTCTCTGGACGCATCAACTGGCGAGGTTGCGCTTTCTTCTTTTAATTATCGGAAGTGGCGTCTCGTCAGACTATGAGTGCATCCCTCCGTGGTGCATGTGTTTTCCTTTTCGTTTGGGATCTGTATTACGATCAGACTGGATTACCCTAAACCTTGACTTTGGGACTAATAGGGAAACAAACTCAAGGGACATTTTAGTTTTTTTTCTTTTGTGGGTTTCATTCTGTTTAAAAGTGGCGGCTGACCCCGCACTTCCTGATTTAAGCGGCCTGAGCGGCCGATGTTTGTGTTTGAATTATAACTTCACCAAGTTTACTTGTTGCCTCCAGTATGTTTTTTTTGTTAAGATATCTACCTTATTTGATTCATAATGTGATGAAACTTGGGCATTATTGACAAACTTTGATCGTAATTTATATGTTATGCACTGGTAGTAGGCCAGCGCACGTTAACGTTACCGCAGCCTGCTTTAGAGCCGCCCGTGACTTAAATAGCGTGTAACTATTTTACCTAGAATCAAGGGAGGATTGTTACACACCCATATCAGGAACTGTTACAATATGATTTACTGTAAAGCTGCTTTGTGACAATTTCTACTGATAAATATGTGATACAAATAAACTAAAACTGTACTGAATATTAGCTAGAAACCAGTATGAAGTGTTTACAGCTTTGCTACCTTTCATAGAGACTAATAGTTACATTTCTTCCTTGCTTTCTTTGCTTATGGTCACAAAGCATCATTGAACACAAAACCTGCTGCATCTCTTCTCAAGGTCCAGTTCATGCACAGCTACTGTGAAACGTTCACAGCACTGAGTGTTGTATCGATGAGATTCCAACTTCTCTGGCCAGGGCATAAAAGTGCCCCTTCTTCTCAAATAATACACTTGGGGAGTCGAACTCCACTATTTTCCCAGCATCCAGAACCATCACCCTGTGAGAAACAAGAGAAAGAGATTATATTATATTAACAATCTAGGAGCCAAGATTAAAATACTGATGACAGCTTGTTTTGTTCCTTCAGAACAACAACAAAAAAAAGTTAGAAAGAATAATTAGTGTTTGATGATACCACAGAGATAAATGCCTTTAGTTTGTGAGAGTATTTTTACATTCAGTTTAGCCTTTCTTGCTTCTTTTACATACAAACAGACTATGGCAGTAACATTTAATAAGAAGAAGAGGAAGAAGAAAAAGTCTTTATCACATAAGATAAAAACACATACAGTGAATATAAACAGTGTACACACCCTGTTAAAATGATGAGGTTTTCTGTTGTAAAAAAACAAAACAAAACAAAAAAACAAGACCATGATAAATAATTTCAAAACTTTTCCCACCTTTAATGTGACCTATAACCTGCACAATTCAATTGAAAAACAAATCTGTTAGGGGGAAAAACATAAAAAATAAAACACGTACAATAAGCTGGTTGCATAAGTGTGCACACCCTTAAACTAATACTTTGTTGAAGCACCTTTTGATTTAATTACAGCATTCAGTCTTTTTGGGTCGGAGTCTATCAGCCTGCCACATCTAGACTTGGCAATATTTGCCCACTCTTCCTTGCAAAAGCGCTCCAAATCTGTCAGATTGCGAGGACATCTCTTGTGCATAGCCCTCTTCAGGTCACCCCACAGATTTTCAGTTGGATTTAGGTCTGGGCTCTGGCTGGGCCATTCTAAAACTTTTTTGGAGTCATTGTCATGCTGAAAGATGAAATTCCTCTTCAGCTTTCTAGCAGACACCTGAAGGTTTTGGGCCAAAATTGACTGGTATTTAGAACTGTTCATAATTACCTCCACCTTGACTAAAGCCCCTGTTCCAGCTGAAGAAAAACAACCCCAAAACATGATGCTGCCACCACCATGCTTCACCGTGGGTATGGTGTTCTTTTGGTGATGCACAGTGTTGTTTTTGCACCAAACATACCTTTTGGAATTGTGGCCAAAAAGTTCAACCTTGGTTTCATCAGACCATAACACATTTTCCCACATGCTTTTGGAAGAGTTGATGTATTTTTTTGCAAAATTTAGCCGAGCCTGGATATTTTTCTTTGACCCTACCTCATAGTCCAGACATATGGAGAATACAGGAGATTGTTGTCACATGTAGTACACAACCAGTACTTGCCAGAAATTCCTGCAGCTCCTTCAGTGTTGCTGTAGACCTCTTGGCAGCCTCCCTGACCAGTTTTCATCTTGTCTTTTCATCAATTTTGGAGGGACGTCCAGTTCTCGGTAATGTCACTGTTGTCCCATATTTTCTCCACTTCTTGATGACTGTTTTCACTGTGCTCCATGGTATATCTAATGCCATGGAAATTTTTTTGTACCCCTCTCCTGACTGATACCTTTCAACAATGAGATCCCTTTGATGCTTTGTAAGCTCTCTGTGAACCCTGGCTTTTGCTGAAGGATGCAACTGAGTAAATGTCTGAATGACTTCTTCACTCGCTTTGAGGCAGACAACAGCACCACGGCACAGAAGACTCCACCACCTCCCGGCGACCAGGTGTTGACGCTGTCCCCAGACAGCATGAGGAGAACTCTCAGGACGACAAATGCATGAAAAGCCCCAGGTCCTGATAACATTCCTGGTTGTGTCCTGAGAGACTGTGCCGAGGAGCTCACAGATGTCTTTACAGACATCTTCAACATGTCGTTGAGCCAGGCTGTTGTCCCCACGTGCCTCAAAGCCACCACCATCACATCCCAGTCCTGAAGAAGCCATCTCCTTCCTGCTTCAATGACTACTGCCCTGTCACACTCACTCCCATCCTCATGAAGTGCTTCGAGCAGCTAGTCATGCAGCATATCAAGTCTGCCCTCCCCCCCGCCCTGGACCCTTTCCAGTTTGCATATCAGTCCAACCGTTCGACCGATGATGCCATCTCCACTGCCCTCCACTCAGCCCTCACCCACCTGGAGACAAAAGACTCATATGTCAGAATGCTGTTCATAGACTTTAGCTCAGCATTCAACACAATCATTCCTCAGCAGCTCATTCATAAACTGGACCAGCTGGCACTCAACACCTCCCTGTGCAACTGGCTGCTGGACTTCCTGACAGGGAGACCACAGGCTGTACGGGTCAGCAGCAACTCCTCCAGCACCATCACATTGAAGACAGGGGCCCCCCAAGGATGTGTGCTGAGCCCCCTCCTCTTCACTCTGCTGACCCACGACTGCACACCAACATCCAACTCTAATCTCTTCATTAAGTTTGCAGATGACACGACTGTGGTGGGTCTCATCAACAATGGCGATGAGACAATCTACAGGAGTGAGGTGAGCCACTTGGCCTTGTGGTGCAAGGACAACAATCTCCGCCTGAATGTGGAGAAGACGAAGGAGATTGTTGTGGACTTCAGGAGAGTGCACACCCAGCATGCTCCACTATCTATCGACGGTGCTGCAGTGGAGAGGGTGAGCAGCACCAAGTTTCTGGGTGTGCACATCTCTGAAGACCTGTCCTGGAGCAACGACACCGCATCACTGGCCAAAAAAGCCCAACAGCGTCTGTACTTCCTCCGCAAACTGAGGAGAGCAAGAGTCCCGGCCCCCATCATGCACACATTCTACAGAGGAACCGTCGAGAACATCCTGACCAGCTGCATCACCGTGTGGTACGGCGCCTGCACCGTGTCCTGCTGCAAGACTCTGCAGCACATCGTGAGAGCAGCTGAGAGGATCATTGGTGTCTCTCTCCCTTCTCTAATGGATATTTATAACTCCCGCCTCACCCGCAAAGCCATCAGGATTGCAGGTGACCCCACCCACCCATCTCACAGCCTTTTCAGTCTGCTGCCGTCGGGGAGGAGACTGCGGAGTCTCCGGGCCAAAACCAGCAGGCTCAAGGACAGTTTCTTTCACCAGGCGGTCAGGAGGCTCAACTCCCTCCCTGTTCTGCCCCTCCTCCCCTCTCTGCCCCCTGCCACAGATTCTGCTCGCACACCCCCCTGCCCCCCCTTCAGCATCTGACATGTCACCCTCACAGTTCCCCCCCCCCCAACACACACACATACTCTCAACGTTCATTAACACACTGAACTCAGGGACTGCACATTTCACTTTACCTCGCTCATTTGTACTATTCTGCACTACCTCACCTTAACAACTATTAGTTTATTGTTTATACTGCTTATTTCATGTTTACCTGCTATACCTCAAGTGCCCTTGACTGTTTATTTGCACCGATTTATGTGTGTCTCATCTCATCTCATTATCTATAGCCACTTTATCCTGTCCCACAGGGTCGCAGGCAAGCTGGAGCCTATGTGTGTGTATATATTTTATATATATATATATATATATATAAAAATATGAGTGTTTAGTCTATGTCTAGTTCTTATCTAGAGTGTTTATACGGTTTATATTGTTTATTTCAATTATTCTATTTTTATTTATTGCATTGCCTGTTTGCACCGTGGGTCAGAGAGGACTGAAATTTCATCTGTGCTGTATGTCGAGCATGTTTAGCATATCTGACAATAAAGTTGACTTGACTTGATTTGGGGTTAATCAGAGTCATTTTAATTGATGGCCGGTGTGAACCCAAAAAGACTGAATGCTGTAATTAAATCAAAAGGTGCTTCAACAAAGTATTAGTTTAAGGGTGTGCACACTTATGCAACCAGTTTATTGTATGTTTTTTATTTGTTTTTTCCCCTAACAGATTTGTTTGTTTTTCAATAGAATTGTACAGGTTATAGGTCACATTAAAGGTGGGGAAAGTTTTGAAATTATTTATCGTGGTCTCATTTTTTTTTTACCTCAGAAAAAACGATCATTTTAACGGGGTGTGCCATGAGTGGAGATACTCAGATGAGCGGGTGGGATCATTCGAATGAGCTCCACTTGTGACATAGAAAGGGAAAATAAATTTGAAGGCTTGCTGAGGCATATGTTTTCTGAAATAGGCAGCACAAAAGAAACTGACTGGGTTTATCTTATTTCAGAGTTTGTGGGTTGGTAGACACTCCAGAGACCCAAAAGTATGTGCACAAGCACTGAAAAGGGGAGTTTTCATAATATGTTCCCTTTAAATAAAGGCCTGAATATCACAGTATAAAGCTCTGTGTACGCTTCCCTTTATTTATTTATTTATTTTTGGGTATGAGGTGTTTGGAAGAAATCCGAATGAAGAAAGTTTAGTCAAAGTTTGAACTAACATTATTTGAATACTGAAATCAAGAGTAAAATTTCATTCGCAAATGAAGTACTTCAATCAGACGGAGTTCTTCAAACAGTTTCATATTAGCAAATACGACATTCCAACATATTTGAGTAGTGAGTACTCTTTTCGTTTAATCATTTCCACTGTCAGATTTTACCGTGTGCTGTTCAGGATGGTGTGGATGCGGTGGGCGATGGTGAGCACAGTGCATTGGGAGAACTCTTGGTTGATGGTGCTCTGTATCAGTTCATCTGTCTCTAAATCTACAGCAGCCGTGGCCTCATCCAGGATCAGGATCTTTGACTTTCGTAGCAAAGCCCTAGCCAGACACAGCAGCTGTCTCTGGCCCACACTGTACAAAAAAATAATAATACAATTAAATAAAAAATATATGATTACAAACTATCTAAATGCAGTAGTGACTGTTCAGTTGAGATCTAAATGAGTTAGCCTCCCACATTTGTACATTCTATCCATGTCAATTTTCACTGAACAAAGTGAATAAATTAATACTTGCATTAATAAACTAATAAAAGTCTGGAATAATAAGCATAAGAAAAAAAGCAAAAAAAAAAAGATTAAAAACAGACAACACTTCTAAATTCATATACACATGGCAGATAGAGGGACTCAGTGACTCCATCCATCCATTATCTCATCTCATTATCTCTAGCCGCTTTATCCTGTTCTACAGGGTCGCAGGCAAGCTGGAGCCTATCCCAGCTGACTACGGGCGAAATGCGGCGTACACCCTGAACAAGTCGCCAGGTCATCACAGGGCTGACACATACTGTAGACACAGACAACCATTCACACTCACATTCACACCTACGGTCAATTTAGAGTCGCCAACCTAACCTGCATGTCTTTGGGGGAAACCAGAACACCTGGAGTAAACCCACGCAGACACAGGGAGAACATGCAAACTCCACACAGAAAGGCCCTAGCCAGCTGCTGGGCTTGAACCCAGGACCTTCTTGCTGTGAGGCAACAGTGCTAACCACTACACCACCGTGCCGCCAGATTCAGTGACTCAAACCCTGAAAATGGTCTTTGGGTTCCCGTGGGGAAAAGGTCTGTGTACAGCTGAGTATTTCTTTTTCAGAGAGGCTTCCGTGTAGAGCCTCTTTAAAGGTTACATGTTATACCCCAGGACAGCCTGGTGGTGTAGTGGTTAGCACTGTCGCCTCACAGTAAGAAGGTTCTGGGTTCGAGCCCAGTGGCCGACAGGGGCCTTTCTGTGTCGAGTTTACATGTTGTCTCCGTATCTGTGTGGGTTTCCTCCGGGTGCTCTGGTTTCTCCCACAGTTCAAAGACATGCAGGTTAGGTGAATAGCCCCCAAGCATAACTACGTCATCACTTGTTTATCGCAATGCGTTGTGGGGGTAGTCGGGGTAGCTGTGCAATATAGCGGATGTAAGATTAATTTTATGTGAGAGGAGCAATTTTGCTGTGTTCTATCATGGAAAACAATGAAATTGGTGATTTCAAGAGGTGGATAACATGTCGAGGGTTTACAGCAGGAAAATTGGAATCCAAATCAAGCTTGGTGAGAAGGTAAGATATAAGTGACAAGAATTTGTACAACCTAGAGATTGACTGAGTTTACCACACCGTACAACAACAACATCAAATCTCAGAATGTCTTATCAAAACATTTATAAATGAGTGATTAGGTAAATAAAACTTGATATCAGGAAACATTACAAAAAAAAAATCTTTGGAAACCCGCTGATCTCCCGTGTCATGTTCAGTATAAATGCATTTACTCCAATAAATGCTGCTAGTAAAGTACACTGAACATTATACACACCCGAAAGAGAACCCTTCATAGTTTGGGAGTTTTATCGGTTTGACAGGCTCGTTCGGCTGCAGAGTGCTTCGGAACGTTGAGAGGCAAAGGCCAAAGAATGCTTCTTTGTTTTACAGGCTTTGGAATATCACTAGTTTCAGACGATGAACAGTGTCTATTGTTATAATCTTCTATAATCGACGGCCATTCCGCAGACCATGGAAATACTGCTGGGTCACGGTTTAAGTATGTCTTTTTCCACACCAGAAAAATGTAAGCTACAAACACTTGGATTCAGTTCAAAGGTTTTCGTTACGGATTAAACTTATCCATTTCTTCCTTCTCTTCTCAACTGGCAGCTGATAAAAAGCTTTTTTTTTCTCCCCCCTTCCTCTCTCTCTCACTCTACATGCTGTTTTGCACTGTTATTGGAGATGCTTTAATCTCATTGTACATGTGTATAGTGACAATAAAGGCATTCTATGCTATTCTATTCTAAAAGATCAAATTAGGTGTTCTCTTTGTTGTGGAGACAGTAAGGCACACAACAATTCACTTTAGGCATGGTTAAAACCGGCTAGACACAACAATGCACTGTTTAACAAAGACAAAAGTAAACAATATAGTGGAGCCGACTCCGGGTATCGCTCATAATGCATTGTGGTAAACAAGTGATGACATAGTCAGGGGTTAGCGTTATTGGTGGCTCTAAATTGACTGTAGGTGTGAAAGTGAGTGTGAATGGTTGTTTGTCTTTATGTTTCAGCCCTGCGATGACCTGGCACCCTGGATGATCTCCAGGGTGTACCCCGCCTCTCGCCCATAGTCAGCTGGGATAGGCTCCCTGGGGTATAGATATTATACCCCTTTTCCACAAATCCACACAATTCCCTGAGGTCTTATACTTTTGTCATAATACCATAAGGATAAAGCACCACAGCTCCCTTCTCACTCTGTCTAAACAACCCTGTTCAAAATGGCTGATTTGAGTACCTGTTCCTTTAAATGATAACGCGACACTGCTCACCCCACCCCCTCTTCTGCTAGGCAATCAGGTAGCACATTGCTTATTAATATTCATTTGCAAAGGCAGTTCTCAAGCCATGAGTGGAGAGACTCACATGAGGGGGTGGGATCATTCTAATGAGCTCCTCTTGTGACATAGAAAGGGGAGCCGAATTTGATTGGCTTGGTGAAGCTCTTGTTTTGTTTTTTAAATCGGCACTGCAAAAAAAAAACTGACTGGGTGTCTTATTTAAGAGTTTGTGGATTGGTAGGCTCCAGATACTCAAATGTATGTGTACAAGCACTAGAAAAGTTTTTCATAATATGGACCCTTTAAGGCAAGTAAGATGTCTTAACTATCCATTCTTAGTATGAAACAAGACAAGTTCTTTCATGCAATAGTATGATCATAAGATTGTCCTGTCCTTTAAATTTCTAGGTCGTATTGAAAAGCCCATGTTCTGAGACTGAATATAATAAGTCCACAAAATAAATAAAAACGTTATCATGTTAGAAGCATATTAATTCAAGACAAATTGTCAAGTAAAACAGGCATATATAAGACACCAATCTAAACAGCTATTCTATGTAATCATTATTCTCTAAGTTTTCAAAAGTTGACCACGACACAATGGTTAGCTTTAGTCTCTCGTCAAATGAAAACACTCCATGCATGCCGTTTATTGCTTTTTCACAATGTGACACAACATACAGTATTTAACCCTTTCACCACTGCAATCTGCTCTATCAGTCTGGAAAATATGGAATCTTTCAACATGACAGACCGTGTAAGTGGGCTCATGGATTGGTCGCCATTATCATGGCAGACAGCTATTCCGGTCTCATTGTAGTTGGGAAACCCCTGTGTCTTGGATACGCCGATTGGTTGAGAAGTCAAATTCCCTGGGATTTCCGACAACGTTATTTAGATAAGCACAATGTTATTTTATAATAATTAGGGTTACACATCTTTCTTTTGGGAAATATTACTGCATAAAACATTAATTTACCTGTGTCCAGTTTATTGTCATCAGTATTACATATTCTTATACATATTCTGAGAGGCTCTGGTTGAAATTATGGATTCTCCGAGGTGACTGATATAGTACTATTTTGTGAGGGGCACAGTCTCTCAGTGCATGGTATATTAGATTTATATCCCTCATCAAAAAAATTCCAAACTAAAAAAGTGTTAAGATTGAATCTTGGCATAAACTCACTGGAGGCAGCCATGTTTGTTGTTTACATTAGAGCGACCTTTGAGCTGTGCATGTGCAATGTACCATGCTATCACCTGCCTCGCTAGGCACGATCATGATACGTAGATCTACACACACACAAATGCTCGCAGAGCCACAGTTGTGACTCGAGACGGCCGTATCGCTTGAAATTGTGACGTCAGTTTATGGTATATCCAGGATATACCATGACACTCACACCATATCCATTTTTTTTTTTTAATTTTTGACATCACGAGATACATTGCTTAATCAATGGTGGAACTATTTTATACCATGTGAGCCATCCTTGGCCAATCCTTGCACGGGAATTTTTTTGATGAGGGATATAACAGTAAATGTGTCACTATGGCACACACTAGTTCACTATACTTTCTTTTAAATTTGTGTACTGGTTTAGACTGAATTTATCACCAAGTTACTTATTGTTAATGGTATTTCTGATATAAAGTATAGAGTGTATATAGCAGTCTGTATATGAAGTTATGCAGTGGTGAAAGAGTTAATGGTCAGGTTAATTAATCAGTTTGACACTACTATTTTTTACATCATAACTTTTGATCAAGCAATGCATGTTTTGTATACAATTCCATACAACATACATTCCCTTATTCATTTTCTATACCGCTTATCCATTACAGGTCATGAGTGAGCTGGAGCCCATGTCAACCCAGCTGACACTGGACGAGAGGCGGGGTACACCCTGGAGAGATCACCAGTCTATTGTGGGGATAATACAGACACAGCTGGCCATTCACATTCAATTTAGAGTCAATTTAGTGTTGCCAGTTAATCTAATCTGCATGTCTTAGGGCTGTAGGAAGAAACTGGAGAATCTGGAGGAAACCCACGCAGGTACAAGTAGAACATGCAAACTTCACATAGACAGCCCCTGGTTGACTGGCAGGGGAAAACCTGGAAGTTTTTTTATTGTGAGGCAACAGTGCTAGCCACTGCACCACAGTGCCACCCATATACAGTGTCTTGCAAAAATATTAATCTCCCTTGGTGTTTGTCCTGTTTTGTCGCACTACAAGCTGGAATTAAAATGGATTTTTGGGGGGTTAGCACCATTTGATTTACACAACACGCCTACAACTTTAAAGGTGCAAATTGTTGTTTTATTGTGACACAAATAATGATTAAGATGAGAAAACAGAACTCTGGAGTGTGCATAGGTATTTACCCCAAGTCAATACTTTGTAGGGCCACTTTTTGCTGCAATTACAGCTGCAAGTCTCTTGGGGTATGTCTCTATTAGCTTAGCACATCTAGCCACTGGGATTTTTGCCCATTCCTCAAGGCAAAACTGCTACAACTCCTTCAAGTTAGATGGGTTGCGTTGGTGTATGGCAATCTTCAAGTTATGCCACAGATTCTCAATTGGATTGAGGTCTGGGCTTTGATTAGGCCATTTCAAAACATTTAAATCTTTCCCTTTAAACCACTCCAGTGTAGCTTTAGCAGTATGTTTTGGGTCATTGTCCTGCTGGAATGTGAACCTTCATCCCAGTTTCAAACCTCTGGCTGACCAAACAGGTTTTCCTCCAGAATTGCCCTGTATTTAATGCCATCCATCTTTCCTTCAGTCCTGACCAGCTTTCCTGTCCCTGCAGATGAAAAACATCCCCACAGCATGTTGCTGCCACCACCATGCTTCACTGTAGGAATGGTGTTCTCAGGGTGTTGGGTTTGCACCACACATAGCATTTCCCATGATGGCAAAAAAGATCAATTTTAGTCTCATTTGACCAGAGAATCTTCTTCCATGTGTTTGGGGAGTCTGCCACATGCTGTTGGGCAAACTCCAAGTGTGTTTTCTTAAGCAATGACTTTTTTCTTGCCACTCTTCCATAAAGCCCCATTCTGTGGAGTGTACGGCTTAAAGTGGTCCTATGGACAGATATTCCCATCTCCGCTGTAGATCTTTGCAGCTCCTTCAGTGTTATCTTTGGTGTCTTTGTTGCATCTCTGATTAATGCCCTCCTTGTCTGTGAGTTTTGGTGGGCAGCCTTCTCTTGTCAGGTTTGTAGTGGTGCCATATTCTTTCCATTTTGCTATAATGGATTTAATGGTGTTCCATGGGATATTCAAAGTTTGGGATATTTTTTATATCCCAAGCCTGATCTATACTTCTCCACAACTTTGTCTCTGACCTGTTTGGAGGCTCCTTGGTTTTCATGTTGCTTGCTTAGTAGTGTTGCAGGGTCAGGGTCCTTCCAGAACAGGTTGATTTGTACAGACATCATGTGACAGATCATGTGAGACTTTGATTGCACACAGGTGGATCTTAATCAACTAATTATGTGACTTATGAAGTGAATTGGTTGGGCCAGCTCTTATTTAGGGTTTCATACGAAAGGGGGTGAATACCTATGCGTGCTCCAGATTTCTGTTTTTTTCATCTTAATTATTGTTTGTATCACAATAAAACAACAATTTGCACCTTTAAAGTTGTAGGTATGTTGTGTAAATCAAATGGTGCTAACCCCAAAAAAATCCATTTTAATTCCATCTTGTAATATGACAAAACAGGACAAACACCAAGGGGGATGAATACTTTTGCAAGACACTGTATATAAAACTCCTGACTCCAATTAAAAATAATGATCCATTTCCACTTGTAACATCTGTTCTTAAGATTGCATTGCTGTTGAGTAGCAGATCACTGAAGAATGATTCAAATGGCTCCAGGTAATGTGATGAAAACTTCTCTGCCACTGATACAGCGTCTGATACTTATTATCTACTTGTCTAGCCACAGAGCTTTGATGGTTGCAATCTCATTACCTACCCACATGTCTGAGTGTGCACACAGAGACAAGTTATGAATTAAAGATTAAAAAAAAATATATAGTAGGTGTCTGACATGTTATTTTTCTGACATGGTTTCCCTTCACAGAGACAGGTCACTGCAAGTCAGTGCAATGTTCTTCTGACTGATTTGCTTTATCCTGTGATGAACCATCTCTGTCCTGATGGGAGCGGATGGTTCCAGGATGACTGGAGCCCCCATTCACAGGACACTGATTGAAAGGATGTAAAACATATGCTCTGGCCACCAGTCACTGGTGTGCTATGAGTCTCCAGATTTCAGTCCAATTGAACACCTAAGAACTGATGTGATAGACAGTGTGCTCCACCATCGTCAAAACATCAACCCTCCAATATTATTCCAGCTCAGGGGTAGACAAATCATAAATATTTTTGGACAAATAGATTGTTCACTGTTCTTGCTCAGTCTTGCTCAGTCACTTTTTTTCCCCCTCAGACAGAGCACATGGAAAAGAGGGCATAATAGAAGTCTTGTTCATAAATCAGATTTAATAGTGCTAGAATTCACATTTTTACTTTTAATCCATCATGTCCTGGTAATATTCATTCCACAATTCTGATATTCCTTTTATTTCATTTGTAAACTTTTTTACAGCAGTACAACAGTTATAGCTGAAATCCATAAATGACATGGGCCATTTTTGTTAATATTGGGATGCATACAGACCCCGCATTGATCAAATCCTGTAAATTCAAATACTGTAATTCTCCCTCATTGTTATCAGACAGAAGAAATGCATTACACATAAAGGCCCTGCAACTCTCATCATTGCAAGAGGTATGCCCTTTTAGATGCAAAGGTTAGCAACTGACAAATCCATTAGTTCCTTGCCCAGTCCTATGGGACACCTAACAGACCAGGCAAAAAAAAAGTAGTAGCTAACAAAATGTAATAATCTAAATTATTATACATACAGGACACTTTTTTGATGGAATAAAAACATGTATTCTATTTCCTTCTAGCAGGTTTCATTCATTTGGTTCGATTGCATGCAATATTGTTAGCATATTGCTTATCCTACGTGTATTATGTCACTCTACCCAATGGAGAATTAGCGTTGAATATGGTTTACGATATTGCATGGTTGTCAAGACAACATGACATCACACATTGGAGCAGATGCGAATATCCAATGAAAAAGTTTTCTGCTGTGCGTGCACACAATCATTTCTTTGTCGGCCTCAAAAGAGAGAAGATCCAGTGCTAGGTTTAGGCACTAAATAAATAAACTGAAAACTGAAACTAAAGGTGCGCTGAACACCTGAAAGGCTACCAAAACTTCATTAGATATTCTTCACACATAGAGAAAAACCTACCAACGGACATTGAAAAGCTGGAAAAGAGACACGTCAGAGGTGTAAAACTTCTGCGCTAGTGAGTGATTGTGACAGTTTGTAAACAAACATGGCCATGAGGTTTGCTTCATTAAAAGCAGAAAATTTGAGCGAAGTTTGAAAGCAAGAGATGCGCTGAACACCCGAAAGGCTACCAAACCTTCACTGGATATTCTTCATGCATTTAATCTTCCGCATTAAATATATGGAAAAGCTGGAAAAGAGACACGTCGGAGATGTAAAACTTTTACGCTAGTGAGTGACTGACAGTTTGTACACAAACATGGCCGCGAGGTTTGCTTCATTAAAGCGGAAAATTAAAAGTGGAAAATAGATTTTGAAAGAGAAAGATGGGCTGAACTCCCAAAAGGCTACCACTTGTGGACTTCACTCAGCAAAGCCCTTTTGTTCTGAACAACTGTAATGTAACAGTTAACTACGACCAGAAGTAACTGTGAACTTGAACTGTCACCCTGTACATAGCTTATGTATAAGTTGGGTGGTTGTTCAGATTTTTTGGACTTGTACCATTGTTATTGTTAGAACTTAGACTTTGTACATGTACCATACAGTGGATTGACAGAACATTGAATTACATTTGATCAGAATCAGCATTCAATATTGGTAAGTTACCCCCATGTTCTTAATTTTTTACAAAATCTATAATTGTTCCATCAAATGTGTATGTATAATAATAATAATAATAATAAAAATAATAATAATGTTGGTTGGATTTTCATGGTATATCAGATATATTCCATTCAGCTACTCGTCTTCGACTTGTTCAATATCATGCTAACTGAATGGAATATATCTGATATACCACTCAAAGCCAGCCAATATTATTTAATTATTATTAGCACTGTACCTCACAGCAAGAAGGTCCTGGGTTCGAACCCGGTGGCTGGCAAGGGCCTTTTTGTGTGGCGTTTACATGTTCTCCCCATGTCTGCATGGGTTTCCTCCACAGTCCAAAGACATGCAGGCTACGTTAATTGGTGTCTCTAAATTGACCGTAGGTGTGAATGTGAGTGTGAATGGTTGTTTGTCTCTGTGTCAGCCCTGCGATAACCTGGCGACTTGTCCAGGGTGTACCCCGCCTCTCAACCATAGTCAGCTGGGATAGGCTCCAGCTTGCCTGCAACCCTGTAGAACAGGATAAGCGGCTACAGATAATGGATGGATGGATGGATGGATGGATGGATGGCACAAGTGACTTCCTTTGTAGAACTGTGCTCTGATTGGTTCTTCGGCGGGCAGAATTTTCCTGGAATGCCTGTGAGCGATTACAGACTTGAAGGCACTGGCTTTCAATGTTGCCAAAAAAAAAACCCGACCAAAAAAAAAAAAAGATGAAATAGAAATCAAAATGGAATCAAAAATCGCTGAAACGCAAAAGATAAACAAGAGTCACCAAGTTATTCAAGAAATGAGCAACAAAGAGCATTCAGAAACCACTTACCGCTAATAGAAATTCAGTTTTGAAACCACTAGCCCTTTATTCTGCATGCATGACTCAACTACGTTACAAATATGACATGGCTAAAAGCAGCATCACATCTCAGTATAATGGCTATCTATTTTAATCTTAGAAATAAAAAAAGCCATGTAATAAACTCCTTATTAACCTTGCTTGCTCTGTCTTTACCGGAAAATATCAGACCTCGGTCTTTTTATACGAACCCCGCTGACGACGCAATTCTTACTGTCAAGACCTCGGTCTCATATTTTCCCATAAAGACCTCATGCTCAGTTAATAAGTAGTTATTATAGCAAGTTAGTTAGTTAAGTGCTTTATTTAACAATTATTTGCTGAAGGTGAAGTGAATATTGGTGAATAATAACCGAAACCAAGTCGAGGTTATTATTCACCGATTGTCAGGGTGCAGGCACTTATGGATGCAAATGCAGGGGAGAGCAGGTGCATCGCAAACTGTAAACGAAGCCAAATCGGGAAACTGGAGCCATAGTCAGGGACGGGCAATGGTCAGTCGCTCAGCGAACAGAATATCAGAGATCAGGTGAGAGAACAAAGTCAGAAATAAACATAAGCAGAGTTCAATAACGGGAAGTCAGGCAGATAGTCAAATGGCTCAGTAAAGGCAGGCACAAGTACACAGAACAATACTTCCCAAAGTCAGTGTGTGAGAGCTGAGCTAGGGAAGGTGATTGCTGGTAAATTAGGGACAGGTGTTGAGATTAGAATTCTGGTGACGAGGGGCGCTGTGGCACATGGGAAGTGTAGTTTGGCGCGACCATCTTTGGAGGCTGGGTTTTCAGGCTGAGTTTTCAAAACTCAGGTTTTCAGCACTGTTATTTTCAGCTCAGGTTTTCCGACACCGATATTCACTGAGCCTGAGGCAGATAATTGTTTTAGTATAAACACACAGGTGATTATTTAAAAAACTGTATTAAAATAATTGATTTCAAACTTCAAAAGCGGCATGCAAATGTAATAATGGCGCGGTGCAGACTTGTGTCACTTATCTATGCCGGGTCACATAAAATACTTTGTTTTGCAATAGATTAAATAAATCAAAATTACACCCTACCTTTAGTTTTAGACCAAACTTCGTAGCATCTTTAGTGCTTTTAGGAACCGCATTTTCTTTCATAATTTGTAATTCTTCCTCACTTACGATGAAGAAGCGATTGGCCGCCATTTTGCCGAGTCACTCGACGTGATTATCGAAAAATAGTCTGAATTTCACGACCAATCAGCATGCGTGATTTCCTATTGTTACCTCCGTGTTTAAGCTCATGCACATTAAGGGAAATTAACAAGAATATGAATTCCTGATGGGGGGCAATTGTGTAGCCATAGTCTTTATCTTCACCTCGACCTCAACAAAAAGCTGTTGCTGAATATTTCAGCTATGAGTTGCAGTGTAAAAACTGTAAAAACAAGATCAACTGTGAGCTACTGCTCACTTACATATCCCCCCTCCCCCGCTCTCACTTATATCAGAATGCAAGCAATCGAAGGAATAGGACACTTATTATGAATGGTGACTTCAACAAATAATTAACCCTGAAACAAGTAAGTAAAGAGCAGTGTTCTCCCCAGGGATTTCAAATAGCATCCTGGTTAACTGTCATTTTGAAATAGCATTTTGCTTCTTGAAATAGTGTCAAAATCCACCCGATATGTTTCATAAATACATTCCGTCAGTAAACAGGAAGTCAATGTGGGACAGACCTGAAAATGGTGTAGATGGTATAGAACCCCAAGCTGAAGCTTGGTACCAAATATCAAGCAGTTATGATTTGTAGTTGCTGAGAAAAGTGTTAAGAAAATTTTGTAAATCCACGCTGTATGTTTCATAAATACATTCAGTCGGTAAACAGAAGTTGATGTGGGACAGACCTGAAAATAGTATACACGGTATAGAACCCCAAGCTGAAGTTTGGTACCAAGTGGCTAAGATTTGTGATTGCTGAGAAAAATGGTGTTTCAGATGGACAGAAATATGGAGATACGGACGGATGGATGGACAGAGGTAAACCAGTATACCCCCCTCCTTCAGAGCAAGGGTATAAATATTACTAGAATCTTCTAATTTTTTTAATGACATGTTTAAGAGAACATCTTACATGCATTGTGCTAGGAGGAGAGGTATAGGAATTCGATTTTGCTTGGTTTTGTCAGTGTTTCCACATATCTGCATGTTCCTAATTCTGAAAAGAAAATGTGTCAGTCAGTCGTTCTCGGCATGCTAATTAATCAGTCTCGGCTTTCCAGCATCATCTCCCTCAGCTGATGTGTGTAGGCAGTGAGATTTGAAAGTGTGCGCTGTATTTATAGTATTGAGTTGCATGTGGTCCAAGTGCACAGGCGTTAGAAAATAACTGCCATGATTTTTTTTTTTCCAAGTTGAAGCTAATTCTTCCTCATAGTAGGGTACAATTCCTGGGTTGTATCTGATGTCACATCTGCCTCATTCAGCTACGGTCAAACTTCGTAGCATCTTTAGTGCTTTTAGGAACAGCATTTTCTTTCATAATTTGTAATTCTTCCTCACTTACGATGAAGAAGCGATTGGCCGCCATTTTGCCGAGTCACTCAACGTGATTATCGAAAAATAGTCTGAATTTCACAACCAATCAGCATGCGTGATTTCCTATTGTTACCTCCGTGTTTATGCTAATGCACATTAAGGGAAACTAACAAGAATATGAATTCCTGATGGGGGGCAATTGTGTAGCCATAGTCTTTATCTTCACCTCGACCTCAACAAAAAGCTGTTGCTGAATATTTCAGCTATGAGTTGCAGTGTAAAAACTGTAAAAACAAGATCAACTGTGAGCTACTGCTCACTTACGTATCCCCCCTCCCCGCTTACATCAGAACGCAAGCAATCGAAGGAATAGGACACTTCTTATGAATGGTGACTTCAACAAATAATTAACCTTGAAACAAGTAAGTAAAGAGCAGTGTTCTCCCCAGGGATTTCAAATAGCATCCTGGTTAACTGTCATTTTGAAATAGTATTTTGCTTCTTAAAAAAGTGTCAAAATCCACCCGATATGTTTCGTAAATACATTCAGTCGGTAAACAGGAAGTCGATGTGGGACAGACCTGAAAATGGTGTAGATGGTACAGAACCCCAAGCTAATGCTCGGTACCAAATATCAAGTAGTTATGATTTGTAGTTGCTGAGAAAAGTGTTAAGAAAATTTTGTAAATCCACGCTGTATGTTTCATAAATACATTCAGTTGGTAAACAGGAAGCTGATGTGGGACAGACCTGAAAATGGTATACATGGTATAAAACCCCAAGCTGATGTTTGGTACCAAGTGGCTAAGATTTGTGATTGCTGAGAAAAATGGTGTTTCAGATGGATGGAAATATGGAGATACGGACAGATGGATGGACAGAGGTAAACCAGTATACCCCCTCCTTCAGAGCAAGGGTATAAATATTACTAGAATCTTCTACTTTTTTTAATGATATGTTTAAGAGGACATCTTGCATGCATTGTGCTAGGAGGATAGGTATAGGAATTCAATTTTGCTTGGTTTCGTCAGTGTTTCCACATGTCTGCATGTTCCTAATTCTGAAAAGAAAATGTGTCAGTCAGTCAGTCAGTCAGTCAGTCTCGGCATGCTAATTAATCAGTCTCGGCTTTCCAGCATCATCTCCCTCAGCTGATTTGTGTAGGCAGTGAGATTTGAAAGTGTGTGCTGTATTTATAGTATTGAGTTGCATGTGGTCTAAGTGCATTGGTGTTAGAAAATAACTGCCCCAGAGTACTTTTACAGCTTTCAGTTTAGAAGACACTCATGTTCATGAAATGATTCATTAAATGGCTTGGCTATCTTTTGTGTGAGAAATTGTACAGGCTGAAAAAGTCTGGATTTCAAGTGTTGCAAGATAACTGAATGCTTTCACTGTGTCTAAAAATGTAATGCTCAAATTTGTGATTGACACTGGTTATTACCAAAGGCAGAACATTTTGTAGCCTCTAGATGTTGGGCTTTAAGGCCCATTTATGTCGAAAAATGAATACAGCCATTTCAAATTATGTAACCACCACTGCCCACATACTTCCATGTGTCCTTTACATGGGCCTGGATGTTCAACAATACATCCATTAGAAGGCAGCTCAGAGTTAAAAGCTTCCGACAACAACAAACATGGTGATGGTGGAGGAGCTCGGAATAATGTACCTCTTAAGAAAGAGGCAAAAGCAAAGTAACATCAAATAGATGTTTAAAATTTCTGAAGAAAATGCATAACTTCTCTTCAAAAGGTTCCACCATTTTTAAAGTTTCACACTGCCCCCATGATTTCTGGTGGTACTGCTCCAGTTCATATGTTTCTGTTAGTTTTCAGAAAATATGCACAAATATAGACATGATAAACAGAACATAAGTACAGTGGGTTCCATCCATATCCTTACTTAGCACTGAGCATAAACGAGAGATTAGTTTTTCTGATAGTTGTTTCTGGAGAGAGTTTTTTCAGTTCAGCAATTACTTGACATGATGATCAGTGTATGTGTGTGTGTGTGTGCATAAAACATACATATATACATACACATATACAGTGGTGCTTGAAAGTTTGTGAACCCTTTAGAATTTTCTATATTTCTGCATGAATATGACCTAAAACATCATCAGATTTTTACACAAGTCCTAAAAGTACAACCCCGATTCCCAAAAAATTGGGACAAAGTACAAATTGTAAATAAAAACGGAATGCAATAATTTACAAATCTCAAAAACTGATATTGTATTCACAATAGAACATAGACAACATATCAAATGTCGAAAGTGAGACATTTTGAAATTTCATGCCAAATATTGGCTCATTTGATATTTCATGACAGCAACACATCTCAAAAAAGTTGGGACAGGGGCAATAAGAGGCTGGAAAAGTTAAAGGCACAAAAAAGGAACAGCTGGAGGACCAAATTGCAACTCATTAGGTCAATTGGCAATAGGTCATTAACATGATTGGGTATAAAAAGAGCATCTTGGAGTGGCAGTGGCTCTCAGAAGCAAAGATGGGAAGAGGATCACCAATCCCCCTAATTCTGCGCCGACAAATAGTGGAGCAATATCAGAAAGGAGTTCGACAGTGTATAATTGAAAGAGTTTGAACATGTAATCATCTACAGTGCATAATATCATCAAAAGATTCAGAGAATCTGGAAGAATCTCTGTGCGTAAGGGTCAAGGCCAGAAAAGCATACTGGGTGCCCGTGATCTTCGGGCCCTTAGACGGCACTGCATCACATACAGGCATGCTTCTGTACTGGAGATCACAAAATGGGCTCAGGAATATTTCCAGAGAACATTATCTGTGAACACAATTCACTGTGCCATCCGCCGTTGCCAGCTAAAACTCTATCGTTCAAAGAAGAAGCCGTATCTAAACATGATCCAGAAGCGCAGACGTCTTCTCTGGGCCAAGGCTCATTTAAAATGGACTGTGGCAAAGTGGAAAACTGTTCTGTGGTCAGACAAATCAAAATTTGAAGTTCTTTATGGAAATCAGGGATGCCGTGTCATTCGGACAAAAGAGGAGAAGGACGACCCAAGTTGTTATCAGTGCTCAGTTTCAGAAGCCTGCATCTCTGATGGTATGGGGTTGCATTAGGTATGGGCAGCTTACACATCTGGAAAGACACCATCAATGCTGAAAGGCATATCCAGGTTCTAGAGCAACATATGCTCCCATCCAGACGACATCTCTTTCAGGGAAGACCTTGCATTTTCCAACATGACAATGCCAAACCACATACTGCATCAATTACAGCATCATGGCTGCGTAGAAGAAGGGTCCGGGTACTGAACTGGCCAGCCTGCAGTCCAGATCTTTCACCCACAGAAAACATTTGGCGCATCATAAAACAGAAGATACGACAAAAAAGACCTAAGACAGTTGAGCAACTAGAATCCTACATTAGACAAGAATGGGTTAACATTCCTATCCCTAAACTTGAGCAACTTGTCTCCTCAGTCCCCAGACGTTTACAGACTGTTGTAAAGAGAAAAGGGGATGTCTCACAGTGGGAAACATGGCCCTGTCCCAACTATTTTGAGATGTGTTGTTGTCATGAAATTTAAAAATCACTTAATTTTTCTCTTTAAATGATACATTTTCTCAGTTTAAACATTTGATATGTTATCTATGTTCTATTCTGAATAAAATATGGAATTTTGAAACTTCCACAT
The DNA here is from genome assembly GCF_027579695.1 of Neoarius graeffei. NCBI lineage: Eukaryota > Metazoa > Chordata > Actinopteri > Siluriformes > Ariidae > Neoarius > Neoarius graeffei. Next base: position 47,748,577 of record NC_083571.1, on the reverse strand, counting down.
CATTGCATTCCATTTTTATTTACAATTTGTACTTTGTCCCAACTTTTTTGGAATCGGGGTTGTAGATAAAGAGAACCTAGTTCAACAAATGAGAAAAAAAATTATACTTGGTCATTTATTTATTGAGGAAAATGATCCAATATTACATATCGGTGAGTGACAAAAGTATGTGAACCTTTGCTTTCAGTATCTGGTGTGACCCCCTTGTGCAGCAATAACTGCAAATAAACATTTCTGGTAACTGTTGATCAGTCCTGCACACCAGCTTGGAGGAATTTTAGCCCATTCCTCTGTACAGAACAGCTTCAAGTTTGGGATGTTGGTGGGTTCCCTCACATGAACTGCTCACTTCAGGTCCTTCCACAACATTTCGATTGAATTAAGGTCAGGACTTTGACTTGGCCATTCCAAAACATTAACTTTGTTCTTCTTTAACCATTCTTTGTAGAATGACTTGTGTGGTTAGGGTCGCTGTTTTGCTGCATGACCCACCTTCTCTTGAGATTCAGTTCATGGACAGATGTCCTGACATTTCCCTTTAGAATTCGCTGGTATACTGTAATTCAGAATTCATTCTTCCATCAATGATGGCAAGCCATCCTGGCCCAGATGCAGCAAAACAGGCCCTAACCATGATACTACCACCACCATGTTTCACAAATGGGAAAAGGTTCTTATGCTGGAATGCAATGTTTTTCCTTTCTCCAAACAATGCTTCTCATTTCAACCAAAAAGTTCTATTTTGGTCTCATCCATTCACAAAACATTTTTCCAATAGCCTTCTGGCTTGTCCACGTGATCTTTGCTGCTCATCTGCAGTTTGCTAATGTTCTTTTTGGAGAGCAGTGGCTTTCTCCTTATCAACCCTGCCATACACACTATTGTTGTTCAGTGTTCTCCTGATGGTGGACTCATGAACATTAAAATTAGCCAATGTGAGAGAGGCCTTCAGTTGCTTAGAAGTTACCCTGGGGTCCTTTGTGACCTCGCCAACTATTACATGCCTTGTTCTTGGAGTGATCTTTGTTGGTCGACCACTCCTGGGGAGGGTAACAATGGTCTTGAATTTCCTCCATTTGTACACAGTCTGTCTGACTGTAGATTGGTGGAGTCCAAACTCTTTAGAGATGGTTTTGTAACCTTTTCCAGCCTGAAGAGCATCAACAACACTTTTTCTGAGGTCCTCGGAAATCTCCTTTGTTCATGCCATGATACACTTCCACAAACATGTGTTGTGAAGATCAGACTTTGATAGATCCCTTTTCTTTAAATAAAACAGGGTGCCCACTGACACCTGATTGTCATCCCATTGATTGAAAACACCTGACTCTAATTTCACCTTCAAATTAACTCCTAATCCTAGAGGTTCACATACTTTTGCCACTCACAGATATGTAATATTGGATCATTTTCCTCAATAAATAAATGACCAAGTATAATATTTTTGTTGCATTTGTTTAACTGGGTTCTCGTTATCTACTTTTAGGACTTGTGTGAAAATCTGATGTTGTTTTAGGTCATATTTATGCAGAAATATAGAAAATTCTAAAGGGTTCACAAACTTTCAAGCACCACGGTACACACACACACACACACACACACACACACACACACACACACACGTGTAGTCAGCCAAATGCATCTTTTGTATGTGCTGCTCATGCAGACTCACAGGGCAATGAAACATCCTCAGGAGTAAAGTGCAAAATGCAGACTGCCCTCTTCCACATACTTGATACTTGAGTTGTTCGACGCTATCCTTGGCTTGTGCCCCATGATTGATGGGAGAGAGTAAATGGCATCCCTCCCACCCACAGCCCATGTCTACCATCATTTTGTTGAGGGGGGGAAAAAAAACAAAAACAAGATCAACTGTGAGCTACTGCTTACTTATGTATCCCCCCACTCTCGCTTAAATCAGAATGCAAGCAATCAAAGGAATAGGACACTTATTATGAATGTTGACTTCAACACATAATTAACCCTGAAACAAGTAAGTAAAGAGCAGTGTTCTCCCCAGGGATTTCAAATAGCATCCTGGTAAACTGTCATTTTGAAATAGCATTTGGATTCTTGAAATAGCATCAAAATCCACCCTATATGTTTCGTAAATACATTCAGTTGGTAAACAGGAAGTTGATGTGCAACAGACCTGAGAATGGTATACACAGTATAGAACCCCAAGCTGAAGCTCGGTACCAAATCTGAAGCAATTGTGATTTGTAGTTGCTGAGAAAAGTGTTACGAAAATGTTGTCAATCCACACTATACGTTTCGTAAATACATTAAGTTGGTAAACAGGAAGTCAATGTGCGACAGACCTGAAAATGGTACACACGGTACAGAACCCCAAGCTGAAGTTTGGTACCAAGTACAAAGTGGCTATGATTTGTGGTTGCTGAGAAAAAGGGTGCTTTGGACAGACGGACAGATGGACAGAGGTAAACCTGTATACCCCCCTCCTTCGGAGCGGGGTATAATAAAAACCATGAGTTGGCCCTCAGTCCATTTTTCTCCCCTGACTCCTACAGAGAAGATCTCTTTCGACCTCGCTCTGACCGTCACTACGGTCTAAAAAAGGAATGATCACCTTCGTTCTGCCTATCACCGAGCCCATATGTCAACAAAGTCATGTCCATGACCTCCGGAAGCAGAACGACTCATGTTATAAATAGCAGAGATTGCTCCTGGTTCAGTCTCTCATCTTGATCGCCTCGTACGAGACCGTAAGTAAGAGACCCGTAAGCTAAGAAATCCTGATTTCTTTGCTTCACATTCCACTAATTCGTTACCTGCGCGGTACGGGTGCCTTGTGTCCCCAAGGATTGTTGTGGTTTGTGTATTTCTGAGCTATGTGCTTAGCTTAATTTGCCGGTAGGCTGTAAGCTTGTTTTTTTTTAGGTATCCTTTTTGTTTGATGTTATATGCGCTAGATTTCCGGGTAATCTGAGTTTGTTACCACTGTGTGCCTATACCGCTGTTTGCAGCCGTGGGCTTAGTGTGAGCCCACTAAGTGCGTTCACATGCTGGTGTGGGCCGCCGTAATACCTATGTTTTGTGCTTTTTTCCTGTTGTTGTCGCAGCCGGAAATCATGTGAGCCTGTCAGACTGCTGTTACAGGCCATGTAGCGCTATATTTGTTTGAATTGTCCTATATCTCCATGGTAAGTGGATTTGTTATTTGAGTTTCATACTGTGTTTTGGTGTGCACCTGCTATTGTGTCGTGCCTTTTTTTGTTGTTGTTGTTCACTGGTGTAGCCTGCTAGGTGCGTTTGCATGCTGTGCAGGCCTCGGCAGTGTTCCTGTGCCACACCCTATACCCCTGTCTGCAGCTGGTGGGGCTAGTGTGCGCCCGCTAAGTGCATTTGTGCACTGGTGCGGGCCATCATAATACTGTGTGCTGTGTTTTTCCTGTTTCCATCAGGTGCATTCAGGTGCAGGCCGCGACAATGTTCCTCTGTGACACCTCCTCTGCCATGCCCTATACCCCTGTTCGCAGCTGGTGGGGCTAGTGTGTGCCCGCTAAGTGCATTCATGCGCTGGTGCGGGCCACCATTGTGATCCTGTGGCATACCCTATACCGCTGTTCGCAGCCGGTGGGGCTAGTGTGCGCCCACTAAGTGCGTTCGCACGCTGGTGCGGGCCACCATAATACCTTGGTGGACTACTCAAGGAGGACTCCAGACTTCAGACCACCTAGGCCTCTGTGTGGCTACGATGGCTTCCCACTACTACAGGATTTGCAGGGCCTCAATGAGTTCCAGAGATGGGCACAGGGAGTGTCCAATGTGCCTTGGAGCTGCCCACGTGCTGGAGGACGTGGACAACCCCTGCAGCGCGGCCTGTGACCTCTCCAGGGGGGGAAGGACAGCGCCGGGCCAGCCAGGTGGGCGGCCATGTGTGCGAGAGCCGGAGAGAGAGGCGACGATCCCCCGACCAGCCGTCCCTCTCCAGTAAACATGGGCATAAGCACAAATGCAAGCATTCACGTGACCGGCAGCGGGAGTCCCCCCACAGGTCTGCCCAAAGAGAGGCGCCCAGACCTGCTAAGCGCCCTGCCTCAGCTACAGTGACGGAGAGTGGTAACGCGGAGTCACTCCAGATCCTCTCAATTCTCCAGGCTCTGTCACAGAGGATGGACAGGCTGGAAGGTCACCAGGGCTCGTCATCTACTCCCCTGCCCCCAGGCCAGGGGGGTACCCTCTCATCCAGGCCTGAGAGCTATGGTGAGGAAGATGGGTGGGGCGATGTTGATGTGCTATCCCTCTACGCTCCCCAAACAGCGACAGACAACACAACAACAGATAGGGACGGCCTTGGGGGAGACCTTCATTCTGGCTCTGCAGAGCCGGCTGACGGCTCCACAGGGACGGAAGAGGCCCCTGTCAGCTCCCTGGTGTCACGGGTGCTGAGCGCTGCCAAGGTCCTGGGCCTTCAGGCGCCTGCACCTGCCCTGGCGCCTTTGGGAGGAGTTTGGGAGGGCGCCTCTCGCGCTACCCCACCACCTCCTATACCTGTGGCGGATGATTACGCAGCAATGCTCAAGTCAACATGGGGTAAGTCGTTGCAATGCCCCCAGTTTCACGCAGGCTGCCGCCAGCTGGCAACAGCTGGTTGCCCAGTTGAGACTGGACTGGGGGACATGCCACCAGTTGAGCCATCAATAGCCGCATTGATGTCCCTGGGCCTTGCCCGTGTATCCCCCAATCCACATTGCCCTTGTAAGAAGTGCGCCAAGATGGACCACCTGGCCACTTGCTCTTTTAATGCATCGGCACGAACGGCCCGAATGGGTAACGCTCTAGCCATCACCCTGGCGGATCTACGGAAGACGCTGAGCCCAGACGATCAGGGCCCTGGTGGATGCAGCTCTTTCTTCCCACTCCCAGCTGACACAAGACATGGGGGACGCTATGGCCTCTGCGGTGTTGTGCCGCAGACAGGTTTGGCTGGCGCAAACCTCCCTGCTGGAAGCCATCAAGCAGGAGCTGCTGAGCCTCCCCGTGGTGCCTGGGCACGTCTTTCACCCAGGATCCCAGGAGGTGCTTGATCGCGCTGAGCACACTGTGGCATCTAGGGAAGCTGTCCAGCATGTGTGTGGTAAGTCGGCTTCAACTGCCAGCCAGGCGCCTATGGGTAGGTATAGGCTGCAGCAGCCCACCCGGCCTCTGCCAGTGGGCAATGACCCGGTGGCCCCACGGGATTGGTGATTTTGTGCACCTGACCGAAGTACGGCCCCAAATCCCCGACCCAGGGGAAGAAGAGGACTGCAGCAGGGCACAGGCAGGGGTGCAGGCCGCAGCAGCGGTCCTGCATAGGAGTCTTGGGTCACCCGTTGATTGTTTTTCCCAGCTGTCATGGACCTCCTGGGAGGGGATTGCGCCAGACCCTTGGGTCGTATGACCTATTGCAATTTCGACGGCAACCCCCTACGTTTTCAGGGGTCAGAGTAACATCTGTAAAAAACCCAGCTTTGATGTCCGTACTCATCAAGGAGGTTCAAGAGTTACTTCTAAAAGGGGCCACCTCAGAAGTACTGCCCAGCGCACAGCTCACTGGGTTCTACTCCAAGTATTTTATTGTTCCCAAAAAAGACGGCGGTCATCGGCCTGTTCTTGACCTCAGGCCCTTGGACCGATATCTCAAGGTGCTGCCTTTCAAGATGGTCCACACAAGAGTGGTGATGCAGTCCATCCGGCAGGGGGAGTGGTTCACATCTCTGGACCTAAAGGACACGTATTTCCACGTTCCAATCTGCCCAGAACACAGGCCCTTCCTGCGCTTTGCCTTCCAGGGCAGGGTGTTCCAGTTCCAGGTCCTTCCTTTTGGCCTTTCCCTGGCCCCAAGGATTTTTACTCGCATGGTGTCAGCCGCACTGTCCCCCCTCCAGGCTGAAGGTCTGAAAATCCTACCCTACCTGGACTATTGGCTCATCTGTGCCCCCTCCCAAGAGCAGGTAGTACGCGACACAGACACAGTTCTGGCCCACATCCAATCCTTGGGCTTCACTGTCAACCACAAGAAGAGCAACCTGCAACCCCACCAACAGGTGGAAATCCTTGGCATCTTCCTCGACTCAGTCAGCATGACTGTGTCTCTCACTCCACGGAGAGTGGACAGCTTGATCGAAATGCTGAAGTATTTCTGCTTGGGCAGTTTTGTTATGGCTCACAGAGTCCAGAAGCTGCTGGGTTTGATGGCCGCGGCAGCAGCAGTAATTCCTCTTGGCCTGCTGAGGGCATGCCCCCTGCGGTGCTGGTTCAACGCTTTCCATCTTCATCTGAAAGACGACAGGCAGGTGAGGCTGCATGTGTCTCGGGCTTGCATCCAAGCTCTATGTCCTTGGAGGCAACCCCCATGGATGTTGGAGCACATAAACGTCCTCGAACTGAAGGTCATCCATCTCGCTCTTCAAAGATTCCTGCCGGTGTTGCAATACTAACATGTTCTTGTGAGGACAGACAGCACCTCGGCGGTGTATCATGTGAATCACCAAGGGGGCACGAGGTCCCGGTGGTGCCTCCAGGTGGCGGAGGAGTTGCTGACATGGGCATGGCCACAACTCTCTTCACGGAGGGCAGTGCACATCCCGAGTGTGAAGAACAGAGCAGCCGACATTCTCTCCAGGACGGGGCCACTCCCGGGAGAATGGAGACTGAACACGGACATCAGCCAGATCTGGATGCGGTACAGTGTTGCACAAGTGGATCTCTTTGCGTCAGCAGAGACAACACACTGCCCAGAATGGTACTCCCTCACGGGGCAGCCATGGCAGTTACCATGCAGAGTGGATCTTCTGTCACAGGCGGATGGGCAGATCTGGTATCCGAACCCAGGTGCCCTACGTCTATGGGTTTGGCCCCTGCAGAGTCCATCACTGAGCGGCTAGATGAGTCTGTTCAAGAGACACTCAATAACGCCAGGGCTCCATCTACTAGAGCTTGCTATGCACTCAGATGGAGGATCTTTTCAGATTGATGTGCCGGCATGGGTCTTGAGCCAGCAGCTTGCCCTGTGCCACGTTTTACGCTTCTTGCACTCCCATTTGGATCAAGGCAAGGCAGTCAGTACAATAAAGGTCTATGCTTCGGCCATTTCAGCCTTTCACCAGGGCGCAGACAACAGACCCCTGGGTAGGCATTCTTTGATTGGCCAGGTCTTGAAGGGAGCACGCCAGTTGCGTCCAGGTTGCACCTTGCGGGCGCCGAGCTGGGATCTGCCCACAGTCTTAACATCGCTCACTGAAGGTCCATATGACCCTATTTCAGATGCAGATTTGCAATCTTTGTCCCTTAAGACTGCTTTTCTCTTGGCACTCTGTTCAGCAGAGCAGGTCGGAGAGCTGTGTGCTCTCTCCATTAGCGACGACTGTCTAAGGTGGCAGGCAGGAGGCACTGGCATGTCGATTTGGCCAAATCCAGCTTTTCTGCCAAAGGTTCTTAATCAGCAGTCCATCAACCAGGTTCTGGAGGTGTCCCAATTCCAGCCTTCCTCTGCCTCACAGGCAGAGCAGGACAAGTTGCTCAGTTTGTGCCCAGTCAGGGCCTTGATGGCTTATCTGGCCCGTACACAGTCCTTGAGGAGAACGCACTCTCAACTTTTTGTCTGTTATGGGGTGGCGAAGCGCGGGCTGCCGCTTTCCAAACAGAGGCTGTCTCATTGGCTGGTGGAGGTTATTTCCCATGCTTTCAGGGCTCAGGGGATACTGGTCTCTTCAGGTATGAGGGCTCACTCTACGGTACCAGAAGTGTAGCTATGTCTTGGGCTGCCCTTAGGGGTGTGACAGCAGGCGAGATCTGTGCAGTGGCTTCATGGGCTATGCCATGCACTTTTACCAGATTTTACAGGGTGGACATAACTCGTCCAGCTCCGGTCGGCGCCGCTGCCCTCATGTCTGTGACCGAGCGAGGTTCTAATGATTAATTCTGGGTTCCTTGCGACTCTTTTGGTATGTGTCATCCCTTTTTTAGACCGTAGTGACGGTCAGAGCGAGGTCAAAACAGATTGTAAGTTACAAAGGTAACTATAGATCTGTGAGACCGAGGGATGACCGTCACTATCCTTGTCGCTCGGACCATCCTGAGGCGCTCAAGGTAGGAGACTGAACCGGGAGCAATCTCTGCTATTTATAATGTGAGTCGTTCCGCTTCCGGAGGTCATGGACATGACTTTGTTGACACATGGTCTTGGTGATAGGCAGAACGAAGGTGATCATTCCTTTTTTAGACCGTAGTGACGGTCATCCCTCAGTCTCATAGATCCATAGTTACCTTCGTAACTTACATTCTAATAAATGGTTTTGTCCATTTGCAATACACATAATTTCATTTTGCTATTCTTAGAGGGGGTCAGTCATAGTGGCAACAGGCTGAGAAAATCATTCCAGACTTCTCTGTGCCCAGCCACAGCTCCTTCTGGGAGATCCCCAGATATTCCCAAGCCAAACCAGCAATATAATCTCTCCAGCTGGTCTGCCCCAGTGTCATTGCAAGCATAAGCTATATTGAAAGCTTCTCAGCACTCATAGGTACAATCCACTATCTAGTTGCTGTATGTTTAGTTCTTAGTGTTTCTGCTGCTTCATGTCTCACACATATATACATGAGCCATGCTGCAGTTATGGCTTTAATTACTTTGATTCTGATATTAGATGCCACTGGAGCCATTGAAGTTTAGCTAGCAAGGTAAGTATAATAATACAAATTATTCTATCCACATTCACTGGATATGAGCAATCGTGTGCTCTGATTGGCTACTCCACTACTCGGCTATCGGCTCATAATACCATGAGTAGAGAAAAACAAAATGGAGGAGTGTGTTGCTGAACCAATCGAGGACAAAATAAAGGCTCTACTCGAACCCCCCCTCCCCCCAATTTTTTTATCATATATTTAAAAGAAACACAAATAGCTAAAAGAATAAAGTTTTTTTGTTGTTTTTCCAAATATCTCCTGTTCCACACCCCAGCCCAGTCGGTGACAATAATGCACCTTTAAATTGGACTGCCAACCACCAAAAAACCCTGAAGAAGAAGAAGAAGAAGAAGAAGAAGAAGAAGAAGAAGAAACCTAAATAAAAAAATACAAAAAAGCAACAAAATATGGAATAAAAATATTTGATGGTAAGAATGTATCTTTTTTTATTTTTCAAGAATTATTATTGCATTTTTCACAAATTGCTATTGTCACTTTGCCTTTTTTTTACATTCTAAGCAAAAATGATTTTGTCGGACATTTTGTATAAAGTTTTTATTTATCAAATTTGCAAAAAGATAAAAATAAAAATGCTCCGTTTCTCAAAATCCAGTGACTGTGGATAGAATAAAACAGTTATTCCAATCAATCTTGTCCTACATGGCTTATAGCTGACTCGGTGCTATGTGCCTCATCAGCTATCAGCTCATGTACGACTCGATTTTGTAGAATAACTTAATTAGCAAATTTATCCTCAGTTGATATATATCAACTGAATGTATATACTGTATATACACACACACACACACACACACAGAGGAATGTAACTGTAGAGTTCATATTTAATTTAAAAGAAAAAAAATCTAGTTTAGAATACACTCATTTCTAGTTTAAATTTGCATACATGTATACAGCCCTGTGCAAAAGTCTTAGGCACATGTAAAAAAATGCTGTTGAGCAAAAATGGCTTAAAAATAATGAAATTAAATGTTTCAACATTAAAAAAAATTATAAACAGCACTAAGCCATAATAAACAAAAAAAAGGCAATATTTGGTGATGACCCTTTGCTTTAATTAAATAAATAAATAAATAAATAAATATTCGTCTCAGGTACAGTGAGTGCAGTTTTATAAGGAAATGAGCTGTAGGTTTTACTGAGCATCTTGCAGAACCAGCCACAGTTCTTCTGGACGCTTTGACTGTCACACTTACTTCTTAATTTTGCACCAAAACCCAGCAGCCTTTATTACGTTTTCTTTTTTAATCTGAAAAGTGCACTCTTGCGTAATACGTTGCTCAGATACAAACATCTTTTTTTCTGTAACATTTAATTTTGTTCTAGAAAATGAACCTTTGGACTCTAAAATGTTTTTGTACTGACTCGATAATGTAGATGTCATAAAACAGAAATCTATAACAAAGACTGTATGAAAAAAATATATAGGGTGCCTACGACTTTTGCACAGTACTGTATTTGGAGTACTAAATGATAGATATATTGTATATCATGGCATGTGCTCTACATACATAATTCAAATAGTCAGGTTTATCCCTACCTGAGATTCTCTCCTCCTTCTGCGACTTCATGCTGCAATCCTGCTGGCAGAATCTTTACATAATCCTTCAGGTGAGCCAGTTCTAAAACTTTCCAGATCTCCTCATCACTGAACATCTCAAAAGGGTCTAGATTCATCCGCAAAGTCCCAGAGAACAACACTGGGTCCTGCAAGTGCATATTTACATTAATTCATTCATCCATTCATTTCACTTTGCTTGCTGGGGGTTGCATTTCAAACTTCCCTAGCCACAGATCCCAGCACCTCCTGGGGGGAGTCACAGGCCAACGGTGACCTCCAGCAGGTCCTCTGTCTGCCCCAGGGTCTCCATTCAGTGGGATGTGACTGAACTCTTCTTACAAAGGTATTGCATTTGCTTCTGGTCATAGTTAGTGGATGTTTACAATGCCTGGCCAAAAAGGTCACCATTTGGATTTAAATAGGCAAATACTTAAAAACCTTTGATTGGATAATAACTGCAGTGATTAATATTTCAGCTGGCAACAATTTGTTTAACCCTAACTGATGCAGTGAGTAACTTCTTTCTTTAACAACCATGTTGGAAGATGTATCCTGTGGTCATGGTAAAAGATGCTATTGTGTTTCAGAAGGGTCAAATTCTTGTCCTGTATCAAGCAAAGAAAACAACTATGGAGATTGCTGAAATGACTGGAATTGGGTTAAGAACTGTTCAGCGCATTATTAAAACCTGGAAGGATAGTGATGAACCATCAACTCTGTGAAAGATATGTGGTCGGAAAAAAATCTTGACTGACCATGATCAGAGATCACTTAAACACTTGAAGTCAAATCATTAAAAAAAAAAAAAAAAAAACAGCAGCAGTCACGGCTATGTTTAAAGGTAGACTGACTTTCAGATTTTTCAGGTTTAGGTCATAAAAAGAATCTTCCCTGACACCCAATTATTTTTGTTCAGTGGATCAAAAGCTACTGAATTTGAATCACAGCCTTCCAATTTTATTTTTGTTTTTTGTTATGTTTTTTAAATAGAACAATTAATGAATTTAGAGCCACATGGCCCTAAATTCTCTGCTATTATTTCTTGCTTCACCATGATGCAATACAAAGAAACTACATCATGCATCCGTGGTGGGCTTTCCCCATTCACGCAAGGCATTGTGGGATACAAATTTGAAACAGGAGAGAAAAATGGAGGACGTGAGTGTGCAAATGAAACATGAAAGACTGACTACAGTAACGGAAAGCGAGAAGAAAAGACATATTATGAAGGAAAAGAAACGCAGGACCAAACTAATAAATATCGGTGGTCAGCGAGCACCTCGGTGTGATCAACTGTTCGTTTAGTGACAGAATGATATAACTGTCAGTGCATGGTCAAGGTAAACCTGTAGATGGCGGTCATGCAACACTGGATGTCAGCTGCCGTAAAATCCAGGAGAAGACGACGACAATGCGCAAAACATGCACAAAACATGCGCAAGCGCACATGGACTTCCTCTGTCTGCTTGACTGCGCAAAACGAGTGATTTCATGCACATTATTTGCTCGGGAATCCCTTCAAATTAAATAACTTTCCAGCCAAGGAATGGCCTGGATTTTTTTTAAATATTTGCTCACCCATCCAAATTATCGGAATCAGGTGTTCCAATCACTTCCATGGCCACAGGTGTATAAAATCAAGCACCTAGGCATGCAGACTGTTTTTACAGTTTGGAGCTGGCCTCTTCCTCTTCCAACATGACTGTGCACCAGTGCACAAAGCAAGGTCCATAAAGACATGGATGACAGAGTCTGGTGTGGATGAACTTGACTGGCCTGCACAGAGTCCTGACCTCAACCTGATAGAACACCTTTGGGATGAATTAGAGCGGAGACTGAGAGCCAGGCCTTCTCGTCCAACATCACTGTGTGACCTCACAAATGCACTTCTGGAAGAATGGTCAAAAATTCCCATAAACACACTCCTAAACCTTGTGGACAGCCTTCCCAGAAGAGTTGAAGCTGTTCTAGCTGCAAAGGGTGGACCGACATCATATTGAACCCTATGGATTAGGAATGGGATGTCACTTAAGCTCATATGTGAGTCAAGGCAGGTGAGCGAATACTTTTGGCAATATAGTGTATCACAATGACCACATTTCAGAGGGAACTAAATGTCACCGATTTTATGAAATCAAAAGGCTGTCTACTTTTAATAAGTGAAAGTAAGAGCATTTCCACATGCACAATATAATGAGAACTCACAGGATTGGGACTAAACAGCTGTGTGGCCATAAAAAAAACACTTGTTAGTGAGACTAATCAGAAGAAAATTTGGTACAAAGAATAAAGATTGGACTCTGGAGCGATGGAAAAAAGTCATGTGGTGTGATAAGTCCAGATTGACCCTGTTCCTGAGTGATGGGTATGTCAAGGTAAGAAGGGAAGCACATGAAGCGATGTACCCATCATACATAGTGGCCACTGTACAAGCCTCTGGAGACAGTGTTATGATCTGGGGTTGCTTCAGTTGGTCAGGTCGAGGCTCAGCAGCGTTATGGGGCAATAAAATGAAGTCAGCTGATGACCTGAATGTACTGAATGACCAGGTTATCACATCAATGGATTTTCTCTTCCCTGACAGCATAAAATTAAGGCTCAGATTGTGAAAGAGTGGTTCAGGAAGCATGAGGAATCATTTTAACACATGAATTGGCCACCACAGAGTCCCAACCTTAGCTCCAGTGAAAGTCTTTGGGATGTGCTGGAAAAGATTTTATGGAGTGGTTCAACTCTCTTGTCATCAGTACACAATCTCAATGAAAACAATTGTCAAAACAATGCCATGGCAAATGCGCGCCATAATCAAAGCTAAACATAGTCCAATGAAATATTACAATGTGCGCTTTTTTTTTTTTTGGCCAGGCAATGTAGTTCTAGAGCACTTGGATCATTTTTACTGAATACGTTCTGCCTCACTCACAGGTTGTTATGTAGTAAAGTTTCTGCCAAATGTTTCTGCCAAAATCCATGCTTGGAAATTTAACAGTGATTGTTAATTTTTAACCAATTAACACACAGAAGAATCATTCCGTCAATCAAACATTCATACGATGCTTGCTTTAAAAAAAAAATAGTAGTCTCAGGTACAATGAGTGCAGTTTGATAAGGAAATGAGCTGTAGGTTTTACTGAGCGTCTTACAGAACCAGCCACAGTTCTTCTGGACACTTTGTCACACTCGCTTCTTCATTTTGCACCAAAACCCAGTAGCCTTCATTATGTTTTCTTTTTTAATTTGAAAAGTGCACTCTTATGGAATATGCTGCTCAGATACAAACATTTTTTTATCTGTAACATTTAATTTTGTGCTGGAAAATGAACGTTTGGATTCTAAAATGTTTCTGAACTGACTTGATAATGTAGAAGTCATAAAATAGAAATCTATAACAAAGTTTATATGAAAAAATATAGGGTGCCTCAGGCTTTTGCACAGTACTGTCTTTTTGCCTTTTAATTCAACAACTGCTATTAATTATTTAGTCACTATAGTAATGCTCATCATTCTTCGCATCCATGTCAAATACTTAAATTCTGTATGAATAATAATAAAAAAAAAAGTATCAGAAACTGCAAAGCATCCTACTTGCATGAATTCATCCAAAATGTTGACACACACTTGTGGACTGGAAAAGTTTTTGTTTTATGGGATTTTTCTCTCTAAATATATGTTCTATGCACCTCCACATATACAACTTGCTAATAAATCCATCAAACAAGTCGGACAGCAGTTGAGATGAAAATTACTTGTCATGCTTTTCTTAACACAAAGTGACTTCACTGGCAAAGGAGACTACAATCTTAACTAGTAAACCTTCACTTGGACTTTGCATTGATTTATGACTTTGTTTTAAAATAACGCATTGCCATGTTGCCATTTTTGGAAGTGTAGTTCTGGATTGCATCTATGGAGTTCACAGTATGTCATGGTTTTAATTCCCTATTAAATATTGGTGTATGTGGACAAGGAGTCTATGGATCACCTGTGGAATAATGGTTAACTGGCTCCTGAGAGTATGGAGGCCCAGGGTAGCGATGTCAATTCCGTCTATCATGATGCGTCCCTCAGCTGCCTCAATGATGCGGAACAGACAGTTGGTCAGACTGGACTTGCCTGCTCCTGTTCGACCCACAATGCCAATCTGTAAAACAGGCATGTAACACAGTCTAGTTGTGCAGTGATTACTTCCCACCATTGATTATTTTTAAGTGGAACAAATGTGTGTTTGGATTATTTGACACCATGACACCTTCTTTCAACTACTTCTTGTCTACAGACTAATGACTCAATTGTCTGCATGCATCTGTAAAGATGTGACACTTTACATAGAGCTCCTGCTCTTTATATTTTATATTACATATTTTTAGTTTGGGTGGCACGGTGGTGTAGTGGTTAGCACTGTAGCCTCACAGCAAGAAGGTTCTGCGTTCGAGCCCAGTGGCTGATGGGGGCCTTTCTGTGTGGAGTTTGCATGTTCTCCCTGTGTCTTTGTGGGTTACCTCTGCGTGCTCCGGTTTCCCCCACAGTCCAAAGACATGCAGGTTAGGCTAATTGGTGGCTCTAAATTGACTGTAGGTGTGAATGTGAGTGTGAATGGTTGTTTGTCTCTAGGTGTCAGCCCTGCGATGACCTGGTGACTTGTCCAGGGTGTACCCTGCCTCTCACCCACAGTTAGCTGGGATAGGCTCCAGCTTGCCCGCGACCCTGCACAGGATAAGCGGTTATGGATAATGGATGGATTTGTATAGCGACCTTCTTTGTCCTTTGCTCAGACATAATATTTTCAACGTAACAAAATAGTTGTGTTCTTAGAAGCATATTTTCGAATGATAAGCTTGATGTGTGGTCTGTGTAAAATGATTCCAAAGTGGAGCTCATACAATCTGTAGAGCACAGACAGATACATGCCATATGAAGACAGTACCAGTCAAAAGTTTGGACACGCCTTCTAATTCACTGTTTTTTCTTTACTTTTATTAATTAAAAGACACTCCATGTCTTAAAGTAATGATGGATGTCATTTCTCTTTACTTACTTGAGGGATTTTTGACATAATATGGATTACTACAGTTGTGGTGTTGAATAGGGCTATTTACTGCATTTTTATTATTTACTATTTACTTTTTGATCTCAAACATATTAAGAAGGCAAGAAATTGCACTAATTAACTTTTGAGGAGGTATACCTGTTAATTGAAAAAGCATTCCAGGTGACTACCTCATGAAGCTGGTTAAGATAATGCCAATAGTGTGCAAAGCATCATCAAGGTAAACTCCGAAGAATACTAAAATATGAAACATTTTTTTGTTTACCACATAATTCCATTTTTGTTCCAGATTGACATCTGGAACAAAAATTTCATAGTTTTGAGGTCTTCAGTATTGTTCTATGATGTTGAAAATAGTCACAATACAGAAAAACCTATGAATTAGTCAGGGTGTACAAACTTTTGACTGGTACTGTATACAAAGGGTCTGATCTCTCAACACTATTATGGTGCATCTTCTAGAAACTACTGATCTCATTTGACAGTGATGGTCTAAACATCTTCGAGCTGGATGGCTGCATTGGTTGAAAGCAGCTTTCTTCAAGGTACAGTATATTGCACAAGTATTCATCCCCCTTGGTGTTTGTCCTGTTTTGTTGCATTACAAGCTGGAATTAAAATTGATTTTTGGGGTGTTAGCACCATTTGATTTACACAACATGTCTACCACTTTAAAGGTGCAAACTGTTGTTTTATTGTGACACAAACAATCATTAAGATGAAAAAAAAAACAGAAATCTGGAGTGTGCATAAGTATTCACCCCCTTTCATATGAAACCCCCAAATAAGAGCTGGTCCAGTCAATTCACTTCATAAGTAAAATAATTAGTTGATTAAGATCCACCTGTGTGCAATTAAAGTGTCACATGATCTGTCACATGATGTCTGTATAAATCAACCTGTTCTGCAAGGACCCTGACTCTACAACACTACTAAGCAAGCAACATGAAAACCAAAGAAGCCTCCAAACAGGTCAGAGACAAAGTTGTGGAGAAGTATAGATCAGGGTTGGGTTATAAAAACATCCCAAACTTTGAATATCCCACAGAGCACCATTAAATCCATTATAGCAAAATGGAAAGAATACGTCACCACTACAAACCTGACAGGAGAAGGCCGTCCACCAAAACTCACAGACCGGGCAAGGAGGGCATTAATCAGAGATGCAACAAAGACACCAATGATAACACTGAAGGAGCTGCAAAGGTCCACAGCAGAGTTAGGAGTATCTGCCCATAGGACCACTTTAAGCTGTACATTCCGCACAGTGGGGCTTTTTGGAAGAGTGGCCAGAAAAAAGTAATTGCTTAAGAAAACATATTTGGAGTTTGCCCAACAGCATGTGGCAGACTCCCCAAACACATGGAAGAAGATTCCAACAGGACAATGACCCTAAACATACTGCTAAAGCTACACTGGAGTAGTTTAAAGGGGAAACATTTAAATGTCTTGGAATGGACTAGTCAAAGCCCAGACCTCAATCCAATTGAGAATCTGTGGCATAACTTGAAGATTGCTGTACACCAACGCAATCCATCTAACCTTGAAGGAGTTGGAGCAGTTTTGCCTTGAGGAATGGAAAAAAATCTCAGTGGCTAGATGTGCTAAGCTCACGGAGACATACCCCAAGAGACTTGCAGCTGTAATTGCAGCAAAAAGTGGCTCTATAAAGTATTGACTTTGGGGGGTGAATACTTATGCACACTCCAGATTTCTGTTTTTTCATCTTATTGTTTGTGTCACAATAAAACAACAATTTTCACTTTTAAAGTGGCAAGCATATTATGTAAATCAAATGGTGCTAACACCCCAAAAATCCATTTGAATTCCAGCTTGTAATGCGACAAAACAGGACAAACACCAAGGGGGATGAATACTTTTGCAAGACACTGTATATCATGTTTCCATGGACTTTGAATAACAATATAGAGCATGATTATAATTATTAAATCATTATTGGTGGTGAATTTAACAGGTGATTAATGGGGATGGCTGAGGCTTGAAGGGTTGGTGACCTCTCTTTCAAATTCTTCCTGACCTCCAATATGTGCATTGATATGCATTTGTGTTAGCAAAACTGCATGTGTCAGATTCAAAACATGACAAATACTGTATATTTAATTACATTAGTTTAATTTTATAGTTGATGCTGCGACAAGGACAATAGTCCATATGAAGTACATGCTTTGTACATGACATTAACTCAGATCATTCCTAAACCTAAGACCAAGAGAGTGTTCACAATTTTGACTAGACATACAGACATACTGGTTTTCGAGTATTTAAGTAGTTCATTGAATTGTTGCCAATCAGGTCTTCCCAATCTCAGTGCTTGCCTGAGTTCTGAGTCTTGTTATATCTGATTGTGCCTTGAACCCTTACCCTGTTTATCTACCCAGTCAATAGCTTATCCATTGGCTTTGTTGAACTTGACTGCTTTTGACTGTATTTTGACCTCTGCCTGACTTATTGTTGTGGATATTTGGATTGTGATTTCACTTTGCTTGCTACGATCTTTATTTGCTTGCTGCAATAACAAACCCTCCGCCTCAGTGAACATCATTGCAGTGACCCGGACATGTAGAGTCCTCCTCTGCAACATCCAAAGGATCCACCCTTTTCTTACCACCTACTTTACTCAGCTCCTGGTCCAAGCACTGATCCTCTCTCGCTTGGACTACTGCATCTCTCTCCTTGCTGGCCTTCCAGCTTCTGCCATCAGACCCCTGCAACTCATCCAGAATGCTGCAGCTTGCCTGGTTTACAACCTCCCTTGTTCTTCCCATGTCATCCCTCTGCTTGCCGACCCGTACTGGCTAACTGTCGCAGCTCCCATCAAATTTAAGACATTGGTGCTAGCTTACCAGGCTGTCAAGGGCTAGCTTACCAGGCTGCCAGCATACCTCCAGAATCTGATCCACCCTTACACATCAGCCAGATCCCTACACTCCACTACTACTGGTCACTTGGCCCGTCCTTCTCTCCTCTCTTGCCCAGCTCGCTCAAGACTACTGTCTTTCCAGGCTCCCCATTGGTGGAATGAACTTCCCATTGAGGTCAGAACTGCCAACTCCCTGACCACCTTCAAGTGCAGACTGAAGACTCACCTCTTCAGGCTGCACCTGTTCCCTGCTTTCCTGCCCACTGCATAACAGTTTCGATCTAGACCAGGGGTGGGGAACGTCCGGCCTCCTGGCCGTATACAGCCCATGAGACCATTTGATCCGGCCCGCAAGATGATTCATAATTACTCTCACACACAAAAAAAATTCAATCAGAAAAAATGAGACCGCAATTAATAAAATAGGCGAGTGATTGTCTTTCCGGGCCAAGGTCAGGGTCCTGAACCCCACACGAGCAGATTGTGATCATGTGCGGTCACGTCACGTCATTTAGCGGGCATAGACAGGCTGTTTAATGATTTCACCAAAACGCACCATGGCGAGTATGAAGAAGAGAAAGGTAGATGCACAATGTCGTGCTTTTCAGGAAAAATGGACAAATGATTATTTTTTCGTAGAAGTAAAAAGCAAGCCAGTTTGCTTAGTTTGTGGGGACGCCCTTGCAGTGATGAAAAAGGCTAATCTGGAGCGTCATTACAGCACCAAACACGCCAAGCTGGATGAGCTGAAAGGACAAATGCATGTGGATAAAATTAATGCTCTTTGGGTGAGTTTGGGCGCCCAACAAGCAACATTCACAAGACCTCAAGGTAACCAAGAAAATGTTACACAAGCTAGTTTTGTGGTAAGTGAGCTAATCGCCAAGAAACTGAAACCACATTCAGCAGGGGAGTTTGTGAAGGAGTGCCTTGTCACTGCTGCAGAACTGCTCGCACCAGACAAAGTGAAACTTTTCCAAAGTGTCAATTTGTCTCGAAGAACCATCTCCAATCGGATTACTGACATGGCACAAGACATTGAGAAAACACTGAAGGATACCGCGAGGGATTTTCAGTTTTTCTCTTTGGCCTGTGACAAGACAACAGACATCACAAATACCGCCCAACTCGCCATTTTTGTGCGTGGGATTACAGCCGAGTTTGATACACTGGAGGAAATGCTGTCTTTGCAAGCCATGCATGGCACTACCAAAGGTGAGGATTTGTTTGAGCTACAAAGCAATGATGAGCTCAAAGCTAGGTACAACAACCTTCCTCTGCTTGAATTCTACAAACTGTATGTGCATCCTGAGGATTTTCCCACTCTGAGAAGACATGCACTGAAGTTTGCATCACTGTTTGGGACAACCTACAGTACTGCTGTGAGCAGTTCTTCTCAAAACTGACCCTTGCAAAGTATCGGTTCCGCTCAAGACTGACTGACCCAAACCTGAAAAACCAGCTGCGAGTAGCATCATCATCTGTACCATCTGACATCAGATGCCTCGCCAAAGAGTTCCAGCCTTCACATTAGGTCGGCCAGATATAATAATAATAATAATAATAATAATGGGGCGGCACGGTGGTGTAGTGGTTAGCGCTGTCACCTCACAGCAAGAAGGTCCGGGTTCAAGCCCCGCAGCCGACAAGGGCCTTTCTGTGTGGAGTTTGCATGTTCTCCCCACGTCCGCGTGGGTTTCCTCTGGGTGCTCCGGTTTCCCCCACAGTCCAAAAGACATGCAGGTTAGCCTAACTGGTGACTCTAAATTGACCGTAGGTGTGAATGTGAGTGTGAATGGTTGTCTGTGTCTATGTGTCAGCCCTGTGATGACCTGGCGACTTGTCCAGGGTGTACCCCACCTTTTTCCTGTAGTCAGCTGGGATAGGCTCCAGCTCGCCTGCGACCCTGTAGAACAGGATAAAGCGGCTAGTGATGATGAGATGAGATGAGATCCTCATTACATGAAATGCTCAAAGTGGTTTACAATCAGTACATACCGTATAAAATCAATAAGAACACAAGACTAAACTCAGAGCATTAAAACAATAAGAGGTGGATAAAATTTAAAAAGAAAATGGGAAGATTAAAAAGGGATAAAACAGAAAGTTACACCACTAAAGCTGCGTTTTTATTTGAATAGCATGAAAGAAAGCTAAAATAAATGGGCTGCATCTTAAAATTTTCAGCAGAGGTTATGGGTTAAAAAATTTAGTTTGGCCCCCATAGGATGTTATAAAACTCGAAATGGCCCTTGATAGGAAAAAGGTTCCCCACCCCTGGTCTAGACCAACCCAGGCTGTGTATGGTCTAAACTAGGGTTAACCGTTTTGAGTTCTCTATTTAGTTGTACTTTATATGGCTGGTTTATTTCCTTGACTGTTTGAGTATTGGTACTTCAACAACTGGCACTAGAACTTTCTTGTCTAGAAGTTCAGCATTTCATGTACCTGACTTTTGTACTCATTCAACGACCCTCTGGATAAGAGCGTCTGCTAAATGCCATGTCATGTAATGTAATGTAATATTAAACCTTTTGCCAATGGATCCTCACCCAGATTCACATCATGGATACCAGGATAGGGGAAATATTGGAACGAGTATCCATTCCCCTTACAAAAAGACAAGTACAGTGAGCTCAAGGCCTCAAATGGTTTTAAGTTTAAAGACACACTATGAATTTTATATATTCATATTTTATACATAGTTTTTTCAATTACCATTGGATGTAATGAATAATACGTAATGAATATAAATAATTACAAAAGCATTTTGCAATAGCGTTTTAACCATTACCATTAGTGCTCCAAGTGTCAACTTAATGGACTTGATATAATGAATTTAAATGTAAAAATTGATCATTGACACAGTTTTGATTAATGTTTTACCAACAATAAACACGTGTGGCAGCGGGGGCGTGGTCAAGCATCGGTCTGTGACAGGAGGGCGGAGTCAGGGAAGGTAAGTGGCAGAATTACTACACCTGATGGCAATTAACCTGTGTTTGTGTGTCTTCCCAGTGACCGTGCCCTACTTAAGGAGGGAGAGCGAGAGCAGAAGAGATTCTCCCCCGAACGAGACGCCAGTTGTGTGTGCATCTTTGATTACATGTTCACTGAAAAGTGTAACAATAAAAAAAACGCTTCACGAACCTAAACTCTGTCTTGCTGTCTTCCTGAGCTCCGCCCCTGTGTGAGAACCGCTACAGTGGTGCCGAAACCCAGGAGAATCTCTGGAGCGCAGAACAGCCCCATGGAGTCTTCCCCGTTTGCCGACCTGATCCACGCCCTCGCCACGGCCCAGCAAAGCCAGCACCAGGCGCTAGCCACCCTCCGAAAGGAGCAGGAACAGCGGTTCGAGGCCCTGGTGTTGGCCCAACAAGAAGACCGTCAGGGGTTCCGGCACCTCCTCGCGTCGGCGGGGTCTACCAACGCTCCCATCGCGGGCCCGTCCCCCCTCACCCTAACAAAGATGGGCCCGCAGGACGACCCCGAGGCATTCCTCACACTCTTTGAGCAAGTCGCAGAGACCTCGGGGTGGCCGATGGAGCAGTGCGCAGTGCGCCTTCTCCCCCTGCTAACGGGAGAGGCGCAGCTGGCCGTGCTACAGCTCCCCGCTGACCGCCGGCTGGCCTACGCGGACCTTTGCCGGGCCGTCCTCCAGCGTGTGGGGCACACCCCCGAGCAGCAGCATCAGCGCTTCCGCTGGGCCGTTCACGTTTGGCCAGCAACTCCGGGACGCCTGCTGGCGGTGGTTGAGGGCCAACAACCGCGACGCCGAGGGGCTCATCGACCAGGTGGTACTGGAACAATTCATCGCACCCTTGCCGGCAGGAACCGCGGAGTGGGTCCAGTGTCACTGCCCGGCGTCGCTGGATCAGGCAATCGAGCTGGTGGAGGACCATTTGGCGGCTGTCCCAGCGGCAGGACAACCAACAGCCTCTTCTTCTCTCCTCCCCTTCTCTCTCTCCCTCTCCTCCTCTGTCTCGTCCTCGCCCCATTCCCCCACCGCGGAGGCAGGGGCCGGCGCCACCCCAGCCGGCCCGCCGCGCCCGCGGTGCCCTCCCGTTTCACCCTTTTGTGTCTGTCTCTCCCCCCCCTCAGGTGAGTGAGCCCCAGAGCGCCGGTGCAGAGAGAAAGCCCGGGCCGGTTTGCTGGCACTGCGGGGAGCCGGGCCACCTCCAACAGCAGTGCACGGTAATGGAGGTGGGCACGGTGGTTCAGATCCCCGAAGCGCCAGGAGCCGCCCTCGATCGGGCCGGAGCGTATCGCATACCGGTGAGTATTCAAGGGGATACATATCAGGCATTGGTGGATTCTGGTTGTAATCAGAGCTCAATTCACCAAAGCCTGGTGCAAGATGAGGCATTGGGGGGACCACAGGGGGTGAAGGTGTTGTGTGTGCATGGAGATGTTCACAGCTACCCTTTGGTGTCGGTTCAAATTTTTTTCCAAGGGGAGAAATTTATAGTAAAGGCGGCGGTTAATCCTCACCTCACCCACTCGATAATTTTGGGGACTGATTGGCCGGGATTCAGGGAGTTGATGAGTCATTTAGTGAAGAGTGGGTCCTGCCATATTTCAGCAGGGGGAGGTCCCGGTGTCGCCTTGGCGGGAGCCGCTGTCACAGAGCCGTCTGCATCATCTCCGCATCAGAGTGAGGAGCCACAGGCTCCTCCTCCCTCTCTCGGGGAATCCCTGGCGGATTTCCCGTTAGAGCAGTCGCGAGACGAGACTCTGCGGCATGCGTTTGACCAAGTGAGAGTAATCGATGGTCAAACGCTCCCGCCGAACGCCACCCCATCCTTCCCCTATTTTTCTATTATGAAGGATAGATTATACCGAGTGGCGCAGGACACTCAGACGAAAGAGCAAATCACACAGCTTTTGGTTCCAAAAAGCCACCGGGAATTGGTATTCCAGGCAGCTCACTTTAATCCCATGGCTAAACACTTAGGGCAGGATAAGACACTAGCCCGAATAATGGCCTGATTCTATTGGCTGGGGATTCACGGTGATGTCCATAGGTGGTGTACGGCGTGCCGCGAATGCCAGTTAGTAAATCCAGCGGCCATTCCAAAAGCGCCTTTGCGCCCTCTACCGTTAATCGAGACCCCGTTCGAAAGAATTGGGATGGATCTCGTCGGGCCATTAGATCGGTCAACATGAGGGTACCGCTTTATATTAGTTCTGGTGGACTATGCAACGTGATACCCGGAAGCAGTGCCTCTTCGCAATATCTCAGCACGCAGTATTGCGGAGGCGCTCTTCCGCGTTATCTCCAGAGTTGGAATCCCGAAAGAGATTCTGACTGATCAAGGCACGTCGTTTATGTCACGAACACTGAACGAACTGTATGGGTTATTAGGTATTAAGCCGATCCGCACCAGCGTGTATCACCCACAAATGGACGGTTAAGTTGAACGGTTTAATCGCACCCTCAAGAACATAATTAAAAAATTCGTAAGTGAGGACGCACGTAACTGGGATAAATGGCTCCAACCCTTATTATTTGCAGTGCAAGAGGTCCCCCAAGCCTCCATGGGGTTCTCCCCATTTGAATTATTATATGGGCGTAAGCCGCGTGGCATTTTAGATGTGCTGCGAGAAAATTGGGAGGAGGGACCTTCACCAAGTAAAAATGAAATTCAATATGTTATTGACCTGCATGCAAAACTGCACACACTCACACACCTAACCCAGGAGAATTTGCAGCAGGCCCAAGAACGGTAAACCCGCCTGTACGACAAGGGTACCCACCTTAGAGAGTTCGCACCGGGAGATAAAGTACTCATACTGTTGCCCACATCGAGCTCTAAATTAGTTGCCAAGTGGCAAGGACCCTTTGAGGTCACACTGCGAGTCGGGGACGTCGACTATGAGGTGAGGCGAACAGACAGGGGTGGTGCGCTACAGATTTACCACCTCAATCTGCTCAAACTCTGGAACGAGGAGGTCCCCGTGGCGTTGGTGTCGGTGGTTCCGGAGAAGGCGGAGCTGGGGCCGGAGGTTCAAAAAGGAACATTAGCATCACGTACCTCTCTGGTCCCCTGTGGAGACCACCTCTCCCCAACCCAACTCGCGGAGGTTGCCCAGTTGCAGACCGAGTTTTCGGACATGTTCTCGCCCCTGCCCGGCCGCACCAACCTCATAGAGCACCACATTGAGATGCCCCCGGGGGTGGTAGTGTGTAGCCGCCCTTACAGGCTACCCGAACACAAGAAAAAAGTGGTTCAGGAAGAACTCAAGGCCATGCTCGAAATGGGCATCGTCGAGGAGTTCCACAGTGACTGGAGCAGCCCGGTGGTCTTGGTACCCAAGGCCGACGGGTCAGTCCGGTTCTGTGTGGACTATAGAAAAGTCAACACGGTGTCTAAATTTGACGCATACCCAATGCCTCGTATTGATGAGTTGCTCGATCGACTAGGCATGGCTTGCTTTTATTCGACACTGGATTTAACAAAGGGTTAATGGCAGATCCCCTTGACTCCACTATCCCGAGAAAAAACGGCCTTTTCCACACTGTTTGGCTTACACCAATTTGTCACCCTTCCTTTTGGGTTGTTTGGGGCACCCGCTACGTTTCAGTGGCTGATGGACAGGGTCCTCCGCCCCCACGCCACCTATGCGGCCGCCTACCTCGACGACATCATTGTCTATAGTAACGACTGGCCGAGGCACCTCGAACATCTGAGGGCCGTCCTTAGGTCGCTGAGGCAAGCAGGTCTCACAGCCAACCCAAAGAAGTGTGCGATTGGGCGGGTGGAAGTACGGTATCTGGGCTTCCACTTGGGCAACGGGCAGGTGCGTCCCCAAATTAACAAGACAGCAGCAATTGCGGCCTGCCCGAGGCCCAAGACCAAAAAGGGGGTGAGACAGTTCCTGGGGCTGGCTGGCTATTATCATAGGTTTATATCTAATTATTCGGACATCACCAGCCTGCTGACTGATCTGACTAAAAATGGGGCACCAGATCCGGTCCAGTGGATGGAGCAATGCCAGCGGGCTTTTTCTGAGGTAAAGGCTGCACTGTGTGGGGGGCCACTTTTACACTCCCCTGACTTTTCTCTCCCCTTTATGTTACAGACGGATGCGTTGGACAGAGGGCTGGGGGCTGTTTTGTCCCAGGAGGTGGAGGGGGAGGACTGCCCAGTCTTATACATCAGTACGAAGCTGTCGGTGCATGCGGGGCGATACAGCACGATTGAAAAAGAGTGCTTGGCAATCAAGTGGGTGGTCCTTGCCCTCCGTTACTACCTGCTGGGATGCCCTTTCACCCTCTGTTCGGACCACGTGCCCCTCCAGTGGCTCCACTGCATGAAGGATGCCAATGCGCGGATCACCTGTTGGTATCTGGCACTCCAACCCTTTAACTTCAAGGTGGTCCAGAGGCCGGGGGCACAGATGGTTGTGGTGGACTTCCTCTCCCGTCAAGGGGGGGGGGGGGAGTCGGCTGCCCGGCCTGAGTCGGGCGGTGGGGGTATGTGGCAGCGGGGGCGTGGTCAAGCATCGGTCTGTGACAGGAGGGCGGAGTCAGGGAAGGTAAGTGGCAGAATCACCACACCTGATGGCAATTAACCTGTGTTTGTGTGTCTTCCCAGTGACTGCGCCCTACTTAAGGAGGGAGAGCGAGAGCAGAAGAGACTCTCCCCCGACCGAGATGCCAGTTGTGTGTGCATCTTTGATTACATGTTCACTGAAAAGTGTAACAATAAAAAATGCTTCATGAACCTAAACTCTGTCTTGCCGTCTTCCTGTGCTCCGCCCGTGTGAGAACCACTACAACATGCCAACATGAACAACACAGAGTAGGCAGCTACTTTAACAATGATTAGTTCACCCTGAAATGAACATGGCTGGGCTCAAATAAGGTTGGATGCACAATACAAAGCACAACATCAAATGAACTCTTCTGCATGGCACTGGTGACTGCAGAATTTGTGATGCCATAGTACAAAGACTTCACTGAGCATGTACAGGGGATTTGTACAGGCCCCAGGACCACTCACACCCAGGCTTTGTGGCATGTGCTTTGATAAATGAATAATGATGCTTGGGTCACATTGCTGGTCTCCCAGGATGAAGCGCTATAGCCAG
Source organism: Neoarius graeffei (assembly GCF_027579695.1). NCBI lineage: Eukaryota > Metazoa > Chordata > Actinopteri > Siluriformes > Ariidae > Neoarius > Neoarius graeffei. Next base: position 47,722,282 of record NC_083571.1, on the reverse strand, counting down.
ATGTGAACGACCCAAGTGTTTATCCATCCATCCATTATCTGTAACCACTTATCCTGTGGAGGGTCGCGGACAAGCTGGAGCCTATACCAGCTGACTATGGGTGAGAGGTGGGGTACATCTTGGACAAGTCGCTAGATCGTTGCAGGGCTGACACATAGAGGCAAACAACTATTCACACTCACATTCACACCTACGGTCAATTTAGAGCCACCAATTAGCCTAACCTGCATGTCTTTGGACTGTGGGGGAAACCGGAGCACCCAGAGGTAACCCACAAAGACACGGGGAGAACATGCAAACTCCACACAGAAAGGCCCTCGTCGGCCACTGGGCTTGAACCCAGAACCTTCTTGCTGTGAGGTGACAGTGCTCACCACTACATCACTGTGCCAGCATTGACAAAGCAATATTTTACAAAATTGAATTGGAAACACATTTTGGACGTTTAAGTCGGTGGATACAATCAAAATCACCATGTCAACACTGATCAGGTCTTAGAGATCTGTCGCCACATTTGACTTGTGAGAGGAGAAAAGCCCAACTTTAATTGTATGACATCACTCAATGGAACCACAGACCACTTACGATTGTGTTTGTTCAACTTAAAAAAAAAAAAGTGCAAAACCTGTATGTGGCAACGGGGGCATGGTCAAGCGTTGGTCTGTGACCGGAGGGCGGAGTCAGGGAAGGTAAGTGGCAGAATCACTACACCTGATGTCAATTAACCTGTGTTTGTGTGTCTTCCCAGCGACCACGCCCTATATAAGGAGAGAGAGAGCAGAGGAAGTGAGCTCTCTCCCCAACCAGACGACTTGTGTGTGTGTGTGTGTGTGTGTGTGTGTGTGTGTGTGTGTGTGCGCGCATGGCTGGGAGAGTGTGTTGTTGCATCTGAAAAGAGCAAAAATAAAACAAGTTTGGAACTTTATTCTGGCCTGCCGTCTTTCTGTACTCCACCCCCTCCTACGAACTGCTGAACTGTAATGGAACCTTGCCTTGTAAAACATTCAACTCCTCTTTGTTTTGGCTCTTCTTTGCTGTCTAATTCTGTAAAGTCTCCTGTATTTCATCTAACACCAACTCACATTATGTGTGAATGGCTAAAGTGGTGCTGAAACCCGGGATCAAGCACAGGAAAAGAACAGCCCCATGGAGTCTTCCCCCTTCGCAGACCTGGTCCACACCCTCGCCATGGCCCAGCAGAGCCAGCACCAGGCGTTAGTCACCCTCCAAAAGGAGCAGGAGCACCGGTTCGAGGCCCTGGTGCTGGTGCAGCAGGAAGACCGACAGGCGTTCTGACACCTCCTCACGTCGGCGGGGTCCACCACCTCCACGGGCCCTTCTCCCCTCACCCTCACTAAGATGGGCCAGCATGACGGCCCCAACGCCTTCCTCACGCTCTTCGAGCAGGCAGCAGAGGCCTTGGGCTGGCCGGTGGAACAGTGCGCGGCGCGCCTCCTCCCCCTGCTAACGGGCAAGGCGCAGCTGGCCGCGGTACAGCTCCCCGCCGATCGCCAGCTGGTCTACGTGGACCTTCGCCAGGCCGTCCTCCAGCGGGTGGGGCGCAGCCCTGAACAACAGCGACAGCGCTTCCACGCTCTGCGTCTGGAGGAAGTCGGCCGGCCGTTCGCGTTTGGCCAGCAGCTCCGGGATGCCTGCTGGCGGTGGTTGAGGGCCGACAACCGCGACGCTGAGGGGATCATCGATCAGGTTGTATTGGAGCAGTTCATCGCCCGCCTACCAGAGGGAACCGTGGAGTGGGTCCAGTGCCACCGCCCGGCATCGCTGGATCAGGCCATCAAGTTGGCGGAGGACCATTTGGCGGCTGTTCTGACAGCAGGACAGCGGACATCCTCTTCTTCCCCCTCCTCTCTCTGTCTCTCTCCCCCCTCCTGTGTCTCATTCTTGCCCCATTCCCCCACCGCGGAGGCGGGGGCCGGCCCCACCCCAGCCAGCCCGTCGCACCCGCGGTGCCCTCCCGTTTCTCCCTTTTGTGTCTGTCTCTTCCCCCTCCCAGGTGAGTGTGCCCCAGAGCGCCAGTGCAGAGAGGAAGCCTGGGCCGGTTTGCTGGCGCTGCGGGGAGCCGGGCCACCTCCAACAGCAGTGCTCGGCAATGGAAGTGGGAGCAGTGGTTCGGATCCCCGACGCGCCAGGACCCGCCCTCGATCGGGCCGGAGTATATCGCATACCGGTGAGTATCCAAGGGGATACATATCAGGCATTGGTGGACTCTGGCTGTAATCAGACCTCAATTCACCAAAGCCTGGTGCAAGACAAGGCATTGGGGGGAGCACAGGGGGTGAAGGTGTTGTGTGTGCACGGGGATGTTCACAGGAACCCTTTAGTGTCGGTCCACATTTTTTTCAGAGGGGAAAAATTTATAGTAAAGGCGGCGGTTAATCTTCGCCTCACCCACTCGATAATTTTGGGGACTGATTGGCCGGGATTCGGGGAGTTAATGAGCCATTTAGGGAAAATGGGTCCTGCCATAGTTCAACAGGGGGAGGTCCCGGTGTCGCCTTGGCGGGACCAGCTGTCACAGAGCTGTCTACCTCATCTCCACGTCAGTGAGGAGCCGCCGGCTCCTCCTCCCTCTCTCGGGGAATCCCTCACGGATTTTCCGTTAGAGCAATTGCGAGACGAGACTCTGCGGCATGCGTTTGACCAAGTGAGAGTAATCGATGGTCAAACGCTCCAGCCAAATGCCACCCCGTCCTTCCCCTATTTTTCTATTATGAAGGATAGATTATACAGAGTGACGCAGGACACTCAGACTAGAGAGCAAGTCACACAGCTTTTGATTCCAAAGAGGCTCACTTTAATCCCATGGCTGGACATTTAGGGCAGGATAAGACACTAGCCCAACTAATGGCCCGGTTCTATTGGCCAGGGATTCGCGGCGATGTCCGTAGGTGGTGTACGGCATGCTGCGAATGCCAGTTAGTAAATCCAGTGGCCATTCCAAAAGTGCCTTTGTGCCCTCTCCCATTAATCGAGACCCCATTTGAAAGAATTGGGATGGATCTCGTCGGGCCATTAGATCGGTCAACACGACGGTACCGCTTTTAGTTCTGGTGGACTATGCAACGTGATACCCGGAAGCAGTGCCTCTTCGTAATATCTCTGCATGCAGTATTGCGGAAGCGCTCTTCCGCATCATCTCCCGAGTTGGAATCCCAAAAGAGATTCTGACTGACCAAGGCACCTCATTTATGTTATGTACACTGAACGAACTGTATGGGTTATTAGGAATTAAGCCGATCCACACCAGCGTTTATCACCCACAAACTGACGGCTTAGTTGAACGGTTCAATCGCACCCTCAATAATATAATTAACAAATTCGTAAGTGAGGACGCACGTAATTGGGATAAATGGCTCGAACCCTTGTTTGCAGTGCGAGAGGTCCCCCAAGCCTCCACGGGGTTCTCCCCGTTCCAATTGTTATATGGGCATAAGCCGCGTGGCATTCTAGATGTGCTGCAAGAAAATTGGCAGGAGGGACCTTCACCAAGTAAAAATGAAATTCAATATGTTATTGGCCTGCATGCAAAACTCCACACACTCACACACCTAACCCAGGAGAATTTGCAGCAGGCCCAAGAACGGCAAACCTGCCTGTACGACAGGGGTATGCGCCTTAGGGAGTTTGCACCAGGAGATAAAGTACTCGTACTGTTGCCCACATCGAGCTCCAAATTGATCGCCAAGTGGCAAGGACCCTTTGAGGTCACACGGCGAGTTGGGGACGTCGACTATGAGGTGAGGCGAAAGGACAGGGGTGGGGCGCTACAGATTTACCACCTCAATCTGCTCAAACTCGGGAACGAGGAGGTCCCCGTGGCGTTGGTGTCGGTGGTTCCGGAGAAGTTGGAGCTGGGGCTGGAGGTTCAAAAAGGAACACTGGCATCGGCATCGCATACCTCTCCGGTCCCCTGTGGAGACCACCTCTCCCCGACCCAACTCGCGAAGGTTGCCCAGTTGCAGACCGAGTTTTCGGATGTGTTCTTGCCCCTGCCCGGCCGCAAAGACCTCATAGAGCACCACATTGAGATGCCCCCGGGGGTGGTAGTGCGTAGCCGCCCTTACAGGCTACCCGAACACAAGAAAAAAGTGGTTCGGGAAGAACTCGACGCCATGCTTGAAATGGGAATCGTAGACTGGAGCAGCCTGGTGGTCTTGGTACCCAAGGCCGAGGGGTTGGTCCGGTTCTGTGTGGACTATAGAAAAAGTCAACGCGGTGTCTAAATTCGATGCGTACCCAATGCCTCGTATTGATGAGTTGCTCGATCAACTCGGCACGGCTCGCTGTTACTCGACAATGGATTTGACAAAGGGTTATTGGCAGATCCCCTTGACTCCATTATCCCGAGAAAAAACGGCCTTTTCCACACCGTTCGGCTTACACCAATTTGTCACCCTTCCTTTTGCGTTGTTTGGGGCGCCTGCTACGTTTCAGTGGCTGATGGATAGGGTCCTCCGCCCCCACGCCACCTATGCAGCCACGTACCTCGACGACATCATTATTTTTTTTCTTTCAATTACATTCATTATGTCTTATATTAAATATAGTTAGTTTTTTTTCTTTTTTATCAGACATCTAGTTTTTAGGTTTGTTTACCTGACATGTTTCGACGTACGACTGTCGTCTTCCTCAGAGTGTCACCAGATGTTATTGGTGATGCGTCACCAATAACATCCGGTGACACTCTGAGGAAGATGACAGTCGTACGTCGAAACGTCAGGTAAACAAACCTAAAAACTAGATGTCTGATAAAAAAGAAAAAAAATAACTATATTTAAGATAAGACATAATGAACGTAATTGAAAGATTAAGAATAAGTTGTGGAGATAAAAGCATCAAGGAGTTTCGCCGCCTAGAGAGATTGACGCAAAAACGGGCACGCTACAGGAACCACCTGAGATTCAATCTGCGCTGCCGGGATGAGGAAGTCGTACCGGCCAGCCTGAACATCAAGAACCCGATTCCAACCAGAAACGCGGAGAAGATGATCAGGAAAGTGCGGATGACTCTGGTAAAAGAACTGATGCGGTGCACAACTGACAAACTAAATAATATCAACAGCGAACTACATAGGGAGACGGAAACTTTCAAACGCCGGTTTCCCCAAAACAAGGACATGGAATTAGCAATACACGGACACTTGGCAGACATACACGAGCAGGAATTCACCAAGACAAAAATCCGACAAATCCGAAAACTGGACAAACTCATCGCACAGAAAAAGAAGGCAGAACCGGAGCACGCACACATCAACGAAAAATGGATCTACAACATATCAAGGTACAAACTCTCACAAGCAGAATGCAGTATACTAGGAAAAGGACTCAACTACGCTGTCACACCGCACAATATACCACACGATGAATTCATTCTGGCAACTGAATTAGCATGTGAGAAAATACAGGATCAGGCACAAAAAGCAGCACTAAGAAACGCAATAGCTGGTATATTGAAAACGGCCAAACCACCACCTAGCAACATCACTAAACAGGAAGCCAAAGCCATGAGAACATTAGCAAAAAATAAAGACATCACAATCCTCCCAGCAGATAAAGGCAGGACAACAGTTATTATGGACACTGATGAATATGAACGGAAAATGATTGAATTACTCAGTGACAACGCATTTGAAATATTAAGAAAAGACCCAACAGAAGACAAGAAAAAGAAACTTAAAGCACTACTCAAACCACTACTCGATGAAAATAAAATAGATAAGCAGGCATACAATCATTTAGTACCCACAGCCAACGTCATCCCCAGGATTTACGGCACACCAAAGATACACAAACCAGGAACACCATTACGCCCCATAGTAGATAGCATTGGTTCAGTGACATACAACTTATCAAAAGCACTCACCAAAATAATTAAACCATTACTAGGACTCACAGACCAACACTGCAAAAACTCAAAACAACTGGCAGAAGAACTAAAAAACATCAAAAAGCAGCAAGACGAAGTTTTCATATCACACGACGTCATATCTCTTTTCACCAGAACACCCACGGAAGCCACCATACAGATAGTACAAGAAAAATTAAAAACAGACAGGACGCTCAAGAAACGCACAAACCTCACTGTACAAGACATCACTCAGCTCCTTCAATTCATCTCCACATACTTTCAGTTCAGGAATACAATTTACAGACAGAAGGAAGGTTTTGCCATGGGAGACCCACTATCAGCCATCATGTGTGGCTTTTTCATGGAAGATCTGGAGCAGAAAGCACTCACTACAATACCAGCAGAATACAGGCCAACACTCTGGAAACGTTACGTGGACGACATACTAAAAAAAGTGAAGCGGGGATACACTCAACAACTCACCGGCCATCTCAACACCATAGACAATACCGGCAATATAAAATTCACACATGAAGAGGAAACGGAGAAGTCAGTAGCATTTTTGGACTTAAAAATACATCACACAGAAGATGGGGACATCAAAATAAAAGTACACAGAAAACCCACACACACCGACCAATATTTAAACTGGACTTCCGAACACCCCATAATGCACAAAATATCTGTAGTTAGAACATTACATGAACGCGCAGCAATAATTACAGATCCACAGGACAAAGAACAGGAGGAACAACATATACAACACGCACTGAAGGCATGTCAATATCCACAATGGGCAATATCCAAAGGGGCGGAACAGGTTAAGAACAATAAAACACAGAAGAAAGAGAAAAAACAAACCAACAAACAAGAACACAGGGGAGTAGTGACATTACCATACATTAGGGGAATAACTGAACGCATTCAAAGAGCAATGAGGAAACACAACATTAACACACCTGTCAAACCACACACTACACTCCGTCAGATCCTGGTTCATCCCAAAGACAGAATACATCCGGACAACAGATGCAACACCATATATGAGATTCCATGTCAATTATGCAATAAAACTTACATTGGAGAGACAGGAAGGAGTTTCAACACAAGAAAAAATGAACATAAGAAAAAGTGCGAAAAGGAGACAGCTACAAGACAAACCCGAACAATAAAACACACCCTATATAAGGAGAGAGAGCGCAGAGGAAGTGAGCTCTCTCCCCAACCAGACAACTTGTGTGTGTGTGTGTGTGTGTGTGTGTGTGTGTGTGTGTGTGTGTGTGTGTGTGTGTGTGTGTGTGCGTGCGCGCGCATGGCTGGGAGAGTGTGTTGTTGCATCTGAAAAGAGCAAAATAAAACAAGTTTGGAACTTTATTCTGGCCTGCCGTTTTTCTGTGCTCCACCCCCTCCTACGAACTGCTACACTGTAATGGAACCTTGCCTTGTAAAACATTCAACTCCTCTTTGTTTTGGCTCTTCTTTGCTGTCTAATTCTGTAAAGTCTCCTGTATTTCATGTAACACCCACTCACATTATATGTGAATATGAAGACTTCACCCTGTTTGAGCATTCATGCATGAGCTTTTGATGTGGTCAAAAAAGTAATTACACCCCTTACACCCCTGCTCTAGAGCTCTCACTGCTGTAGGATTTTGTTTGCAGTAACACTTGATTGAAATTTGAGAAAGGGTAGAATGTTATGGGCAAATCATAATATATAGATTTAGGCACTGCCTAAAAGCGGAGCTCCCATCTGTTTCTGGGTTGTAGAATCTTCTTATATCATAGCCAGTCTCTTTTGCTTTATTTCTTTACTGGCTAGCACTGGCCACTAGGCGGTGTGTCTCATCTCATCTCATTATCTCTAGCCGCTTTATCCTGTTCTGCAGGGTCGCAGGCAAGCTGCAGCCTATCCCAGCTGTCTACGGGCGAAAGGCGGGGTACACCCTGGACAAGTTGCCAGGTCATCACAGGGCTGACACATAGACACAGACAACCATTCACACTCACATTCACACCTACGGTCAATTTAGAGTCACCAGTTAACCTAACCTGCATGTCTTTGGACTGTGGGGGAAACCAGAGCACCCGGAGGAAACCCACGCGGACACGGGGAGAACATGCAAACTCCGCACCGAACGGCCATCATCGGCCACGGGGCTCGAACCCAGACCTTGCTGTGAGGCGACAGCGCTAACCACTACACCACCGTGCCGCCCCTAGGTTGTGTGTATGACTGGTAATTACTAACACTGGCGACAAGGCGGTGTGTATGACTGGTAATTACTAACACTGGCCACTAGGCGGTGTGTATGACTGGTGGTACACGTACACAGACAAACCACAAAAAATCGACTCGATGGGTTTACCATTTTTTCTTAGGTATGGTGCTCCGCTGGAGCTCCACTATTATTATACCCAAACAACCCAATACATCATATCATTAGAACCTTTTCAAATGGATGTTTATATGACATACAACACTGCAAAGGCCCAGGTACTAGTAAATCTGACAGATTTGTTATGAGGGCTGCTCTTAGCTTAAAGCAGTTTATAATTTCCACATTCACTGAAATGTAGGATTTTGAGTTATTATGGAAATGCTACTCATAATTTTTTTTTGTGTCAATTTATATAATGTGAGGTCAGCCAATTGCATCTTTTTGAACTGCTGCTCCTGCTGCATCACAGAGGAGGTCTAACAATGTTGTGGGAACGTTGTCCAACTAACAATCTCCAAGTAGTTGGGTGAACGTTTTTCTGTTTGCACTGATTAGGAAGGAGTGGCACCATTTTTGTGTCTGCATGCATGTCATTTCCAATAAAATGTAAAAACTGGGTGGAGTAAAATTAATATAAGAATAGTAATAATATAAAAATAGTATAAATATTTCAGATCTCCTGATCATATCATATAGTACAAATCATATTGGTGTATCATTACACTCCTAACCTGAAGAATGCTTTACCTTTTCAGTGTTTTCAATATTGCAGGTGATGCCATGAAGAACAAGTGCCAGCTCCGGTCGGTATCGGACCTTGTAATCCTCAAATCGGATCTTCCCTACATTGGGCCAATCATTTGGCGGACACTTATCTGTGAGCCATGGAGCCTAGATACAGAAATGAAAAAAGAAAATAGGCATAACTTGATTTGAAAATACATATCAATACATTTTAAAAGTATTTTCCTTGTAGTTACTAGACAGCAATAAGGAATGTCACGCAGAACAATTCAGTATAATCATACTTGTATAGATTAATCTATTATATTTACATATGTACTACAAATAGCCTTTGTATTCCTGCTTTATTTTTCCATCCATTATCCGTAACAACTTGTCCTGTGCAGGGTCATGGGCAAGCTGGAGCCTATCCTAGCTGACTATGCGCGACAAGAAGGGTACACCCTGGACCAGTGGTTAAATTGGCTTTTGTAAGGAGGGGGAGCCCTTCTTCACTCACAGTGGTCAATATCTCTCAAAACATTTTTATTTATCGCACCATCGGTTTAATCCATATTTTATCAACTTATGGCCTACTTATTTATATCTCATATGAATGCACATATTGGTAACTTATTAAGCCTACGTTTCACCATCAATCTACACTGTAATTTGTAAAACTTACTCACAATATACACCACCAATTCATATATTAGCAATAGTTATTTACATCTCATCAATCTAGACTATTATTTGCATTACTTGTTTACATCTCACACCATCAATTCACATATTAACAATAGTTCTTTACATCTCACACCTGTCCATGGGAATAGCCAACAGACATCCCAACCTGGCTGCAGAAACTCATTTCACGTCTGCAAAAATAGCCACTACACGGGACTGATGCTCACACTCTCTCTCCCTGGCTCCCCCCGTCTCACCGTCACTCACTCGCGCTGACTCTGCCACTGGTTCTGACGGCTCCTTCTACTCGCCAGTGAAATTTGCGAGTGGGAGATGGTGAGATGGGAGAGAGTGTGATCAGTCCCGTGTAGTATTTTTGCAGACGTATACCTTAACAGACGACCTCTTTCTCTCTCATCATCAAATCATTTCGGCTTTAAAATGATAGCTTCTTTAGCGCGAATGAAAAAAAAAAAAACGACTTACGGGAAATGTTATATCACTCGTGGGCGTGCAAGGGCCACTGTCTAAATACGGGAGACTCCCAGAGCATCCGGGAGACTAGGGATGTCTGAATCATTTAATTTTGTTATTTAGTCTAGTCTCAGTGCCCCACAGCAACCTCATAACTTTGGCCGACCAAAGCAGCATTGGACTGGGAGTGGAGCACGCGAGCCAATGGAAAAGTCCAGGCTGCCAGTTCTCACTATCACGAGGGAGGTTTGCTAGCGTTCCCTGCGCACAGACATGTTAGCGGGCATCCATTAAATTAGTCAAATCAATTTTCTGACATTTACCTAAAAGCTAAGAACACAGAAAACAGCTACAACTTAGTAAATGAAGATAAAATATTACAGAACTACAGACAAAAAGATCTGAACTTCAGCAAATAGAGGCGTGAATTTTTGGACTAGCATCCTGTCTGTCAGTGTTAGCTAACGCTACTTATGTCATCTGCTGCACTAGCAGGGCTGCCAACTTTTCAAAATTCCTTGTAGTGAGATTTTTTTTTGGGGGGGGGGGGGGGGGGGGGTTGACGGCAAAATTTTTCTGCACACCACGCAGTAAGTGGGAATTTTGTATTCAGTTTGATATTCACTTGTCTCCCTGCATTCTGGTGTTTTGTTTGTGGGTTGTCCAGCTGGAGATGGACAATGGGGGGGGGGGGGGGGGGGGGGGGGGGGGGGGGGGTTGAGATTTTGGATTTAGTAGATGTTCCTGCATTCTGGTGGATTTTTGGAGTGGCCTGCTGTGCCATACCTACATTCTTACACACCCTGACTTGCCAGGCCTTCAGCTTGTGGCCAACAAAAGCACCAAGTTTTGGCTTAAAAGCCCCCACACTAGAAAACTACAGATGACTGCCAATGTTCCTGTAGCCCTATAGACCTGTGTTTCAGATTTAAAGGCAAGTTCATGTTTGAAAATATTTCATCAGCTAAGCCTAAACACCTGAATTGAAACTACCGTAAATGTTAAGTTTTAATAACTGTTGCAAAAATAAGATTGTCCCTCACTGACTATTCATTATGCATTTAAGGGCTTTCCCCACCACTGGGTTCAGCAGAAGATTGGCATGGGGAAAAATACCAACAGCAAAAGAACAAATAAAATGCTTAAACAGTAAGCAAAATGTGCATGTGCTACAAGAAACATTAAATGATTAAGTTTGAACAGTATTGAAACACAAAAAGCTGAACCTTGGCCATAGGTGGGACTGTGCACACAAAGTTGGGCTTAAAAATTTTGGTCATACTTAAATAAGCTATATTAATATTTCTTATTAATTTATTTCTTATCTATGTTTCTTATTAGTAATAGAGCATTCATCAGGGCCTGTTATCTGACAAATATTCTCTACCTGTCTTGCCCTCTTTGAAACCCTGTCTCCTCAGTATATTGTTCTCTGTCTTTTTTTTTAATTATTCACAAGTTCAAGTTCTTTGATATTACAGGTGACCATGCTTTATTTACTTTAACTGAGCAATTACATACGTCATAAATAATTAAAAATAAATACCCTGTAAATAAACAATAGGTATGGTGGCTAATGGCTCTTCTTGCATTTGTAATATTATCTCTTACTTGCTTTATTTTACAACATTTCCAGTATGGCTTCAAATAAAGGTCATAAAGTATGATAACATACAGTAAACAAACTAAAAATGCACCTTAATAACCGTGTGCTAAGGAGGTGCTCTCCTGTGCTGCTTGTTGGGGAAGATAGAGGCTGTGGCACGGCAGGAGGCCTACAATGATTTAGCATGCCTAGTACACAGCTCTCAATATGGCATTAAATATTTTCACAACACTTATAGGCTAAAACAATTAAGAAACTTTATTTAAGGTCATAATTACGCCAGTAACACCACACATTGGCGTGCATATGTATAAACCTGTCTGAGACACCCGTCTTCAACTCAGATACCTTCTTCTCTCTCCTCTTCCTCTAAATCAGGGGTGTCAAACCTGATCCATAAAGGGCCTTGTGGCTGCAGGTTTTCATTCCAGCCATGCAGCAGCACACCTGACTTGGCTCATTCAATCAACTGAACTGTCTTCAGACAGTCAAATACTTGCAGCCACACCCACCCTTGATTAAAGGGTGGGTGTGTCAGTTGATTGAATAAGCCAAATCAGGGTGCTGCTGCATGGCTGGAATGAAAACCTGCAGCCACACGGCCCTTTATGGATCAGGTTTGACACCCCTGCTCTAAATTGACGGTAGGCGATTATCCAACTTCCGGCGAGTGCAGCATCATTAGATGCGCTACCTGCCATAGGGGAGTGTGTACAGAAGGGAACACCTCTCTGCCTGTTTAGCCGTGCGTAAGGCGTAATTGATCGATCGCAAGTGGTTGGCGCGACACAATGGGTAGCCTAGATCAGATAGATAAACTAGATTTTTTTCTAGCGTGAGAAATCGGAGGTATGGCATGTGAGCGTGTGAAGACAATCAAATGCGTGTGTCTCACGCTCATTGCATGAGAGTTGGCAGCCCAGACTAGTATATTTTGCCTGTGAAAGTTTCTCAACGAAAGACAAAATAAAAGAACCATGACTTACCTCTGTCTACTTTGCTAAGGCATCATGTTTAGCAGATAGTTACAACTTCATACAACATAAATCCTCATAAAATACAAGGTATGACAGACTGATAGAAAACAGTGACGCCAATTTCTCTAGCTGAAGTTCATTAACATTAACATTAAACGTATGATGATGCTGTGTGATGTCATGCATTCTCGCAGCGCATGCGCATTCAATGATAATTCCAATTAAAATGTTTTTTTTAAAAATTGATGGGTGTAATTCACTTTAGCTTATTTTTTTTTGTCTAAATCATTATTGACGAACTCTCATATTGATGGTGTTTTTAGAATAGATGAAAATGAATAAAAGTATGATATTATTATAAACACTGAAGCAGAGGGAGCTCAGCTCCTGCTGACTGTACTGCTGAGGTGAGGAGGTGGAGCTGAGCTCCGGAGGGCTCCGGCCCAATTTAATCTCTGCCCTGGACAAGTCACCAGATCGTTGTAGGGCTGACACACAGAGACAAACAACAATTCTCACTCACATTCACACCTACGGTCAATTTAGAGCCACCAATTAGCCTAACTTGCATGCCTTTGGACTGTGGGGGAAACTGGAGGAAACCCACGCAGACACGGGGAGAACATGCAAACTCCATACAGAAAGGCCCTCGCTGGCCGCTGAGCTCGAACCCAGGACCTTCTTGCTGTGAGGCGACAGTACTAACCACTACACCACCATGCCGCCCACTTTATTTTTCCTTTTTTTTCTAATTACACATCCAGAAAATGAAGGGTATGAAAGACACCAATAAAACAGTCAGGGAATAGGTGATACTTTATCCCAGGTGTTAATATTACCACATAGCCAGTAACTGTGCTAAAACACACTTGAATATTCAGCAGGGCGGCATGGTGGTGTAGTGGTTAGCGCTGTCGCCTCACAGCAAGAAGGTCCAGATTTGAGCCCCATGGCCGACGAGGGCCTTTCTGTGCGGAGTTTGCACGTTCTCCCCATGTCCGCGTGGGTTTCCTCCGGGTGCTCCGGTTTCCCCCACAGTCCAAAGACATGCAGGTTAGGCTAACTGGTGACTCTAAATTGACTGTAGGTGTGAATGTGAGTGTGAATGGTTGTCTGTGTCTATGTGTCAGACCTGTGAAGACCTGGCGACTTGTCCAGGGTGTACCCCACCTTTTGCCCATAGTCAGCTGGGATAGGCTCCAGCTTGCCTGCTACCCTGTAGAACAGGATAAAGCAGCTAGAGATAATGAGATCTCATCTCATCTCATTATCTCTAGCCGCTTTATCCTGTTCTACAGGGTCACAGGCAAGCTGGAGCCTATCCCAGCTGACTATGGGCGAAAGGCGGGGTACACCCTGGACAAGTCGCCAGGTCATCACAGGTCTGACACACAGACACAGACAACTATTCACACCTACGGCCAATTTAGAGTCACCAGTTAACCTAAGCTGCATGTCTTTGGACTGTGGGGGAAACTGGAGCACCCGGAGGAAACCCACGTGGACACGGGGAGAACATGCAAACTCCACACAGAAAGGCCCTCGCCGGCCACGGGGCTCGAACCCGGACCTTCTTGCTGTGAGGCGACAGCGTTAACCACTACACCACCGAGCCACCGAGATAATGAGATGAGATATTCAGCAACCAGCTGGATGAAGGCAACAAAAGATTATGAGTCATCTTTATCTCTGAACACTGGGCCTCCTTGATAGATTCTTGCCAGGAAAAAGCAGTTGATAAAGATGAATGAATGAGTTTTATTAAAAAAAAAAAAAACTTCTCTACATTACTTGTGTGTTAAATAAGACATCTGGTTAAAGCAGTACCTCGTTTTCAATCTCTGTGTATTCGCTGACCCTTTCCACTGCCACAATATTCGTCTCCAGCTCTGATGTCATTCTCACAAGCCAGTTCAGTGTCTGAGTCACCTAATGGGTTTTCAAGATAAAAATAAGCCATCTTTGTGATGAATGCCCACAAAGACATAAGAGTAAACAAACACCCATACTTAAGCAAAAGCTACCGGCTTAAAAAATAAGGGAAAAGAAAAAATAGTGATAGATGAGGAATTTTTTTTTAAGTTGGAGGTGAGATTGATTACAAGGAAATGAACAAAATATTTAACACAAATATATCTTTTAAAATGATATTCGACAACTTTAGTAATTCATATTATGTCATGAAGCACTCAGCTACATAAAAAAACAACTTTAATTACTTTAAGACACGAAGTGTCTTTTAATGAATAAAAATAAAGAAAAAACATTGAATTAGGAAGTGTGCCCAAACTTTATACAAGTAAATATACACAGTACTTTGCAAAATTCTTAGGCACCCTATTTTTTTCATAGAAACTTTGTTATACATTTCTATTTTATGACATACATTATTGTGTCAGTACAAAAACATTTTAGAGTTCCAAACATTTGTTTTCCAGCATAAAATTAAATGTTACAGATAAAAAAAAAGTTTTGAGCAGCATATTCCATAAGAGCCCACTTTTCAGCTTACAACCCCGATTCCAAAAAAGTTGGGACAAAGTACAAATTGTAAATAAAAATGGAATGCAATAATTTACAAATCTCAAAAACTGACATTGTATTCACAATAGAACATAGACAACATATCAAATGTCGAAAGTGAGACATTTTGAAATTTCATGCCAAATATTGGCTCATTTGAAATTTCATGAGAGCAACACATCTCAAAAAAGTTGGGACAGGGGCAATAAGAGGCTGGAAAAGTTAAAGGTACAAAAAAGGAACAGCTGGAGGACCAAATTGCAACTCATTAGGTCAATTGGCAATAGGTCATTAACATGACTGGGTATAAAAAGAGCATCTTGGAGTGGCAGCGGCTCTCAGAAGTAAAGATGGGAAGAGGATCACCAATCCCCCTAATTCTGCGCCGACAAATAGTGGAGCAATATCAGAAAGGAGTTCAACAGTGTAAAATTGCAAAGAGTTTGAACATATCATCATCTACAGTGCATAATATCATCAAAAGATTCAGAGAATCTGGAAGAATCTCTGTGCGTAAGGGTCAAGGCCGGAAAACCATACTGGGTGCCCGTGATCTTCGGGCCCTTAGATGGCACTGCATCACATACAGGCATGCTTCTGTATTGGAAATCACAAAATGGGCTCAGGAATATTTCCAGAGAACATTATCTGTGAACACAATTCACCGTGCCATCCACCGTTGCCAGCTAAAACTCTATAGTTCAAAGAAGAAGCCGTATCTAAACATGATCCAGAAGCGCAGACGTCTTCTCTGGGCCAAGGCTCATTTAAAATGGACTGTGGCAAAGTGGAAAACTGTTCTGTGGTCAGACGAACCAAAATTTGAAGTTCTTTATGGAAATCAGGGATGCCATGTCATTCGGACTAAAGAGGAGAAGGACGACCCAAGTTGTTATCAGCGCTCAGTTCAGAAGCCTGCATCTCTGATGGTATGGGGTTGCATTAGTGCATGTGGCATGGGCAGCTTACACATCTGGAAAGACCCCATCAATGCTGAAAGGTATATCCAGATTCTAGAGCAACATATGCTCCCATCCAGACGACGTCTCTTTCAGGGAAGACCTTGCATTTTCCAACATGACAATGCCAAACCACATACTGCATCAATTACAGCATCATGGCTGCGTAGAAGAAGGATCCGGGTACTGAACTGGCCAGCCTGCAGTCCAGATCTTTCACCCATAGAAAACATTTGGCGCATCATAAAACGGAAGATACGACAAAAAAGACCTAAGACAGTTGAGCAACTAGAATCCTACATTAGACAAGAATGGGTTAACATTCCTATCCCTAAACTTGAGCAACTTGTCTCCTCAGTCCCCAGACGTTTACAGACTGTTGTAAAGAGAAAAGGGGATGTCTCACAGTGGGAAACATGGCCTTGTCCCAACTTTTTTGAGATGTGTTGTTGTCATGAAATTTAAAATCACCTAATTTTTCTCTTTAAATGATACATTTTCTCAGTTTAAACATTTGATATGTCATCTATGTTCTATTCTGAATAAAATATGGAATTTTGAAACTTTCACATCATTGCATTCCGTTTTTATTTACAATTTGCACTTTGTCCCATCTTTTTTGGAATCGGGGTTGTAAAAAAGAAAACATAATGAAGGCTGCTGGGTTTTTGGTGCAAAATGAAGAAGCAAGTGTGGAAGTCAAAGTGTCCAGAAGAACTTTGGCTGGTTCTATAAGATGCTCAGTAAAACCGACAGCTCATTTCCTTATCAAACTGCACTCATTGTACATGAGACTACGATTTTTTTTTAAAGCAAAGGGTCGTCTCACACCAAATATTGACTTTGTTTCATTTATTATGGCTTACTGCTGTTTATAGTATTTTTTAAAAATATTATTTTAAAGCCATTTTTGGTCGACAGCATTTCTTTACATGTGCCAAAGACTTTTGCATGGTACTGGATAACTGGTCCTCTCTTCATCCAATAATGTCAAATTCCAGTTGCTTCCATTTGCAATTCTATAAATCTTTTTGTAAATGCTATATTTGTGTGTAGCGAGTATACCTCCAAAAGTGCACAATGAAAATTGCCAACACAAATGTTTTATAAGTAGTGGTCTCACATTTAATGCATAGGAGATGGATAGTCCAACAATCCCACTGTCCAGGGAATCCCGAGATATCACTGCAAACAATGCTGGGAAAAACACCACCAGATTACCCAGGAACTCCAGTCGGATGGCGAGCCATCTGCAATTTAAAAATGAACATGAAGAAAAAAAAAAGATATATATTTATACACACACACACACACACACACACACACACACACACACACACACACACACACACACAGTATCTTGCAAAAGTATTCATCCTCCTTGGTGTTTGTCCTGTTTTGTCACATTACAAAATGGAATTAAAATTGATTTTGGGGAGTTAGCACCATTTGATTTACACAACATGCCTACCACTTTAAAGGTGCAAACTGTTGTTTTATTCTGACACAAACAATAATTAAGATGAAAAAAAAAACAGAAATCTGGAGTGTGCATAGGTATTCACCCCCCCCTTGTATGAAACCCTTAAATAAGAGCTGGTCCAAACAATTTACTTCATAAGTCACATAATTAGTTGATTAAGATCCACCTGTGTGCAATTAAAGTGTCACATGATCTGTCACATGATGTCTGTATAAATCAACCTGTTCTGGAAGGACCCTGACACTGCAACACTACTAAGCAAACATGAAAACCAAGGAGCCTCCAAACAGGTCAGAGACAAAGTTGTGGAGAAGTATAGGTCAGAGTTGGGTTATAAAAAATATCCCAAACTTTGAATATCCCACAGAGCACCATTAAATCCATTATAGCAAAATGGAGAGAATGTGGCACCACTACAAACCTGACAAGAGAAGGCCGCCCACCAAAACTCACAGAACGGGCAAGGAGGGCATTAATCAGAGATGCAACAAAGACACCAAAGATAACACTGAAGGAGCTGCAAAGATCCACAGCAGAGATGGGAGTATCTGTCCATAGGACCACTTTAAGCCATACACTCCACAGAGTGGGGCTTTATGGAAGAGTGGCCAGAAAAAAGCCATTGCTTAAGAAAACACATTTGGAGTTTGCCCAACAGCATGTGGCAGACTCCCCAAACACATGGAAGAAGATTCTCTGGTCAAATGAGACGAAATTGAACTTTTTGGCCATCATGGCAAATGCCATGTGTGGTGCAAACCCAACACCCTGACTACACCATTCCTACAGTGAAGCATGGCGGTGGCACTATCATGCTGTGGGGATGTTTTTCATCTGCAGGGACAGGAAAGCTGGTCAGGACTGAAGGAAAGATGGATGACACTAAATGCAGGGCAATTCTGGAGGAAAACCTGTTTGAGTCAGCCAGTGGTTTGAAACTGGGACTAAGGTTCACATTCCAGCAGGACAATGACCCTAAACATACTGCTAAAGCTACACTGGAGTGGTTTAAAGGGAAACATTTAAATGTCTTGCAATGGCCTAGTCAAAGCCCAGACCTCAATCCAATTGAGAATCTGTGGCATAACTTGAAGATTGTTGTACACCAACACAGCCCATCTAACTTGAAGGGGTTGCAGTAGTTTTGCCTTGAGGAATGGGCAAAAATCCCAGTGGCTAGATGTGCTAAGCTAATAGAGACATACCCCAAGAGACTTGCAGCTGTAATTGCAGCAAAAAGTGGCTCTACAAAGTATTGACTTTGGGGGCTGGGTGAATACCTATGCACGCTCCAGATTTCTGGGATTTTTTTCATCTTATTGTTTTTGTCACAATTAAAAAAACAAAACAAATTTCACCATTAAAGTGGTAGGCATGCTGTGTAAACCAAATGGTGCTGACCTTCCAAAAATACATTTTAATTCCAGCTTGTAATGTGACAAAACAGGACAAACACCAAGGGAGATGAATATTTTTGCAAGACACCATTAAAAAAAGAGAGAGATGATGATAGATCAAGAAGACTCAGAGAAGATGATGAAGAAATGGAAAACCAATCTTCATATCAGTATTGTAAATGTAACACAGACCTATTCGAAATAATCCAGGGGTAGACGCTCTTGAGGTTGTTATCAATAGTGACTTTGTTGTGTTCCAGAAAGCGTTCCTGATGTCTGTAAGCTCGAATGACAGAAAGGCCAGCTACTGTTTCTCCAAAATGGGAGTAGATGGGAGAACGAGAAACAGAGTCTAATCGCCTCAGCTGCCTCGATGTGGCCACATAGAACCTCTGTAACACAAAACGACATCAAGGAACATCGAGACATTCTGCCATGCTAACGCCAACACACTGTTTTCCTGATTCAGGAATACTTTCATTGGATTAAACCGTAAGAGAAAAGCCTGGATATTCCACATAGTTTTGCCATTATCTTCACATATCTTTAACACATTTAGAAGTTGTGAAAATACAGTATGTGTTTATTAAATTTTGGTCACTGTTATTACAATCAATCTTGCTAAATGTCAAGTCTATTTGGAATACACTGAAGACATTATTTCCATATCATGTTACTGGATTACCTGGACAAAGTAATAGACCAGAGCAAGAGGCACAATAACTGCTGTGAAAAGTGGAGTGGCGAGACAGATGACAAATAAGGTGCCGAGGACGCCAAACAGACAGAGGATCCAAGAACGGAAAGACATGGGGATCATCTCGTCCACGGTAAGTATGTCCTGAATGAGAGCAAATATATGCTTAGATACTTATTGCATGTACTTTATATACCAGGCAAAGTATAGAAATACTGGTTGGTGTTGCTGTCTTCTACACAGCAAATTCCCCAGTGTTGAATTAACACCCAGAGTGTTTATATTGGTCCAATTGGACCAATATAAACACTCTGGGTGTTAATTCAACACTGGGGAATTTGCTGTGTAGCTATTAATTCTATGCTGCTGGCTAAGGTTAGCCAGGTAACTTCTGAAGTGTTGGTATTTATAGTACACAGCCAAAACATCCAGTTCCAGATTTAGTCCCCACTTTGTCATTATAATAACATCCAATCTTCTGGGAAGGCTTTTCACGACATTACATTACAGCCATTTAGTAGACGCTCTTATCCAGAGTGATGTATAACAATTGAAAAAGTCAGGTACTTGAAGTGCTGAACTTCTAGACAAGAAAGTTCTACTGACAACTGAACAACTGACCGAATAATACTTCGTGTACTATCCTGCTGAAGTAACAACAATCAGCAAACAGCCAAGGAAACCAACCAACCATACAAATGAACTGAAAGTACAACCAGATAGAGAAAAATAAAACTCCAATGGCTAACCCCAGGTTAGACAGTACACAGCCTGGGTTGGTCAAGGCCAACAGAACCAGGACAAGCAGCAGTCTTGAGTGGGCTGGGTAAGAGCAGAAAGGAGGAAGGGCCAGGCGACCAGTAGCAGCAGAGGATAGGGATCTCACTAGATTTTGGAGCATGGCTTTGGAGATTTGCCCATTTGGTCTGTGTAGAACAATTGAGTTATTCATGGAGCTTGCATTGTCATACTGGAGCAGGTTTGGGTCTTTGAGATCCAGTGAAGGGAAATTGTAACATTACCATTCATTACATGAAACATTACTTGCTCAAGAGCACTTCAGCATTTCCGGCTGGCCCAGGGAACCGAACCAGCAACCTTTCGGTCCCAAAGCTGCTTGGCCATGGCTTCCCCCATACATTTGCAATATGCATACATTGCAATACACGTACAATACATTTGTGAGAACAGCAAAGTGTTACAGAATGTGTATTATACTTCATTTAGTGTAATAGTTAGCCTGAATTAATACTGCAGCTGTACTACCACATAAAAAGACATTCTATACAAGTGTTTGCTTCCAACTTTGTGTCAAATTTTAGCATACATGTCAACCTTTGGTCAATCAAACCTGTATAACCAACCTCCAAAATCCGTATTTCCCTTATAAAATCCTTATAAGATGCAAATTAAAATAATTTACCTAAAATTTGAATGATCATTAACAATGATATATCCAAGTTACTTTTTATTCAATATTAATAACAATAAACCTTCAGAATGAATACAAAGCTCCAATGTTTGACAAAAACACAAAGTGTCACTCTAATGTTCTGAATTGTACTCCATGACAGCTTTTTTAGCAGTCTGCACCAATACCTCACTAGGCTGCATGTCACAGCAAGTGTCTGTGTTGATCTTGCCGGAGTGCCCATTCGGAATCTTTTCAGTCGCTAGTGAAAGTCGCTCAGGTGGAAATACGCGTTTCAAACAAAATGTTACTTCCCGGTTGGCGGGATTCTCGCAATGCGGTGTGCGCATGATCAGAAGTGGAACGAAGTCTCACTACCACAAGATAACGCGCGATTTCATAAGACTCTTTACTGGCTGTTTGTGCTTTCTGTGGTGTACAGTACGTTTGTAAATGTTATGCGCTCTTTTATCATCGTGGGAATTGATTATAGCTCTAAATAAATATTGAAGTTTTTTTTAAAGAATCCATATAACTATTTGTACGCCCGTATACTACGTTTATTGAATCAAATCCGTATAAAATACAGACATTCCGTATAGGTTGACATGTATGTTTTAGGGCAAATAGTGTCGCTCAGAAAGTAAGTGTATTTCCCTTAAAAAGGCTAACATTGCTAAGAAAAAGTACACTTCAAGTACGCCGACATTCAAGACACACAAATAAATGTAATTAAGTAAGATAATTAAGGGTAAATAAATATGAATAGAAAAGACTTCTAACAAAATATTAATTACCATCATCTCTTTATGACAAATATATTGGTAGGCATTTTTTAGTCTACAAGTTAGGAAAAAAAATCTTATAAAAACAGTCGTTGGTAGTGGACTTTTTGTCCATATTGTAGTTTCAGACTCACTTTTGCAAAGCGGTTGACCACCCTTCCTGATGGTGTGGTATCAAAGAACACCATGGGTGCTCTGAGGATGCTGGACAGTAATCGAGTGTGCAAAATTCTGGAGGCACGGACTGCTCCATCAGCCTGAAGCAAAGCGCCCAGAAACACCAAAATGCCTGACACATGCAGAAAAACGTCACATTTTCACGTTATGTTAAATCAGCAACTCAACCTAGATTCTTAACTTGATCTTTTATTTGTTTGCAGAGCCAGATTTCTTAAAGGGGCCAGCTCACCCTTCACAGAACCCAATACATTGTTGTTATTGTTGTTTACATACAGGCCATTGAAAGCATGTAACTGCTGCTCTGCTAGCTCTTTGTACACGTTCATCTATCTGAACACCACAGATTCACTGTCCGTGATCCTTGCAAAACCAATCTGAAACTTTTTCTTTATCCACGTATCATACGTGGAAGTTTTCAACACAATGTGTTTTCTTTCCTTCGAGATGGCCGAGGCCAGTTCTGGTCCATTACAATGGAATAACCGTAGAAAAGCGGAATGGATCGGTCAAAAGAATTTCAAATATAACTATTTTGATGAATATTTTCAATTTCACGTTACAAATTATGATCTATGGCTTGGGATGTTGCTGCATTCTTGCACCTGGTTTTTCAAAAGGTACTACAGTGGAATATTGATGGCATCGAAAATGGTGACTCGCTACTAAGCACAGAGGCTTCTGGGAAGGGTGAGCTGGCCCCTTTAACTTACTTAAAACATTGTTCTTGTTGACGCATTGTCAATGATAAAGGTTAAATTTATTCTTTACATTAATTTCTATTCATCTACTTAATGCCATTTGTTGGTACACTATTAAAAATATGTTCTCCAGAAGAAAAAAAAAAACAAAGTTAGTAGACGAGCAATGGATTTTCTTAACATAAAACAAGTACTCTCAAGAGCTCTATTTTTGCATCTATTTTTAAATCGTCAGGAATTCACTGGCTCAAGTGTGATAGATCAGGTTTGGCATACATGTGTCAGCAATAACTGAACAAAAGTTCAATGCAGGGAACACAACAATTTCATTCACATTACTGAATCTTTTAAAAAAGACTGAATCATTTATGAACAAAACATAAAATCATAGCACATGATCAAAAATAAGGACAAAGATTGGTGCAATGTATAAATGTGGTATCTTAGTGACCACCAGTGCATATCAGTTTTACTGGTAGATACACTCAATGACCACTTTATTAGGAACACCATCCACCTGCTGTTTTATGCAGTTGTCTAATCAGCCAGTCCCTTGACAGCAGCACAATGCATGAAATCATTCAGATACAAATCAAGAGCTTCAGTTAATGTTGACTTCAAACATCAGGATGGGAAAAATTGCGATCTCAAAGTGTGACTTTCACTGTAGCATGGGTGTTGGTTTGAGCCAGATGGACTGCTTGGAGTATTTCAGAAACTGCTGATCTCCTGGGGTTTTCACACACAACAGTCTGTATGTTTACAGAGAATGGTGCAAAAAACAAAAATCATTGAGTGAGCGACAGTTCTGTGGGTGGAAACGCCTTGTTGAGAAGAAAGGTCAGAGGAAAATGGTCAGTGGTATGTTTCCCAAAAGCCTCTTAACGTTAAGAGATGATCTTTGTGCTACGATGCCTTTGGGAAACTCGGCACAGATTGGTTCGAGCTGGCAAAAAGGATATAGCAACTCTTTACAACTGCGGTGAGCAGAAAAGCATCTCAGCATGCAACAACAGAAGAGCACATTGGGTTCCACTCCTGCACAGACATGGACAAAGTCCCCAACTTCATTACTTAAGTCAAAGTACAGATCCCGCTGGTCAAATGTTACTCCGATACAAGTGAAAGTTGTCCAGTCAAATTTTTACTTAATTTAAAGTACTGAAGCACTTGCTTTTAAAAATACTTAAGTATTAAAAGTACATTTTCTGTCAACGCATCTTTGTATTATTGCCACAACGCTTACAAAACCTAATGCCGTTACCAAAGACAGAAATATGAATTCACAAAATGAACGCATGCTGTGCATCATGGTGGTTTAACGCTAAGTCAGTGAAACTCCACCTGACATGCTGGCAAACTCTTTTCAAACTCAAAATCATATTGGGTAGCTAACGCTACTAGAAAAGAAAGATTTCTACATTGTTTATTTGGCAAGATTATGTTAAAACATATTTCTGAAAGGACTTCAGATAAGTTAACATTATTCATATTAATGTAACTCTGTTTTTACATGCTAATAGTGTCCAAGTTAACTAGCTATGTGTTATCGTTAGCCATGGACAAGGCTATGGTAACTTGGCGGGCAAATCCATAGAAAGTCATTTGACTACCCAGACTGCATAGCTATTGCAACGTTATCGCTAGCTCTAAAAGCACAGACAACTTCATTGCAGGCTTTCTCTTGGAATAAAATGTTTATATACCTCAATATGCTTCTGCAGGTTGTACGGCGGGTTTTTGTAGGCGGTGATGTGGTTTGTTTTCGGCATACAAAAACATTTAAAACGAAACAAATCTTTAATCCTCTCAGAAAACTGAAACATGGGTTCATGGGCCCTGGGTGCGTGCATTCTCCAGAAGAACCGCCTCCTTCCATTCTGTCATCAACTGATCGTGTTAAATAACGCTGCTAAGAAATCATTGAACTTGATTTTATACAGTCTATGGACGTGACGTGACCCTAGTGATTACTGATCAGCTGTCTCAGTGTCACCTGCGAAAAAATCAATCACATTTTAGAAAGGAAAAGAAAGAAACATCCACTTTCAAAGCTGCTTCATAGTAATGAGGACCTTGATAGAAATGTAGTGGAGTGAAAAGTACGATATTTGTCTTTCAAATGTAGTGAAGTTAAAGTCATAAGTTTCAAAAAAAATAATCTCATCTCATTAGCTCTAGACGCTTTATCCTGTTCTACAGGGTCGCAGGCAAGCTGGAGCCTATCCCAGCCAACTACGGGCGAAAGGCGGGGTACACCCTGGACAAGTCGCCAGGTCATCACAGGGCTGACACATAGACACAGACAACCATTCACACTCACATTCACACCTACGGTCAATTTAGAGTCACCAGTTAACCTAACCTGCATGTCTTTGGACTGTGGGGGAAACCGGAGCACCCGGAGGAAACCCACACGGACACGGGGAGAACATGCAAACTCCACACAGAAAGGCCCTCACCGGCCACGGGGCTCGAACCCAGACCTTGCTGTGAGGCGACAGCGCTAACCACTACACCACCGTGCCGCCCTCAAAAAAAATAATACTCAAGTAAAGTACAGATACTCAGAAAGTGTACTTAAGTACAGTACTCAAGTAAATGTACTTCGTTACTGTCCACCTCTGCTCCTGCAGCCAAGAACAGGAATCTTAGACTCAAGAACAAGTTCCTATTAAAGTGGCCAGTGAGTGTATATTGTATAAACAGCTGTCTGACAAAACCTAGAGCAAATATAGTTTCTCTTTTCTCCATCCCTGTATTTTCTTCTAATATTTTCGAAGAATTTTGCACGCTTTGAAAATTTCCGCCATTGTCCCATGCAATTCAAGCAAAATTTTCATAACACTGTTATATTTCATTATACACTGATAATTACAACACCAAATTAACCTTACTTCATATTAACAACTCCAGTACGTCCAGTATATCCACCTTACATGTACAGTACTCCTGACAAACTGGCTGAAATCTATATAGTCTTCTTCATTGTTATTTTTCCCCTCTTTAGCATTTCCAAAAACCTAATTTCAGCATTTTCATTAAAAAAAATAATTACAGTTTTTTTTGTTCTCATAGTTCAGAGACCTTCACTGGGGTAAATCACACGTTTACACAGATCTTCAAGATGCACTGCACTGTATCTTGGATAGACGTGTACACTTTTTTTTTTCTGAACGCCCACAAGCAGGCTAAAGAGACTGAAAGGCATTACAAAGAAAATGTGCAGAAGGTAAATGTGGTGCCTCTAATTCACATCATAAATGCTTTCAGTCTAAATTGTCCCAGCAAGGCATGTGCTAATACAAAAACGGAACATGTGCCATGCTGGGCTGTAAAAGATTAAAGCAAGATATATAAGGCAGCATTTTATGCCATTAAAATATCATCTTATTCCATGTGCACTTAGAGGTGATCTCAGGAGGCAGTAATAAATGCACATTTTGGAGCAAAACGGATTCAAAAACCTCAAAGCGTCCACGGATTTTAAATGCTAAACCATTTGGCTTTGTTCCACAAAAGGCAGCACAGCACATTATTTTATGACCAGAAAAAGTGGCTTGTGCTGAATGGACAGAGCAATTATCAAATTATCCTTGCACAAATATAGATAAATTATATTACATTACAGGCATTTAGCAGATGCTCTTATCCAGAGCGATGTACAACATACCCAGATCACCCTGGGGAGCAGTTGGGGGTTAGATGCCTTGCTCAAGGGCACTTCAGCCATTCCTGCTGGTCCAGGGAATCAAATCGGTGACCTTTTGGTCCCGAAGTTGCTTCTCTAAACATTAGGCCATGCCCCCACCATCACCAACATATTCTATCACAAGAAACATTATAACTCTCGAAATTAATTAATTTATGTTTTACTGAAAAATGGTAGGTTTGAACATACATGCCGAGGTGTCAACTAAAATCTCTCCAAGGTCAAAAATATTATTCGTAAGTGTGTCACATCTCCGGCAGCACGAGTCATCACTGAATCCATGAACTACACATCCCAGAATCCTCAGCCAAACAACAATCTGTACACCAGGTCACATGATCACTATTCTCCAGCCTTTACCCTGTCATTCATCCAGTTTCTTGTGAAGTCTTGCTCCTGCCTTGAACAGTGAAAGTACTAATCCTTTCTTAAATCCATACCCTGCATTTATTCTGGTTTCGACTTCATCTTGCACTGTTAGCGAGTTTGTCTCCAACATCTCGACTCTGTTTGTTGTCTGTTCTATTTCATAAAATATATGCAAACTAGTAGTCGAATTTAAATAACAAACCACAGTAATCCTGAACAGGCACTTACTAAGGACGAATGAAGGGGTGGGGGAAAAATACTGCGTATCCTATTTGTACCTGCATAGATGTTGGTTGTAAATAATGCATTTGTATTTCCTAACATCCCAAGCACACACATTTCATTTTCATGAAGCATTTCTGATGAACGTGTAAATACAGTACCCTGTGCCACTCCAAGTGCTCCAAAGACCCCAATTCGCATATCTCTAACATGGCCAGGGTAGCTGCTTCCATTGGGGTACTTCAGAGCATCATTGGTCCAGTCACTCAGCCATATGTTCTGACCTGTGAAGGCTATATTTTGGAGGAAGTAAATGGTAATGAACGTGATGGTGAAGACCCAGCCAGAAGCTCTCAGGTATTGTAGGAAAACAGAAAATTTGACCTGGTGGGATAAAAAAGTAGGAGTTGAGTTGCAGTAGTTTTGTTCAAGCCTGTGTCCAAATAAAAAGTGCACTCATGACTTTTTGAGTGTTTCGTCTCTGCACATGAGCACATTAAAATGACTTTTTCAACCTGATTATCACACTTTACAAATAATAATAATAATAATAATAATAATAATAATAATAGAAGATTCAAAATGTGAGATATGAAGTATTTGTCGATTTGTTGACTACATGTATATGGGAAAAGTGATTGTCATTCACGGCTTGTTTCAGGGCTCAAATTTGACCAACTGAAAGACACCATAGCAGCATATTGCATTAGGTTTACGGTCATTTAGCACAAAAGGCTTTTCGCACAAGTCTTCAAGTCTTTGCCCTTATCAAAAAGAATTACACTTCAAGTTCATTTTATTAAGTATACTTAAGTAAAGTTAAAGTATATTTCCTTAAGTGTACTTTTGTATACTAAGTATACTGATATCAATGTACTTACAGTATACTTGTAAGTAAGCTAATCTAATACTTTGTGGGACTAAATTGGCCCACTTTTAGTTTATAAAAAGTATACTTCAAGTCTAAGAGAAGTAAACTCTGAGTATACAACTAGTATTTTTTATTTTGTACTGCAAGTATACCACAAGTAAACTTATATACTAATAGTTTACGAGTTCTATACTTGTAGTCCACTCTTTAGTTTACAAAAGCATACTTCATAGTATACTGGAAATATATTATGAGTTCACTTGTTTTATACTTCTAGTCCACTTTTTAGTTTACTAAAGTATACTTTGTAGTATACTGGAAATATACTATTGGTTTACTCGTTACACATTTCTAGTCGACTTTTTAGTTTATAAAAGTATACACTTAGCATATTGGAAATAAACTATTAGTTACTGGTTATATACATCAAGTCCACTTTTTAGTTTTGAAGTAAACTGCAATTACCCTTCCAGGTATACTATTAGTTTTCTAGCCCTAACCCTTACCTCATGCACACTACCAGTAGACAATTTAAGTGTTTTGTACTTTAAGGTATGATGAAGTTCACAAAATAACAACAGATACTCAGGATGAAGAACATATTCATTTTCTTTAAAAATCAAAATTTAAAGCAACATTGTATTAAATGCCAAAGTATAAAAACATGGCAATGACAACTGAAATTAACATACAGTGGGGCAAAAAAGTATTTAGTCAGTCACCAATTGTGCAAGTTCTCCCACTTAAAAAGATGAGAGAGGCCTGTAATTTTCATCATAGGTATACCTCAACTATGAGAGACAAAATGAGGGAAAAAAATCCAGAAAATCACAGTGTCTGATTTTTAAAGAATTTATTTCCAAATTATGGTGGAAAATAAGTATTTGGTCAATAACAAAAGTTCATCTCAATACTTTGTTATATACCCTTTGTTGGCAATGACAGAGGTCAAACATTTTCTGTAAGTCTTCACAAGGTTTTCACACATCGTTGCTGGTATTTTGGCCCATTCCTCCATGCAGATCTCCTCTAGAGCAGTGATGTTTTGAGGCCATCACTGGGCAACATGGACTTTCAACTCCCTCCAAAGATTTTCTATGGGGTTGAGATCTGGAGACTGGCTAGGCCACTCCAGGACCTTGAAATGCTTCTTACGAAGCCACTCCTTCGTTGCCCGGGCGGTGTGTTTAGGATCATCATCATGCTGAAAGACCCAGCCACGTTTCATCTTCAATGCCCTTGCTGATGGAAGGAGGTTTTCACTCAAAATCTTACGATACATGGCCCCATTCATTCTTTCCTTTACACGGATCAGTCGTCCTGGTCCCTTTGCAGAAAAACAGCCCCAAAGCATGATGTTTCCACCCCCATGCTTCACAGTAGGTATGGTGTTCTTTGGATGCAACTCAGCATTCTTTCTCCTCCAAACACGACAAGTTGAGTTTTTACCAAAAAGTTCTATTTTGGTTTCATCTGACCATATGACATTCTCCCAATCCTCTTCTGGATCATCCAAATGCTCCCTAGCAAACTTCAGACGGGCCTGGACATGTACTGGCTTAAGCAGGGGGACACGTCTGGTACTGCAGGATTTGAGTCCCTGGCGGCGTAGTGTGTTACTGATGGTAGCCTTTGTTACTTTGGTCCCAGCTCTCTGCAGGTCATTCACTAGGTCCCCCCGTGTGGTTCTAGGATTTTTGCTCACCGTTCTTGTGATCATTTTGACCCCACGGGGTGAGATCTTGCATGGAGCCCCAGATCGAGGGAGATTATCAGTGGTCTTGTACGTCTTCCATTTTCTAATAATTGCTCCCACAGTTGATTTCTTCACACCAAGCTGCTTACCTATTGCAGATTCAGTCTTCCCAGCCTGGTGCAGGTCTACAATTTTGTTTCTGGTGTCCTTTGACAGCTCTTTGGTCTTGGCCATAGTGGAGTTTGGAGTGTGACTGTTTGAGGTTGTGGACAGGTGTCTTTTATACTGATGAGTTCAAACAGGTGCCATTAATACAGGTAACGAGTGGAGGACAGAGGAGCCTCTTAAAGAAGAAGTTATGTACAGGTCTGTGAGAGCCAGAAATCTTGCTTGTTTGTAGGTGACCAAATACTTATTTTACCGAGGAATTTACCAATTAATTCATTAAAAATCCTACAATGTGATTTCCTGGATTCTTTCCCCCCATTCTGTCTCTCATAGTTGAAGTGTACCTATGATGAAAATTGCAGGCCTCTCTCATCTTTTTAAGTGGGAGAACTTGCACAATTGGTGGCTGACTAAATACTTTTTTGCCCCACTGTACAAGCTATAAAGAAAAATAAATAAAAAGATTAATTATTCCACTCAGGAGAAATAAAAAAAAAAAACTTATATGGAGCCACAGACATACATAAGAGTCAACAATGCTGTCTAACCCGCAAAGAGCAGTGACAGAACTAGTGCAAAGGCGGAAGAAATATTGCAAATGTCTGAACTATGAAATGTGTGAACTACAAGTTCTTTACCATTGTACATGTAGATTTAAAAGATGCTGCCGTATATCACAAAAAGCCAATATGTGTGAAAAAGAAGTATTTTATAGGCTACTATCAAAAGGATAAGCACAACTACAGGGCAAGTACACTTAAGAAGAAGAAAGAAGAAGAAACATTTATTTGTCACATGCACACTTCAAGCACAGTGAAATTCATCCTCTGCATTTAACCCATCTGAAGCAGTGAACACACGCACACACTCAGAGCAGTGGGCAGCCACACCAGAGTGCCCGGGGAGCAGTCAGGGGTCAGGTACCTTGCTCAAGGGCACCTCAGCCCAAGGCCGCCCCATGTTAACCTAACTGCATGTCTTTGGATTGTGGGGGAAACCGGAGCACCCGGAGGAAACCCACGCAGACATGGGGAGAACATGCAAACTCCACACAGAAAGGCCCTCGCCGGCCGCAAGGCACAAATATTTTATTACACTTTTACTAAGTATATCTTGATCAAAAGTTTAAGATTAATATGCTTAGACTTTTCGATATACTTTTCAGTATAAGCCAAGTATACTTCTGTATAACTTTATTCAGTATATCTCTAATAGGTAAATAAAAAGTAAACTGAAAGCATACGCTCTGATTTTTAGTTTAAAAGTAGTATACTAGAAGCACACTTGAATAAACTGATTTTTTATAAGGGTGAGCACAAGTTTTAAGAACATTTCATCTTTATTATAAATACCTACTGATCATGTTTAAAGATGTTTAATGGATTTTGGATTTTTGTCAGCTTCTTTTCGCTAACAATCTCAACTTGTAGACTCGTCAGCATAGCTTCACTTTGTGGCTTTGTTAGTCAAATACATACAAAAACAGTTATATGTGATATCAAATGGACTTTGAGTAATTTTGAGTACGTTTTTAGGATTCGATTTCGCTCTTAGGTGGCAAAACACACACTGTCAAGCAGGGCAACAGACATAATCCTGCAGTGAATTATTTTGGGAAGCATGTAAATTATTGACGGTCAGTGGAGTTTGTGATATGATCAGAAGTGACAGTGAAGGTGCCCACAATTCAAGGTTTCTTATGACTTAACTACAAATATCTAAACACAGCAAAGAATTGGATTTTCAGTCCACGTTTCAGGAGTAACTTGTCAACAACTGATCCAGAGCAGCAGAAAACAAAAGTTTAGTATTTGACGGTAATTCTGGATTCTCATCCCTAAACAATCATAATAAACCCCTTGCTATATCAAGAAGAGCATTTTATTTCGATTATTGTGACCATTCCATATGAAAATAAGAGTTGTGCGAGAGGACTTTTGTGCTAAATGACTGGATACCTTGCGTTGCTTTCATGAACAAGTGTCTCTTGATTAAAACAACTCAAATCTAGAGCTTTCAGAGTTTTCTCAGAAATAAAATTAAGGTATGGAAAATTCTGATTTTTCTTAACATACCTTTCCAGTCTCCATTGTTTCCTTTTCAATCAGCTGCTGCCCTTTCTTGCACTCTTCTGGAGCTTTTTTAGATTTAGCCGAACTGTTCTTTCTTACTTTTATGCTAATTGAAGGGGAAGCAATTGATGTTAACATGTTAGCAAACATTCTGCACTGCACAGATTACTCATAGAATGTTCCACTGAGAGACACACACATCCATCCATCCATCCATCCATCCATTATCTGTGGACGCTTATCCTGTACAAGGTCGCGGGCAAGCTGGAGCCTATCCCAGCTGACTATGGGTGAGAGGCAGGACACACACATCTGGGGTTCATTAGAAGTCTGAGGAAGTCTTAGACTGTAATAAGGATATCTGAGGGGAGATGCTTTTAAATATGGTGTGTTCGGAGTATGATGACTGTACCTGCTAAAGCATATGGCAGGTGAGTGCTGTCCCCTGGAGATAAAGGACCTAGCGCTAGTTGCTTGGCAACCAAACCTAGCATTTAGCCTTTGTTTTTGTTTGACAATATAGAAGTGCGTTTCTATATACCATACACTCAGAAGTGTCTGTACTCTGACAAATTATTAGGAGCATGTGATGTCTAAACAAACCTGCCATTGCGCATTGCATTGGACTGGCTGTGACGTAAGCTGTTTTCTCTCTTCAGTATGACAGAGACTACATCCTCAGCAGAACAATCAGGTTGTGGCTCCTGACTCTCAGGAACAATGTCAACCTCCTCAACATCTGAAACTGAGTCTGTGAAAAGCAATACAATGAACAATGAATGCTGTCAAGTGGAAGGGTTTGAAAAAAAATGTATATATACATACACATGCACATTTTTTTCAAACCCTTCCACAAACAAACAAACAAACTTTGCCGCTTATATATATATATATATATATATATATATATATATATATATATATATATATATATATATATATATATATATAAGCGGCAAAGTTTGTTTGTCTTGAGCTAACGTTGCCATTTCTTGACGGAATTTCACCAAATTTGGCAAGTAGGTCCAGGGATGACCCGGAATTTTGCAGATATAAACAAACTTCATGTACAGGCCCCCAAGGAGGTCCATGGGAAGCACAACATCTACCCAGCCCCTCCCTCAATGCCTTTCACGTTACATTTATCAACACAAACTCTCAACAGATTTTCACTAAACTTGGCATGTAGGTACAGGAGATAGCCACAAATTGGCAGAACTCAGAAATTCCATATTTGGGCCCCAGGGGGTCCCTGGTGGGCCCCTGGGTGGTGGATATTTGGATTTTTGTTTGTCTTGGGTTAACATCACCATTTCTCAATGCATCTTCACCAAATTTGACATGGAAGTCTGGGGCAACCCAGAATTTTGCAAAACCTGGGTAACCTGCTAGTGTGTGTGTGTATGTACATATATAATATATTACACACACACATACACAGAGAGATCAGCTATAACATTAAAACCACAGACAGGTGAAGTGAATAACATTGATTGTCATTACAATGGCACCTGTCAAGGGGTGGGATATATTAGGCAGCAAGAGAACAGTCAGTTCTTGAAGTTGATATGTTGGAAGCAGGAAAAATGTGCAAGCGTAAGGATCTGAGTGACTTTGGCAAGGGCCAAATTATTACTGCTGGATGACTGGGTCTGAGCATCTCCAAAATGGTACATCTTGTGGGGTGTTCTCGGCATAGACATCCTATTATTACGTAGACAGAGCGTTGGCTGTTCTGACACGAGAAATACGGTCACCATCTTGGAGTGGTGAGATAAGCGCGAGATACTCATATATATCAAGGTAACGTCTATTACTGCACCATACTACACGACTGAAGAAGAAGACAAGAGACAAGATGCCAGGCTGGTGCTCAGCGTACTCGTGCTGAAACGAGCGAACCATTTCAAACAGAA
Organism: Neoarius graeffei; assembly: GCF_027579695.1. Lineage (NCBI taxonomy): Eukaryota > Metazoa > Chordata > Actinopteri > Siluriformes > Ariidae > Neoarius > Neoarius graeffei. The sequence goes on along the minus strand of NC_083571.1, from coordinate 47,688,566 downwards.
GCAGGGGGATTACTTTTCACAAGTAAGATTTAACATTACCGTACTATTTGTTGTTGTTTTTTTTTAAATAGTATATTACCAGAGCTGAGAAGGAGCTAAGAGACTTAAATCGTCATCAGGTAGCACTAGTCTAATACATAAGAATATGACAATAATAGACATGAATGAAATTAAATATGATAAAGTTGAAATAAATGATGAAGAAATTATGATGATTGTGAACGCCAACGGGTATAAATGTACAGTCTAGATTGTGTTAGGGGTAGGGCTGTTAACCTACGTTAACCTGTCAAATTTTTCTCGGTTTCAAAAAAAAAAGTTTGTCGGTTAAAGTAACCTGTAAATAACAGTAGAGGAAATGCTACAAGATTACACTTCGCCATCTCATTCCATGATCTTTTCGAGAGAAGTGAGCGAACAAATTGTTCCTCATACACAACTATTTATAACAGATGAGGCGTGTTGCAATAAACGGTTATTGTTTGACAGTTAAAAAGATACAAAGTCGCTGCGGTAAGGTAACGTCAACCAACTGATTTAGAACTGTCACTTAGTTAAATCATGGAATACAATGCGCGTGCCTGATATGCACAGCATCATGGGAGATTGAGTTTACTACCACGTAACACCACAACTTTGTTTTTACTAAACCACAGCACAATGAACTAGCACTTACATCATCATCAATCTCTTGACACTTTTGAAGGTTTCCCAAGGACAAAGACTTGAGGAAGAAGTAGGAAGTGGCTTTGAGGAGAGAAGGATTTACTGCAAGTGACCATTCAATAGTCTGCAGTCAACATTTTAAGCAGGCTGATTTTGATCGGACGGGTCAGATTGTCCGACTACGTCATGGAGCTATTCCATCCCTTTTCAGCTTCCCGGTTCACCTCCAAAAAGTAGATGTATCACCATAAGGCTCTTAGCATTCATACATGTAAACATTATATTGTCAAACAAACCTATCCTTTTATATATTGTATTATTCATGATGTTTCTTCAATTCAGTTGGTGAAGGGCAGGGCTACATCTACCGCCAGAAAAGCTGAAGAAAGCCTGTATGTGGCCTCTGAAGATTCCCCAGAAATGGCAACCTCACACCCACAACCTCAGCCTAATGATGTGAGTATTTCTAATTTAAATGTCATATCTTAATGTTTCTGGACATATTAAAATCTCACTTGTTTTGCCGCAACTCATTTGGCACACTCAAAAATAACTTGTTTTTATATGTGATGACTACTCGAAAGAATGTGGATGTGAGCCATAAACTAGTGGTGTCAAGGTGATATTTGTGAAGTGAAAAATTACTTATACCATGTTCATCCCTCTTTCTTCTAGGACCATAGCTATTCCTTGCCTGCGTCTCCTCCTGCTCTTAAGACCAAACTCAATGAAGCCTTGGCAAGAGTAGAAAGTCTGGAGCGAGAGCGAAAGAATGCCATCTCCAGAGAAAAGAGGGCAAAGATGACAGTGAAGACTCTTTTGGGGGATTTGAGGGAAAAGAACCTCATTAATGAAGAGCTCAGTGAGAAGCTTTCATTCTACTCGGGTAAGAAAAGATGAGCACTTAGAAAATCATGCACATTTTTAAACTAGAATATACTTGGTTTATATCTGAAGGGGACTAATTCTACTTTGCTCAAAACATTTCAGATCTTAAGTTGGACTTCGTTCCAAAGCAGGGCCATGAGTATACACAGGTCTGCAGAGAGTTTGCTCTGACACTCCATCTTCATGGTCCAAAAGCATACCGATATCTCAGAGAGATTCGACATTTTCCCCTCCCACATCCAAAAACATTGCAAAGATAGGTACAAACTCGAATATGAATTAATTTTTAGATATTTGAATGGTGTGTCCATTATCCCTTGCATACTGATATAACACGTTAAAGCTTTTTATCATTATTTTAACAGGTGGTTGCGCTCAGTGGATGCCAAGCCTGGCCTGAACAAACTGATGATGGATATGCTGGAGAGACGATGCCAGGAAGACCCGGCTACATATGGATGCGTTTCTCTCATGTTGGATGCCATGCCCATCAAAAAACATGTGCAGTATAATCCACATGCGGAGTCAATGTCTGGTTTTGTAGACATGGGTGATGGAAACAGTGAGACTGATGTTGCTACGGAGGCCCTTGTGTTCATGGTGGTTGGCCTACAAGGATATTGGAAGGCTCCCATTGCATACTTCCTGACCAAGTCTCTCTCTCCAGAACCACAAGGGGTGCTTCTCAGTCAGGCTTTGGAGGAGTTGCATGCATGTGGTATTCGGGTGGTATTCGTTACAATGGATGGGCATGCCTCGAATGTCAGCATGTGCAACCAACTTGGGTGTGACCTGAAGGGGGACCCACGAGAGCCACTTCAAACCAGTTTCCCACACCCGGTGACTGGCGAGAAAGTATTTGTAATCATGGATGCTTGCCACATGCTCAAGTTGACACGTAGTATGTTGCAGGTAAATGAGGATTGTTGTAGACCTATTTGCACAAGTTATGCCTCTGCTGCTAAAAGTTATCAAGATATTGCGGTCTGTCCATTTCACAGTTATGGCTGGATGTGATGACCATTATTTTGCAGTTTGTACAGTGCAGTCCAGTGACCGATTCTTATTCTACAGGCATACAGTCCAATTGTCAGATCCACCGGGCAGATCCATTGGAGGTACATCAATCATCTCCATGAATTGCAAAAAAAGGATGGACTGCATGCTGCCAAGAAGCTTACAGACAAGCATGTCTACTTTGAAAATAGCAAAATGAGGGTGAACCTGGCTGCACAAACACTGAGTCGCTCTGTCAGTGGCTCTCTGCACAATGAGGGATCTTGGCTACCCTCAGTTTAAGGACTGTGAGGCAACAGCAGAATTCATTGAGGTAATACAATTACTAATACTAGAACCAAGTACCTTTTTGTTTGTTTGTTTGTTTGTTTTTTAATTAGTGCATGCCCATCCATCCGGTGTAACTGTAGTACAGGAAAGAAGGAAGTCAAGCAAATACTACATTAAAGGCCAAAAGCTATGTGTGTGTGCAAGTGTAGAGGAGTGAATGTGTGTAAAGTCAGTATAGTGTGTGTTTAAACAATGTGCCTGATACCTTATGGTTACCGATATGTTTTTGTAGATTATTGACAGGCTCTTTGACACATTGAATGGACGTAATCCTCGTGCCAAAGGATACAAAGCTCCTTTGAGTGCTGTTAATTGGACGGAGCAGAAAGCATTTTTGTCAAGAGCTAGGGAGTACTTGCTCACTTTGGTGACAAAAGATGGAGTTCCCCTTCACCGGTCTAAGAGGTCAATTAAGTAGTGTGTGTTAAGTTCACTGCACAGTTCACATATGCATCGAGTTCCTAAGATGCTCCATTGTTTCCTTATGCATCGAGTTCCTAAGATGCTCTGTTGTTCCCTTATGCATCGAGTTCGTAAGATGCTCCATTGTTCTGTTATGCATCGTGTTCGTAAGATGCTCCTTTGTATGAACAAAATCACATGGTGCTTCCAAGGAGCATCTTGTTTCACTATTGTCAGAGTAATGCAACTATATTCACTTGCAGGTACTTGTCAGTCATAGGATTCGTCATCAATATTGACACCCTCATGCAGATGATTCCGGAACTGCTCCAGGTTCAGCGCTACGTGCTTACGTACAGGTTTAGCCAGGACCACTTGGAGCTACTATTTAATTCCATCAGAGCGTCGGGTAGGGTTGATCTTTTTCAGATATGCCAAATGAATATCTATGTTTTATGAATAATGTATGTATGTTGTGATTGTTTTCCTTACAAGGTGGATGTAACAACAATCCCACCGCACGCCAGTTCCAGAACATCTTCCGTCGCCTCATGGTTCAGTGTGGGGTCTCACCCAGTGAGACTGGAAATGTGGCAGCCCTTGATGAGACCGTGTCCCTGTCTGCTGTGGAGATGTCCACTGTGGAAAGTGTTGAAGAGTTTCCATCTCCATTTGCTAACATTTCAGCCCTTGTTTCCGACCATAGCTATCTTCCCACTCGTTTTGGTGGACTGGTGGAAAATGCTGTGGTGTATATACAGTAGCAGGATTTGTTGTAAGGAAGGTTCTTCACAGGCTGTCCTGTAATGTGTGCCGATGGAGCTTGGTTAGAGATGCTGTGCCAGCTTCGTTTGACAAGAACTTTCATCTTCTAACACTGAAGAACAACGGCGGACTAGTGATTCCGTCATTAGGCACAGTGAAGGTTTGATTTTATCTTGTTTTTTTGTACCTGTTAGTCTTTGAATACTAAAATTATTATGTTCTCTGTTCTGTAAAATGTCTTTAAGCATTATAATAATTACTATTTTAATTATTATAAGGTGCTAAGAGCTGCAGAGAGGGTGATCCGAGCTACTTCAACGCAAGTTCGGGCTCCTAAGGTGGAAGGAGTCCTTCACATCGTCAGAGGGGAAATTGGGTCAGAGGATGTCTTCATGCTGGGGTCACACATTGACGAGACACAGTTTGGCATAGACAACCACCACTATGATTTGATAGCCCTGGTAGTGTCTGCATTTTTAAAGATAAGGCTGCACCACATCGCTAAGCTCGCCTCTATCGAGCTTCAGAAAGAAAGCACGAGGAAGAGGCTGTGCAAAACAGTGCTCTTTCAGGGCTTTTAGTCCACCACTCTGTCTGACCACCACCACAGCTCCTCTGCCACCACTCTGTCTGACCACCACCACAGACAGCATGCCCCTCTGCCACCACTCTGTCTGACCACCATCACAGCTCCTCTGCCACCACTCTGTCTGACCACCACCACAGACAGCATGCCCCTCTGCCACCACTTTGTCTGACCACCACTACAGACAGCATGCTCCTCTGCCACAAAAGCCAAAAAAGGTTGCACCCCTCATTTGCAGAGAGTACAGGAAAGTGGCTCCTATACTGTCTGCAAGGGGATGTATGGGGGATGCAAGTGACCGAAAGGCAATGGAGGAATGGGTGGCCTGCTGTAAGTGTGATAAGTGGTTTCACGAGTCATGTTTTAATGTTGTATGCTAATATTATATATATTGTTATTAAATGTTTATTCATATACTACCTTTTTTATTTATTTACTAGTTTATTCATTTACTACATTGTTATATTTTTTATGTTTGACATTAATTTGTTATAAATAAATGTTTTGATATGCTTTAAAACAAACAAAAAAAATGTTTGTGGTCAATATATGGTCATCACACATTGTCCTGCATACCAAACTCAACCTGAATACATCAGCTTTGCTGAAGGGGCTGTCAGATTGTGTTGAAGGATGTAAAAGGCTCTTATAAATTCACTGACTAGATTAATTTCCCCTTTGATATGTTCTTAACAATCTTTTTAAAGAAAATATACACACATTTGAATCATTATAACGGATTTAGATTGTTAAAACCGCATTTTATTTAAAAAAGTGTCCCACTTTACCTGAATTTACCCTATCCATTGCAACAGATTGGTGGTTGTAGCCGATAGAAAAACGTTAAGCTGTTTATATCTAATGTATTTAGTATTCACACATTTTTTGTAGGATATTAATCACCGTTTCCTCAACTTCAACAATCTCCGACGTCTGTTCACTTAATATCAGGATATTCTATTAACGTGAAGCCAACTATGAATAATAACCCCGCCGCTATCCTTTATCATAGCTACATGTATGACAAAAAAATGCGAGCCAGTGCTGCCAGCGCATTACACTGAGTGCAGCGTATCACTACTCCAAGATGGCGGCCCCGTGTCTCGTCAGCGCTTTTAGAATTTACGTTGGATGCTCCGTCTACGTAATAATAGGATGTCTATGGTTCTCGGTATGCAGTGATTAGTACCTAACAAAAGAGGTCCAAGGAAGGACAACTGGTGAACCGGCGACATGGTCACAAACTGCTGAAAAAGTCAAAGCTTGCTAAAATAGAAAGGTGTCAACATGAACTTTTTCAGCAGTTTGTGCTACAGTAGCTCTTCTGTGGGATTGGATCATGGGATTGATTCATGCCCCATGCGAATCAATGAGCCTTCGACACCCATGACCCTGTCGTCAGTTCACCAGTTGTCCTTCCTTGGACCACTTTTGTTAGGTACTAACCACTGCAGACCAGGAACACCCCACAAGATGTGCCATTTTGGAGATGCTCAGACCCGGTCATCCAGCCATCACAATGTGGCCCTTGTCAAAGTTGCTCAGATCCTTATGCTTGCCCATTTTTCCATTGTCCATAACCACTTATCCTGTGCAGGGTTGTGGGCAAGCTGGAGCCTATCCCAGCTAACTATGGGTGAGAGGCGGGGTACACCCTGGACAAGTCGCCAGGTCATCTCAGGGCTGACACATAGAGACAAACAACCATTCACACTCACATTTACATTCATACCTAAGGTCAATTTAGAGCCACCAATTAACCTAACTGCATGTCTTTGGACCGTGGGGGAAATCGGAGCACCCAGAGGAAACTCACGCAGACACGGGGAGAACATGCAAACTCCACACAGAAAGATCCCCATCGGCCACCAGGCTCAAACCCAGAACCTTCTTGCTGTGAGACGACAGTGCTAACCACTACACCGCCATGCCGCCTGTTTAAACATTCATAGCAAATTAAATGTTTTGTTTTGCAAAAAAGTCAAAAAGATTTAGGATTTTTTTTTTCTATGAACCTACTTGTCCACCAGCCAACTACAAATAAAACTAGAGGGGCACTTGGTAGAGTTCATACCTCTGCCAAGCTACATGTTCAGATTTGCACCAAAATCTAATCAATTGTTGCTTGGCCTGTGGCTCACCTTTCCTCAAAATTTCATCAAAATCCATTCACTCCTTTTTGAGTTACATTGGGAACAGATAAACAAATAAACAGAGGTCAAAACATAGCCTCCTCCAGCACAGTTGGCAGAAGTTAAAATAATAGCACAGACACGAAGGTTCCATGTGGCAGGCGTCCCAAGCTACTGATTTGTCCAATCCTAGTATATAAGATCATCAAATGTGTATAGATGGGCATGAGTTCATACTATATGGGTGAAACTGCACTTTAATTTATTGGATATTAGTGTTCTTGCCACACTAATCCAGTGAAGGGCTTACCTTTTTGTGCATTAGACTTGTTCTCCTCTTCAGAATATGTGTCCAAGAACTCAGAGAAAGCTCTCTTGCTGGCACGTAAACTGTGATACGACCCAACTTCTGACACAACGCCATCCACTAAGACTACTATTTCATCAACATGTGGCAGGAAGCTGATCCCATGGGTTATCAGGATACGAGTCTGAAAAACAAAGCAACAAAACATTTCAGAATAACATTTATATAGAATAAACAGTCAGTCTGAACAGAAAAATCTCCAGTATAGTACCAATACTTGGGATGTTGTTGTTGTTGTTATTATTATTACTACTCATGCACGTTTGTGTATTTGCTCATGAAACAGGGTTATGTCAAGCTGAAATTGCTGCAATTTGTCACATTTTTAACGCATTTTGTTCAACAAACAAACAAACAAACAAACAAACAAACAAACAAACAAACATTGTTAAAAAAGCTGTGTCCAAACTCTCAGGAGGTAATAGTAATGGCATAAAAAGGACATCAGTTCACAATCAGCAAAAAAGCTTTTTTATGTCAGTTTTTTTTTCTGTTTAACAAAAGGCATTAGAAATGCAATGAATTGTGGCAACTTCAGCTTGACATTACACCGTTTCACACAAACATGCATGTGAGCCATGAAAACACACATTTAAATCAGTGAAATATAATAAATAAATGCTACACTATTTAACAAGAGTACTCTGAGAGCACAATATCCCCCACTGGTAACAATGCCATAACTCTGGTAAAATGCGACTGAATGGAACAAAATTGCAATACGCATATTACCGACATATAACAAAGAATCCTCTCAAGTTTCGTGAAATTCCTCCAAAAATTGTGAGGGAAGTTGATTTCAGAAAGCAAGCACACCTTGATGAAATTGCCAAAGTACAAGTTTGTGAATAATCAAGGGCATAACTCTGGTACAATTTGCCCAAATTAAACAAAATTTCAATATGCGTATAACTGTCATATAATAAAGCCTTTTGCCAAGTTTGGTGAAATTCCTCCACAAATTGTGAGAGGAGTTGATTTCAGAAGAACGTACACCCTCATGAAATTGTCAAGGTACAAGTTATTTAATCAAGGGTCAAAACTCTGGTAAACTTTTCACAAACTTTATTAAAATCACAATATGTGTATTACCATCATATAACAAGGCCTTTTGCCAAGCTTCGAGAAATTCACCCAAAAATTGTGAGAGGAGTTGATGTCAGAAGGCAAGCACACCTTCATGAAAATGTAAAAGTACAAGATTGTTAATCAAGGGCCACAACTCTGGTAAAATGTGACCCAATTTAACAAAATTACAATATGCATACTACTGACATACATCAATCCCTCTTGTCAAGTTTCATGAAATTCCTCTAAAAATTGTGAGAGGAGTTGTTTTCCCTTCCCAGGACGGACGGATGGACAGACGGATGGGCATCGCCATGACATAATCCCCCTTCGGGCCTTTCGGCCAGCGGGGAATAAAAATGGATTGTTTGTTCAGGACATCCCATCTCACACAATTATGACGCAGTGATATGATTCTCTCTGACCAATCTGTAGGAGTGTTTTCATGTCACCTTTTGGTATCGCCTCAGCTCTCTTGGAACCTCAATGGAGGTGATACAAAAAAAAAAAAAAAACAGTTCACAGGTAATATCCACAACTTTGGAGCAATGGTAAACTAAAAAAGTTGAGTCGAGCTGGTACCATGCAGTGGAAAAGGGTCATAAGAGACCCAAACCTGTTCCAACATGACAATGCTCCTGTGCACAAAGTGATTTCCAGAAGGACATGCCTCCTTTAAGTCTTAAATGTAATGTTCAACAAGCACATGGGTGTAATTGGTCAGGTGTCCACGTATATTCAGAAGCAGGAAAGTCTAGTATATGTCCTTATCTAGCTGAAGAGAAGATTAAAAGACAAAGACCATTTTTCCAAAATAAAGACCTCAAAAGTATATCAATTGTATCAAATAACAATAATTTGCATGAATTTATTTGCATCTACCTTTTCATCTATTCATTCAACCCGGTGAGCAAGTTGCTGGATCGAAGTTACAGCACAAATCTGTTATGCTGTAAGACTAAACCATTCTGAAATAGCAGGTATACTCTGACAGCAACTATCATTCACTGATTTAGCTATAACAGTACAATTCACAAACCTCCACTGACCGAGGTAGTTCACATACCTTATTTTTAAACAGGCCATTGGGTCCAATCACTTTATCAAACAGATGTTTTCCCACATGAGCGTCAACAGCAGAGAGTGGGTCGTCCAACAGGATCACATCAGCAGAGCTGTAGGCCGCTCGAGCCAAACTCACTCGCTGCTTCTGCCCTCCACTCAGATTGATACCCTGTAAGTATACAATGTATGAATTGATTGATTGTCAAGAAGAACCAAAAGCACAATTTAATTTGGGGCTAATTAGTGGGATTCATTTGATCACAAATTCAAACTGAGCTACAAAAATTCTAATTCTGAACACACAACTGACATATTTCAACAGTTTAAAACTTAATCTACTTGCACTGATAGAATACTCTCGAGCCCCTGGTATTAACATGTGTCTTGAGCCAAACAGAGTTGCCAAATTTACCACAAGCAACACAAAGCAAAACGAAATACACCGCCATCTTGGTTAGCCCAGTATAAAAGCTCCAAAGACATGTATACATTGCTCTCAATTATTGCCACACCTTGTAAAGATTAGTCAAAAGGGGTCAGAAAAAAATCCATCTTTTGGTGAAGTCACTTCATCTCACACTGAAAAAATGAGAAAAATCCAATCTTTAATTGAAATAAATCTATCCAGAGAAAACCACATCCCTCATCAAGAAATAATTATTTTCAACAAAAACACCTGTGCCACTATTATTGTCACCCAGGAAATTATAACAAACACAGTGTAACTGAAGCCTGTTTCCCATTTAAATTGTGCATTTTTGAGTTGATTGGAGTGTGTAGGAACTTTCAAGCTGTAATCCATGACTTCCTGATTACATACATGTCAACCTATATGGAATGTCCGTATTTTATACGGATTTGATTCAATAAACGTAGTATACGGGCGTACAAATAAAGTTATACGGATTCTTTAAAAAAAACTTCAATATTTATTTAGAGCTGTAATCAATTCCCACGATGATAAAAGAGCGCATAACATTTACAAACGTACTGTACACCACAGAAAGCACAAACAGCCAGTAAAGAGTCTTATGAAATCGCGCGTTATCTTGTGGTAGCGAGACTTCGTTCCACTTCTGATCATGCACACCGCATTGCGAGAATCCCGCCAACCAGGAAGTAACATTTTGTTTGAAACACGTATTTCCACCTGAGCGACTTTCACTAGCGACTGAAAAGATTCTGAATGGGCACTCCGGCAAGATCAACACAGACACTTGCTGTGACATGCAGCCGAGTGAGGTATTGGTGCAGACTGCTAAAAAAAGCTGTCATGGAGTACAATTCAGAACATTAGAGTGACACTTTGTGTTTTTGTCAAACATTGGAGCTTTGTATTCATTCTGAAGGTTTATTGTTATTAATATTGAATAAAAAGTAACTGGGATATATCATTGTTAATTATCATTCAAATTTTAGGTAAATTATTTTAATTTGCATTTTATAAGGATTTTATAAGGGAAATACGGATTTTGGAGGTTGGTTATACAGGTTTGATTGACCAAAGGTTGACATGTATGTGATTAACTGGGGAACAAATATGAAGAGAAACAGAGGCCAAATTCCATTAGTCATTCATCAACATGGGAAAGATAAGAGAACAGAAACCAAATGAGGGAGAAGTGTGTTGACCTTCATAAGTCAGGGAATGGTTATTAAAAAAATAGCTACTCGCCTGAAAATGTCCATTTCTACTGTTAGGGCAATAATAAAAATGTGGACACCAACTAGAACTGTTACAAACTTACCTGGAAGAGGACCCAAGTTTATTTGCCCCCACATACAGTGAGGAGGAGGGTAAGGGGGGGGGGGGGGGGAATCCCCAAGGATCACTGTTGGTGAATTACAAGAAAAAGTACTATCTTGGCATTTCCAAGTCTCCAAAATCACCATTAGATGCCACCTCCATGCCAACAGATTATTTGGAAGGTTTGCCAGAAAAAAAGCCTTTTCTGTCAGTTAAGCACAAACATAAGCACCTGAAGTTTGCAAAATGCTACTACAACTTTGACTGGAACTGTGTTCTATGGTCTGTTGTAACAAAAATGGAGCTTTTTGGCAATAAACACTCAAGGTGGGTTTGGTGTAAAAAGAAGGATGGCTATAATGAAAAAAACCTGATCCCAACTGTCAAATATGGTGGAAGGTTTGTCATGTTTTGGGGTTGTTTTTCCTCCAAAGGCCCTGGAAACCTCGTTAGGGTACATGGCATCATGAACTCCATGAAATACCAGAACCTTTTAAATCTAAATCTGGCTGCCTCTGGCAGGAAACTAAAACTGGGTCAGCAATGGCTCTTCCAGCAGGATAATGATCCGAAGCATATGTCCAAGTCAACACAGAAATTGTTCACTGAGCACAGAATCAAGCTTGTGTCATGGCCATCTCAGTCCCCTGACCTGAATCCCAGTGAAAACTTGTGGGCTGAGCTGAAAAAGAGAGTGCACAAGACAGGGCTGAGGACCCTGGATGATCTGGAGAGATTGTGTAAATATATCCAACCTTACAAAATGTTATAGGAGAGACTCAGTGCTGTTTTACTGGCAAAGGGAGGTTGTATAGAGTATTAGATGCAGGGGTGACAATAATAGTGCTACAGGTGTTTTTGTTGAAAATAATTATTTCTTGATGAGGGATTTGTTTTTCTCTGAATACATTTTCCTTGATTCCTCGAGACGCAGGTGTAAAAACTGCCTAGTTGTTTGGCTTCAACCTTTCAGAACTACACTATGATATACCCTTTCTACTATTTCATACTCTTCCTGCGTGATTTGAATGTCAGTATCAGACAGCATCACAGATTATATGCACAGTGTATTTAACCCAACATTAGCGTATGAGATGTCACTCAAAACTGATATCACTGTATTTACATACACGAGACTATCAATGCAGAAACTAACATATTTGTGGGTGGCAATTATATCAATTATTAATGACCAAGCATTCCAAATCTATCTAAACCTTCACTCATGCATGTTCCATATTGCTGGGTTTCAGTCACCTGACTTTTCTTAGAAGTTTTACCAGAAGTGAAATAGCTGGTGGTCTAAACAGCTGCCATAGTGCAAACAACTAGCAATAACTTATCAGAGTATGCTCGTAATCTAGAAGCCACTGCTCGCTTTAGATATATTCAGAAGATTACTATGTGCAGTGGAATCGACCCCTACAGTCTGGGAAAGAAGGATTTGTCATACGATCTCGAAAACTACCCTTCAGTCGAGTTCCCCAACATCTCAAACTATCTGGTGTTGAAGACTTCCTTCTACACCGCACAACAGATGAAAGCGTGGAAGAGTATGGAAGCTTATGACTTTTTTGTATGTGGCTGGGTAAAGGACCTCGGTATCAAGTCGCTGCCGAATGAATCCTGTATTGTTTTTGCCAGTGTAAGTATGGTTTTTTTTTAAGCTTTTCATTCACGTCTTTACAACGAAGTGCTGCAAGTTGAAGTGTAAACAAACAACAGTTCGCTTGATTCTCACTTGTGTTGGCTCTTATCTTTCACGTAAATCATTCACAAAGATCATCAGAAACCCATTTAAAAACCTGGAGCCTAGTTAAACAAGACGGAGAAGTGATCACAGCGCATTGTAACTGTATGCCTGGGTAAGAATTTTGTTGCAATCTTCACGCATATGGACTTTGTGAGGAGTAAACAAAGAAACAGCCGGGGACTTTGGCGCTTTGTGACTAACAAGAAAAGTACTTGGAAAACACTAAGGGCATAGCTGAGAGGGATATACAAACCTTTCACGAAGAAGTGATCACTGCAAACTTGAGCATGCTTCGACTCGGCTCCCTTCGATTTCAGTGAGAGGTTCAAAAGACACCTTTCTGGACGTCTTTTTGTGAAATCCTGTGTTCGTTCACACTTTTTTTTTTATTAGTTCACGGGGAACCCTGAAGAAACTTTTATCAGTTTCACGGTTTGATCGATTCGAACAACCTAAAACAACGCAAGAGTAAGGCATTTTTCATGCTAGCAATGCACCTTCTCCGTACAAATACTTGGTCAACTGAACTTTGGTAGACCACCAGCTAAAGTTTTGAATAACTAATGAGGCGGATGTGATGTCACGTGAAACCCAGCAATACTGTATGTGAAGAATAAAACACGACATTGGTATGATCCAGTTCGTGTTACAACCTGTGCCATCTTTGCAAAGTGGATTATTTTCTGATACCATCGCATCCTGAAGTGTTTTATTCCTTTCATATAACAACAATTTGCCTTTGATTTCACTTTTTCATTGATTAATGAACAACACATTGTGCTTACCATTGAATGTTATGGAACATTTTTTTCTCTCGGTCTTGAATTTAATAAGACAGCAAATAACGCAGTTCATCATGTTACCAAGAAAACTGAAAGTACAAATTCCTGTCGTGACTTTTTTTTTTCAGAAAACCTCACTATATTAACATTATTCTGCAATTCTGTCTGTTTATTATTTGCCTTAGATTAGATCAATCATCCACCATACATGTCCCTGTGAACGAGGTGTTACTATAGAAATGATAACTTTAGAACAAGTACATTCATATAATGCATTTGAATTATAGCTGGCACAATTTTCAATCAACATAGCAAAAGACTTTTCATTACCTTCTCTCCGATTTCAGTCTGAGCTCCACCAGGAAGTAATTCCAGGTCTGGTTGTAATGCACAGGCCTCCACTATAGTCTGAAACTTCTGCTCGTCTTCAGCCGAGCCAAACAGGATGTTATCCTTTAGAGTAGCGTTCTGAATCCAGGCCTGCTGTGGCACGTACGCAACAGATCCCTGAGTGAAGAAGTGAAAGCAGAACAGACAGAGAAAACAAGGTAGCACTTTATTTAAAAAGCACATTCCTAGAGTTTGATGTTGATATAAGTTCTTTCTGAGAGCTGACAAACCTACTTAAGTACTGCATTTCTAAAGGCTAGTTCCAGTGTGCTAGCTGTCATAAAGGTTACATTTATCAATTCTGACATCAAGTCATTTCACCTGAGTAAAATGACATTGATTTTCATAGGCTGTTTTACGATGCTCTCCAGGTTGACTTATTTTAAATTCAACTCTTATTTAGGGGTTTCATACTTATGCACACTCCAGATTTCTGTTTTTCATCTTAATTATTGCTTGTGTCACAATAAAAAAAAAAAAAAGCACTTAAAGTGGTAGGCATGCTGTGTAAATCAAATGGTGCTAACCCCCCCACCCAAAAAAAAAAAGAATTTTAATTCCAGCTTATAATGCGACAAAACAGGACAAACACCAAGGGGGATGAATACTTTCGCAAAACACTGTAAATAAAGCTTCACATGTATTAACAAATCACACATTTCTGGAAATGGGGTTTGTAAATGTTTGCTTCGTTGAAGAATCTAAAATATGAAACATATATTTTTTTTCACCTCATAGCAAGAAGGTTCTGGGTTCAAGCCCAGCGGCCGACGAGGGCCTTTCTGTGTGGAGTTTGCATGTTCTCCCCGTGTTTACGTGGGTTTCCTCCGGGTGCTCCAGTTTCCCCCACAGTCCAAAGACATGCAGGTTAGGCTAATTGGTGGTGCTAAATTGACCGTAGGTGTGAATGTGAATGGTTGTTTGTTTCTATGTGTCAGCCCTACAATGATCTGGCAACTTGTCCAGGGTGTACCCCGCCTCTCGCCCATAGTGAGCTGGGATAGGATCCAGCTTGCCTGCAACCCTGTACAGGATAAACGGTTACGGATAATGGATGGATAGATGTATATTTTGTTTCACACTTTTTGTTCACCACATAATTCCCTGTGTGTTCCATGTGTTATGTCACAGTTTTGATGTCAGTATTGTTCTACAATGTACAAAATCTCTGTAGGGATCCCTTTCCATGTTGTCAGACACTTACAATAATATTATGAGCCTGTCAGGGGTGAAAACAAGCAGTTTAATCTGACGGGGATGTTTGCCCGATAGGATTATGTTGTATAGCCATTTTACAGTTGCTGGTTATAGTGTTCGAACTCAATACTGGCCCGATTTCAATTGTTTTAGTCCATAGTAAATATTTGGACCCAAGGAGATGGAAAAATCAGATCCAGATTAAAAGATCCTGGAATTTTCCTTTCAAGTGCCTGTGTTTCCTCCAGATCTGCATGCTGGCTAGTGTAGTGCACAAATGGCAGCTATTCATCTGCCTCACTACCTTGATATGGACAGAGCCAGAGAGGTTGTGCATTTCCCCGAGCAGAGCTGAGATCAGAGAGGATTTGCCTGAACCCACTGCTCCCACCACAGCCACAAGCCAACCTGGTTTAATATCCAGAGACACGCTGAGGAAACACACAGAGATATATTTTTCAAATGCAAAGCTATATACATCACTGTCACATTGTCTTCATTTCATTTCATTTCATTTCATTTCAGGGAGTTTGACTGAATGGTCAGCAGGCCAAGCTTTCATTTACACTGGCGTCAAAATTAAAGACATGAAATCCCATCTACAACAGCAGAAACCAATAGGACAAATATTTCGAATCACACATGTTGGTTCAGAAGTGGTCTTTGAAAGGTGACTATGAACCTGAAGTATACTGAGCACAAAAGACTGCACTGATGAAATCATGATGGCATTATTGAATTCTTGGGTTTCAGTCACGTGACTTTTCTTAGTGATTTCACTTCCGGTAAAACAGCTGGTGGTCTAGCAAACCAAAACGGCTGCCGTAGTGCAAACAACTAGCGATAACTTATCAGAGTATGCTCGTAATCTAGAAGCCACTGCTCACTTTAGATATATTCAGAAGATTACTATGTGCAATGGAATCGACCCCTACAGTCTGGGAAAGAAGGATTTGTCATACAATCTCGAAAACTACCCTTCAGTTGAGTTCCCCGACATCTCGAACTATCTGATGTTGCAGACATCCTTCTACACCGCAAAACAGATGAAAGTGTGGAAGAGTATGGAGGCTTATGACTTTTTTGTATGTGGCTGGGTAAAGGACCTCGGTATCAAGTCGCTGCCGAATGAATCCTGTATTGTTTTTGCCTGTGTAAGTATGTTTTTTTTATGCTTTTCGTTCACGTCTTTACAACAAAGCGCTGCAAGTTGAAGTGTAAACAAACAACAGTTCACTTGATTTTCACTTGTGTTGGCTCTTATCTTTCAGGTAAATCATTCACAAAGATCATCAGAAACCCCTTTAAAGACCTGGATCTTAGTTAAACAAGATGGAGAAGTGATCACAGCGCATTGTAACTGTATGGCTGGGTAAGAATTTTGTCATGACCTTCAAGCATATGGACTTTGTGAGGAGTAAACAAAGAAACAGCTGGGGACTTTAGCGCTTTGTGACTAAAAAAAGTACCATAAAATAATGATACATAGCAAGAAAAGTACTTGGAAAACACTAAGGACATAGCTGATAGGGAGATACAAACCTTTCACCAAGTGATCACTGCAAACTCGAGCACGCTTCGACTCGGCTCCCTTCGATTTCAGTGATAGGTTCAAAAGCCACTTTTTTCGATGTCTTTTTGTGAAATCCTGTGTTCATTCACCCTTTTTTATTAGTTCACAGGGAACCCTGAAGGAACTTTTATCAGTTTCATGGTTTGATCGAGTCGAACAACCTAAAACAACGCAAGCATGAGGCATTTTTCATGCGAGCAATGCACCTTCCCTATACAAACGCTTTGTCAACGGCGCTTTGGTAGACCACCAGCTAAAGTTTTGAATAACTAATGAGGCGGATGTAACGTCACTTAAAACTCAATGTCCAGTATGACTCAACTGAGCAGGTAAAACACACACTCATGATAACATGCACACAACATGACAGCACTGGTAAACTTAACTGAGCAAACATAAATGCAGGACTGCAATGAGGCAAATGTTGAGTAATTCCTGTCATAGTAATTTCCAGGTGCTGTTTTTTTTTTTTTTTTTGCAATGCATTATTCCATAATATGTGGTTGTATGTGCTGTGAGTAGAAGGCAGGAGTAATTTTCTGAATAAGAAAACTATTTAGTCAGTAAATGTATTGTTATTGTTAGTCATCTTGTGTGTCATCTCAGCACAGATTAAGTCTTCCATTGTGCTTTGGATTTCCTTCGATCAGAAACGAAAGCTATAGTCTAAAAGCATGAAGCAGAAATCAAGGTCAACTAGAATCAATGGCCCAATGTTGTGACTTGCAGGCTGACAGAAGGAGCAATAAAAAAAAAATACACACTTCTTCAGAATTGGTTCAGAATCAATCCCCCACGTAAAAGTGCCGTTGCTCACACTTACTGCTGTGCCTGTTCAAAAAAAAAAAGAATCAGAGAACAAAAAAATCATATCTTCTAAAAATCATATTAGTTTTCCAATTACTAGAAAAATACGTGACTGTCTTGGCCTTAAGGTTTTTTTTTTTTGTCATTTTAAACATTATAAATACACAAATTCCTCTTGTACAGGAAACAAGATTACCTTTTTTTTTTTTTACATATTAACATAATTACAGAGTGCAGCAAATGCTTACTAATATATTTTTGAAAATTTCATTTAAATGCCTGATGTATGGCTAATTCTCACATGTATACTGTATGCTTCTGATGTTTTAAGCTAATCAGGGGTGGTAAATTAAGAGCTGGTAAATCAATAACAGCTAACCAATATCATAAAATAATAAAACTCAGTTTAATACAGGGGAAGAGGCATTAGGACGTATTCAGAGTTGAGTTGAGACAATTTTGAAAATGCACATACGCAAGTGTTTGGACCTCAAGACTAAAGTATTATGTAAAGGTCTGAGGCACATGCAAAGAAATTCTGGAAAGCAAAGATGTCCTCAAAATGCATGAAACTTTTTTTGGGGAAAAAAAGTCTTTAGTCTGACTTGTTATCAATAAAAATCTGGCAACCATAAAGACATGAAATAACACAGGTGATTTTTGATCACTGAAATGGTGCACCCTGAGAACGAACAACAAGAAGGTGTGTAATACATTTCTAAAGACAAGGAACTTTGTCTGAAGGTGGATAATTATGTATAATTCGATCATGAGTACCCTTGTTATTGTTCTGCTGCACTGCCAGTGTGCCCAGATCCTCTCCACCAAGAAATTTCTCCAGCCGTTTTTTGGATACATTTGTCTTTAAAGAAAAGAACAAAAAGGAATTTCAACTGCATGAAATATGTATAGCTTTATATGTCGTATACATACAGTGTGTGTGTGTGTAAGTTTACATACAGTGACATGAATGTCATCTTAGATATGAATATCATGGCAATATTTAGCCTTTCAGTAATTTCTTTGAACTGTTCCTTTTCTGTGGCAGAACGTACAGCATACATCTTTAATTTAAAAAAATAAAATACTAGAATTTGGTGCACAAGTTTTAATTTTCTTTGGGTTTTCTGAAATCAACACAGGGTCAAAATTATACATACAGGGTCAAAAATTTACATACGCTCACTTAGATTATTAATTCAGAGGTGCTGAAACTTCCAAAATGTATCTTATCTTGCCAAGCCCGAGGTCTCTTAACTTCCTGTTAGTGATCATGATGGAATACAGCTGGTAGCTTCTCTGTGCCTTCATAAAAAGGGTTTGTTTACAGCACTCATTAGATTGACCAACACACAATACAATGGGAAAGTCCAAGGAGCTCAGTGCAGATCTGAGAAAGATGATTGCAGATATACACAACTCCAGAATGTCTCTTGGAGCCATTTCTAAACAACTGCAAATTCCAAGATCAGTTCAAACAATTGTATCCAAGTTATTGTGAGGTGTAGTCACTTTGCCAAGCCACTTTGCTTCAAGAAAACCCAAACTGTCACCCTCAGCTAAAAGGAAGTTGGTTTGGATGGTCAGGAACAACCTGGGAACCACCATGGCACAGCCCTGCCATGAACGGGAAGCTGATGGATCACTGTCTACGGTTCAGATCACTATGGACCAAGAGGCTGCTATCCAAGAAATAACCCCCTACTCCAAAATTGACACTTTCAAGCTTAACTAAAGTTTGAAGCTGACCGCACGGACAAAGAAAAAGCCTTCTGGAGGATAGCTGTATGGTCAGATGAGACAAAGATTGAGTTGCTTGTCCACAATGACCACCATGTACAGAGGGACACTGTACCAGCTGGTGGTGGTGGTAGGATCATCAAGCTCTGGGGCTGTTTTACTGCCAGTGGAACTGGTTCATTGCACAAAGTGGATGGAATAATGAAGAAGGAGGACTACCTCAGAATTATTCAGCATAAACCATCAGAAACTTTAACACGACTTGGGAGTTACAACAGGACAATGAACCCAAACATGCATCAGAGCTGGTTATGGAGGATAAAGCAGGCTAATATTAATCTTAAAACAAGTCCTAACTTCAACCCTATTGAAAATGTATGGACCGTGCTTATAAGTCGAGTCCATGGCAAGAAAAAAAAAACTAATTTCATTGATCTTTACCAATTCTACCATGAAGAGTCATGAAATATCCAACCAGAATTCTGCCAGAAGCTTGTTCATGGTAAACTAAAATGTTTGGTCAAGGTAAATCTTGCGAAGAGACATTTTACCCAAATATTAAGTGTGCTGTATGTATATTTTTGACCCTGTATGTATAATTTTGACCCTGTGTTGATTTCAGAAAACCCAAAGAAAATTAAAACTTGTGCACCAAATTCTAGTGTTTTTTTTTTTTATTAAAGCTGTATGCTGTACATTCTGCCACAGAAAAAGAACAGTTCAAAGAAATTACTGAAAGGCCAAATATTGTCATGACATTCATATCCAAGATGAAATTCATGTCACTGTATGTAAACTTCTGACTACAACTTTATATATAGGCAGCATAGTGGTGCAAGTGGTCAGCACTGTCACCTTACAGCAAGAAGGCTGTGGATTCGTGGCCAACGGGGGCCTTTGTATGGAGTCTGCATGTTCTCCCTATGTTTGCGTGGGTTTCCTCCGGGTGCTCCGGTTTCCCCCACAGTCCAAAGACATGAAGGTTAGGTTAACCAGTGGCTCTAAATTGACTGTAAGTGTGAATGTGAGTATGAATGGTTGTTTGTCTCTACGTGTCAGCCTTGTGATGACCTGGCGGCTTGTCCAGGGTGTACCCTGCCTCTCACCCATAGTCAGCTGGGATAGGCTCCAGCTTGCCCCACGACCCTGGACAGGATAAGCGGTTACGGATAATATATATATATATATATATATATATATATATATATATATATATATTACTCTATTGCAGTGAGTGGCAAGAAGAGGGACTGAAAGAAAACTGAGGTATGTGCGCACATTTTGTTTGTGCAACAAAGAAATTAAAACACTGAAAACTGAAAGTGCTGTATTAAACACACACCCCTTTGAGTTTGTTTGCCTGCCTCCCACCTCTTCATTTCCCCATGAACCCCCACATTCCACAAAATAATATGTTTAGTTTTAAATCAAATACAAAATCTGCATACACAGATTTGGAAAGGAATAAGATATTAGCAGTCGCTTTCCAGATATCTACTTTCATGTCAGGGTCCAGGCACTTATGGATGCAAGCACAGGGGAAAGCGGGTGCATCACAAACTGGTAACCAAATCCAGTACAGCAATCTGAAGATGTAGTCAGGGACAGGCAAGGGTCGGTCAATTCACAAACAGAATGTCAGAGGGCAGGCGAGTAATTGTAGTCAGACATAAAAGTAAACATAGTGAAAAGCACTACAAGTCAGGCAGAAAGTCAGAAAGCTCGGTATGATCAGGTATGGGGACACAGAACAATACTTCTCGGTGAGCGTTTGTGAATGCTGGGCTTATATAGGGAAGTAATTATGGGGAAATGGGAAACAGGTGTACTTCCTAGAATTCCGGAGATGAGGGGCACTGTGGTGCTTGGGAAGTGTAGCTCGGAGTGGCCATGTTTGGAGGCTACTCTGAACTCAGGTTTTCAGTGCTATTACTGACATTTAGTTATTTTTCATGTTGAACGATAAAATAGTTATCTTAGTGCTTCTTGGTGCTAGAGAGAATCCATGGAAACCAAAAATGATAATCAGATGACAATGCGAGACACTTCATCTTTTAGATGGCATCACCAGGCTCAGAACTCAGATGTAAAAAAAAAATGCAAGACACCAAAATATCTGTGTGTGTACTGGGTACCTGTACAATGGAAGAAATCAGCATGGGGAGCATGGCCAGAGGGAAACGCAGTAAGTTGAAGAGAGAGATGGCTGTAAAAGCTTTCTGTGCATTTAAGATATTATCTGGACTGACAGACACAAAAACTGCAAAGGACACCAGTGACACCTGCAAAACACATTTCACAGCAACTCAATCAATCGGAGTCATATACGTTTCCTTTGAATTTGTCAGTGGGATCTTTAGGTAATTCAGCACTATTCGACTATTATGAGCACTGACACTATTATGGACGCTTGAATCATGTGAAAAAATCAGTACATTCCATGGAAATTGTTGATTTTTTTTCAACATATTTGAACAAACAAATATTTCACCCTCTTTAATACAGTGACTACAGATAAATAAAGGTGACATACCTGAACAAAACCACAAGGAAAATTAGATTTTCAATCATTTATTCAACAAAATTATCAATATTTGTAATATTCATCTGTGGAGAAAGTACAGTGGTGCTTGAAAGTTTGTGAACCCTTTAGAATTTTCTATATTTCTGCATAAATATGACCTAAAACAACATCAGATTTTCACACAAGTCCTAAAAGTAGATAAAGAGAACCCAGTTAAACAAATGAGACAAAATATTAGACTTGGTAATTTATTTATTGAGGAAAATGATCCAATATTACATATCTGTGAGTGGCAAAAGTATGTGAACCTTTGCTTTCAGTATCTGGTGTGACCCCCTTGTGCAGCAATAACTGCAACTAAACATTTCTGGGAACTGTTGATCAGTCCTGCACACCGGCTTGGAGGAATTTTAGCCCATTCCTCTGTGCAGAGCAGCTTCAACTCTGGGATGTTGGTGGGTTTCCTCACATGAACTGCTCGCTTCAGGTCCTTCCACAACATTTTGACTGGCTTAAGGTCAGGACTTTGACTTGGCCATTCCAAAACATTAACTTTATTCTTCTTTAACCATACTTTGGTAGACCGACTTGTGTGCTTAGGGTCGTTGTCTTGCTGCATGACCCACCTTCTCTTGAGATTCAGTTCATGGACAGATGTCCTGACATTTTCCTTCAGAATTTGCTGGTATAATTCAGAATTTGGTGTGACCCAGATGGACTCCTCCAGTTTGCATATTGCAAAGGCAATATTGATGATGCAAAAATCTTCATCACAGACACCACACATAAACACCTGGAATTCCCAAACACTTCATCCAGACTTTTGTTTGCTGACTTCTCCTCTGCATTTAACACCCTGCAGCCTCACATTCTCGCAGAGAAACTCACCGCTTGTTTTGGACTAAATGACCAGCTAATCCTATGGATATGTAATAGACTTTCTCACCAACAGGTCACAGAGAGTGCTGGTCAATAACACCTTCTCAGACCTCCTTCACATCTCCACCAGCTCCCCACAGGGATGCGTCCTCTCACCTCTGCTCATCACCCTGTACACTGACGACTGCAGGTCCACTCTGTCAAACTGTCGCCTGGTTAAATATGCAGATGACACAGTGCTCTTGTCTCTGCTCTCTGGCCCCTCACTGCACCACAGCTCAGCTCTGCAGGACTTTATGGAGTGGTGTGACAACTCCTGCCTGGAACTGAACTCCAGCAAGACTAAATACATGGTGGTGATATTTAATAACAAGTAGAGTGCTGCTGCAGTCATCACCACCATTTATGGGAAGCCAGTGGAGATCATTGAAGAGTACAAGTACCTGGGCACAATCCTTGTGTGGCAGCGGGGGCGTGGTCAAGCATCGGTCTGTGACAGGAGGGTGGAGCCGGGGAAGGTGAGTGGCAGATTCGCTACACCTGACGGTAATTAACCTGTGTTTTGTGTGTGTTTTCCCAGTAAACCGCTCCCTATTTTAAGAGGCTGAGAGAGAGCAGAGGGAGCGTGACCCGGGAGTGGAGGCTGAGAGTGTGTCTGTGTACTGCGAGTTCTTTTTTAGACTGAAAAGTTTATTAATAAAATACGCTGTTACTACCTCCAAACGTTGTCCTGCCGTCCTCTGTGCTCCACCCACGCATTGTCCGCGCTACAGTGGTGCCGAAACCCGGGAAAAGGTGGAGCACCAGTGCTACAGCTCCATGGAATCCTCCCCGTTCGCGGACTTGGTCCACGCCCTCGCCACGGCTCAGCAGAGCCAGCACCAGGCACTCGTCACGCTCCGAACGGAGCAGGAGCGCCGCTTCGAAGCCCTGGTGCTGGCTCAACAGGAAGATCGAGAGGCGTTCCGGCGGCTCCTCGCGTCGGCGGGGTCCACCAGCGCCCCGGCCACGGGCCCGTCTCCCCTCACTGTGACCAAGATGGGCCCGCAGGACGACCCCGAGGCTTTCATCACCTTGTTCGAGCAGGTCGCCGAAGCCTTGGGGTGGCCGATGGAGCAGCGCGCAGCTGGAGAGCTGCAGAGAGAGACTGGAGAGGCGCAGCTGGCCGCATTACAGCTCCCCGCCGACCGCCGGCTGGCCTACGCTGACCTTCGCCGGGCCGTCCTCCAGCGCGTGGGGCGCACGCCGGAGCAGCAGCGCCAGCGCTTCCGCGCGCTGCGGATGGAGGAAGCCGGCAGCCCGTTCGCGTTTGGCCAGCAGCTCCGGGACGCCTGCTGGCGGTGGCTGAGGGCCGAAGATCGCGACGCCGAGGGAATCATCGACCAGGTGGCGCTGGAACAGTTCGTTGCCCGCTTACCAGCCAGAACCGCGGAGTGGGTCCAGTGCCACCGCCCGGCGTCGCTGGATCAGGCCGTAGGACTGGCGGAGGATCATCTGGCGGCTGTACCGGCGGCAGGACAACGGATGACATCGTCTTCTGTCTCCTCTTCTCTCTCTCTGTCTTCCCCCCCTCCTCCCGTGTCCCGTCCTCGCCCCATTCCCCCACCACGGAGGCGGGGGCCGGCCCCACCCCAGCCGGCCCGCTGCACCCGTGGTGCCCTCCCGTTTCTCCCTTCTGTGTCTGTCTCTCCCCCCCCTCAGGTGAGTGAGCCCCAGAACACAGTTGCAGAGGGGAGGCCCGGGCCGGTTTGCTGGCGCTGCGGGGAACCGGGCCACCTGCAGCAACAATGTGCAGCGATGGAGGTGGGGGCGGTGGTGCGGATTCCCGACGCGCCAGAGGCTGCCCTCGATCGGGCCGGAGCGTATCGCATACCGGTAAGTGTACAAGGGGCTACATATCAGGCGTTGGTGGATTCAGGCTGCAATCAGACCTCGATCCGCCAAAGCCTGGTGCAAGACGAGGCATTGGGGGGAGCACAAGGGGTGAAGGTGTTGTGTGTGCACGGGGATATTCACAGCTACCCGTTGGTGTCGGTCCACATATATTTTAGAGGGGAAAAATCTATAGTGAAGGCGGCGGTTAATCCTCGCCTTACCCACTCTTTGATCTTGGGGACCGATTGGCCGGGATTTCGGGGTTTAATGGCACGCCTAGTAAAGAGTGGGTCCTGCCGGTTGACGGGGGAGGGTCCCGGTGTCGCTTTGGCTGGAGCGGCGGTCGCAGAGCCGTCTACGTCACCTCCGCGACAGGGTGAGGAGCCGCCGGCCCCTCCTCTTTCTATTGGGGAATCCCTCGTGGATTTCCCACTGGAACAATCGCGAGACGAGACTCTGCGACACGCGTTTGACCAAGTGAGAGTAATCGATGGTCAAACGCTCCAGCCGAACGCCACCCCGTCCTTCCCCTATTTTTCCATTTTGAAGGATAGATTATATCGAGTGACGCAGGACACTCAGACGAAAGAGCGAGTCACCCAGTTATTAATTCCAAAGAGCCGCCGGGAATTGGTATTCCAGGCGGCCCACTTTAATCCCATGGCCGGACACCTCGGGCAGGATAAGACACTCGCCCGGATAATGGCCCGATTCTATTGGCCGGGGATTCGCGGCGACGTCCGTAAGTGGTGTACGGCGTGCCGCGAATGCCAGTTAGTAAATCCAGCGGCCATTCCAAAAGCGCCCTTGCGCCCCCTACCATTAATCGAGACCCCGTTCGAAAGAATTGGGATGGATCTCGTTGGGCCATTAGATCGGTCAACACGAGGGTACCGCTTTATATTAGTCCTGGTGGACTATGCAACGCGATACCCGGAAGCGGTGCCTCTTCGCAATATCTCAGCACGCAGTATTGCAGAGGCCCTCTTCCACGTCATCTCCCGGGTTGGAATCCCGAAAGAGATTCTGACTGACCAAGGCACCTCGTTTATGTCACGAACACTGAGCGAACTGTATGGGCTACTAGGTATTAAGCCGATCCGCACCAGCGTTTATCATCCACAGACGGACGGTTTAGTTGAACGGTTCAATCGCACCCTCAAGAATATTATTAAAAAATTCGTAAGTGAGGACGCACGTAACTGGGATAAGTGGCTCGAACCCTTGTTGTTTGCAGTGCGAGAGGTCCCCCAAGCCTCCACGGGGTTTTCCCCGTTTGAATTATTATACGGGCGTAAGCCGCGCGGCATCTTAGATGTACTGCGGGAAAATTGGGAGGAGGGACCTTCACAGAGCAAAAACGAAATTCAGTACGTTATGGATCTGCGCGCAAAACTCCACACGCTCACCCACCTAACTCAGGAGAATTTGCGGCAGGCCCAGGAACGGCAAGTCCGCCTGTACAACAAGGGCACGCGCCTTAGAGAGTTCACTCCGGGAGAGAAGGTACTCGTCCTGTTGCCCACGTCGAGCTCCAAATTAATCGCCAAGTGGCAAGGACCCTTTGAGGTCACACAGCGAGTCGGGGACGTCGACTACGAGGTTAGGCGAACGGACAGGGAGGGGGCGCTACAGATCTACCACCTCAATCTGCTGAAACTCTGGAATGAGGAGGTCCCCGTGGCGTTGGTGTCGGTAGTTCCGGAGAAGGCGGAGCTGGGGCCGGAGGTCCCCAAAGGGTCATTGGCATCACGTACCTCTCCGGTCCCCTGTGGAAACCACCTCTCCCCGACCCAACTCGCGGAGGTCGCCCAGTTGCAGGCCGAGTTTTCGGATGTGTTCTCGCCCCTGCCCGGTCGCACGAACCTCATAGAACACCACATAGAGACGCCCCCGGGGGTGGTAGTGCGTAGCCGCCCTTATAGACTACCCGAACACAAAAAAAAGGTGGTTCGGGAAGAACTTCAGGCCATGCTCGAAATGGGCATCGTCGAGGAGTCCCACAGTGACTGGAGCAGCCCAGTGGTCTTGGTTCCCAAGGCCGACAGGTCGGTCCGGTTCTGTGTGGACTATAGAAAAGTCAACGCGGTGTCTAAATTCGACGCATACCCAATGCCTCGTATTGATGAGCTGCTCGATCGACTAGGCACGGCTCGCTTTTACTCGACACTGGATTTGACGAAGGGATATTGGCAGATCCCCTTGACTCCATTATCCCGAGAGAAAACGGCCTTTTCCACACCGTTCGGCTTACACCAGTTCGTCACACTTCCGTTTGGGCTGTTTGGGGCGCCCGCTACGTTTCAGCGGCTGATGGACCGGGTCCTCCGGCCGCACGCCACCTATGCGGCCGCGTACCTAGACGACATCATCATTTATAGCAATGACTGGCAGCGGCACCTGCAACACCTGAGGGCCGTCCTTAGGTCGCTGAGGCGGGCGGGACTCACTGCCAACCCGAAGAAGTGTGCGATTGGGCGGGTGGAAGTACGGTATCTGGGCTTCCACTTGGGCAACGGGCAGGTGCGTCCCCAAATTAATAAGACTGCAGCGATTGCGGCCTGCCCGAGGCCCAAGACCAAAAAGGGGGTGAGACAGTTCCTGGGGCTGGCTGGCTACTATCGTAGGTTTATACCTAATTATTCGGACGTCACCAGCCCGCTGACTGACCTCACTAAAAAGGGGGCACCAGATCCGGTCCAGTGGACGGAGCAGTGCCAGCGGGCTTTCTCTGAGGTAAAGGCTGCACTGTGTGGGGGGCCACTCTTACACTCCCCTGACTTCTCTCTCCCTTTTTTGTTGCAGACGGATGCGTCGGACAGAGGGCTGGGGGCCGTTTTGTCCCAGCAGGTGGAGGGGGAGGACCGCCCAGTCCTATACATCAGCCGCAAGCTGCCAGTGCGTGAGGGGCGCTACAGCACCATTGAGAAGGAGTGCCTGGCGATCAAGTGGGCGGTCCTCGCCCTCCGTTACTACCTGCTGGGGCGCTCTTTCACCCTCTGTTCGGACCACGCGCCCCTCCAGTGGCTCCACCGCATGAAGGATGCCAATGCGCGGATCACCCGTTGGTATCTGGCACTCCAACCCTTCAACTTCAAGGTGGTCCACAGGCCGGGGGCGCAGATGGTCGTGGCGGACTTCCTCTCCCGTCAAGGGGGGGGGGAGTCGGCTGCGGGCCGGACGGGCGCCCGGCCTGAGTCGGGCGGTGGGGGTATGTGGCAGCGGGGGCGTGGTCAAGCATCGGTCTGTGACAGGAGGGTGGAGCCGGGGAAGGTGAGTGGCAGATTCGCTACACCTGACGGTAATTAACCTGTGTTTTGTGTGTGTTTTCCCAGTAAACCGCTCCCTATTTTAAGAGGCTGAGAGAGAGCAGAGGGAGCGCGACCCGGGAGTGGAGGCTGAGAGTGTGTCTGTGTACTGCGAGTTCTTTTTTAGACTGAAAAGTTTATTAATAAAATACGCTGTTACTACCTCCAAACGTTGTCCTGCCGTCCTCTGTGCTCCACCCACGCATTGTCCGCGCTACACCTTGATAATCAACTCAAATTTGCCTCCAACACAGAGGAGATCCTTAGGAAGTGCCATCAGCGGCAGTACCTTCTGAGGAAGCCTACGTCCTTTGGGGTCAGCAAGGATATTCTTACTACTTTCTACTACTCCTTCACTGAGAGTATAATGACATTTTCCATAACCTGCTGGTTCCACTCCCTTAGCCTCCAGAACAAAAACCACCTGCAGAGCACAGTCAAGGTGTGCTCTAAAATTATTGGACTCCCTCTTAGGTCACTCTCAACTCTCTGTGAGCAACAGACAGTAAACTCAGTAGGAAGGATTCTTCAGGACCCTTCACATGTCCTGGTCCTTGCATTTGAGTGGCTCCCCTCTGGACACCAGCTCCATTGCCCGAGCTGCCGAACACAGGGGAAAAGAGCTTTGTCCCCAGAGCTGTTCAGCTCCTCAACTCTCTGTCATCCTTGTCCCTTTATTCACCCCACCAACCCCTTCCCCCCTCTCCACATGCACTCTAACCTGTCTGGTGCACTAACCACCCCCTCTGTACACATACCACTTTATATATAGACTCTGCTACCATTGATCCTTCTACCTCATAAGCAAATTGCACCACACTGTATTTTTGTATATACTGCTTTTTAAATTTTTTTTAAATTATCATATTTATACCTATTGTACTACTGTACAATTATTTCTCCACATATTGCCACCTTCCACACTGTCATAATTTTTATGTTTCATGTTTGTTTTGTTTTTTATTTATATGTGTTTAACTGTGTTTTCTGCATGCCTTTTAAATTGCCCCTAGGGGACAAATAAAGTGTTTTGAATTGAATTTGAATTGAATTGAATTTGCTGAGGTGACCAGTCTTGGACAAATTGGCAGTTGTTTGAAATCTATGCCACTTGTAGATGATTTTCTTTACAGTGGAATAATATATTTCTAATAATTTAAATCCCTTGCCAGACTCATAGGCAACAAAAACCTTTTTTCTGATGGCCTTGGAGAGCTCTTTAGATCCTGGCATGATGATGCCACACACTTCGATAGCAAAGAGAACACCAGATTCTAGATATCAGGTTTAAATAAGACAGGTTCCACTTGATAGGTGGCACGGTGGTGTAGTAGTTAGCACTGTCGCCTCACAGCAAGAAGGTTCTGGGTTCGAGTCCAGTGTCCGATGAGGGTCTTTCTGTGTGGAGTTTGCATGTTCTCCCTGTGTCTGCGTGGGTTTCCTCCCAGTGCTCCGATTTCCCCCACAGTCCAAAGACATGCAGGTTAGGCTAATAGACCCCTTCGCAGTAAATGTCATTCATACGTAAGCAGAAATTGCGCGCGCAGCCTGGACTCAAAAAAGACTCAGCGAATGCCTAGTTGTTGTGTTGTCGGGTGTCAGAATCATAGCAGTGATGGGGTTAAAATGTACAGAATTCCAGCAGGATCTCACCCATTCCAAAAAAATCGCCGACGTCTACGGCTACAAGCCTTCAAACGTGTAGACTGGGATGAAAGCACTATCAAAAATGCGCGGGTTTGCAGCACCCACTTCATCACAGGTAAGATCAGGCTATTTATTAAATCTTTCTTTTTTATTCTTTCTAGTCTTCGTTTATTGATGTAGCAAAATACTTTGGTAACGTTTGTCTGATTAGCTGGGTCATAGTTACACAATGTAATGAATATTGTTAGCATGTTAACTTAGCTTTGCATGCAATTTTGTTTGTAGGAGAGGTCTCGCTTGACTCAAGCAGTCCAGATTTTGTGCCATCATTATTTGTGTATGCCGAAAATCACAATTTTAAAGCAAGGATGGAAAGGTAAAATTGGGTGCCCTCACTCTAAATGCCAACTTATGTTGACTGCTCTAACCTAGCTCCCACCCCGTTCAATTTCATTTCTGGTCTCTGCCTCTCGCTTTTTACGCAGCTCTGATTTCTCTTAGCTGCACTCTTTACACTATCATTCCTTTCATGCCATTACCTCCTGCAAATTGCTGTTTAGTGTTGGTATTTGCTGTTGTAGCTAAAGCTAAAGGTACAAGTATATATCTGGCCATTGTATACCAGGGAACTTACTAACATCGTCCGTCCACTCTTTAATTAAATACGGATCCGGTAGGCGATGTCCACTTGTTAGAGTTAACTTATTTATGTAGCATTCTTGATCTTGTAACGACAATTGTTTTGCATAATCTGACAGCTCATAATGCCGGTCTATGGGCAGCGCCATTGTTTCTGAGTCCAGGCTGCGCGCGCATCCTGGCAATGGTCAGTTTGTTTACAAACATGCGAAGGGGTCTATAAGTGGCTCTAAATTGACCGTGAGTGTGAATGGTTGTTTGTCTCTATGTGTCAGCCCTGTGATGACCTGGTGACTTGTCCAAGGTGTACCCCGCCTCTTGCCCATGATCAGCTGGGATGGACTCCAGCTTGCCCGTGACCTTGCACAGGATAAGCAGTTACAGATAATGGATGGATAGATGGAAGGTTCCACCTGCACCTCCACCTGCAGGAGGTTCTAATCAATGGCACCTAATCTAGAACACTTGATCATTTACATTTTTAAAATAACAAATCAGTCCTCAACACCAATCAATCATTCACCCTT
The DNA here is from genome assembly GCF_027579695.1 of Neoarius graeffei. Classification (NCBI taxonomy): domain Eukaryota; kingdom Metazoa; phylum Chordata; class Actinopteri; order Siluriformes; family Ariidae; genus Neoarius; species Neoarius graeffei. Next base: position 47,657,892 of record NC_083571.1, on the reverse strand, counting down.
TGGGGTCGAGAGCTTCAATTGTCACCTTACTCAGTCACACCGGCATCAGAGCACTGAGTGCCCACTTATACATTCATAAAAGACTGATCACATGGTAATGGCATGATGATCACTTTCACTCTTTTGGTTTTGATTGGTTTCTTTTTCGCGGTGGGAACGCCCACCGTAAACAGGATAAAATCTGTCAGCCATAGTTTAGGCTATTTGGAGGTAAAACTTGTTGCGAGATGGCATCCTGATTTTATGTGCTTTGGATGATTCAGGACAGCGATTCAATCCATGATTCATTTCATGATAGAGAACAGTGATTTAATTTCAGGACAGTGAATCAATTCAATCTTGAGAACTGTGACACTGATGATGAGCGGTGCCTTTTTTTTTTTACTTCGACTCTAAACAGCCGAAGATCAACTTGAATAAGTGTATTCAAATACTCAAATATTTCTTCTATTTATTATGAGCAGATCAGTTGATACGTGTGTGCTGTTATGCATGCACAGGAAAAATGACTGAGCAATTTTTCCAGAGTTAAAAGTATTTTCCTCAAAAATAGTTAGTTTTGCTCTATTTTGAGTTTAGAGAGTAAAATCTGGAGTTGGAGTGGGAGCAAAATGACAGAGTAATTCTGTAACAGAGTAGGTTGTGGCTCTGAACTGAGTAAAATAGTACAATAGTAAATTTCAAGACACACTGAATAGAGTCAAATACCAAAATAAAGTCAAGTATGAGATAAATGAAGATGTTGTAAAAAGCAGTTTTAGAACTGTGTTGGAATGTGTGGAAAAACATGACCTTACCCATTGTGATGAACTGTTTTGATCACTTGACCTGATGGGATTAAGAGTTGGCAGTGGAAGGGGTTTTCACTTTTCTCATTGAATGGAATGAAAATTTTTACTCTTCTCATTGAATACCCCTCCCACTGCTAACCTTTTATGTGAAAACAATTGGACATAAGTTATGATGGTCAGTTAATTATCCAAATCAATGGAGCAGATTTAAGTTTTTGTGCTTGATACATTCCTAAGACTGAACAGAATCACCTCAAGTGACCAAAACGGTTCATCACAATGGGTAAGGTCATGTTTTTTCACACATTCCAACACAGTTCTAAAATTGCTTTTTACAACATCTTCATTTAGCTGTTATTTTTTAAAAGTACAATCATAACATACCTACTCCATAGATATTATTGTAGCTGAACTTGTGCTGAATACAAAAAAGTCATATGACTTTGAAAATACTGCTTAGATTTGTTGAAATTGACAACAAAATCAGAGCATGCCAAAATCATTAGAGTGCCAGAAAATACCCTCAGACCCCAGAGGGTTAAAATGATTATATAAAATAAATAATATAATTAAAAACTATACTAAGAATAATGGCCTTTTCCTTTCTTGCAATATTATTCATTAAGAGACTGCCTACTTGCAATAAGAGCAAAGAATACATTCATGTGCACTATAAGCAGATGAGAAATGTGAATCCTGTTTGAATTCCATGGCACCCACCAGAGCTGGAGCACAGGAGAAGATGAAGGTGGAGATGGATGACAGGTAGGCAACCTTCCTCATCACCTTCAACTCCTTCTCTCTAACATCCTGAACCTGAGCCTGGAAAGAGTGCTCCCAAGCGTAAAGCTTAAGAATCTACAAAACAATTGAGGGATTTATAAAGTTAAAGTCAAGGACAAAGGAAAGAAACACTCAAGAATTCTCCAGGCATTGACACAGTTGCAGGTGGGTGCAACAGAAAAGCAGCCCTCAGCTTGACATTTCAACCACCATTGTTGCTTCACACCCTTTTAATTAACATATTCATAATGCAGTCATCTTGTAAACAACCTGACACAATATGACCAAATTTCTGAACTGAAGCCATGGCCACTGTTATGGTTCAGGGATTTGTTATTGTGTATTAACTTGAAGGTTCTGAAATACCAAGCTTCCTCTCCAGGACTGTATAATTAGCAGCTGATTCTGTGTGGTGTAAAAGAAACTGCCTACCTTGATGCCGTTCAAGATTTCAGTAATTATTTTCAGGCGTTTATCTTTAAACTTCATGTTTTCCATCTGAAAATGAAAAATCAAAAAATGATATTGAGAGTGAAAAAAGGAAGCAATGGATCTTTTATCAAGCTGGAAGCTGTCTAAGGGATGGCACCGTGGTGCAGTGGTTACTGTTACCTCACAGCAAGCAGGCTCTGGCATCAAACCTGTGGGTCGACTGGGGCCTTTCTGTGTGGCATTTGAACACTCACTGGCCACTTTAATAGGAACTTGTTCTTGATTCTAAGATTCCTGTTCTTGGCTGGCAGGAGTGGACCCCAATGTGGTCTTCTGCTGTTGCATGTTGAGATGCTTTTCTGCTCACCATGGTTGTAAAGAGTTGCTATGAGTTACTATAGCCTTCCTGGCAGCTCAAACCAATCTGGCCATTTTCCTCTGACCTCTCTTATCAACAAGGCATTTTCAACACACAGAACTGTCGCTCACTCAATATTTTTTGTTTTTCTGACCATTCTGTCTGTGTAAACTCTAGAGACTGTTGTGTGTGAAAACCCCAGGAGATCAGCAGTTTCTGAAATACTCAAACCACTCCATCTGGTACCAACACCCATGCCACAGTGAAAGTCACACTTTGAAATCACAATGTTTCCCATTCTGATGTTTGAAGTGAGCATTAACTGAAGCTCTTGATTTGTATCTGCATGATTTTATGCATTGTGCTATTGTCAAGGGATTGGCTGATTAGAGAACTGCATAAAACAGCAGGTGGATGGGTGCTCCTAATAAAGTGGCCGGTAAATGCATGCCGTCCTTGTGCCTGCATGGGTTTCCGCCCAGAGTCCAAAGATATGCGGATTAGGCAACTATAAATTGCCCATAGGTTGTTTGTGTGTTAGCCCTGCGATGGACTGGTGATATATCCAGGGTGTGGTCCACCTCTTATCCAATGTCAGAAGGGCTCACCCATGACCCACAATCAATAAGCAGTATGCAAGCTTAATGAATAAATGAAACTATCTAGGAAGGAAGAGACAATAGAGAGCATCCTGCTGTCTAACTGTCTGGTAAGGGAATGGCATAGACAATACAGCGGACAAAACCGAAGATGATCATCACAGTCTCTTTAGCCACCATCGATTTCTATTACAAACACCACCACATCCACAAGGCTTGCGTATGTGGACTTTATGCCGTCCTGTGCACGGTGCTATTGCATTGTTATATATTGCACCAGGATATTTTGTCCTCATTAAACAACACCCCAGCTAGTTAAGATGACTCAGTTAGAATAAACTCAAGACATACTGGATGCTAAATTGTGCATGAATTAATTCTGCAGCAACATCATATAACTCCACACAAAACTTATTTAATTAATTCTGGTCCCTTTGCTTAATATAAAAGCAAAAGTCCACTTAATTCCAGTGTGCTGGTATACAGTGTAAAAGGAGTGTGTTACTTCATTATTTAAGGACCTCACAGTCCTTATACACACACACACACACATATATATGATATTACACGGTGATGCGAAGATATGAAGTTTATCTTTGAGTGGTGAATGTGTTCACAAGTGATCAAATCGAACAAGTGAAAATATATTCAACATGAGAAGATAAACTTCATACATTTGCGCAACTGTGTAAGATTCTTTATATTATATGGACACATCCACAAAAAAATATGCAAGTTAATCAAAAGAATTTTAATTTTGAACCAGTATGCCATTTTGACAATGTATGTCGAGTCAGCAGGAAAACACTGGAAGTAATATCATCGGAGTGAAATATCAGGAATTATTATACACACAGGACACTTTTTAGATGGAATAAAAACATGAATTCTATTCCCTTCTAGCAGGTTTCATTCATTTGGTTTGATAGCATGCAATATTGGTAGCATATCGCTTATCCTACGTGTATTATGTCACTCTACCCAATGGAGAACGAGTGTTGAATATGGTTTATGGTATTGCATGGTTGTCAAGACAACATGACGTCACACATCAGAGATGTAAAAGTTCTGTGCTAGCGAGCGACTGTGACAATTTGTAAACAACTATGGCCACCAGGTTTGCTTCGTTAAATACGGAAGATTTTGAAAGAGTTGAACATTGCGTTGAACACACGTTGAACATCCAAAAGGAACATCCGAAAGGAATGTGTATGTATAATAATAATAATAATAATAATAATAATAATAATAATAATAATATTGGCTGGCTTTTTTTCATGGCATATCAGATATATTCCATTCAGCTAGCATGATATTGAATGAGTTGAAGACAACTCATATCTTCAAAGATCTTCAATTTTTAACTTCATATCTTCAAGCCAATGTGTGATTTTCTTTTTATTATATAGACACATTCACAAACAAAAAGTCCCCAAATTTATCAAAACAATTCATTAATTTCCTCACAAGTGACAGAGATTCATGTCACAGTTTTGGTTCTCCATATCCCGGATGTAGCTCGTATGAAAAACTCCAGTGGTGTTTTGCCCAGTAAAACACTCGTGTCCATATAATATAAGGAGTTATAGTTAAATCCCTAACACTTTATAACACAAGCATTTCATTTCAGGCTAACATGTTATGAAGGCTATGCATATAATGACCTATGCATTCATAACCTATGAACAGAATGCAATATAAGCTAGAAGTGTTTATAATGCATTCGATCGCCAAAACAGTTCTTGTGATGCAGCCTACAAAGGTGCTGAGTGTTATGTGTCATGAACACTGCTTATAATATATAAGGCTCACAATTCATGTAATGTAATGCATCTTCATATATATTTATAACAATGTGTGGAATACCTTATGAATGCTTCATAACATTATAAGAATATGCTCATAGTTCATCATAATTGTGACTTTCATAGAAAGTTACTGATTTGATCATATAAGGATGCATAACACCTTGTGTGTTCATAAGATCATTTTAAGACACTGATATTATAATGCACTATATGGCAGGTTCTGCATTATTACCTGTACGGTAATATGGACACTATTGCTAAGTGTACATCATGTCTTATTGTTGCCTGATATTATGAAGTCATATCCGTATGCTTAGTAAGGTGTTATGCAAGTTGGTATGAGTATAACTACTTATCAGAAATGATACAGATTTATAACTGTATGGCATTATGGATGCACATGATAAATGCATTTATAATTCATTCAACATGAATGTTTCATAGGAAGTGCCATAGCACCAAGAAAATTAACAGTTTGTAGTGCATTTTCATGACATTCAGTGCAGCAATTTCAGACTAAGAATGAGGAAAATGGTAATTGTAAAATGAAGCACCTGGAAAGACTTGGCTTTGGTGGCCAGGAACCCATTAATGGGAACCATAAGCAACATCACCAAGAGACCAGCAAGAACAGAAGGCTCCAATTCAATCCATAGAAATACGATGGACACACAAATCTGGAATGGACACGACCACAACAGGTGGATAAAGTTGGTGATGTCATTGAAGCGCTGAGCATCGGCTGACATCAGATTGACTGTTTCCCCTACAGTGGACTCCTTCCTTGCATTATTAGACATGACCAGTGCCTGAAAGAGACAGCAAGAGCTGTAAAACCTCATAACCAATGCCAGAATAATCCAGTGACTGATAACCTACAAGTTAAAGGTAGACATGGGATTGGTTCAAAAATAATTTTGACTGAGAGTCATACAGGTTACATACACAGGTACAGTGTTGCTTGAAAGTTTGTGAACCCTTTAAAATTTTCTATATTTCTGCATAAATATGACCTAAAACATCATCAGATTTTCACACAAGTCCTAAAAGTAGATAAAGAGAACCCAGTTAAACAAATGAGATAAAAATATTATACTTGGTCATTTATTTATTGAGGAAAATAATCCAATATTACATATCTGTGAGTAGCAAAAGTATGTGAACCTTTGCTTTCAGTATCTGGTGTGACCCCCTTGTGCAGCAATAACTGCAACTAAAGTTTTCCAGTATTTGTTGATGAGTCCTACACACCAGCTTGGAGGAATTTTAGCCCATTCCTCCATACAGAACTGCTTCAACTCTGGGATGTTGGTGGGTTTCCTCACATGAACTGCTCACTTCAGGTCCTTCCAGAACATTTTGATTGGTTTAAGGTCAGGACTTTGACTTGGCCATTCCAAAACATTAACTTTATTCTTCTTTAACAATTCTTTGGTAGAACGACTTTTGTGCTGAGGGTCGTTGTCTTGCTGCATGACCCACCTTCTCTTGAGATTCAGTTCATGGACAGATGTCCTGACATTTTCCTTTAGAATTCGCTGGTATAATTCAGAATTCATTGTTCCATCAATGATGGGAAGCCATCCTGGCCCAGATGCAGCAAAACAGGCCCAAACCATGATACTGTAGAACCACCACCATGTTTGACAAATGGGATAAGGTTCTTATGCTGGAATGCAGTGTTTTCCTTTCTCTAAACATAATGCTTCTCATTTAAACCAAAAAGTTCTATTTTGGTCTCATCCATCCACAAAACATTTTTTCCAATAGCCTTCTGGCTTGTCCACGTGATCTTTAGCAAACTGCAGATGAGAAGCAATGTTCTTTTTGGAGAGCAGTGGCTTTCTCCTTGCAATCCTGCCATGCACACTATTGTTGTTCAGTGTTCTCCTGATGGTGGACTCATGAACATTAGCCAATGTGAGAGAGGCCTTCAGTTGCTTAGAAGTTACCCTGGCGTCCTTTGTGACCTCGCTGACTATTACACGCCTTGCTCTTGGAGTGATCTTTGTTGGTCGACCACTCCTGGGGAGGGTAACAATGGTCTTGAATTTCCTCCATTTGTACACAATCTGTCTGACTGTGGATTGGTGGAGTCCAAACTCTTTAGAGATGGTTTTGTAACCTTTCCCAGCCTGATGAGCATCAACAATGCTTTTTCTGAGGTCCTCAGACATCTCCTTTGTTCGTGCCATGATACACTTCCACAAACATGTGTTGTGAAGATCAGACTTTGATAGATCCCTGTTCTTTAAATAAAACAGGGTGCCCACTCTCACCTGATTGTCACCCAATTGATTGAAAACACCTGACTCTAATTTCACCTTCAAATTAACTGCTAATCCTAGAGGTTCACATACTGTTGCCACTCACAGATATGTAATATTGGATCATTTTCCTCAATAAATAAATGACCAAGTATAATATTTTTGTCTCATTTGTTTAACTGGGTTCTCTTTATCTACTTTTAGGACTTGTGTGAAAATCTGATGATGTTTTAGGTCATATTTATGCAGAAATATCGAAAATTCTAAAGGGTTCACAAACTTTCAAGCACCACTGTAAGCCCACAAAATACCTCCATATTTCCCTCACCCGCAAGGTAAATGGCACGAGTCAGTGGGGCAAGGTATTGTAATCAGTTTGTTTGTTTGTTTGTGTGTTTGTGTCTGTCTGCCTGTTAACAATCTAGTGTCTAGACGGTTGCACCGATTGACTTCAAATTTTCAGGGTAGGTGGGCAATGGTCCATAGATAACCTGTTTAAATTTTGGGGGTAACTGGGTCAAAGTCACCGGTAAGGTCAAAATCTTTGGGGTTTTTTTTTTTTGTTGCCACTCACAGATATGTAATATTGGATCATTTTCCTCAATAAATAAATGACCAAGTATAATATTTTTGTCTCATTTGTTTAACTGGGTTTTTTTAATCTACTTTTAGACTTGTGTGAAAATCTGATGATGATTTAGGTCATATTTATGCAGAAATATAGAAAATTCCAAAGGGTTCATAAACTTTCAAGCACCACTGTAGATTACTAGCTATTAATCTTAAAATTTCTCAAATTAGAAGGTGTCTCCAAACTTTTGACTAGCCCTGTATACTATATATTACTGGTATTATATATAATGAATTCATAAATAAATGAACTATTATAGAAATTGGGGCGGCACGGTGGTGTAGTGGTTAGCGCTGTCGCCTCACAGCAAGAAGGTCCTGGGTTCGAGCCCCGGGGCCGGCGAGGGCCTTTCTGTGTGGAGTTTGCATGTTCTCCCCGTGTCCGCGTGGGTTTCCTCCGGGTGCTCCGGTTTCCCCCGCAGTCCAAAGACATGCAGGTTAGGTTAACTGGTGACTCTAAATTGACCGTAGGTGTGAATGTGAGTGTGAATGGTTGTCTGTGTCTATGTGTCAGCCCTGTGATGACCTGGCGACTTGTCCAGGGTGTACCCCGCCTTTCGCCCATAGTCAGCTGGGATAGGCTCCAGCTTGCCCGCGACCCTGTAGAAGGATAAAGCGGCTAGAGATAATGAGATGAGATTATAGAAATTGATGTTCTTAAACAAGCAAGCATGCAAACAAACAACCTGAGTAAATAGTGCATGTTTAATTTAAGTGGAACATAATTTTTCCATAATAATTTAGTTTTATCATAATGGACTTTAATTTAATGCCAGAAATACTGGTTTTGCTTCTTAAACTACACATTCATTTGATAATTCCCTTGCCTGGCATGGAGTCCACCAGGGGGTGAGGTATTTTTTTGGTGGGGTTTCTGTTTGTTTGTTTCTTTGTTGCTGTTGTTTTTGTTAGCAACATTACCGGAAAATGGCTGGATCAGTCTTCATGAAACTTTCAGGATAGATGGGCATTGGTCTCAAATAGAACCTCCAATACTTTGAGGGTCATCTGGTCGAGGTCAAGGTCACCAAAAAGGTCAAAATATTTTTTTTTGCAACATCTCTCTTCATATTCATCATATTTACTTCAAACCAATTCCAAAATGTTCATCTTTCAATTCTGCTTCCATTGATATGCTACATGATGGGGTATCTCATAGTTTTTTTTTTAGCAGTTGAAGTCAAATATCAGGGAGGTCAAGGTCATTGCTAAAATTTGCATATTTTCTATTATAACTCGAAAACGGTTCGCGATAGAGAGATGTTGACCATTATCAACATATAGAAAGTCAGATATGGGCTTTCATTTGACACCATGACCTTTGACCTTGTTTGTTTGTTTGTTTGTTTGTTTGTGTGCCTGTCTGTTAACAATCTAGCGTCTCGACGGTTGCACCGATTGACTTCAAATTTTCAGGGTAGGTGGGCAATGGTCCCTAGATTACCTGATTAAATTTTGGGGGTAATGGGGTCAAGGTCACCAGAAAGGTCAACCTTTCAGTCAAAATAACATTTTCCATTATAAGTCAAAAACAGTTGCTGATAGACAGATGTTTACTATTATGAGCATATAGGAACTTCCATATGGCCTTTCATTTGGCACCATGACCTTTGACCTTGAATGATTTTGAAATGTCAAACTCAAGGTCATGGATTTTCATAGGACTATAACCTGACAGCTGATGATTGAGAAATATTACCATTATCAACATATATGTATAAAATAAGTGCTGCCGGACGAGGTTTGTTTTGCCTGGTAACACTTGTTCCCTTTTTATTTGCATTTCTGGAAAACAAGGTGCTCGGGGAGGAAAAAAAAAAACCCTACCAAAGCACACAGTGTAAAAAACCCCACATTCCTGAAGTTCAACTAAAATGACATAAAAATGTTTCAATAATTTTTTTTCGTACCTTCTTATACACCATTGCCATGATAGCTGTGCGTACTTGCATACCCAGAGCAAAACAGCGTGCAAAATACTGTTGGAGGAACAAGGACTGAAAAATTGCTACAAGCAAGAGCAGTACAGCATAAACGTAACCCCACCATGCATAAATGGATTTGTCCTGAGTGAAGGATATCATGGCCCTGTGACAAAAAAAATAAAATAAAATAATAATAATAATAATAATAATAATAATAATAATTTCATGGGAAATCACCAGAACATCAAAACCAAGCTAAAAACATTGGCAAGCTATCATAAAAATTGAACACTCACTCTACATGCAAGTGGCATTTTATTAAAGCTTTATAAAACATAACCTAAAAGCAAAACAATCTTTTTGAAACTTTAGATGTATGGAAACCATTTAGAAAATCAATGGACTCACTTGAGCAGCTGTGGACTCACAAATGAAAGAAGGTCTTGTAACAGTTTGAAGATCGCAGACTCGATAAGTACCCATTTAAAGGTTTTCATAATAGTGGGCACCAGCCAGGACTCAGGATAATTTGAAGCACTGTCCTTTTTGTTCTTCTTTTCTGCCTCTTCTCCTCTTCCTTCCTAATCGCAAAAATAAAAGCAAAGGTCAAATGAAGATGATCTCTCTGACTGTAAACTGCTGAAAAGAGCAAATATGACAGGTTAATTTTGCCATACAAACAATTACTGTAGACTTATATTAAACATTGTGAATTGTGCTCAGTGTCACTCTGTGGGCATGTTTTTTTTTTTTAAGTCATAATACGAACAATTGTTGCCTGGCAAAAGAAACCTCGCCCGGCAGCACTTATATGCTCCTAATAGTAAACATCTGTCTATCGCCAACTGTTTGAGATATAATGGATATGTTATTTTGACTGATGACCTTGACACCCCCGACCTTTAACCCCCAACCGCTATGGAGACGGTCCCATCATGCTGCATAGAGTTGGAAGCAGAATTGCACATTTTGGTGTTGGTTTGAAGTCAAAATGATGAATTTGAAGAAAGTTATCGCAAAAAAAACCCCCAAAAGATTTTGACCTTACCGGTGACTTTGACCCAGTTACCCCCAAAATTTAAACAGGTTATCTATGGACCATTGCCCACCTACCCTGAAAATTTGAAGTCAATCGGTGCAACCGTCTAGACACTAGATTGTTAACAGGCAGACAGACACAAACACACAAACAAACAAACAAACTGATTACAATACCTTGCCCCACTGACTCGTGCCATTTACCTCGCGGGTGAGGGAAATATGGAGGTATTTTGTGGGCTTACAGTGGTGCTTGAAAGTTTGTGAACCCTTTAGAATTTTCGATATTTCTGCATAAATATGACCTAAAACATCATCAGATTTTCACACAAGTCCTAAAAGTAGATAAAGAGAACCCAGTTAAACAAATGAGACAAAAATATTATACTTGGTCATTTATTTATTGAGGAAAATGATCCAATATTACATATCTGTGAGTGGCAACAGTATGTGAACCTCTAGGATTAGCAGTTAATTTGAAGGTGAAATTAGAGTCAGGTGTTTTCAATCAATTGGGTGACAATCAGGTGAGAGTGGGCACCCTGTTTTATTTAAAGAACAGGGATCTATCAAAGTCTGATCTTCACAACACATGTTTGTGGAAGTGTATCATGGCACGAACAAAGGAGATGTCTGAGGACCTCAGAAAAAGCATTGTTGATGCTCATCAGGCTGGGAAAGGTTACAAAACCATCTCTAAAGAGTTTGGACTCCACCAATCCACAGTCAGACAGATTGTGTACAAATGGAGGAAATTCAAGACCATTGTTACCCTCCCCAGGAGTGGTCGACCAACAAAGATCACTCCAAGAGCAAGGCGTGTAATAGTCAGCGAGGTCACAAAGGATGCCAGGGTAACTTCTAAGCAACTGAAGGCCTCTCTCACATTGGCTAATGTTAATGTTCATGAGTCCACCATCAGGGGAACACTGAACAACAATGGTGTGCATGGCAGGATTGCAAGGAGAAAGCCACTGCTCTCCAAAAAGAACATTGCTTCTCATCTGCAGTTTGCTAAAGATCACGTGGACAAGCCAGAAGGCTATTGGAAAAATGTTTCATGGACGGATGAGACCAAAATAGAACTTTTTGGTTTAAATGAGAAGCATTATGTTTGGAGAAAGGACAATGCTGCATTCCAGCATAAAAACCTTATCCCATCTGTGAAATATGGTGGTGGTAGTATCATGGTTTGGGCCTGTTTTGCTGCATCTGGGCCAGGACGGCTTCCCATCATTGATGGAACAATGAATTCTGAATTATACCAGCAAATTCTAAAGGAAAATGTCAGGACATCTGTCCATGAACTGAATCTCAAGAGAAGGTGGGTCATGCAGCAAGACAACGACCCTAAGCACACAAGTCATTCTACCAAAGAATGGTTAAAGAAGAATAAAGTTAATGTTTTGGAATGGCCAAGTCAAAGTCCTGACCTTAATCCAATCGGAATGTTGTGGAAGGACCTGAAGCGAGCAGTTCATGAGAGGAAACCCACCAACATCCGAAAGTTGAAGCTGTTCTGTATGGAGGAACAGGCTAAAATTCCTCCAAGCCGGTGTGTAGGACTGATCAACAGTTACCGCAAACGTTTAGTTGCAGTCATTGCTGCACAAGGGGGTCACACCAGATACTGAAAGCAAAGGTTCACATACTTTTGCCACTCACAGATACGTAATATTGGATCATTTTCCTCAATAAATAAATGACCAAGTATAATATTTTTGTCTCATTTGTTTAACTGGGTTCTCTTTATCTACTTTTAGGACTTGTGTGAAAATCTGATGTTGTTTTAGGTCATATTTATGTAGAAATATCGAAAATTCTAAAGGGTTCACAAACTTTCAAGCACCACTGTAGATTGAAAACAGGTTGTCAGTGGATTGGACTGCACCAGAGAATTGTGCTACTGCACATCATTTACACCTCACCTGGTGCAAATGAATACCTGCCATGGGTCCCGCATTCCCCAAGTTTCAATCTCTGAATAATATGACCCAAAATTCTATATTCTGACAACATAATATACCGCTTCTTCTTCTTCATTATTATTATTATTATTATTATTATTACCAACATTATGTGAGAGTTCCTTTACCATAATGAAGATATCCTGAATGACTTCCTTGGCCAGGTCATTCTGCTCATGATCAGGCTTCAGTGTAGATTTTTTCTTCTTGCTCTGTTTCTTCTGTAGTCTTTGCTGAGCTTTCCTTAGCTCTTCTTTCATGATCTCCTCAAACTTCCGGCTGATGTAGCTTGTGGTTTTCTTCTCGTTCAACTCCCACATGTCCTCCTGCACCAGTGGTCTTTTGTAGCCATTGATGACCATCCTTCAATGGAAAGATAATATGTATTCTGTCATGATATGTATGTTTCAGCAGGGTGGGCATTATTATGCAAAACATCCATGCATCCATAACTATTTATCCTGTGCAGGGTCGCGGGCAGGCTGGAGCCTATCCCAGCTGACTATGGGCAAGAGGCAGGGTACACCCTGGATAAGTCATCAGATCATCACAGGGCTGATGCATAGAGACAAACAACCATTCACATTCACACCTACAGTCAATTTAGAGACAAAAATTAGCCTAACATGCATGTCTTTGGACTGTGGGGGAAACCGGAGCACCCAGAGGAAACCCATGCAGACACAGGGAGAACATGCAAACTCCACACAGAAAGGCCCCTGTCGGCCACTGGGCTTGAACCCAGAACATTCTTGTTGTGAGGTGACAGTGCTAACCACTACACCACCATGCCACCCTTTTGCAAAATATGTATAAGACACTATGTGCTAGCTTGTATAATTTCATGTATTTCATTGCTAGTGACTAGGGCTGTCATGTCCAAGACAGGACTAGCTGAGACTGGGTGAAGACCAGGTCATAAGTCAAGATCAAATGAATCTGAGGCAGAATTTGAAACAAGAAATCATCAAATACTTTTCAAGCCTTTACTTGAAAATTGGCTTTATTTATATTACATCACAGGCATTTAGCAGATGCTCTTATCCAGAGCGACATATAACATACCCAGAGCACCCTGGGGAGCAGTTGGGGGTTAGGTGCCTTGCTCAATGGCACTTCAGCCATTCCTGCTGATCCAGGGAATCAAACCAGTGACCTTATGGTCCCAAAGCTGCTTCTCGACCCTTTAAGCCATGGCTACCCCTATTTGTGTATTTCACCAATGATTGGGCTGTTTTCTAGAACAAATAATTTCTTGCATGTGAAAAGAAAAGACAACATGATTATTCTAAGCCAAGACCATGTTTACAGAGACCAATGCCTAAGACAGAGACAAGTCCAAGCACAGATGGCAATAAATCCAGGATAAGTCCAAGGCAATCCAGAAAACGTCTCCCATCCAGACTACAGTCGGACAGCTGAACATTAAAATAAGCTTAAATTATTGCTCCTGTGAAAACCTTCTTATTCTGCTGTGAACAGTAAATTTATTAGGTATTCCTATAATATTAAAAGCATAGAGTGTGTAGCAGAAGAAGAAGAACTTTATTTATCACACGTACACTTGAGGGCGGCACGGTGGTGTAGTGGTTAGCGCTGTCGCCTCACAGCAAGAAGGTCCGAGTTCGAGCCCAGTGGCCGGCGAGTTTGCATGTTCTCCCCATGTTCATGTGGGTTTCCTCCGGGTGCTCCGGTTTCCCCCACAGTCCAAAGACATGCAGGTTAGGTTAACTGGTGACTCAAAATGACCGTAGGTGTGAATGTGAGTGTGAATGGTTGTCTGTGTCTATGTGTCAGCCCTGTGATGACCTGGCGACTTGTCCAGGGTGTACCCCGCCTTTCGCCCGTAGTCAGCTGGGATAGGCTCCAGCTTGCCTGTGACCCTGTAGAACAGGATAAAGCGGCTAGAGATAATGAGAGATGAGACATACACTTGAGAAATTCCTCTCTGCATTTAACCCACCCGAAGCAGTGAACACACACAAGAAATGAGCATTGAGCACACACACATAGCCAGAGCAGCAGGCAGCCATGCTAACAGCACCCAGGGAGCAGTTGGGAGTTAGGTGCCTCGCTCAAGGGCACCTCAGCCTAAGGCCGCCCCATGTTAACCTAACTGCATGTCTGAACTGAGGGAGAAACCCAAGCACCCGGAGGAAACCCACGCAGACATGGCGAGAACATGCAAACTCCTCTGGGCTCGAACCTTTTTGCTATGATGTGACGGTGCTAACCACTACACCACCATGCCACCCACACCATTGCTGTTTTGTCAATCCAGAAGTTACTTATCACTTATTACAAATGCAATCATGAAGCTTCAAGAACAAGCAGTCTTTGGACTGATTCTGAAGTTCAGTACAATGATTAGCTCCCAAAATGACAAGGATTACATTATTAGATGACACTGTTCTTTTAATTCAGAAAAAATCTCTTATTTTAATACAGTACTAATTGAATTACTCTCTCCATCCTTGTGGAGGCTTAATCCCTCCCTCCCCCACCAATTTTTCCCTAATTTAGTTGTGGCCAGTTCCCATCCTCCAGATCAATTTCCTCTATTACATAATAGCTACTGACCATGGAGGACGAAAGTCATCACGTCCTTCCTCTGAGGCACATGATGCCAGCTGACTGCATCTTTTCAAACTGCTGCTTATACAACATTAGGGGATGGAGTAAGACACACACAGGAAAGTGCTATCCACCCACTACCGCATGCATGAGCTTACAGACGCCCATACAGCTAGTGTCGCTGTAATTAACAGGGGAGACAGTGTATGCCACCCTTCCTTCCCTCCCTGAGAGTACAGGCTAATTTTGCTCTCTTGGGCTCCCAGGCACAGCTGGCTTTGGCATCATCAGGATTCGAACTAGCGATCTCTGTAAAGCTTCCTTTTTTTTTTTTTTTTTAAAGTAAACAGATTATGTATGAAAAAGAGACCAAAACAAACAAACAAACAAACAAACAAACAAACAAACAAACAACTGTGACTATCTGTGACCCAGGCCATGTGTCACTGTGTTGGGAAAGGCATACAGAGAGAGAAAAGGTGTTGTGTAAATAAAGCAGATTGAAAGAAAAAAAATCTTACCAATTAAACCAGTTGAAAGTGATTCTGCTAAGAAATGTAGCACCAGCTTCAGGGTTCTGTCGGTGTGAGAACCAAAATATAAATAAATCAATCATTAGCAAATATATACCGGTACAATTGTGGTCAGACGTTTACATACAGTGACATGAATGTCATCTTGAATGAATGTCATGGCAATATTTTGGCTTTCAGTAATTTCTTTGATTTTTTTTTTTTTCTGTGGCAGAATGTACAGCATACATCTTTAATTAAAAAAAACAACACTAGAAATTGGTGCACAAGTTTTAATTTTCTTTAGGTTTTCTGAAATCAACACAGGGTCAAAAATAAACATACAGAACACCTAATATTTGGGTAAAATGTCTCTTCACAAGATTCACCTTAACCAAACATTTTTGTTTACCATGAACAAGCTTCTGGCAGAATTCTGGCTGGATATTTCATGACTCTTCATGGTAGAATTAAATGAAATTAGTTTTTTTTCTTGGCATGGACTCAACTTATAAGCACGATCCATATTTTCAATAGGGTTGAAGTCAGGACTTGTTTTAAGCTTAATGTTAGCCTGCTTTATCCTCCACAACCAGCTCTGATGCGTGTTTGGGTTCATTGTCCTGATGTAACTCCCAAATCCCAAGTCATGTTCAAGTTTCTGATGGTTTATGCTGAAGAATTATGAGGTAGTCCTCCTTCCTCATTATTCCATCCACTTTGTGCAATGAACCAGTTCCACTGGCAGCAAAACAGCCCCAGAGCTTGATGATCCTACCACCACCACCAGCTGGTACAGTGTCCCTCTGTACATGGTGGTCATTGTGGCCAAACAACTCAATCTTTGTGTTATCTGACCATACAGCTATCCTCCAGAAGGCTTTTTCTTTGTCCGTGCGGTCAGCTCAAACTTTAGTTAAGCTTGAAAGTATCAATTTTGGAGCAGGGGGTTATTTCTTGGATAGCAGCCTCTTAGTCCATGGTAATCTGAACTGTAGACAGTGATCCATCAGCTTCCCGTTCATGGCAGGGCTGTGCCATGGTGGTTCCCAGGTTGTTCCTGACCATCCAAACCAATTTCCTTTCAGCTGAGGGTGACGGTTTGGGTTTTCTTGAAGCAAAGTGGCTTGGCAAAGTGTTTACACCTCACAGTAACTTGTATACAATTGTTTGAACTGATCTTGGAATTTGCAGTTGTTTAGAAATGGCTCCAAGAGACATTCTGGAGTTGTTTACATCTGTGATCCTCTTTCTCAGATCTGCACTGAGCTCCTTGGACTTTCCCATTTTACTGTGTGCTTGTCAATCTAATGAGTGCTGTAAACAAACCCTTTTTATGAAGGCACAGAGAAGCTACCAGCTGTAGTCAATCATGATCACAAACAGAAAGTTAAGAAACATGTCTGTGAAGATTCTCAGTCATCCAGGTCATAGTAAACTGTAGGTGGTAAAAGAGAGTAGAGCCCTGCACTCCCATGGGAGTCCCGCGGGACCCGACGCAAAGCAGTGCGGCGTGGGACAAATTTTGAAAGCTCATTGCAGGCGCGGGCGGGAGGGGGAGTGCACAATGCGGGAGCGGGCGGGAGAGGTGATAAGCTGCAGTCCCGCTAACTAAAAACATGTTTAAAATAAAATTTATAAATTATTAATTTATGTCGTGGGCGGCACGGTGGTGTAGTGGTTAGCGCTGTCGCCTCACAGCAAGAAGGTCCTGGGTTCGAGCCCCGGGGCCGGCGAGGGCCTTTCTGTGCGGAGTTTGCATGTTCTCCCCGTGTCCGCGTGGGTTTCCTCCGGGTGCTCCGGTTTCCCCCACAGTCCAAAGACATGCAGGTTAGGTTAACTGGTGACTCTAAATTGACCGTAGGTGTGAATGTGAGTGTGAATGGTTGTCTGTGTCTATGTGTCAGCCCTGTGATGACCTGGCGACTTGTCCAGGGTGTACCCCGCCTTTCGCCCGTAGTCAGCTGGGATAGGCTCCAGCTTGCCTGCGACCCTGTAGAAGGATAAAGCGGCTAGAGATAATGAATGAATGAATTAATTAATTTATGTCTATCATATATAATTTGTGCTGGATATTTTATTTATTTATTTATGGCGGACGGAATGTCTCGATGTTTAAATATCTCAGTTGTTTGACGGTGTATCGCACAGATTGTTCAATTTAAAGCGAGAAATAGACAGTGTATAATCTGAGGAGCTGGTTGTGGTTGCACAACACTTCATATGAAAGGAGAATGAAATCACGGTTGGAATCATAACGCCACAGACTCGGAAGTGGGAGTGTGAGTGCGCAAAGTGAGAGCTGTCAATCAAAGCGAGAGCTGTCAATGAGCGCATGCAGCGCTCAACTTGGAATGTGTCAGCAGAATGTCAGAGTCTAAACAATAAACTTACAATAAACCTAACAATGCCACCTATAAATACACAACATGTAGATCTACATAACGTCATCTGTGCCATCTCACAGCAGTTTGCTTAGCTATTTTTAATCAGGGCAAATAGCCTTATAGCCAAAACTAGTATATGATGCTTTAATTTATGGAGATGACTTTTGTTTACACGTGATTTCCAAATGAGGGGTATTGCAATTTTATATTAATCTAAATGAATATCTACACCAAGTTGCAAGCATCAGGGGAAGATTATGGATGCACCAAATTTGGCTTAACGGTCATTTAATGGTGAAATGCCATTTGCACTGTCAGCCAACTTCGGGTTGTTTCTCTGAATTCCGACAATAAACGAGACCTTCTGAACACATCTGAAAACATCGTGGTTTGAACTGTGTTGGTTCAAATCAACTTGGTTCAGACCAAGTTGGTACTACAGCTTTGGGAAACAGTCGTTTTTTGGATGTTAGTTAGTTCAAACTTGCATCGTACCATATTGGTTTAATGCTAACTTGGTTGGTTGTTTGGGAAACGCACCCCTGAACGTGAGCTGTAGATATTTATGCTCAAATCCACTCAAAGTAGGGGGCGGGGCACCATCACACTGTGTCTTTAAATTATATTAATTTCTTATAGGCCTACTTGTATTTCCTAGAATGTAAATGTGAGGAGTGACATAAGCTATGTGCAATGTACAATATTCTTAATATCCACTATAGATTTTGGTAGGTGTGTTGGGTATCTCTGTAAAGCCTCAGCTGCGCATGCTGCCTGGCAACGCGCACCCTCACTACGTGCGCTAGGTGAAGGATCGGTCAGTGGAGAGCTCAGCTAAGCTCAGCATGTTTAATTCCCCAAGCCAATGACAAGAACTTTCGTGAGAAATAACGTGAATGTCTGCATCATGCGGGATTTGCAGGTGGGAGTGGGACAAAATATGACAGGCGCGGGACTAAAAATCATAATTCTTTGTGGGAGCGGGCGGGAGCGGGACTGCAAAATGCGGAAGCGGGCAGGAGCGGGACTGAAAATTCTGTCCCGCGCAGACCTCTAAAAGAGAGCAACTGGACTTGCTTGAAGATTCTTGAAGATGTTTCACCTCTCATCTGAAAGGCTTCTTCAGTTCTGTCTGACTAATAGGGAATATCAGGTATTTATCCTCTATGGATGAAAAGCAATCCTAAGGTGTCGTTGAGTCATCCTGTTGGTGTGGGTCACTGGGGGCTGGGTGTGAACAACCTCGAGAGTCATTGGGGTGATCAATGGATTGCTGGTTCTCTCTGTCCTCCTGTGAGTCACTGAAAACTGCTGGGTTTTGGTGTGCATTCAGTTGTCTGGGAAGTGTGCCAAGGATTGCACTGTAGGTGGCTGATAAATGATGTCTTAGATCCCCACCTCTGTTCAGTGATGGCCGTTCCAAGTTGACAAAAATGGCTTCTTCAACTGTAGAGGGTAGCAGGAAAAGAGAAGGAGCAGAATCACATCAAGAAAGCACTTCAGAACTGCGGGTATCCCAACTGGGCTTTCTTCAAAAGCAGAAAAAGGAATATAATGGACAAGGAGGACAACAGGAAGAAATGCAAGAACATTGTCATTCCCTACATTTCTGGTCTATCTGAGAAACTCAGGAGGATCTTCTACAAATACAACATTCCGGTACGTTTCAGACCCAGTAACACCCTGAAGCAGAAACTGGTCCACCCTAAGGACAGAATAGCCAGACACAAACAGGACAACATAGTGTATGCAATTCAGTGCAGTGAGGAATGCACAGTCTCGTATATTGGGGAAACAAAACAACCGCTTCACAGGCGCATGGCTCAACACAGGAGAGCCAGTTCCTCAGGTCAGGACTCTGCTGTCTATCTTTGTCTTAACAACAAAGGACACTCATTTCAGGATTGCAATGTACACATTTTAGCCAGAGAGGATCGTTGGTATGAGCGAGGAGTTAAAGAAGCCATTTTTGTCAACTTGGAACGGCCATCACTGAACAGAGGTGGGGGTCTAAGACATCATTCATCAGCCACCTACAATGCAGTCCTTGGCACACTTCCATGACAACTGAATGCACACCAAAACCTAGCTGTTTTCAGTCACTACGTTTACATGCACATAGAGCGAATCGAATTTCTGCCATTGCTCGACTGAAATCAAAGTTCAAAATGCCATGTATACACCTTAATTTGGCTGAAATTGAACCGAACTTGATTTCTCGGAATCGAGCTACACGACCTAGTTTATGCGATTTCTGCCGAGCTACTTTGTGCATGTATACCCTATCGAGCTAGTTGTCGAGCTACTTTCGGAAGTGACGAGTGACGAGACCACAAGCGGGAAACACAACAGCCTCGGTCGGCATGACAACAGTAGCAGCGAGCAGCAGAAGAGGTCAGGAGGAACAAACGGAGAAGAGAAAATGGCGATGTAGAGCTCTCTGAAGTGTGGGTGGAGCACAGAGGACGGCAGGACAAAGCTTCTGATACTAATAGGCTTTTTATTGTCAGACTTTTCAGTTTAACAGCCTACTTTTATTCTTGAGAGAAAAACACACACACACGCGCACGCGCGCGCGCTGTGTTCTAGTCCCGGGATGAGCTGTCCCCTCTGCTCTCCCTCTGCCTCCTTAAATAGGGCGCGGTTACTGGGAAGACACACAAAACACAGGTTAATTACCATCAGGTGAAGTGATTCTGCCACTCACCTTCCCTGGCTCCGCCCTCCTGTCACAGACCGGCGCTTGACCACCCCCCCACTGCCACAGGCAAGCAGAAACGTGCACTTCTGGAGCAATGAGGAGACAGAGTTCATGCTCATTCAGCTTAAGGAGTTGAATATATTAAAATTCATGGACGGGAGAAAAACGCGCAATGGAGAACACGGAACTGATAACTTTGTTTACACTCTTGAATAGCTCTTCTTCATGACGACAACCGGAAGTGTACCAACACGATGGGGCGTGTTGCGCCACCTGTGGCTCTGGTGCACAATGCACCTCACACAATAGCCCAATTTCAGTTGTGTGCATGTACGATTGGATTTCTCTGGCACCCTGCTGGGACCTTCAGCTCGATTACCGACAGCAGCTCGATTTGGATGTGCATGTAAACGTAGTCATTGACTCACAGGAGGACAGAGAGAACCAGCAATCCATTGATCACCCCAATGACTCTCGAGGTTGTTCACACCCAGCCCCCAGTGACCCACACCAAGAGGATGACTCAACGACGCCTTAGGATTGCTTTTCATCCATAGAGGATAAATACCTGATACTCCCTATTAGTCAGACAGAACTGAAGAAGCCTTTTGGATGAGAGGTGAAACGTCTTCAAGGATCTTCAAGCAAGTCCAGTTGCTCTCTTTTACCACCCAAAGTTAAGAAACCTCGGCCTTGGCAAGATAAGATACATTTTGGAAGTTTCAGCACCTCTGAATTAAGAATCTAAGTGAGTGTATGTAAAATTTTGACCCTGTATGTATAATTTTGACCCTGTGTTGATTTCAGAAAACCCAAAGAAAATTAAAACTTGTGCACAAAATTCTAGTGTTTTATTTTTTTAAATTAAAGCTATATGCTGTACATTCTGCCACAGAAAAAGAACAGTTCAAAGAGATTACTGAAAGGCCAAATATTGCCATGACATTCATATCCAAGATGACATTCATGTCACTGTATGTAAATTGTTGTTTTACTGTGACACAAACAATAAGTCAGATGAAAAAAGAAACCTGACGTGTGATTTATATATATATATATATATATATATATATATATATATATATATATATATATATATATATATAATTTAAAAAAAGTCAGTACTTTGCTACAATTACAACTGCAAGTCTCTTGGGGTATGTCTCTATTAGCTTAGCACATCTAGGCACTGGGATTTTTGCTGATTGCTCAAGGCAAAACTGTTCCAACTCCTTCAAGTTAGATGGGTTGTGTTGCTGTCCGGCAATCTTCAAGTTATGCCACAGATAATTGGATTGAGGTCTGGGCTTTGATTAGGCCATTCCAAGACATTTAAATGTTTCCCTTTCAACCACTCCAGTGTAGCTTTAGCAGTATGTTTAAGGTCATTGTCCTGCTGGAACATGAACCTTCATCCCAGTCTCAAACCTCTGGCTGACTCAAACAGGTTTTCCTCCAAAATTGCCCTTTATTTAGTGCCATCCATCTTTCCTTCAGTCCTGACCAGCTTTCCTATCCCTGCAGATGAAAAACATCCCTGCAGCATGATGCTACCACCACCATGCTTCACTGTAGGAATGGTGTTCTCAGGGTGTTGGGATTGTGCCACATATGCCATTTCCCATGATGGCCAAAAAGTTCAATTTTTGTCTCATTTGACCAGAGAATCTTCTTCCATGTGTTTGGGGAGTCTGCCACATGCTGTTGGGCAAACTCCAAACATGTTTTCTTAAGCAATGACTTTTTTCTGGCCACTCTTCCATAAAGCCCCACTCTGTGGAATGTATGGCTTAAAGTGGTCCGATGGACAGATACTCCCATCTCCGCAGTGGATTTTTGCAGCTCCTTCATTGTTATCTTTGGTGTCTTTTTTGCATCTCTGATTAATGCCCTCCTTGCCTGGTCTGTAAGTTTTGGTGGGCAGCCGTCTCTTGTCAGGTTTGTAGTGGTGTCATATTCTTTCCATTTTGCGCTAATGGATTTAATGGGATGTTCAAAGTTTGGGATTTTTTTTATAACCCAACCCTGATCCATACTTCTCCACAACTTTGTCTCTGACCTGTTTGAAGGCTCCTTGGTGTTCATGTTGCTTGCTTAGTAGTGTTGCAGAGTCAGGGTCCTTCCAGAACAGGCTGATTTATACAGACATCATGTGACCAATCATGTGACATTGACTGCATACAGGTGGATCTTAATCAACTAATTATGTGACTTATGAAGTGAATTGGTTGGACCAGCTCTTATTTAGGGGTTTCATACGAAAGGGGGTGAATACCTATGCACACTCCAGATTTCTGTTTTTTCATCTTAATTATTGTTTGTGTCAGAATTAAAAAAAAGTGCACCTTTAAAGTTGTAAGCATGTTGTGTAAATCAAATGGTAAAAAAAAAAAAAAAAATCCATTTTAATTCCATCTTGTCATGCGACAAAACAGGACAAACACCAAGGGGGATGAATAATTTTGCAAGACACTGTATATAGATACACTGTGTATAAAAGTTTATACCGATACAAAAAGCAATATCTACCTTTTTTACCACTTCTTTAAGGTCAGGTGGAACATCAGCAATGGCTGATAAAACCAAAGCAACCAGCTGAAGTGCACAAGTTATGTAGAAAAGACAGAACCTGGGAAGATCAGCTATGTTCCCCTGAAAGGAAAAACACAAAAATGATTTATAACCACAAAAAACCCCCACAAAAATAGTCTTTGCCTTGAACAAGCACTGATGCTCTGTAACAGTACCTGTTTTAATGCATCTCTTAGAAGGGTCTGGAAAGGAAAGATATCACAGATGACTAACAGCAGCCAGAACAGAAAGAGGCTTGCAGAGTCGACAGCCCTCTCCTTGCTTCGAACAGCTTCCTGGATAAGCATCACCAAAACCTATAAATCGAAGATTTGCATGATGAGCAAAGTGGCTATGCACTTCCTGGTTCCTGAGTTGTTTGCGCCGAGTCCTTTTTTTCCCGCGAGTGTTGGTGTTAATTTACTAATCTTTTTAAACTTTTTTTTTACAAATAATTTTCCAGTATCCTCTTCATTTTTATTGTACTGTCACTTTCCTTTTTGTACTTTCCACTTTCGCTTTCCTTTTTCCATCTTTTTTTCTCTCTCTTTTTTCGGAAGAACACCGAGACCGGAAGCTTTCTTTTTTTTTCTCTCCTCCTGTGTAAAGACCACAAGTGAAGGCCATGCACATCAGATCTGCTTTAATATAAACAGATCGTCGATTAAGGGTACGCGAATCTTTTCAACATGGCACACCTTCAGCCTGTTCAGTGTGCTGAGTGCAGGATGTTTAATCATTCTTCCTCCGTCGCTAGCGATAGCTTTATTAACTTTTGTGGCAGTTCGTAGGAGTGGGAGGAGCACAGAAAGACGGCAGGCCAGAATTAAGTTCAAAACTCTATTTTCAGCTTTTCAGCTTGAACACTCTCCCAGCCATACACGCACGCACGCACACACACTAGTCTTCTGGTTGGGGAGAGAGCTCCCCTCTGCTCTCGCTCTCTCCTTAAATAGGGCGCGGTCACTGGGGAAGACACATAAAACACACGTTAATAGACCTCAGGTGCAGTGATTCTGCCACTTACCTTCCCTGACTCCACCCTCCGGTCACAGACTGATGCTTGACCACGCCCCCGCTGCCACATACCCCCATCGGCCTGCAGCCGACTCCCCCCCCCCCCGACGGGAGAGAAAGTCCGCCACGACCATCTGCGCCCCCGGCCTGTGGATCACTTTGAACGTAAAGGGTTGGAGTGCCAGATACCAACGGGTGATCCGCGCATTGGCATCCTTCATGTGGTGGAGCCACTGGAGGGGCGCGTGGTCTGAACAGAGGGTGAAATGGCGTCCCAGCAGGTAGTAGCGGAGGACAAGGACCGCCCACTTGACCGCCAGGCACTCTTTCTCGATGGTGCTGTAGCGCCCCTCCCATACCGACAGCTTCCTGCTGATGTACAGTACTGGACGGTGCTCCCCCTCCACCTCCTGGGACAAAATGGCCCCCAGCCCCCTGTCCGACACATCTGTCTAACAAAGGGGAGAGAAAAGTCAGGGGAGTGTAACAGTGGCCCCCCACACAGTGCAGCCTTCACCTCAGAGAAAGCCCGCTGGCATTGCTCCGTCCACTGGACCGGATCTGGTGCCCCCTTTTTAGTGACAGCAGTCAGCGGGCTGGTGACGTCCAAATAATTAGATATAAACCTACGATAGTAACCAGCCAGCCCCAGGAACTGTCTCACCCCCTTTTTGGTCTTGGGCCTTGGGCAGGCCACAATTGCTGCTGTCTTGTTAATTTGGGGACGCACCTGACCGTTGCCCAAGTGGAAGCCCAGATACCGAACTTCCACCTGCCCAATCCCACACTTCTTCGGGTTGGCTGTGAGACACGCTTGCCTCAGTGACCTAAGGATGGCCCTCAGGTGTTGCAGGTGCCGCGGCCAGTCATTACTGTAAATAATGATATCATCGAGGTACGCGGCCGCATAGGTGGCGTGGTGGCGGAGGACCCTATCCATCAGCCGCTGAAATGTAGCGGGCACCCCAAACAGCCCAAAAGGAAGTGTGACAAACTGGTGTAAGCCAAATGATGTGGAAAAGGCCATTTTTTCTCGGGATAATGGAGTCAAGGGGATCTGCCAATAACCCTTTGTCAAATCCAGTGTCGAGTAAAAGTGAGCTGTGCCTAGTCGATCGAGCAACTCATCAATATGAGGCATTGGGTACGCGTTGAATTTAGACACTGCATTGACTTTTCTATAGTCTACACAAAACCGGACCGACCCGTCGGCCTTGGGTACCAAGACCACCGGGCTGCTCCAGTCACTGTGGGACTCCTCGACGATGCCCATTTCGAGCATGGCCTCGAGCTCTTCCCAAACCACTTTTTTCTTGTGTTTGGGTAGCCTGTAAGGGTGGCTGTGCACTACCACCCCCGGGGCGTCTCAATGTGGTGCTCTATGAGGTCGGTGTGGCCGGGCAGGGGCGAGAACACGTCTGAAAACTCGGTCTGCAACTGGGCAACCTCTGCGAGTTGGGTTGGGGAGAGGTGGTCTCCACAGGGGACCGGAGAGGTATGCGATGCCAATGCTCCTTTTTGAACCTCCGGCCCCAGCTCCGCCTTCTCCGGAACCACCGACACCAACACCACAGGGGCCTCCTCGTTCCAGAGTTTGAGCAGATTGAGGTGGTAAATCTGTAGTGCCCTACCCCTGTCCATTCGCCTCACCTCGTAGTCGACGTCCCCAACTCGCCGTATGACCTCAAAGGGTCCTTGCCACTTGGCGATCAATATGGAGCTCGATGTGGGCAACAGTACGAGTACTTTATCTCCTGGTGCAAACTCCCTAAGGTGTGTACCCCTGTCGTACAGGTGGGTTTGCCGTTCTTGGGCCTGCCGCAAATTCTCCTGGGTTAGGTGTGTGAGTGTGTGGAGTTTTGCGCGCAGGTCAATAACGTATTGAATTTCATTTTTACTTGGTGAAGGTCTCTCCTCCCAATTTTCTTGCAGCCCATCTAGAATGCCGTGCGGCTTATGCCCATATAACAATTCGAATGGGGAGAACCCTGTGGAGGCTTGGGGGACCTCTCGCACTGCAAATAACAAGGGTTTGAGCCATTTATCCCAATTATGTGCGTCCTCACTTATGAATTTTTTAATTATATTTTTGAGGGTGCGATTGAACCGTTTGACTAAACTGTCCATTTGTGGGTGATAAACGCTGGTGCGGATCGGCTTAATTCCTAATAACCCATACAGTTCGTTCAGTGCACATGACAAACGAGGTGCCTTGGTCAGTCAGAATCTCTTTCGGGATTCCAACTCGGGAGATGACGCGGAAGAGCACTTCCACAATACTGCGTGCTGAGATATTGCGAAGAGTCACTGCTTCCGGGTATCACGTTGCATAGTCCGCCAGAACTAAAATAAAGCAGTACCCTCGTGTTGACTGATCTAATGGCCCAATGAGGTCCATCCCAATTCTTTCGAATGGGGTCTCAATTAATGGGAGAGGGTGCAAAGGCGCTTTTGGAATGGCCGCTGGATTTACTAACTGGCATTCGCGGCACGCCGTACACCACCTACGGACATAGCCGCGAATCCCTGGCCAATAGAACCGGGCCATTATTCAGGCTAGTGCCTTATCCTGCCCTAAGTTTCCAGCCATGGGATTAAAGTGAGCCACCTGGAATACCAATTCCCGGCGGCTCTTTGGAATCAAAAGCTGCGTGACTTGCTCTTTATTCTGAGTGTCCTGCATCACTCAGTATAATCTATCCTTCATAATAGAAAAATAGGGGAAGGATGGGGTGGCGTTTGGCTGGAGCATTTGACCATTGATTACTCTCACTTGGCCAAACACATGCCGCAGAGTCTCATCTCGTGACTGCTCTAATGGAAAATCCACGAGGGATTCCCCTAGAGAGGGAGGAGGAGCCTGCTGTTCCTCACTCTGATGTGGAGATGAGGTAGACGGCTCTGTGACAGCTGCTCCCGCCAATGCGACACCGGGACCTCCCCCTGCTGAACTACGGCAGGACCCACTCTTCACTAAATGGCTCATTAACTCCCCGAATCCCGGCCAATCAGTCCCCAAAATTATCGAGTGGGTAAGGCGAGGATTAACCGCCACCTTTACTCCAAATTTTTCCCCTCGGAAAAGAATGTGGACCGACACTAAAGGGTAGCTGTGAACATCCCCATGCATACACAACACCTTCACCAATTGTGCTCCCCCCAATGCCTCGTCTTGCACCAGGCTTTGGTGAATTGAGGTCTGATTACAGCCAGAGTCCACCAAAGCCTGATATATATCCCTTTGGATCCTCACCAGTAAGCGATACGCTCTGGCCCGATCGAGGGTGGCTCCTGGCGCGTCGGGGATCCGAACCACCGTGCCCACTTCCATTGCCGAACACTGTTGTTGGAGGTGTCCTGGCTCCCCGCAGCGCCAGCAAACCGGCCTGGGCTTCCTCTCTGCACCGGCGCTCTAGGGCTAACTCACCTGAAGGGGGGAAGAGATAGACACAGAAGGGAAAAACGGGAGGGCACTGCGGGTGCGACGGGCTGGCTGGGGTGGGGCCAGCCCCCATCTCCGCAGTGGGGGAACGGGGCGAGGACGAGACACAGGAGGAGAGGGAGAGAGAGGAGAGGGAAGAAGAGGATGTCCGCTGTCCTGCCGTTGGAACAGCCGCCAAATGGTTCTCCGCCAATTCAATGGCCTGATCCAGCAACGCCGGGTGGTGGCACTGGACCCACTCCATGGTCCCCTCTGGTAGGTGGGCGATGAACTGCTCCAGTACCACCTGATTGATGATTCCCTCGGCATCGTGGTTGTCAGCCCTCAACCACCACCAGCAGGCATCCTGGAGCTGCTGGCCAAACACGAATGGCCGGCCAACTTCCTCCAGGCGCAGAGCGCGGAATCGCTGTCGCTGCTGTTCGGGGGTGCACCCCACCCACTGGAGGACGGCCTGGCGAAGGTCCGCATAGACCAGCCAGCAGTCGGCAGGGAGCTGTAGCGCGGCCAGCTGCACCTCGCCCCTTAGCAGGTGGAGGAGGCGCGCTGCTCGCTGTTCCACTGGCCAGCCCGAGCTCTCTGCTGCCTGCTCGAAGAGCGTGAGGAAGGCCTCGGGGTCGTCATGCGGGCCCATCTTAGTTAGGGTGAGGGGAGAAGGGCCCGCAGCGGTGGAGGTGGTGGACCCCGCCGATGCGAGGAGGTGCCAGAACACCTGTCGATCTTCCTGCTGTGCCAACACCAGGGCCTCGAACCGGTGCTCTTGCTCCTTCCGGAGGGCGACTAGCGCCTGGTGCTGGCTCTGCTGGGCCGTGGCGAGGGCGTGGACCAGGTCTGCGAAGGGGGAGGACTCCATGGGGCTGTTCTTTTCCTGTGCTCTGTTCCCGGGTTTCGGCACCACTGTGGCAGTTTGTAGGAGTGGGAGGAGCACTGAAAGACAGCAGGCCAGAATTAAATTCAAAACTCTTTATTTTCAGCTTTTCAGCTTGAACACTCTCCCAGCCATACACGCACGCACGCACACACACTAGTCTTCTGGTTGGGGAGAGAGCTCCCCTCTGCTCTCGCTCTCTCCTTAAATAGGGCGTGGTCACTGGGGAAGACACACAAACACACGTTAATAGACCTCAGGTGCAGTGATTCTGCCACTTACCTTCAATGACTCCGCCCTCCGGTCACAGACCGACGCTTGACCACGCCCCCGCTGCCACAGCTTTATTTGTGATCAGTGCAGATTAGTTAGCTCTCTGATGGAGAAGATTACAGTGCTAGAAGCACGTGTCCAGGCTTTAGAGACGGTCAGTGAGAATAAGAACAGTGTAGTTTCTGTAGAGGAAAGTCTGGATTTCCTAGGTGGAGTTAGTAATCCCCCAACTCTGGCATTAGAGCCCTTAAAGTGGGGCAAATGGGTGACGACTCGGCGGCATAAGCGTAGAGCCAAAGCTACCTCTGAGGTTCGCCCATGGGAGCACCACTCCTCTCCGCATCACGTGTCGAACAAGTTTGCTTTCCTCAGTGATGCACCCGCTGAGAAACCTGAAAGAGCTCTGGTTATAGGGGACTCTATCATACGGCATGTGAAATTAGCTCAGCCTTTAGGGGCACCAGCAGCTTTAGTCAGGTGTATACCAGAAGCCAGGGCGCCGGACATAGCAGGTAATCTTAGGGTCCTAGGCAAGCACAGGTTCTCAAAGATAGTTATCCATGCAGGAGCTAAATGATATACACCTTCGTCAGTCTGAGGTTACTAAGAGTAACTTTGTAGCGGTGTTTAAATTAGCGAAGGTGATGTCCGATGCTGTAGTATGCTCTGGCCCTATCCCAATGCGGCGTGGCGATATAGCTTACAGCAGGTTATGGTCGCTGAACTGCTGGCTGTCCAGGTGGTGCTCTGAAAACAGTGTGGGCTTTATAGATAATTGGGCTAATTTTGAGGGCACTGCTGGCCTGTTAGGGCAGGACAGTATCCATCCCACTCGGGAAGGTGCTGCTCTCATTTCTTGCAGCATAGGTCATAGTCTCAGGACAGGCCTAGTTAATTCCTGACAATCCAGAGCCAAGGCCAGGGAGGAGACGAACAGGCTAAACCGACTGTCTGCTAGCTGCACAGAGTTGTCACTCAGGGTCCACTACATCGAGACTGTGTTTGTTCCCCAGGCTAAACAAAAAGGTAGAAATTTTCAGAGAGTTTGCTCCAGTAAACTAATCAATATAAAATTAGATCATACTGACTGTACAGCTGCTGCCAACACCTTTGATCTAAAGGTGGGGCTATTAAACATTAGATCTCTTACGTCTAAAGCACTAATGGTTAATGATCTCATTACTGATCAGAAATTTAATGTACTTTGTTTAACTGAAACATGGATTAAGCCAAATGAATATATAGCATTAAATGAAGCGAGTCCTCCTGGATACAGTTATATACACCAGCCTCGTCAAACTGGCAGAGGAGGTGGCGTTGCGGTTATTTATAATGATTATCTAGGTGTAACACTAAAACCTGGTTATAAATTTAATACATTTGAAGTTCTTCATACTCATATAATGTATGTAGCCTCAAAAAATAAGTCTACCCAGTTAATTCTGTTGCTTATTATTTACAGGCCCCCGGGGCCATATTCTGAGTTTCTTTCTGAATTTGCAGATTTTATCTCAGATCTGGTTATTTCCTTTCGTTATTGCAAAGGGTCTTACTGTTTCTACTACTGTTGTTGACCTGGCCTTATCTGATCATTTCTGTGTTTTCTCTGATGTTTCTATATCCCCTCACATTCAGAACAGCTCAATGACTATGGGTAGGAGAGTCATAAACAACAACACGTGTTCTCTTTGAGCAAGCTCTCTCACGGATCTCAACTAAAATGTCAGACTCTGTAGACGACTTACTGGAAATTTTTAATTCAAATATGACCCAAAAATTATGGATGATATTGCTCCATTCAAAATCAAAAGAGTCAATGACAAGCAGAAAGCACTATGGAAGCAATACCCAGCTGTTAAACTGCTAAAGAGAGAATGAAGGAAGACTGAAAGAAACTGGAGCAAATCTAAACTTCACATCCATTATCAAATCCATAAAGAGATGCTTTGTAAATATAATTATGAAATTGGTAAAGCAAGACAGTCTTTCTTCTCCAACATCATCAACAGGAATATGAACAATGCCCGTGTGCTATTTTCAGCAGTAAAGAAGCTAACTAATCCCCCACCACAATTAGCACCTGAACTTCTCTCAGTTAATAAATGCAATGAGTTTGCATCCTTCTTCAAAGGTAAAATTGATAAAATACGGCAGAATATTGTTCATAATATATCTCAGTTGCAAATAACTGAAAAGCTACAATCACCAGTGACACTGACAGACAATTTCAACACAATGTCAGAATTTTGTTTGATTGATTACGAGACTCTTGAAAAAACTGTACAAAATCTCAGTTCCTCAACATCTGAATTGGACATTCTGCCCACCAACTTTTTTTAAGTCTGTTCTTCACCTCATAATTACAGATGTGCTTCAGATCATAAATACATCCCTAGAGACTGGCATTTTTCCTGTGTCCCTGAAAAAAGCCATTGTAAAGCCCCTACTTAAAAAGAATAATCTGGATGCTTCAGTATTGAACAACTACAGGCCAATTTCAAATCTACCATTCATCAGGAAAATCCTTGAAAAAAATTGTCTTCAATCAATTAACTGCCTTCTTGATATCAAACAGCTGCTTTGATAACTTTCAGTCAGGATTTCGTGCCAATCACAGCACCGAAACAGCGCTGATTAAAGTTATAACTGACATACGTCTTAATACTGATGCAGGCAAAACATCGGTCCAAGTGTTACTGGACCTCAGTGCAGCTTTTGATACTGTTGATCACAACATACTGCTATATTGACTTGAACACTGGGTTGGGTTGACTGGTAAAGTTATCAATTGGTTAAAATCATACTTAAAAGATAGAAGCTTCTTTGTTACCATGGGAAATTGTACCTCAACATCAATGTCCTTGATCTGTGGTGTCCCCCAGGGGTCGATCCTTGGACCATTACTATTCAACCTTTATATGCTCCCACTTGGACAAATTATCAAGAACAACTCAATTTTGTAATCACTGCTATGCAGATGACACCCAAATTTACTTTGCTCTATCACCTAATGATTATGCCCCCCCTTGAATGTCTCTACCAGTGTATCAACCAAATCAACAACTGGATGTCACAAAATTTTCTTCAGCTGAACACAGATAAAACAGAAGTAATTCTATTTGGGAAAAAATATGAAAGACTCAGGATTACCACTATTCTTGACACAAAGGGGATTAAAACAAAAGATGGTTAAAAATCTTGGTGTTTTCATTGACAGTGAGCTAAACTTTGACAGTCATATGAAAGCAATCACTAAATCGTCATTTTATCACCTAAAAAACATCTCCAAACTAAGAGGACTTATGTCAAAAAATGATCTTGAAAAACTTATACATGCTTTCATCTCTAGTAGGGTTGACTACTGCAATGGCCTTTTCACAGGCCTGCCAAAAAAGACCATCAAACGACTTCAGCTGGTTCAAAATGCAGTGGCTAGGGTTCTCACACAAACAAAAAGAACAGAGCACATTACTCCAATTCTAAGGTCCCTTCACTGGCTTCCAGTAAGCTACAGAATTGCCTTTAAAGCATTGTTGCTGGTGTACAAATCTCTAAATGGTACAGGGCCCAATCACCTCTCTGATATGTTGCAGCGGCCTAACCCAATCATATCTACCAGATCGCAGCAGCAAAATTTACTGGTAAAACCTGTTGTTAAAAAAAGTGTGGTGAAGCAGCTTTTAGATACTATGCAGTACAGCTATGGAACCAACTCCCAGAGGACATCAAAAATGCTCCTGCTGTTGGCAGCTTCAAATCTAGATTAAAGACCAAGCTGTTCTCAGATGCTTTCTGCTAACTGATAAATGTCATTATCTTTACATGTTTTAAACTTTACTTAACTTTTACAGTCTTTGCATGTTTTAAATTTTACTTAACTTTTATTCCATTTTATTCTGCTGTTTTTTTACTGAACTTTTACTTCATTTTATTACTTTATTTCGACTATTGCTTAATTCTCATATTATTTTTATTTTTATCTCTTCTTCCCCCTTTATTTTATGCAATTTTATTTTTTATTGTTTACTGTTTTGCTTTTACCTCTGTAAAGCACATTGAACTGCCACTGTGTATGAAATGCGCTATATAAATAAACTTGTCTTGCCTTGCCTTAGACAAAGCTTTAGTTGTCGGAGATTTTAATATTCACTTCGATAACCCAGAAGACCCTTAAAAACAGCGTTTGTGTCCATTTTAGATTCAGTAGGGATTAATCAGAATGTCATAGGGCTGACCCATAATGGTGGTCACACCCTCAATCTAATACTAACATTCAGGTTAAATGTAGACAATATAGTCATACTTCCACAGTCTGAAGTTATCTCAGATCATTATCTCATCTCATTCAAACTATGTCTGAGTAATAATATATGCACCTCACCACGCTACTGTATTAAATGTACATTCGCGTCAACTACTGCACAGAGCTTTATAAATGATCTCCCAGAGTTATCAACTTTGATTGGGTCACTGTCAGCCCCTGCAGAACTTGATCAGGCAACTGAATGCTTAGAGTCAACATTCCGCCGTACCTTAGATAATGTAGCTCCTCTAAAAAGGAAAATGGTCAGAGACAAAAAATTAGCACCCTGGTATAATGATGACACTCGCACATTAAAACATACCACTCGAAAATTGGAACGTAAATGGCGTCAAACAAAATTGGTAGTGTTCAAATTGGCGTGGAAGGAGAGCTTCTTGAAGTATAGAAAAGCTCTTAGTGCGGCGAGATCAACATATCTCTCCTCCCTAATAGAAGATAACAAAAATAATCCAAGATTCCTATTTAATACTGTAGCAAAATTAACCAGGAATAAGTCCACTATAGATACATGCACACATGCAGTATGTAATAGTAATGATTTCATGAATTTTTTTAATGACAAAATTGAGAATATCCGACAAAAAATTCAAACTACTAATTTAAGGTCAGACAATATAAGTGACCTTGTAGTTAACCATATAATTGTATCAGATCATCAATGAGAATGTTTTACTCCCCTTAAAGAAACTGAATTACTTTCATTAATCTCGGCATCAAAAGCCTCAACTTGCGTACTAGATCCCTTACCTACACGTCTATTCAAACAGATAATACCTGAAGTAATTGAACCGCTTCTAAAAATAATAAATTCTTCTCTCACAATTGGCTATGTACCCAAATCCTTTAAACTAGCAGTTATCAAACCCCTGATTAAAAAAAACCTGACCTCGATCCCTGTCAGCTGTCCAATTATAGGCCAATATCAAACCTCCCCTTTATCTCCAAGATCCTTGAAAAAGCTGTGGCACAGCAGTTATGCTCATATTTACATAGGAATAACGTCCATGAAATGTATCAGTCAGGATTTAGACCTAATCATAGCACAGAGACAGCTTTGGTTAAAGTAATAAACGACCTACTGTTGGCGTCTGATCAGGGCTGTGTCTCGCTACTTGTGTTGCTTGACCTTAGTGCAGCATTTGATACCATTGATCATTCCATTCTCCTGGATAGACTAGAAAATGTTGTGGGAGTTAAGGGAACGGCCCTCTCCTGGCTCAGGTCTTATTTAACTGATCGCTATCAGTATGGTGATATAAATGGTGATATTTCTAGATGTACTGAGGTAAAGTTTGGTGTTCCACAAGGTTCTGTTTTGGGTCCACTGCTTTTTTCTTTATATATGGGTGATATTATTCGTAAACATTGTATTAGTTTCCACTGTTATGCTGATGACACACAGTTGTATGTTTCTGCAAAACCTGATGAGAGACACCAGCTTAATAGAATTGAGGAATGTATTAAGGACATTAGACACTGGATGCTTATTAATTTCCTTCTGCTTAACTCTGACAAGACTGAAGTACTTGTACTAGGACCACATACAGCTAGAAGTAAGTTTTCTGATTACACAGTAACTCTGGATGGCCTTTCTGTTTCTTCACATGCAGCAGTAAAAGACCTCGGGGTGATTATTGACCCCAGTCTTTCATTCGAAACTCACATTGATAACATCACCCGGATAGCTTTGTTTCATCTCAGAAATATTGCTAAGATAAGAAATGTAATGTCACTACATAACGCGGAAAAACTAGTTCATGCTTTTGTTACCTCCAGGTTGGATTATTGTAATGCCTTACTGTCTGGATGTTCCAATAAGTGCATAAACAAGCTCCAGTTAGTTCAAAATGCAGCAGCAAGAGTCCTTACTAGAACTAGAAAATATGACCACATCACCCCTGTCTTATCCACACTGCATTGGCTCCCAATCAAATTTCGTATTGATTATAAAATACTACTATTGACCTTTAAAGCACTAAATGGTCTTGCACCACAGTACCTGAGTGAACTTCTGCTCCTCTATGACCCTCCATGCCTACTTAGAT
This sequence comes from Neoarius graeffei, assembly GCF_027579695.1. Classification (NCBI taxonomy): domain Eukaryota; kingdom Metazoa; phylum Chordata; class Actinopteri; order Siluriformes; family Ariidae; genus Neoarius; species Neoarius graeffei. The sequence goes on along the minus strand of NC_083571.1, from coordinate 47,622,580 downwards.
CAAAAGGTGCAGGCTATCTGCTGGTACCTCGTATAGTGAAGGCTACATCAGGGGGCAGAGCCTTTTCTTACAAAGCCCCACAGTTATGGAACAGCCTTCCAAGTAATGTTCGGGAATCAGACACAGTCTCAGCATTTAAGTCTAGGCTGAAAACATATCTGTTTAGTCAAGCCTTTTGTTAATGGTGTTTATGAGGTAAAGGTGTAGATCTGGAGGGTCCTCAGACAGAGTGTTTTGGTAAACTGGGATGTATGGATGCTGTCAGTCCCCACTCACTTGCTCACTCGAGTTTGTTGATGGTGTAGTGGCTGGCTGCTTTATGTCCTGGGGCTCCCTCATGCCTGTGTTACCTTCTGGCTCTCCCCTTTTAGTTATGCTGTCATAGTTAGTTGCCAGAGTCCCTGCTTGTACTCAGTGCAATATGTATACTGTTCCTACTTATGCAGGTGACACTGGGCATACCTAACAACCTGTGTTTTCTCTCCCTCTCTCTCTCTCTCCCCCCCCAAATCTGTCCCTCTGAGTTACATGGAGTCAACAGGAAATCTTTTGGTGGAGAGGGTGGAGATCTCGACTGGCTCTTGTAGCCTGCAGGGAATTGGCTGTCAGACATTCTGTTGCATGTCCCAGACCCAGTGAAATGTAACTGAATTGTCTTGGCCAGCCCTAAGGGTCCCATCTGCATCCCATCATTGCTGAGGAGTGTGCTCCCATCACCCAGTCAAGCATCCAGCCAGAGCAGGTCATGATATTTTTTAACCATATTAACATGCCATTGTTGTGTATTATGCCTGATGTCAGGACTCTCGTCTCTGCGAGCCTACCACACAGACTTAATACTTGTGTCATTTTTGGGGCATACCTAACAACCTGTGTTTTCTCTCCCTCTCCCCCCCCAAAAAAAAATCTGTCCCACTGGGTTACATGTCGGTCCTGGGATCGAGATGCTGACCTCTTCTGCTCCTCGGACCTGCCTGATCCATCCTGGTGCCCTGTGTCTGGTTGGAGTCTCATCGCGTCGCTCCTGTGGAGGATGGCCCCATGAGGACAGTTGAAAGTCACACCTGGAGGACGCTCTGGACTCTTACAGTAATGCTTTTATGGCTGAGAACTACAGTTGACTTGCTAACTTAGGACTGCAGTTGTCATGAATAGTTTTGCACTCAAGTTTCCATCAATGAAGAGTTACAACATCAACAAAACTGTCATGTTAAAACTGTTAATATTATAGTCATGCTGTCTGTTGTTGCCCAAATGAGGATGGGTTCCCTTTTGAGTCTGGTTCCTCTCGAGGTTTCTTCCTCATGTTGCCTGTGGGAGTTTTTCCTTGCCACCATCGCCACAGGCTTGCTCATTGGGGATAGATTAGGGATAAATTAGCTTATGTTTTAAGTCATTCAAATTCTGTAAAGCTGCTTTGCGACAATGTTTATTGTTAAAAGCGCTATACAAATAAACTTGACTTGACATGAGCACACACTTCCAAATTCAATAACCTTTCAAACGTGGTAACTTTACATAAAGATTTACATCTTACATTGGGTTATTTAGTGTACTTTTAGTGAAGGTTGTGTGTTCAAACTGGAAAAACACTGAACACTGTGCACATGCTAGAAAGTGATGAATCAACATTGGCATAGGCAGATAAATAACTGGAAAGCACCAAGCGAGAAGGTCAATCCACCACAGATGCAAAATGTTTAAAGAGGTGTTTAGGGTATTTAAATTCAACGTGCTTTTTTTTTCCTGAAGAAGCTGTTCTGGTGAAAGTAAAGTACTGTGTGTGCGGCAATCAGAGAAACCTTATAAGATATTATGGGAGCTGCATTCTGCTAAGCAGCCAAATATGATTCAAAACTATAAATATATGGCCAAAAGTTTGTCTACCCTTGACCATAGCACTTTTGAACTTCCCATTCCAGATGTATTCTTCTCCTTTGCTGTTATAATAACCTCCACTCTTCTGGGAAGGCTTTCCACTATATTTTCATGCATGACTGTGACGATGTGTGATCATTCAGTCACAGGAGCACTGGTGAAGTCGGATACTGATGTTAGGTGAAGAGGCCTGGGGTGCAGTCAGTGTTCCAGTTCATCCCAAAGGTGTTCAGTGGGGTTGAGGTCAGGGCTCTGTGCAGGCTCTTTGCACAGCATGTCTTTATGGAGCTAGCTTTGTGCACAGTGGCATTGTCATGCTGGAAAATGTTTGGGCCTCTTAGATCCAGTGAAGAGAAATCTTCATGGCACAGGATACAGAAAACTTTATAGACAATTGCATGCTTCTAATTTTGTGACACTGGATTGGGGAAAAATAGCATATGGGTGCGATGGGCAGGTGTCCATATACTTTTGGCATGTCATGAAAGGTTTTTAAATTTATTTTCTAATCTTACCCAGGCTGTTTTAGCATCACTATGCTTCCTTAGAGTGGGTGTGAATTTGCATACCTGTTAGCCCTTGCAGTTTGTCCATTGATGTAATGATTGAGCATCCTGATTTTGGGCGACTTAGTGGTAGTGTAACAATGCAATGTGTTTTTTCTATGCTGGCAGGTGTGACAACAGCACAAAGCTTACAAGAGCAAAATACAACATTTAAACAATGCTTCCCTGTAATGCCATATTATCTTCCTGCCACAGGCGATTGCTCTAAGACAACGAGGGAGGCTCAGCCTCCTCTAAAAATGATGAACATTGTGTAGGATGAATTGCACTAGGCTTATGTTATAGCCGACCTTATAACATTGCTATTTCAGATCCAGAATCATAAAAATATATGTGCTCAACCCACTACAGTGCGAAATCATTCCGTTATAACTTTCCCCAGTTCGCCTAATGTGTGCGTGAGTTTTTCCCCCTCGACAGCGCGATGCAGCCCAGTCTCAGTGGACTTCAATGGCATTTGGGAGCTATGCGCTTTTCAATATCAAAATGCAAGACGATTATTGGACAAATACTGCGAAAACGCCCGCCCACGGAGTCTCACGGACTCCCAGCCTCAGTGGACTTCAATGGCATTTGGGAGCTATGCGCTTTTCAATCTCAAAATGCAAGACGGTTATTGGACAAATACTGTGAAAATGCCCGCCCACGGACTCCGAGCCTCACAGTGGGAGGGACATGGCAGTTTCCGTGAGGAGACTGGTGATTGGTGAAAGCGGCCGGATATTTTCTTTGATTGACAGCTCGTTTCAAATATAGACAGGCAGCGGTGAATTTCAGTTCAGTCCCATGCGGATTCGCTAGTGCTGTGGTGTATTGTAAGAGATCAGCTTACATTTCGATTTCATTCATTACATACAGTTTCTACCAGCTTTTTTTAGTTTGTATATATTTTCATTGTAAATACAGTGTAAATATAGTGTTGTCAAGTTTGCTATCTTAGTTCCAGAAATTTCGTTTATTTGAGTGACTGAACTTGAACTTGAGGGGGCTAGTCAGCTAGCAAGAAAGCTGCGCACGGATGCCAAGCATTGCTGATTTAATTTTGGCAAAGCCATTTGCCAGTCTTCCTTTTGAGGAAAAAATTAAAATTAAAGAGCAGGGTAGACCAACGCCTCAAATTGACTTGGTGAAAAAGGTAGGGAATAATACTCGTTCCTTTCAGCTCTCCTGGTACGAGAAAGTGAATTGGCTAACAGCAAGTGACCCACATCAACAACAGTAAATAGGCTACTTTAGTAATATGTCATGGATGGATCAAAAATATAGAATCTATTTAAAATGTTTATGCTGAGTATATTATATTGGAATATATATTTTTCTGGATATGAGTTAAACACAGCTACAATTTGGAAAACATTTTTAAACAAAAACAGCCGAGAACATTTCACACTACAGACCTGGATTAAAAGTGAAGGGTTATCAAAATTGTCAATAAAACATTTCTCAGTCAAAATAAGTAAAATATAGGGAAAGTGTGTTTGATTGAAATGTGTGGCACCCAGCTCTATGTTTGGCTCCCCAAGGTCAGTGCTTGTGCCTATTCCAGAACACTCTGCTGTTACTGCTGAGGTTCCTGACAAAGAGCTGCTTTCAATAATGATCAATTTTTAAACAACATGCCACAATTTTAATATATAAAATATTAAAATATACCCCCCCCCCCCCAACACCACCATCATGTATATTGGACAGTAGGCTAATGGGCCAAAAGAACCTGTTATTTCACAGTTTGTGACCCTGCCAACAATCAGCCAGATCAGAGGCAAGAGTATGGGCAAAATTGACGTGTTTTTTCTTTTAAAATCTGGAAATATCGTAACCGACCAGCCTCCCCTGTTTGAAAGACTACCAGCCGCCACTGCTTCCTGCAAAGATCATGTTTACTAAGGAGCCAGTTTAACAAAAGCTGTGGTAAAAACGGTCAGTTTGCATAAAGCTGTTGAAAAACCTGTTGGCTATATGTGATTTCTTTAAACAGTGAGTCTAAGGCTTTGATCAAATTGTTGGATATATACGTGCCAAAGTGAAGAGGACATAAGCCTCATAAATTTTGTCAAAAATCAGTTGGAAATGAACTCTTTAAATACAATTTTCTCTCTGTTCACTTTTAGGGGTAAACACATTTTAAAATGTTACATTATTTGTAGTTGAGATACATGGAAAAGAAAACAAACATATTTCATTTCAGGAAAGTCTGTAGCTTTCCAAACTACACAGTACCAGTGAAAAGTTCAGACACATCTAATTCAATGTTTTTTCTTTATTTTTATTTCTTAAAAGACACTTCATGTCTTAAAGTAATGATGGATGTCATTTCTCTTTACTTAGTTGAGCGGTTCTTGACATAATTATTTAATATTTACTGTTTGATCTCAAACTCATTACGAAGGCAAGAAACTGCACTAATTAACTTTTGGACACGGGGAGAACATGCAAACTCCACACAGAAAGGCCCTCGCCGGCCACAGGGCTCGAACCTGGACCTTCTTGCTGTGAGGCGACAGCGCTAACCACTACACCACCGTGCCATCCACCATTACACATATGGTCATTTATATTTAATACAAAATCTAACTCTCAGGTGCTACATACACACTCTAGTATATAATAAGAATGTAATCTATTGTACAGTTGTTGGAAAATGTTTGGGCACACATGGCCAAATTACAAAAACAAGTAAATAAATACATTTATTATTTACCCACCCTGTTCTTTTTAAAAAAAAAAATTTTTACCCGTGTTGTAGTTGAGTTACTAAACCGAGTCCGAGTCCAGTCTCAAGTCCCCAGTGTTCAAGTCTGAGTCAAGTCCAAGTCATTAAAGAAAATTTCGAGTCGAGTGCAAGAACGAGACTCTAATTGCACCATTTGATGGTGGCTCTTGCTGCCTTTTTATGAAAGCGTCTCTGCTACTGTGTTGGACTAATGTTACTGCTTGACTGCCACATTTTAGTGAATAGGCTATAGATAAAAAGCTTGTTCATCACTCAGCAAGCCCCGCCCACTATCAACAGGGCAAATAACATGAGAGAGGGTTAACACTAGCTAGTTCATTGCTCAGCAAGCCCCGCTATCAACAGAGCAATGAACATAGCATGACACTTCCTTCTCTGGGTGGAGTCTTACCAAATGACAATTGAAGTTCGAAGGGGCTTCTCTCCAGGCATTTTAGCGTCATTAACGTTAGTTTGTTTCTGAACATGACATATGAACAGGTGAATGTGCATTCTCTTGCACAAAATTAGTATAAAAATTAATGTAGCTATAAATATCTTATGCCAAGTTATTATGGCATGTTACAAAAAAAAAGAAAAAATCCGAGTCCTCATCTCCAATTTACGAGTCTAAATGCAGTTAATGCACAAGTCCGAGTCCAAGTCCGAGTCATGAGTCCTTAAAATTAGGGCACAAGTTGGAGTCAAGCCCGAGTCCTGGACTTGAGTACTACAAGCCTGTATTTTACATTAACCAACTCTACAGTAACTGTGCATGAAAATTTGCAGAAAATTATAAAATTAGTTTAAATGAAATTAGTTTGCTGCAGATGTTTTTACTCCTTTTCACTTCAAAAAGAAATAAAATGTGTAATTTGGGTGCAGGTGCATACAACTGTATACCATTTGTAAGTGATTTTTCTGCAGCAATGGAAAATAATCGAAGTATAATGTAGATGAAATTTGTCATGCATACAGTATACTACTTGTATAATAATAAATAATAATAGTGAATTGAATTGTCAAACATGATTAAGAAAAGGAAAATATTGGGAGGGGAAAAAACCCTTCTAATATCTTGCAGTGTATTTAGGCTGTGATAATCATAATTTAATACACTTCGCAATAAAGAGGTGGGAAAATGTTCCCATGAATATTCTCAGGATTTGAAGATCTAAGCCACAACTGATCATTAGCTTACCCAAGAGACTCCGAACAGCACAGGATTAACATAAAGCACAGCAGGAATTTTAACCAATGAGTCATTCGTCGGCCCGTAATCTTCAGCAAGTGTGACAATGAGTCCAGCAATAGCTGTCAGGAACAGAAGTCCTGCTATGACCTGATGGAAAAATTGAATTAGATTCATTCATTCAGTAGAAAAGAAAAAGTGTCAATCTAAATTATGTACACAATAATGAAATGTCAAGTCCTAAAATGAAGCCTCCTCAAGGATCTGGAATGTCTTTTTTTTTTTGTAGCTGCACACACCAGACAATGAAGGCCTAATAAACAAAATGTCACCAAACACATCTTCACACTGATGACAGAATTCGTTTGATTTTTGAGCAATGATAGTCTGAATAATGAAATTGAAAATGTGGATAGGTGTATGTGTTTCATTTTCTGGTTGGCCAGATCATTTGGATTCATTGTGAAGAAGTTATTAGTCCTCAGTAGACTGGGGACCCATCTGACCTGTGTGACTGTGCAAACTATATTCTCTTTGGAGACAGTACTAATGCTCTTTAAAGGAATAAAAGGCTGAATAATAAGTCATACCTGCTTGCAGATATAGAGTTTGGACAAGGGAGTTTTGGGAGCTTTTTTCTTGAAGAGTCTGGCCAAGTGTAAAGGAGCACAAAGCCACAGGAATCCCAGCGGGACCCACACCAACACTGTTCTCTCCACACACACTGGCAAGTCTGGGTCCTCACGATCCAGGAATGAGGCATTCTGAAGTGGACATACATATACATACATATATATATATATATATATATATATATATATATATATATATATATATACACACACATATATATATATACATATATATACACATATATATATATATATATATATATATATATATATATACACACACATATATATATATATATATATATATATATATATATACACACACACATTATATATATATATATATATATATATTTATATATATATATATATATATATATATATATATATATATATATATATACACACACACATATATATATATATATATATATATACACACATATATATATATACACATATATATATACACACACACACACACACACACACACACACACACACAGGGTGTTTCAAAAAAAATTGATATAATTTCACAATCTAATAACTTTGTCAATTCTCGTTCAACTGACCTCAAATTTTAACAGCATGTGTGGAAACAAGTCAATTTTAGCTTTAATGTTTTTTGTTTTTATCTTTTTAGGTATAGAAATGCCATTCACTGGAAAAGAAAAGGTGTTTTGTGTGTTAGAGTATGCTCAAACACAGTCGAACAAAACTGTGCAGAGTGCATTTATGAGAGAATTCTCTAAAAATGCACTGTTATGGGCAGCACGATGGTCTAGTGGTTAGCACTGTCAACTCACAGCAAGAAGGTCCTGGGTTTGAGACCAGCAGCCGGTGAGGGCCTTTCTGTGTGGAGTTTGCATGTTTTCCCCGTGTCTGCATGGGTTTCCTCCAGGTGCTCCTGTTTCCCCCACAGTCCAAAGACATACAGGTTAACTGGTGGCTCTAAATTGACCATAGGTGTGAATGAGAGTGTGAATGATTGTCTCTGTGTCAGCCCTGCGATGACCTGGTGACTTGTCCAGGGTGTACCCTGCCTCTTGCCCATAGTCAGCTGGGATAGGCTCCAGCTTGCCTGTGACCCTGTAGAACAGGATAAGCGGTGAGGGAGGGAGGGAGGGCGGGCGGGCGGGGAGCGGGCGGGCGGACGGTCTGTCTGTCTGTTACCAGAAAAGACTGTAACCAAAGACATGCTGCAGCATGTTTGGCAGGAGCTAGATTACCGACTTGACATCTGTCTGTGTCTCAGGTGGCGCGCATATTGAAAATTTATGAAATAATTTATGGAATCCACATACCTTTGAATTTTTCATTCAAATTTCAAGGAATAAATCTTATACTGCTCAACATTAGGCCTGTTCAGTTTCATTTGCCTAGACCCTTAGTATGGGCGCTGTGTGAGACGGCTGCCTCTGCAGTAGCTCTGTAGTTTTTAGCTCTTTAAACCTTTTTTTTTACTTTTCTGCTCTTCTTACCGTACGAAGACATAGTGTTTTACTTATATAACATGGATATTTTTACTTTTAACATGCAACCAGGAGCCAGTTTTCTCACTTATTCGAGAAAGGAGCTGCTGGCCCTGAAAACAATGGGATGAGCCGGGATACGACACCCCATCCCAGCCAAGCTGAGGAGGAAACCCAGGGGCTGCAAACTGGAGCTAAGCTAAAGGCTAGGCTAGCGGACAACCAGCGGTGCTACAAACCATCCATTCCCTCCGTTATCATAGGGAATGTGAACTCGCTGCCGAATAAAGTCAATGAGCTTTCCGCTCTGAACAACCAGTGAATTTACTGGGAGAGCAGCTTATTTATCTTTCCAGAGACATGACTAACACACCTTGTACCGGATGCTAATGTGGACCTGCAGGGATTCACTGCTGTGAGAGCCGACAGAGACACTAACACATGTGGGAAAAGCAAAGGTGGGGGACTCATCATTTATGTCAACAATTGCTGGTGTAACCCGGGACATATCTCCGTAAAGACAGTTTTATGTTGCCCGGACTTGGAGCTGCTAGCCATTAGCCTGCGGCCATATTATCTGCCGAGGGAGTTCAGTCACGTGATCACCATCTGTGTTTACATCCCTCTGATGGCAGACACAGCTGCTGCATCTGAGAGGATTCACTCTGTCACAGCAAGGCTGCAGACACAGCACCCTGAGGCATTTATCATTATTTCTGGGGACTTTAATCATGCTACTTTGGACTCTACTTTGGCTGCTTTTTACCAGGCTGTGGATTGTCCAACAAGGAACAACAGGACAATTGACTTGCTGTATGCTAATGTGAGGGATGCATACAGAGTCACACCCCTCCCCCCACTAAGTAAGTCTGACCACAACCTGGTTCTTCTACAGCCGAAGTACACCCCCCCCCCGGTTCAAAGGCAGCCTGCAACAACTCGCTCCATCAGGAGGTGGTCCCCTGAAATGGAAGATGCCCTCAGGGACTGTTATGACATCACGGACTGGGATGTACTGCTTAGCCCACACTGTGAGGACATAGAGGGGCTGACACACTGTCTGATGGATTACCTTAACTTCTGTGCAGATGTGGTCTCCCCCACTAAGACTGTACGGTGTTACCCTAATAACAAGCCATGGGTAACACAGGAAGTCAAACCTGTCCTCAACAGGAAGAAGGCCACCTTCAGGAGCAGGGATAGGGAGCTCTATATAAAATCTGGAGAGCTCATAGCCTATTCCCCGCTGTACAGATGAGTGAAGCCATCTGGTCACCATATTACCATTCCCATCGCGTGTATTTGGCTTATGTGTTAAACCATGATATACAATCAAACTTGCCCCAAGAAAAGTATCTGCTGACTTTTATCCCTTTCATTACCTCCTCTTATTTTCTCAACTTTACCCCCATTCCTTACATATCTTTATAGTGCTCCTGTTCTGTTATTGTTTTTTTTTCCTTTTCCAGTTCAGTCTCATCATTTTTTTGTTTGTGACTGGCTCTTTTTTACTACAATTATTTTTACAGAGATTATTTCAGTTTTTCTCTTACACAGTGTACCTTTCTCTTTCATATATTTCTTCTTCTTATATATATATATATATGTGTGTGTGTATGTATATTAAATCTCCTTCTCACCCCCGGCGGGGGGGTGGTATCCATGTCATCCTCAAGCTCGGGTCCTCTACCAGAGGCCTGGGAGTTTGAGGGTTCTGCGCAGTATCTTCGATGTTCCTAGGACTGCGCTCTTCTGGACTGAGGCTTCAGATGTTGTTCCTGGGATTTGCTGGAGCCACTCTCCCAGTTTGGGGGTTACTGCCCCAAGTGCCCCCACTACCATGGGGACCACGCAACCCTTGACCTTCCACATCCGTTCCAGCTGCTCTTTCAACCCTTGATACTTCTCAAGTTTCTCATGTTCCTTCTTCCTGATGTTGGCGTCAGCTGGGATCGCCACATCTATCACCACCACCCTCTTCTGCTCTTTGTCCACCACCACTATGTCCGGTTGGTTAGCCAGGATCTGTTTGTCAGTCTGGAAGCTGAAGTCCCACAGAATCTTGGCCCTGTTGTTCTCAGCCACCTTCTGTGGTATGGCCCATTGGGACTTGGGTATTTCTATTCCATACTGGTTGCAGATGTTCCTGTATACTATCCCATATATATATATATATATATATATATATATATATATATATATATATATATATATATACATATATACACACACACACACACAATATTATATATATATATAAATAATGTGAATAAAGGGGCACCCAGGAAGTACAACTCACTCTCCATACCAGAGGCACTCGAAACTGCCAAACAGCGACTAACAGCTCTGGCCACCCGGTTGAAGAGATACACCAAGGAGGGAGAGGCCAGAAGAATAAACAAGCTGTTCTCCACTGAACCAGTCAAGGTGTACTCTCAGTGGCAGGGGAACAACAACTGGTCAGACCCACCAAGAGCTGAGGTGGAAAAATACTGGAAAGACATATGGGAAAGAAAGGCATCACACAACACCAATGCCCAATGGTTAGTGGACCTAAGAGCTGACCATAGCAACCTCCCAGAACAAGAACCAGTAACCATCTCAATGGCAGACGTCCAAGAAAGAGTGTCAAAGATGAAGAGCTGGACAGCACCAGGCCCCGATATGATCCATACGTACTGGCTGAAGAAGCTAACTGCACTCCATGAACGCCTAGCAGCACAGATGAACCAGCTGCTGAGGGATGGAACCCACCCAGAATGGCTAACCCAAGGCAGGACAGTCCTAATCATGAAGGACCCCCAGAAGGGACCCATCCCATCCAACTACCGGCCAATTACCTGTCTCTGCACAACATGGAAGGCCCTATCAGGCATCATTGCGGCAAAAATGAGTAAGCATGTGGCTCAATACATGAGCGAAGCACAGAAAGGGATTGGCAGTAACACCAGAGGAGCCAAGCACCAGCTACTGGTCGATAGAACAGTCGCCCGAGACTATAAGAAGAGACAGACCAACCTGTGCACTGCCTGGATTGACTACAAGAAAGCCTACGACTCAATGCCACACACATGGATACTGGAATGTCTGGAACTGTATAAGATCAACAGGAACCAGAGGACCTTCATCCAGAACTCAATGGAAATGTGGAAGACAACCCTAGAGGCCAACTCAAAACCCATTGCCCAAGTAAACATCAAGTGCGGCATATACCAAGGAGATGCGCTATCACCACTGCTGTTCTGCATAGGCCTGAACCCCCTCAGTCAGATCATCACGAAGAGCGGCTACGGGTACTGATTCCGTAGTGGGGCAACAATCAGCCACCTGCTCTACATGGATGACATCAAGCTGTATGCCAGGAACGAGCGAGAAATAGACTCACTGATCCACACCACCCGGATCTACAGCGATGACATAGGGATGTCATTCGGATTGGACAAGTGTGGCCGGATGGTCTCAAAGAGAGGCAAGATGATCCGGACTGAGGGGATTGACCTACCAGAGGGCAACATAGGTGATATCCAAGACAGCTACAAGTACCTTGGCATCCCACAGGCTAATGGAAACCATGAAGAAGCCACAAGGAAGTCAACCACAGCCAAATACCTCCTGAGAGTAAGGCAGGTCCTGAAAAGTCAGCTGAATGGTAAGAAAAAGGTCCGAGCCATCAACATGTATGCACTACCAGTCATCAGATACCCCGCTGGTATCATAAACTGGCCAAAGGAGGAGATAGAAGCCACAGATATCAAGACTAGAAAGCTCCTCACCATGCATGGAGGGTTCCACCCCAAGTCCAGCACCCTGAGACTATACACTAAGTGGAAAGAGGGAGGCAGAGGGCTAGTGAGCATCAAGACCACGGTCCAGGATGAAACATCAAAAATCTGAGAATACATCAGAAAGATGGCCCCAAAGGATGAACTGCTAAGTGAATGTCTCAGGCAGCAGAACCCTGATGAGAGTGCAGAGGAGGAGGAGGAACAGACAACCTGGAGAGACAACCCCCTACATAGCATGTACCACCATCAGATAGAGGAAGTGGTTGATATCAAGAAATCCTACCAGTGGCTGGATAATGCAGGACTGACAGACAGCACAGAGGCACTAATCATGGCAGCACAAGAACAGGCCATAAGCACAAGAGCCATAGAGGCCAGGATCTACCAGAGTAGATCAGACCCAAGATGCAGACTGTGCAAAGAAGCCCCTGAAAGAGTCCAGCACGTAGTAGCAGGGTGTAAGATGCTAGCTGAATCAGCGTACATGGAGAGGCACAACCAAGTGGCTGGGATAGTATACAGGAACATCTGCAACCAGTATGGAATAGAAGTACCCAAGTCCCAATGGGCCATACCACAGAAGGTGGCTGAGAACAACAGGGCCAAGGTTATGTGCGACTTCAGCTTCCAGACTGACAAACAGATCCTGGCTAACCAACCAGACATAGTGGTGGTGGACAAAGAGCAGAAGAGGGTGGTGGTGATAGATGTGGCGATCCCAGCTGACGCCAACATCAGGAAGAAGGAACATGAGAAACTTGAGAAGTATCAAGGGTTGAAAGAGCAGCTGGAACGGATGTGGAAGGTCAAGGGTTGTGTGGTCCCCGTGGTAGTGGGGGCACTTGGGGCAGTAACCCCCAAACTGGGAGAGTGGCTCCAGCAAATCCCAGGAACAACATCTGAAGCCTCAGTCCAGAAGAGCGCAGTCCAAGGAACATCGAAGATACTGCGCAGAACCCTCAAACTCCCATATATATATATATATATATATATATATATATATATATATATATATATATGCACATATATATACACACACACACGTATATATATATACACACATACACGTGTGTGTATAATATATGTATATTTGTGTGTGTGCGTGTGTGTATATATATATATTATATATACACACACACACACACACACATATATACATATATATATATATATATATATATATATATATATATATATATATATATATACATATATACATATATATATATATATATATATATATATATATACATACATATATACATATATATTATACACACACATACATACATATTATACATACATATTATATATATATTACACACACACTGTATGGTATATAAAAAGTGCAGGCTGTCTTTGGATGCATGCCCATGACTTTAGCGCAAGAGATTACACCGCTTCTTGTGGCTGAAGAACCCGATCCTTGAACGGCAGGGTCGACCACAGCCAACGCACACGAAATCCGATGTTGATGGAGCATTTCTAGCTGCCTTTCTTCTCTCCCTTTTCGCCACGGCCTCGTTCCTTATCCTCCTCTCTCCTGCTTCAAGGGACATGCTGCAACTGGTCTTCCATCTGGCGCAATCTGCAGCAAGCAGCTCCCAGTTATCAACAGCTAGGCCGATTGCAATCATATCTCTCTTGCATATGTCCCTGAAGCAAAGCTTCGGACAACCCACAGGTCTTGAACCGTATTCCAGTTTGCCCTAAAGGAGGTCCTTTGGGATTTGACCGTCCATCATCCGATGTACGTGGCCCAGGCACCTCAACCTGCGTTGCCTGAGTAGGGTGAAAAGCGAGGGGACACCAGATCTCTCGAGTACATCGTTGTTGGATACTTTGTCCGTCCATTTAATCAAAAGGATACAACGTAGACATCTCATATGGAAAGTGTGTAATCGCTTTTCCTGCCCTGCGTAGGTGGACCATGATTTGCTGCCATAGAGCAAGGTGCTCAAAATACAGGCACGGTATATGGCAATCTTTGTAGTCAGTTTCTTATTTTCCCACACTCGGGAGGAAAGCTTCATCATGTTTGTTACTGCTTTACCAATTCTTTTCCCAAGTTCCGCATCCAGGGATCCGTTTGCAGTGGTGGTGGAACCAAGATAGGTAAACAGTGGGACGACTTCCAGGGTGTAATCATTGATGGTTAGAGTAGGCGTGGCTTCAGAGCCTTGGTGCATGACTTTTGTCTTCTTCACTTTTGTCTTCTTTTTGTCAGTCATTGATGGATGGGAGCCATAAACCGTATTCCATTTATGTTTTGTGCTTCTGATTACTTTATTGATGGGAAAGGAAACTTTATGCGAGGGGATGTTTATGTTTGTAGTGGGGCTTTTCTGTTTTTTTTTAATGGTATGGAAGTTTGAGCAGCCTTGAAAGTGAGTGTTCACGGACATTTAGTTGGGTGTTTAGTTTAGTGGAGTAGTTCTGCACTCTAGTTAGAGTGTATACTCTAGTGTTTGTTATGTGTATTTGTATTTTTACCTGTGTTTTTATGTTTTGTTTTGAGGCCGCACTAAGTCACTGCTTATCTATAAGTGTAATGCATGAGCAACTGTGATGATCATAAACGGGGGTGGAGGTTCTGTAGTTGGAATGCGAAGGGCTTGGGTCAGCTGGTGAAGAGAAAAAAAATACTTAATGCATTGAAAACTAAAAAATGTGATATCGCTTTCCTGCAAGAGACTCACCTCTCTGAAGTAGACAACAAAAAATTACAAAGGGATTGGGTTGGGCATGTATATTACTCAGTGGGCTCTAGTGCAAGCAAAGGGGTAACAATACTAGTTCATAAACATTTACAATTTCGAAATAACAAGCTGTACATGGATGACCAGGGGAGAATGATCATTATGCTGGCTGAAATTAGTGGACAACCATATATTCTTGTAAATATATATGCCCCAAATTTGGATGATCCGTCTTTCTTTGGTAATCTAGAATGTAAAATAGCAGAGACTCGGAATGGACAGGACTACCCAGTCATTATTGGAGGAGACTTCAATCAGGTTTTTGACATGGTCTTGGATCGTAGTCGCCCATCAAACTCAAAACAGCGTAAATCTGTGGATATTTTGGTTAATATTTGTAAAGACATGGGCTTAGTGGACATATGGAGACTACTAAATCCGAATGGAAGAGACTATACTTTCTATTCTGCCCATCATCAAGTATATACCATGATTGACTACTTTCTAATTTCTCACTCTCTTATCCCGTATACAGAGGCATGCGCCATAGGCTCCATTTTAATATCGGATCACGCAGACATCTCCCTTACCATACAACAACCAAATAAAATATACAGATCCAAGAGATAGCGATTCAATTCTTCTCTACTTAAAGATGCGTCTTTTAAGTTACAGTTGCAGGAGCAGATTAGCCTGTTTAAAGAAACAAATATTCCAACATCTCCTTCCCCAGGCACCACCTGGGAAGCATTAAAGGCTGTCCTTAGGGGGTTCATTATTCAATACGCTTCTCATAAAAAGAAGGAAAAAGCAGCAGAACTTGTTAATTTGGAGACAGAGGTGAAAAAAGCAGAAACAATTTTTAAAGCCAACATGTCAGACAGTAACCTACATGTACTCACCCAGCTTAAATACAAGTACAACTCTTTATTATCTCAGAAACTGGAATTTTCACTATTTAGAGCCAGGCAAAGATTCTTTGAAGGTGGTGATAAGGCCGGACGTATGTTAGCCAACTACATAAAACAACAAGAAGCATATAGTACTATACCTGCCATATGTGACCAGCAGGGGGTGCTATGTACAAACCCTACTGACATTAATAACACTTTTAAAGTGTTTTATGAACATCTATATAACTCTGAATCAAATGTAGGCAGGGCGGAAATTGAATCCTTTTTAAATGGTTTGGATCTTCCATCTTTAACACTTGATCAGAAACAACTTTTAGACATGCCAATAACAGCTACTGAAATTCAGGAAGTAATTAAATCCCTGCCTATTGGTAAAGCACCTGGCCCTGACGGCTTTACAGCAGACTTCTATAAGAGCTATGCTAACGAACTGGTTCCGCTTATGTTAGATATGTACATGGACTCTCTTGATAAAGGTAAATTTCCACCCACATTATCACAAGCTGTTATTACATTAATTTTGAAGAAGGAAAAGGAACCCACTGATTGTCACAGTTATAGGCCTATATCTTTGACTAACTATAATAGCCGTATTTTTTCTAAAATCATTGCTAACAGACTCAACAAGGTTGTTCCTTCTCTGGTCCATCCTGATCAAGTTGGTTTCATACGCAATCGCCACTCTGCTGATAACTTGAGACGTCTGATAGATATAATGTGGGTGGTTAGGGATGATGGGGCCCCCACTGCGGCCCTGTCTTTGGACGCTGAGAAGGCGTTTGACAGGGTCGAGTGGGGGTACCTCTTTCTGGTTTTTGAGCACATGGGCTTTGGAGAAAAGTTTCTTGATCTTCTGCGTCTAGTCTATAAAACACCGGCGGCTGCCGTAATGACTAACGGCCTCATCTCCCCCTATTTCAGGCTACACAGGGGCACTCGGCAGGGTGATCCTGCTTCGCCAGCCATCTTTGCTCTGGCCTTAGAACCCCTGGCAGCTGCCATTCGCGCAGAGCCTGAATTTATGGGTATATCTCTAGGCCCTGTGACTCATAAGATCATGCTGTATGCCGACGATATTTTGACCTTTGTCAGACAACCTGAAATCTCCATCCCTACTTTATTTTCCCTGATTGATTCATTTTCCAGACTCTCTGGTTATAAAGTTAATTGGTCAAAGTGTGAAGCTCTTGCTTTGACATCATACTGTCCAAAAACATTGTTTTATCCAGCTGACTTTAGGTGGCCCAGTCAAGGCATCAAATACCTTGGAATACTGTTTCCACCTGAAATATCAGACATCATGAAAGTGAATATGGAACCCCTACTAGAGAAATTTAAATTAGACATTGAAAGGTGGTCTCCCCTGCATCTGTCCCTGTGGGCCAAAGCTAATGTTTTGAAGATGACAGTAGCTCCTAAATTCAACTATATTATACAGTCTCTGCCAGTAACTCTTCCAATTACCTTGTTGCGCAGGTTTGAACAGTTGTGTAATGCTTTCTTGTGGAATGGAAAGCGAGCAAGAATCCGACTTAAAAAACTTCAACTCAAAGTTGGCCAGGGGGGTCTTGGAATTCCCAACCTTTTGCTTTATCATTATGCTTTCTGTTTGCGTCATTTGGCACAATGGTCTCTCCCACCAGAAAGAGCTCCACCGTGGTTTTCGGCTGAGGCTCACTATTGCTCTGATCTTAATCTGAACTTGTATTTATCAGCCTCACTTCCTCCAACTGCTCAGAATCATCCTGTCATCTCATGTCTTAAAGAAGTCTGGAGGAAAGTTGCAAAAATTCTTGATTTTAATCCTTTTTTAAACAGTTTATCTAGTGTGTGGTACAATCCATGTTTGCGGATAGGGAAATCCTCACTCTATTGGAAAGAATGGGTACAGAATGGTATTCTAACAATAGGCCATCTTTATGAGGGGCAAGTTCTCAAATCTTTTGCTGACCTACAGACTGAATTTCATTTACAGAAACGTAACTACTGGAGATGCATGCAAATACACAGTCTCTTAAAGAACAAATTTAAGACCTCATCAGCTCCCTTTAGTGCAGACACCCCCTCTCAGATTATAAAACGATATGGAATGGGGCATGAAGCATCTGTATACTACTCAATGCTGTTAGAAAAACAGCACTCTATGCTTGCATTGAAGGCAGTATGGGAAAGGGATCTAGATGTAACTTTTTCAGATGACGAGTGGAAAGATGTAATACACAATTTAAAGAATTTGGCACGTGACCTACGCACAAGACTTGTTCAGTTTAAAATAATCAATCGGATGTACTGGACTCCCACTAAACTTTTCAAAGCTAAGCTGACAGCCGACCCAACGTGTTGGAAATGTACAGAGGATGGGACGTTAATTCACATGTTATGGGGTTGCCCCAAAATCCAGCAGTTCTGGACAGCTATTCATGAATGTATAGAGAAAATTATTGGCGAAGAAGTGCCGTTTTGTATGCGTTTATTTGTACTAGGCGACCCATCCGTTGTAGAAGATTGTCTTCCCGCTGTCTATGCAGAGTGGGTCCAGACAGCCATTATGCTTGGTAAAAAACTCATAATGCAGCAGTGGAAATCAGTACATGCACCTTCAATCATAGACTGGCACACTGCCCTTGCCACGGTGGCGGCATATGAAAAAGTGTCTTTTGACCAATTGAACAGACTAGACTGGTATTACTACAAATGGTGTGGATTCTTACAATATATAAAAAACACTGATGGTTGAGAATGCTACAGACCCTACTGCCACCCCCCTCTCTTTGCTGTGGCAAACGTATGACACTCATGTAACTCCCTAGTGCGGCCTCCCTCCTTTTTTTTGTTGTTGTTTTTCCTTATCAATGTGTTATCAATGTGTTATTTTATTTATTTTATTTTCTATGTCATTGTTTTCTTTTTTCTGTGTTAGAGTGAGTGTTGTTTTGTGTAATTGTGTACTTTGTATGTTTTGAATTTTTGAAATCAATAAAAATGTTAATCACAAAAAAAAGAGAATATCATATCCACTGTCGAGCGATTGGGACGGAACCCACATTGAGATTTGGGGTAGATCTTCTCGGCGAGTTTCTGTAGGCGGCGCAAAGCTACTCGAGCAAACAGCTTACCAGCAATGCATAGTAGTGAGATACCACGGTAGTTATTTTGATCACTACGGTCTCCCTTGTTCTTGTACAGATTAGTAATAGAGGAATCTCTCATCTCCTGTGGGATGGATCCTAACTCCCAGCACTTGCAGAGAAGCTGGTGGAGGGTGTCGAGGAGCTTGCTTCTGCCACATTTGAAGTCAGTTTAGACTTTTCAGTTATGATCTCTCCAGTTGACGACTTCAGTGGGGCGTACGTCGCTTGTGTAGGTCCAATGGCCTTCTTAATTCCATCGAACAAACCCTTGATATTGCCAGTGTCAGCTGCAGCCTGGATCTTAGCACAGAGACTCATCCAATAGCCGTTAGCACATTCCTTGCATTTTTCTTTAGTGCATCTTCTGGCCTCACGTAGTACTTCTAGGGACTGTGGTGTAGGGTTGCGTTGGTAATTCTGCAGGGCAACTCTCTTTGCTTCAATAAGGGGTTGCAAAGTCGCGATGTTTGCGTCAAACCAATCTTGACTTTTGGGTTCCTTCTTGCCAAAAGACTGCATTGCTGCATCATGAGTCGCATCTTTAACATGCTGCCAGTGGTCCTCTATTCTGAGTGTATGGTAGTTCTCTAGCTTGGTTTGGAGAAGTTCTTGAAAAGCTAGGACCTTCCCGGGGATTGCAGTTGCAGCAATATTGATGTGAGATTTGGCAGGGTTCCGAGCACAGTGAAGTTTCTTTGGGCATGACTGGACCTTTGAGCAGACAAGGGAGTGATCAGTGTCTCAATTGGCACTGTTAAAAGATCTTGTGATGTGGATGTTATTGAGATGATCCTGTCATGTGATAATAAGGTACAGCTGGTGCCAATGTTTGGATCTGGGTTGCATCCACGAGAACCTGTGTTGCAACTTCACAGCAAAGAAGGTGTTTGTGATACAGAGATGATGGTAAGAACAAAGTTCCAGCAGGTGCTGCCCATTTTCGTTGCACTTATCAACACCAAAGTGGCCCAAGCAGATGGGCCAAGACTCCTGATCATTTCCCACCCTAGCATTGAAGTCTCCTAGAAGAAACAGGGCCTCATTCTTTGGGATGCATTTGATAGTTTCATCGAACTTGCTGTAGAAAGCATCTTTGGCGTCCGAGGTAGAGGTCAAGGTTGGGGCATAAGCAGAAAGCAGGTTTGTGATGCCTTCATTGGTGTTAAGTCTCATGTGCATGAGGCACTCTGATATGGTTGAGCCAGGCTCCACTAACTGGAGAAGTTTGTTTCTTATAGCAAAACCAACACCGTGTTACTGTAGCACCCCTCTACTCTACTAGGAAAAATATAAGTACATTTAAGAAAGGTGTTATCTAACTAATATCAGGCAGTTTGTTTAGTTTAGGCCAGTTCTAGGTACAGTGGGGCAAAAAAGTATTTAGTCAGTCACCAATTGTGCAAGTTCTCCCACTTAAAAAGATGAGAGAGGACTGTAATTTTCATCATAGGTATACCTCAACTATGAGAGACAAAATGAGAAAAAAAATCCAGAAAATCACAGTGTCTGATTTTTAAAGAATTTATTTGCAAATTATGGTGGAAAATAAGTATTTGGTCAATAACAAAAGTTCATCTCAATACTTTGTTATATACCCTTTGTTGGCAATGACAGAGGTCAAACATTTTCTGTAAGTCTGCACAAGGTTTTCACACACTGTTGCTGGTATTTTAGCCCATTCCTCCATGCAGATCTCCTCTAGAGCAGTGATGTTTTGGGGCTGTCGCTGGGCAACACGGACTTTCAACTCCCTCCAAAGATTTTCTATGGGGTTGAGATCTGTAGACTGGCTTAGGCCACTCCAGGACCTTGAAATGCTTCTTACGAAGCCACTCCTTCGTTGCCCAGGCGGTGTGTTTGGGATCATTGTCATGCTGAAAGACCCAGCCACGTTTCATCTTCAATGCCCTTGCTGATGGAAGGAGGTTTTCACTCAAAATCTCACGATACATGGCCCCATTCATTCTTTCCTTTATATGGATCAGTCGTCCTGGTCCCTTTGCAGAAAAACAGCCCCAAAGCATGATGTTTCCACCCCCATGCTTCACAGTAGGTATGGTGTTCTTTGGATGCAACTCAGCATTCTTTCTCCTCCAAACATGACAAGTTGAGTTTTTACCAAAAAGTTCTATTTTGGTTTCATCTGACCATATGACATTCTCCCAATCCTCTTCTGGATCATCCAAATGCTCTCTAGCAAACTTCAGATGGGCCTGGACATGTACTGGCTTAAGCAGGGGGACACGTCTGGCACTGCAGGATGAGAGTCCCTGGCGGCATACTGTGTTACTGATGGTAGCCTTTGTTACTTTGGTCCCAGCTCTCTGCAGGTCATTCACTAGGTCCCCCCCTGTGGTTCTGGGATTTTTGCTCACCGTTCTTGTGATCATTTTGACCCCACAGGGTGAGATCTTGCGTGGAGCCCCAGATCGAGGGAGATTATCAGTGGTCTTGTATGTCTTCCATTTTCTAATAATTGCTCCCACAGTTGATTTCTTCACACCAAGCTGCTTACCTATTGCAGATTCAGTCTTCCCAGCCTGGTGTAGGTCTACAATTTTGTTTCTGGTGTCCTTTGACAGCTCTTTGGTCTTGGCCATAGTGCAGGAGTGTGACTGCTTGAGGTTGTGGACAGGTGTCTTTTATACTGATAACAAGTTCAAACAGGTGCCATTAATACAGGTAACGAGTGGAGGACAGAGGAGCCTCTTAAAGAAGTTGTTACAGGTCTGTGAGAGCCAGAAATCTTGCTTGTTTGTAGGTGACCAAATACTTATTTTACCGAGGAATTTACCAATTAATTCATTAAAAATCCTACAATGTGATTTCCTGGATTCTTTCCCCCATTCTGTTTCTCATAGTTGAAGTGTACCTATAACGAAAATTACAGGCCTCTCATCTTTTTTAAGTGGGAGAACTTGCACAATTGGTGGCTGACTAAATACTTTTTTGCCCCACTGTATGGCATTACAGGGAGAGTGAATTGACAAAAGGCAACCATTTAAAAGGTAGACATAAAACAGTATAATATTTATTAAATTATACAGATTAAATTTGACCCTTTCTCTTAATTGAGAATAAAGAAAATAGTAACAAAAAGATTTAAATAATAAATACCCCAAAAAATAAATAAAAGAGAGCTCTTCAAATTCAAAGTATCAAATGAAACAAAATGTCCAAAAGAGAAGAAAAGTGTGGGTGTAAAATATCAGTGCGTATGTGCTTAGCATAATCCAGCTGATAGCACTGATCTTCCAGATGGTCCAGAGGAGGTTCCAGGATCCAGGGACTGACTCGCCATCCAATTTCAGTTCATATCAAAAACCAATCGGAGAGATCCAGAAAGAAATTAAGCAAGGGAAAGATGAATGTTCGGGCAGTATAAAGAGTGAAGTAATTTGAGAGTGTAAGTGATCTGGGAAGTAAATGTTGAAAGATAATTTAAGGTTCAAGAGAGATCAAGTTATCCACTATTAAAGCTATCGAAGGAATCAAGCGTCAAGAGCAGGAAAAATAATACAATGCCCGTCCTAGGCAACAAGAACAACCTTGCCAAAATAAAAGCCCTGCTTCCTGTTAACAGCAAACAATATTCATAAACTTCTAAGTAGTTCTATTAATCTATTTATTCATATGTATATATTTATGTATTTAAATATGTATCCGTATATTTATCAGATTTATTCAATATATTTAGGTTTAGTAACCAAATCTTTAGGTGGGTTACATTACCTAGGTTTGTCCTTGCCTTTACCATGCCAGAAGAATGTGTATTCCTTTTCTTTGAGGCTGCCAGAGCCACCAAGACAGGTTTCCTGCAACGCCGCAATGTCGACATTAAGCCTTTCCAGCTCTCTGCTAATTATGGCAGTCTTGCGCAGGCCATCAATGTTTCATATGTCCTTGGTCAGGCCGGTCAGCATCGTTCGCACTTTCCAACTCCCAAGGGTGAGAGTTGGCCTTTTTCTGGTAGATCCTTTCTTCTTGGGTGAAGTAGTCACACTCCACTTGTCAGTCTGTTTCCAGGCTTCAGTTCTGCTCACCCCAGCAGAACAGGCGGACGGTGGCGGGAAGCACCTTATTGACTGGGGGCTGCCCAGTTTAAGTGGGCGGTAGCTATCTGTCGCAATCATTTAAGGTGGGTGGAGCACAGAAGCACAGCAGGCCAGAACTCAGATCTCAAACTCTTTATTTTAGCTTTTCAGCTGTTATTTACTACTCTCCCAGTCTCACACACACACACACACACACACACACACACACACACACACACACACACACACACACACACACACAAGCATTCTGGTTGGGGACAGCTTCCTTCCTCTGCTCTCTCTCTCCTTTTCATAGGGCATGGTCATTGGGGAAGACACACCCACAGATTAGCTAACATCAGGTGTAGTGATTCTGCTACTTACCTTCCCTGACTCTGCCCTCTGTTCACAGACTGACGCTTGACCATGCCCCCGCTGCCACATACCCCCACCGCTCGACTCAGGCCAGGGAGCCGTCCAGCCTGCAGCCAACTCCCCCCCCCCCCTTGACGGGAGAGGAAATCCACCACGACCATCTGCACCCCCGGCCTGTGGATCACCTTGAACTTAAACAGCTGGAGTGCCAGATACCAACGGGTGATCCACGCATTGGTATCCTTCATGCGGTGGAGCCACTGGAGGGGCGCGTGGTCCAAACAGAGGGTGAAAGGGCATCCCAGTAGGTAGTAGCGGAGGTCGAGGACCGCCCACTTGATGGCAAGGCACTCCTTCTCTATAGTGCTGTAGTGGCCCTCACGCACCAACAGCTTCCTGCTGATGTACAGCACTGGGTGGTCCTCCCCCTCCACCTCCTGGGAAAGAACAGCCCCCAGCCCCCTGTCCGATGCGTCCGTATGCAAAACAAAGGGGAGAGTGAAGTCAGGGGAGTGTAATAGTGGCCCCCCACACAGTGCAGCCTTTACCTCGGAGAAAGCCCGCTGGCATTGCTCCGTCCACTAGACCAGATCTGATGCCCCCTTTTTAGTGAGATCAGTCAGCAGGCTGGTGACATCTGAATAATTAGGTATAAACCTACGATAGTAGCCAGCCAGCCCCAGGAACCGTCTCACCCCCTTTTTGGTCTTGGGCCTCGGGCAGGCTGCAATCACTGCTGTCTTATTAATTTGGGGACGCACCTGCCCATTGCCCAAGTGGAAGCCCAGATACCATACTTCCACCCACCCAATTGCACACTTCTTCGGGTTGGCTGTGAGACCCGCTTGCCTCAGTGACCTAAGGACGGCCCTCAGGTGTTGTAAATGCCGCGGCCAGTCATTACTATAGATAATAATGTCGTCGAGGTATGTGGCCGCATAGGTGGCATGGGGGCGGAGGACCCTATCCATAAGCCGCTGGAACATAGCGGGCACCCCAAACAGCCCAAAAGGAAGTGTGACAAATTGGTGTAAGCCAAATGGTGTGGAAAAGGCCACTTTCTCTCGGGATAATGGAGTCAAGGAGATCTGCCAATATCCCTTTGTCAAATCCAGTGTCGAATAAAAACGAGCCGTGCCTAGTCGATCAAGCAACTCGTCAATATGAGGCATTGGGTACGCATCGAATTTAGACACCGCGTTGACTTTTTTGTAGTCCACACAGAACTGGACCGACCCGTTGGCCTTGAGAACCAAGACCACCGGGCTGCTTCAGTTACTGTGGGACTCCTCGATGATGCCCATGTCGAGCATGGCCTCGAGTTCTTCCCGAACCACCTTTTTTTTGTGTTCAGGCAGTCTGTAAGGGTAGCTGCGCACTACCACCCATGGGGGCATCTCAATGTGGTGTTCTTTGAGGTGGGTGCGGCCGGGCAGGGGCGAGAATACATCAGAAAATTCTGTCTGCAACTGGGCGACCTCCGTGAGTTGGGTCAGAGAGAGGTGGTCTCCACAGGGGACCGGAGCAGTGGGCGATGTCAATTTTATTTTTTGAACCTCCGGCCCCAGCTCCACCTTCTCTGGAACCACCGACACCAACACCACAGGGACCTCCTCGTTCCAAAGTTTTAACAGATTAAGGTGGTAAATCTGTAACGCCCCACCCCGTCCATTCGCCGCACCTCATAGTCAACGTCCCCGACTCGCCGTGTGACCGCAAAGGGTCCTTGCCACTTGGCGATCAATTTGGAGCTTGACGTGGGCAACAGCATGAGCACTTTATCTCCAGGTGCAAACTCCCTAAGGTGCGTGCCCCTGTCGTACAGATGGATTTGCCATTCTTGAGCCTGCCGCAAATTCTCCTGGGCTAGGTGTGTGAGTGTGTGTAGTTTTAAGTGCAGGTCAATAACGTATTGAATTTCATTTTTGCTGGGGGAAGGTCCCTCCTCCCAATTTTCCCGCAGCACATCTAGGATGCCATGTGGCTTATGCCCATATAATAATTCAAACGGGGAGAACCCCATGGAGGCTTGTGGGACCTCTCGCACTGCGAAAAGCAGGGGCTCAAGCCATTTATCCCAGTTCCATGCGTCCTCGCTTACAAATTTTTTAATTATGTTTTTGAGGGTGTGATTAAACTGTTCGACTAAGCCGTCCATTTGTGGGTGATAAACTCTGGTGCAGATCGGCTTGATTCCCAGGAACCCATACAGTTCGCGCAGTGTGCTTGACATAAACGTAGTGCCTTGATCAGTCAGAATCTCTTTCGGGATTCCGACTCGGGAGATGACGTGGAAGAGTGCTTCCGCAATACTACGTGCGGAGATATTGCGAAGCGGCACTGCTTCCGGATATCGCATTGCATAGTCCACCAGAACTAAAATAAAGCAATACCCCCATGTTGACCAATCTAATGGCCCGACGAGATCCATCCCAATTCTTTCGAATGGGGTCTCGATTAATGGTAGAGGGTGCAAAGGCGCTTTTGGAATGGCCGCTGGATTTACTAACTGGCATTCGCAGCATGCCGTACACCACCTACGGACATCGCCGCAAATCCCTGGCCAATAGAACCGGGCCATTATTCAGGCTCGTGTCTTATCCTGCCCTAAGTGTCCAGCCATGGGATTAAAGTGAGCCACCTGGAATACCAATTCCCGGCAGCTCTTTGGGATCAAAAGTTGTGTTATCGGCTCCTTAGTCTGAGTGTTCTGTGTCACTTGGTATAATCTATCCCTCATAATGGAGAAATAGGGGAAGGACGGGGTGGCGTTTGGCTGGAGGATTTGACCATTGATTACTCTCACTTGGTCAAACGCATGCCACAGAGTCTCATCTCACGACTGCTCTAACGGGAAATCCGTGAGGGATTCCCCAAGAGAGGGAGGAGGAGCTGGCTGCTCCTCACTCTGACGCGGTGATGACGTAGACAGCTCTGTGACAGCTGCTCCTGCCAATGCCACACCGGGACCTCCTCCCGCTAAACTACGGCAGGACCCACTCTTCACTAAATGAGTCATTAGCTCCCGAAATCCCAGCCAATCAGTCCCCAAAATTATTGAGTGGGTAAGGCGAGGATTAACCGCCGCCTTTACTCTAAATTTCTCCCCTCAAAATAGAATGTGGACTGACACTAAAGGGTAGTTGTGAACATCCCCGTGCACACACAACACCTTCACCAATTGTGCTGTCCCCAATGCCTCATCTTGCACCAGGCTTTGGTGGATTGAGGTCTAATTACAGCCGGAGTCCACCAAAGCCTGATACGTATCCCCTTGGATACTCACCGGTATGCGATACGCTCCAGCCCAATCAAGGGCAGTCCCTGGTGCATCGGGGATCCAGACCACCGTGCCCACCTCCATCACCGAGCACTGATGCTGGAGGTGCCCCGGCTCCCCTCAGCGCCAGCAAACCGGCCCAGGCTCTCTCTCTGCACCGGTGTTTCAGAGCTCACTCACCTGAGAGGGGGGAGACACAGACATGGAAGTAGGAAATGGTAGGGCACCGCGGGTGCGGTGGGCCGGCTGGGGTGGAGCCGGCCCCCGCCTCCGCAGTGGGGGAATGGGGTGAGGACGAGAAACTAAAGGGGGGAGAGAGAGAGAGAGAGAGAGAGAGAGAGAGAAAAGAGAGGGGAGAAGAAGAGACACGCTGTCCTGCCATCAGAACAGCCGCCATATGGTCCTCCGCCAGCTCAATAGCCTGATCCAGTGACACCGGGCAATGGCACTGGACCCACTCCGCTGCTCCTTCTGGAAGTTGGGCGATGAACTGTTCCAGCGCCACCAGGTCGATGATTCCCTCAGTGTCGCGGTTGTCGGCCCTCAGCCACCGCCAACAGGCGTCCTGGAGTTGCTGACCAAATGCGAATGGCCAGCCGACCTCCTCCAGGCGCAGCGCGCAGAAGCGCTGCCATTGCTGCTCTGGGGTGCACCCCACACATTGGAGGACGGCCCTGTGTAGGTCAGCGTAGGCCAGCCGGCTGTCGGTGGGGAGCTGTAGCGTGGCCAGCTGCACCTTGCCCGTTAGCAGGGGAAGGAGGCGCGCCGCAAGCTGTTCCACCATCCAACCCCATGCCTCTGCTGCCTGCTCAAACAGAGTGAGGAAGGCCTTGGGGTCATCATGCGGACCCATCTTCATTAGGGTGAGGTGGGGAGAGTCCGTGGCGGTGGTGATGGTGGACCCCGCCGAAGCGAGCAGGTGCCGGAATGCCTGGCGGTCTTCCTGCTGCACCAGCACCAGGGCTTCAAATCGTTGTTCCTGCTCCTTCCGGAGGGTGACCAGCGCCTGGTGCTGGCTCTGTTGGGCCATGGAGAGGACATGGATCAGGTCCTTGAAGGGGGAGGACTCCATGAGGCTGTTCTCTTCTGTACTCTGGATCCTGGGTTTCGGCACCACTGTTACAATCGTTTAAGGTGGGTGGAGCACAGAAGCACGGCAGGCCAGAATTGAGTTCTTAAACTCTTTATTTTAGCTTTTCAGCTGTTATTTACTCCTCTCCCAGTCTCTCACACACACACGCATTCTGGTTGGGGAGAGCTTCCTTCCTCTGCTCTCTCTCTCCTTTTTATAGGGCATGGTCACTGGGGAAGACACACAAACGTAGGTTAACTAACATCAGGTGTAGTGATTCTGCCACTTACCTTCCCTGACTCCGCCCTCTGTTCACAGACCGATGCTTGACCACGCCCCCGCTGCCACACTATCCAATGGGGCTAAAGAGCCCCTCCCACTGTTAGGAGTGGCCCCAGGCCATACGCCAATTTAGCCATGACTTTTAACTGGTAACTGCACACTCCTCGGTTTGATTTCATGTCAGGCAGAGCCAAGCGACACACTGAAGTTGCCTCTCCAGGCACTAGCCAGGGCTGTGTATGAGGAGAGACTGGTTCACCCATCTCCCAGAATCCCCCTCTTGGTCTTGCTGGTAGGGTCCAAAGGAAAGGCGTAACCAATACATTTGGGACCAGGTCGACTGTAGGAGTTGCCAGTGACTGAAGTAACATCAGACTGCCTCACGGGGCTCCACTCCAGGTTTTTCTGTAGGGGTTTGCTCCCTTAGCCTTTGACTATCCCTAGTCGCCTACAAGGCAATAGGAACCTTATCCCTGGTCGAGGGAGGCTAAGGGTGTACTAACACTGCCCAAGGTGTCCACCCAGGCAAGTGGAGGGAAGGAGGCGCCTTACATCTCCATTCTAGACCAGCTCCAAGCAAAGTCTAGCCACACATACATATAACAAAATAAAGAGAGAAAATACTTCAATTTATACGCGTGATTTTATTGCGCACGACAAGCCTGTTTCGAGAGTGACTTGCTCTCTCATCAAGTGCAGCAAGAATGTCAGTACACAGCTACTTTTATACTCAAAAGATGCTTGCTAAAATAAACCTACTAGCGTGCCAGCATGCGCTGGCTAGTTCATTGCGCTTGTTTAGCGTGCCTAGGTGTGGTTTGCATACAATATAATATTTTTCTGTGAGGCACAAATTACAGTGCTTAGTGCTATTATTATATGCCAGAGCGCGTGCTATAATGTCCCATATCAGTATATAATTTTTTCCGGATTCCTTTAGAGTCCATATATGTTTACTCAGCTCTGTTGCGTGACGCTTGCCCTTGTGATGGAATGACACAGTGTGGTTATTGTAGCATGACTTGAATGTATCCCCCGTAAGCCTGATATAGGTTTCCTTACCGCACTCACTCAACGGTGGCTTGGTAAATAATGTTCTTTGTAAGGCAAGCGCTGTTGAGGGGGCAGGTCGTCTTATTGTGGCAGTTACACATCTTGGGTGGCTCCGATGTTTCCATCAGTATTTTCTTGTTGTGTGCGCTGATTTTGGCGGCCAAACTTGGCATACAGGAATAACTCAACTTAAGGGTGTTCTTGTTGAAAATCCTGGCCAGGGAGTGCCCACGTCTAAAGCAATCCTTGATTGTTGTGAGGAATTTTCTCCCCACATTTGTTTTAACCTGTTTGTTGGGGGGGGGTTAAACCACATTATCTTCCGGCCACGATTTCGTCTGGTACGGAGTCTTTGGGCGTTGGTCACATCAAAACATAGGCGGTACCCATAGCTGCTGCTGTCAAGGGCATGTTGATATTGTAGCACCACTCTATCAAAGCATTTGGCAGACGAGGATATTTCATTAAGGCGTTTATTTACCCCTACTGGAATGTTCTTAGTGATGGTGGGGGGGATTGCTTTCCTTATGTACATACAATGGAATATTATTAGGTTTAGCATAGGGCTCATATGATTGCTTATTAAGATCTAGAGTCACATCCAGGAAATTAATCACTTTTTTGTTTGCATCTATTGTTATTTTCAGGCCGTTGTTGGTAAATACTTTACATATTTCCTTCTTTATTCATTTGATGCGCTGTGGCGTATCATGAAAAGCGCCGAGGCCATCATCTCTATACAAGCCCACACGCCCTCTAGTGTTGGGGGGAAGTTGGTGCAAAAGGAACGTTCCCACAAGCTCACACGTTTCTGCCCCGTCGTACAACCCCATTGTAATGTCGAAGCAGTCCTGGGAGTCTCTCTTTATCCAAGCATTGTTGTTGCTGAACAGCAAAGATTGTTTGGCATGCAAGATTATTTCTTTGTCTTCGGTGCTTATGCTGGTGTACGCAGCCGCAAAGTCAAGTGCCTTAACTAGGAGCTCTCGTGAGCTCGCATGCTGGTACGCTAGTAGGTTTATTTTAGCAAACATCTTTTGAGTATAAAAGTAGCCATGTACTGACATTCTTGCTGCACCTGATGAGAGAGCAAGTCGCTCTCGAAACAGGCTTGTCGTGCGCAATAAAATCTTGCGTATAAATTGAAGTATTTTCTCTCTTTATTTTGTTGTATTATTGCTCCTAGTTTGAGCACTCTTGTGTCTAAAGATTACTCTATTCTTTTATATATATATATATATATATATATATATATATATATATATATATAGATAGATAGATAGATAGATAGAGAGAGAGAGAGAGAGAGAGAGACACTCACAGGTGAAATGTCCATCCACAACCTTTGACTTGATGGTTTGTATAGTTCACTGCTGCACATGCAGGCATTTTTCTTGGAATTTTTCTCACCAACTACATAAATAACTCGTCCAGTTTTGTGTAGCTTCCAATAGCCTAAATGATTGTTCCGCTCCATGATGTGAGTGGTAAGATGACAGCCAGATGACTTCACTCTGACGACTCTATGAGCGCTCCAGATATTATATAGAGCTCAGTGGTCTATGCATGTTTAGTGTGAAGTTGTTAGGGTTTTGCTGGGATTCGAACCTGGTTCGTTGGTGTGATGATCCAGCAAACCCCCACTAGGCCACCAGGGGAATGACTCAAATGCAGAGGCGTGAGGTGGAAGTAGAAAAAGTAACAAAAGGTTTATTTATACTATGTACACTATATACAATCCAGGGCAAAACAAAAAAACAAAAACAAAGAGTATAATTCAAAAAGAAAAAGGCAAAAATGCAAAAGCTCAGAAGATCCACAAAACACAGTACAAAGGAAACTGGAGATAAACATAACAGCACAAAGACTCCGTGACAAGAGGACTGAACTCAGGGGTATAAATACACAAACTAATTAAGGACACAGGTGAAGATAATTAGGACTAACAGGCAATTAACAAAAAAAAAACACAAAACACAGGAACAGTGGCGGCCTCTAGAGGCCAAAACAGTCCAAGTCCTAACAGGACCCCCCCCTCTAGGAGCGTCTCCTGACGTTCCCAGGGCGATCCGGATGGGCCGAATGGAAGTCCCGACACAGTTCTTTATCCAGGACATCCCAAGCAGGAACCCAGCAGCGCTCCTCAGGACCATAGCCCTCCCAGTCCACCAGATATTGCAACCCGCCGCGGACCCGGCGGGAGTCAAGCAGGCGATGCACAGTGAACACAGTCTGCCCCTGGAAGATGCGGGGGGGTGGGGGGTTCCTAGGGGCAGGGGCATACGTAGACGTCAGTACAGGCCGCAACAGGGAAACATGGAAAGTGGGGTTGATCCTCAGAGTCCGGGGCAACTGGAGCCGGTAGGAGACAGGGTTCACCCTGCGCACCACCTTGAAGGGGCCAATGTAGCGAGGAGCAAGCTTGCGGTTCTCCCCCCGCAGCGGAAGGTACTTAGTGGACAGCCAAACGTGCTGCCCAGGGCGGAAAGTGTGTGCAGGTCTTCTATGGCGGTTGGCCTGAGTCTGGTTGGTTCTGGAGGTCTGTATGAGGGTCTTCCTGACCTTGCTCCAGGTCTTGCGACACCGTCTCACATATTGGTTGACCGAGGGCACCCCCGCGTCCTCCTCCTGGTCCGGGAACAGAGGTGGCTGGAACCCGAATTGGCACTGGAATGGCGACAGCTTGGTGGCCGATGACTGCAGGGTGTTGTGGGCGTACTCTGCCCATGGCAGCCAGGTGCTCCACGATGTCGGGTTATCCATAGCCAGGCCTTGCAGGGTGGTTTCCAGGTCCTGGTTGAGCCTCTCCGTCTGACCATTGGACTGTGGGTGAAACCCAGAGGAGAGGCTGGCAGTGGCTCCGATGACCTTGCAGAACCCGTGCCACACTCGGGAGGAGAACTGGGGCCCTCGGTCTGAGACGATGTCCTGTGGAAGACCAAAGACTCGGAAGACATGATTAAATATAAGTTTCGCTGTTTCAAGAGCAGAGGGGAGTTTGCACAGAGGTATGAAGCGGCAGGCCTTGGAGAATCTGTCAACAATGACCAAAATGACCATGTTACCTTGTGACTCAGGGAGACCCGTGATGAAGTCGACTGCCACGTGGGACCAGGGACGCCGGGGAATGGTCAGAGGATGCAGGAGACCCTGGGGACGCTGTCGTGGGTTCTTGGTTCTGGTGCAAACCTCACAGGACAGGACAAATGACCTTACTTCCTGCTCCATGTTAGGCCACCAGAAGCGTCTTTTCAGGAAGTCCAGGGTCCTCCGAGCTCCCGGGTGGGCGGTGAGAGGGGAAGAGTGACCCCACTGGAGAACCTTGGCCCGGGCTTGATGTGGGACGTACAAGAGGCCCGGTGGCCCCGTCCCAGGACCGGGGTCCTGGCGTTGGGCTCGTCGAACAGCCTCCTTAATACCCCAGCGGACAGGGGCCACAATCCGGGACACCGGGATAATAGGCCCGACTTCATTCTCCCTGTTAGTGGCAGAGAACAGCCTGGACAGTGCATCAGGTTTGGTGTTCTTGGAGCCGGGACGGTACGAGAGGGTGAAGTCAAACCGACTGAAAAACAGGGCCCACCTAGCCTGTCGAGGGTTCAGTCTCTTGGCTTGCTGGAAGTACTCCAGGTTCTTGTGGTCAGTCCAAACCAGGAATGGATGTTGCGCTCCCTCCAGCCAGTGCCTCCACTCCTCAAGGGCCAGTTTGACCGCTAGCAGCTCTCGATCCCCCACATCGTACCGGGACTCCGCAGGACTCAGGCGGTGGGAGAAGTAAGCGCAGGGGTGCAGCTTTCCTTCCGAACGTTGAGAGAGTACCGCGCCGACACCACTGTCCGAGGCGTCCACCTCCACGATGAATGGTTGGGAGGTGTCCGGGAGGACCAGAATGGGTGCTGTGCAGAAGCGGGCCTTGAGGTCTTTGAACGCCTTTTCTGCCTGAGGAGACCAGCCATAAGATCCACCTGTCCCTTTGGTGAGGTCTGACATGGGTGCTGCCACAGAACTGAAGTTCCTGATGAACTTGCGGTAGAAGTTAGCGAATCCTAAGAACCGCTGAACCTCCTTAACGGACTTGGGAGTAGGCCAGTCCCGGACGGCCAGGGTCTTGGCAGGGTCCATTTGGAGTTGGCCTGTCCGTACAATAAATCCCAGAAAGGAGACCTCAGGAACATGAAATTCGCATTTCTGGGCCTTGGCGAACAGATTGTTCTGTAGCAGCCTCTGGAGAACCTGGCGGACATGGTGGCGGTGCTCCTGCACGGTCTTGGAAAAGATAAGGATGTCAAAGACGTACAGGTTAATCATGTCCCTTAAGACGTCGTTGATTAGGGCCTGAAAAACAGCTGGTGCGTTGGTGAGTCCGAAGGGCATCACCTGGTATTCGTAGTGCCCAGACGGGGTGTTAAAGGCAGTCTTCCACTCGTCTCCCTGTCGGATATGGATGAGGTGGTATGCGTTCCGTAGGTCCAACTTGGTGAAGACGGTGGCGCCTTGGAGCAGGTCGAAAGCAGTGGACATCAGCGGAAGGGGATATCGGTTGCGCACAGTGATCTTGTTCAGGCCCCTGTAGTCAATACATGGTCGAAGCCCCCCATCCTTCTTGCCGACAAAGAAGAAGCCGGCACCAGCAGGTGAGGTGGAGGGTCGAATGAACCCAGAGACCAGGGCGTCTTTGAGGTATTCCTCCATAGCCTTGCGTTCTGGCTGAGAGAGGGAAAACAGTCTGCCACGAGGAGGGGTAGTCCCAGGGAGCAAGTCGATGGCACAGTCGTAGGCCCGGTGCGGAGGAAGAACGGCGGCCCTGCTCTTGCTGAATACCTCCTTGAGATCCCAGTACTCTGTGGGAACTTGAGATAACTCGGTGAGATCAGGGGGCTCGGCAGGAGACACAGGATAGCTAGAGAGCAGACAAGAGGCATGGCATGCAGGGCCCCATTCCACAACCTGGCTTGTTACCCAGTCTATGCGAGTCTTCCTTGGCTTACTTCCTTGGCGAGTAAGCCAAGGAAGGCCTAGAATAACTGGGAACTCAGGTGAAGGAATCAGGTGCAGGGATATTTCTTCCTTGTGACCTTGAGACTGGAGGAAGACTGGAGAAGTAACTTGAGTGACTCTTCCATCACCTAACGCTTGGCCATCGAGGGCAGACACAGACAGAGGGACTTCAAGAGGTGCAGTAGGTATATTGATGCTTTGGGCGAAGTGAATATCCATGAAGTTCCCAGCCGCCCCTGAGTCTATCAAAGCTTGACAAGAGTAGACAGACTCACCCCAGGAGATGGAGACCGGGATGTAGATTCCTTGGCCAGGGAGTCCGGGAGAGAGGGTAGGCCCCGTCACAACCCTCCCTCGGCTGGACGGGGCGGTCCTTTTCCCAAGAGTTCGGGACATGATGCTCGGAAGTGACCAGGCTTGCCACAGTAGATGCAGCACTTGTCCCTCCTTCTGCGCTCCCTCTCAGATGCGGAGAGGCGAGTACGACCCACTTGCATGGGTTCTGGACAGTCACTGAAGGAGGTAGATGGTCTCCAGGTAGAGGTAGGGAGGCTGGGGGGGCTCAAGGCTTGGTGGCGTTCTCTCATCCTGTTGTCCAGATGAATAGCATGTGAGATGAGGGTTTCGAGGTCACTTGGGCATCCAATAGAGGCCAGACCGTCCTTGATGGGGTCAGACAGACCATGGTGGAAGGCTGACACCAGGGCAGTCTCGTTCCATCCACTTACTGCTGCGAGTGTTCGGAACGAGATGGCGTAATCTGCGACGCTTCCTCCTTGCCGGATGGACATGAGCTTTCGGGCTGCGTCGGTACTGATGTCTGCCTGATCGAAGACCCGAAGCATCTCTTCAGAAAACAGCTGGAAATCAAAGCACTCAGGTCCCTGTCTTTGCCAGATAGCAGTAGCCCAGGCTCACGCCTTACCAGCTAATAAGGTGATCACAAAGGCAATCTTGCGGCGATCCGTAGTGTAGGTGGTAGGCTGAAGCTCAAAGGTGAGTTGATACTGGGTAAGGAACTCTCGGCACTCACTGTGCTTGCCGTCATACCTCTGTGGTGCAGGAAGGCTGGGTTCGCGAGGTGAAGAAGGCAGCATGGCAGGAGGCACTGGAGCAGGAGTGGGAGCTGGATCAGGAGCAGGAGATGCAGGCAGAGATGTCAGCTGTGCCAGGGTTTTCCCAATTTGCTGAAGCAGTTCC
This sequence comes from Neoarius graeffei, assembly GCF_027579695.1. Taxonomy (NCBI): domain Eukaryota; kingdom Metazoa; phylum Chordata; class Actinopteri; order Siluriformes; family Ariidae; genus Neoarius; species Neoarius graeffei. Next base: position 47,587,304 of record NC_083571.1, on the reverse strand, counting down.
TCGTGGCGAGCAAGGGCCTCACGTTGGCTGGTGAGCGTACGTCCATGAGCGTCCATGGTCGCTCCGAAGCGTGTCAAAGCTGCCATAATTCCCTGAAGGTTGGCCAGGTAGACAGTTGAAGCAGCCTCTGCTGAGTCGGTCATGACGGAGTCTTTCTGTTAGGGTTTTGCTGGGATTCGAACCTGGTTCGTTGGTGTGATGATCCAGCAAACCCCCACTAGGCCACCAGGGGAATGACTCAAATGCAGAGGCGTGAGGCGGAAGTAGAAAAAGTAACAAAAGGTTTATTTATACTATGTACACTATATACAATCCAGGGCAAAACAAAAAAACAAAAACAAAGAGTATAATTCAAAAAGAAAAAGGCAAAAATGCAAAAGCTCAGAAGATCCACAAAACACAGTACAAAGGAAACTGGAGATAAACATAACAGCACAAAGACTCCGTGACAAGAGGACTGAACTCAGGGGTATAAATACACAAACTAATTAAGGACACAGGTGAAGATAATTAGGACTAACAGGCAATTAACAAAAAAAAACACAAAACACAGGAACAGTGGCGGCCTCTAGAGGCCAAAATAAATATGACACGAAAAGGAAATAACAGCGGCCTCTAGAGGCCAAAACAGTCCAAGTCCTAACAGAAGTATTACTTTCCATTAGTGCGCATTACCAAGCCTTAGTTCCCATGTAGATTTCTGGGTTTTCTGATGCTTGTTTCTGTTCCTAGTTTCTGTTTTTGTCTCTGCCTGATCTAGTCTGTTTGTGCCATGCCCGACCTTTTGCTCATTTCCCGTTCATGAGATTGTTTGCCTGTTTGTCACTTACTATTAATAAACACTTCTGCACTTTCATCCATCTACTACCAATCCCTGACACTGGGAAGAAATTAACAAATTATCAATTATTACAAATGGTAGTATTCCATTTTCTCCATCTTTCTGTTTACTTGAAGACCTATCAAAAATAAACCCACCCACCAGTTTCAAATTCTAGACCTATCCTAATTGTCTTGACTATTCCCAAAAAACAATTCTTCCAAATTGGAAAACAAGGAATAAATTAAATATTCTGCAATGGTGTAACCATCTTAAAAAATATATATCCATGGAAAAAAATTACATTTCAAAACCAACCCTCAGATTTCAAAAAAGTTTGGAATTCCTTTATAATATCCTTAGATTCAATGGTATATGTTGCTGAATTGGGGCAGCACAGTGGTGTAGTGGTTAGCACTGTCACCTCACAGTAAGAAGGTTCTGGGTTCAAACCCAATGGCCGGTGAGGGCCTTTCTGTGTGGAGTTTGCATGTTCTCCCTGTGTCTGTGTGGGTTTCCTCCGGGTGCTCTGGTTTCCCCCACAATCCAAAGACATGCAGGTTAGGTTAATTGGTGACTCTAAATTGGCCATAGGTGTGAATGTGAGTATGAGTGTTTCTTGTCTCTATGTGTCAGCCCTGTGATGACCTGGTGACTTGTCCACGGTGTACCCCGCCTCTCACCCATAGTCAGCTGGGATAGGCTCCAGCTCACCTGTGACCCTATATAGGATGGATGGATCTACAGTACATTGTAGACCAATACTGAAGACATCAGAACGATGAAATAATACATGGAATATATATGGAATTATGTAGTAAACGAAAAAGTGTTAGCAAAATATGTTTCATATTTTAGATTCTTCAAAGTAGCAACTGTTTACCTTGATGATGCTTTACACACTTTTGCTGTTATCTTAACCAGCTTCATGAGATAGTCACCTGGAATGCTTTTCGGTTAACAGGTGTGCCTCGTCAAAAGTTAATTACTGCAACTTTGTTCATCCAAGGTTGCTTTACAATTAGGGACAAAAAAAAGAGTTCACCAAAAGAGGATCAGGATGTAATTCCAATGGCATAGCTACCCACAGTCCCACCAAAGGCGCATGAAGATAAATCCCAAACCACCTGCACAGCCACTGTGACGCCACCTGGCAACATCGCTCAGAACACCACGCCAAGCGCAGAAGTACCGCCGCACAGAGCACTGGACAACCCCGATGTTAAAAGAGCAACAAGCTCACTGCAGTCCATAGCAAGAAGCACAGGCATCACCCATGGTGGACCAAGGCCTGCAGGGAACCAGTGCCAAAACTGGGTCAGGAACTATGCCACAACTGGTGGACAAAACATTCAAACAAAAACAAAAAAACAAACTATCCAAACACAAAAAGAAAAACAAAGGGAGAAAAAAAATTAAAATAAAAAGCTCTGGTGAGAAGCGGCAGCCAAAACGCACACAGCGTACGTTCAACCGGAAAATGAAATAAATAGCAAATACAGTAAATAGCCCTATTCCACAACTGTAGCCATCCATATTATGTCAAGAACCGCTTAACTAAGTAAAGAGAAATGACATCCATCATTAAGACATGAAGTGTCTTTTAATTAATAAAAATAAAGAAAAACCATTGAATTAGATGGTGTGTCCAAAATTTTGCCTGCTACTGTATGCTTGAGCTCAAAATATCACTTACTCAATCTATGTTATTCTTTTTATATATTACTTTGGGCTCATTTTCATGAAGGGTGCCAATAATTTTGGAAAGAACGCTATATATCAAACTTCACATTGATTTTAAAGGAAGTCAAATGTATATTAAAACTACGTAGCAGAAAATGAAGGCTTAAAATGTGCCTTTTCAGGGCCGTGTGTTTAGCAAACTTTCACTGCATGCTAAATTGCAAACTCATGGTCCAAAGGTAATTTGCTTAGTCATGATTATCAACACACTTGTCCAGGGTGTACCCCGCCTCTTGCCCATAGTCAGCTGGGATAGGATCCAGCTTGCCTGTGACCCTGTAGAACAGGATAAGCAGCTACAGATAATGGATGGCTGGATGGATGATTATCAACACAGCAGAGCCCCAGTATGGTCATTTATGTCATTCATGAATTGTCAACATGAATGCAAACACTTCATAAATAAGCATTACTTGGATTTATGATTTTTTAAAGCCTTATCATCATTCTTAAGTACTTCTTAAATACTTAAGTCTGTGTTTAAAAACTTTATAAACATAATATTACCACTTGAAGACTAAGAAGTATGTACATTTCTGGTACATACATTCCACATTGGGTTTACAGTGCTTTGAGAAAGTATTCACCCTCAATACGATCATTGGATCGTAGCATCAGATTTGCTGTCAATCTTGCAAATAATCTCGTGTCTGTTTATATTTTAGTTTACTGCAGGAGAAAAAACTAGCACAAAAAGGCATGTAAGTAATGTAGCAACAAATGAGTGGACACATAGTTACAAATATGTGCTTAATGCCAGTAGTTGCTTAATATTGTAGGCTGTGGACTAATGATCAGGTGGGTGCGAGTTTGAATCCCAGCACCACTAATCTGCCAAGAAGTAACCCTTAACTTTCACCCCTTTTTTTTTGATAAAAGCATCTCCCAAATATGCAAATGAAATTGTTCAAGTCTTAAGTGAGGGGTTCAGAAAGTTTTTGGAGAAGGTTATGTTTTCACCTCCATTTGTTTGTTTGTTTGTCTGTTCCCAACATAACTCAAAACGTACTGAACATATTTTGATGAAATTTGGAGGAAAGGTGAGCCATAGACCAAGGAAAAATTGATTAGATTGTGATGCAAATATGGATCTGTATGTATGCAGAACCAGAATATATTTTTTTTTGTCTGTTCCCAATGTAACTCAAAAAGTAGTAAACGGATTTTGATGAAATTTGGTGTCCAGCTTTAGTATTATCCAAGGTTCAAGTGATTTTGATGTTGATAAAATGTGGCTTGGCGGAGGTATACACTCTACCGAGAGCCCTTCTAGTTTTACTACACACTTACAACGGATATAAAAAGCTGCGTTTTTTTCTTTTTCTGCTGAAACATGTCTACTTATTTCTAGTTTTTAAATCATTTGGATTTTGTTGCTTGCTGTATCACATTAAACATGGAAAAAGATCTACCATGATTTATCTTGGTTTCTTTTTTTTTAATTACAAAAACTTGCAGTTTTAACAGGGTGTGTAGATTTTTGAAGCACACTGTACATTTTCAGATTAGAAAGGATGCAGCAAGTATTACTGGTCTGAAGTACATAAGTAGAGTGATTAGTTGGTTCTTCAAAAGTGCGCAAGCATGCACTTTTGAAGAACCAACATTAGGCTGTAGTTAGAATACAGCAGGTTTAAAATATGTGGGTTTTAGTACAATGAGATTTTTATGTCTTTATTGTGTACTAAATTGCAAAGTCATGGTCCAAAGATAACTGGTGAAGTCATGACCATCAATGCAGCACGGCTCCTACATAGTCATTTACTGTTGTCAACATGATTGTAAAACTGAACTTATTTCTTAAGGAATCGTTGCTCACAGATTATTAGCCTACTATTTTATGTATAATTTTAAAAGACATTCCATGAAAGAATCAATTATACAGAATAGTATTTTCATCTCATTATCTCTAGCCGCTTTTATCCTGTTCGACAGGGTCGCAGGCAAGCTGGAGCCTATCCCAGCTGACTATGGGCGAAAGGCGGGGTACGTGTACACCCTGGACAAGTTGCCAAGTCATCACAGGGCTGACACATAGAGACAAACAACCATTCACACCTACAGTCAATTTGGAGCCACCAATTAACCTAACCTGCATGTCTTTGGACTGTGGGGTAAACCGGAGCACCCGGAGGAAACCCACACAGACACAGGGAGAATGTGCAAACTCCACACAGAAAGGCTCTCGCCGGCCGCTGGGCTCAAACCCAGAACTTTCTTGCTGTGAGGCGACAGTGCTAACCACTATACCACTGTGCTGCCCCCAAAATAAAATCCTTTATATATTATTTATATTCAACTCTCATATCATGATATCTCCAACCGTACACACTTTCAGTTAATTTTTTCTCAAATTAATGACTATTGCTCAATATACCGTACACTCATTAAAAACACAATATAAACACAGAACTCTCGTTTCAAGTTAATATCAGTACCTATATATCCATACAAGATATTTCACATCAACTCAAACACTCAAGTGTATTATGTGGTTAAATCACTAATTACTTATTATTAACCAAGCATTAATGAAGCGGAATAGAAAGAACCATTATTTTATCAGTAATGTCATATTCTACTTCACCCAGATTGTTAACTAGTCATTTTTTCGGTTGTATCTCACACTTGATTAAGCATTTAATCGAAGCAGATATTTAAGTGGTCTTCACTTCTTCTTCTTCTTCTTCTTCTTTTGTATAAATACAAATAAATACATACCTTTTTCTCAAGTAGAGCATGTATGTTTCATCAAAACAAAATTATAAAGATTTAACCAAAGTGTAACATTATCATAAAAAATAAATACTGTTCCAAAACTCACCCAAAAAGTTGACCCACAGTACTCGTCCAGAGCGGCAGACATAATTTCACCTTTTTCACCTCAAACAATCAGTGTGAATAGAGGCGATGTTCCCTGGTAGCCTGTGATGGTGATTCTTACAGCTTCCCAGACATATGGTTCTGGAGGACCTTTCATAAAGTTTTAAACGCAGATTCTGTTAATGCTTAACTGTTGCTCTGCTATTGAATGTTCACTAACTTATGAGCTAATTATTACAGCTTGTCAGCCATAAACCTCCAGAAAAAAAAAAAAAACTATAACTTTCATGAGATATAGATCTAAGTTAATGCTTAACCTTATTTTTGTGTTATGTCATTGCTGAATCCTGAAAAGCAATAAAATGATTGGACTGCGGTCTGTGTCATTATTAAGCAGCAACCCTTTGCTCTGGTTCTGAATAAAAAATAATATGGAGGTGACCAAATCCCTGTCCAAAGGAGCATGCCATGAGTCATGGTATGTTTTTTCAGTGCAACAGTTGAAAGTTCAAAAGAATATTTGCATGAGAGGAAAGGGGAAGGATGAGAGAGAGAGAGAGAGAGAGAGAGAGAGAGAGAGAGAGCTTGATTGTTATTCACTTCCCCCTTCATGTATCCTGAACATCAAGGCTCAGAGGTTCAGGACTTTGGGTCGAGGGCTTCTTCAGTTATGAGCCAAATACAACATTCTTCCTTCAGAAGAAAAAAAAAAAGATTCCATTCCCATCAAATAGTAAATGATGATCAAGGAATAAACTGTTTTATTAATTGACATTCATCATCAAACTGCTCCACGGTCTCTCTATTACCTTTAAATTTTAGAAATTATATAAACTTTGGCCTTTTACCAATATGACCAGGAAGGTTTACAGGCATCCAAAAGCCTTGAAGATTTCACTTTCCATCCACACCTTCAAATGAATATTGAACACTGAATGAAGACTATTCATTACATCTTTGAGGATGAAACTGAGTCATCATCATCCTCTATAAGAAATAAAATGAATTCATACTATTTTATGGTCCATAATTATACTCATACAGTAACTACTTCTCCCTTGTCCAGCATTGTTGCCAGGTTGGAGGCGGCGCGCACACACGCAGCGGTTCCTCTCTGTCCCGACAGAACGGTGTTTTTGTGTTTTAAAACAGTGTGTATCTGTTCGTCTTTGTCACGTCCATTAGTCTCAAGGCACACATACTCCCATGAGTTTCTGCTCGACATCTGCAGAACTATATTCACGGATATAAATCCAGCGGACGCGGAAGTGCTATGTGGCTACAGTTTGCTCCGGAGGCCTGCTCAAGCACTGACCCCCACTCCTGCATCCAGCCCACAGTGGAAGCACCACAGGCGGAACATGTGGAAGCAGAAGAGAGGCAAACGCGGAGGTATCCAAGCTAGGCTAGCGGCTAGCCCTCACCGGTCGGCTATCCCTACCATCACTCTGGCTAACGTACGCCCGCTGGACAACAAGCTGGATTATGTCCACCTGCTCCGCTCATCTTTTAAGTCTGTGAGTGAGTGCTGTGTCCTTGTGTTTGTGGAAATATGGCTTAATGACAGTGTCCCGGACTGTGCCATTCAGCTAGCCCGGCTAACATGCTACCGGTCAGACAGAGTGCTAGTCGGGGGGGGGGGGGGGGGGGGGGGGGGGAAGAGACTCGTGGCGAAGGACTCTGTGTTTACATCAGTGATGCCTGGTGCCATGATGCTGTCGTGGTCTGCAAACACTGCTCACCTCTGGTGGAGTTCATGATTATTAAGTGCCGGCCATTCTATCTGCCGAGGGAATTTACAGCCATATTGCTGGTAGCATTTTCATCCCTCCCGGCTCCAATAACAACAGGAGTGAAGCACTGAATGAACTCTATCAGCACATCAGTGAGCAGCAGACAGCCCACCCAGATGCTTTCCTCATCCTGGCTGGGGACTTCAAATCATGCAAACCCCAAAAGCGTGTTTCCAAAACTCTATGGACATATCAACTTTCCTACACGTGGAAACAATACTCTGGACAATGTTTACACCATGCATAAAGACGCCTACAAAGCCCTACTCCTCCCCCACCTTGGGGCCTCAGATCACTCCACTGTTATGCTAATGCCAGCATACAGGCTGCTGGTTAAAGTCACCAAACCAGCTACAAAACAGATAGTGTGTGGCCAGAGGGGTCCTCAGAGGCACTCCAGGACTGTTTTTCCACCACTGACTGGAGCATGTTCAGACAGGCGGCCACCTACAACAACACCACAGATCTCCAGAAGTACATGGAGACCGTCACTGCCTACATGAGGAAGTGCATGGACGACGTTACGGTCACTAGAACCATCTCCATTTGGGCCAATCAGAAGCCATGGTTGACAGGGGAAGTCTATAGGCTCCTGTGGGCTCGGAACACCGCCTTCAGAGCTGGGGACGAGGTGGGCCTGAGGACAGCTAGAGCCAATCTGTCACGAGGCATCAGGGTGGCCAAGAGACAGTATTCCAGGCACATGGCTGACCATTTCAATGACAGCAGAGACACCAGGAACCTGTGGTGGGGGATTCAGACCATCACAGACTACAAACCCTCGCCACAGACCTGTGACAACTCCACATCTCTGCTGAATCAGTTGAATGACTTGTTTGCTCGCTTTGAGGCAGACAACAGCACCACGCCACAGAAAACCCCACCACCTCCCGGCGACCAGGTGTTGACGCTGTCCCCAGACAGCGTGAGGAGAGCTCTCAGGATGACAAATGCACGAAAAGCCCTGGGTCCTGATAATATTCCTGGTCGTGTCCTGAGAGACTGTGCCGAGGAGCTCACAGATGTCTTTACAGACATCAACATCTTGTTGAGCCAGGCTGTTGTCCCCACGTGCCTTAAAACCACCACCATCATCCCAGTCCCGAAGAAGCCTCCTCTCTCCTGCTTCAATGACTACCGCCCTGTCGCACTCACTCCCATCCTCATGAAGTGCTTCGAGCAGCTAGTCATGCAGCATATCAAGTTTGCCCTCCCCCCCGCCCTGGACCCTTTCCAGTTTGCATATCAGTCCAACCGTTCGACCGATGATGCCATCTCCACTGCCCTCCACTCAGCCCTCACCCACCTGGAGACAAAAGACTCGCATGTCAGAATGCTGTTCATAGACTTTAGCTCAGCATTCAACACAATCATTCCTCAGCAGCTCATTCATAAACTGGACCAGCTGGGACTCAACACCTCCCTGTGCAGCTGGCTGCTGGACTTCCTGACGGGGAGACAACAGACTGTACTGGTCGGCAGCAACTCCTCCAGCACCATCACACAGGGGCCCCCCAAGGATGTGTGCTAAGCCCCCTCCTCTTCACTCTGCTGACCCACGACTGCACACCAACATCCAGCTCAAATCTCATTAAGTTTGTGGATGACACGACTGTGGTGGGTCTCATCAACAATGGCGATGAGACAATCTACAGGAGTGAGGTGAGCTGCTTGGCCATGCGGTGCAAGGACAACAATCTCCGTCTGAACGTGGAGAAGACAAAGGAGATTGTTGTGGACTTCAGGAGAGCACACACCCAGCATGCTCCACTATCTATCGACGGTGCTGCAGTGGAGAGGGTGAGCAGCACCAAGTTTCTGGGTGTGCACATCTCTGAAGACCTGTCCTGGAGCAACAACACCACATCACTGGCCAAAACAGCCCAACAGCGTCTGTACTTCCTCCGCAAACTGAGGAGAGCAAGAGCCCCGGCCCCCATCATGCACACTTTCTACAGAGGCACCATCGAGAACATCCTGACCAGCTGCATCACCGCGTGGTACGGCGCCTGCACGGTGTCCTGCTGCAAGACTCTGCAGCGCATCGTGAGAGCAGCTGAGAGGATCATTGGTGTCCCTCTCCCTTCTCTAATGGATATTTATAACTCCTGCCTCACCCGCAATGCCATTAGGATTGCAGGTGACCCCACCCACCCATCTCACAGCCTCTTCAGCCTGCTGCCGTCGTGGAGGAGACTGCAGAGTCTCCGGGCCAAAACCAGCAGGCTCAAGAACAGTTTCTTTCACCAGGCAGTCAGGAGGCTCAACTCCCTCCCTGTTCTGCCCCTCCTTCCCCCTCTGCCACAGATTCTGCTCACACACACCCCTTCAGCATCTGACATGTAATCCTTACAGTTTCCCCCCCAACACACACACACACACACACACACACACACATACATACTGTGACATCATGAGAGGTTGGCTAGCTGTCAGCGGGACCCTTCAATCAGTGCAAGGACACAAGGGTTGAAATAAATCAAGATTTTTAATGTTATGCCAGGAGATTAAACAGAAAAGGAATCTCAAAGTCCAATGTTCAAATAAAGATGGATTCCCAAAAGTCAAACTCAAACAATGTCTCTGGCTTTAGAACAACAAAATTATAGGCAGGTTTCCTTCAGTCCAATATCCTTTTCACTGAACAAACAAAATCTTCTGCCTTACTTTGAGTCCAGTCAACAATCCCTATAGTCTTCAGCCCAGTGGCAGTCCCGTAGCAGGCATTCATAACACAGGTAAGTACTTCAGTGGAAAATCCTTCAGGTAAGAGTTCCAGATAAGCTTTTCAACAAATACTCCGCCCAGCAGGTTCCACTCAGCAACGAGAGTCCATGAACCTCTCTCCTCCACCTTCACACTGAGAGTTTTGAGCTCTCACAAAGCCCTCTTACTCATTAGGCCCTCATTGGCCACAGGTGGGCTGCCGTGTTGTGTGCTGAGGGGTGAAGTTCCTAACTCCACCACCAGAGGGAGTTATAGCTGCCAGTGGTTGGAGTCATCTGCGTGGGATATAGCGTCCCTCCAAGACGCAGCCTCTCAGGATGTCACAATACATACATACATAAATACATACATACATCTCATCGTTCATTAATACACTGAACTCAGGGACCGCACATCTCACTTTACCTCGTTCATTTGCACTATTCCGCACTACCTCATCTTAACAGCTGCTAGTTTGTTTATACTGCTTATTTCATGTTTCATGTTTACCTGCTATACCTCAAGTGCCCTTGAATGTGTGTGTGTGTGTGTGTGTGTGTGTGTGTGTGTGTGTATATATATATATATATATATATATATATATATATATATATATATATAGGGCGGCACGGTGGTGTAGTGGTTAGCGCTGTCGCCTCACAGCAAGAAGGTCCGGGTTCGAGCCCCGTGGCCGGCGAGGGCCTTTCTGTGCGGAGTTTGCATGTTCTCCCCGTGTCCGCGTGGGTTTCCTCCGGGTGCTCCGGTTTCCCCCACAGTCCAAAGACATGCAGGTTAGGTTAACTGGTGACTCTAAATTGACCGTAGGTGTGAATGTGAGTGTGAATGGTTGTCTGTGTCTATGTGTCAGCCCTGTGATGACCTGGCGACTTGTCCAGGGTGTACCCCGCCTTTCGCCCGTAGTCAGCTGGGATAGGCTCCAGCTTGCCTGCGACCCTGTAGAAGGATAAAGCGGCTAGAGATAATGAGATGATATAAAAAAAAAAATCTCCTTCTCACCCCCGGCGGGGGGTGGTGGTATCCATGTCATCCTCAAGCTCGGGTCCTCTACCAGAGGCCTGGGAGTTTGAGGGTTCTGCGCAGTATCTTCGATGTTCCTAGGACTGCGCTCTTCTGGACTGAGGCTTCAGATGTTGTTCCTGGGATTTGCTGGAGCCACTCTCCCAGTTTGGGGGTTACTGCCCCAAGTGCCCCCACTACCACGGGGACCACGCAACCCTTGACCTTCCACATCCGTTCCAGCTGCTCTTTCAACCCTTGATACTTCTCAAGTTTCTCATGTTCCTTCTTCCTGATGTTGGCGTCAGCTGGGATCGCCACATCTATCACCACCACCCTCTTCTGCTCTTTGTCCACCACCACTATGTCCGGTTGGTTAGCCAGGATCTGTTTGTCAGTCTGGAAGCTGAAGTCCCACAGAATCTTGGCCCTGTTGTTCTCAGCCACCTTCTGTGGTATGGCCCATTGGGACTTGGGCATTTCTATTCCATACTGGTTGCAGATGTTCCTGTATACTATCCCAGCCACTTGATTGTGCCTCTCCATGTACGCTGATCCAGCTAGCATCTTACACCCTGCTACTATGTGCTGGACTGTTTCAGGGGCTTCTTTGCACAGTCTGCATCTTGGGTCTGATCTACTCTGGTAGATCCTGGCCTCTATGGCTCTTGTGCTTATGGCCTGTTCTTGTGCTGCCATGATTAGTGCCTCTGTGCTGTCTGTCAGTCCTGCATTATCCAGCCACTGGTAGGATTTCTTGATATCAGCCACTTCCTCTATCTGACGGTGGTACATGCCATGTAGGGGTTTGTCTCTCCAGGTTGTCTGTTCCTCCTCTGCATTCTCATCAGGGTTCTGCTGCCTGAGACATTCACTTAGCAGTTCATCCTTTGGGGCCATCTTTCTGATGTATTCTCGGATTTTCGATGTTTCATCCTGGACTGTGGTCTTGACGCTCACTAGCCCTCGGCCTCCCTCTTTCCGCTTAGTGTATAGTCTCAGGGTGCTGGACTTGGGGTGGAACCCTCCATGCATGGTGAGGAGCTTTCTAGTCTTGATATCTGTGGCTTCTATCTCCTCCTTTGGCCAGTTTATGATACCAGCGGGGTATCTGATGACTGGTAGTGCGTACATGTTGATGGCTCGGACCTTGTTTTTACCATTCAGCTGACTTTTCAGGACCTGCCTTACTCTCTGGAGGTATTTGGCTGTGGTTGACTTCCTTGTGGCCTCTTCATGGTTTCCATTAGCCTGTGGGATGCCAAGGTACTTGTAGCTGTCTTGGATATCACCTATGTTGCCCTCTGGTAGGTCAATCCCTTCAGTCCGGATCATCTTGCCTCTCTTTGAGACCATCCGGCCACACTTGTCCAATCCGAATGACATCCCTATGTCATCGCTGTAGATCCGGGTGGTGTGGATCAGCGAGTCTATTTCTCGCTCGTTCCTGGCATACAGCTTGATGTCATCCATGTAGAGCAGGTGGCTGATTGTTGCCCCACTACGGAATCGGTACCCGTAGCCGCTCTTCGTGATGATCTGACTGAGGGGGTTCAGGCCTATGCAGAACAGCAGTGGTGATAGCGCATCTCCTTGGTATATGCCGCACTTGATGTTGACTTGGGCAATGGGTTTTGAGTTGGCCTCTAGGGTTGTCTTCCACATTTCCATTGAGTTCTGTATGAAGGTTCTTAGGTTCTTGTTGATCTTATACAGTTCCAGACATTCCAGTATCCATGTGTGTGGCATTGAGTCGTAGGCTTTCTTGTAGTCAATCCAGGCAGTGCACAGGTTGGTCTGTCTCTTCTTACAGTCTCGGGCGACTGTTCTATCGGCCAGTAGCTGGTGCTTGGCTCCTCTGGTGTTACTGCCAATTCCTTTCTGTGCCTCGCTCATGTATTGAGCCACATGCTTACTCATTTTTGCCGCAATGATGCCTGACAGGGCCTTCCATGTTGTGCAGAGACAGGTAATTGGCCGGTAGTTGGATGGGATGGGTCCCTTCTGGGGGTCCTTCATGATTAGGACTGTCCTGCCTTGGGTTAGCCATTCTGGGTGGGTTCCATCCCTCAGCAGCTGGTTCATCTACTATGCTAGGCGTTCATGGAGTGCAGTTAGCTTCTTCAGCCAGTACGTATGGATCATATCGGGGCCTGGTGCTGTCCAGCTCTTCATCTTTGACACTCTTTCTTGGACGTCTGCCATTGAGATGGTTACTGGTTCTTGTTCTGGGAGGTTGCTATGGTCAGCTCTTAGGTCCACTAACCATTGGGCATTGGTGTTGTGTGATGCCTTTCTTTCCCATATGTCTTTCCAGTATTTTTCCACCTCAGCTCTTGGTGGGTCTGACCGGTTGTTGTTCCCCTGCCATTGAGAGTACACCTTGGCTGGTTCAGTGGAGAACAGCTTGTTTATTCTCCTGGCCTCTCCTTCCTTGGTGTATCTCCTCAACCGGGTGGCCAGAGCTGTTAGTCGCTGTTTGGCAGTTTCGAGTGCCTCTGGTATGGAGAGTGAGTTGTACTTCCTGGGCGCCCCTTTATTCAACATGTTCCCTTTCTGTAGTTCAGCTAGCTGGCTAACTTCTCTCCTTGCTGCCTTTATCTTGGCCTCTAATCGTCTCTTCCATGGTGGATACTGTTATGTCCCGAGCCCACCTTGTGTCCAAGCATCTCCATGATTACTGTTGCTGTACTGTGTATCAGCTTGTTGGTCTCAGTGATGGTTCTTGTGGAGATTGTCTTCAGAGCAGCATTCACATCTACTAGTAGATCTTCTGAAGGTACTTGGCAACTCAGCTTCGGTATTTGTCAGGGGCTCCAGGTTTCCAGTTGGGTCACGATCTTCCTTCTCAGGTCAGCAGCTCTTGTGTTGAGGCTGTTAGCTGTTGGGGCTTGGTACCCAATCTCTGGTTGTGGGGATGATGACATCTCCCCGCTGACCTGTCTTCCTGGCTCCCCCTTGCCGTAGCATCGTTGTTGTATTTCATTAATCTCTAGTTGTGATAGCAGATTTCAATTATGGATGTTGGAACACTGGGCTAATAGCTGTTTCTTTGTTAACCTTGATTGTGGGTTTCGAAGTATCCAATGGTCCCACATTCTCTGCATGTATCCCCTCTCTCTGGGATTGCTTGTATAGTAGCGTTCCAGCAAATCCGTATTTTCTGTCCTCGTCCGTTGATGTCTTGTTCCAGTAGCCCATTTCTCATCAGTTTGCCCTGGTTCCCTAGCAACTGACACAGACCTTGTTGACCCGGGCGACGTCTGAGCCGGTATGACTCTATCAGTTATGTTTTCACTCATTCCTGAGGTAGGCTGATATATCATGAGGGGTTTTGCCTAAGGACCCTTACTGGATGATGTTTTGCCCCGACCGGGATTCGAACCCCGATCTCCTGCGTCGTAGTCAGTGAGCATTACCACTGTACTATCCAGCTGATATATATGTGTGTGTGTGTGTGTGTGTGTGTGTATGTATATATGAGTGTTTAGTCTACATCTAGTTCATATCTAGAGTGTTTATACTGTTTATATTGTCTGTTTGAGTGTTTAGTCTGTGTAGTTCTTATCTAGTTGTAGAGGCTCGTTCGTAGTAAGACCTTGAGAAAAGTGCTATAGCTTACGCTGACGAAGTCTCTGTCCCAAAGTAACTGTTTCCACTCTCAGTGTCCCTGTGCCTTGCAATAAATCCACTTGAAACGTCTTGAAAGTTGAACTTTAATCCTCGTTTAACTATTACAAAGGTTCTAAGATACAGAGAGTCGGTGAGTCAATATCAGAGAGTCAGAGAGTCAGAGGGTCAGGTAAGAAAAACTGTTCGCTTCCACGGCTTCTCGAGATCTACCCTGAGAAGCGCGAGACCGTTCTTATATAGCTGAATGAATTCTAATTCTTGAGAAGTGTGAGACAGTTCTAATTCTTGTTCTAATTCTTAACATATGAATTCTGATTCTTTTAACCTTGCCACATATTATTCATCATCATAATCATGAAATAAACTACTTATATGAAATTACACACTCAAATGAAATTATATATACCATGTAACATAAATTGTAATTCACATCTATATGAATTCTACTTTGGCCGTTACACACCCGGCCCCTAATTGCTTTCTATCCTAGAAACAATTACAACATTGAATGTACTTAATAGTCCTTTTCATTCTGCTTCTTGAAGCAGGCAGAGTTTGGTGATCGGCCGCTCAAGTTCATTCATCTTCGTCTTGACTCGAACCTTGCGGACAACTCCATGTTCGTCCTCCACAGTCTTCACGATTCTTCCCATTAGCCATGATCCTCTATCTCCTTGGCTATGTACTTGAGTACGGCGGTACTGTCTGTCCAAAACTTGGAATCTGATAGCAGCAACTGAAGCTCTTTCTTCAGCATGACATCCACCTTCACAGCTAAGCCAGCCGCCGTCAGCTCCAACCGCAGGATGGTAGTTGGTTTCAGAGGGGCGACCCTTGCCTTCCCCAAGACGAATGAACAGTGTACTTGGTTGCTGCTATTCTTCTGGACTAAGTACGTGACAGTACCATAGCCTATTTCACATGCGTCACAAAAATGATGCAGTTGAGCTTGCACAGTTTTGCCGAATTCAGGTGGCTTAAAGCATCGTGTTACTCGAAAGTCAGTGAGCTGTTGGAGTTCTTCAGTCCACTTGGTCCATTGATGTGCGAGGTGTTATGGCACAGTGTCATCCCAGGCTGTTCTTAGTCTACACAATTCTTGCAAGATGTTTCTAGCAGGTAGTATGACTGGTGACAACATTCCTAGTGGATCATAGACAGAGCTCATTGTAGACAGGATTCCTCTCCTGGTAAAAGGCTTCTGCTCGATGTTCACCTGAAACTTGAAATGATCTGACCGGATGCACCATTGTACTCCCAAGGCTCTCTTGATGGCGAGTGAGTCCTGGTCGAGATCAAGATCTTTGACTTCTGTTGCTCGGTCCTCAAGCGGAATGGTTAACAACACGTTTCGACTGTTGGTCGTCCATTTTGTCAGTCTAAAGCCTCCTGTTTGACAGATGGCCGTCAAGTCGTGGAGTAGCTTGATCGCTTCCTGTTCTGAGTTAACTGATTTTAGACAATCGTCAACGTAAAAATTGTTCAACACTGTCTCCACAGCTGCTGCATCAAAAGTACTCCTGTTGTCCTCGGCACATCTTCTCAGCGCATAGTTCGCACAGCTGGGTGAAGAGGTGGCTCCGAACAAGTGTACCTCCATTCTGTACTCCTGCAGCTCCTTTGAGATATCCCCATCAGGCCACCATAAAAACCTGAGAAGGTCTGCGTCTTCAGATGGGACCTTGACCTGGTGGAACATGGCCTCCACATCTGCCATAACTGCGATTGGCTCCTGACGAAATTGTGTTAAGACTCCAACCAGACTGCTTGTCATGTCAGGCCCTTGCAGTAGTTGCTCGTTAAGTGTGGTTCCCTGATATGAAGCACCGCAGTCGAATACCACTCGAAGTTTATGCTTCTTGGGGTGGTAGACAGCATGATGTGGAATAAACCACACCTTTCCATCACTCCTGTTAAGCTCTTCGTCTGGGACCTTGACGGCGTATCCCTTGGTTATGACCTGGTTCATGAAGCTGACGTATTCCTCTCGGAACGTCTGGTTTCTCTGAAGCTTCTTTTTCATGTTGAGCGCTCGTTGCTCTGTCATTGCTCTATTGTTAGGCATTTTCACATCTTTGTTCTTCAATGGCAATCCGATAGAGTAGTGACCGTCAACCAGTTTTGTGGATGTGGTGACTCTGTCCATAAACAGTTGATCTTCCTTTGACATCTCAAGCTGCTCTCCTTGAGCATTCTCGGGAAAATCATATTTGAATTGCTGGGTCCACAATTCTTCAAGTCGAGCCACCGATATCCGATTAATTTGGATCTGTGGGTATCCGTCCTTTGACCAGCTTCCGATGTTCTCACGCAGCGGCCCGTTCACTGTCCATCCCAAGACTGTACGTACTGCATACGGTCCATCTTTCACGCTGCAGATTACCTCTTTTGGCTCTAAAGCCTTTGCGACATCAGTCCCAATAAGAAGATCGATATCTGCCTTGATCAATGGAATTCGTACACCTCGTAAGTGTGGCCACCTATCCACGTCCTCTTGGGTTGGGATATTCTCCTGACTAGCAGGTATGGCCCTTTGTGTAAACACACCAGTGAGCCCGACAAAGTCATCCCCCTCCAGACTGCTGACTTCTAGGTCTGGCAACACCTTGCACGAGACGGTCTTTTGGTCTCCCATAGTAGTAAGTAGGATGTTCACATTTTTTCCTTGCAGGTTAAGGTTGTTGGCTAGCTTGTTAGTGCAAAAGGAGGCATTGCTCCCTGGATCCAGGAACGCATAACAGGTCAGCACCTTGTTGCCTTTCTTTGCCTTCACTCTCACCGGAACAATGGCGAGGACGGTTCCTGCACCCCCGGCCCCCATCTGAGAGCAAGTTTCCCCTGCATCCACGAATCCACTGACCACAGTTTGTTCTTCCTGTAAAGACTCCTTTTTTGGTTCCTCCCTTGAAGTGTCTTCTTTTGTTATGTCTTTAGGTTTCTGCTTCATGTGTAACAGTGTAGGGTGTTTAGCTGAACACATCTCACAGCTCTTCTTTTCTTCACAGGCACTGCTCATGTGTCCTCCTATAAGACAGCTGTAGCAGAGTCCTTTACTCTTAAGGAATTCCAATTTTTCTTTGTGCAGCTTTTTTTGAAGTTTCTTGCATTGTTCCATGGTATGCTCTCCCTGACAGAAGATGCAAGGTTTCACGAAAGCCATGTTCATGTTTGGTTTCTTCTCTTTAGCTTTCTTGTTCTCGGCACCAGCAACATCTTTCACTACCCTCTGCTCTTTAGCTTCAGTGGCTAGCGTTATGATGGTTTTCTTGCCAGCTGGTTTTTCAGGTTGGCGCTTTGTTTGACCTGAGATTTCACCAAACACAGGGTGTGCTGCCATTTCAGCCTGTTTGGTTACAAATGACACCACGTCTTGGAACTTTGTTCGCCGATCTTTCTTCTGAATGTCAATGGCGACACTCCTGAATTTCTCCCTCAGCCTGTATGGGAGCTTGGAGATAACTGTGCGCATGTTCGCAGCATTCTCCATCTCATCCAAGTACTCTAGATCCGACATTGCATTGTTACAGTTGATCAGAAACAGAGCATATGCTTCAAGTGCCTTAGCGTCGTCCGACTTGATAGTAGGCCAATTTAAAGCCTTGTCCAGGTATGCCATCGAGATCTTATATTTGTCACCAAAGCGCTCCTTTAATAATTTCTTGGCTTGAGGGTAGCCCCGTTCAGGATCCATATGAAGACAGCTGCGCACTAAGTCATTAGGCTGACCACATGTGTGCTGTTCCAAATAATAAAGCCGATCTTTGCTGTTTTCAGTCTTGCTTTCTATGCGATGCTCGAAAGCTCTCATGAATAGATGGTATTCCATTGGATCTCCTTTAAAAACTGGAATATTCGGCGAAGGCAATGTAGATAGCTTTTGTTGCTTTATTAGACTCTCAGTTATCTCATTTTGGCGTTGCATGACAGAAGCCAGGTTGTCTGTGTTTGCAGAATTGCCCTTTGAAGTAACAGGCTCTTGTCGCACAACAGGCGTTGCATCGGCAGCTATTCCACTACTATGGCTATGCTGAGATACATTACTAGCCCCACTGCTCCTATTGCAGCTGACATGTTGTCTCCGAGTAGCCCTCAGTGAATCCACCCTACTGCCTTTAGAGCCGCTTGACACATCTGAGCCTTCATATTTTCTTAACACAGCTAATCTTGCATTCGATGCAGCGAGCTTTGCTTGTAACTCCAACTCTTCCTTTTCAGCTTTGAGCCGTAGCTCCTGCTCTTCCTTTTCAGCTTTGAGCCATAGCTCCTGCTCTTCCTTTTCAGCTTTGAGCCGTAGCTCCTGCTTTTCCAAAGCCCTTTTCTGTTTCAACACAGCTGTCTCGGTTAACAAAGCGGCTTTCTCCATTTCAACTTTTAAGCGCTCAGAGCGAACCGATGATGCTACAGAAGCAGAAGAGACAGACTTGGTCTTTTTACTCTTTCTGGATGTAACTGAAATGCTATCTTCAGGATTTACCTCATTGTTCACTCTTTCAGACTCTTCTATGCGATGCGTTGCATCCTGTATCCATGATCTAACCTCTTGCACAAAATTGCATTGCTTATCATATCTTGGCTGAAACCACTCACTTTGATCTGCATTCATATTCTCTATGTATCCAAGTTGACCGTACAGGTCTTTGACATCAGCATTTATCTTACTGAATTCTTCTATCAGCTCTTCATACTCGGTTAACAATTCCTTTGTTATATTTTCCACGTTTGCATCATCATACATTAACTCACGCAATTCATTTTTTTTCTCAGTCAGTTTCTTTAGCTTTGCTCTTCTGGAGTCAATTCTTGTCTGCAGACTATTTTCCAATGACCGTTGTGTTGGTTTACGCTGACGTTTTTCCCTCGGAAGGCTTACCGTCTTTTCTTCATCCGTCATGGTTGCTTTGAACGTCGGTCCGGTTTTTCGTTCCGATTCCACTTGCGACAGTCATGTTGCAGCCACGTCCACTTGTCAATCACCAGCCACGAGTGTAGCGCGCGATCGCGAAAGTTCAGAAGTCCCTCGGTAAATCCCTCGATGAATCTTCTTTCCAGTTTCAGCGAACCTCTCCAGCGTTTTGTAATCCGATGTCAAGCGAGTTTTTCTTACTAATGTAGAGGCTCGTTCGTAGTGAGACCTTGAGAAAAGTGCTATAGCTTACGCTGATGAAGTCTCTGTCCCAAAGTAACTGTTTCCACTCTCAGTGTCCCTGTGCCTTGCAATAAATCCACTTGAAACGTCTTGAAAGTTGAACTTTAATCCTCGTTTAACTATTACAAAGGTTCTAAGATACAGAGAGTCGGTGAGTCAATATCAGAGAGTCAGAGAGTCAGAGGGTCAGGTAAGAAAAACTGTTCGCTTCCACGGCTTCTCGAGATCTACCCTGAGAAGCGCGAGACCGTTCTTATATAGCTGAATGAATTCTAATTCTTGAGAAGTGTGAGACAGTTCTAATTCTTGTTCTAATTCTTAACATATGAATTCTGATTCTTTTAACCTTGCCACATATTATTCATCATCATAATCATGAAATAAACTACTTATATGAAATTACACACTCAAATGAAATTATATATACCATGTAACATAAATTGTAATTCACATCTATATGAATTCTACTTTGGCCGTTACACTAGTGTTTACACTGTTTATATTGTCTGAGTGTTTAGTCTATGTCTTGTTCTTATCTAGTGTTTATACTGTTTATTTATACTGTTTATATTGTTTGTCTGAGTGTTTAGTCTATGTCTAGTTCCTATCTAGAGTGTTTATATTGCTTATATTGTTGTTTGTTTTTTTCAATTATTCTATTTTTATTTATTGCATTGCCTGTTTGCACCGTGGGTCAGAGAGGACTGAAATTTAATCTGTGCTGTATGTCGAGCATGTAAAGCATATTTGACAAAAAAAGTTGACTTGACTATTGATCCACATGTCATATTAATTGGAGCATAGTTTTACGCCAGATGCCCTTCCCTTCCCAGATGTCACAACCCTCCCATTTATGGGCTTGAGAAACAACCATTCACACACACAATTTAGAGTAGCCAGTTAACCTAACTGCATGTGTTTGGACTGAAACCGAAGCACCTGGAGGAAACCCACGCAGACACTGGGAGAACATGCAAACTCCACACGGAAAGGCCCCCACTGGGCACTGGGCTCAAACCCAGAACCTTCTTGCTGTGAGGCAACAGTGCTAACCTCTACACCACCCATGCTCAAACAGTACTTGCATAATGTCTTTGACTCAATTTAAGGTACAAAAGGTCATGTTATGATAAATCTTCCCTGGGACATGATGAACTAACTCAATGCAGACTCTAGTACAGCACCTTCAGTATGTTTTATTAGACTGATTCTATCAACATGTAATAGCTCTGGATGTCAAGTCAAGTTTATTTGTATAGCGCTTTTAACAATAGACATTGTCCCAAAGCAGCTTTACGGAATCTGAATGACCCAAGACATGAGCCAATTGTATCTCTAATCTATCTCCAATGAGCAAGCCCGTGGCGACAGTGGCAAGGAAAACTCCCCCAGATGACACAAGGAAAAAACCTTGGGAGGAACCAAACCCAAAAGGGAACCAATCCTCACCTGGACAACAACAGACAACATGAATAGAACATTAACAGTTTTAACATGAAGTCAGTTTCGTTGATGTTATAACTCTTCATTAATGGAAACTTGAGTGCAAAACTGCTCATGACAACCTCAGTCCCAAAGTTAGCAAGCCAACTGTAGTCCTCAGCCACAAAAGCATTACTGTAAGTGTCTAGAGCAGGGGTGTCCAAACTGATCCATAAAGGGCCATGTGGCTGCAGGTTTTCATTCCAGCCATGCAGCAGCACACCTGACTTGGCTCATTCAATCAACTGAACTGTCTTCACACAGTCAAATACTTGCAGCCACACCCACCCTTGATTAAAGGGTGGGTGTGTCAGTTGATTGAATAAGCCAAATCAGGTGTGCTGCTGCATGGCTGGAATGAAAACCTGCAGCCACACAGCCCTTTATGGATCAGTTTGGACACCCCTGGTCTAGAGCATCTTCCAAGTGTGACTTTCAACTGTCCATATGGGGCCGTCTTCCACAGGAGTGATGTGATGAGACTCCAACCAGACATTGGGCATCAGGATGGATCAGGCAGGTCCAAGGATCAGAAGAGGTCAGCACCTCAATCCCAGGATTGACATGTAACTCAGAGGGACAGATTGGGGGGGAGGGGGAGAAGAGAGAAAACACAGGTTGTTAGGTATGCCCAATGTCACCTGAATAAGTAGGTACAGTATACATTTTGTGCTGAGTACAAGCAGGGACTCCGGCAAAATTAACTATGACAGCATAACTAAAAGGAGAGAGCCAGAAGGTAACACAGACATGAGGAAGCCCCGGGACATAAAGCAGCCAGCCAATACACTCTCAACAAACTCGAGTGAGCAAGTGAGTGGGGGACTGACAACATCCATACATCCCAGTTTACCAAAACACTATGTCTGAGGACCCTCCAGTTCTACACCTTTACCTCATAAACACCATTAACAAAAGGCTTGACTAAACAGATATGTTTTCAGCCTAGACTTAAATGCTGAGACTGTGTCTGATTCCCGAACACTACTTGGAAGGCTGTTCCATAACTGTGGGGCTTTGTAAGAAAAGGCTCTACCCCCTGATGTAGCCTTCATTATACGAGGTATCAGCAGATCAGCAGATAGCCTGTACCTTTTGATCTAAGTAGGTGTGGCGGGTCATAAAGGATCAGAAGTTCGCTCAAGTACTGTGGTGCGAGACCAAAAGTAGTATTTTATAATCAATATGAAATTTGATAGGGAGCCAATGCAGTGTGGATAAGACAGGGGTGATGTGGTCATATTTTCTAGTTCTAGTAAGGACTCTTGCTGCTGCATTTTGAACTAACTGGAGCTTGTTTATGCACTTATGGAGCACTTGCATGTGACGTCACAGCCAATCCAGATTGTGACAGACGCCATCTTGTCGGTCAAACGCTATATTTCCGCCTTCTACTTCTACCTTTTCTTCTGGAAAACCCTACTATATACAATTCTACTACAACGGCTGCGGCTACAAGCTCTCCCTACCTGTGCACGTTTATGTTTTTTGTGTGTATTTTTGCGTGTTGTTCATCTGTACCGGACTTCAATATCCACTACAACCGTATGGACTTACTGGACATTGGTTTCCAGCAGAAAAATGACGGTTTGTAGCGATTTCCATCGCATGCACAACATTCCGGACGAGAAAAAAAAAAACATTCCGGACGAGATAGCGAGACCAGCGGGGTCTCCGTGGATTGTTATCGGAAGCAAAGTGAAGGAGTCAGCGCCGGGAGCGGAAGCAAAAGCGAGGCTGTAGAGCCGGCCTGTTGACTAAGCTCAGAAAACAGCTACTCAAACCTCCACTGCTAAGCCTCTACCTCTCCAACGCCAGATCCATGGTAAACAAAACGGACGATTTGGAATTACAGCTGGAATTACCTTATTCTATTCTATAATCGGCTGGTCAGTGCAGTACTAGTAATACTTAAGTGACTACCCATCCAATGAGGATTATTTTCTTCTTTACAAGATGCCACATCTTAGGGGGGCTGACAAATCCTGAATTTCTGTAAAGATAACTGTCCAGAGATTTATAAGCACGCAGTGCTTCACCACTGAACAGCGAGGGAAAGTTGATGAGGTAATTATACACGTCTGGGTATTCCGCTGGCAGTTCAAAATCTGGTCGTGAAAACTCCATCTGGTAAGCCATAAGGGTCACTAATCTGTAGATTGTTTATTTTAGACATATATCTAGTTATCTGTTCATTAGAAAAATGAGCCGTGTAGTCCGTCGGTTGAAATTGATCCATTCTGTACACGAGTGCAGCAGTATTCAGCAGTGTTTTTTACTGACAAGATGGCGTCTGTGTACTTTCCGGTCACGTGACTGCAAGATCTCTATTGGAACATCCAGACAGTTGTCTACTGACATTTGGATGTCTACTATTGGTCTGAACAGTGGGTTTCACCTGTGAAGACTGCATTTGTTATTAAAAAGGTAAGAACAACATCATGACCAGAGAGCTGTCTATCGGACAAAAGCCAGCCGAGGGAAGATCAAATCATTCAGAGCCATTGCACAAGCATTGAGCAAACAATTTGGAATGTCCTGAAAAAGAAAGAAACCACTGGTGTACCAAGAACCAGACATCAAACAGGTCTGCCAAGGAAAACAACCACAACTGATGCCAGAAACGTTGCAAAAGCTATGAAGAATAATCCAAAACAACAATCAGTGATATCATCAACAACCTCCACAGGACAGGGGTGAAGGGATCGCAGTCCATGGTTTAGCACAAAATCCATTATCTATAGTCGCTTATCCTGTACAGGGCAAGCTGGAGCCTATCCCAGCTGACTATGGGTGAGAGGCAGGGTACACCCTGGACAACAGAGGAGACTCAGACAACATGTAAACTCCACACAGAAAGGCCCTTGTCAGCCACTGGGCTTGAACCCAGGCCCTATTTGCTGTGAGGCGACAGTGCTAACCACCACACCACCGTGTGTGCATGGTGTACGAGCTCCAAGAACACTTAATCTTTATTATGAATACTTACTGATCATGTTTGATGGATTTTTTTATGAAAGTTGCCGAGATTCTGATTGAAAACAAGTGATTGTATTTCCCCCCTCCGCAATTCTGAAACCGCCATGTTTGATGTAGCCCATATGATAGTCACCAATCCTCCCTCCAAATTATTTTGTACCCTGACACAGTACACTTCTTGCACATGAGTTGACCATGGCTATAGATGCATTTCCACATTACGGTGGATATCATAGTATATACATCCATTTCTGTTCACCAAGTACTCAATTAAAAGAAAACAATAGGGTTAGAGAAGTGAAAATTTTTGCCATCTATCCCATTGTTATTTCAACGACAGGTTTAAAGAATGATGCAAAAACACAATAGTCTTTATTATTATTCAAATAAAGTGCAAGCTGTTCTTGATCTGATCAACTTGTGTGAATTGTCTGTAATCTGTGCACTGCGTTTTTTTTCACAATCTACAAATGAGTGTTTGTGGTTTATTGATTTGATAATTTAGTGTTAAATAACGGGTTTTTTTAGCGGTTGATAGCATTGAACAAAAAAAAAAGAAATATTGAAATCAAATATAAACATGCTGCAACAAAGTGAACTAAAGTAAACTAGCCACAGCTTCGAGACTTCTCTTGATGATTAAACAACCCTTACACCTTAGCATAATCTCTTCTTCGTCTTCTTCTTCTTGCTTCACAATTGCCGTATTATAAACAATTGCTAGATTAATTTAGGTTGTTTTGTCATTCCTGAACATTTATATTGCACTTTTATTTAATTGTCATTCATTCTATGATACTTTAGTGGATGTTTCTTTACATATCGCAACTGTTGGTGACATCTTAGTCAGCAAAACACGTGTTGTCAAGCAGGGCAAGAGACACAATCCCCCAGTTAATTAATTCGGCAAATGTGTAATTACTGACAGTCAGTCGAATTTGTGCAATGATCAGAAGTGACTGAAGTTATCTGTGAAGGTACCCCCAATTCAAAGTTTGTTATGGTTTAACTACAAACATCCAAAGACACCAAAAGAATCAGATTCAGTCCACATTTCAGGGATCAACAACTGATCCTAAACATGCACAGCAGCATAAATTCTGGCTCCCAATCTCTAAGCAATCATAATAAACCCCTTTCTATATCAAGATGAGTATTTTTTTTTCAATTATTGTGACCATAATCCAGAGTTTTATGAAAGAACATAGAGTTGTGCTAAGAGACTCTAACAAAACATGCAATTCACTCATCAGCAGTATTACAGATGGGAGTCTCGTCTTCATCCGCTTATCTGGGGCTGGGTCATGGAGGCAGCAGTCTGAGCATGGAAGCCCAAACTTCCCTTTCCCCAGACACCTCAGCCAGCTCCTCGGGAAGAACACCGAGGCATTCCCAGGCCAGCCGAGAGACATAGTCCCTCCAGCAAGTCCTGGGTCTTCCCCAGGGCTTCCTCCCGGGGGGACATGCCTGGAACACCTCCCCAGGGAGGTGTCCAGGAGGCATCCGAAAGAGATGCCCGAGCCACCTCAGCTGATTCCTCTCGATGTGGAGGAGCAGCGGCTCTACTCTGAGCTCCTCCTGAGTGACTGTGCTTCTCACCCTATCTCTAAGGGAGTGCCCAGTCACCCTGCGAAGGAAACTCATTTCGGCGGCTTGTATCCGCGATCTTGTTCTTTCGGTCATTACCCAAAGCTCATGACCATAGGTGAGAGTCGGAACGTAGATCAACTGGTAAATCAAGAGCTTCACCTTTTGGCTCAGCTCCTTCTTCACCATGACGGACCGGTAAAGCAACTGCATCACTGCGGAGGCTGCACCGATCCACCTGTCGATCTCACGCTCTATCCTTCCCTCACTTGTGAACAAGATCCCGAGATACTTAAACTCCTCCACTTGAGGCAGGACTTCTCCACCAACCTGGAGAGGGCAAGCCACCCTTTTCCGGTCGAGAACCATGGCCTCGGACTTGGAGGTGCTGATTCTCATCCCAGCCGCTTCACACTCGACTGCAAACCACCCCAGTGCATGCTGAAGGTCCTGGTTTGAAGAAGCCAACAGGACAACATCATCTGCAAAAAGCAGAGATGAAATCCTGTGGTTCCCAAACAGGATTCCTTCCGGCCCCTGGCTGCACCTAGAAATTCTGTCCATAAAAATTATGAACAGAACCGGTGCCAAAAGGCAGCCCTCCTGGAGTCCAACATGCACTGGGAACAGGTCTGACTTACTGCCGGCAATGCGAACCAGACTCCTGCTCTGTTCGTACAGGGACTGGACAACCCTTAGCAAAGAGCCCTGAACCCCATACTCCTGAAGCACCCCCCACAGAATACCACAAGGGACGCGGTCGAATGCCTTCTCCAGATCCACAAAGCACATGTGGACTGGTTGACCAAACTCCCATGAACCCTCGAGCACCCTATGAAGGGTATAGAGCTGGTCTAGTGTTCCGTGACCAGGACGAAAACCGCATTGTTCCTCCTGGATTCGAGGTTCGACTATTGGCTGAATTCTCCTCTCCAGTACCCTGGAGTAAACCTTCCCGGGAAGGCTGAGAAGTGTGATTCCCCTATAATTGGAGCACACTCTCTGGTCCCCTTTCTTAAAAAGGACTACCACCCCGGTCTGCCACTCCAGAGGCACTATCCCCGACCACCACACAATGTTGCAGAGGTCTGTCAGCCAAGACAGCCCCACAACATCCAGAGACTTGAGATACTCAGGGCGGATCTCATCCACCCCCTGTGCCTTGCCCCTGAGGAGCTTGCAAACCACCTCAGTGACTTCGGCTTGGGTAATGGACGAGTCCACCTCTGAGTCATCAGCCTCCACTTCCTCAATGGAAGATGTGACGGTGGGATTGAGGAGATCCTCAAAGTATTCCTTCCACCGCCCAACAACGTCCCCAGTAGAGGTCAACAGCTCCCCACCCGCACTGTAAACAGTGTTTGCAGAGTACTGCTTCCCCCTCCTGAGGTGCCGGACAGTTTGCCAGAATTTCTTCGAGGCCGACCGATAGTCCTCCTCCATGGCCTCACCGAACTCGTCCCAGTTCCGAGTTTTTGCCTCCGCAACTGCCCGAGCTGCGGCACGCCTGGCCTGCCGATACCTGTCAGCTGCCTCAGGAGTCCCGGAGGTCAACATGGCCTGATAGGACTCCTTCAGCTTGACGGCATCCCTTACTTCCGGTGTCCACCACTGGGTTCAGGGATTGCTGCCACGACAGGCACCGGAGACCTTGCGGCCACAGCTCCTAACAGCCGCGTCTACAATGGAGGTAGAGAACATGGTCCACTCAGACTCAATGTTCCCCGCCTCCCTTGGAAGCTGAGAGAAGCTCTCCCGGAGGTGGGAGTTAAAGACCTCCCTGACAGAGTGCTCGGCCAGACATTCCCAGCAGACCCTCACCATATGTTTGGACCTGCCAGATCTGTCCAGCTTCCTCCTCCGCCAGCGGATCCAACTCACCACCAGGTGGTGATCAGTTGACAGCTCAGCCCCTCTCTTCACCAGAGTGTCCAAGACATAGGGCTGGAGATCAGACGAAATGACAACAAAGTCGATCATCAACCTCCGACCTAAGGTGTCCTGGTGCCACGTGCACTTATGGACACCCCTATGCTCAAACATGGTGTTCGTTATGGGCAAACTGTGACTAGCACAGAAGTACAATAACAAAACACCACTCGGGTTCAGATCAGGGAGGCCGTTCCTCCCAATCACACCCCTCCAGGTGTCACTGTCGTTGCCCACGTGAGCGTTGAAGTCCCCCAGTAGAACAATGGAGTCCCCAGTCTGAGCACCTCTCAGTACCTCTCCCAGGGACTCCAAGAAGGCCGGATACTCTATACTGCTATTTGGCCCATAGGCACAAACAACAGCAAGAGCCCTCTCCCCGATCCGAAGGCGCAGAGAGGCGACCCTCTTGTTCACTGGGGTAAACTCCAACACATGGCGGCTGAGCTGGGGAGCTATAAGCAAGCCCATACCAGCCCACCGCCGCTCACCATGGGTGACTCCAGAGAAGTGGAGAGTCCAGCCCCTCTCGAGGAGCTGGGTTCCAGAGCCCAAGCTGTGCGTGGAGGTGAGCCCGACTATCTCTAGCTGGTACCTCTCAACCTCCCGCACAAGCTCAGGCTCTTTCCCCCCAATGAAGTGACATTCCATGTCCCAACAGCTAGCCGCTGTGTTTGGGGATCAGGTTGTTGAGGCCCCTGCCTTTGACTGCCGCCCAATCCACACTGCACCGGCCCCCTACGGCTACCTCTGTGGGTGGTGAACCCACAGGAGGTCGGGCCCACATCACCGCTTTGGGCTGAGCCCGGCCGGGCCCCGTGGGCAAAGGCCTGGCCACCAAGTGCTCGCATACGAGCCCCAACCCCAGGCCTGGCTCCAAGGTGGGGCCCCAGCTGCACCATACCAGGCGACGTCACGGTCCTTGATCTGTTATTATCCATAAGGGTTTTGGTGAACTGCTCTTGGTCTGGCCTGTCACCTAGGACCTGTCTGCCTTGGGAGACCCTAACAGGGGTATAATACCCCCGACAACATAGCTCCTAGGATCATTCAAGCACACAAACCCCTCCACCACAATAAGGTGGCAGTTCTAGGAAGGGACAGATGGGAGTTTTTTAAAAAAAATACACTGATGACCCACAAAAGTTCTAGAACCAAATCAACCTCTACCAAAGTGATGGAAAGGACGACGTGTAAAGAAATAAAGGATTTGTTAATGATCCAAAGCATATGAGCTCATCAGTCAAGGATGGTAGAGGTAATGTCATGGCTTGGGCTTGCATGGCTGCTTTTGGATGAAGACTATAATAGCTCCAATCAGTGGTCAGTGGTTAATATAATTTTAGAGACTTCTATCTTTGAAATGAAAACAACTGGTACCACATTTCCTGAACTCAGGAAGAGCAAGTAGCCGATAATCTCAAAAGACTATAGCAACCTCCTATTAAAAAAAAAAAAAATATATATATATATATATATATATATATATATATATATATATATATATATATATATATATATATATATATATATAAAATTTAAAAAAGTGATAGGAAGTCCTAAACAATGAGTAATATGAAGGATGTGGCTTAAAAATGCTCGCTATCCTGTCAGGTTGTAGATCTGAGCTGGGAGGGATAGATTTTAGATACATCTGGAATTAACCACAGAGCACTTGAAAATTCTCTCATTATGAAAGTATCTTTATTTGACTTAATGTTTAATTTAGTAGTTATATTTTTGCCTTTATTTTTCAGTTTTTGTAGAATCACTGGATGAGACTGCTTGGTCTTAATGCGTGTTGTATGCAGTACTGTGCAAAAATCTGAGGCACCCTATTTTTTTTCAGATAAATTTTGTTATAGAATTCTATTTTACGACTTCGACATTATCGAGTCAGTGCAAAAACATTTTAGAGTTCCAAATATTCATTTTCTCATCTCATTATCTCTAGCCGCTTTATCCTGTTCTACAGGGTCGCAGGCAAGCTGGAGCCTATCCCAGCTGACTACGGGCGAAAGGCAGGGTACACCCTGGACAAGTCGCCAGGTCATCACAGGGCTGACACATAGACACAGACAACCATTCACACTCACACCTACGGTCAATTTAGAGTCACCAGTTAACCTAACCTGCATGTCTTTGGACTGTGGGGGAAACTGGAGCACCCGGAGGAAACCCACACGGACACGGGGAGAACATGCAAACTCCGCACAGAAAGGCCCTCTTCAGCCACGGGGCTCAAACCCGGACCTTCTTGCTGTGAGGTGACAGCGCTAACCACTACACCACCGTGCCGCCCCAAATATTCGTTTTCCAGCAAAAAATTAAATGTTACAGAAAAAAAAGTTTGTATCTGAGCAGCATATTCCATAAGAGCCCACTTTTCAGATTAAAAAAGAAACCATAATGAAGGCTGCTGGGTTTTGGTGCAAAATTAAGAAGCAAGTGTGACAGTCAAAGTGTCCAGAAGAACTGTGGCTGGTTCTGTAATGCCGCTTTTCCACTACCAACGCGTCTGAGTTGGGCTGAGCCGTGCCGTGCTGAGTTGGGCTGAGTCGAGCTGAGTGGGGCTGTTGGAGTTGCATTTCGACTACAACCGCGCTGAACCGTGCTGGCTGGAAGTGGGTGGACACATTGGGTGGAGTTACCGAAAGTGGGTGGACGTCACGTGACGTCGTTAGGTGGCGCAAACAGTGACATCAGTGATCTCTTACACGGTAGTCTCACGACCCGGATAGTAAACAATAAACACGGAGGACATGGAGTCGTTAGTGTTGCTGGTCTTGGTGCTGTGGCTTGTTGTCACTGACAACGCCAACAGATACTGGCAAGAGCGTATAGATGAGGCGAGGCGCATAAGGCTTCAGAAATTCTCGTAATTCATAATTCTTCTTCTTCCAGGTTTATGGGGTTTACAGATCCCAGCGTGCTCGCGGGGCGTGTGTGGGCATGTGAGGACACTCCTCCTCACCAATCAGTGCACAGGGGAGTGTCTCCTCACGCCCCTAGCCCCACTCAGCTCGGTTTGGCTCGCTTCAGCCCCACTCCAAAACCGTGCAAGTTTTGGGTGCTGAGCAGGGCTGAAGCGAGCTGAGTCGTGCTGCTCTGAGGTAGTCGAAACATGAGCTGTCGGGCTGAAGTGAGCTGAAGTGAGCTGAAAAAGGGTAGTGGAAAAGGGCCATAAGATGCTCAGTAAAACCTGCAGCTCATTTCCTTATAAAACTGCACTCATTGTACCTGAGACTACTTTTTTTTTAAAGCAAAGGGTCGTCTCACACCAAATATTGGCTTTGTTTCATTTATTATGGCTTACTGATTACTGTTTATAGTATTTTTTTTTAAATGTAGAAGCATTTCATTTCATTATTTTAAGCCATTTTTGGTCTACAGCCTTTCTTCACATGTGCCCAAGACTTTTGCACAGTACTCTGTATGTATGTGTGCATTTGTGTAGGTCGTAAATACAACCCCGATTCCAAAAAAGTTGGGACAAAGTACAAATTGTAAATAAAAATTGAATGCAATAATTTACAAATCTCAAAAACTGATATTGTATTCACAATAGAACATAGACAACATATCAAATGTTGAAAGTGAGACATTTGGAAATTTCATGCCAAATATTGGCTCATTTGAAATTTCATGACAGCAACACATCTCAAAAAAGTTGGGACAGGGGCAATCAGAGGCTGGAAAAGTTAAAGGCACAAAAAAGGAACAGCTGGAGGACCAAATTGCAACTCATTAGGTCAATTGGCAATAGGTCATTAACATGACTGGGTATAAAAAGAGCATCTTGGAGTGGCAGTGGCTCTCAGAAGTAGAGATGGGAAGAGGATCACCAATCCCCCTAATTCTGTGCCAACAAATAGTGGAGCAATATCAGAAAGGAGTTCGACAGTGTATAATTGCAAAGAGTTTGAACATATCATCATCTACAGTGCATAACATCATCAAAAGATTCAGAGAATCTGGAAGAATCTCTGTGCGCAAGGGTCAAGGCCGGAAAACCATACTGGGTGCCTGTGATCTTCGGGCCCTTAGATGGCACTGCATCACATACAGGCATGCTTCTGTATTGGAGATCACAAAATGGACTCAGGAATATTTCCAGAGAACATTATCTGTGAACACAATTGACCGTGCCATCCGCCGTTGCCAGCTAAAACTCTATAGTTCAAAGAAGAAGCCGTATCTAAACATGATCCAGAAGCACAGACGTCTTCTCTGGGCCAAGGCTCATTTAAAATGGACTGTGGCAAAGTGGAAAACTGTTCTGTGGTCAGACAAATCAAAATTTGAAGTTCTTTATGGAAATCAGGGACTCCGTGTCATTCGGACTAAAGAGGAGAAGGACGACCCAAGTTGTTATCAGCGCTCAGTTCAGAAGCCTGCATCTCTGATGGTATGGGGTTGCATTAGTGCATGTGGCATGGGCAGCTTACACATCTGGAAAGACATCATCAATGCTGAAAGGTATATCCAGGTTCTAGACCAACATATGCTCCCATCCAGACGACGTCTCTTTCAGGGAAGACCTTGCATTTTCCAACATGACTATGCCAAACCACATACTGCATCAATTACAGCATCATGGCTGCGTAGAAGAAGGGTCCGGGTACTGAACTGGCCAGCCTGCAGTCCAGATCTTTCACCCATAGAAAACATTTGGCGCATCATAAAACGGAAGATACGACAAAAAAGACCTAAGACAGTTGAGCAACTAGAATCCTACATTAGACAAGAATGGGTTAACATTCCTATCCCTAAACTTGAGCAACTTGTCTCCTCAGTCCTCAGACGTTTACAGACTGTTGTAAAGAGAAAAGGGGATGTCTCACAGTGGTAAGCATGGCCTTGTCCCAACTTTTTTGAGATGTGTTGTCATGAAATTTAAAATCACCTAATTTTTCTCTTTAAATGATAAATTCTCAGTTTAAACATTTGATATGTCATCTATGTTCTATTCTGAATAAAATATGGAATTTTGAAACTTCCACATCATTGCATTCCATTTTTATTTACAATTTGTACTTTGTCCCAACTTTTTTGGTATAGGGGTTGTATTACATGAATCTTAAATGAGCACAGTTTTGATCTTATATTCATAATATTAAAACAACCAATAAATGCAATATTTATGCAATGCATTCTTGTTACACTCAACTATGAATACGGGGTTCGAAATGTTTCTTTCTTAACCCTTTCCTGCACACATTATGATAGTCATTGAGGGAAAATATTACATTACTTTTTTGCAATTCCAAACACTTAAAAATACATTTGTTTTATTATTTTAGGGGATGCAAATAGGCCTGTTGAACATGTTTTTGCAGCCAGGGTCCTTCCTCTTTTCTGAAAATTTCTCATTTTACATTGGCCTATGTTTACCTTCTTTCAAAACAAAAACTGATTAAAATATGAAATGGTTAGCTTGTAATTGGAAGTAAGATTTTACACCTCTGAATTTTCCCCTGAATATATATGTGCATTTGTCTGCTAAAACTGACTCTTCCTCATTTCATCCTGCATTATTGGTTCATTCCTCAGTATGACCTAACTCATCCTACTTATTATCTATTGGAACAGATATCATCTTTATACAGTGTCTTGCAAAAGTATTTATCCCCCTTCATGTTTGTCCTGTTTTGTTGCATTACAAGCTGGAATTAAAATGGATTGGGGGGGGGGGGGTTAGCACCATTTGATTGACACAACATGCCTACAACTTTAAAGGTGAAAATTGTTGTTTTATTGTGATGCAACAATAAGATGAAAAAAAAAAACCAGAAATCTGGAGTGTGCATAGGTACTCAGCCCCCCAAAGTCAATACTTTGTAGAGCGGCATTTTGCTGCAGTTACAGCTGCAAGTCTCTTGGGGTATGTCTCTATTAGCTTAGCACATCTAGCCACTGGGATTTTTGCCCATTCCTCAAGGCAAAACTGCTCCAACTCCTTCAAGTGAGATGGGTTGCATTGCTGTACAGCAATCTTCAAGTTATGCCACAGATTCTCAATTGGATTGAGCTCTGGGCTTTGATTAGGCCATTCCAAGACATTTAAATGTTTCCCTTTAAACCACTCCAGTGTAGCTTTAGCAGTATGTTTAGGGTCATTGTCCTGCTGGGACATGAACCTTTGTCCCAGTCTCAAACCTCTGGCTGACTCAAATCAGGTTTTCCTCCAGAATTGCCCTGTGTTTAGTTCCATCCATCTTTCTTTCAGTCTTGACCAGCTTTCCTGTCCCTGCAGATGAAAAATATCCAAACAGCATGATGCTGCTACCACCATGCTTCACTGTAGGAGTGGTGTTCTCAGGGTATTGGGTTTGCGCCACACATGGCGCTTCCCATGATGGCCAAAAAGATCAGTTTTACTCTCATTTGACCAGAGAATCTTCCTCCATGTGTTTGGGGAGTCTGCCACATGCTGTTCGGCAAACTCCAAACATGTTTTCTGAAGCAGTGACTTTTGTTCTGGCCACTCTTCCATAAAGCCCCACTCTGTGGAGTGTATGGCTTAAAGTGGTCCTATGGACAGATACTCCCATCTCTGCTGTGGATCTTTGCAGCTACTTCAGTGTTATCTTTGGTGTCTTTGTTGCATATCTGACTAATGCCCTCCTTGGCTGGTCTGTGAGTTTTGGTGGGTGGCCTTCTCTTGTCAGGTTTGTAGTGGTGCCATGTTCTTTCCATTTTGCGATAATGGATTTAATGGTGCACCATGGGATATTCAAAGTTTGGGATATTTTTTTTATCACCCAACCCTAATCTATACTTCTTCACAACTTTGTTTCTGACCTGTTTGGAGTGCTCCTTGGTTTTCATGTTGCTTGCTTAGTAATGTTGCAGAGTCAGGGTTCTTCCAGAACAGGTTGATTTATACAGACATCATGTGACCGATCATGTGACACTTTGATTGCACACAGGTGGATCTTAATCAACTAATTATGTGACTTATGAAGTGAATTGGTTGGACCAGCTCTTATTTAGGGGTTTCATACAAAAGGGGGTGAATACCTATGCACACTCCAGATTTCTGTTTTTTCATCTTAATTATTGTTTGTGTCACAATAAAAAAATGTGCACCTTTAAAATGGTAGGCATGTTGTGTAAATCAAATGGTGCTAACCCTCCAAAATCCATTTTAATTCCAGCTTGTAATGCAACAAAACAGGAAAAACACCAAGGGAGATGAATATTTTTGGAAGACACTGTACCCTGGCCATAGAAAATTTACATGATTCCATTATTAACAATTATAATTATTGTAAAACCTACATAAAATGTTTCAGTTGGGCTCCACCCGAACTTATAATCACATCATCAGATTTTCTTTGCTAATCAGACACAAGATACACCACCACTCTTGCCAGAGCAGTTGGGGTTAGGTGCCTTGCTCAAAGGCACTTCAGCCAGTCCCCCTGGTCCAGGGAATCACACCAGCAACCTTTTGGTCCCAAAGCTGCTTCTCTAACCATTAGGCCATGGCTTCCCCCCAAACAAACGTAATGTGGAATAAAACATAAAATGAAGGTGGAATATATTACACTGCATTTCTTCTTTCCAAAAATTGCTCAAGGAGTCGTAAACATATCAGCTTCATTCAAATGAAATCACAATTCTTTTGTGGACTTCACCATTGTGAAATGGGTAATGTGGGTCATGTGAATCCTACATATGGCACCATGCATACGTAGATGTTTTACTTAACAAAATAGTATCATTTTTCAACAAACAAGATTGAAAGAATACCACATTTCTTTAAGTGCTAAAGATTTAGCAAGGATTTGTGTGTGTGTGTGTGTGTGTGTGTAAGAAGCAAAAATGCAGATTCTTCATGAATAATAGAAATATGCAGAGCTCTTATAAGAGTGGCTCGAAATGATCTTCAGTGCAGAAAAGAAGAGGACTGTAAGAGATTTAAATGTCACGTGTCTTCATTCATGTCCATAATTAGTACAACTAATGCTCACTGATTCCAAACTGGGCTAAGATAAAATAAATTACTGTACTTTGAAGGTGTCTGTGTAATATTCAAGTCCATAAGACAAGCAATTTTATGGCAATTATGCCAGTGGTGATTTAATTTTTATTTTTGGCTTAATCATTATATGCAATTATGTAATACAAGTCAGGGGCACAGATAGGATTTTTGAACTGGAGGGGACTGAGCTGTCAGCAAATGATTCCATTTTGTGTATGCATGTATGTGTGCGTGTGTATATATATATATATATATATATATATATATATATATATATACACACACACACATACACACACATATATACACACACTACTGTTCAAAAGTTTGGGGTCACTTTGAAATTTCCTTATTTTTGAAAGAAAAGCACTGTTCTTTTCAATGTAGATCACTTTAAACTAATCAGAAATACACTATACATTGCTAATGTGGTAAATGACTATTCTAGCTGCAAATGTCTGGTTTTTGGTGCAATATCTCCATAGGTGTATAGAGGCCCATTTCCAGCAACTCTCACTCCAGTGTTCTAATGGTACAATGTGTTTGCTCATTGCCTCAGAAGGCTAATGGATGATTAGAAAACCCTTGTACAATCATGTTAACACAGCTGAAAACAATTTAGCTCTTTAGAGAAGCTATAAAACTGACCTTCCTTTGAGCAGATTGAGTTTCTGGAGCATCACATTTGTGGGGTCGATTAAATGCTCAAAATGGCCAGAAAAATGTCTTGACTATATTTTCTATTCATTTTACAACTTATGGTGGTAAATAAAAGTGTGACTTTTCATGGAAAACACAAAATTGTCTGGGTGACCCCAAACTTTTGAATGGTAGTGTGTATACATGTTATTTCACCTCCCTCACTGCCATCACCAGGAACTACCTGCAGGCCAGGACAATGATAACATTTTAACATAGCCTATGGAAATCCAAAGTTTACACATTATCATCACGCACAGAAATTGCAAAACTAGTTTTAAAACCGCTAAGTTCCAACTGTTAAACATCGTGAGAGGCTGGGCTACGTGTGTGTATGTAAAGTGTAAACCAGTGCATCCTGACTTTCTAACTATGCCTGTGTGTTGCGTGAGCGGCAGTCAGTCAACAACTCTTCGCAAAGTTTCCTTATGAAACAATATGCTCGCTGAAATTATGGCAGGGAATGCCAGATTAAACATTAAAACTGCCTTCTGAGCACTGTATCTACAGGCTACCACCGAAAGAAGGAGGCTACCAGAAAGGCTTCTCTACTCCGTACAATTTTACTTTCACTATGACATTACTTTGAACAGACTATCAAAAAATTGCAAGGTGATATGATAAAGTAAGGCACAGTTTACTTACAGTCTTTTTTTTTTTGAAAAAACAATGCAATCGTTTTCTGCCTTTTGGCACCCTTCATCATGCCGTGTTGGGGTCCTGAACTAGGAGGCGCTGTCCCCGATATGCCTGTCAAACTTGTTGTGGGTAACCATAGCAACCAAGCTCGAGCTCGCAACCTGTGCAGTCTGCGCAGTTGCAACTACGTCTGTACTGCTGTGCACCTCAATAAACAAATAAATGGTAATTAGTCTTTTGATTTTTCCATGAGGTTTGCCTTATGCAAAGAAAGACAGCATAGACGTTTTTTCCTCCCTATAAGTGGGGGGACTGAACGAGGTGAATTTAAATCTGGGTGGGACGAATCCCCCTGTCCCCCCCTCTATCTGCGCCCGTGATACAAGTCCCATGTAAGGTGGTGTAGTGATTAGCACTGTCACCTCACAGCAAGAAGGCCGGTGAGGGCCTTTCTGTGCGGAGTTTGCATGTTCTCCCCGTGTCCGCGTGGGTTTCCTCCGGGTGCTCTGGTTTCCCCCACAATCCAAAGACATGCAGGTTAGGTTAACTGGTGACTCTAAATTGACCGTAGGTGTGAATGCGAGTGTGAATGGTTGTCTGTGTCTATGTGCCAGACCTGTGATGAGCTGGCGACTTGTCCAGGGTGTACCCCGCCTTTGGCCCGTAGTCAGCTGGGATAGGCTCCAGCTTGCCTGCGACCCTGTAGAACAGGATAAAGCGGCTAGAGATAATGAGATGAGATCATAGTGAGCTGGTTAAAAGCATTGCATTACTGCTCCAGAGGTACAGTGGTGCTTGAAAGTTTGTGAACCCTTTAGAATTTTCTATATTTCTGCATAAATATGACCTAAAACATCATCAGATTCACACAAGTCCTAAAAGTAGATAAAGAGAACCCAGTTAAACAAATGAGACAAAAGTATTATACTTGGTCATTTATTTATTGAGGAAAATTATCCAGTATTACATATCTGTGAGTGGCAAAAGTATGTGAACCTTTACTTTCAGTATCTGGTGTGACTCCCTTGTGCAGCAATAATGACAACTAAACGTTTCTGGTAACTGTTGATCAGTCCTGCACACTGGCTTGGAGGAATTTTAGCCCATTCCTCAGTACAGAATAGCTTCAACTCTGGGATGTTGGTGGGTTTCCTCACATGAACTGCTCACTTCAGGTCCTTCCACAACATTTTGATTGGATTTAGGTCAGGACTTTGACTTGGCCATTGAAAAACATTAACTTTATTCTTCTTTAACCATTCTTTGGTAGAACGACTTGTGTGATTAGGGTCGTTGTCTTGCTGCATGAC
The DNA here is from genome assembly GCF_027579695.1 of Neoarius graeffei. NCBI lineage: Eukaryota > Metazoa > Chordata > Actinopteri > Siluriformes > Ariidae > Neoarius > Neoarius graeffei. The sequence goes on along the minus strand of NC_083571.1, from coordinate 47,549,008 downwards.
CCACCTTCTCTTGAGATTCAGTTCATGGACAGATGTTCTGACATTTTCCTTTAGAATTCGCTGGTATGATTCAAAATTCATTGTTCCATGAATGATGGCAAGCTGTCCTGGCCCAGATGCAGCAAAAGAGGCCCAAACCATGATACTACAACCACCATGTTTCACAGATGGGATAAGGTTCTTATGCTGGAATGCAGTGTTTTCCTTTCTCCAAACATAACGTTTCTCATTTAAACCAAGTTCTATTTTGGTCTCATCCATCCACAAAACATTTTTCCAATACCCTTCTCGCTTGTCCACATGATCTTTAGCAAACTTCAGATGAGCAGCAATGTTCTTTTTGGACAGCAGTGGCTTTCTCCTTGCAACCCTGCCATACACACCATTGTTGTTCAGTGTTCTCCTGATGGTGGACTCATGAACATTAACATTAGCCAATGTGAGAGAGGCCTTCAGTTGCTTAGAATTTACCCTGGGGTCCTTTGTGACCTTACCGCCTATTACACGCCTTGCTTTTGGAGTGATCTTTGTTGGTCGACCACTCCTGGGGAGGGTAACAATGGTCTTGAAGTCCCTCTATTTGTACACAGTCTGTCTGACTGTGGACTGGTGGAGTCCAAACTCTTTAGAGATGGTTTTGTAACCTTTTCCAGCCTGATGAGCATCAACAACGCTTTTTCTGAAAGCTTTTTCTGAAATTTTTTTGAAAATTTTCTTCAAATTTTTTCAGAATTTTGTTTAATTGATTATGAGACTCTTGAAAAAACTGTACAAAATCTTAGTTCTTCAACATCTGAATTGGACATTCTGCCCACCAACTTTTTTAAGTCTGTTCTTCATCTTATAATTACAGATGTGCTTCAAATTATAAATACATCCTTGGAGACTGGCGTTGTTCCTGTGTCCCTAAAAAAAGCTGTTGTAAAGCCCCTTCTTAAAAAAAATAATCTGGATCCTTCAGTGTTAAATAACTACAGGCCAATATCAAATCTACCTTTCATCGGGAAAATCCTGGAAAAAAATTGTCTTCAATCAATTAACTGCCTTCTTGATATCAAACAGCCGTTTTGATAATTTTCAGTCAGGATTTCGTGCCAATCATAGCACTGAAACAGCGTTGATTTTAGTTATAAATGACATACGTCTTAATACTGATGCAGGCAAAACATCGGTCCTGGTATTACTGGACCTCAGTGCAGCTTTTGATACTGTTGATCACAACATACTGCTATATCGACTTGAACACTGGGTTGGATTGACTGGTAAAGTTATCAATTGGTTAAAATCATACTTAAAAGATAGAAGCTTCTTTGTTACCCTGGGAAATTGTTCCTCAACATCAATGCCCTTGACCTGTGGTGTCCCCCAGGGGTCGATTCTTGGACCATTACTTTTCAACCTTTATATGCTCCCACTTGGGCAAATTATCAATAAAAATTCAATTTTGTATCACTGCTATGCAGATGATACCCAAATTTATTTTGCTCTATCACCAAATGACTATGCCCCCCTTGAATGTCTCTACCAGTGCATCGATCAAATCAATAGCTGGATGTCACAAAATTTTCTTCAGTTGAACACCGATAAAACAGAAGTAATTCTATTTGGAAAAAAAGATGAAAGACTCAGGATTACCACTTTTCTTGACACAAAAGGGATTAAAACTAAAGAAATGGTTAAAAATCTTGGTGTTTTCATTGACAGCGAGCTAAACTTTGACAGTCACATGAAAGCAATCACTAAAACGGCATTTTATCACCTAAAAAACATTTCCAAACTAAGAGGACTTATGTCAAAAAATGATCTGGAAAAACTAATACATGCCTTCATCTCTAGTAGGGTTGATTACTGCAATGGCCTTTTCACAGGCCTGCCAAAAAAGACCATCAAACAACTTCAGCTGGTTCAAAATGCAGCGGCGAGGGTTCTCACACGAACAAAAAGAACAGAGCACATTACCCCAATTCTAAGGTCCCTTCACTGGCTTCCAGTAAGCTACAGAATTGACTTTAAAGCATTGCTGCTGGTGTATAAATCTCTAAATGGTACAGGGCCCAATTACCTCTCTGATATGTTGCAGCGGCCTAACCCAATCAGATCTACCAGATCGCAACAGAAAAATTTATTATTAAAACCAGTTGTTAAAACAAAGTGTGGTGAAGCAGCTTTTAGCTACTATGCAGTACATCTATGGAACCAACTGCCAGAGGACATTAGAAATGCTCCTGCTGTTGGCAGCTTCAAATCTAGGTTAAAGATCAAGCTGTTTTCAGATGCTTTCTGTTAAATAATTAATATTTTTACATTTTTTATAATCTTTACTTTCTCTGCATGTTTTAAATTTACTTTAATTTTATTCTATTTTATTCCGCTGGTTTCTTTTTCTTCTTTTTTCTTTTTGACATTTTATTATTTTATTTCTACTGTTGTTTAATTCTTATTATTTTCTTTTAATTCTTTTAATTAATTGTTTTAGATTAAAAATAAAATTATTATTTTATGTAATTTTATTTCTCTATTGTTTACTGTTTTTGTTTTTGCTTCTGTAAAGCACATTGAACTGCCATTGTGTATGAAATGTGCTATATAAATAAACTTGCCTTGCCTTTTCTGAGGTCCTCAGTAATCTCCTTTGTTTGTGCCATGATACACTTCCACAAACATGTGTTGAGAAGATCAGGCTTTGATAGATCCCTGTTCTTTAAATAAAACATGGTGCCCACTCACACCTGATTGTCATCCCATTGATTGAAAACACCTGACTCTAATTTCACCTTCAAATTAACTGCTAATCCTAGAGGTTCACAGACTTTTGCCACTCACAGATATGTAATATTGGATCATTTTCCTCAATAAATAAATGACCAATTATAATATTTTTGTCTCATTTGTTTAACTGGGTTCTCTTTATCTACTTTTAGGACTTGTGTGAAAATCTGATGTTGTTTTAGGTCATGTTTATGCAAAAATATAGAAAATTCTAAAGGGTTCACAAACTTTCAAACTGCACTGTAAGTCTGCAAAGGGGTTGGGGTGATAGATAGGGCATTGTTCTGTGAGATACAGAGGTCCTGTCACCCTGGAATACAGAGCTTGGCCCCATTGGAATTGTACCAGGAACTACTTCCACTGCCAAGGCCACACTGACTTTCTTGCCAAGGTCCAGTCAGTTCTAGGTCTGCTGCTAACTGAATAAACCCTGGCCAATCCATTCCCAAAGTGACTGGGTGGGAAAGGTGGGGGTTAACTTCCATCCATCCATTATCTGTAACTGCTTATCATGTGCAAGGTCACGGGCAAGCTGGAGCCTATCCCAGCTGGGTGAGAGGCAGGGTACACCCTGGACAAGTCGCCAGATCATCGCAGGGCTGACACATAAAGACAAGCAACCACACACACACACACACACACACATGGTCAATTTAGAGCCACCAATTAGCCTAACCTGCATGTCTTTGGACTGTGGGGGAAACTGGAGCACCCAGAGGAAACCCACACAGACACGGGGAGAACATGCAAACTCCACACAGAAAGGCCTCCGTCGGCCACTGGGCTCGAACCCAGAACCTTCTTGCTGTGAGGCAACAGTGCTAACCACTATACCACCATGCCGCCAGCTTTTGGGTCATACTGTATATTCAATTTCAAGTGCACTTCACCTTCACCTCCCAACAATTTTCCAATACCTTGAATCTGGCTTTGGTGGATCAGTGTCGACACACAACCCAAGGCTTGATGAACTGGGATACTAACCAGAACTTCATATGTTGCTTCTGGACTGTGGGAGGGCCATGGTTCCAAAGCACATGATCTACCACCACAGAAGCTCAAAAGACTTGCCCACTGTCAGGGCTGGTGATCCATTACATGCTGCATGGTGTGGCAGCTTCTTCCAGAATAGTGCTGGGAATGGCAGAGTTTTTTTGATTGATTGATTGATTGATTGATTGATTGATTCCCAACAGTAAAGAAGATATAAAACAAACAAAAAACAAAAAATAAAAATAATGTAATCATCAAAACATCATCATAAACAGAATAGCATAGCCAAAAGGCAATTACATGATAATGTTTGGAAAGGATTAGGCAGAAGTAAATAACTTATCAAATCCTAACCCTCTATACCACCGTTAATCAAACGTCACTTTCCACCATAATAAACTATACATACAAAAGAAAGCAAAATCAAAAAAAAAAAAACATACCAACATACCAAGACATACCAACATGGTATAATATCGCCGAAATCAAATCATATATATACAAATACTTATGCTATGCATATATACACACATACAATCCATATATACAGTACATACATATACACCTACCTATAATTATACACATCCATATGTACACAGACACCCATATCATAATTATGCATATTATGCTTATATATTTGTGACAGTTCGTGTAGGTGGGTGGAGCACAGAAGGATGGCAGGCCAGAACTGAGTTCACAAACTCTTTTTATTTAGCTTTTCAGCTTCGATATTTACTCTCACACACACTCAGACACACGCACACACATCAGTCATCTGGTTGGGGAGAGAGCTCCCTCTGCTCTCGCTCTCTCTCCTTAAATAGGGTGCGGTCACTGGGGAAGACACACAAACACATTAATTAACATCAGGTGCAGTGATTCTGCCACTTACCTTCCCTGACTCCGCCCTCCGGTCACAGACCGATGCTTGACCACGCCCCCGCTGCCACATACCCCCACTGCCCGACTCAGGCCGGGCGGCTGTCCAGCCTGCAGCCGACTTCCCCCCCCCCGACGGGAGAGGAAGTCTGCCACGACCATCTGCGCACCCGGCCTGTGGATCACCTTGAAGTTAAAGGGTTGGAGTGCCAGATACCAACAGATGATCCATGCTTTGGCGTGGTGGAGCCACTGGAGGGGCGCGTGGTCCGAACAGAGGGTGAAAGGGCGTCCCAGCAGGTAGTAACGGAGGGCGAGGACTGCCCACTTGATCACCAGGCACTCTTTCTCAATGGTGCTGTAGCACCCCTCACGCACCGACAGCTTACGACTGATATACAGTACTGGGCGAGCTTCCCCCTCCACCTCCTGGGACAAAACAGCCCCCAGCCCTCTGTCCAACGCATCCGTCTGTAACATACAGGGGAGAGAAAAGTCAGGGGAGTGTAAAAGTGGCCCCCCACACAGTGCAGCCTTTACCTTAGAAAAAGCCTGCTGGCATTGCTCTGTCCACTGGACCGGATCTGGTGCCCCCTTTTTAGTCAGATCAGTCAGCGGGCTGGTGACGTCCGAATAATTAGGTATAAACCTACGATAATAGCCAGCCAGCCCCAGGAACAGTCTCACCCCCTTTTTGGTCTTGGGCCTTGGGCAGGCCGCAATTGCTGCTGTATTGTTAATTTGGGGACGCACCTGCCTGTTGCCCAAGTGGAAGCCCAGATACTGTACTTCGACCCGCCCAATCGCACACTTCTTCGGGTTGGCTGTGAGACCCGCTTGCCTCAGCGACCTAAGGATGGCCCTCAGATGTTCGAGGTGCCTAGGCCAGTCATTACTATAGATAATAATGTAGTCGAGGTAGGCAGCCGCATAGGTGGCGTGGGGGTGGAGGACCCTATCCATCAGCCGCTGAAACGTAGTGTTGAGTAAATCCAGTGTTGAGTAAAAACGAGCCATGCCTAGCCAATCGAGCAACTCATCAATATGAGGCATTGGGTACGCGTCGAATTTAGACACCGTATTGACTTTTCTATAGTGTACACAGAACCGGACCGACCCATCGGCCTTGGGTACCAAGACCACCGGGCTGCTCCAGTCACTGTGGGACTCCTCGACGATGCCCATTTCGAGCATGGCCTCGAGTTCTTCCCGAACCACTTTTTTCTTGTGCTCAGGTAACCTGTAAGGGCGGCTACGCACTACCACCCCCGGGGCGTCTCAATGTGGTGCTCTATGAGGTTGGTGTGGCCGGGCAGGGGCGAGAACACGTCCGAAAACTCGGTCTGCAACTGGGCAACCTCCGCGAGTTGGGTCGGGGAGAGGTGGTCTCCACAGGGGACCGGAGAGGTACGTGATGCCAAAGTTCCCTTTTGAACCTCCGGCCCCAGCTCCGCCTTCTCCGGAACTACCGACACCAACGCCACGGGGACCTCGTCGTTCCAGAGTTTGAGCAAGTTGAGGTGGTAAATCTGTAGCACCCCACCCCTATCCGTTCGCCTCACCTCATAGTCAACATCCCCGACTCGCCGTGTGACCTCAAAGGGTCCTTGCCACTTGGCGACCAATTTGGAGCTCGATGTGGGCAACAGTACGAGTACTTTATTTCCCGATGTGAACTCACTAAGGTGCGTACCCTTGTCGTACAGGCGGGTTTGTTGTTCTTGGGCCTGCCACAAATTCTCCTGAGTTAGGTGCGTGAGTGTGTGGAGTTTTGCGTGCAGGTCAATAACGTATTGGATTTCGTTTTTACTTTGTGAAGGTCCCTCCTCCCAATTTTCCCGCAGCACATCTAGAATACCGCGCGGCTTACGCCCGTATAACAATTCAAATGGGGAGAACCCCGTGGAGGCTTGGGGGACCTCTCGCACTGCAAATAGCAAGGGTTCGAGCCATTTATCCCAATTAAGTGCATCCTCACTTATGAATTTTTTACTTATATTCTTGAGGGTGTGATTGAACTGTTCAACTAAACTGTCCATTTGGGGGTGATACATGCTGGTGCGGATCGGCTTAATACCCAACAACCCATACAGTTCGTTCAGTGTAAGTGACATAAACGAGGTGCCTTGGTCAGTCAGAATCTCTTTCAGGATTCCAACTTGGGAGATAATGCAGAAGAGTGCCTCCGCAATACTGCGTGCTGAGATATTGCGAAGAGGTACTGCTTCCAGGTATCGCATTGCATAGTCCACCAGAACTAATATAAAGCGGTACCCTCATGCTAACCGATCTAATGGCCCGACGAGATCCATCCCAATTCTCTCAAATGGGGTCTCGATTAACGGTAGAGGGCGCAAAGGCACTTTTGGAATGGCTGCTGGATTTACTAACTGGCATTCGTGGCATGCCGTACACCACCTACGGACATCGCCGCGAATCCCCGGCCAATAGAATCGGGCCATTATTCGGGCTAGTGTTTTATCCTGCCCTAAGTGCCCAGCCATGGGATTAAAGTGAGCCGCCTGGAATACCAATTCCCGGTGGCTCTTCGGAAACAAAAACTGCGTGACTCGCTCTTTAGTTTGAGTGTCCTGCGTCACTCGGTATAACCTATCCTTCATAATCGCGAAGTAGGGGAAGGAAGGGGTGGCTTTCGGCGGGAGCGTTTGACCATCGATTACTCTCACTTGGTCAAACGCATGCCGCAGAGTCTCATCTCGCGACTGCTCTAATGGGAAATCCATGAGGGATTCCCCAACAGAGAGAGGAGGAGCCAGTGGCTCCTCACTCTGACGCGGAGCTGATGTAGACGGCTCTGTGACAGCTGCTCCCGCCAACGCGACACCGGGACCTCCCCCTGCTAAACTATGGCAGGACCCACTCTTCATTAAGTGTCATTAAATCCCGAAATCCCAGCCAATCAGTCCCCAAAATTATCGAGTGGGTAAGGCGAGGATTAACCACAGCCTTCACTATAAATTTTTCCCCTCGAAAAAGAATGTGGACCGACACTAGAGGGTAGTTGTGAACATCCCCGTGCACACACAACACCTTCACCAATTGTGCTCCCCCAATGCCTCATCTTGCACCAGGCTTTGGTGGATTGAGGTCTGATTACAGCCAGAATCCACCAACGCCTGATATGTATCCCCTTGGATACTCACTGGTATGCGATACGCTCCAGCCCGATCGAGGGCGGCTCCTGGCGCATTGGGGATCCGAACCACCGCGCCCACCTCCATTACTGAGCACTGCTGTTGGAGGTGGCCTGGCTCCCCACAGCACCAGCAAACCAGCCCGGGCTTCCTCTCTGCACTAGTGCTCTGGAGCTCACTCACCTGAGGGGGGGGGGGGGGGGGACAGACACAGAAGGGAGAAACGGGAGGGCACCGTGGGTGCGGTGGGCCGGCTGGGGTGGTGCCGGCCCCCGCCTCCGCGGTGGGGGAATGGGGCGAGGAGGAGACACAGGAGGAGGGGAGAGAGAGAGAGAGAGGAGAGAAGAGAAGAGGTCGTCTGCTGTCCTGCTGTCGGGACAGCCGCCAAATGGTCCTCTGCCAGCTCGATTGCCTGATCCAGCGACGCCAGGCGGTGGCACTGGACCCACTCTGCGGTTCCTGCTGGTAAACGCGCAATGAACTATTCCAGTACCACCTGGTCGATGAGTCCCTCGGCGTCGCAGCTGTCGGCCCTCAACCATTGCCAGCAGGCGTCCCAGAGTTGCTGGCCAAATGTGAATGGCCGGCCGACTTCCTCCAAGCGCAAAGCGTGGAAGTGCTGACGTTGTTGCTCAGGGGTGCGCCCCACCCGCTGGAGGACGGCCCGCCGAAGGTCCGCGTAGGCCAGCCAGTGGTCGGTGGGGAGCTGTAGCACGGCCAGCTGTGCCTCTCCCATTAGCAGGGGGAGGAGGCGCTCCACGCGCTGTTCCACCGGCCACCCCGAGGTCTCTGCTACCTGCTCAAAGAGCGTGAGGAAGGCCTTGGGGTCGTCCTGCGGGCCCATCTTCGTGAGGGTGAGGGGGGAAGGGCCCGCGGTGGTGGAGATGGTGGATCCCGCCGATGCGAGGAGGTGCCGGAATGCCCAACGATCTTCCTGTTGTGCCAACACCAGGGCCTCGAACCGTTGTTCTTGCTCCTTTCGGAGGGCGAGCAGTGCCTGGTGCTGGCTCTGTTGGGCCGTGTTGAGGGCGTGGATCAGGTCTGCGAAGGGGGAGGACTCCATGGGGCTGTTCTCTTCTGTGCTCATCCCTGGTTTCAGCACCACTGTGACAGTTCGTGTAGGTGGGTGGAGCACAGAAGGACGGCAGGCCAGAACTGAGTTCACAAAACTCTTTTATTTAGCTTTTCAGCTTCGATATTTACTCTCACACATACTCATACGCACACACATCAGTCGTCTGGTTGGGGAGAGAGCTCCCTCTGCTCTTGCTCTCTCTCCTTAAATAGGGCGCAGTCACTGGGGAAGACACACAAACACATTAATTAACATCAGGTGTAGTGATTCTGCCACTTACCTTCCCTGACTCCGCCCTTCGGTCACAGACCGATGCTTGACCACGCTCCCACTGCCACAATATTATATACAGTTCTGCACTATACATACATACATATACAAATGCTCACTTTTTATATAATATATCCCTATGTACTCATACCCACATATATGCACTTATATTATCAATAGCATGTTATTGTAATTCCTGTAGTTCCTTATACCTTTTTTTGAACTGATTTATAGTTGTACATTTCATGAGCTCCACATTCAAACTGTTCCATAGCTTTGCTCCACAAATAGAGATACTGAACATTTTTAATGTTGTCCTAGCACTGCGAATTTTAAATTTCAGTTTCCCCCTAAAATTATAGCCCCCCCTCTATCCGAGAACATTATTTGGATATTCCTTGGTACTTTATAATTCCTTACTTTGTACATTACTAAGGCAGTTTTATATTCTATAATATCCCTGAATTTTAAACATTTCGAATTTAAGAATAGTGAATTAGTATGATCTCGGTAACCAGCACTATGAATTATTCTTATAGCTCTTTTTTGAAGTATAGTTATTGCATGAAGTGAACATTTATACGTATTTCCCCACACTACTGAGCAGTAATTTAAGTACGGTAAAACCAGGGAACAGTAAAGAATGTGGAGTGAATTATAGTCCAGGACATGCTTAGCTTTACTCAACACAGATATGCTTCTTGATAGTTTCATTAGTATGTATTTTATATGTGATTTCCAATTAATTCTATCATCTATTATTACCCCAATAAATTTATTATTAGAAACTCTTTCAATATCAACACCATCTACCTGTACATTTATTGCCCTATTTATTTTATAATTATTAAATAACATGATTTTTGTTTTAGACAGATTTAATGATAATTTATTTCGATCAAACCAACTTTTTAACCTGCACAATTCTGAAGAGATTATGTTTTCTAACTCATGTAAATTTGTTCCAGAACAAAACATATTTGTGTCATCTGCAAATAATACCATCTTAAATATCTTTGATACATTGCACATACCCTGTGATGACCTGGCGACTTGTCCAGGGTGTACCCCGCCTTTCGCCCGTAGTCAGCTGGGATAGGCTCCAGCTTGCCTGTGACCCTGTAGAAGGATAAAGCGGCTAGAGATAATGAGATGAGGACATTGCACATATCATTTATATAAAGAATAAACAGTTTAGGACCCAATACTGACCCCTGAGGGACACCACAATCAATATTCAAACGAGTTGAGACAGAGTCACCCAACTTCACAAATTGAATCCTGTTGCTCACATAACTTTTTATCCAATTTAATACAACTCCCCTTATCCCATATTGTTCCATCTTATTAATTATCATGATTAATAGTATCAAAAGCTTTTTGAAGAGCAATAAATATACCAGCGACATGTTTCTTATCATCTATAGAGTTACTAATTTCTTCAATTGATTCCATTGGTGCCATCTCTGTTAATCTATTTGCTCTAAATCCATTGACTATCACTGAGTAGTTTGTATTTTTCAATGAATTTATCTAATCTGTTACTGAATAGTTTTTCAAGAATTTTGGAGAATTGAGGAAGTAAAGAAACAGGTCTGTAATTTGTGAAGTTATGTTTGTCCCCAGATTTATACAATGGAATTACTTTTGCTATTTTCATATTGCTTGGAAATGTACCGGTTTGAAATGACAAGTTACAGATGTATGTTAATGGTTTAGAAATCCCCCCAATAATAGTTTTTACTAGTTTCATATCAATATCATTACAATCTGTGGATATTTTATTACTACATTTATTCACTATATCAATAATTTCCTTCTCATATACTGGTGTAAGAAACATAGAACAAGAATTCCTCTTTATAATATTATCTATACAATCATCATTTGTTACTGGATCAGAGATATTTTGAGTTAATCTTGGTCCAACATTAACAAAAAAATTATTAAAACTATTAGCAACTACATCCATGTTATAATTTTTGATACCTTTGTCATTAAAGTATTTAGGATAATGTATTTGTCCAGAACCATCTTTAATAATACTATTTAATATATTCCATATTCCTTTAATATTATTTTTATTATATATTAATTTACCAGGGCGGCACGGTGGTGTAGTGGTTAGCGCTGTCGCCTCACAGCAAGAAGGTCCTGGGTTCAAGCCCCGGGGCCGGCGAGGGCCTTTCTGTGTGGAGTTTGCATGTTCTCCCCGTGTCCGCGTGGGTTTCCTCCGGGTGCTCCGGTTTCCCCCACAGTCCAAAGACATGCAGGTTAGGTTGACTGGTGACTCTAAATTGACCGTAGGTGTGAATGTGAGTGTGAATGGTTGTCTGTGTCTATGTGTCAGCCCTGTGATGACCTGGCGACTTGTCCAGGGTGTACCCCGCCTTTCGCCCGTAGTCAGCTGGGATAGGCTCCAGCTTGCCTGCGACCCTGTAGAAGGATAAAGTGGCTAGAGATAATGAGATGAGATGAGATGAGATTAATTTACCATAATAATCTTTCCTACATCTCCTTATGGCGGCACGGTGGTGTAGTGGTTAGCGCTGTCGCCTCACAGCAAGAAGGTCCTGGGTTCGAGCCCCGGGGCCGGCGAGGGCCTTTCTGTGTGGAGTTTGCATGTTCTCCCCGTGTCCGCGTGGGTTTCCTCCGGGTGCTCCGGTTTCCCCCACAGTCCAAAGACATGCAGGTTAGGTTAACTGGTGACTCTAAATTGACCGTAGGTGTGAATGTGAGTGTGAATGGTTGTCTGTGTCTATGTGTCAGCCCTGTGATGACCTGGCGACTTGTCCAGGGTGTGCCCCGCCTTTCGCCCGTAGTCAGCTGGGATAGGCTCCAGCTTGCCTGCGACCCTGTAGAAGGATAAAGCGGCTAGAGATAATGAGATGAGATGAGATGAGACATCTCCTTATGATACTTGTTAACTTGTTTTTATATTTTTTATATTTATTTTCTGCCTCTTTGGTTCTTAATTTAATAAAAATTCTCTATATAGAGTGTTTTTCTTCTTACAGGCATTTTGTAATCCCTTAGTAATCCAAGGTTGGTCATTATAGTTTTGTTTTGTACTATATTGCTTCAATGGGAAATTTTTATCATATAATAATTTGAATATACTTAAAAAGTTATCATATGCTCTATCAATGCTATAAACTGATTCCCAGTCTTGTATTAATAAATCATTATTTAATGCAAACATGGCTTCCTCAGTCCTAACTCTTCTATACTTAAGTTTATGGTCTGTCACATTTCTCTTATGATTACAGTCATAAATTGTAAAAACTGGTAGATGATCACTAATATCATTGATTAATATTCCACTTATAATGTTATTATCTATATCATTGGTAAATATATTATCTATTAAGGTAGCACTATGGTCAGTAATTCTGGTGGGTCTGGTAATTTTTGGGTGGAGACTCATACTGTACATGGCATTAATAAATTCCTCAGTCATACTGTGCTTATTAGGGTTCAACAGATCAATATTTGTATCCCCACAAATGAAGATACCTTTTTTATTATCTACTATAAATGTCTTTTCTACCTAGTCCTTAAACGCCTCTATACTAGTTTCTGGCGCTCTATATATACAGCTAATTAATACATTTCTACTTTTTTCAATATTAATTTCGATTGTTAAACATTCTAATAAGTTATCAATCACTGTTGTCATGCCATCTATTAACTTATAATTAAAATTACAATCCACATACACCGCCACTCCTCCTCCACCTTTATTTTTCCTGTATATATAATTAAATTCATATCCAGCCAGTTCGAAATCCACTCCTTTCTCCAGGTCAATCCAGGTCTCCGATATGGCAATTATGTTGAATGGATGAGTAAACTGACTTAAGTATTTCTTGATGTGTTTGAAGTTAGTGTACATGCTTCTGCTGTTGAAGTGTATTCTTGATAATTTTCCCACAGCCTTAGTGGACTGATTGTACTGTTCCTCTGTGTAATAGTAGCAATTGTCATTAATGGTTGAAAAAAAGTTATTGTCTGGGTCTATGTCATTTTCTATATCCACTAGTTTATGGTCAGTGAATTCATGTGGTTTCAGTTCCAGGTTTTCATAATCAACAAGCATTTGCGTGAGCTGAGTAGTGTTCCGGGTAATGGGTGAAAGAGTTATTTCAGTGTGTGTCATGGTTGAGTTTGGTGCAGTGTCCCATCGGTAGTGATTACCGTACAGTCCCGATAGCATCACTGGTACCTATTTGTCCAACTCCTCGATGTTCCGTATGACCAGAACTCTCGCCTCCTCCAGTGTCCCATTCAGCTTTATGAAAACTTTGCAGTTGGTGATCCATGTGGACTGAATTTTGTTTCCCTTCTTCAGATGTCGTGCTTTTCTGGCGATGTCAGCATTGCGTTTTGTCAGGTGCTCGTTGATGTAGATGTTTGTCCCTTTCAGTTCCCTTCCTTGTTTCAGTAGTGTAGCTTTATGCTTCCGGCTGATGAATCTCATGATGATGGTCAGTTTGTCTCTGGTGTTCCTCCTTGGTAGCGGGTGGCAAGCCTCGATGTTATCGCAGTCAAGGTGAATTCCCCTGGACTGCAGGAAAGCAGCTACCTGCTGCTCCGTGGAGCTCACATCCAGCTCCCCGGGCTCCTCCCTGCTGATAGCAGTCACCACCCGAGCGTATGACCGAGGTTTTACCTGGAGCCCGGTGATGACAACATCATTCATTCTGGAGTATTGCTCCAGGTCAGCCACTCGGCTTTCCAGGTCGGCGATCCGCTTATCCTTCTCTGCATTCTGTATCCGCAGCATTTTCACCTCTTCCACCAAGTCCAATATGCTCTTCTGCTGCAGCCTGACAGCAGAAACTTCTTCAGTTATGAAGTCGGGTGACTTTTTTATGTCATTGACTTCCTCAGCAGTGGGGATCTTCTTTGGGCCCATATAGCCCGGTAGCAAGTTGCTGGGACAACCAGCTTTCGCCGTCAGCTGTTAGCACAGCCAGCTGTTCGCCTCACTGCCTTTCTGAATTTTCCCACCAAAGGAAGAGGAAGACAGAAGTGACGCTCTCTGTTCAAAGTTCAAAGTAGGGAGAGCAGCATGGAGGTTCCCTGGGTCCGAGACTGTGGATATATGCTCTTCAGCCAGCAGAATTGCTTTCAGCCAGAGTGTTGGGCTTGTAGCACAGGATCACCCCCAGTCAGGCAACAAACAACTCCAATGCCACCCAGGTGATGAACTTCTCTGGCTGCCTTGGGTCAGGCCTCAGCCTGTTGAGGAGCCTCTGGACAGTAAATTGCTCGTCATTTTCCTCCAGCACTATCAAGTTGATTCACTGTAGAATAGGGTTGGTTCCATACCAAAATTTTGGGTTCAGTATGGTACCCGGCATGATAGAATGGTAATGGTAGTGGTTCGGTACCAATGCAATAAATAAATAAATAATACAAACTGATGAAATGAATAAACATCCAAAATTGTATTGTTGAAACATGGCATTAAATGAGTTGACTTCCTGCTTCTATCTGTCTGTGGGTCACAGGTGTGTAAAGAATGATTTAAAAGTTGACTAATTTTACAAACATCTGACTTAAGTTTATTTCTATTGCCTAATTATTCTTTCATTCATTAATTAAATTTTAAAATGAAAATAATCTCGGTCCAGATGGAAGGTTTTAGCTCCGTATCAGAAATAATCTCTGTCCACACTAACTTGCCTGAAAACACATATCACATGACCTGCACTGGGCATGCACATGCTGATGTACACAGATGATCTCATCTCATCTCATTATCTGTAGCCGCTTTATCCTGTCCTACAGGGTCACAGGCAAGCTGGAGCCTATCCCAGCTGACTACGGGCGAGAGGCGGGGTACACCCTGGACAAGTCGCCAGGTCATCACAGGGCTGTACATAGATGATGATGATGTTTGTTTTCTTCCAGGAAAGAGTCATGTGGTAGAAGCAGGATGAACCAGGAAAAGACACGCCATGACTGATCAGACCCAATGAGGACGCGAACATGGATGTTTCCATCATCATTTCCAAACATCTCCATTTTCACCCATCTACACCAAAATACTACCCCAGAGTTCTCACACAAAAACAAGACCAGCAATGTTTCCAAAGGTCTCCATTTTCCAGGGTTGAAAGCTACAAAGTAGTGTGGATCCCAGCCTGTCTTACCAAGACAGGTGGTAAGTCCCCGTAGATCTCCTCCAGGGTGGCATGAGCAGACCAGTGGATATTTTGAAAAAAAAAAATCCACTGGTTGTGTGTACTTTGTTTTCTCACCTTTATCATCTTTTTTCTTTCTTTTAAATTTTTTTTTAATGATAAGAGGACATAATCTTGGATATTAGGTTAGGTTTATGTCATGCTCTGCCCTGGACATCCACTCCGGAGATTACGGATCTCTCACACCAGCGCTGATCCTGATCCAGGACAGGAATTCCCTCTAACCCGTATTCATGTCCTGGTTTTCACTGCTGTGTATAAATACTTTGCCAGAACGTCTCGTTTGCTTCTTTAGTTGTTTCTGTGTCTCTCTTGTTGTTCATGGTTATTCTCTCGAGTGACTTCTTCTTCATGGTTTTTGCACTAGTACTTTTCTGGTTTATGGTGTGTAGGACTCCCTATGTGTGGGTGGAGCATAGAGGACGGCAGGACAGAGATCAGGTTTGTCACTTGGCTTTATTGCCACACTTTTCAGTTTTGACAATACCCCAAAACTAGCACAGACACACATACAACCGGCGTCTGGTTCAGGGATGAGCCCTCTCCGCTCTCGCTCTCCCTCCTCATATAGGGCGCAGTCACTGGGAAGACACACAAACAGGTTAATTGCTCTCAGGTGTAATGATTCTGCCACTTACCTTCCTGACTCCGCCCTCCTGTCACAGACCGGCGCTTGACCACGCCCCCACTGCCACATACCCCCACCGCCCGACTCAGGCCGGGCGGCCGTCCGGCCTGCAGCCGACTCCCCCCCCCTTGACGGGAGAGGAAGTCCGCCACGACCATCTGCGCCCCCGGCCTGTGGACCACCTTGAAATTAAAGGGTTGGAGCGCTAGATACCAACGGGTGATCCGCGCATTGGCATCTTTCATGTGGTGGAGCCACTGGAGGGGCACGTGGTCTGAACAGAGGGTGAAAGGGCGCCCCAGCAGGTAGTACCGGAGGGCGAGAACCACCCACTTGATGGCCAAACAATCTTTTTCTATTGTGCTGTAGCACCCCTCATGCACTGACAGCTTCCTGCTGATATACAGGACAGGGCGGTCCTCCCCCTCCACCTCCTGGGACAAAACCGCCCCCAGCCCTCTGTCCGACGCATCGGTCTGCAACATAAAAGGGAGAGAAAAGTCAGGGGAGTGTAGAAGTGGCCCCCCACACAGTGCAGCCTTTACCTCTGAGAAAGCCCGCTGGCATTGCTCCATCCACTGGACCGGATCTGGTGCCCCCTTTTTAGTGAGATCAGTCAGCGGGCTGGTGACGTCCGAATAATTAGGTATAAACCTACGATAATAGCCAGCCAGCCCCAGGAACTGTCTCACCCCCTTTTTGGTCTTGGGCCTCGGGCAGGCCGCAATTGCTGCCGTCTTATTAATTTGGGGACGCACCTGCCCGTTGCCCAAGTGGAAGCCCAGATACCGTACTTTCACCTGCCCAATCGCACACTTCTTTGGGTTGGCTGTGAGCCCCGCTCGCCTCAGCGACCTAAGGACGGCCCTCAGATGTTCGAGGTGCCGCTGCCAGTCATTACTATAGATGATAATGTCATCTAAATACGCGGCCGCATAAGTGGCGTGAGGGCGGAGGACTCTGTCCATCAGCCGCTGAAACGTAGCGGGCGCCCCAAACAGCCCAAACGGAAGGGTGACAAATTGGTGTAAACCAAACGGTGTGGAAAAGGCCGTTTTTTCTCGGGATAGTGGAGTCAAGGGGATCTGCAAATATCCCTTCGTCAAATCCAGTGTCGAATAAAAGCGAGCAGTGCCGAGTCGGTCGAGCAACTCATCAATACGAGGCATTTGGTACGCGTCGAATTTAGACACCGCATTGACTTTTCTATAGTCCACACAGAACCGGACCGACCCGTCGGCCTTGGGTACCAAGACCACCGGGCTGCTCCAGTCACTGTGGGACTCCTCGACGATGCCCATTTTGAGCATGGTCTGAAGTTCTTCCCGAACCACCTTTTTTTGTGTTCGGGTAGCCTGTAAGGGCAGCTACGCACTACCACCCCCGGGGGCGTCTCTATGTGGTGCTCTATGAGGTTAGTGAGACCGGGCAGGGGCAAGAACACATCCGAAAACTCGGTCTGCAACTGGGTGACCTCCGCTAGTTGGGTCGGGGAGAGGTGGTCTCCACAGGGGACCGGAGAGGTACGTGATGCAAGTGTCCCTTTTTGAACCTCCGGCCCCAGCTCCGCCTTCTCCGGAACCACCGACACCAACACCACGGGGACCTCCTCGTTCCAGAGTTTAAGCAGATTGAGGTGGTAAATCTGTAGCGCCCCACCCCTGGCCGTTCGCCTCACCTCATAGTCGACGTCCCCAACTCGCCGTGTGACCTCAAAGGGTCCTTGCCACTTGGCGATCAATTTGGAGCTCGACGTAGGCAACAGTACGAGTACTTTATCTCCTGGTGTGAACTCTCTAAGGCACGTACCCTTGTTGTACAGGCGGGCTTGCCGTTCCTGGGCCTGCCACAAATTCTCCTGAGTTAGGTGGGTGAGCGTGTGGAGTTTTGCGCGCAGGTCCATAACGTACTGAATTTCGTTCTTACTTTGTGAAGGTCCCTCCTCCCAATTTTCCCACAGCACGTCCAGGATGCCACGCGGCTTACGCCCATATAATAATTAAAACGGGGAGAACCCCGTGGAGGCTTGGGGGACCTCTCGCACTGAGAACAGCAAGGGTTCAAGCCACTTATCCCAATTACGTGCGTCCTCACTTACGAATTTCTTAATAATATTTTTGAGGGTGCGGTTGAACTGTTCCACTAAACCATCCGTTTGTGGGTGATATACACTGGTGCGGATCGGCTTAATCCCCAATAACCCATACAGTTCGCGCAGTGTTCGTGACATAAACGTAGTGCCTTGATCAGTCAGAATCTCTTTCGGGATTCCAACTCGGGAGATGACGCGGAAGAGTGCCTCTGCAATACTGCGTGCTGAGATATTGCGCAGAGGCACTGCTTCCGGGTATCGCGTTGCATAGTCCACCAGAACTAATATAAAGCGGTACCCTCGTGCTGACCGATCTAATGGCCCGACGAGATCCATCCCAATTCTCTCAAATGGGGTCTTGATTAACGGTAGAGGGCGCAAAGGCGCTTTTGGAATGGCCGCTGGATTTACTAACTGGCATTCGCGGCATGCCGTACACCACCTATGGACATCGCTCCGAATCCCCGGCCAATAGAATCGGGCCATTATTCGGGCTAGTGTTTTATCCTGCCCTAAGTGTCCAGCCATGGGATTAAAGTGAGCCGCCTGGAATACCAATTCCCGGCGGCTCTTTGGAATCAAAAGCTGCGTGACTCACTCTTTAGTTTGAGTGTCCTGCGTCACTCGGTATAACCTATCCTTCATAATCGCGAAGTAGGGGAAGGACGGGGTGGCGTTCGGCGGGAGCGTTTGACCATCGATTACTCTCACTTGGTCAAACGCATGCCGCAGAGTCTCATCTCGCGACTGCTCTAATGGGAAATCCGCGAGAGATTCCCCAATAGAGAGAGGAGGAGCCGGCGGCTCCTCACTCTGACGCGGAGATGACGTAGACGGCTCTGTGACAGCTGCTCCCACCAAAGCGACACCGGGACCTCCCCCTGTCAACTGGCAGGACCCACTCTCTACTAGGCGCGTCATTAAACCCCGAAATCCCGGCCAATCAGTCCCCAAAATTAAAGAATGGGTAAGGCAGGGATTAACCGCCGCCTTCACTATAAATTTTTCCCCTCTGAAAATAATGTGGACCGACACCAAAGGGTAGCGGTGAACATCCCCGTGCACACATAACACCTTCACCCCTTGTGCTCCCCCCAATGCCTTGTTTTGAACCAGGCTTTGGCGAATTGAGGTCTGATTACAACCAGAATCCACCAACGCCTGATATGTAGCCCCTTGGATACTCACCGGTATGCGATACGCTCCGGCCCGATTGAGGGCGGCCTCTGGCGCATCGGGGATCCGAACCACCGCGCCCACTTCCATTGCTGTGCACTGCTGTTGAAGGTGGCCCGGTTCCCCGCAGCGCCAGCAAACCGGCCCGGGCTTTCCCTCTGCACCGGTGATCTGGGGCTCACTCACCTGAGGTGGGGGAGAGACAGACACAGAAGGGAGAAACGGGAGGGCACCGCGGGTGCGGCGGGCCGGCTGGGGTGGTGCCAGCCCCCGCCTCCGCGGTGGGGGAATGGGGTGAGGACGGGACACAGGAGGAGGGGGAAAGAGAGAGAGAGAAGAGGAGAGAAGAGATGATGTCATCTGCTGTCCTGCTGCTGGGACAGCCGCCAGATGATCCTCCGCCAGCTCAACTGCCTGATCCAGCGACGCCGGGCGGTGGCACTGGACCCACTCCGCGATTCCTGCTGGTAAGCGGGCGACGAACTGTTCCAGCACCTCCTGGTCAACGATTCCCTCGGCGTCGCGATCGTCGGCCCTCAGCCACCGCCAGCAGGCGTCCCGGAGCTGCTGGCCGAACGCGAACGGCCGGCCAACTTCCTCCAATTGCATCGTGCGGAAGCGCTGGCACTGTTGTTCCGGGGTGCGCCCCACGTGCTGGAGGACGGCCCGGCGGAGGTCCGCGTAGGCCAGCCGGCAGTCGGCGGGGAGCTGTAGCGCGGCCAGCTGTGCCTCTCCCGTGAGCAGGGGGAGAAGGCGCGCCGTGCGCTGCTCCATCGGCCACCCCGAGGCTTCGGCGACCTGTTCAAATAACGTGAGGAACGCCTCAGGGTCGTCCTGCGGGCCCATCTTGGTGACAGTGAGGGGGGACGGGCCCGCGGCCGGAGCGCTGGTGGGCCCCGCCGACGTGAGGAGATGCCGGAACACCTTGTGATCTTCCTGCTGGGCCAGCACCAGGGCTTCGAAGCGCTGCTCTTGTTCCTTTCGGAGTGTGACGAGCACCTGGTGCTGGCTTTGCTGAGCCGTGGCGAGGGCGTGGACCAGGTCAGCGAACGGGGAGGATTCCATGGGGCTGTGGGGTTGGTGCTCCACTTTCCCAGGTTTCAGCACCACTGTAGGACTCCCTATGTGTGGGTGGAGCATAGAGGACGGCAGGACAGAGATCAGGTTTGTCACTTGGCTTTATTGCCACACTTTTCAGTTTTGACAATACCCCAAAACGAGCACAGACACACATACAACCGGCGTCTGGTTCAGGGATGAGCCCTCTCCGCTCTCGCTCTCCCTCCTCATATAGGGCGCAGTCACTGGGAAGACACACAAACAGGTTAATTGCTCTCAGGTGTAATGATTCTGCCACTTACCTTCCCTGACTCCGCCCTCCTGTCACAGACCGGCGCTTGACCACGCCCCCGCTGCCACATGGTGTTTTTTGCACTAAGGGTTATTTCTGATTCATGGTTTCTTGCACTAAGGGTCTTTTCTTGTTCATGGTTTTATGCACCAGTGTTTTTGTCTTTGCCTGTCTGTTGTTTTGTCTCATTTTGTCCAGACTATTTTTGCCATTTGTTTTTTGTCCTTTTTTTTTTTACCTTTTTGCCACGCCCTTTTTTTCCCCTGAATTAAATCATATATTATTTATTGGATTACTGTCTGTATTTTGTTTGTGGATCCTAACTTCACCATACCTCCACCCACCCTAACAATTTATTTCTTGGAATGTTAAAGGCTTTCATTCCAATTATTATACCAGAGCAAGAGATGTTGCCATTTTTATTACAAGTAATAAAAAGGATTCAGCTCCTGGCTTCTAAAATTAGATCAAAAGAGATACAGCGGCATGCAAAAGTTTGGGCACCCTTACTGAAAATGTTTGTTACTGTGAGCAGAACATGAACTGATCACCAAAAGGCATAAAGGTAAAGACAACACATTTCTTTTCAGCGTTTTCTGCATGATTTGTGGGGTTGGTTTTTTTTATACAACTGGAGAGTGAAAAAAGAAAAGGAACACCATGTGAAAGTTTGGGTGCCCCAATACGTTTGAGTTCTCCGGTAACATTTACCAAGGTTCCAGACCTTTATTATCTTATTGAGCTGTGGCTTGTTCAAATTCTTCACTAGGAAAGGTCAGATAAGGCAGATTTCAAAGCTATATAAATTCTCTGACTCCTCAACCTTGTCCCTAAAATCAACAGCCATGGGCTCTTCTAAGCAACTCCCTCGCATTCTGAATAATAAAATAATTGATGCTCACAAAGCAGAAGAAGGCTACAAGAATGTAGCAAAGTGTTTTCAGGTAGGTGTTTCCTCAGATTGTTATGTTATTAAGAAATGGTAGTGTGGCAGCGGGGGCGTGGTCAAGCGCCGGTCTGTGACAGGAGGGCGGAGTCAGGGAAGGTAAGTGGCAGAATCATGACACCTGAGAGCAATTAACCTGTGTTTGTGTGTCTTCCCAGTGACCGCGCCCTATATCAGGAGGGAGAGTGAGAGCGAAAGGAGCTCATCCCTGAACCAGACGCCGGTTGTGTGTGTGTCTGTGTGAGTGACTAATGCTAAACTGAAAAGTGTGGCAATAAAGCCAGATTATGAAACCTGATCTCTGTCCTGCCGTCCTCTGTGCTCCACCCACACGTAGGGAGTCTTACAGTGGTGCCGAAACCCGGGACAGTGGATCACCAAACCAGCAGCTCCATGGAATCCTCCCCGTTCACCGATCTGGTCCACGCCCTCGCCACGGCTCAGCAAAGCCAGCACCAGGCACTCGTCACGCTCTGAAAGGAGCAGGAGCAGCACTTCGAAGCCCTGGTGCTGGCCCAGCAGGAAGATCGCGAGGCGTTCCGGCATCTCCTCGCGTCGGCGGGATCCACCAGCGCTCCGGCCGCGGGCCCGTCTCCCCTCGTTGTCACCAAGATGGGCCCGCAGGACGACCCCGAGGCGTTCATCACGTTGTTTGAACAGGTCGCCGAAGTCTCGGGGTGGCCGATGGAGCAGCGCGCGGCGCACCTCCTCCCCCTGCTCACGGGAGAGGCACAGCTGGCCGCGCTACAGCTCCCCGTCGACCGCCGGCTGGCCTACGCAGACCTCCGCCGGGCCGTCCTCCAGCATGTGGGGTGCACAACGGAGCAACAGCACCAGCGCTTCCGCGCGCTGCGAATGGAGGAAGTCGGCCGGCCGTTCGCGTTCGGCCAGCAGCTCCGGGACGCCTGCTGGCGGTGGCTGAGGGCCAACAATCGCGACGCCGAGGGAATCGTTGACCAGGTGGTACTAGAACAGTTCGTCGCCCGCTTACCAGCAGGAACCACGGAGTGGGTCCAGTGCCACCGCCCGGCATCGCTGGATCAGGCAGTCGAGCTGGCGGAGGATCATCTGGCGGCTGTCCCGGCGGCAGGACAGCAGATGGCATCGTCTCTTCTCTCCTCTTCTCTCTCCCTCTCCTCCTGTGTCCCGTCCTTGCCCCATTCCCCCACCGCAGAAGCAGGGGCCGGCACCACCCCAGCCGGCCCGCCGCACCCGCGGTGCCCTCCCGTTTCTCCCTTCTGTGTCTGTCTCTCCCCCACCTCAGGTGAGTGAGCCCCAGATCACCGGTGCAGAGGGAAAGCCCGGGCCGGTTTGCTGGTGCTGCGGGGAGCCGGGCCACCTTCATCAGCAGTGCACAGCAATGGAAGTGGGCGCGGTGGTTCGGATCCCTGACGCACCAGAGGCTGCCCTCGATCAGGCCGGAGCGTATCGCATACCGGTGAGTATCCAAGGGGCTACATATCAGGCGTTGGTGGATTCTGGTTGTAATCAGACCTCAATTCGCCAAAGCCTGGTTCAAAACGAGGCATTGGGGGGAGCACAAGGGGTGAAGGTGTTGTGTGTGCACGGGGATGTTCACAGCTACCCTTTGGTGTCGGTCCACATTATTTTCAGAGGGGAAAAATTTATAGTGAAGGCGGCAGTTAATCCTCGCCTTACCCACTCGTTAATTTTGGGGACTGATTGGCCGGGATTTCGGGGTTTAATGATGCGCCTAGTAGAGAGTGGGTCCTGCCATTTGACAGGGGGAGGTCCTGGTGTCGCTTTGGCGGGAGCAGCTGTCACAGAGCCATCTACGTCATCTCCGCGTCAGAGTGAGGAGCCGCCGGCTCCTCCTCTCTCTATTGGGGAATCCCTCACGGATTTCCCATTAGAGCAGTCGCGAGACGAAACTCTGCGGCATGCGTTTGACCAAGTGAGAGTAATCGATGGTCAAATGCTCCAGCCGAACGCCACCCCGTCCTTCCCCTACTTTGCGATTATGAAGGATAGATTATACAGAGTGACGCAGGACACTCAAACTAAAGAGCAAGTCACGCAGCTTTTAATTCCGAAAAGCCGCCGGGAATTGGTATTCCAGGCGGCTCACTTTAATCCCATGGCTGGACACTTGGGGCAGGATAAAACACTAGCCCGAATAATGGCCCGATTCTATTGGCCGGGGATTCGCGGCGATGTCCATAGGTGGTGCACAGCATGCCGCGAATGCCAGTTAGTAAACCCAGCGGCCATTCCAAAAGCGCCTTTGCACCCTCTACCGTTAATCGAGACCCCGTTTGAGAGAATTGGGATGGATCTCGTCGGGCCATTAGATCGGTCAGCACGAGGGTACCGCTTTATATTAGTTCTGGTGGACTATGCAACGCGATACCCGGAAGCCGTGCCTCTGCGCAATATCTCAGCACGCAGTATTGCAGAGGCACTCTTCCGCGTCATCTCCCGAGTCGGAATCCCGAAAGAGATTCTGACTGATCAAGGCACTACGTTTATGTCACGAACACTGCACGAACTGTATGGGTTATTGGGGATTAAGCCGATCCGCACCAGCGTGTATCACCCACAAACGGACGGTTTGGTAGAACGATTCAACCGCACCCTCAAAAATATTATTAAGAAATTCGTAAGTGAGGACGCACGTAATTGGGATAAGTGGCTTGAACCCTTGCTGTTCTCAGTGCGAGAGTTCCCCCAAGCCTCCACGGGGTTCTCCCCGTTCAAATTATTATATGGGCATAAGCCGCGCGGCATCCTAGATGTGCTGCGGGAAAATTGGGAGGAGGGACCTTCACAAAGTAAGAACGAAATTCAGTACGTTATGGACCTGCGCGCAAAACTCCACACGCTCACCCACCTAACTCAGGAGAATTTGCGGCAGGCCCAGGAACGGCAAGCCCGCCTGTACAACAAGGGTACGCGCCTTAGAGAGCTCACTCCGGGAGATAAGGTACTCGTACTGCTGCCCACATCGAGCTCCAAATTGATCGCCAAGTGGCAAGGACCCTTTGAGGTCACACGGCGAGTCGGGGATGTCGACTATGAGGTGAGGCGAATGGACAGGGGTGGGGCGCTACAGATTTACCACCTCAATCTGCTTAAACTCTGGAACGAGGAGGTCCCCATGGCGTTGGTGTCGGTAGTTCCGGAGAAGGCGGAGCTGGGGCCGGAGGTTCAAAAAGGAACATTGGCATCATGTACCTCTCCGGTCCCCTGTGGAGACCACCTCTCCCCGACCCAACTCACGGAGGTCACCCAGTTGCAGACCGAGTTTTCGGATCTGTTCTCGCCCCTGCCCGGTCGCACTAACCTCATAGAGCACCACATAGAGACACCCCCGGGGGTGGTAGTGCGTAGCCGCCCTTACAGGCTACCCGAACACAAAAAAAGGTGGTTTGGGAAGAACTTCAGACCATGCTCGAAATGGGCATCGTCGAGGAGTCCCACAGTGACTGGAGCAGCCCGGTGGTCTTGGTACCCAAGGCCGACGGGTCGGTCCCGTTCTGTGTGGACTATAGAAAAGTCAACGCAGTGTCTAAATTCGACGCGTACCCAATGCCTCGTATTGATGAGTTGCTCGATCGACTCGACACTGCTCGCTTTTATTCGACACTGGATTTGACAAAGGGATATTCTGAGAATGGATAACCTGAGAAAAAACCGCCTTTTCCACACCATTTGGTTTACACCAATTCGTCACCCTTCCGTTTGGGCTGTTTGGGGCACCCGCGACGTTTCAGCGGCTGATGGACAGAGTCCTCCGCCCTCACGCCACGTATGCGGCAGCATATTTAGATGACATCATCTATAGCAATGACTGGCAGCGGCACCTCGAACATCTGAGGGCCGTCCTTAGGTCGATTGGGTGGGTGGAAGTATGGTACCTGGGCTTCCACTTGGGCAACGGGCAGGTGCGTCCCCAAATTAATAAGACGTCAGCAATTGCGGCCTGCCCGAGGCCCAAGACCAAAAAGGGGGTGAGACAGTTCCTGGGGCTGGCTGGCTATTATCGTAGGTTTATACCTAATTATTCGGACGTCACCAGCCCGCTGACTGATCTCACTAAAAAGGGGGCACCAGATCCGGTCCAGTGGATGGAGCAGTGCCAG
Organism: Neoarius graeffei; assembly: GCF_027579695.1. Taxonomy (NCBI): domain Eukaryota; kingdom Metazoa; phylum Chordata; class Actinopteri; order Siluriformes; family Ariidae; genus Neoarius; species Neoarius graeffei. The sequence continues at coordinate 47,523,359 of NC_083571.1, read as the reverse complement.
CGGGCTTTCTTAGAGGTAAAGGCTGCACTGTGTGGGGGGCCACTTCTACACTCCCCTGACTTTTCTCTCCCCTTTATGTTGCAGACCGATGCGTCGGACAGAGGGCTGGGGGCGGTTTTGTCCCAGGAGGTGGAGGGGGAGGACCGCCCTGTCCTGTATATCAGCAGGAAGCTGTCGGTGCGTGAGGGGCGCTACAGCACCATAGAGAAAGAGTGTCTGGCCATCAAGTGGGCGGTTCTCGCCCTCCGGTACTACCTGCTGGGGCGCCCTTTCACCCTCTGTTCGGACCACGCGCCCCTCCAGTGGCTCCACCGCATGAAAGATGCCAACGCGCGGATCACCCGTTGGTATCTGGCGCTCCAACCCTTTAATTTCAAGGTGGTCCACAGGCCGGTGGCGCAGATGGTCGTGGCGGACTTCCTCTCCCATCAAGGGGGGGGGGGAGTCGGCTGCAGGCCGGACGGCCACCCGGCCTGAGTCGGGCGGTGGGGGTATGTGGCAGCGGGGGCATGGTCAAGCGCTAGTCTGTGACAGGAGGGCGGAGTCAGGGAAGGTAAGTGGCAGAATCACGACACCTGAGAGCAATTAACCTGTGTTTGTGTGTCTTCCCAGTGACCGCGCCCTATATCAGGAGGGAGAGTGAAAGGAGCTCATCCCTGAACCAGACGCCGGTTGTGTGTGTGTCTGTGCGAGTGACTAATGCTAAACTGAAAAGTGTGGCAATAAAGCCAGATTATAAAACCTGATCTCTGTCCTGCCGTCCTCTGTGCTCCACCCACACGTAGGGAGTCTTACAGGTTGTTAATAGAAACAGTGGAGATCAAGGTGAGGTCTGGAAGATGAAGAAAACTTTCTGAAAGAACTGCTCGTTGGACTGCTAGAAAGGCAAATAAAAACCCCTGTTTGACTGCAAAAGACCTTCAGAAAGATTAATCAGACCCTGGAGTGGTGGTGCACTGTTCTACTATGCAGTGACACCTGAACAAATATGACTGTGGCAGCGGGGGCGTGGTCAAGCGCCGGTCTGTGACAGGAGGGTGGAGCCGGGGAAGGTGAGTGGCAGAATCGCGACACCTGAGGATAATTAACCTGTGTTTGTGTGTGTGTTTTCCCAGTAACCGCTCCCTATTTAAGGAGGCAGAGAGAGAGGAGAGGGAGCGCAACCCGGGACCAGACGAGTGTGTGTGTGAATGAATAAACGTATAACTAAGATTTTGAGACTGAAAAGTTATAAGAATAAATCACCTTGTCTGCCTCCAAACGCTGTCCTGCCGTCCTCTGTGCTCCACCCACACTCAATACGCGCTACAGTGGTGCCGAAACCCGGGACAGGTGGAGCACCAACACAGCAGCCCCATGGAATCCTCCCCGTTCACGGACTTGGTCCACGCCCTCGCCACGGCTCAGCAGAGCCAGCACCAGGCACTTGTCACGCTCCGAAAGGAGCAGGAGCGCCGCTTCGAAGCCCTGGTGCTGGCCCAGCAGGAAGATCGAGAGGCGTTCCGGCGTCTCCTCGCGTCGGCGGGGTCCACCAGCGCCCCGGCCGCGGGCCCGTCTCCCCTCACCGTGACCAAGATGGGCCCGCAGGACGACCCCGAGGCTTTCATCACATTGTTCGAACAGGTCGCCGAAGCCTCGGGGTGGCCGATGGAGCAGCGCGCGGCGCGCCTCCTCCCCCTCCTGACGGGAGAGGCGCAGCTGGCCGCGCTACAGCTCCCCGCCGATCGCAGGCTGGCCTACGCCGACCTTCGCCGGGCTGTCCTCCAGCGCGTGGGGCGAACGCCGGAGCAGCAGCGCCAGCGCTTCCGCGCGCTGCGGATGGAGGAAGTCGGCAGCCCGTTCGCGTTCGGCCAGCAGCTCCGGGACGCCTGCTGGCGGTGGCTGAGGGCCGAAGATCGCGACGCCGAGGGAATCATCGACCAGGTGGCGCTGGAACAGTTCATCGCCCGCTTACCAGCTGGAACCGCGGAGTGGGTCCAGTGCCACCGCCCGGCGTCGCTGGATCAGGCCGTGGGACTGGCGGAGGATCATCTGGCGGCTGTTCCTGCAGCAGGGCAGTGGACGACAGCATCTTCTTTCTCCTCTTCTCTCTCTCTTTCTCCCCCCCTCCTCCCGTGTCCCGTCCTCGCCCCATTCCCCCACCGCGGAGGCGGGGGCCGGCTCCACCTCAGCCGGCCCGCCGCACCCGTGGTGCCCTCCCGTTTCTCCCTTCTGTGTCTGTCTCTCCCCCCCCTCAGGTGAGTGAGCCCCAGAACACAGCTGCAGAGGGAAGGCCCGGGCCGGTTTGCTGGCGCTGCGGGGATCCGGGCCACCTGCAGCAACAGTGTGCAGCGATGGAAGTGGGGGCGGTGGTGCGGATCCCTGACGCGCCAGAGGCTGCCCTCGATCGGGCCGGAGCGTATCGCATACCGGTAAGTGTACAAGGGGCTACATATCAGGCGTTGGTGGATTCAGGTTGCAATCAGACCTCAATCCGCCAAAGCCTGGTGCAAGGCGAGGCATTGGGGGGAGCACAAGGGGTGAAGGTGTTGTGTGTGCACGGGGATATTCACAGCTACCCGTTGGTGTTGGTCCACATACATTTCAGAGGGGAGAAATCGATAGTGAAGGCGGCGGTTAATCCTCGCCTTACCCACTCTTTGATCTTGGGGACTGATTGGCCGGGATTTTGGGGTTTAATGGCACGCCTAATAAAGAGTGGGTCCTGCCGGTTAACAGGGGAGGGTCCCGGTGTCGCTTTGGCTGGAGCTGCGGTCGCAGAGCCGTCTACGTCATCTCCGCGACAGAGTGAGGAGCCACCGGCCCCTCCTCTTTCTATTGGGGAATCCCTCGCGGATTTCCCACTGGAACAATCGCGAGACGAGACTCTGCGACACGCGTTTGACCAAGTGAGAGTAATCGATGGTCAGACGCTCCCGCCGGGCGCCACCCCGTCCTTCCCCTATTTTGCCATTTTGAAGGATAGGTTATACCGAGTGACGCAGGACACTCAGACGAAAGAGCGAGTCACCCAATTGCTAATTCCAAAGAGCCGCCGGGAATTGGTATTTCAGGCGGCTCACTTTAATCCCATGGCTGGACACCTCGGGCAAGATAAGACACTCGCCCGGATAATGGCCCGGTTCTATTGGCCGGGGATTCGCGGCGACGTCCGTAAGTGGTGTACGGCGTGCCGCGAATGCCAGTTAGTAAATCCAGCGGCCATTCCAAAAGCGCCCTTGCGCCCCCTACCATTAATCGAGACCCCGTTCGAAAGGATTGGGATGGATCTCGTCGGGCCATTAGATCGGTCAACACGAGGGTACCGCTTTATATTGGTTCTGGTGGACTATGCAACGCGATACCCGGAAGCGGTGCCTCTTCGCAATATCTCAGCACGCAGTATTGCGGAGGCCCTCTTCCACGTTATCTCCCGGGTTGGAATCCCGAAAGAGATTCTGACTGACCAGGGCACCTCGTTTATGTCACGAACACTGAGCAAACTGTATGGGCTACTGGGTATTAAGCCGATCCGCACCAGCGTTTATCACCCACAGACGGACGGTTTAGTTGAACGGTTCAACCGCACCCTCAAGAATATTATCAAAAAATTCGTAAGTGAGGACGCACGTAACTGGGATAAGTGGCTCGAACCCTTGTTGTTTGCAGTGCGAGAGGTCCCCCAAGCCTCCACGGGGTTCTCCCCGTTTGAATTATTATATGGGCGTAAGCCGCGCGGCATCTTAGATGTACTGCGGGAAAATTGGGAGGAGGGACCTTCACCGAGCAAAAACGAAATTCAGTACGTTATGGATCTGCGCGCAAAACTCCACACTCTCACCCACCTAACTCAGGAGAATTTGCGGCAGGCCCAGGAACGGCAAGCCCGCCTGTACAAAAAGGGCACGCGCCTTAGAGAGTTCACTCCGGGAGATAAGGTACTCGTCCTGTTGCCCACGTCGAGCTCCAAATTAATCGCCAAGTGGCAAGGACCCTTTGAGGTCACACGGCGAGTCGGGGACGTCGACTATGAGGTTAGGCGAACGGACAGGGAGGGGGCGCTACAGATCTACCACCTCAATCTGCTGAAACTTTGGAACGAGGAGGTCCCCGTGGCGTTGGTGTCGGTAGTTCCGGAGAAGGCGGAGCTGGGGCCGGAGGTCCAAAAAGGGTCATTGGCATCGCGTACCTCTCCGGTCCCCTGTGGAGACCACCTCTCCCCGACCCAACTCACGGAGGTCGCCCAGTTGCAGGCCGAGTTTTCGGATGTGTTCTCGCCCCTGCCCGGTCGCACTAACCTCATAGAACACCACATAGAGACGCCCCCGGGGGTGGTAGTGCGGAGCCGTCCTTATAGATTACCCGAACACAAAAAAAAGGTGGTTCGGGAAGAACTTCAGGCCATGCTCGAAATGGGCATCGTCGAGGAGTCCCACAGTGACTGGAGCAGCCCGGTGGTCTTGGTTCCCAAGGCCGACGGCTCGGTCCGGTTCTGTGTGGACTGTGGAAAAGTCAACGCGGTGTCTAAATTTGATGCGTACCCAATGCCTCGTATTGATGAGCTGCTCGATCGACTAGGCACGGCTCGCTTTTACTCGACACTGGATTTGACGAAGGGATATTGGCAGATCCCCTTGACTCCATTATCCCGGGAAAAAACGGCCTTTTCCACACCATTCGGCTTACACCAGTTCGTCACACTTCCTTTTGGGCTGTTTGGGGCGCCCGCTACGTTTCAGCGGCTGATGGACAGGGTCCTCCGGCCCCACGCCACCTATGCCGCCGCTTACCTAGATGATATCATCATTTATAGTAATGATTGGCAGCGGCACCTACAACACCTGAGGGCCGTCCTTAGGTCGCTGAGGCGGGCGGGACTCACTGCCAACCCGAAGAAGTGTGCGATTGGGCGGGTGGAAGTACGGTATCTGGGCTTCCACTTGGGCAACGGGCAGGTGCGTCCCCAAATTAATAAGACGGCAGCGATTGCGGCCTGCCCGAGGCCCAAGACCATAAAGGGGGTGAGGCAGTTCCTGGGGCTGGCTGGCTACTATCGTAGGTTTATACCTAATTATTCGGACGTCACCAGCCCGCTGACTGACCTCACTAAAAAGGGGGCGCCAGATCCGGTCCAGTGGACGGAGCAGTGCCAGCGGGCTTTCTCTGAGGTAAAGGCTGCACTGTGTGGGGGGCCACTTTTACACTCCCCTGACTTCTCTCTCCCTTTTGTGTTGCAGACCGATGCGTCGGACAGAGGGCTGGGGGCCGTTTTGTCCCAGCAGGTGGAGGGGGAGGACCGCCCAGTCCTGTATATCAGCCGGAAGCTGTCGGTGCGTGAGGGGCGCTACAGCACCATTGAAAAAGAGTGCCTGGCGATTAAGTGGGCGGTCCTCGCCCTCCGTTACTACCTGCTGGGGCGCTCTTTCACTCTCTGTTCGGACCACGCGCCCCTCCAGTGGCTCCACCGCATGAAGGATGCCAACGCGCGGATCACCCGTTGGTATCTGGCACTCCAACCCTTCAACTTCAAGGTGGTCCACAGGCCGGGGGCGCAGATGGTCGTGGCGGACTTCCTCTCCCGTCGAGGGGGGGGGGAGTCGGCTGCCGGCCGGACGAGCGCCCGGCCTGAGTCGGGCGGTGGGGGTATGTGGCAGCGGGGGCGTGGTCAAGCGCCGGTCTGTGACAGGAGGGTGGAGCCGGGGAAGGTGAGTGGCAGAATCGCGACACCTGAGGATAATTAACCTGTGTTTGTGTGTGTGTTTTCCCAGTAACCGCTCCCTATTTAAGGAGGCAGAGAGAGAGGAGAGGGAGCGCAACCCGGGACCAGACGAGTGTGTGTGTGAATGAATAAACGTATAACTAAGATTTTGAGACTGAAAAGTTATAAGAATAAATCACCTTGTCTGCCTCCAAACGCTGTCCTGCCGTCCTCTGTGCTCCACCCACACTCAATACGCGCTACAATGACCTTCATGGGAGAGTCATCAGAAGAAAACCTTTCCTGCATCCTAGCCACAAAATTCAGCGTCTGAAGTTTGCAAATGAACATCTAAGCAAGCCTGATGCATTTTGGAAACAAGTCCTGTGGACTGATGAAATCAAAATAGGACTTTTTGGCCACAATGTGCAAAGGTATGTTTGGAGAAAAAAGGGTGCCAAATTCCAGGAAAAGAACACCTCTCCAACTCTGAAGCATGGGGGTGGATTGATCATGCTTTGGGGTTGTGTTGCAGCCAGTGGCACAGGGCACATTTCATTGGTCGAGGGAAGCATGGATTTAAATAAATGCCAGCAAATTCTGGAAGCAAACATCACACCATCTGTAAAAAAAAAAGTTGAAGTTCAAAAGAGGATGGGTCCTATAATAAGGCAATGATCCAAAACACACCTCAAAATCTACAATGGAATACCTCAAGAGGCACAAGCTGGAGGTTTTGCCATGGCCCTCACAGTCCCCTGACCTAAACATCATTGAAAATCTGTGGATAGATCTCAAAAGAGCAGTGCATGCAAGACAGCCCAATCAACTTGTAGAACTGGAAGCCTTTTGCAAGGATGAATGTGTGAAAATCCTCCAGGTAAGAACTGAAAGATTATTAGCTGGCTACAAAAAGTGTTTACAAGCTATGATACTTGCCAAAGGGGGTGTTACTAGGTACTAACCATGCAGGGTGCCCAAACTTTTGCTTCAGGCTCTTTTCCTTTGTCATTTTGAAAATGAAAAAAGATGACAATAAAATTGTTTTTGCTTAAAATATAAAGGGAATGAGTTATCTTTAACTTTGTCTTTTGGAGATCATTTCATTTTCAACTTGATTAACTGACCAGGGGTGCCCAAAGTTTTGCATACCACTGTATATGATTTTATCACCGTTACAGTGTCTTCTATTCAGGATGTCAATTTAAGTCATAATTTTGAGAAAATGTTCTCCTTATCATGAAATACTAAGTCATTTTATGACATAATGAGATACAAAGGCATAATTATGAGATACATTCTCATTATTATGACATACTATGTGACTTGTGGTGGAAACTGGCTTCCATAGCCCTCTGATTTGCCATGGGAGCATTTTTTTTGTAGCTATCTAGGCCAGGGGTTCTCGACCTTTTCTACTTTAAGGCCCACTTATTCATACTTGTAACGAGTCGGGCCCATTAAAAAAGATCCCCAATTCTATTAGAATCTAATAATCTACTGTAAAGTGTATTAATGGGACAAAACATCATTCCCTGTTACAGATGGGAGTCCAGGAATTAAATAAATGCAATTAAAACAAACCATTTTTAATTGTAGTTATTGTATTTAAAATTGCATGGACGTTCCAGAAGCCAACATAAAACTATGCATGCAGGTCATTCTCAGTCAAAAGGGATTAATGATCCAAAAGTGGAGTCTGGTCCATTAACACAAGAACTTATTGTGTACAGCAAACAAGTTATTAAAACCAAGAAGTACACTCAAAAGAAGTGGATACAGAACCCACTCAATGGGATTAGATCTTTACACGCTAACAAAAAGATTTTTCCTATGAGTTGGAAAATTATCCATCCATTGAGTTCCTTGACACCTCAAACTACCTGGTGCTGCAGTCATCGTTCTACATGGACAAACAGATGAAAACCTGGAAGAGCATGGAGGAGTACAACTTTTTATATGTGGCTGGGTTAAAGATCTGGGGATCAGGACACTACGAGATAAATCATGGATCGTTTACGTCCAGGTAAGTTGGCATTTATGGACTTTTTGTGAGCATCTTCGCAGTGTTTGCTCGGATGCTACAAGTTTAGTATTGGGTGCAAACAAACCACAGCCACTCAATTCTCAATCCTTCCTGCTCTTCTCTTCCAGGTAAATCATTCAAAAAAATCTACAAAACCCCCTTTAAAGAAGTGGGTATTACAGGTATGATATACATGTTTGTTTACAACATGGTAGCCATGATCAAACAGTAAACAAAAACACATCTGAGGACTGAAGCATCTCCTGAACTTCAAAGCACTAAGAAATAACAGAAAATGGTAAGAAAAGTGATTTGTGAACCCAAATGAAATAAATCAGAGGAATTTACAAACGTTTCCCGGAGTCATCCCTGAAAAGTCAAGCATTGTTCAACTTGGTTCCCTTCCATCACAGTGAACGGTTCAAGATCCACTTTTGTCGTTGTCTTTTAGTAAAATCCTTTGTCCTTTCACCCTTTATCATTTCACAGGGAACCCAGAAGAAACTTATGAGGTTCATGGTTTGTTTGATTTGAGCAGCCCAAAACAAAGCAAGCATAGGGCATTTTAACGACTAGCAAGGCACCCCAGTGATAGTAATGCTCTGTGCACAGTGAGCTTAACTGACCACCACTTCATGTCTGGCATATCTAATGAGGCAAATGTGACGTCGGATGCAACCCAGCAATTGTACCCTACTAAAGATTAGTTTCAACTTGGAAAAAAAATTCATGGTTCACTAGATGGCATTTCACGGCCCAGTAATGTGCCATGGCCCAGTGGTTGAGAAACACTGATCTAAACTAAACACGGTCGTATCAGGATTTTATCATACTATTGTGTCTTTTATGATGATGATAATGATGACGACGACAATATCTCCAGGACAAATAATTTTCAGAGAGGGGCTGGATGAAGATTGATGAGTGGATGTTTTGGAAAGAATAAATTCTTCTTTCCTTTGGGCTCACTATAACTTGATGCAAGGTAAACTAGTTCATAGAGTTTACTAGTCCAAACTCTGTCCAATACTAAATGAGTGAATAATTATCCAAGTATTAGCCCTACTTGTCCTCATTGCAGTCCAGAACTGGCAAATCTCATTCACATGCTCTGATCATGTCAAAAGTTAGAAAAGATCTGGTTAGATATTTTTAATACTTTATCAGCAATGTTTTTTTTTTAAAGATCTTGCACAGTATATCTCTTTAATTATAAGTCACTTGCTATTTTTGAGTGCCTCATGTTCCATTATCATGCAAATCTCAGGTACAGGGTGCAATCCTTGACTTGCAAGTGATGTCAAAGCAAAATAGAAACCCGGATGTCGGCCATGTTGGTGGAGATACAAATGCGGGGTCAAGAGACATTCCATACAAAACAGTCACACGTGCGCAACTCTCTTTGCTTTTCCACTGCTTTAAGCGTTCTTTTAGCTATGCCATATCTGTTCAGAATTGCGGTGCCAGGTCTTAATTATTTTGACCTTTAAAAGTAGTAAACAGGCACCCTTGTCAGACATAGTGGCTCCCAACTCGTTAGTTGTCAGGGCATGTTACAACACGCCAACTTCAGACACCCTGGCGCCACTGTCCATCACACGCCAACTTCAGACACCCTGGCGCCACTGTCCATCACACTGTGCTGCGTGGACTATATAAGATGCGCACAAACATCGAGGAAAACACGGCACACATCAGACGGGGACTCCATGCAACACCTGCTTCTCATCAGTGAATATTTGGATCCGTTTCTCTCTTTCTCTCTCTGTTTCATTTCTTTCTTGCTTTCTATCTTTCTATCGCGGATGTGTCAGGATCCAACGTCCATCATTCGTGCCGTGTGTGCATTCCGTGCGTCCTTGAATGTAAGTTGTTTATTGTTGCGTAGCTACTGTGTTATGTGTGTACTCGCTATCTGTAACTGTTACATGTAGCGGTAATGCTAGCGAGTATTTCTTCTCTTTTTCTCTCATCCTGTGTCTGTCTATTTTCTTACGTGTTTGTTCTGTTCTGTTCAGTAGCCATGTAATGATAGCGCTTGTTTTCTCGACCACGGTTTGTTACGGGAGCACATTTCATTATTAGCCATTGCCGTGTTGGGAGTGTAGTGGTGGTATGTACAGTTCATAACCGCGCCACATATTCTAACCTTCTATGCGCAATACAGCGCGGGGCAGCGCTTAAAGGAGCCACGCTCCCCTTCATTCAGCCGACACACTCTGTCTTCATGCGGGTGTGACTCGCTGTAAGCAGTTGCACCACGCACCTTGGTAATGATAGCTGCTGTAGGCAGCTATCCTCATCCCCCGTGTACGTTGTACACATTGTACATATTGTGTACATATCGTGTATATAGTCAGTATCTAGTGTGTTGTGTTATTTATTATTGGGTGTAAGTAGCATTCATTGGGCTTTACATTGTTTTACTTATATAGTATTCATTTGTGTGTTTTACATTTGTATTACATTGTATATAATTATTATTCATTTGTGTTAATATATATTTAATGCGATGTGTATTTGTATTTATATCATTGTTATTATTTACATTATTGCTTGTGTGTATATTATTGCTCATGTCTTGTTGTAATTGTATTTTATTCTGTTTTCTAGTAAAACCACGGTTTACACTGTTGCTCATGAGTGGACATCCATTAATTCCTGTTCTAACCGGACAGCCTGTGTAGCTTGCTGTATACCTGATCCAGTGTCCCTCTTATACAGTCCTTTACCCTGTCCATCACCGGACACCCATTTTTATAATATCTTTGTGCTGTATATGGTTATGGTCACAACAGTACTTGTGACCATGGCATGTTCTGATCTTTTTAGAATTCCATCTGTGACTCGGAAAGAGGAAACTCTGAGGCTTAGTACAGAGAGGAGACGAGGGGATCAGGGCACTTTGTCCAATAGTTAACACATTCTGTCCAAAGCCTTTTTCAGATGCACGATCAATTATTTTATATTTCAGGTATTCCTGTGTTCACGAATGAAAGCCCCACGAGAGCGCTGCTCAGCACCTAAATATTTAACATGAGCCAGCCGGATTTAAAAAATTAATAAAACGGCCAACGGAGCTCACAGCAAGGCCAAATTTGACCGGCACCTCCCTCTAAGCCTCCCCCTTGGAAAGAGTATGATCTCGGGTTGGTAGGACTGTGCCTCAGCCCGGGATTCGCAAACAAAGCCCCCGCGAGAGCACTGCTCAGCGCCTAAAGATTTAATATGATCCAGACAGCTTTAAAAATTAATAACTCTGCCAACAGAACTCACAGCGAGGCCAAATTTGACCGGCAGCTCCCTCTAAGCCTCCCCCTTTGAAAGCGCATGGTCTCAGGTCGGTAGGACTGTGCCTCGGCCCGGGATTCGCGAACGAAGCCCCTATGAGAGTGCTGCTCGGCACCTAAAGATTTAATATGATCCATACTATGGCACTCATTTCCTTTACAAAAATGTGTTTTCCTTCAGTCAAATTCTAATGAGAATTCCTCCTTTTTTTCGAACAAACAAATACCTGAAATATAAAATAACTGATAGTGCGTATGAAAAAGGCTTTGGATGAAATGGTCATGGGATGAAATTACCTGTATTCATACTTGATGGTCAGTAGAAGTGTCTTATCAGAAAAGCCTCACTTTTTTAAAATAATATAGATCAAAACCTCACATATCTATCTTCACTCAATCGTTCAAATCATGGTAATACTGAGAAAATTTATCATTGTTTACAGACACACTTTCAGCGGCTGCCATCCTAGTTGCTTTGTATATCCACCATCATGGCAGACGCTCATGACGTTGCACATTTTGATCACGTGGTTGCGTCATCTATTATGTCTCTTCTGGCAAAGAGAAGGATTCTTATTCAGTGGAAGTCCACTATGTCTCCATCTCGTGCACTTTAGCTGAAAGCTCTGGTGTTTTTCTTAGTCTGGAGAAAATCAAGTTTATTACCTCACCCGGGATGGAGTCCACCAGGGGGTGAGGTATTGTTTTCAGTCAGGTTTCTTTGGTTTTTTTGTTAATGATATTACTGGAAAATGGCTGGATCAATCTTCATGAAACTTTCAGGATAGATATGGGCATTGGTCTCAAATAGAACCTCCAACTTTTTGGGGGTCATCCAGTCAAGGTCACCAAAAAGGTCAAAATTGTTTGTGTTGTGGCTACTGCCTCATATAGAGGCACTAGCCACTATGTCATCATGCTGTAAGAATGTAAGTGCAACTGTGGCAATGGGGGTGTGGCCAAGCGGCAGTTTGTAAATAGAGGGCGGGGTCGGGGAAGCTAAGTGGCTAAGTCATTACACCTGGTGTCCATTAAAGTGTGTGGGTGTGTTTGTTTGTCACAGGGATTGAGCATAAAAGGAGGGGGAGAGCAGAGAAGAGGAGCTCCCCAACCCCAAAGCATGTGTGTGACTGAATGAATGAATGAATGAATGAATGAATTGATCAAGCTGAAAAACCAAAATAAGGACAATAAAAAGTGTGTATGTGAACATCAACTCTCACCTGCCGTGCTTCTGTGCTGTGTCCTCCTCAGGTGAGTGACTCCCATAATGCCGGTGCAGAGGGAAAGCCTGGGCTGGTGTGTTGGCGCGGTGGGGAGTTGGAGCATCTCCAGAGTCGGAGCTCTGCCAGGGAGGTGGGAGCTATGATCCAGATCCCCGACATGCCAGAGACCGCCCCCGATTGGGCCGGAATGTATCGCATACCAGTAAGTGTTCAAGGGGATACATATCATGCATTGGTGGATTCCAGTTGTAATCAGACCTCAATTCACCAATGCCTGGTGCAAGGTGAGGCACTGAGGAGAGCACAAGTGGTGAAAGTGTTGTGTATGCATGGGGATGTTCACAATTACCCTCGAGTGTCCGTCCATGTTCTATTCCGGGGCCAAACACATAGAATTAATGCAGAGGTTAACCCTCCTCTCACCCACTCCTTAATTTTGGGAACTGATTGGCCAGGGTTTAAAGAATTAATGGAACAAATAATGAGAGATGGGTCCTGCATAAATACATCATGGGAAGCTCCCGGTGTGGCATTGACTGGGGAAGCTGTCACAGAGCCGTCTACATCAGCACCGTGTCAGAGTGATGTGAGAAGTGAGGCGCACCCTGCCCCTCCTCCCTCTCTTGGGGATTCCCTTGGGGATTTCTCATTAGAGCAGTCACAAGACGAGACTCTGCGGCATGCATTTGGCCAATTGAGAGTAATTGATGGTCAAACTCTCCAGCCAAATGAGATGCCGGCCTTCCCTTATTTCACTACTATTAAGGATAGGTTGTATTGAGTGATGCAAGACACTCAAACTGGAGAACAGATAACTCAATTATTAATCCCAAAGAGCCATAGGGAACTCATATTCCATGCGGCTGACTTTAATCTCATGGCTGGACACTTGGGGCAAGATAAAACACTAGCCCAAATAATGGCCCGGTTCTATTGGCCAGGGATTCGCGGGGACGTCTGTCGGTGGTGTGCGGCATGCCATGAATGCCAATTAGTGAATCCCATGGTCACTCCAAAAGCGCCTTTGCACCCTCTCCCTCTAATCGAGACCCCTTTTGAAAGAATTGGGATGGATCTCGTTGGGCCATTAGATTGGTCAGCACGGGGATATCACTTTATTTTAGTTCTGGTGGACTATGCATCGCAATATCCGGAAGCAGTGCCTCTCCGCAATATCTCAGCACACAGTATTGCGGAAGCACTCTTCCACTTTATCTCCTGGGTCAGGATTCCGAAAGAAATCCTGACAGACCAAGACACTTCGTTTATGTCACGCACACTGCGCGAACTGTATGGGTTACTGGGTATTAAGTCTATCCATACCAGTGTCTCTCACCCACAAACGGATGGCTTAGTGGAGCAATTTAACCAAACACTCAAGAACATAATTCAGAAATTTGTAAGTGAGGATGCACGTAATTGGGATAAGTGGCTTGAGCCCCTGTTATTTGCAGTACGAGAGGTCCCACAAGCCTCCACAGGGTTTTCTCCATTCGAATTTTTATATGGGCATAAGCCATGTGGCATTTTGGATGTGCTACAAGAAAACTGGGGGGAGGAACCTTCACCTAGCAAGAATGAAATTCAGTATGTTCTTGACCTGCGCGCAAAACTGGTGGTGAAGGTCATCAGTCAAAATAACATTTTCCATTATAATTCAAAAATGGTTGTCGATCAACAGATGTTTACTATTATGAGCATATAGGAATTCCCATATGGCCTTTCATTTGGCACCATGATCTTTGACCTTGAGTGACCTCAATGTCAAACTCAATGTCATGGATGTTCAAAGGGCTATAACTTGAAAACGGTTGGTGGTAGACAGATATTTACTATTATCAACTTATAGGAAGTGCCACATGGGCTTTCATTTGGCACCATGATCTGTGACCTGGTGGCACGGTGGTGTAGTGGTTAGCGCTGTCGCCTCACAGCAAGAAGGTCCTGGGTTCGAGCCCCGGGGCCGGCGAGGGCCTTTCTGTGTGGAGTTTGCATGTTCTCCCTGTGTCCGTGTGGGTTTCCTCCGGGTGCTCCGGTTTCCCCCACAGTCCAAAGACATGCAGGTTAGGTTAACTGGTGACTCTAAATTGACCGTAGGTGTGAATGTGAGTGTGAATGGTTGTCTGTGTCTATGTGTCAGCCCTGTGATGACCTGGCGACTTGTCCAGGGTGTACCCCGCCTTTCGCCCGTAGTCAGCTGGGATAGGCTCCAGCTTGCCTGCGACCCTGTAGAAGGATAAAGCGGCTAGAGATAATGAGATGAGATGAGATCTGTGACCTTGAAAGGTCACACTCAATGTCATGGGTTTTCAAAGGGTTATAACTTCAGAATGGTTAATGATAACCAGATGTTTATCATTATCAACATATACGAGGTAGTCCCATATGGGCTTATAGGAAGTCCTGTATCACATTCTTTGATCTAAACCATTCCATTGTAGCTCTGGCTTTATGTTTAGGGTCATTGTCTTGCTGGAAGGTGAATCTCCTTCCCAGTCTCAAGTCTTCTGCAGCCTCCAACAGGTTTTCTTCCAGGATTGCCCTGTATTTAGTTCCATCTCTGTTCCCATCAACTCTGACCAGCTTCCCTGTCCCTGCTGAAGAAAAGCATCCCCATAGCATGATGCTGCCACCACCATGTTTCACAGTGGGGATGGTGTGTGCAGGGTGATGAGCAGTGTTAGTTTTCTGCCACACACAGCGCTTTGCATTTAGGCCAAAAAGTTCAACTTTGGTCTCATCTGACCAAAGCACCTTCTTCCACATGTTTGCTGTGTCCCCTACATGGCTTCTTATGCCTGTCTTTCAACAATGGCTTTCTTCTTGCCACTCTTCCAAAAAGGCCAGATTTGTGGAGTGTATGACTTAGGTGTCCTGTGCACAGATTCTCCCACCTGAGCTGTGGATTTCTGCAGCTCCTCCAGAGTGATCATGGGCCTCTTGGCTGCTTCTCTGACCAGTGCTCTCCTTGCTTGCTCTGTCAGTTTAGGTGGATGGCCATGTCTTGGTAGGTTTGCAGTTGTGCCATACTTTTTCCATTTTTGAATGATGGATTGAACAGTGCTTCGTGAGATGTTCAGAGCTTGGGATATTTTTTAGAACCTAACCCTGCTTTAAACTTCTCCAGAACTTTATCCCTGACCTGTCTGGTGAGTTCTTTGGTCTTCATGATGCTTTTTGTTCTTCAGTGTTCTCTAACAAACCACTGAGGCCTTCACAGAACAAGTGTATTTATGCTGAGAGTAAATTACACACAGTAGGACTCTATTAACTAATTAGATGACTTTTGAAGGCAATTGATTGCACTGGATTGTATTTAGAGGTATCAGAGTACAGGGGGCTGAATACTAATGCACACCACATTTTTCAGATTTTTATTTTTTTTTAATTATGAAGACCATTTATCATTTTCCTTTCACTTCACAATTATGTGCTACTCTGTGTTGGTCTATCACATAAACGTTTTTTACTGAGGTTTTAAGTTCGTGGTTGTAAGGTGGGGGCGGCACGGTGGTGTAGTGGTTAGCGCTGTTGCCTCAGAGCAAGAAGGTCCTGGGTTCGAGCCCCGTGGCCGGCGAGGGCCTTTCTGTGTGGAGTTTGCATGTTCTCCCCGTGTCCGCGTGGGTTTCCCCCACAGTCCAAAGACATGCAGGTTAGGTTAACTGGTGACTCTAAATTGACCGTAGGTGTGAATGTGAGTGTGAATGGTTGTCTGTGTCTATGTGTCAGCCCTGCGATGACCTGGCGACTCGTCCAGGGTGTACCCCGCCTTTCGCCCATAGTCAGCTGGGATAGGCTCCAGCTTGCCTGCGACCCTGTAGAAGGATAAAGCAGCTAGAGATAATGAGATGAGATGAGATGAGATGAGGTTGTAAGGTGGAAAAATGTGAAAAAGTTCAAGGGGTATGAATACTTTTTCAAGGCACTGTAATTCCAGCATTCAGTCTTTTGGGGTTCATACCTGCCATCAATTAAAACAACTCTGATTCACCCCAAATAAAGTTCAGATATTTACTCAGTTGCATCCTCCAGCAAAAGCCAGGGTTCACAGAGCTTACAAAGCATCAAAGGGATCTCATTGTTGAAAGGTATCAGTCAGGAGAAGGGTACAAAAAAATTTCCACAGCATTAGATATACCATGGAGCACATTGAAGACAGTCATCAAGAAATGGAGAAAATATGGGACAACAGTGACATTACCAAGAACTGGATGTCCCTCCAAAATTTATGAAAAGATAAGATGAAAACTGGTCAGGGAGGCTGCCAAGAGGCCTACAGCAACACTGAAGGAGCTGCAGGAATTTCTGGCAAGTACTGGTAGTGTACTACATGTGACAACAATATCCCGTATTCTCCATATGTCTGGACTATGGGGTAGGGTCACAAGACGGAAGCTTTTTCTTACAAAGAAAAACATCCAGGCCCGGCTAAATTTTGCAAAAAAAAAATCAACTCCCCCAAAAGCATGTGGGAAAATGTGTTATGGTCTGATGAAACCAAGGTTGAACCTTTTGGCCACAATTCCAAAGGTATGTTTGGTGCAAAAACAACACTGCACATCACCAAAAGAACACCATACCCACGGTGAAGCATGGTGGTGGCAGCATCATGTTTTGGGGTTGTTTTTCTTCAGCTGGAACAGGGGCTTTAGTCAAGGTGGAGGGTATCATGAACAGTTCTAAATACCAGTCAATCTTGGCCCAAAACCTACAGGTGTCTGCTAGAAAGCTGAAGATGAAGAGGAATTTGATCTTTCAGCACAACAATGACCCCAAGCAAACATCGAAATTAACAAAAGAATGGCTTCACCAGAAGAAAAGAAAATTAAAGATTTGGAATGGCCCAGCCAGAGCCCAGACCTAAATCCAACTGAAAATCTGTGGGGTGACCTGAAGAGGTCTGTGCACAAGAGATGTCCTTGTAATCTGACAGATTTAGAGCACTTTTGCAAGGAAGAGTAGGCAAATATTGCCAAGTCTAGATGTGGCAGGCTGATCGACTCCTACCCAAAAAGACTGATTGCTGGAATTAAATCAAAAGGTGCTTCAACAAAGTATTAGTTTAAGGGTATGCACAAAGCTTTCTTTTTTTCTCCTCCTGTGTAAAGTCCACAAGCGGAGGCCATCTGATCTGCTTTAATATCAACAGATCTTCATTTAAGGTACGTGAATCTTTTCATCATGGCACCCCTTCAGCCTGTTCAGTGTGCTGAGTGCAGGATGTTTAGTCATTCTTCCTCCATCACTAGCGATAGCTCTATTAGCTTTACTTGTGATAAGTGCAGATTAGTTAGCTCTCTGACGGAGAAGATTTCAGTGCTAGAAGCGCGTGTCCAGGCTTTAGAGCAGGTTAGTGAGCGTGAGAACAGTGTAGTTTCTGTTAGGGAAAGTCTGGACGCCCTAGGTGGAGTTAGCAATCCCCCAACTCCGGCATTAGAGCCCTTACAGCGGGGCGAATGGGTGACGGCTCGGCGGCATAAGCGTAGAGCCAAAGCTACCGCTGAGGCTCGCCCACGGGAGCACCACTCCTCTCTGCGTCACGTGTCGAACAGGTTTGCTCTCCTTAGTGATGCACCCACTGAGAAACCTGAAAGAGCTCTGGTTATAGGGGACTCTATCATACGGCACGTGAAATTAGCTCAGCCTTTAGGGGCACCAGCAGCTTTAGTCAGGTGTATACCGGGAGCCAGGGCGCCGGACATAGCAGGTAATCTTAGGGTCCTAGGCAAGCACAGGTTCTCAAAGATAGTTATCCATGCAGGAGCTAATGATATACGCCTTCGTCAGTCTGAGGTTACTAAGAGTAACTTTGTAGAGGTGTTTAAATTAGCGAAGGCGATGTCCGATGCTGTAGTATGCTCTGGCCCCATCCCAATGCGGCGTGGCGATGTAGCTTACAGCAGGTTATGGTCGCTGAACTGCTGGCTGTCCAGGTGGTGCTCTGAAAACAGTGTGGGCTTTATAGATAATTGGGCTAATTTTGAGGGCACTGCTGGCCTGTTAGGGCGGGACGGTATCCATCCCACTCGGGAAGGTGCTGCTCTCATTTCCTGCAGCATAGGTCATAGTCTCAGAACAGGCCTAGTTAATTTCTGACAATCCAGAGCCAAGGCCAGGGAGCAGACGAACAGGCTAAACCGACTGTCTGCTAGCTGCACAGAGTCGTCACTCAGGGCCCACTACATCGAGACTGTGTCTGTTCCCCGAGCTCAACAAAAAGGTAGAAATTTTCAGAGAGTTTGTTCCAGTAACCTAATCAATATAAAATTAGATCAGACTGACTGTACAGCTGCTGCCAGCACCTTTGATCTAAAGGTGGGGCTATTAAATATTAGATCTCTTACATCTAAAGCGCTAATGGTTAATGAACTCATTACTGATCAGGAGTTTAATGTACTGTGTTTAACAGAAACATGGATTAAGCCAAATGAATATATAGCATTAAATGAAGCGAGTCCTCCTGGATACAGTTATATACACCAGCCTCGTCTAACTGGCAGAGGAGGAGGCGTCGCGGTTATTTATAACGATTATCTAGGTGTAACACACAAACCTGGTTATAAATTTAATACATTTGAAGTTCTTCATACTCATATAATGTATGTAGCCTCGAAAAATAAGTCTACCCAGTTAATTCCATTGCTTATTATTTACAGGCCCCCGGGGCCATATTCTGAGTTTCTTTCTGAATTTGCAGATTTTATCTCAGATCTGGTTATTTCCTTAGACAAAGCTTTAGTTGTCGGAGATTTTAATATTCACTTTGATAACCCAGAAGACCCTTTAAAAACAGCGTTTGTGTCCATCTTAGATTCAGTCGGGATTAAGCAGAATGTCATAGGACCGACCCATAATGGTGGTCACACCCTTGATCTAATACTAACATTCAGATTAAACGTAGACAATATAGTCATACTTCCACAGTCTGAAGTTATCTCAGATCATTGTCTCATCTCATTCAAAATATGTCTGAGTAATAATATATGCACCTCACCACGCTACTGTATTAAACGTACTTTCACGTCAACTACTGCACAGAGCTTTATAAATGATCTCCCAGAGCTGTCAACTTTGATTGGGTCACTGTCAGCCCCTGCAGAACTCGATCAGGCAACTGAATGCTTAGAGTCAACATTCCGCCATACTTTAGATAATGTAGCTCCTCTAAAAAGGAAAATGGTCAGAGACAAAAAATTAGCACCCTGGTATAATGATGACACTCGCACATTAAAACAGACCACTCGAAAATTGGAACGTAAATGGCGTCAAACAAAATTGGTAGTGTTCAAATTGGCGTGGAAGGAGAGCTTCCTGAAGTATAGAAAAGCTCTTAGTGCTGCGAGATCAACATATCTCTCCTCCCTAATAGAAGATAACAAAAATAATCCTAGATTCCTATTTAATACTGTAGCAAAATTAACCAGGAATAAGTCCACTATCAACACATGCACACCTGCAGTATGTAGTAGCAACGACTTCATGAATTTTTTTAATGACAAAATTGAGAATATCCGACAAAAAATTCAAACTACTAATTTAAGGTTAGACAATGAAAGTGACCTTGTAGTTAACAATATAACTGTATCAGATCATCAGTTAGAATGTTTTACTCCCCTAAAAGAAACTGAATTACTTTCATTAATCTCTACATCAAAAGCCTCAACTTGCATACTAGATCCCTTACCGACACATCTATTCAAACAGATAATGCCTGGAGTAATTGAACCGCTTCTAAAAATAATAAATTCTTCTCTTATGATTGGCTATGTACCCAAATCCTTTAAACTAGCAGTTATCAAACCCCTGATTAAAAAACCTGACCTTGATCCCTGTCAGCTGTCCAATTATCGGCCAATATCAAACCTCCCCTTTATCTCCAAGATCCTTGAAAAAGCTGTGGCACAGCAGTTATGCTCATATTTACATAGGAATAACATCCATGAAATGTATCAGTCAGGATTTAGACCTCATCATAGCACAGAGACAGCACTGGTTAAAGTAGTAAACGACCTACTGTTGGCGTCTGATCAGGGCTGTGTCTCGCTACTTGTGTTGCTTGACCTTAGTGCAGCATTTGATACCATTGATCATTCCATTCTTCTGGATAGACTAGAAAATGTTGTGGGAGTTAAGGGAATGGCCCTCTCCTGGCTCAGGTCTTATCTAACTGATCGTTATCAGTATGTCGATATAAATGGTGATATTTCTAGACGTACCGAGGTAAAGTTTGGTGTTCCACAAGGTTCTGTCTTGGGTCCACTGCTTTTTTCTCTATATATGTTACCTCTGGGCGATATTATTCATAAACATTGTATTAGTTTCCACTGTTATGCTGATGACACACAGTTGTATGTCTCTGCAAAACCTGATGAGAGACACCAGCTTAATAAAATTGAGGAATGTGTTAAGGACATTAGACACTGGATGCTTATAAATTTCCTTCTGCTTAACTCTGACAAGACTGAAGTACTTGTGCTAGGACCACATACAGCTAGAAGTAAGTTTTCTGATTACACAGTAACTCTGGATGGCCTTTCTGTTTCTTCACGTGCAGCAGTAAAAGACCTCGGAGTGATTATTGACCCCAGTCTTTCATTCGAAACTCACATTGATAACATCACCCGGATAGCTTTCTTTCATCTCAGAAATATTGCAAAGATAAGAAATTTAATGTCATTGCATGATGCAGAAAAACTAGTTCATGCTTTCGTTACCTCCAGGTTGGATTATTGTAATGCCTTACTGTCTGGATGTTCCAATAAGTGCATAAACAAGCTCCAGTTAGTTCAAAATGCCGCAGCAAGAGTCCTTACTAGAACTAGAAAATATGACCACATCACGCCTGTCTTATCCACACTGCATTGGCTCCCAATCAAATTTTGTATTGATTATAAAATACTACTATTGACCTTTAAAGCACTAAATGGTCTCGCACCACAGTACCTGAGTGAACTTCTGCTCCTCTATGACCCGCCACGCCTACTTAGATCAAAAGGTGCAGGCTATCTGCTGGTACCTCGTATAGTGAAGGCTACATCAGGGGGCAGAGCCTTTTCTTACAAAGCCCCACTGTTATGGAACAGCCTTCCAAGTAATGTTCGGGAATCAGACACAGTCTCAGCATTTAAGTCTAGGCTGAAAACATATCTGTTTAGTCAAGCCTTTTGTTAATGGTGTTTATGAGGTAAAGGAGTAGATCTGGAGGGTCCTCAGACATAGAGTGTTTTGGTAAACTGGGATGTATGGATGCTGTCAGTCCCCACTCGCTTGCTCACTCGAGTTTGTTGACGGTGCAGTGGCTGGCTGCTTTATGTCCCGGGGCTCCCTCATGCCTGTGTTACCTTCTGGCTCTCTCCTTTTAGTTATGCTGTCATAGTTAGTTGCCGGAGTCCCTGCTTGTACTCGGTGCAATATGTATACTGTTCCTACTTATTCAGGTGACATTGGGCATACCTAACCACCTGTGTTTTCTTTCTCCCCCCCCCCCAAATCTGTCCCTCTGAGTTACATGGAGTCAACAGGAAATCTTTTGGTGGAGACGGTGGGGACCTCGACTGGCTATCGTAGCCTGCAGGGAATCGGCCGTCAGACATTCTGTCGCATGTCCCAGACCCGGTGAAATGTAACTGAATTGTCTTGGCCAGGCCTAAGGGTCCCATCTGCATCTCATCATTGCTGAGGAGTGTGCTCCCATCACCCAATCAAGCATCCAGCCAGAGCAGGTCATGATATATTTTTTACCATATTAACATGCCATTGTGCGTCATGCCTGATGTAAAGACTCTCGTCTCTGCGAGCCTACCACACAGATTTAATACTTGTCATTTTTAGGGCATACCTAACAACGTGTTTTCTTTCTCTCTCTCTCTTCCCCCCCCCCCCCCCCCATCTGTCCCTCTGAGTTACATGTTGATCCTGGGATTGAGATGCTGGCCTCTTCTGCCCCTCGGACCTGCTTGATCCATCCTGGTGCCCTGTGTCTGGTCGGAGTTTTATCGCCCCACTCCTGTGAAGGACGGCCCCATGAGGACAGTTGAGGGTTATACCTGTTAAAACTGTTAATATTATAGTCAGGCTGTCTGTTGTTGCCCAAATGAGGATGGGTTCCCTTTTGAGTCTGGTTCCTCTCGAGGTTTCTTCCTCATGTCGTCTGAGGGAGTTTTTCCTTGCCACCGTTGCCACAGGCTTGCTCATTGGGGATAGATTAGGGATAAAATTAGCTCATGTTTTAAGTCGTTCAAATTCTGTAAAGCTGCTTTGCGACAATGTTTATTGTTAAAAGCGCTGTACAAATAAACTTGATTTGATTTTGATTTGACTTATGCAACCAGCTTATTGTGTGTTTTATATTTTTTACATTTTTCCCCCTAACAGATATTTGTTTTTCAATTGAATTGTACAGGTTATAGGTCACATTTAAAGGCGGGAAAAGTTTTGAAATTATTTATCATGGTCTCATTTTTTTACATCAGAAAACCCTATTATTTTAATGGGGTGTGTACACTTTTTATATCCACTGTATCAGCAATGACTCTGCAGGCTCACTTGCTCTTTCTCTTTAACAATCACAGGAAACTTTAGATAACATCAATAAACCCGAGTTCAAAGTCACAGGAAACTAGTCCAAAATCATGTGATGAAGACAAGGAGTTCCCAGCTGCAGAGGAATTGCACAGTTTAAATAGCGTGTAAACCAAACATAACAAAAAAATATATAAAATAAATCCCGTTGCTATCAAGAGACAATACCAATAGATTATTGTTTATAAGTTAGTGAAATATAAATCAGACAGTGATGGCTTCATATATAGATAATGTTTTAGGACATCCATTCATCCATTATCCATAATTGCTTATCTTGTGCAGGGTCACAGGCAAGCTGGAGCCTATCCCAGCTGACTATGGGTGAGAGGTGGGGTACACCCTGGACAAGTCGCCAGGTCATCGCAGGACTGACACATGGAGACAAACAACCATACACACTCACATTCACTCCTACCGTCAATTTAGAACCACCAATTAGCCTAACCTGCATGTCTTTGGACTGTGGGGAAAACCAGAGCACCCAGAGGAAACCCACACAGACACGCGGAGAACATGCAAACTCCATACAGAAAGACCCCCATTGGCCACTGGGCTTGAACCCAAAACCTTCTTGCTGCCTTCTTGAGGTGACGGTGCTAACCACTACACCACCATGCCGCCCCTTCTTTTAGGACAGTCTACTCATTTAAGAAGTTCTGGGTTCTCATATGCCGTAAGGTCTGATAGGTTTTTGTAGTAATAGTAATATTCAGGAAGGAGGATATTTGCTTCTGCAGGCTTCTGAATTTTGTTCTTCTCACATTGAATATAACTGTGTAATTACTTGGTTTGTCATGCAGGAAGTAATTTACATGCAGAATTAACCTAACTAGGACATAACATTCCATCATAGACATTAGTACAAATCCACAGGTGATTATAGAAAATCATGTGCGCTGATTGGTTGAGAAATTTGGACTATTTCTCAATAATCCCCTCGAGTGACTCGGCAAAATGGCGGCCAATCGCTTCATCACCGTAAGTGAGAAAGAATGACAAATTATGAAAGAAAATGCTGTTCTTAAAAGCATGAAATATGCTAAGAAGTTTGGTCTAAAACTATTCAAAGGTAAGGTGGAACTGAGATTTATTTTATCTATTTCAAAACAAAGTATTTTATGTGAGTCGGCATAGAAAAGTGACAAGTATGTGTGCGCCTTTATGAAATTTACATGCCGCTTTTGAAGTTTGAAATAAATTATTTTTTAATATGATTTCTTAAAAGAATCACCTGTGTATTTATACTAAAACAATAATCCGCCTCAGGCTCAGTGAATATCGGTGAATAATAACCTCAGCTTCGTCTCGGTTATTATTACCTCCACCAAGGAGGTTATGTTTTTGGTAGCGTTGGTTTGTTTGTTTGTTTGTCTGTTAGCAACATTACGGAAAAAGTTATGAACAGATTGCTCTGAAATTTTTTCCAGAGGTGTGACTGTGCACAAGTAACAATCCATTAAATTTTGGCGGTGATCCGGATCACCGTCTGGATCCCAGAATTTTTTAAAGGATTCTTGGCGGAGGTCTGCACTCTGAGTGCTTTTCTAGTTCATCAATATTCACTTCACCTTTGGTGAGTAATTGTTTAGTGCAACTCATCCACAGGGGCACAGCTCTACAACATACAGTGTATTCGCCATTCAACAAATGTTAATCTTCATAATGTGCACATTCACTCCTCCATACATTCAATTCTATTGAAATACTCTATCACTTTTGATTTAAGTGCTACCAATGATTTCACTGTTGCTATTTGACAGATATAAGCTGCTTCATTGATTTGCTCTTGATGATATGCTTTGTGCAGTTATTATTGCACCTACAGTGGTGCTTGAAAGTTTGTGAACCCTCTAGAATTTTCTATATTTCTGCATAAATATGACCTAAAACATCATCAGGTTTTCACACAAGTCCTAAAAGTAGATAAAGAGAACCCAGTTAAACAAATAAGACAAAATATTAGACTTGGTCATTTATTTATTGAGGAAAATGATCCAATATTATATCTGAGTGGCAAAAATCTGTAAACCTTTGCTTTCAGTACCTGGTGTGACGACCTTGTGCAGCAATAACTGCAACTAAACATTTCCGGTAACTGTTGATCAGTCCTGCGCACCAGCTTGGAGGAATTTTAGCCCATTCCTCCATATAGAACAGCTTCAACTCTGGGATGTTGGTGGGTTTCCTCACATGAACTGCTCACTTCAGGTCCTTCCACAACATTTCCATTGGCTTAAGGTCAGGACTTTGACTTGGCCATTCCAAAACATTAAATTTATTCTTCTTTAACCATTCTTTGGTAGAACGACTTGTGTGCTTAGGGTCGTTGTCTTGCTGCATGACCCACCTTCTCTGGAGATTCAGTTCATGGACAGATATCCTGACATTTTCCTTTGGAATTCGCTGGTACAACCCCGATTCCAAAAAAGTTGAGACAAAGTACAAATTGTAAATAAAAACCGAATGCAATAATTTACAAATCTCAAAAACTGATATTGTATTCACAATAGAACATATACAACATATCAAATGTCGAAAGTGAGACATTTTGAAATTGCATGCCAAATATTGGCTCATTTGAAATTTCATGACAGCAACACATCTCAAAAAAGTTGGGACAGGGGCAATAAGAGGCTGGAAAAGTTAAAGGTACAAAAAAAGGAACAGCTGGAGGACCAAATTGCAACTCATTAGGTCAATTGGCAATAGGTCATTAACATGACTGGGTATTAAAAGAACATCTTGGAGTGGCAGTGGTTCTCAGAAGTAAATATGGGAAGAGAATCACCAATCCCCCTAATTCTGCACCGACATTGTTTCCCCAGCAACGACCTTGCCAAGGCCAGTGCTGGCAAGGGAGCCGAAATATATAAGATTGGAATTTGTTTGGTCTTAGCGAGCAGACGCATTCTTTTCATGCCTACGCCGCATGTCCATGTCCATCTTCGTCTCCAAAACGATCTAATTTCCATGGCAAAGCCGAAAGCTTCTCCAAGATATTAGCCACATTGCGGGTCAAGTTCTAATAGTCACAGTCTGAGTGCCGACAGCTCTGCCCACGGCTTCAATCATGTCGGGCAGCTTTATGGGGCTTTGAACCAGTGGCGGCTGCTGGTTTTTAAAACAGGGGAAGCCCATTTTACGCATTCATCGTAAAACCTGTAGGCCGGATATCAAAGCATAGAAAGGTGTGCCTCATTAGCATAGTGAACTAGACAACCCCACCTAGTGGCAGAAAGTATTTTTGCTTGTACATTTCATGTTATAGTCTGGCTTGCCAGGCTAGTGCGTCATATCCTTAATCAAAAATATCAAACATCCAAAAATCACTGGCTATTCAATGAAGAGCCTTGAACATCATACCCTGATATGCAACACAGTCTTTAACACAACACCCAGCTGTGCAAAACATCCTTGAACATCTTCTGCAGCACAGTCTGGAAATTCATAACCAGGTAGGCTATGCAACACACAGAACCTTGAATATTATACCCAGGTATAACCTATAACACAGAGCCCACCATTCTCTTAACATTACTGACCGATATACACACTTCAGATTCATGAACATTATATGATGCACACTATTTATACGAGCACCTTCATCGATGGCATGTTCCACCCTGACCCTCCCCAGACAGCTAAGTCTTGCACATGAAGTGACATGCTCATTGCTCGTTTCATGCCTTTTGCAAGCCCTTTTGAAATTCACCAGGTCCCCAAACCCATCTTTTGACCAAACTAAATTTCCCTGAGAGGGCTTCATCAAAAGACATGGCCAACAGTACATTTTATTAGTCACAGGAGACCCAGTCAACCAGTTCACATTTTCATACCAAGACACCTGAAAAGACCTGTTATGACCTGCTGATTTTTGAATGAGATTAAGCTTGGGCTTTGGTCTGCCTTGCTCTTTCTCACTTTCTCCTCATATGGCAGAGTGTCAAAACATTTTGACAAAAGCATGTCCACGACGTTTGCCATTATAGCAGATAGATACCAGCTGTTAGCAGCTAGCACTGCAGATCCCAATAAGGCTCAAGCTAGCCTACAACCACGTTGATTGAACTACAAATGAAATAAACGAGTGAATTCATGAATGATCAAACTGATAGAATGGATGAAAGTTAACGGAGCACAATGAGTAAGATTTACATTTATTTACAGCGTAATGTACAGAGACATCAATGAGAAGAAACGTTTATATGAAAAGAAATTCGGACAGCACTTTGGCACACGACTACACTTTCTCGACATCCGCTAGGGACTGACTGATCATGCTTACCGTGTTCCTAGCCGAAGTACAGTGACTGCCCTCCTCATGTCTTTCATTGGGAAGCTTTCTTTTTCTCTCCTCCTGTGTAAAGTCCACAAGCGGAGGCCATCTGATCTGCTTTAATATCAACAGATCTTCATTTAAGGTACGTGAATCTTTTCATCATGGCACACCTTCAGCCTGTTCAGTGTGCTGAGTGCAGGATGTTTAGTCATTCTTCCTCCGTCACTAGCGATAGCTCTATTAGCTTTACTTGTGATAAGTGCAGATTAGTTAGCTCTCTGACGGAGAAGATTTCAGTGCTAGAAGCGCATGTCCAGGCTTTAGAGCAGGTTAGTGAGCGTGAGAACAGTGTAGTTTCTGTTAGGGAAAGTCTGGACGCCCTAGGTGGAGTTAGCAATCCCCCAACTCCGGCATTAGAGCCCTTACAGCGGGGCGAATGGGTGACGGCTCGGCGGCATAAGCGTAGAGACAAAGCTACTGCTGAGGCTCGCCCACGGGAGCACCACTCCTCTCCGCGTCACGTGTCGAACAGGTTTGCTCTCCTTAGTGATGCACCCACTGAGAAACCTGAAAGAGCTCTGGTTATAGGGGACTCTATCATACGGCACGTGAAATTAGCTCAGCCTTTAGGGGCACCAGCAGCTTTAGTCAGGTGTATACCGGGAGCCAGGGCGCCGGACATAGCAGGTAATCTTAGGGTCCTAGGCAAGCACAGGTTCTCAAAGATAGTTATCCATGCAGGAGCTAATGATATACGCCTTCGTCAGTCTGAGGTTACTAAGAGTAACTTTGTAGAGGTGTTTAAATTAGCGAAGGCGATGTCCGATGCTGTAGTATGCTCTGGCCCCATCCCAATGCGGCGTGGCGATGTAGCTTACAGCAGGTTATGGTCGCTGAACTGCTGGCTGTCCAGGTGGTGCTCTGAAAACAGTGTGGGCTTTATAGATAATTGGGCTAATTTTGAGGGCACTGCTGGCCTGTTAGGGCGGGACGGTATCCATCCCACTCGGGAAGGTGCTGCTCTCATTTCCTGCAGCATAGGTCATAGTCTCAGAACAGGCCTAGTTAATTTCTGACAATCCAGAGCCAAGGCCAGGGAGCAGACGAACAGGCTAAACCGACTGTCTGCTAGCTGCACAGAGTCGTCACTCAGGGCCCACTACATCGAGACTGTGTCTGTTCCCCGAGCTCAACAAAAAGGTAGAAATTTTCAGAGAGTTTGTTCCAGTAACCTAATCAATATAAAATTAGATCAGACTGACTGTACAGCTGCTGCCAGCACCTTTGATCTAAAGGTGGGGCTATTAAATATTAGATCTCTTACATCTAAAGTGCTAATGGTTAAGGAACTCATTACTGATCAGGAGTTTAATGTACTGTGTTTAACAGAAACATGGATTAAGCCAAATGAATATATAGCATTAAATGAAGCGAGTCCTCCTGGATACAGTTATATACACCAGCCTCGTCTAACTGGCAGAGGAGGAGGCGTCGCAGTTATTTATAACGATTATCTAGGTGTAACACACAAACCTGGTTATAAATTTAATACATTTGAAGTTCTTCATACTCATATAATGTATGTAGCCTCGAAAAATAAGTCTACCCAGTTAATTCCATTGCTTATTATTTACAGGCCCCCGGGGCCATATTCTGAGTTTCTTTCTGAATTTGCAGATTTTATCTCAGATTTGGTTATTTCCTTAGACAAAGCTTTAGTTGTCGGAGATTTTAATATTCACTTCGATAACCCAGAAGACCCTTTAAAAACAGCGTTTGTGTCCATCTTAGATTCAGTCGGGATTAAGCAGAATGTCATAGGACCGACCCATAATGGTGGTCACACCCTTGATCTAATACTAACATTCAGATTAAACGTAGACAATATAGTCATACTTCCACAGTCTGAAGTTATCTCAGATCATTGTCTCATCTCATTCAAAATATGTCTGAGTAATAATATATGCACCTCACCACGCTACTGTATTAAACGTACTTTCACATCAACTACTGCACAGAGCTTTATAAATGATCTCCCAGAGCTGTCAACTTTGATTGGGTCACTGTCAGCCCCTGCAGAACTTGATCAGGCAACTGAATGCTTAGAGTCAACATTCCGCCATACTTTAGATAATGTAGCTCCTCTAAAAAGGAAAATGGTCAGAGACAAAAAATTAGCACCCTGGTATAATGATGACACTCGCACATTAAAACAGACCACTCGAAAATTGGAACGTAAATGGCGTCAAACAAAATTGGTAGTGTTCAAATTAGCTTGGAAGGAGAGCTTCCTGAAGTATAGAAAAGCTCTTAGTGCTGCGAGATCAACATATTTCTCCTCCCTAATAGAAGATAACAAAAATAATCCTAGATTCCTATTTAATACTGTAGCAAAATTAACCAGGAATAAGTCCACTATCAACACATGCACACCTGCAGTATGTAGTAGCAACGACTTCATGAATTTTTTTAATGACAAAATTGAGAATATCCGACAAAAAATTCAAACTACTAATTTAAGGTTAGACAATGAAAGTGACCTTGTAGTTAACAATATAACTGTATCAGATCATCAGTTAGAATGTTTTACTCCCCTAAAAGAAACTGAATTACTTTCATTAATCTCTACATCAAAAGCCTCAACTTGCGTACTGGATCCCTTACCGACATATCTATTCAAACAGATAATGCCTGGAGTAATTGAACCGCTTCTAAAAATAATAAATTCTTCTCTTATGATTGGCTATGTACCCAAATCCTTTAAACTAGCAGTTATCAAACCCCTGATTAAAAAACCTGACCTTGATCCCTGTCAGCTGTCCAATTATCGGCCAATATCAAACCTCCCCTTTATCTCCAAGATCCTTGAAAAAGCTGTGGCACAGCAGTTATGCTCATATTTACATAGGAATAACATCCATGAAATGTATCAGTCAGGATTTAGACCTCATCATAGCACAGAGACAGCACTGGTTAAAGTAGTAAACGACCTACTGTTGGCGTCTGATCAGGGCTGTGTCTCGCTACTTGTGTTGCTTGACCTTAGTGCAGCATTTGATACCATTGATCATTCCATTCTTCTGGATAGACTAGAAAATGTTGTGGGAGTTAAGGGAATGGCCCTCTCCTGGCTCAGGTCTTATCTAACTGATCGTTATCAGTATGTCGATATAAATGGTGATATTTCTAGACGTACCGAGGTAAAGTTTGGTGTTCCACAAGGTTCTGTCTTGGGTCCACTGCTTTTTTCTCTATATATGTTACCTCTGGGCGATATTATTCGTAAACATTGTATTAGTTTCCACTGTTATGCTGATGACACACAGTTGTATGTCTCTGCAAAACCTGATGAGAGACACCAGCTTAATAAAATTGAGGAATGTGTTAAGGACATTAGACACTGGATGCTTATAAATTTCCTTCTGCTTAACTCTGACAAGACTGAAGTACTTGTGCTAGGACCACATGCAGCTAGAAGTAAGTTTTCTGATTACACAGTAACTCTGGATGGCCTTTCTGTTTCTTCACGTGCAGCAGTAAAAGACCTCGGAGTGATTATTGACCCCAGTCTTTCATTCGAAACTCACATTGATAACATCACCCGGATAGCTTTCTTTCATCTCAGAAATATTGCAAAGATAAGAAATTTAATGTCATTGCATGATGCAGAAAAACTAGTCCATGCTTTCGTTACCTCCAGGTTGGATTATTGTAATGCCTTACTGTCTGGATGTTCCAATAAGTGCATAAACAAGCTCCAGTTAGTTCAAAATGCCGCAGCAAGAGTCCTTACTAGAACTAGAAAATATGACCACATCACGCCTGTCTTATCCACACTGCATTGGCTCCCAATCAAATTTCGTATTGATTATAAAATACTACTATTGACCTTTAAAGCACTAAATGGTCTCGCACCACAGTACCTGAGTGAACTTCTGCTCCTCTATGACCCGCCACACCTACTTAGATCAAAAGGTGCAGACTATCTGCTGGTACCTCGTATAGTGAAGGCTACATCAGGGGGCAGAGCCTTTTCTTACAAAGCCCCACTGTTATGGAACAGCCTTCCAAGTAATGTTCGGGAATCAGACACAGTCTCAGCATTTAAGTCTAGGCTGAAAACATATCTGTTTAGTCAAGCCTTTTGTTAATGGTGTTTATGAGGTAAAGGAGTAGATCTGGAGGGTCCTCAGACATAGAGTGTTTTGGTAAACTGGGATGTATGGATGCTGTCGGTCCCCACTCGCTTGCTCACTCGAGTTTGTTGACAGTGTAGTGGCTGGCTGCTTTATGTCCCGGGGCTCCCTCATGCCTGTGTTACCTTCTGGCTCTCTCCTTTTAGTTATGCTGTCATAGTTAGTTGCCGGAGTCCCTGCTTGTACTCGGTGCAATATGTATACTGTTCCTACTTATTCAGGTGACATTGGGCATACCTAACCACCTGTGTTTTCTTTCTCTCCCCCCCACCCCAAATCTGTCCCTCTGAGTTACATGGAGTCAACAGGAAATCTTTTGGTGGAGACGGTGGGGACCTCGACTGGCTATCGTAGCCTGCAGGGAATCGGCCATCAGACATTCTGTCGCATGTCCCAGACCCGGTGAAATGTAACTGAATTGTCTTGGCCAGGCCTAAGGGTCCCATCTGCATCTCATCATTGCTGAGGAGTGTGCTCCCATCACCCAATCAAGCATCCAGCCAGAGCAGGGTCATGATATATTTTTTACCATATTAACATGCCATTGTGTGTTATGCCTGATGTAAAGACTCTCGTCTCTGCGAGCCTACCACACAGATTTACTACTTGTCATTTTTAGGGCATACCTAACAACGTGTTTTCTTTCTCTCTCTCTCTTCCCCCCCCCCAATCTGTCCCTCTGAGTTACATGTTGATCCTGGGATTGAGATGCTGGCCTCTTCTGCCCCTCGGACCTGCTTGATCCATCCTGGTGCCCTGTGTCTGGTCGGAGTTTTATCGCCCCACTCCTGTGAAGGACGGCCCCATGAGGACAGTTGAGGGTTATATCTGTTAAAACTGTTAATATTATAGTCAGGCTGTCTGTTGTTGCCCAAATGAGGATGGGTTCCCTTTTGAGTCTGGTTCCTCTCGAGGTTTCTTCCTCATGTCGTCTGAGGGAGTTTTTCCTTGCCACCGTCGCCACAGGCTTGCTCATTGGGGATAGATTAGGGAAAAAATTAGCTCATGTTTTAAGTCGTTCAAATTCTGTAAAGCTGCTTTGCGACAATGTTTATTGTTAAAAGCGCTGTACAAATAAACTTGATTTGATTTGATTTCAAACACCACCTCCAATAATCCTTTATCAGCCGGCTTCTTGGCCCTCCCATGTCCCGTTTACCCCCATAGATACCCAGCTTCCCTGGAAGTGACGATTTTGTCGATTTTAACCAATAACAACTAGCCGAAATTGGCTGTTCAGAGCCGTCTCGTAGACTGCAATGGATACCCGGCTGCCAGTCCATAGAGCCCATTGAAATAAGAAAGGTTACAGCCTGGCAGTAAAGGTGATTCTCGTAGCGAACTGCAAGGTCGTCAGACATCACTCAAATAAGTTACAGGATGACATAGGGATAGTTATGAACATAAATACAATCTTGGGCATATATTATGTTATGCAAGTTATTATTTTAATGAGAATTCAAATGTCGTAGACGCCGCAATTTGGGGAGAGAATTTTAGGGGAAGTTCGGCTTCCCTTGTTGTCTCTGAGAAATCGCCCTTGCTTTGAACAGCTGTCACCGTTTTCTGATTTCCTTGATAAACCAGGGCAATGCCTAATCCAATCAGCAAAAGTCCTGTAATCATGGTTCCGAATAGGTAGATGTCTTCAATGTCCTCCACAGAAAGAACCGCCAGGCACACGACCCGTCACTTCTCCTATGTCCATCGTATAGCCAGCTGCGAACGTTCCGGCAGGACAAGCTGGTTCCTCCGAACCCAGGCTTCTTGTTGAGAAGATTGTGTCAATTGCGTGAAGAGACCAGTTTATCAATTCCATGGTTTTTAGTTCGGAGAGTTTATGGAAATCAGGGACGCCGTGCCATTCGGACTAAAGAGGAGAAGGATGACCTAAGTTGTTATCAGTGCTCAGTTCAGAAGCCTACATCTCTGATGGTATGGGGTTGCATTAGCGCATTTGGCATGGGCAGCTTACACATCTGGAAAGGCACCATCAATGCTGAAAGGTATATCCAGGTTCTAGAGCAACATATGCTCCCATCCAGACGACGTCTCTTTCAGGGAAGACCTTGCATTTTCCAACATGACAATGCCAAACCACATACTGCATCAATTACAGCATCATGGCTGCATAGAAGAAGGGTCCCGGGTACTGAACTGGCCAGCCTGCAGTCCAGATCTTTCACCCATAGAAAACATTTGGCGCATCATAAAACAGAAGATATGACAAAAAAGACCTAAGACAGTTGAGCAACTAGAATACTACATTAGACAAGAATGGGTTAACATTCCTATCCCTAAACTTGAGCAACTTGTCTCCTCAGTCCCCAGACGTTTACAGACTGTTGTAAAGAGAAAAGGGGATGTCTCACAGTGGTAAACATGGCCTTGTCCCAACTTTTTTGAGATGTGTTGTTGTCATGAAACTTAAAATCACCTAATTTTTCTCTTTAAATGATACATTTTCTCAGTTTAAACATTTGATATGTCATCTATGTTCTATTCTGAATAAAATATGGAATTTTTAAACTTCCACATCATTGCATTCCGTTTTTATTTACAATTTGTACTTTGTCCCAACTTTTTTGGGATCGGGGTTGTAATAAACATCTGGTTATTTGTTCTCTGGTGTCAAATATGGTCTGAAAAATCTACCGTGAAGTCTGGAAATTTGAGTATGGAAAAGTATGGAATTTGGAAATGGAAAATGTGTAGGAACCCTGTCTGTAATGATTACACCTCAAAATAATCACTTTATTTATTCATACATTTCTTTATATGCATTACGAAATGTAAAACATACTGTAATAAACAGCATGAATTTTTAGATTCACATTACACTTGGTAGGATTAACCAGCCAATCACAGGTCAGTTTTCTGCTCGCTTATTAATATTCATGACCTTACCTGTGTCAATTTGAGATTTACATTACAGGCATTTAGCAGACACGCTTATCCAGGGCAACGTACAACAAGGAGGTATATGGCATAGTGCTCCTGGAGTAGAGAAGGCCTTGCTCAAGATTCCATTTCCTAGTTTGAAGCAGTTACTGCGGTAGTGTTAGCAGCGTCATCAGCCGACATGGCAAACGATCGTTTTCAATCAGAATTAGTCTTAGCAGGACAAGTTCACTGCACCGTTTTGCCATGTTCATTTAACAAGGGTTCACTACACAATTGTTGACTTCTTAGTCTAGTTTAATGTAGTTTTTGTGTCAAGTGTGTATTAAACAGTAGTTTCATATAGTCTACTACAGTGTTTCTCAACCACTGGGCTGCGGCCATTAGTGGGCCATGAAGCACCATCGAGTGGGCTGCAAATTTTTTTCCAAGTTTGAAGCCCAATACTAAATAGTTCAGGATGTCGTAGTGTCCCAAATCCAGTAGCTGAGCAACACCTGCCTTTGCTACTTCCTGTTATGCCCCTTCCACCGGTTGCTGCACCATTGGTTGTTTAGTTTGCTGTTCTCTGATGTTTTGGTGCAGGGTTCGTTCTATCAAACGGAGCATTCGGATGATTGTGCTGCATTAGTTCGCTTGCCTCGAGTGATGAACTGCTGCTTGATTGGGATCGTGGGCTTGAGTTCACGTCTACTGCCAGATGGGCATGCATTGTGCTCATTGCTGATTTGCTGACTCACTGTTGTTTTGCTGCACTGTTTGTTGCCTGCATCTTCACTCGCTGCCTGGCTTGTTCCTTGCTGCACCGCTCCCACCACCTCTTGTTGGTTGAATCCTCTAGGCCAGTGTTTCTCAACCACTGGGCTGTGGTCCATTAGTGGGCCATGAATTTTTATCAAGTTTGAAACCAAATACTAAATAGTTCAGGATGTCGTAGCATCCCAAATCCAGTAGCTGGTTCGCCGAACACTTTTCAAGTGGAATAAATATATTTGTGGGTAAATTAAGAAGAAGAAGAAGCATTTATTTTATCACATTCCTCTTCTACATTTAACTAACACACACACACACACAGCACAGCGGGCTGAATAAATAACTACATTTGTAGGTAAATTATATAGATCTGTGATGCCTGCTGGAAGAGAAGAGCAGGGAGGATTGAGAATCGAGCGGCTGTGGTTTTTTTATACCCGATACTAAAATTTATTGCATCCTAGCAACCATCACAAAGACGTGTACAAAAAGCCCAGAAATTCCTCCTTACCTGCGCAAAAAAGATCCATGATTTATCTTGTAGCGTCCTGATACCCAGATCTTTAACCCAGCCACATATAAAAAGTTGTACGCCTCCGTGCTCTTCCAGGTTTTCATCTGTGTCCGTGTAGAACGATGTCTGCAGCACCAGGTAGTTTGAGATGTCGGGGAACCCAATGGATGGATAATTTTCCAACTCATAATGAATGAATGACTCACTTTATTTAAACACTAAGTTGATCAGCAGAGCTGGTGGGGTTGTACATGTACAGATACAAATAATTACAAATACAAAAGACTAAAAATATACACAATCTTTAAAAAAAAATCTTAAATCTGTTGATTATCTGTTAATTATCTTCACATTAAGTTAATTAATAGTATGCATAACTATTGTCTTTGTATTTAGTTACGGCTACAATAGGATCAAAATGTATTCTACTAATGTCAAATTTATTGAGTAAATTTTTATTTCATAGGAAAAATCCTGATTTGTTAATGTGTAAGGATCTATCTCCATTGAGTGGTTTCTATATCCACTTCTTTTGAGTGTACTTATTGGTTTTAATAACTTGCTTGTTTTCTGTACACAAACATAGCAATAAGTTCTTGTGTTAATGGACCAGACTCCACTTTTGGATCATTAATCCCTTTTGACTGAGAATGCCCTGCACGCATGGTTTGGCTTCTGGCACATCCATACAGTTTTAAATACAATACCTACAATTCAAAACAGTTTGTTTTTATTGCATTTATTTAATTCTTGGGCTCCCATCTGTAACAGGGAGCGATGTTGCATTCCCTTAATACATGCATGGGTGCAAGTTTTCCGGCATGTGCTGGAAGCTCCGGTTTTTTCGGTTCTGAAAAAGTCATTTTTCCAAATCGTGTAAATCCGTTAAGATTTTTTTTGGGGGGGGGTATAGGGGTGGCCCTCTCACTGTCTCACTCTCCTAGGGCCAATTATTTTCCGCAATCGCGGAAAACGGACAGAAATTACGGAATTTTTGTAGTGAAACAGTGCTCGCGTGTCAAAGTGTAACTGCCGCAGAAGGCTTCTGTGTAACTGCCGCTAACGCCCAAGCAGACATGCCTTTCCAGTCAAGGCAGCTTTGTCGGTGATTGTGATTGGCTTGTGGCACACCTAGCCAGCCAATGAGCTGCTTGTTCACAGATTCGCTCCCCGCATCGCAACCAGAATGGCGACTGCGAAAAAGAAACAAATGCTCTGGTGGCCAAGGACGCCATATGGTTGCCAGTGGCGAGTGTGGACATTGAGCACTCCTTTTCCATGTATAAACATCTTCTAAATGACAGAAGATTCAGTCTCACGGAGACCAACACTAAACAACTTATGATGCTCTATCATAATGGCGATATCGTGGAGCATTTCTAGGAACTCAGAGAGCGCGGAATGATTGATCTGCAAGGAATATTCAGGACTGTCATTACAATCAAAGTTAAACTATTCTAGTCTGTTTGAGAGTGTGTTCTGTGTTTTGTTAGGAAACATTGTTTCATGAGTTTGTGGTGTACTAAAAAAGATGGATATAGAGTAATATTTTTAAACAGTCAATTATGAGTATTGTCATTACAGGCTCAGTAAGTATTACTGAATATTAATTTACCCCTATTAATTTATCAGTACTCTCAATATTATATTGAGATATTATATATGCTATTATATTGCATATATTATATATGAGATGGGTTTTAGTTAACGGTGATCCTAGTTTCTTGATTTATCTGTTATCAGTATGTCAAGTAAAATATTTTGAGTTGTCTCAATCTGTGATCCCACTTTAATTTTTTTTTATTAATGCAATTTATCAGCTTACTGTCAGTGTAATTGTTTTATTATATTTTTTTCATGAATGACTTCATGCAAAGGACCATTTGTGTCTAGAGATGCAATACTTTGAAACCTAAGTAAAATTATGCCAGCCAGAATTACTAAATTAGAGCCAAACAGAACAATTTTGAACTGAAATTGTGAAACGGAATTGAAATGGAATTTTTCATTGTCCGAAACGGAAAAAGCCAGATTTTGAAACGGAAAATCATTTGCTCTACTCTCAGTGTATTACCGGGTTACCGCGGTACAGTCTCTGCACGAGACAAATCTTTTCATCTCGTCTTCGCCACAAACCTCATTCAATTTATACGCCGCTCACCGACGAGCGGTCCTGACTAGCCCATTGTTTCACGGTGTTATACATGTGTGATATCATGTTTCACGCACGTAGCACGTTGTTCGACCAAATCAACACAGCTATTCCAGTGTATATATTGTAAAAAAGGTATCACAGCAAAAGCATATTAAAAATGGTTGTTTCAACATTTAAATTAGTAGTTGCTAGCAGACCCGGCG
This sequence comes from Neoarius graeffei, assembly GCF_027579695.1. Lineage (NCBI taxonomy): Eukaryota > Metazoa > Chordata > Actinopteri > Siluriformes > Ariidae > Neoarius > Neoarius graeffei. The sequence goes on along the minus strand of NC_083571.1, from coordinate 47,485,555 downwards.
GCAGAAGCGGTCTAGTAGCCGGGCATTGCACTGGCTGGGGGTGGGCACACATCGGCGAACCCAATTTTACTAGGGGGGTCCGGGGGCATGCTCCCCCGTAAGAAATTTTTGAAAAAAACACTCTAAAATGGTGTTGTGGCAGCGGGGGCGTGGTCAAACATCGGTCTGTGACAGGAGGGCGGAGTCAGGGAAGGTTAGTGGCAGAATCACTACACCTGTCGTTAATTAATGTTTGTGTGTCTTCCCAGTGACCGCGCCCTATTTAAGGAGAGAGAGCGAGAGAAGAGGGAGCTCTCTCCCGAACCAGACAGCTGATGTGTGTGCGTGTGTCTGAGTGTGTGAGAGTGTTTACAAAAGCTGAAAAGCTGAATAAAAGAGAGTTTTGTGAACTCAGTTCTGGCCTGCCGTCCTTCTGTGCTCCACCCACCTACACAAACTGTCACAGTGGTGCCGAAACCCGGGACATGAGCACAGAAGAGAACAGCCCCATGGAGTCCTCCCCCTTCGCGGACCTGATCCACGCCCTCACCATGGCCCAACAGAGCCAGCACCAGGCGCTGCTCACCCTCCGAAAGGAGCAAGAACAACGGTTCGAGGCCCTGGTGCTGGCGCAACAGGAAGATCATCGGGCGTTCCGGCACCTTCTCGCATCGGCGGGGTCTACCAACACTTCCACCATGGGCCCGTCCCCCCCCACCCTAACAAAGATGGGCTCGCAGGATGACACCGAGGCATTCATCACGCTCTTTGAGCAAGTCGCGGAGACCTCGGGGTGGCCAATGGATCAGCGCGTGGCGCGCCTCGTCCCCCTGCTAACGGGAGAGCCGCAGCTGGCCATGCTACAGCTCCCCGCCGACCGCCGGCTGGCCTATGCGGACCTTCACCGGGCCGTCCTCCAGTGGATGGGGCGCACTCCCGAGCAGCAGCGTCAGCGCTTCCGTGCTTTGCGCTTGGAGGAAGTCGGCCGGCCATTCGCGTTTGGCCAGCAACTCCGGGATGCCTGCTGGCAGTGGTTGAGGGCCGACAACTGCGACGCCGAGGGACTCATCGACCAGGTGGTACTGGAACAGTTCATCGCCCGTTTACCAGCAGGAACCGCAGAGTGGGTCCAGTGCCACCGCCCGGCGTTGCTGGATCAGGCAATCGAGCTGGCGGAGGACCATTTGGTGGCTGTCCCGATGGCAGGACAACAGACGACCTCTTCTCTCCTCTCTGTCTCTCTCCCCTCCTCCTCCTGTGTCTCCTCCTCGCCCCATTCCCCCACCATGGAGGCGGGGCCCAGCACCACCTCAGCTGGCCCGCCGCACCCGCGGTGCCCTTCCGTTTCTCTCTTCTGTGTCTGTCTCTCCCCCCCCTCAGGTGAGTGATCCCCAGAGCACTAGTGCAGAGAGGAAGCCCGGGCCGGTTTGCTGGTGCTGCAGGGAGCCAGGCCACCTCCAACAGCAGTGCTCGGTAATGGAGGTGGGCGCGGTGGTTCGGATCCCCGACACGCCAGGAGCCGCCCCCAATCGAGCCGGAGTGTATCGCATACCAGTGAGTATCCAATGGAATACATATCAGGCGTTGGTGGATTCTGGCTGTAATCAGACCTCAATCCACCAAAGCCTGGTGCAAGACGAGGCATTGGGGGGAGCACAATTGGTGAAAGTGTTGTGTGTGCATGGGGATGTTCACAACTACCCTTTAGTGTCAGTCCACATTCTTTTCCGGGGGAAAAATTTATAGTGAAGGCGGCGGTTAATTCTCGCTTTACCCACTCTATAATTTTGGGGACTGATTGGCTGAGATTTTGGGATTTAATGACACACTTGGTGAAGAATGGGTCCTGCCATTTAACAGGGGGAGGTCCCGGTGTTGCTTTGGCGGGAGTAGCTGTCACAGAGCCGTCTACGTCATCTCCGCATCAGAGTGAGGAGCCACCAGCCCCTCCTCTCTCTGTTGGGGAATCCCTCGCAGATTTCCCATTAGAGCAAACGTGAGACGGGACTCCGCGGCATGCGTTTGACCAAGTGAGAGTAATCGATGGTCAAACGCTCCAGCCGAACGCCACCCCGTCCTTCCCCTACTTCGTGATTATGAAGGATAGATTATACCGAGTGACGCAGGACACTCAAACTAAAGAGCGAGTCATGCAGTTTTGATTCCGAAGAGCCGCCGGGAATTGGTATTCCAGGCGGCTCACTTTAATCCCATGGCTGGATACTTAGGGCAGGATAAAACACTAGCCCGAATAATGGCCCGGTTCTATTGGCCAGGGATTCGCGGCGATGTCCGTAGGTGGTGTACGGCGTGCCGTGAATGCCAGTTAGTAAATCCAGCGGCCATTCCAAAAGCGCCTTTGCGCCCTCTACCGTTAATCGAGACCCCATTCGAAAGAATTGGGATGGATCTCGTCAGGCCATTAGATCGGTCAACACGAGGTTACCGCTTTATATTAGTTCTAGTGTACTATGCAACGCGATACCCGGAAGCAGTGCCTCTTCGCAATATCTCAGCACGCAGTATTGCAGAGGCGCTCTTCTGCATCATCTCCCAAGTTGGAATCCCGAAAGAGATTCTGACTGATCAATGCACCTCATTTATGTCACGAACACTGAACGAACTGTATAGGTTATTGGGTATTAAGCCGATCTGCACCAGCGTGTATCACCCACAAACGGGCGGTTTAATAGAACGGTTTAATCGCACCCTCAAAAACATAATTAAAAAATTTGTAAGTGAGGAAGCGCATAACTGGGATAAATGGCTCGAACCCTTGTTATTTGCAGTGCGAGAGGTCCCCCAAGCCTCCACGGGGTTCTCCCCGTTTGAATTATTATATGGGCGTAAGCCGCATGGCATTCTAGATGTGCTGCGAGAAATTTGGGAGGAGGGACCTTCACAAAGCAAAAATGAAATTCAATACGTTATTGACCTGCACGCAAAACTCCACACACACTCACACCTAACCCAGGAGAATTTGCAGCAGGCCCAAGAACGGCAAACCCGCCTGTACGACAAGGGTACGCGCCTTAGAGAGATCGCACCGGGAAATAAAGTACTCGTACTGTTGCCCACATCGAGCTCTAAATTAGTCGCCAAGTGGCAAGGACCCTTTGAGGTCACATGGCGAGTCAGGGACGTCGACTATGAAGTGAGGCGAACGGACAGGGGTGGGGTGCTACAGATTTACCACCTCAACCTACTCAAACTCTGGAACAAGGAGGTCCCCGTGGCGTTGGCGTCGGTGGTTCCGGAGAAGGCGGAGCTGGGGCCGGAGGTTCAAAAGGGAACTTTGGCATCAAGTACCTCTCCGGTCCCCTGTGGAGACCACCTCTCCCCGACCCAACTTGCGGAGGTTGCCCAGTTGCAGACCGAGTTTTCGGATGTGTTCTCGCCCCTGCCCGGCCACACTAACCTCATAGAGCACCACATTGAGACGCCCCTGGGGGTGGTAGTGCGTAGCCGCCCTTACAGGTTACCCGAGCACAAGAAAAAAGGTGGTTCGGGAAGAACTCGAGGCCATGCTCTAAATGGGCATCGTCGAGGAGTCCCACAGTGACTGGAGCAGCCCAGTGGTCTTGGTACCCAAGGCCGACGGGTCGGTCCGGTTCTGTGTAGACTATAGAAAAGTCAACACGGTGTCTAAATTCGATGCGTACCCAATGCCTCGTATTGATGAGTTGCTTGATCGGCTAGGCACAGCTCGTTTTTACTCGACACTGGATTTAACAAAGGGTTATTGGCAGATCCCCTTGACTCCATTATCCCGGGAAAAAACGACCTTTTCCAAACCGTTCAGCTTACACCAATTCGTCACACTTCCGTTTGGGCTGTTTGGGGTGCCCGCTACATTTCAGCAGCTGATGGACAGGGTCCTCTGCCCCCATGCCACCTATGTGGCCGCCTACCTCGACAACATCATCGTCTATAGTAATGACTGGCTGAGGCACCTCGGACATCTGAGGGCTGTCCTTAGGTCGCTGAGGCGAGCGGGTCTCACAGCCAACCCAAAGAAGTGTGTGATTGGGCGGGTGGAAGTACGGTATCTGGGCTTCCACTTGGGCAATGGGCAGGTGGGTCCCCAAATTAACAAGACAGCAGCAATTGCGGCCTGCCCGAGGCCCAAGACCAAAAAGGGGGTGAGACAGTTCCTGGGGCTGGCTGGCTATTATCGTAGGTTTATACCTAATTATTCAGACATCACCAGCCCGCTGACTGATCTGACTAAAAAGGGGGCACCAGATCCGGTCCAGTGGACGGAGCAATGCCAGCCGGCTTTTTCTAAGGTAAAGGCTGCACTGTGTGGGGGGCCACTTTTACACTCCCCTGACTTTTCTCTCCCCTTTATGTTGCAGATGGATGCATTGGACAGAGGGCTGGGGGCCGTTTTGTCCCAGGATGTAGAGGGGGAGGATCGCCCAGTCCTATACATCAGTCGCAAGCTGTCGGTGCGTGAGGGGCACTACAGTACCATCGAGAAACAGTGCCTGGCGATCAAGTGGGCGGTCCTCACCCTCCGTTACTACCTGCTGGGACGCCCTTTCACCCTCTGTTCGGACCACGCGCCCCTCCAGTGGCTCCACCGCATGAAGGATGCCAACGCGCGGATCACCCGTTGGTATCTGGCACTCCAACCCTTTAATTTCAAGGTGATCCACAGGCCGGGGGCACAGCTGGTCATGGCAGACTTCCTCTCCCGTCAAGGGGGGGGGGGGGGGGAGTCGGCTGCAGGCAGGTGGTGGGGGTATGTGGCAGCGGGGGCGTGGCCAAGCATTGGTCTGTGACAGGAGGGCGGAGTCAGGGAAGGTAAGTGGCAGAATCACTACACCTGTCGTTAATGTTTGTGTGTCTTCCCAGTGACCGCGCCCTATTTAAGGAGAGAGAGCGAGAGAAGAGGGAGCTCTCTCCCGAACCAGACGGCTGATGTGTGTGCATGTGTCTGAGTGTGTGAGTGTGTTTACAAAAGCTGAAAAGCTGAATAAAAGAGAGTTTTGTGAACTCAGTTCTGGCCTGCCGTCCTTCTGTGCTCCACCCACCTACACGAACTGTCACAGGTGTATTTTGAGCTCTTCAGACACCCTGTTCCGCTGCTATATATTGTCCGTCACTGAGCGCATTTGCAGGGAATATTCCATTTCATATGGAATATTGGCAGTATTCCGTTTGCGCACGAGTCATGTTGTAAACTCGTTCCGAATACCCAACACTGAATGCGCAAACGGATGATTGTGATCAATGTTGACAGCAAATTAAGATTGATATTTACAATTAAGAGTGCGCAACAGAAGATTACATCACACTCATCCTCCCTGCACAAAGCCTAACTGCAGTAACCAAATCCCTTCTAAGTGAAACCATGCACATTAAAAGTTTTATGTCTCAAATCTAGTTTTGTGAAGCATGACAACATTAATCTTTAATACAGATGTGTTTTGTAGGTTAACTGAAATGTCAAAACCAGTTTCTTACCTCCAGTGCTTAGTTTGCAAATCAAAAGCCAAGTGCATGACAGCGCAGGGCTGACGAGATGGGCACAGGCCGAAACGTTAAGAAAACAGTATGTCATGTAAACACATTTTAAATTAAGGACTTTTTCTTTAATATTATGCCCTTTAAAAAAAAATAAAGAAAAGCATTTAATTGTAGTAGCCTGCAATTTATTTATTTATTTATTTTAAATATTGTGTTAAGCTGTTGGCCCTAGCCTATGACAGGGCGGGCCCACGTGACTAAATGGGCGGGCCCGGCCCCCAAAGGCCCGCCCATCGCGCCAGGCCCGGTTGCTAGATGTTTTGAAATATCAAGCCTTGTACTTGAAATATTATTTCAGATGAATTGATGAAATGAATTAAACATTTGATGTGAATATGCAAATCATATAACTATTAATATTATAAATGTTTGCATGAGATTGCATGAGAGACAACCATTTTAACTAGTAATTTAAAAAAAATTTTTTGAGCCCTAAGGGGGGCTCACCTCCCTTTGTAACTCCCCCTGCATGGCTGCACCATGCACGTCTGATCTTGTCAGACTTTTCAGGTTTTTGAAAATTTTTATTCTTGCACCCATGTGCATGTTACAGTAGGTTATTAGATTCTAATAGAATAGATGAGCCAACATAATTGAGGATCTTTTTTAATGGGCCCCAACTCATTACAAGTATGAATAGATGGGCCTCGAAGCAGAAAAGGTTGAGAACCCCTGCTCTACTATACAGTGTAACTGTAAAAGAGTTGGGTTGTAACCTGTTTTCTACCACTAGGGGTAGTCCATGTTCTATGTTCAGTGTTCTGTAGCACAAATTATTATCATACAAATGTTGAATTCAGTTAAAGCAGACCATATTATAAAAAATAAAAAAAGTTAATCCTCTGAAATTTCAAATTATTATGTGCTTCTTTTTCTTGCATTAACATTTAGAATATTTTATATCTCTACTTAAGAGGTAGTGTAGGTCCAAACTTAATTTTTTTTTCAGTGTAACATTCAAGTAAAGTAAGGTCCATAGATCCGCAATACAATCACAAACCAGTTTTAATCGTTATCAATATGTCATTATTCGTAACAATTCATATTTTCACACTGAACTGTAAGACAGGCTGAAGTAATCTTTCACTTATAACAGAAACAACAGCAATCACAAATTATACAAGAATTGCTTGTGCCTATTGAGAACAAGCCAAATTCACTCAGCTTTATTCCCTTGAGAGTCATTCTTAACAGGTGAATGTTCTACATACAGTGGTGCTTGAAAGTTTGTGAACCCTTTAGAATTTTCTATATTTTTGCATAAATATGACCTAAAACATCATCAGATTTTCACACAAGTCCTAAAAGTAGATAAAGAGAACCCAGTTAAAAAAATGAGACAAAAATATTATACTTGGTCATTTATTTATTGAGAAAAATGATCCAATATTACATATCTGTGAGTGGCAAAAGTATGTGAACCTCTAGGATGAGCAATTTGAAGGTGAAATTAGAGTCAGGTGTTTTCAATCAATGGGATGACAGTCAGGTATGAGTGGGCACCCTGTTCTATTTAAAGAACAGGGATCTATCAAAATCTGATCTTCACAACACAGTTTGTGGAACTGTATCATGACACAAACAAAGGAGATTTCTGAGGACCTCAGAAAAAGCGTTGTTGATGCTCAACAGGCTGGAAAAGGTTAGAAAACCATCTCTAAAGAGTTTGGACTCCACCAATCCACAGTCAGACAGATTGTGTACAAATGGAGGAAATTCAAGACCCTTGTTACCCTCCCCAGGAGTGGTCGACCAACAAAGATCACTCCAAGAGCAAGGTGTGTAATAGTCGGTGAGGTCACAAAGGACCCCAGGGTAACTTCTAAGTAACTGAAGGCCTCTCTCACATTGGCTAATGTTAATGTTCATGAGCCCACCATCAGGAGAACACTGAACAACAATGGTGTGCATGGCAGGGTTGCAAGGAGAAAGCCACTGCTCTCCAAAAAGAACATTGCTGCTCATCTGCACTTTACTAAAGATCATGTGGACAAGCCAGAAGGCTATTGGAAAAATGTTTTGTGGATGGATGAGACCAAAATAGAAATTTTTGGTTTAAATGAGAAGCGTTATGTTTGGAGAAAGGAAAACGCTGCATTCCAGCACAAGAACCTTATCCCATCTGTGAAACATGGTGGTGGTAGTATCATGGTTTGGGCCTGTTTTGCTGCATCTGGGCTAGGATGGCTTGCCATCATTGATGGAACAATGAATTCTGAATTATACCAGAGAATTCTAAAGGAAAATGTCAGGACATCTGTCCATGAACTGAATCTCAAGAGAAGGTGGGTAATGCAGCAAGACAACGACCCTAAGCACACAAGTCATTCTACCAAAGAATGGTTAAAGAAGAATAAAGTTAATGTTTTGGAATGGCCAAGTCAAAGTCCTGACCTTAATCCAATCGAAATGTTGTGGAAGGACCTGAAGCAAGCAGTTCATGTGAGGAAACCCACCAACATCCCAGAGTTGAAGCTATTCTGTGTGGAGGAATGAACTAAAATTCCTCCAAGCTGGTGTGCAGGACTGATAAACAGTTACCTGAAACATTTAGTTACAGTTATTGCTGCACAAGGGGGTCACACCAGATACTGAAAGCAAAGGTTCACATACTTTTGCCACTCACAGATATGTAATATTGGATCATTTTCCTCAATAAATAAATGACCAAGTATAATATTTTTGTCTCATTTATTTGACTGGGTTCTCTTTATCTACTTTTAGGACTTGTGTGAAAATCTGATGTTGTTTTAGGTCATATTTATGCAGAAATATAGAACATTCTAAAGGGTTCACAAACTTTAAAGTACCACTGAAGAAGAAAGCAAATAGTTTCCTTTTTTGTGTGTACTATGAACAATACAAGAACCCCTAAGGAATTCTTTGTTGATTCCTTTAATCACTGTAGTAATCAGAACAATTGTACCTGAGAGTACTGTTTATACAACATCCATCCATCCTCTATACTGCTTATCTGTCAGGGTCATGGGGAAAGCTGGAGCTAATCCCAGCTGACTTCAGGTGAGATGTGGGGTAAACCCTGGGCAGGTTGCGAATCTATCACATGGGTTTTTATACAGCAGATATTTAAAAAAACAACATATTACACAGAATATAAAACCAATATATGTATATCCAATAAACTCCACAAAACATGTTTCATTTGTCACAGCTGGAACAACATGTACCCTGTACAAATCTCTCATTTGCATTCATACTCAGATGGCAAATTAAGAGTCATCAGGCTGATGTGCTAACTGCTCCTGCATACATGTCAACCTATATGGAATGTCCATATTTTATATGGATTTGATTCAATAAACGTAGTATACGGGCGTACAAATAAAGTTATACGGATTCTTTAAAAAAACTTAAGTATTTATTTAGAGCTATAATCAATTCCCACGATGATAAAAGAGCGCATAACATTTACAAACGTACTGTACAGCACAGACAGCCAGTAAAGAGTCTTATGAAATCGCACGTTATCTTGTGGTAGCGAGACTTCGTTCCACTTTTGATCATGCGCACACCGCATTGCGAGAATCCTGCCAACCAGGAAGTAACATTTTGTTTGAAAAGCGTATTTCCACCTGAGCGACTTTCACTAGCGACTGAAAAGATTCTGAATGGGCACTCCGGCAAGATCAACACAGACACTTGCTGTGACATGCAGCCTAGTGAGTATTGGTGCAGAGTGCTAAAAAAGCTGTCATGGAGTACAATTCAGAACATTAGAGTGACACTTTGTGTTTTTGTCAAACATTGGAGCTTTGTATTCATTCTGAAGGTTTATTGTTATTAATATTGAATAAAAAGTAACTTGGATATATCATTGTTAATGATCATTCAAATTTTAGGTAAATTATTTTAATTTGCATCTTATAAGGATCTTATAAGGGAAATACGGATTTTGGAGGTTGGTTATACAGGTTTGATTGACCAAAGGTTGACATGTATGCTCCTGTGGAATTCTGGTTAACCATGTTTCTCTCTGACACTGGGTTTCTCTGTCTCCATGCACACAGACATGGGGATCTGAGAGGCTCCACAGTTTCCCAACATGCATTTTCGAGGAGATGCAGAAGAGGATGGGGTCCAGCACACTGCTTACTTACCAGAGCGGCAGCGACAGGTAGGACTTGAGCACTGTGTACACCATGAGCACTGTTCCTGATCATGAGTCCACATACACTTGCATAAGTGAGGATGCAATGTCAGGGAAGTTGCACACAAAGAAAGTGACCACTACAGCCCCTGCAAAAATTGAAACAAGAGAAAGAGAAGTTGACAAAATGTACCACATAAAGGAAGAAAGAACTCAAATATCATACTGTAGCATCTGCAGTCATCCTTTTGTAGCCCTGCCTGTCGTGTCAGATACTTGAGTTCCACAGCCCGTGGCTGCTCCAGCTCAGCTAGCCTCAAAGACCCAGATCCGTTCCACTAGTATCCAGTACTCCATTGTAAAGGGGGGAAGGTTCCTCTTCTGTCATGTCACACATGGTGGACACCACAGAACCTGTCAGGTGACGTTGCCTTGTAATACCTGCATTATACTGAAGTACCTCATGCCAGTAGCTATATCCAGCCATGAAGACAGGGTAGTTATGACCTCTCTAGGATGCCAAGGGATCACACGGTATGACAGAGTGTCACATAAAGCTCTGTAGTGAAAATGAGGATCACTCAACAGGTTGTGGCACAGTATATCTGGCTCACTATAAACTAATCTTTACACAAGGGTTCTTCAAGTCTCCATGGGTAGCTTTCCCAACAGTAGTGGTATACAGTAATGGGAGCTGGATTCAGGGAACTGGAGGATATCAGATAGAACTGTATGGCACTGGCCTTCATGCAGGTATCTCTGAGGCTCATCTACCAGAACCCTTAACCCTTAAAATGCTCAGTTGTATAAAATGCAATAAAAATGTAAGTTGCTCTGGATAAGCACATCTCTCTCCCAAATGCCATAAAAGTAAATGTAAAAATATACAAAGATAACCAAGTCCCCAGGTTTCTAGTATCTCTTTGGATATGGTCTCTGACCTCAAGATGCAATCCTACAATGTCTTATGTATCTGCTTCAGTCCCCAAAACCTCCACCAGTCCTACCAGCTACGGACCATCAGCTTGGCCAGACACACATTTCAGAGATTTGGGGATGTATGTTTTATTTTGCTTATAGGACCTTTCTTGCTTCTTGCAAACCAGTGGTCCCAACTTCACTAGTTCACAGTCTGGGCCCTCATCTAGGTGCCAAGGAAGTGCTAGCCTGTTCAGGCACTAATGCAACCATGGTCTTTCTTCTACTCTGCATTTTGCCATTATTGTCCTGTTTTATAGTTTCTTCTTCTTCTTCTGGCTGTTCCCATTGCCACAGAGGATTACGTCTCTCCATCTCCTCCTGTCCTCTTTATCTTTTTCTGTCACACCAACCATCCTCATGTCCTCCTTCACCACATCCATAAATCTTATCTTTGGTCTTCCTCTTTTCCTTCTACCTGGCAACTACATCTCCAGCATTCTTTTCCCAATATGCCCTGGATCTCTCTTCTGTATGTATCCAAACCATCTCAATCTCGCCTCTCTCACTTTGTCTCCGAGCTGTCCTACATGTGCTGTCCCTCTACTATACTCATTTATAATCCTGTCCAACTTTGTCACTCCCAATGAGAATCTCAACATTTTCAACTCTGCTACCTCCAGTTCAGCCTCCTGTCTTGTGTTTTAGAGTTCCTGCTTTGCAGAAAAGGCATCAGGAAACTCAACTTGCACCACAGAAGACAGCACTATAAAGGAATCAGGGCCAAAGACTCTGACCACAAAACATGATGTGACAAAGATATCAGGAGAATAAAATCATAACCATAAGTCGCAAAGCCCGTTTCTCCTGAATCAACAGCTTCCCATGCTGGAGGCACTGAGGATTTCCTCCTTCACTTATAGCTCTAGTGATGCCCATGGCCATGCGGTGATGGCTGTTGTAGCGGAAGTGGGTAATGATGAGTATGTAGAGGGTGAAGATGCACACAAGTGGGATCAAGAAGCAGAGGATACCCCTCAGAAGCAGTGCTCCCTTGTAAAGGTGGGAAGGTTCCTCCTTGGTCATCTCACACAAGGTTAACACCACAAAGGCTGTGTCAGGTGACGTTGCCCCATAATCCAGGATGCAGGCTTGGGCATGCCTGTACACGAGAGCAAATGGCACTGAGGTACCCAATGCCAGTAACCAGATCCAGCCTAGAACACAGGGGAGTCATGACTTCCTGAGGCCGGCAAGGGACCACATGGTGTGACAGATGGCCACATAGCACTCAATAGTAAATGCAAGGATCACCCAGCTGGTTGTGGCACAGTACATCTGATGCACCATGAAGTAAGCTTTGCACAAGGGTTCTCCGAGTCTCCATGGGTAACTTTCCCAGTAGTAACGATATACAGTGATGGGAATCGTCAATAGCTGGAGGAGGACCGATAGAACCAGACTAAGGAGGTAGAGCTGTATGGTGCTGACTTTCATGCAGACATCCCTGAGGAGCGTAAGCATGCTAATACTATTGGATAGGACCCCAAAGACAAACAAGATGACATAGAAGACTGTCATGGGGATGGCGACATGGTACGGCTCCTGTTTAGTGACACTGATGTAAAGGTCTGGTGCTGAGCTTGGACTTGTATTGCAGGAGAGCTGGAAATGCATCAAAGATTCATTCATATTGAGAGGATGTGGAGACTAATAACCAGAATGACAATGTCTTGTTGCCAAGCAAGTCTGTCGGAGTTGATCAGATACTTTCTTTTTCTTTAGAAAGTTAAGAAAGAATTAATAAAAAAAGGAAGAAATTCCAAATCATAGTGCACAAACTATGGCATATAACATATATCATTTATTAGTGTCTTGTCAGCTTTTCAGTAATCATGTATGTTTAAGGATAATGTCACAAAAGGAAAGGAATTATAATCTTATTCAGCCATTTAAGATTCTGTATGAGTCAGTGTTTCCATTCAATACCATCATCGTATCTGAGCACACACTGACAAAAGTAATCAGACAATGACAAAACAATGATTATGCAGAATTATCATTATATATAATACACACACAAACAGGTGTTTTTAAAAAATTGCCAATTTTATTGACACCATCCACTTTCTAGAATTTCCATAAAGATTTTGTAGATTACACAATTCCTACAATAAAATATTTGAAAATATTTACAGACTTACTGTGAAGTGTGCAACATGAAAGACAGAGATGTGCATCCAAGTCTGATTCAGCCATCAAATGCAACATTCACTGTAAGCAGCTCTCTCTCTCTCACCTGTGAGGGCTGACAGTACACCTTTGTAATGGTTCACTAGGCGTAGGTGGAGCACAGAGGACGGCAGGACAGAGATCAGGTTTGCAAAAGGCTTTATTGCCACACTTTTCAGTGAACAATTCTGTATTGGCTAGATACACACACACAGCCAACGTCTAGTCCGGAGATGAGCCCCTCTGCTCTCGCTCTCCCTCCTTAAGTAGGGCACGGTGACTGGGAAGACACACAAACACAGGTTAATTGCCGTCAGGTTTAGTGATTCTGCCACTTACCTTCCCTGACTCCGCTCTCCTGTCACAGACCGGCGCTTGACCACGCCCCCGCTGCCACATACCCCCACCGCCTGACTCAGGCTGGGCGGCCGTCCGGCCTGCAGCCGACTCCCCCCCCGACGGGAGAGGAAGTCCGCCACAACCATCTGCGCCCCCGGCCTGTGGACCACCGTAAAATTGAAGGGTTGGAGTGCCAGATACCAACGGGTGATCCGTGCATTGGCCTCCTTCATGCGGTGGAGCCACTGGAGGGGCGCATGGTCCAAACACAGGGTGAAAGGGCGCCCCAGCAGGTAGTAACGGAGGGCGAGGACCGCCCACTTGATCGCCAGATACTCTTTCTCAATAGTGCTGTAGCGCCCCTCACGCACTGACAGCTTCCTGCTAATGTACAGGACAGGGCGGTCCTCCCCCTCCACATCCTGTGACAAAACCGCCCCCAGCCCTCTGTCCAACGCATCGGTCTGCAACATAAAAGGGAGAGAAAAGTCAGGGGAGTGTAATAATGGCCCCCCACACAGTGCAGCCTTTACCTCAGAGAAAGCCTGCTGGCATTGCTCCGTCCACTGGACCAGATCTGGTGCCCCCTTTTTAGTGAGATCAGTCAGCGGGCTGGTGATGTCCGAATAATTAGGTATAAACCTACGATAGTAGCCAGCCAGCCCCAGGAACTGTCTCACCCCCTTTTTGGTCTTGGGCCTCGGGCAGGCCGCAATTGCTGCTGTCTTGTTAATTTGGGGATGCACCTGCCCGTTGTCCAAGTGGAAGCCCAGATACCGTACTTCCACCCGCCCAATCGTACACTTCTTTGGGTTGGCTGTGAGACCCGCTCGCCTCAGCGACTTAAGGACGGCCCTCAGGTGTTGTAAGTGCCGCTGCCAGTCATTATTATAAATGATGATATCGTCGAGGTATGTGGCCGCATAGGTGGCGTGGGGGTGGAGGACCCTGTCCATCAGCCGCTGAAACGTAGCAGGCACCCCAAACAGCCCAAACGGAAGTGTGACGAATTGGTGCAAGCCGAACGGTGTGGAAAAGGCCATTTTTTCCTGGGATAATGGAGTCAAGAGGATCTGCCAATAACCCTTTGTTAAATCCAGCGTCGAGTAAAAATGAGCCATGCCTAGCCAATCGAGCAACTCATCAATATGAGGCATTGGGTACGCATCAAATTTAGACACCGCGTTGACTTTTCTATAGTCCACACAGAACTGGACCGACCCGTCGGCCTTGGGTACCAAGACCACCGGGCTGCTCCAGTCACTGTGGGACTCCTCGACGATGCCCATTTCGAGCATGGCCTCGAGTTCTTCCCGAACCACTTTTTTCTTGTGCTCGGGTAACCTGTAAGGGCGGCTACGCACTACCACCCCCAGGGGCGTCTCAATGTGGTGCTCTATGAGGTTGGTGCGGCCGGGCAGGGGCGAGAACATGTCCGAAAACTCGGTCTGCAACTGGGCAACCTCCGCGAGTTGGGTCGGGGAGAGGTGGTCTCCACAGGGGACCGGAGAGGTACGCGATGCCAGTGTTCCCTTTTGCACCTCCGGCCCCAGCTCCGCCTTCTCCAGAACCACCGACACCAACGCCACGGGGACCTCCTCGTTTCAGAGTTTGAGTAGGTTGAGGTGGTAAATCTGTAGTGCCCCGCCCCTATCCGTTTGCCTCACCTCATAGTCAACGTCCCCGACTCGCCGTGTGACCTCAAAGGGTCCTTGCCACTTGACGACTAATTTGGAGCTCGATGTGGGCAACAGTATGAGTACTTTCTCTCCCGGTGCGAAATCCCTAAGGCGCGTACCCTTGTCGTACAGGCGGGCTTGTCGTTCTTGGGCCTGCCGCAACTTCTCCTGAGTTAGGTGCGTGAGCGTGTGGAGTTTTGTGCGCAGGTCAATAACGTATTGGATTTCGTTTTTACTTGGTGAAGGTCCCTCCTCCCAATTTTCCCGCAGCATGTCTAGGATGCCACGTGGCTTACGCCCGTATAACAATTCGAACGGGGAGAACCCCGTGGAGGCTTGGGGGACCTCTCGCACTGCAAAGAGCAAGGGTTCGAGCCATCTATCCTAATTACGTGTGTCCTCACTTATGAATTTTTTTAATTATGTTCTTGAGGGTGCAGTTGAACCGTTCAACTAAACCATCTGTTTGTGGGTGATACACGCTGGTGTGGATCGACTGAATACCCAATAACCCATACAGTTCGTTCAGTGTACGTGACATAAATGAGGTGCCTTGGTCAGTCAGAATCTCTTTCGGGATTCCAACTCGGGATATAACGCGGAAGAGTGCCTCTGCAATACTGCGTGCTGAGATATTGCGAAGAGGCACTGCTTCCAGGTATCGCGTTACATAGTCCACTAGAACTAATATAAAGCGGTACCCTCGTGTTGACCGATCTAATGGCCTGACGAGATCCATCCCAATTCTTTTGAACGGGGTCTCAATTAAAGGTAGAGGGCGCAAAGGCACTTTTGGAATGGCCGCTGGATTTACTAACTGGCATTCGCGGCACGCTGTACACCACCTACGGACATCGCCGCGAATCCCCGGCCAATAGAACCGGGCCATTATTTGGGCTAGTGTTTTATCCTGCCCTAAGTGTCCAGCCATGGGATTAAAGTGAGCCGCCTGGAATACCAATTCCCGGCGGCTCTTCGGAATTAAAAGCTGCATGACTCGCTCTTTAATTTGAGTGTCCTGCATCACTCGGTATAACCTATCCTTCATAAGGACGGGGTGGCGTTCGGCAGGAGCGTTTGACCATCGATTACTCTCACTTGGTCAAACGCATGCCTCAGAGTCTCGTCTCGCGACTGTTCTAATGGGAAATCTGCGAGGGATTCCCCAATAGAGAGAGGAGGAGCCGGCGGCTCCTCACTCTGACGCGGAGATGACATAGACAGCTCTGTGACAGCTGCTCCCACCAAAGCGACACTGGGACCTCCCCCTGTTAAATGGCAGAACCCACTCTTCACTAAATGTGTCATTAAATCCCGAAATCCCAGCCAATCAGTCCCCAAAATTAAGGAGTGGGTAAGGCGAGGATTAATCGCTGCCTTCACTATGGCTTTTTCCCCTCTGAAAAAAATGTGGACCGACACCAAAGGGTAGCGGTGAACATCCCCGTGCACACACAACAACTTCACCCCCTGTGCTCCCCTCAATGCCTCGTTTTGAACCAGGCTTTGGCGAATTGAGGTCTGATTACAACCAGAATCCACGAACGCCTGATATGTATCCCCTTGGATACTCACCGGTATGCGATACGCTCCGGCCTGATCGAGAGCGGCCTCTGGCGCATCGGGGATCCGAACCACTGCGCCCACTTCCATTGCCATGCACTGCTGTTGAAGATGGCCTGGCTCCCCGCAGCGCCAGCAAACCGGCCCGGGCTTTCCCTCTGCACCGGTGTTCTGGGGCTCACTCACCTGAGGTGGGGGAGAGACAGACACAGAAGGGAGAAACGGGAGGGCACCGTGGGTGCGGCAGGCCGGCTGGGGTGGCGCCGGCCCCCGTCTCCGCGGTGGGGGAATGGGGCGAGGACGGGACACAGAAGGAGGGGGAGAGAGAGAGAGAGAGAGAGAGAAGAGGAGAGAAGAGAACACGCCGTCTGCTGTCCTGCCACCGGAACAGCCGCCAAATGATCCTCCGCCAGCTCGACTGCCTGATCCAGCGATGCCGGGCAGTGGCACTGGACCCACTCTGCGGTTCCTGCTGGTAGGCGAGCGATGAATTGTTCCAGCACCACCTGGTCGATGATCCCCTCGGTGTCGCGGTTGTCGGCCCTCAACCACCGCCAGCAGGTGTCCCGGAGCTGCTGGCCAAACACGAACGGCCGGCCGACTTCCTCCAAGTGCAAAGCACAGAAGCGCTGGCGCTGTTGCTCTGGCGTGCGCCCCACATGCTGGAGGACGGCCCGGTGGAGGTCCGCGTAGGCCAGCAGGCGGTCGGCGGGGAGCTGTAGCGCGGCCAGCTGCACCTCTCCCGTTAGGAGGGGGAGAAGGCGCGCCGCGCACTGCTCCATCGGCCACCCCAAGGCTTCTGCGACTTGTTCGAATAGCGTGATCAAAGCCTTGGGGTCATCCTGCGGACCCATCTTGGTAACGGTGAGGGGAGACGGGCCCGCGGCCGGAGCGCTGGCGGACCCCGCCGACGCGAGGAGGTGCCGGAACGCCTCGCGGTCTTCCTGCTGGGCCAGCACCAGGGCTTCGAAGCGTCGTGCCTGTTCCTTCCGGAGGGTGATGAGCGCCTGGTGCTGGCTTTGCTGGGCCGTGGTGAGGGCGTGGACCAGGTCGGCGAACAGGGAGGACTCCATGGGGCTGATCTGCTGGTGCTCCACTCTGATCCCGGGTTTCAGCACCACTGTAACGGTTCACTAGGCGTGGGTGGAGCACAGAGGACGGCAGGACAGAGATCAGGTTTGCAAAAGGCTTTATTGCCACACTTTTCAGTGAACAATTCTGTATTGGCTAGACACACACACACAGCCAGCATCTAGTCCGGAGATGAGCCCCTCTGCTCTCGCTCTCCCTCCTTAAGTAGGGCGCGGTCACTGGGAAGACACACAAACACAGGTTAATTGCCGTCAGGTGTAGTGATTCTGCCACTTACCTTCCCTGACTCCGCCCTCCTGTCACAGACCGGTGCTTGACCACGCCCCCGCTGCCACAACCTTATTTTGTGATATGATATCCATCACATTCCTTTTCAAGTTATATTAATGTTTGACACATGCTTAATGGTGTGAAATTGGAGAAATTTGAATCTGTGAAGCAATATATGAAAAAAAGATGAATTTCTGAAGCAAATATAAATGATCTCTTATGATGGATGTTTTGAATGTAAACACTGAAAGGCTGTAAATACTGGATATAAAACATGGATTACCAAATAGCGGTTACAGTGTTGTGCAGATAATACACTGGAATTGCAGCAAACATTTTGATGATTGAGCAAACAATTGCCGGTCCTTCTGAGAGATAATTAAATAATATTGGTCAGCTTTTTTTCGTGGTCTGTCAGATGTATTCCATTCAGATAGCATGATATTGAACTCATCTTCAACTCGTTCAATATCACACTAGCTGAATGGAATATATCTGATAGACCACGAAAAAAGTCAGCCAATATTATTATTCTACATATACACTCTTCATATCAGCATTCTCGAAGGCCAACGCTAGCTTACCCGCGACTCGGTGCTGTTAGTGCGGCAGTCCAGTTCGCTTCCAGCAGGTATAGCAGTAGTGTTAGCGAAGGCCAATGTGAGCTTACCCGCAACTTGGTGCTGTTAGCATGGCAGTCCAGTTACCTTCTAGCTGGTGTAATGTTAGCGAAGGCCAGTGCTAGTGCAGGCCAATGCTAGTGCAGTCAAGCTGAATATTATTTTTTTTCCCCCTTGTGTAATTTACTTAGTTACTTTTAAAATCAATGTCGACAACTACACACAACGGAGCGACCTGGCAGCCAAAATTCTCTCAGGATCTTCCGCTTTTAATGAAGCAAACCTCACGGCCATGTTTGTTTACAAGCTATTACAGTCACTCGCTAGCGCAGAAGTTTTACATCTCTGACGTCTCTTTTCCAGTTTTTCGATGTCCATTGGTATGTTTTTCTCTTGTAAATATGCGTGAAGAATATATATGACGAAGTTTTGGTAGCGTTTCGGGTGTTCAGCTCATCTTTAGTTTCAGTTTATTTATTTAGTGCTTAAACCTAGCACTGGATTAGCCTCGTCTTCTCTCTTTCCCGGCGGACAAAGATTGTGCACATGCACAACAGAAAAGTTTTTGTCATTGGATATTCACATGAGCTCTGATGTGTGATGTCATGTTGTCTTGACAACGTGCAATATTCTAATATCGCACGCTCATTCTCCATTGGGGAGGGTGGCATAATACATGGAGGATAAGCAATATGATAATATTGTATGCCATCAATAAACCCACTAGAAGGGAATCGAATACATGTTTTTATTCTATGGAAAAAGTGGCCTGTATGTATAATAATAAGTATTGTGCAATGCATTGCAATGGTATACTGGAATATATTGGAATGTGACTTCAAGCGATCCAATCAATTTATTTTGAGAATGCAGTGTAGAGAACACATGCAGTTCTGTCTTTGTCCATCTTTCATCACGCTTCTCTCTCTAGCTCTCTGTCCTTCAAGCAAACAACACTTTAATTAATGCTTTTTATTAATTGAGCCCAAAGCCCAATGTCCATTTGTCTCCATGGAGATAGTTATTTTATGTATAACAGAGTATACAGGATTTTTTGAAGAATACCTGTAGGGAGAAACAGATTGAGGAATGGGTTTCTGAAGTTATGTAACTGCTGACACAGAAATTCATTCATTAATTCATTCATTCATCTTCAGAAACCACTTTATCTTGCTCAGGGTCATTGTGGATCCACAGCTTATCCCTGGATTACTTGGTGCAAGGCAGGAATATACAGTATGGCTGGGATTTTAATCCATTATCAAGCAATATGCACACACCATACCACACTCATTCACACTGTAGTGTAACCTCTCCACCTCCTGGAACCCACTGAGACCCAAGTCCAGGCTCGGACCAAAAACTGAATAGAAATTAATTAATTCATTAATTAATTCATTCATTCATCCAATAAGTTAATCAATCAAACGTAGGTTATTTGGGGCACTGTTTAATATAATCAACCTTTTCATTGTATCTACAGTGGATATAATAAGTCTACACACCTCTGTCAAAATCACAGGGTTTTGTGATGTAAAAATATTAAGCCAGGACAAATCAAGTCAGATCTTATTCCACCATTAATGTGATATAGTTTGGCTGTTAAGCAACAAAAAAACATGGAATTGTTCATTTTGTGATAGAAGCATGAAATTTGGCACACTAACTCAAGTTGACATATCTAATAATTCTAGATATGGGGGCGGGGTGTATGGGGTCTAAGGAAGGGGCAGTACTTCTGGCAGGGGACCATGTCGTGGACTGGGAGGGTTACAGTCCCGAGGAGAGAAGTTGGGTCTCCACCAGGTTCATACTGGACCCAACACTTATCATGGAGTTCCACCAGCAACACCCTGACACTCTTCCTAAAGCAAAGCAAAGGACTGGAAACCAGAGGTTTAAGCTGTGATACATGAAAGGTGGGGTGAACACGTCACATGGTGAGTGGTAATGCCAGTCTAATGGAACATGGGTTGATTACCTTCTTAATGAAGAAGGGTCCAAGGAACCTGGCTGCCAGCTTGCGAGAGACAGCCCTAAGTGGCAGGTGGCGTGTGGAGAGCATAACTCGTTGACCTACTCGGTAGGTGGGTGCCTTGGAGCGATGTTTGTCGGCCTGCTTCTTGGATGCAAGTGTGGAGCGAATGAGTCTGTGCAGTAAACTGAGGACCCCGGTCAGAAACAATGTCGGTAGGCAGGCCATGTAGGTGGAAAACGTGGTGGTTGAGTAGTTCTGCGGTCTCTTTGGCTGAGGGGAGCTTGGGCAGAGGAATGAAATGGACAGTGTTAGAAAAACAGTCAATGACAGTGAGGACGCATGTATTGCCACCTGAGTTGGGGAGTCCTGTGATGAAGTCCAGGGCGATGTCAGACTAAGGTCGATGCGGAGTAGGAAGGGGTCTTAGTAAGTCAGCAGGGGGTTGATTGGCTGTCTTGTTCCAGGAGCATGTGTCGCAGGCTGCCACAAACTCCTGGAGATCCTCCTTGATGGATGGCCACCAAAAGTGCTGCTGGATGAGAGCCAGGGTTCGAGCAGCTCCCGGATGACAGGCCAGCTTGGAACTGTGACCCCACTGCAGCACCTGAGTTTGCACATGACAGGGAACAAACAGATGGTTATGAGCAGGGCCGGCCCAAGCCTTTAAGGGGCCCTAAGCAGAATTTGATTTGGGGGCCCCCCACACCACCAAAACTACACTGCTAGTTGCCTTATTATTTCTTAGGCTACACAGTTAGTCTAGTTAGTCTAGCCACCCACCATAATCTGCGTTTTTAGTTGGTTTACATTATACTGCAACTTGTGGCTATTGCAATATAAAATATTCAGAGTGATGTGTGGCATATTTGTAAGTAAAACAACAAATCAGTAGACAAGACACTGTATATGTAAACAAGTTAACCAGTTTATTTTGCACTAATGTGCAAAACAAAACCTAACATACACAGTTCTTACAAACAGTACTTAGTACTTGTAACCGTTATTAAATAACAAACAAATAAATAAATCTTAAAATCTGGAATAAACCTTACATCTTAAAAGAATCTTAAATAAATTCACAAAATGAACAGAGAAATTTGCAGCATAATAACATTAACAATAACACAACAACAACCTATTATGTTGCACTTAAAACTAGTTATAGGAGAAAATATGAAAACTCGCCTAAAATAACTCACTGTTCAGAAAGACAACACTTGTCCTTTTTCCTGTCATCATCAGTGCTTGATCATCTCATCTCATCTCATCATCTCTAGCCGCTTTATCCTTCTACAGGGTCGCAGGCAAGCTGGAGCCTATCCCAGCTGACTATGGGCGAAAGGCGGGGTACACCCTGGACAAGTCGCCAGGTCATCACAGGGCTGACACATAGACACAGACAACCATTCACACTCACATTCACACCTACGGTCAATTTAGAGTCACCAGTTAACCTAACCTGCATGTCTTTGGACTGTGGGGGAAACCAGAGCACCCGGAGGAAACCCATGCGGACATGGGGAGAACATGCAAACTCTGCACAGAAAGGCTCTCGCCGGCCCCGGGGCTCGAACCCAGGACTTTCTTGCTGTGAGGCGACAGCGCTAACCACTACACCACCGTGCCGCCCCAGTGCTTGATCATTTCCCTTCAAAATCTATGTTTCCTGGCTTTTCGGGAGGCAAAGTCATCAATGACGTCATGATGAGCGCAGTGGCAGGAGCACAGTGGCAGCAACCAGCAGCAAGGATTAGTTAACCTAATGTACCAACTATGAAAATGATACAAAAAACGTTATTTTGTGTCTTATTTTTGTGTCTTTTGTTTCTGCTATATCATGTCATTGATATTACGTTTTTTTAATTAAAAATATTTTCGCAGGTGGGCATTCCAACTGCTCTTGGGGGCCCCCTGGTGGTGTGTGGGGCCCTAAGTGGGCGCTTAATTCGCTTATGCCTTGGGCCGGCCGTGGTTATGAGGAATATTGTTGGAGTTACCTTCACCGGGGTCCTGCTCCAGGGCTTTCTGCACGAGCATCTCAACTTCTAGAATAGCAGCTCCCACCAGGCAGCATGGAGGAAGGATAGTCTCAGGTGGCTTGGACTCCTTTTGGTGGGAAGATAACATCCTGGACAGGGCGTTGGGTTTGCTGTTCTTGGAGCCTGGGCGATAGGAGAGCGTGAAGTTGAATCAGGAGAAGAAGAGAGACCAACGGGCTTGACAAGAGTTGAGACGTTTGGCAGACTTGAGGTACTCCAGGGTTTTATGGTCGGTCCAGACTAGGAACAGGAGGTCAGACCCCTCGAGCCAGTGCCTCCACTCCTCCAAGGCTAGTTTCATGGCCAGTAGTTCTCAGTTGCCGATGTCGTACTTTTGTTTGGCTGAGGATAGCCGGCGGGAGAAGAAGGTGGACCTTGTTGCCACTGGCCCTCTGGGATAGGATGACTCCGACCCCTGACTTGGAGGCGTTGACCTCGACGATAAACTGCTTGGTAGAATCGGGTATGGTGAGAATGGGTGCTGTGGTAAACCTGTGCTTGAGACTGGAAAAGGCTTTCTCTGCTTCCTCCCCCCACTTGAACTTGGTCTTGGTCGAGGTCAGGGCTGAGAGAGGTCCGGCCACCGTGCTGAAGTTGCGGATGAAACACCTGTAAAAGTTGGCGAACCCCAGGAAGCGCTGGAGCTCTCGTCTTGAAGATGGGGTGGGCCAGTCAGTGACTGCCTCCAGCTTGAGGGGGTCCACCTGGATCTTGGCTGGTGAAATGATGAACCCCAGGAATGAGACAGAGCCTTGGTGGAACTTGCTCTTCTCTGCCTTAACGAACAGCTTATTCTCCAGCAGGCGTTGAAGAACCTGCTGGATGTGACCCCGATGTTCCTCCAGGGAGTGAGAGAAAATGAAGATATCGTCCAGGTAAACAAAGACAGAAGGTGCTAAGAAAGTCCAAGACATCATTAACCAACACCTGGAATACCACGGGCACGTTAGTCAGGCCGAAAGGGACTACGAGGTACTCATAGTGGCCTGTGGTGGTGTTGAAGGCCGTCTTCCACTCATCCCCTTTCCTGATCCTAACTAGGTGATAGGTGTTGCATAAGTCCAGTTTAATGAACACCTTAGCTCCCTGGAGTAGTTCGAAGGCTATAGTCATGAGTGGTAGCGGGTAGCAGTTCTTGACTGTGATGGCGTTGAGACCTCGGTAATCAATGCAGGGGCGGAGTGACTTGTCTGTCTTCTCCACAAAGAAGAATCCCACTCCTGCTGGGGAGGAGGAAGGGCGGATGATCCCAGCTGCCAGAGACTCAGTGATGTATTTCTCCATGGCTTGTCTCTCGGCAGGGGAAAGAGAGTAGAGACGCCCCTTGGGTGGCGCCCTCCCTGGCAAGAGGTCAATACCACAGTCATAGGGCCTATGAGGGGGAAGGGGCACTGCTCGGGCCTTACTGAAGACAGGCTTGAGGTACAGATATTCCAGAGGCACATGAGAAAGGCCGGGAAACTCGCTGGCTGAGGTGGTTTGATGGGAGGCAGAGCAGAGTTCAGGCAGGAGGCCAGGCAGGAAGGACTTCAGCCTAAGATGGTGTGGTCAGTCCAGTTTAAGTGGGGGTTGTGCTGCATCAGCCAGGGTAATCCAAGAATAACGGTAACATGAGGGTTGTTTGTGACGTGAAGTTATATAGTTTCGGAGTGATTGCTGAAATCCTTAGGGTGAGCGGGGTGGTGAGGTGAGTGATGGTGGTCAAGCCAGTGCCATTGAGTGTCAGGATGGTGAGAGGCACCTCGAGGGTGAGTAACAGGATTCCGAGATCTTTGGCGGAGCAGATCAGGTTCCTGTCCACCCCCGAGTCGATGAGCGCCTGAAGATAGTGATGCCAATTGTTGAGAGTGATGATGATGGGGAGCAACGGTCAGTCGGCAGGGGACTGGTTCCGAGCATTGCCCACCAGGGCCCCTCGATTCACTGGTGGGCTCGTCCTTTTAGCGGGTAGGCTCGGCAGATGTGTCCCTGCTGACTACAGTAGAAACAAGCCCCCGTGCTCCATCGGCACAGTCGTTCCTCCGCTGACACCCGTACCCGATCTACCTGCATGGGTTCAATGGACAAGGCGGGTGGTGGAGAAGGGTTGAAGTTGCGGCGGCTCCTCTCTCTCTTCTGTTGTTGGACCCGCATGTCAATACGATTGGCAAGGTCCATCAGGCTGACACGAGACGAGTTCATCCTTGATGGCATCAGATAAGCCATGTAGGAACGCGTCGACCAGGGCACTCTCGTTCCAACCGCATGATGCTGCCAACGTCCTGAACTCAATGGCATAATCTGAGGTAGATCGGGACCCCTGCCACAGCTCCATGAGCTCTCTTGCTGCCTCCTGGCCAGACAGAGAGTGGTCGAATGTTCGTCTCATTTCCTCAGAGAATTCCTTGAAGCTGGAACAACAGGGTGTGTCAGTGTCCCAAACCACCATCCCCCATTCCCTTGCCTGTGAGGAGTGTGATGGTATAGGCTACCTGGGAGTGTTCTGTGGGGACAGCCAGAGGTTGAAGCTCCAAGATCAGCAAACACTGTGCCAAAAAAAATCTGCAGGTACCTGGTTCTCCACTGTAGTGCTGAGGCGAAGGGAAATAGATGGCTGGGCAGGGGTAGGCATGGCTTGGGAATGCTGGAGTTGTGTGGCTAGGAAGTTGAGTGAGTCAGACAGGGTGGCCAGGTTCTGAGTGATCTGCCTGAGTTCCTGTCGGTGGGTCCTGAGGAGGGCTCCTTGCTGCTGCATAGCCGTTCTCAGATGGTTAAGTTCCGCTGGATCCATGTTGGCCAGAACGTACTGTTAAGGGTGGTGAGATGTGGTGAGTTAGGATCCAATAGCAGAACACAAACCAGAAAATCCAATGAATAAAAAATGATTTAATTAAAGTCCAAAAAGAGTCAACGAACAAAAATACAACCCCGATTCCAAAAAAGTTGGGACAAAGTACAAATCGTAAATAAAAACGGAATGCAATGATGTGGAAGTTTCAAAATTCCATATTTTATTCAGAATAGAACATAGATGACATATCAAATGTTTAAACTGAGAAAATGTATCATTTAAAGAGAAAAATTAGGTGATTTTTAAATTTCATGACAACACCACATCTCAAAAAAGTTGGGACAAGGCCATGTTTACCACTGTGAGACATCCCCTTTTCTCTTTACAACAGTCTGTAAACGTCTGGGGACAGAGGAGACAAGTTGCTCAAGTTTAGGGATAGGAATGTTAACCTATTCTTGTCTAATGTAGGATTCTAGTTACTTAACTGTCTTAGGTCTTTTTTGTCGTATCTTCCGTTTTATGATGCCCCAAATGTTTACTAAGGGTGAAAGATCTGGACTGCAGGCTAGCCAGTTCAGTACCCAGACCCTTCTTCTACGCAGCTATGATGCTGTAATTGATGCAATATGTGGTTTGGCATTGTCATGTTGGAAAATGCAAGGTCTTCCCTGAAAGAGACGTCGTCTGGATGGGAGCGTATGTTGCTCTAGAACCTGGATATACCTTTCAGCATTGATGGTGTCTTTCCAGATGTGTAAGCTGCCCATGCCACATGCACTAATGCAACCCCATACCATCAGAGATGCAGGCTTCTGAACTGAGTGCTGATAACAACTTGGGTCGTCCTTCTCCTCTTTAGTCCGAATGACACGGGGTCCCTGATTTCCATAAAGAACTTCAAATTTTGATTTGTCTGACCACAGAACAGTTTTCCACTTTGCCACAGTCCATTGATGACTGGTGATGACTTCCTGTCAGTGTGGCGTTTGGTGGCGCTGCTCTGCTGCGACCCGGGCCACCTTGTGCTGCTGCTTTAGCGTTTTACTGTGTGTTTGTCGTTATTTGTGGGGTCTTTTTTAACTTTTTAACCATTTTTTTTTATTTATTCAACACGGTGTCTGATTGTGCAAAACAATGTTGCGTTTATTAAGAGGACTCTTTGTGGCTTTTATCATCCAGCTTATATCATGCCGCCCCTCACCAGAAGGTGCTGGCACTATGCCGACTGCGCTGCTGAGTTACACCCGGGACCAGCTCCTGCTTCTCCGTACCAGCTACACACCGGCCCCCCAGCTACCGTGTGAACTGCTGGCTCGACGCCCGGAGAGAGGTTGCAGGAGACGGACGCAGAAGAGGGGGAAACGTGGCAGAGTACAACAGAGACTACGGAGAAGAGCTAATAGACCACCACTGCCCTCCATGCTTCTCTGTAACGTCCGATCCCTGAAGAACAAGGTTGAGGAGCTCAGAGCCAATGGCAGGTTTCTTCACGAGTACCGGGAATCATGCCTGCTCGTGTTCACTGAGACGTGGCTGCAGGAGGACGTGCCCAACTCACTAGTTTCCCTGGATGGCTTCTCGTTGGTGCGCTCTGATAGGAACGACAACTCTGGCAAGAGCAAAGTTGGCGGCACCTGTGTCTACATCAACAACCTGTGGTGCTCACAGTTCACCATGAGAGAGTCAGTCTGTAATCCCGACATTGAACTGGTATGTTTAAGCCTGAGACCCTTCTACCTGCCACGTGAATTTGGGAATATTTTACTATGTACTGCATATATCCCGCCTGGGGGTAGTGCTGTTAAGGCAGCTAATATCATAGCAGACTGTGTTCACAGACAACTGAAATGCAACCCTGAAGCACCATGTTTTATTCTAGGTGATTTTAATCATTGTAAACTTGAGGCTACTTTACCTGGGTTCAGCCAGTATGTTAACTGTAATACCAGAGGAAAAAACACATTGGATAAATGTTATGGAAATATCAAAAACACCTATACTGCTAAGGTTAAACCTCCTTTAGGGTCCTCTGATCACAACGCTGTCCATTTAATCCCTAATTACAAGTCCCTGCTTAAAAGCAACAAACCACAAGTTAAAACTGTTTCTACATGGAACAATGATGGTGTAGAAACTCTGAAAAGCTGCTTCTCTTGCACCAACTGGGACCTCTTTCATAGTCTGGAACTAGAGGAGGCCACAGATACCATCACCGATTATATTAAGTTCTGTAAAGATAATGTGGTAACTCAAAAATCTATTACTATGTACCCAAATAATAAATCGTATATCTCCAAGGAGATTAAAGAGTGCATAGTACAGAGGAAAGTAGCATTTAAAAATGGGGACTTACTAAGCATGAAAAACACACAGAAGGAACTTAATCACAAACTAAGTACTGCTCAGAGGAAGGAGAGGGAGAAATTTGAATCTCACTGCTCAGGTATGAATACTAAAAAACTATGGGACTCTATGAAAACCATGACAAACATGACTCCAGCTAAGAGGTGTATCAATGTGTTAAATGAGGAGGAAAAGGCTAATGAGCTGAATAACTTTTTTTGCCGATTTGACTTAAGAGACTTCTCATATGAGAAGAAAATAGCTATGGATGGTGTACCTGAATCAGGCCCTGGAGTAATCACTATTGACCAGCATGCTGTGGAGAGACTTTTTTCATGCATCTGCCCCAGAAAGGCCTCTGGTCCAGATGGCATCTCTGGGCGCCCACTGAAGTCCTGTAGCAAAGAACTGGCAGAAGCCTGGTGTCTCATCTTCCAGAAATCACTAGACACTCATTCTGTTCCCTCTACCTGGAAAAGTTCTGTTATCATTCCTGTGCCTAAAAAAAGCAAGCTGTAAAGAGAATAATGACTACCATACTGTTGCACTGACTTCGTTGGTTTTGAAGTGTTTTGAGAAAATCATGATCAATTTCTTGAAGACAGAAGTTAGTGGTTTTGTAGATCCCTTTCAGTTTGCTTACAAGTGCAACAAAAGTACTGAAGATGCCATTTTAGCTGTGACCCACCTTATCAATAAGCACTTGGAGTATTCTAGCTCATTTGCACGTCTTTGATTGGTTGATTTTAGTTCAGCTTTTAATACGTTGCAGCCACATCTTTTAATTAGCAGATTAAATGATTTTGATGTTCATCCTTTTATTATTAAATTGTACTTTTCGTTTTTAACAAATCGTAGACAGCGGGTCAGTGTTAATGGAACTTTATTTGAAACTAAAACTCTGAGCACAGGTGCACCACGGGGATGCATGAGTTCACTGGTTCTGGTCACTCTGTACACAGATGCGTATAGAAGTATTTATACAAACAATCACATCATTAAGGTCTCAGACGACACTGCAATTTTATCATTGTTGAAAAAGAATCATGATATATCTGACTACTTTCTGGAAATTCAGAGGTTTGTTGAGTGGTGTGACGATAACCACCTCATTCTGAATGTGAATAAGACAGAAGAAATGGTGTTCGACCCTCGAGGAGTGGGTGACCACAGGCCCGTGGTCATCCACAATCAAGCCATTGCCCAGGTGCAGTCATACAAATATATGGGTGTCTTTATTGACAACACACTCACCTGGAGCACACACGTTGACAGCCTCTGTTGCAGACTACAGCAACGGTTGCATTTTCTTCATTGTCTGAGAATTCATGGTGTTGATCAAAGATTTATGTTGATTTTTTTATAAGGCAGTCTTGGAAAGTCTGATCAGGTATAGTATCACAGCTTGGTTTGGTGGTAACCTCTCTGTGCAGCTAAAGAACAAACTGCTTCGGCTAATTCATGCTGCTGGAAAAATTATTGGTGTTAAAGAGCACTTCTCCATTCAGAGTATTTATAAACAGGCCACTCTGCAGCAAACAAATAAGATTATCTGCGATTCATCATGCATGGCGAGTAAGAGCTGCTACCATCTGGTAGAAGGTTTAGAGTTCCTCACTGCTGACTGAACAGATTTAAAAACTCATTTGTTCCTGTGTCAATTAAGCTGGTAAACAAGGTCAGATATGGTAAGACCAGAGCACAGATGACTTGTGGTTGTTTGTTTTGCACAGGTTAGTATTTTTACTTATTAGAATTTTAGCAGGGCAGCATGGTGGTGTAGTGGTTAGCGCTGTCGCCTCACAGCAAGTAGGTCTGGGTTCGAGCCCCGTGGCCGGCGAAGGCCTTTCTGTGTGGAGTTTGCATGTTGTCCGCGTGGGTTTCCTCCGGGTGCTCCGGTTTCCCCCACAGTCCAAAGACATGCAGGTTAGGTTAACTGGCGACTCTAAATTGACCGTGAGTGTGAATGGTTGTCTGTGTCTATGTGTCAGCCCTGTGATGACCTGGCGACTTGTCCAGGGTGTACCCCGCCTTTCACCCGTAGTCAGCTGGGATAGGCTCCAGCTTGCCTGCGACCCTGTAGAACAGGATAAAGCAGCTAGAGATAATGAGAATTTTAGCATTTTATTACACCTATTAGGTGTTATTTATTCATTCTCTTATTTATTTTTTATTTTTTTTTAATTCACAATGTTTCTTGCACTTTTAGGCACCTTGTATGATATGGATGTGCATATCTATTGTATGTTTGTTATTGTGTTGTATTGTATGTTCTGTGTTGTGGCTGCAGCATGGGCGAATGGCCCAGAACAAATTTCTCACTTTGTGAGACAATAAAGTTAATCTTGAATCTTGAATTTTAAATGAGCCTTGGCCCAGAGAAGACGTCTGCGCTTCTGGACCATGTTTAGATACAGCTTCTTCTTTGAACTATAGAGTTTTAGCTGGCAGTGGCGGCTGGCACGGTGAATTGTGTTCACAGATAATGTTCTCTGGAAATATTCCTGAGTCCATTTTGCGATTTCCAATACAGAAGCATGCCTGTATGTGATGCAGTGCCGTCTAAGGGCCCGAAGATCACAGGCACTCAGTATGGTTTTCCGGCCTTGACCCTTACGCACAGAGATTCTTCCAGATTCTCTGAATCTTTTGATGATATTATGCACTGTAGATGATATGTTTAAACTCTTTGCAATTTTACACTGTCGAACTCCTTTCTGATATTGCTCCATTATTTGTCGGCGCAGAATTAGGGAGATTGGTGATCCTCTTCCCATCTTTACTTCTGAGAGTCGCTGCCACTCCAAGATGCTCTTTTTATACCCAGTCATGTTAATGACCTATTGCCAGTTGACCTAATGAGTTGCAATTTGGTCCTCCAGCTGTTCCTTTTTTGTACCTTTAACTTTTCCAGCCTCTTATTGCCCCTGTCCCAACTTTTTTGAGATGCGTTGCTGTCATGAAATTTCAAATGAGCCAATATTTGGCATGCAATTTCAAAATGTCTCACTTTCGACATTTGATATGTTGTCTATGTTCTATTGTGAATGCAATATCAGTTTTTGAGATTTGTAAATTATTGCATTCCGTTATTTACAATTTGTACTTTGTCCCAACTTTTTTGGAATCGAGGTTGTAGCAAAAATAATCCAGACAACAACGAGGTAGACAAAGACAAAGTGCTAATATGAAAAAACATGAAAAATAGTTCTGACAAAAACTAGAGACAAAAAACGTAGTGCAAAAAACATGAAAAACTGACAAAACATGAGTGCAAAAATCTGTGGCTAAGACTAGGCAAAACAGAGAGCAAAAATACAGGAGGCAAAAAATGGCACAGAGACTACATGAGAAACAAACAAGACGTTCTGGCAAAGTCCCCTTCTGAGAACGGCCCATTTATACACAGCAGAGCAGACCAGGAAGTGAATGCTGGCAAGATGGAAGTCCCGTCCCAGATCCGGATTGCGCTGAACAGGGAGATAGTAAATCTCCGGAGTGGAAGTCCGGGGCAGATTATGACAATACTTATTATTATACATACAGGCCACTTTTTCCGTAGAATAAAAACATGTATTTGATTCCCTTCTAGCAGGTTTATTGATGGCATGCAATATTATCATATTGCTTATCCTCCATGTATTACGTCACTCTCCCCAATGGAGAATGAGCATGCAATATTGTTATAATATTGCATGTTGTCAAGACAACACGACATCACACGTTGGAGCTCATGCAAAGATCCAATGACAAAACTTTTCTGCTGCACATGTGCACAATCATTTCTTTGTCTTCCGGGAAAGAGAGAAGACGAGGCTAATCCAGTGCTAGGTTTAAGCACTAAATAAATAAACTGAAACTAAAGAAAGACACGCTGAACACCTGAAAGGGTACCAAAACTTCATTAGATATTATTCATGCACAAGAGAAAAACATACCAACAGACATTGAAAAACTGGAAAAGAGACACGTCAGAGATGTAAAACTTCTGCACTAGTGAGTGACTGTGACAGTTTTTAAACAAACATGGCCGCAAGGTCTGCTTCATTAAAAGTGAAAGATTTGGAGAGAATTTTGGCTGTCAGGTTGCTCAATTGTGTGTAGTTGTTGATGTTGATTTTAAAAGTAACTAAGTAAATTACACAAGGAAAATAATAATAATAATAATCGGCTTGACTGCATTAGCATTGGCCTGCACTAGCACTACACTGGCTAGAAGGTAACTGGGTTGCCGCGCTAACAGCACCAAGTCACGGGTAAGCTAGTGTCGGCCTTCGCTAATGCTACTGCTACACCGGCTGGAAGCTAACTGGATTGCTGCACTAATAGCACCGAGTCACATGTAAGCTAGCATTGGCCTTCATGAACGCTGATATGAAGAGTGTGTATGTATAATAATAATAATAAATAATTATAATATTGGCTGGCTTTGAGTGGTATATGAGATATATTCCATTCAGCTAGCATGATAGTGAGTCGAAGACGAGTTCAGTATCATGCTAGCTGAATGGAATACATCTGATAGATCCCTCAAGCCAGCCAATATTATTTAAATATGTAACTCAGATCTGTGATGTATTTCAGATGAAAAATGTGAGTTTTTCAACATAAGATAAACTTCATATCTTCAAGCCAATGTGTGATTTTCTTTTTATTATATAGATACATTCACAAACAAAAAGCATCGAAATTTATCAAAACAATTCATCGATTTCCTCACGAGTGACATCTAGAGCTTTATCATGACCCATACAGACTCGCGTGTGCGCTCTTAATAAAACCATAAACCTCTATTTTGTAGTGCTTGATAAAGATTTATCCAATTAATATTGACACTATGCGGTTATCTCAGCAAAAGATGAATGACGGTTTTTGATGCAGTGAACTCTGAGGGGTCAGAGGCCACGGGTGTTCACCTTAGGCTTGTGGCCTTGCCCTTTACACACCGAAATTCCTCCAGATTCCTTAAATTCTTTAATGACATTCTGCACCGTAGAAATGTTGAACTGTTTTTGAATATTTCAATAATTTTCTCCCTCATTTGTTGACTGGAGATCCTCGGCCCATCTTTGCTCCAAAAAGACTAGAGCTGTGTCCGAAATCACTCACTCATGCACTACTCCCTACTCACTATTTAGGGAATTCTATATAGGGGACTACAGTGGTGCTTGAAAGTTTGTGAACCCTTTAGAATTTTCTATATTTATGCATAAATATAATCTAAAACATCATTAGATTTTCACACAAATCCTAACAGTAGATAAAGAGACCCAAGTAAAACAAATTATTCAAAAATATTATACTTGGTCATTTATTTATTGAGGAAAATTATCCAATATTACATATCTGTAATATATGTATTACAGATACATATCTAGTCAGTGGGTAAACACTGGGAGTGACATCATTAGAGTGAAATATCGGGAATTACTGTACATACAGGACACTTTTTTGATGGAAAAAAACGTGCTCTATTCCCTTCTAGTGGGTTTCATTAATTTGGTTTGATAGCATGCAATATTGTTAGCATATCGCTTATCCGATGTGTATTACGTCACTCTACCCAATGGAGAAAGAGCATTGAATATGGTTTACGATAGCGCATGGTTGTCAAGACAACATGATGTCACATGTCGGAGATGTAAAACTTGTGTTAGCAAGTGACTGTGACAATTGTAAACAAACATGGCCGCCAGGTTTGCTTCGTTAAATATGAAAAATTTTGAGAGAATTTTGAAAGAGAGAGATGCGTTGAACACCTGAAAGGAATGTATTTGTATAATAATAATAATGACTGGCTTTTTTTCGTGGTATATCAGATCAGGGCTTTCCCCAAAGCACAGGGCTTTCCCCGCGCTGTGCGACATCAGTGTCATGC
The DNA here is from genome assembly GCF_027579695.1 of Neoarius graeffei. Classification (NCBI taxonomy): domain Eukaryota; kingdom Metazoa; phylum Chordata; class Actinopteri; order Siluriformes; family Ariidae; genus Neoarius; species Neoarius graeffei. The sequence continues at coordinate 47,452,209 of NC_083571.1, read as the reverse complement.
TGTTACTTGCACACCAAAAAAAAAAAAAATCAAGACCATAAATTGGATAAAGCAGAGTACTTGCTGCACCTAAATATTTCCTATTCCCCTCTAAAAATGAGTAATAACTATAGAAATAATATTGGGCTATTCAATTGGCATCCCTTGGGCCAGATCCAGCCCACGAGGGAATTTGTACCTTAAGTAGTACAAAAAAAACACCCACAAAAAACCATGTCCAGATGCATGTGCTGCTCTCTGCTCTCACGTCTCCACTATGGTCCTGTTCTTGCTAGCATGTTAGTTCGACAAAATGTCTCTTTCTACTTTAAACAAGAGTGCTCTGAGAACACAATATCCCCCGCTACAATATATTGCAAACAAAATTGCAATATGCGTTTTACTGTTCTATAATAAAGCCTTTTGCCAAGTTTCATGAAATTCCTCCAAAAATTGTGAGAGGAGTTGATTTCAGAAGGCAAGAACCCTTCCTGGGATGGATGGATGGACGGATGGACAGACGGACTTCGCCACGACATAATCCCCCTTCGGGCCTTTTGGCCAGTGGGGGATAAAAAGTAAAAAAATTAAAAATCTCGTCTTAAAATACTCTTCTGCTATTCTTTTATTTAACAAAGACAAGACTGTTGTAAACAGTAATATTTTCCTCTAGATCATTCCATACTTATGCACTTGTCTTTTTGTTGATCCAGTTGTGTGCAATTAAGTCTTAGTTCAATGAGTGAAATTCTCAATGTGATTATATATATATATATATATATATATACACACACACACACACACACACATATATATATATATATATATATATATATATATATATATATATATATATATATTATATATTTTTTTTTTTTTTTAAACCAAGTTTTTATTGGTATTCATATGTATTTACACATACCTTTTAGTTTACATCAGATTTTTCTTTCTGTTACATACATATGAAAAAGAAAACTCCAATGTTATTCATGAAATGTATAAACTGAACAATCAAAGAAATAACAGTTTGGCAAACACTCAGTCACTGGACTGTTTCTGACATTCTTGATGAGTTCTAAAATGTAATCCCATCAATATGTCAATAATCAATACTAAACTAAAATGGAATTCTATTTGTTCCATGGTATATTGTTCCAACATACATACATACATACATATATATATATATATATATATATATATATATATATATATATTTTTTTTTTTTTAATTTGCTAAATGCATTAAAATGACTATTTAAAACAATGTGGTAATAACTGTACGTGTCAGGACAAATATTTATAAGCCTATATGGTTAAATTTGTGGTGCAATTATGAGGGGGTCCTTGGGAAAATTTCTGCTCCATTGGGGTCCCCGGCCCAAAAAAGTTTGAGAACCCCTGTTCTAAATCACACTTGGACAGTTCTGAGATAGCATAGTTTGTTTGTTTCACATTGGCAGGTTTAAGTATTTGCTTACAGGGCCCCATCTTTTTGAGAAAATGTCCATCTTGAGATGAAGGTGTGCTGTTATCTTCTCCATCACGTATACCTTTTTCACTCTCTCCTGCCACTGGGGTACAGTGGGAGGGAGCGGTTTCAACCACAAGACAGTTATCATCTTCTTAGCTATTAATAATAGGACATGTAATAGATACAACTTCATTTTTTCCCATCTTCCCTTAGGGAGTGCTCCTATAATATAAAATTGCGGGGTCAGAGGTAAATCAATGTTTAATATAGAGAATATTTCTTTCTGAATCCCTTCCCAATAGTTTTTCAACTTTGGGCAGTCCCAAAATATGTGTGTGTGGTCTCCTATCTGGTGACAATCCCTCCAGCACAAATTTGTTTTGTTACTGTCAAATTTGAAAGTTATGGAGGGGGTTCTAAAATATCTCACTTTCAGTTTCCAATTGAATTCTTTCCACATTGGGCTATTGGTTATTTTATGTCCCTCCTCAGACACATCTTCCCAGCATGTATCTTCGATAATAACATTCATTTCTAACTCCCATTTCCCTTTTATATCAAGAGAGCTCCCCGACATCAACAAATTTAAACATTTATAAATTCGTGAAACAACCTTAGTACCTGTCTTTTCTTTTATAATATTTATGAACAAATCTTCTATAGGAGTACCGTAGGTTGTTCCTTGAGTAAACTCCATTCTTTGTGTGAGATCAAGTAACTTCTCAGTTGCAAGTACCTATAAAAGTCTTTGTCAGACCAAATCTATCTTGCAGTTGTCTAAAAGACCGCAGGATTTCCCCTTCAAACATCTGGTGCATCATTGTAATCCCTCTTTTCCCCCATTCTTTAAACCCAACATCCAGTTTGTTTGGTTAAAAATTCACTAGGCCTGAAATTTGCATTGCTCTTGAAATCTCCAGGGGAGCTCCACTCTTTTTCTTAACTATGTTCCAAACTCTTTGAGTGCACTTAATCCAATCATTTTTAATCTTAAATTTGCTTTGAGTTTTCTTATCCAAAAAAGGTAGTGCTTCAAGAGGTATTGCTGCACATGAATCTTTTTCTAGCGAAAGCCAATTTGTTTCTTCATTTTGCAATAGCCACTCCACCATTGCTCTAAGTTGTGCCGCCCAAAAGTATAATTTCAAGTTCGGCAAGTCAAGACCTCCCAGCCTCTTGGGCCAAGTTAATCATTTCAGTCTAATTCTGGGCTTTCTCTTTTGCCAGATGAATGTAGATATTAGCCTGTCTAGCATTTTGAATACAGAGGGTGAAATCCAAACCGGAAGTGACTGAAAAAGGTAGAGCAACCTTGGGAGGATATTCATCTTGATTGTTTCAATCCTGCCAAACAAGGATAACGGGAGTATCTCCCATCTTTCTAAAGCCGCTCTTATTTGAGTAATTAGTTTCCCATAGTTTGCACTGTACAATTGTGAAATATCTGGGGTGATCATAACACCCAAATATCTGAATCCCAAGGCTGACCACTTAAAGGAGACTGACTTTTCCAGTTCAGATGGCCATTTCCCCACAAGCATCATTGCCTCAGACTTAGGCCCTGTCCACACGGCAACGGATTCAGGTGACTCCGATACAATTGCTTATCGTTTAGGCCTGGCGTCCACACGGCACCGGCGTTTTGGGTGCCCAAAACGCAATCTTTTTGAGAACGGGTTCCAGAGTGGAAAGATCTGGCAACGTTGCCGTTGTGAAGTCGTCTGGATGAGTAAAACGGATTTGTTTACGATGACGTCACAACCACATGACTGTGAGTGCTTCACGCCGGGTAGAAGTGTAACGAATATCACCAGGAAAAAGCCTTACAGAGCACTAGTGAGAGTGAAACACGAGCTTAGATATTATTATTATGTTCAGTGTTAGTTCACAGTAGTAATGCAAGAAGCAGAATAGTGACGGTAATAGTGAAGCAAAAACATGCAATTGTACAAACACTGCAGCTCTACAGCAAAATATTCATTTATGAAATGGTCTGATTCTTAACACCAGTAGTGCCAATGATCTTCTCATTGTGATGCGAGTTGTCAACAAATCCTATAACTTGGTTCATGAAACGCGCTTACAAAATATTTTCACTGTGAATATTTATTGTGTAATGGTGCAAAGTGAGAGAGAGAGAGAGAGAGAGAGAGAGAGTCAATCCCGCCAGCAAAAATAGAGAAAAAAAGAGCAATCTCACCTCTTCAGATGTGGGTTTAAGTCCTACAATACATTCCTCAAAAAGGGCGTAGAGGAGCAAATTAATCATTATTTAATTAGCATTCAATTTATTCCAGACCATTAAAGACACCGCCTTCCACATAGAATCATAGGTCATCCTCGCCGCCATTTTGGAGAGGTCAAAGCGGAGAATAAAGATTAGCTGCGTTTAACTGTACCAACAGGTTTGCCATCCAAACGAGATCACATGGGATTACCTTTCACAGGTGAGACTGGAAAAATACTTTTCATTGTATTTGGTCATTATAATGTAATTTTACAAACAGATTTTCCTGACTTTGTGGCTAATATGCATCCTTACTTCTTCTATTGTTCTGGTGTCTCCGAAGGGACCGTCTTACAGCGCCCCTAGAGGTGTGGCATGTGTATTGCATCGTTTTCAGCAAGCATTGCGTTGCCATATGGACCTGATATTTTACTGATTGTTGCCCATTTGGACGCGATATATTTTTAAATAACATCTCGTTGCCGTTGTCGTGTGGATGTAGCCTTAGACTCATTAACCTTATAGCCTGATGCAAATCCAAAGTCCCCCAAGCAATTAAGCAGTGTTGGAAAACTCAAAGGATCACTTGTATACAATATTATATCGTCTGCGTACATCGATATTTTGTGTGTCCCTCCTTTACTAGATATCCCATGGATCAAAGGATTTTCCCTTATCATTTCTGCTAAGGGCTCTATGTTAATTGCAAATAATAGGGGGGACCACGGGCATCCTTGCCTTGTCCCTCTTTTAAGTTCAAATTGTTCTGAGGTATGTCCGTTGACCCTCACTCTAGAACTTGGACTCATGTATAATACTTTAATCCAGCTAATGAAGTCCAAATGAAAGCCCATTTTTATCAAAGTATGTTCCAAATATCTCCAGTCTACCCGATCAAATGCTTTCTCTGCATCAATGATGAGAAGCATGGAAGATTGATCACTAGTCTTAGCTGTTGAGATAATGTTCAGGGTACACCTAATATTATTCGATGCCTGCCTTCCTGGTATGAAACTTGTTTGATCTGTTTTAATTATTTTGTTAATGTGTATCTGAATTCTTTTGGCCATTATTGAGCATAATATTTTCACGTCATTACAGAGCAGACTAATTGGTCTGTATGAGGCACACTCTGTAGGGTTTTTCCCTTCTTTATATATTACAGAAATAATTGCCTCTGACCATGTTTTCGGAGGATCTTTTTTATTCAGGGCATAATTGAAGACTCTTTGTAACAGTGGTGTGACTTCTGCCTGAAGACATTTATAAAATTCCCCAGGGTACCCATCTGTCCCCGGTGATTTGTTGTTTTTTAGGTTCTTTATAACTTCTTTTATTTCATTTTCTGTGATCAGCTCAGCCATCACTTTGGCATCGTTTTCATCTAGTTTTGTTAATTTGAGTGGACCTAAGAAGTTTCTAATAATTTCTTCTTTATTTTCTTCTTCCGGTGAATCGTATAATTTCTTATAGTAAGCTGCAAAGGCATCTGCTATGTCAGGGCTTTTCAAAGTGTGGGGCGTGCCTCCCCTAGGGGGCGCCAGAGTTCTTCAAGGGGGGCGCAACGTGAGGAAAAATAAACCAGAATAAGTTACTATTACAGACATTTAGCGAACTTCAGCTAGCCTTTGCCAGAGACAAAATGGATTGATTTTAGTACCTAAAGCTGCAGTCACTACATTTACATGCACATAGAGAGAATCGAATTTCTGCCGTTGCTCGACTGAAATCGAAGTTCAAAATGCTATGTATACACCTTAATTCGGCTGAAATTGAACCGAACTTGATTTCTCGGAATCGAGCTACACGACCTAGTTTATGCGATTTCTGCCGAGCTACTTTGTGCATGTATACCCTATCGAGCTAGTTGTCGAGCTACTTCCGGAAGTGACGAGTGACGAGACCACAAGCGGGAAACACAACAGCCTCAGTCGGCATGACAACGGCATGAATCTTTTCTTTTTGTGGCATTGTTTGCACTGTTAAAATTTAGCTCACTTACTGTATCACCAAAAACATCTGTACAGCTGTTGCATAGCTGTGAATTGTGTACATAAACAAGTCATTGTATTTGTGTGTGTGTGTATATAATGTCCAACATCTGAAGAATGTCAATAAAAACAAAACAATTGAACTTTTTGTGTGTTTATTAAGACATAAGTTAAATTGTAAGCAAAAAAAAAATTTTTTTTTTTGTAATCAAAAAATGGACTTTAGAAAAATATTATTGTGCAAAATAAGTTGTCTTACAAAACAGTGGTCTGCGCCGGACAGTTTGTAGCCATACAGTCTGTTAGAGCAAGCCTAACAGCTTGAACACGGAACTGCTAGTGTTGCCAGATTGGGGGTTTTAAGTGCATTTTAGCGGATTTGAACATGTTTTGGGCTGGAAAACGTCAGCAGTATCTGGCAATACTATAGCTCTTCTTCATGACGACAACCGGAAGTGTACCAACACGATGGGGCGTGTAGCGCCACGTGTGGCTCGGGTGCACAATGCACCTTGCACAATAGCCCGATTTCACTTGTGCATGTAGGATTGGATTTCTCTGGCACCCCTGCTGGGACCCTTTGCTCGATTACCGACAGCAGCTCGATTTGGACGTGCATGTAAACGTAGTCAGTGAGTGAGGAGACAGAGTCTGGGCCAAGCAAAAAAAGAAGGAAGTATGACTACGATTATTTAAAGTTTGGATTTTCATGGACTGGATCTGAAGATGCTCCACTGCCACAGTGTGTTGTCTGCCAAGAGGTGCTAGCTAACGATGCTATGAGATGTTTAAAATGTGTAAAACAAGATGTTTAAAAAAAAAAAGAACAGATGTTTAAAATGTGTAAAAAAAAAGATGTTTTAAAAAGCACAGATGTTTAAAATGTGTACAAAAGAGGTTTTAAAAAGCACAGATGTTTTAAATGTGTAAAACAAGATGCTTTAAAAAAAGCAGATGTTTAAAATGTGTAAAAAAAAGTTTTCAAAAAAGCACAGATGTTTAAAATGTGTAAAACAAGATGTTTTAAAAAAGCACAGATGTTTAAAATGTGTAAAAAATGTTTTCAAAAATCACAGATGTTTTAAATGTGTAAAAAAGATGTTTTCAAAAAGCACAGATGTTTAAAATGTGTAAAAGGAAAAAAATGTGTACAACAACCATTTTTTTAAAATACGAATGGAACATTAAGTATAGCAACAACAAAAATTGTAAGGGGGGAGCGCTGTTGTTTATTTGCTCTCTGGGGGGGGCTGGCTGACTCTCCCACACTTTGAAAACCCCTGTGCTATGTCTTTGGGATGGGACATTTGTTTTTTAGAAGAGGGACACACAATCTTATGAACCACACGGCTTGCCTGTGCCTTGTGTAGTTGAAAGGCCAGAAGTCTGCTGGCTCGGTTTCCTAACTCATAGTACTTTTGGTTGGAGAATCGCAAAGCGCCCTCTGCCTTATGTGTTAGCAAATCGTTCAATCTCTGTTTGTTTTGGCTTAAAGGTTTTAGAATGGAATCATCTTTCGTTTGTTTGTGTTGTTGCTCCAGGTTTTTTATACTCTCTTCCAATTCAAATTGTACTCTCTCACGTTCTTTTTTTCAGTTTGGAGGAGAGGGCGATTATTTTTCCTCTTAGCACTTCTTTAGCAGCATCCCACACAGTGTCGATACAGACACCTCACCATTATCATTGTGTTCCAGGAAGTTTTTCAATTCATCTTTTATGTTCTGCACTATCTCCGGGTTATTTAGCAGTGAAACATTTAACCTCCAATGTTTGGCAGGTTTCTGTGGACTTAACCTCAAAGATAAGATGACAGGTCCATGGTCTGAGATGGTTGTGGGTTCAATATGGCAGTCAACTGCTTTATAAGCGTCTTATTTTGATATGCAGAAGAAGTCTATTCTGGAGTAGCTCTTATGTACATCCTTCTCTTTAGGGTGTTTCAAGCGCCATATATCTACGAGCCCCAGTTCTACCATCATACTACATAGTGACTTGGATTTTGATGTTTGAGCCCTTAATTCAAAGGGAGATTTATCTATTTTTTGATTTACTACGCAGTTAAAATCCCCTCCCACTATAATTATCCCTTTAGAATGTTCAGCTAAAAGTGATGCAGTTTCTCTGAAAAATGTTGGATTATCTTCATTTGGTGCACAGAGATTCATAATAGTTATGTTTATACCACCAATTATACCCACCACCATCACGTAGCGTCCCTCTTTATCTGTATGTATTTTGTCTGGTAGGAGGCCTATCGATTTGTGGCACAGAATGGCCACTCCTCTTTTCTTTCTGTTTTCGTACGATGCACTAAAAATCTGGCCCACCCATTCTCTTTTCAATTTTTGGTGTTCCCTGTCATCCAAATGGGTCTCCTGAAGTAGTGCTATTGAGCAGTTTAATCTTTTTAGTTGAGAAAATATTGTTTTCCTTTTTATAGGGTGATTAACCCCATTTACATTGTAAGTAATTACATTTAACATATTCTTCTAGTTTCGTCATTAATTTTTCCTATGCTACACTCATTCACTGTACTTTGTAAATCCATAATTAAATTCAGATCACCGTCCAAGAGATTTCTGATTTCCATACCTACAGTGGTGCTTGAAAGTTTGTGAACCCTTTAGAATTTTCTATATTTCTGCATAAATATCACTGAAAACATCATCAGATTTTCACAGAAGTCCTAAAAGTAGATAAAGAGAACCCAGTTAAACAAATGAGACAAAAATATTATACTTGGTCATTTATTTATTGAGGAAAATCATCCAATATTACATATCTGTGAGTGGCAAAAGTATGTGAACCTCTAGGATTAGCAGTTAATTTGAAGGTGAAATTAGAGTCAGGTGTTTTCAATCAATGGGATGACAATCAGGTGTGAGTGGGCACCCTGTTTTATTTAAAGAACAGGGATCTATCAAAGTCTGATCTTCACAACACACGTTTGTGGAAGTATATCATGGCACGAACAAAGGAGATTTCTGAGGACCTCAGAAAAAGCATTGTTGATGCTCATCAGGCTGGAAAAGGTTACAAAACCATCTCTAAAGAGTTTGGACTCCACCAATCCACAGTCAGACAGATTGTGTACAAATGGAGGAAATTCAAGACCATTGTTACCCTCCCTAGGAGTGGTCGACCAACAAAGATCACTCCAAGAGCAAGGTGTGTAATAGTCAGCGAGGTCACAAAGGACCCCAGGGTAACTTCTAAGCAACTGAAGGCCTCTCTCACATTGGCTAATGTTAATGTTCATGAGTCCACCATCAGGAGAACACTGAACAACATTGGTGTGCATGGCAGGATTGCAAGGAGAAAGCCACTGCTCTCCAAAAAGAACATTGCTCCTCATCTGCAGTTTGCTAAAGATCACGTGGACAAGCCAGAAGGCTGTTGGAAATATGTTTTGTGGATGGATGAGACCAAAATAGAACTTTTTGGTTTAAATGAGAAGCATTATGTTTGGAGAAAGGAAAACACTGCATTCCAGCATAAGAACCTTATCCCATCTGTGAAACACGGTGGTGGTAATATCATAGTTTGGGCCTGTTTTGCTGCATCTGGGCCAGGACAGCTTGCCATCATTGATGGAACAATGAATTCTGAATTATACCAGCAAATTCTAAAGGAAAATGTCAGGACATCTGTCCATGAACTGAATCTCAAGAGAAGGTGGGTCATGCAGCAAGACAACGACCCTAAGCACACAAGTCGTTCTACCAAAGAATGGGTAAAGAAGAATAAAGTTAATGTTTTGGAATGGCCAAGTCAAAGTCCTGACCTTAATCCAATGGAAATGTTGTGGAAGGACCTGAAGCGAGCAGTTCATGTGAGGAAACCCACCAACATCCCAGAGTTGAAGCTATTCTGTACGGAGGAACGGGCTAAAATTCCTCCAAGCTGGTGTGCAGGACTGATCAACAGTTACCGCAAACGTTTAGTTGCAGTTATTGCTGCACAAGGGGGTCACACCAGATACTGAAAGCAAAGGTTCACATACTTTTGCCACTCACAGATATGTAATATTGGATGATTTTCCTCAATAAATAAATGACCAAGTATAATATTTTTGTCTCATTTGTTTAACTGGGTTCTCTTTATCTACTTTTAGGACTTGTGTGAAAATCTGATGGTTTTAGGTCATATTTATGCAGAAATATAGAAAATTCTAAAGGGTTCACAAACTTTCAAGCACCACTGTATGTTTGCCAATAACAGTAGAACATAAAGAACAAACAAACAGTAAGTTGTGAACATTTTAGAACTTCCAACTGACCAATGGTCTGACTCCATATACCAAAAAACATCCCGCAACTTTTTGCAAATGAAATTTCTATAGGCAGACCACTCTCGATCTAAAATGAGCAGAGAGATGGAACTCTCTGGGTGAAAAACACAAAGTGCAATTGCAACAGTCTCCCAAATTACCCTAAATTGGGGATTATGTTGTCTTGAATGCCCTGTTGTTAGCATACTTGACTTTCCCACTTTATTCCCCCTCCCGCTCAGCCCGGCAATGTTCATTGTCCTTTTGTAGTAGTGTATAGCCCGAAATTCTCATGTCTATAAAAATTACAGTGTCACGTCACAGAAGATTATTTTATAGTGAAGATGTCTGTGTATTTAGCATATGGGATGAGATTTAACCAGCAGGACTGACTTTACTCATGTCCCTCACATAGGTGTGTCCACTCTTTCAATAAAGGTTCTGATTTCTGTGGGAGACAGTAACTGTCTCCTCTTCCTCCGGTTGTCCTGCATTGTCCAAGTGTCCTAGGTCAGCTTTCTCTCCAGAACATCTCTCTCCTCTATCTCAACTGCAACTCCGAGCTCCTTCAGAAACGACTGTGCCTCCAGTAGGGAGGGAAACACCTTCACACCAGTGTCCAGAAAAACTTTGAGTTGGGCCGGATATGGAGATTGAGCTTTGATGCTTTTCTCCCTCAGCTTTTTAATCACCTCCCACACTTGTTTCCTCTTTCTTTGCACATTTGGTGAGTAATCCTGATCAAAATAGACCCTTTGGCCCTGGAATGTGACATCTCGTTGCTTCCAAGCTTGCTGTAGCACCGCTTGCTTCACACTAAAGTCCAAAAATCTTACTATTATAGGTCTTGGTGGCGCCGTCGTCTTCAGTTTTGGGGCGATAGCTCTGTGTGCTCGTTCCAATTTAATTTCCACATCGTCTTTAATTGCCAGTGTTGTCCTGAAGAACTCAACTAAGAATTGCACCATTTCATTCCCCTCTGCTTCTTCGGGAATCCCATACACCCTGATGTTATTGCGCCATAGTCTGTTCTCCATGTCCTCCTGTTGAGCCGTGAGCATAGCCTCCCTCCTCAGCAGGTAGCCAAGAGCCCTCTCCTGGCGTATGCCCCTGTCTTCGGCGGTACTCACTCTGTGCTCTACCGTGGTTAATCTTTCGTCTAGCTTCTCCATTTGTTGTTTTATTTCCCCCACAGATGTTTCGAGTCTGTTTAGGGACTGTTTGGTCTCTCAGAAGGCATCTCCATTCTCTCGCCTAAGTTTCTTTAACTCTGCTAGCAGTTCCGATTCCCCATTGTTACTGCCGTCAGCCATGCTAGCTCCTAGCGTTAGCTGTTTCTGGTTAGACTTAGTTTCATTAAGTTTTCCACCTTTAGCATCTTTCTTGTTCTGTTTCTGGCTGGCGCTCATTTTGGAGCACTGTCGTGTGTTCTTCTGTAAAGTTTACCTTTGTTTCGGGAACTTTTATTCTTGGGTCGGACGGAACATCGAAATCAAGCATCTGGCTCGAGCATACCGGAAACGGAAGTCTCCGATTATATATACTGTATATAAAATAATTATTCCTATGGTGGTTGTTGTACTTTACTATAGCTGTAAACGTGATTACTCATATTTCAAGCAGTGTTTCTCAGACCCCTCATTTGGGATATGTTTCATGAACTGGCCCTCATTATGAATTAATTGAATAGCCCTGGTCCAGACTATCCTGGTACTCAACCCAGAAGTGAAAATAAAGGGTTTCGCTGCGTGCACTGACTGCCATTCACAACCATACATAAAACCACATTCTAGGCGCTGTCACTAGATGGTGCTGTTGCATGATTTAACCTCGATTCTGTTCCTGGCATCCTGGAATTGGAAAATGAAGGTGTGCTACGAAACATTTTTCATTTCAAATCTAATTTTGCCCCTTGCATATTAAAAACAGCAAATTTAATAATGTTGAATTGTACCTAAATCAGCCCAAGATGCCACCAGAATGCACCATTTGAAGTCTCTAATTTCAAAAATTTCCAGGGGAGCATTCCCCCGGACCCCCCAGCAGCCTTCAGCGCCCTCCAGGCCAGGCCGGACTCCACATCAGTAGCATCACACTGCAGATATAGTCCATACAGCGAGCATGATATTGAACTCATCTTCAACTCATTCAGTATCATACTAGCTGAATCAGGGTATCTGCACATTTTTCAAGTACAAATTTAAAGACTTTTAAGACCTTTTCAAGACCTCTAAATGGAAAAATTAAAACTGTGCCATGGCAAAGAAAATGATAAATACGACAACTTAAAACTGTTTTCTGCAATAGATTTTTTACTAACCTTAAGAAGAATACACACAATTGGTGAACAACAGGGTGCATCAATGGCAACTGTTAGACACGCAAACAGCTGAAGCAAAGTCGTGTGTTTTGGGCCTGCAGAACTACTGTAGCAGCAAGGAGAAGACTGGTGTTTACTGGAGAAAACACCATGAATCATTTCAAAAACGAAAACAATAAACAGCAAGTAGAACCAGCTGAACAACCTTAGCCAGCATTATTTCAATCCCCAAAGATTATCTTTGATGATGTGTGATTTTGTGTCCGACAGCAAAATCAGTCTGAGTGTCGTGCAGTATACAGCTGGCTGAGGAAGTTCTCGAGTATCTTCTGCATTATAGCAGGTAACAGCATAAACCTGTTTATGCAGTCATACAATCATCAGAGCGTTACATTAAACACAGAAAAACAACTGTCACCTTTCATAACCATTATCAATATTAATCAATGTGTTGTAATAACTGTAAACTAATTATCATCAGTGCAATTGTTATATCAATGTTCATTATTCAAAAATAATTATCTATAGTCCATGAATAATTGTTTGTATTACTACTACTACTAATAATAATAATAATAATAATAATAATAATAATAACTACTTTTTTAATAATAATTAAAAAAAATTAACTCAATTTTATAGCATTTTAATAATCACTATTTATTAGCTATATTAATTAATAATGAATAGAGTAGCAATTATTATAATTCAGTATTATTAATTACTACTTAATAAGCAGTGATTGTAAAAATGTAATTTAATAATAAGTAGTAATTATTAACTACTAAATTATACTAAAATAGTGATTATTAAAATGCTATAAAATTGAGTTATAAGATTAGTTAAAATTATTATTAAAAAGTACTGATTATTATTATTAATGGGAGTAGTAGTGATACAAACAATTATTCATGGATTATAGATAATAATTTGTTTTTAATAGTGAACATTGATGTAACAATTGAACTGATAATAATAACATTAACAACAAGTATTACTAGTAGCATTATTGTTTATTATTATTATTAGTAGTTGTACAGTTATTTTACATCAATGTTCACTATTTAAAAATTTTTTATCCCTGAGTATTTGTTTGTATTCTACCAATTACTACTTTTTAATAATTATTTGTAATAATTTTTAATAACTTAATTTTATAACATTTAATAATCCCAAGTACTTATTAATCACTAATTCATAAGTAGTAATGATTAATAACCAATAATAATTACTATTACTACTAATTATTATTAGTGGTTAATATTATTCTTATTATTATATTAAAAACACTGTTGTAGACGATAAGTAATAAAACTAAACTTTTTGTACAAATTATTTATATTGTACTATATTTAGAATTATTGTATTTTCTGGAGTTCTTTTTAATTGAGTTTTGAAAGAAAGGTTGTTTATATATTTATATTAAACTTAGTACAATAAACAATGTTAATTATGTAAAAAAAATGCTAATTATTATTAGTAGTATTATGTCCTACAAGTCCCATTTTCCACCTGACTCTTGTGCGCATGCACGAACCCCCCTGCGTTTCACTCCAGAGTGCTTGACCTCTAACACACGCGCGCGCCTCGTGTCCGTGAAAAGCCAGTTTCCCAGTCCGCCGTGTCCCCAGCGCTGCGTTATCGTCTTTAAACACATTTGTGCGATCCAGCGCTTTTTAATCGCAAACGATTCTTCTCCTTATTTTGGGGGTATTTGTCATCCCCCAACCACTTGTCGTTAAACAGACATCTTCCCATAATTATCAACGCTTTCTAGCGCCCACGTAAGCTACCTGCGCATCTCTCACTCTTCACAACCACCGCACCACACCACAATGCCTCCAGTAGCCTCCTAACGTTAGTTCTTGATCTACGGAATGCACAGAACCAATGCCACCCCCAAAAGGTACGCTGGTCACTTTTAAAATTACAGTTAAAAAAATACCCCAAACCGGATGGAGACATTTCACTCGTTCGGTCCAATATTAAATTTAAATTCAATACCTCCCTTTCGAAAATTCCAGTCATTCCAAACAATTTAAGATGTTTTTAGGCTTTGAAAACCGAAAGTTGTATTTAAGACTTTTTAAGGACCCGTGGCACAGGCGTAACTTTAATAAGGACAGGTGGGGACATGTCCCCACCAACTTTGACAGGGCAGGGGACAGTCCCCACCAACATTTCACGCCTTTTCCGAACGTTTAGAGACACGCGCGACTGTTTTCCCCTGTTTTATCCCATGAATGAAAAGCCCCGCTGTTGCCGCCGCTTAGCTGCTGTTTTGAGTGCTGTAACCTGATTGGCGGCAGCTCTCTGCTATGTGTGTAGCAACCAACGACTCATTGGACCAAACTGGACAATGTGAACATTAAAGACATTTGTCAGCAGTTTGTGGAAGTGACAGGAGAAGGAAGGTGTTTGGTACTTTTAAATGAATACTGTGGTGCATAGTCTTACATGCAGGGCAAGGGAAGTTTCATTTTTTTGTTTCTTTTTAATTATTATTATTTTTTAAATAACTGTAAACTGGAGGCTTTTTTCACATTATTGTGATGTTCGTCCCTAATGTTGAGATGTTCGTTTCTTTTTGAAATGTTTTAAATTTTGTAATAATTTGAATTGAATTGTTTGACTTGCAAATACATTTTGTGGTTTGCACAAATTACACAGATTATAAAATCACCTAGATTTCCTTTATATGTAAGATTATATTATTAATTTGTGCCTTGTTGAAACTGCTACACCTGTTTCTTCCCAGACCTGGTGTAATCCTGGTTTAGTCCAGGTATAATCTAGTTTATTATTATATTAATTCTAGTTTAGTTTGCTCTTGTTTGTGGTTTAGCCTTGGTTTAGTCCTGATGTGATCCGTGTTTGCCCTGGCTGAAACATTGAAGTTCTGGTTTAGACCTGGCTCGTGTATAGTCCTGGTTTAGTTTTGAGTAGTCCTGTTTATGTGCTATCCCTTACCCCTTAGTTTGTATCTGTTTTGACTGAGCATTGTTGGTGGCCCTATTGTTTTTTTTGTGACACTAGAATCAACAATAAAAAGATGGCAATGAATGTTTTAAGATGATACTGTTTATTGTGTATTTTTTCATATAGCGGTTGTACTGCAGGACACAAGTCCTTCCACAGAATCTAGTAATAATGTGTAATGTGTATATAGTTCATATGTAAAGTATGTTCAATCAACCAGTGTGCAAGAGAGTATTTGGTAGGTGTATTTTACCACCTTTTACCCATCAGAGTGCATCAGATTGCTTTATTGATGTGTGAAGATTCACAAAATTTTCTGGGGCAGGATCCCCCCCAGTTCTACATTTGTTTGGTCCATCATGTTTCCAGCCTTTCACTGCATACCCATTGACAGCCTGCCCTGAAATGGTTTTCATAAAAGTAGTGAGGCCATAGTATGCATCTCAAAATGCATCAAAATTAAGCCTTAAAACGGGATCTTTCTAAATTTTCTCCAGGGGGACCATGCCCCCTGACCCCCCCTTGAAGGGAAGTATCATGCCTGGAAATGTCCCCACCAACTTTGAACACAAAGTTACGCCCTTGACCCGTGGGAACCCTGTGAATGGAATATATCTGATAGACCACGAAAAAAAGCCAGTCAATATTATTTAAATATGTCACTCAGATCCGCGACGGATTCCGTATGAAAAATGCAAGTTTTTCAACATGAGAAGATAAACTATTATATAGACACATTCACAAACAAAAAGTACCCAAATTTATCCAAACAATTCATCATGGAAAATGTGTTACTCAATGTCCCAGATGGGCGGCACGGTGGTGCTAAAACTAAAACTGTACTGAATATTAGCTAGAAACCAGTATGAAGTGTTTACAGCTTTGCTACCTTTCATAGAGACTAATAGTTACATTTCTTCCTTGCTTTCCTTGCTTATGGCCACAAAGCATCATTGAACACAAAACCTGCTGCATCTCTTCTCAAGGTCCAGTTCATGCACAGCTACTGTGAAATGTTCACGGCACTGAGTGTTGTATCGATGAGATTCCAGCTTCTCTGGCCAGGGCATAAAAGTGCCCCTTCTTCTCAAATTATACACTTGGGGAGTCGAACTCCACTATTTTCCCAGCATTCAGAACCATCACCCTGTGAGAAACAAGAGAAACAGATTATATTATATTAACAAGCTAGGAGCCAAGATTAAAATACTGATGACAGCTTGTTTTGTTCCTTCAGAACAACAACAAAAGTTAGAAAGAATAGTGTATGATGATACCACAGAGATAAATGCCTTTAGTCTGTGAGAGTATTTTTACATTCAGTTTAGCCTTTCTTGCTTCTTTTACATACAAACAGACTATGGCAGCAACATTTAATAATAAGAAGAGGAAGAAGAAAAAGTCTTTATCGCATAAGATAAAAACACATACAGTGAATATAAACAGTGTACACACCCTGTTAAAATGATGGGGTTTCCTGTTGTAAAAAAAAAAAAAACAAGACCACGATAAGGCGGCACGGTGGTGTAGTGGTTAGCGCTGTTGCCTCACAGCAAGAAGGTCCTGGGTTCGAGCCCCGGGGCCGGCGAGGGCCTTTCTGTGTGGAGTTTGCATGTTCTCCCCGTGTCCGCGTGGGTTTCCTCCGGGTGCTCCGGTTTCCCCCACAGTCCAAAGACATGCAGCTTAGGTTAACTGGTGACTCTAAATTGACCGTAGGTGTGAATGTGAATGGTTGTCTGTGTCTATGTGTCAGCCCTGTGATGACCTGGCGACTTGTCCAGGGTGTACCCCGCCTTTCGCCCGTAGTCAGCTGGGATAGGCTCCAGCTTGCCTGCGACCCTGTAGAAGGATAAAGTGGCTAGAGATAATGAGATGAGACCACGATAAATAATTTCAAAACTTTTCTCACCTTTAATGTGACCTACCGTATAACCTGTACAATTCAATTGAAAAAGAAACAATCTGTTGGGGGAAAAACATAAAAAATAAAACACGTACAATAAGCTGGTTGCCTAAGTGTGCACACCCTTAAACTAATACTTTGTTGAAGCACCTTTTGATTTAATTACAGCATTCAGTCTTTTTGGGTCAGAGTCTATCAGCCTGCCACATCTAGACTTGGCAATATTTGCCCACTCTTCCTTGCAAAAGTGCTCCAAATCTGTCAGATTGCGAGGACATCTCTTGTGCACACCCCTCTTCAGGTCACCCCACAGATTTTCAGTTGGATTTAGGTCTGGGCTCTGGCTGGGCCATTCCAAAACTTTTTTGGAGTCATTGTTGTGCTGAAAGATGAAATTCCTCATCATCTTCAGCTTTCTAGCAGACACCTGAAGGTTTTGGGCCAAAATTGACTGGTATTTAGAACTGTTCATAATTCCCTCCACCTTGACTAAATCCCCAGTTCCCGCTGAAGAAAAACAACCCCAAAACATGATGCTGCCATCACCATGCTTCACCGTGGGTATGGTGTTCTTTTGGTGATGCGCAGTGTTTTTGCGCCAAACATACCTTTTGGAATTGTGGCCAAAAAGTTCAACCTTCGTTTCATCAGACCATAACACATTTTCCCACATGCTTTTGGGAGAGTTGATGTATTTTTTTTGCAAAATTTAGCCAGGCCTGGATGCTTTTCTTTGACCCTACCTCATAGTCCAGACATATGGAGAATATGGGAGATTGCTGTCACATGTAGTACACAACCAGTACTTGCCAGAAATTCCTGCAGCTCCTTCAGTGTTGCTGTAGGCCTCTTGGCAGCCTCCCTGACCAGTTTTCGTCCTGTCTTTTCATCAATTTTTGAGGGACGTCCAGTTCTCAGTAATGTCACTGTTGTCCCATATCTTCTCCACTTTTTGATGACTGTCTTCACTATGCTCCATGGTATATCTAATGCCATGGAAATTTTTCTGTACCCTTCTCCTGACTGATACCTTTCAACAATGAGATCCCTTTGACGCTTTGTAAGCTCTCTGTGAACCCTGGCTTTTACTGGAGGATGCAACTGAGTAAATGTCAGCACTTTATTTAGGGTTAATCAGAGTCATTTTAATTGATGGCAGGCGTGAACCCAAAAAGATTGAATGCTGTAATTAAATCAAAGGGTGCTTCAACAAAGTATTAGTTTAAAGGTGTGCACACTTATGCAACCAGTTTATTGTATGTTTTTTTTAATTTATGTTTTTTCCCCTAACAGATTTGTTTTTCAATTGAATTGTACAGGTTATAGGTTACATTAAAGATGGGGAAAGTTTTGAAATTATTTATCGTGGTCTCATTGTTTTTTCTGATGTAAAAAAAATAATTTTAACGGGGTGTGCCATGAGTGGAGATACTCAGATGAGCAGGTGGGATCATTCGAATGAGCTCCGCTTGTGACATAGAAAGGGAAAATAAATTTGAAGGCTTGCTGAGGCATGTGTTTTCTGAAATAGGCAGCACAAAAGAAACTGACTGGGTTTATCTTATTTCAGAGTTTGTGGGTTGGTAGACACTCCAGAGACCCAAAAGTATGTGCACAAGCACTGAAAAGGGGAGTTTTCATAATATGTCCCCTTTAAATAAAGGCCTGAATATCACAGTGTAAAGCTCTGTGTACACTTCCCTTTATTTATTTATTTATTTTTGGGTATGAGATGTTTGGAAGAAATCCGAATGAAGAAAGTTTAGTCAAAGTTTGAACTAACATTATTTGAATACTGAAATCAAGAGTAAAATTTCATTCGCAAATGAAGTACTTCAATCAGACGGAGTTCTTCAAACAGTTTCATATTAGCAAATACGACATTCCAACATATTTGAGTAGTGAGTACTCTTTTCGTTTAATCATTTCCACTGTCAGATTTTACCGTGTGCTGTTCAGGATGGTGTGGATGCGGTGGGCGATGGTGAGCACAGTGCATTGGGAGAATTCTTGGTTGATGGTGCTCTGTATCAGTTCATCTGTCTCTAAATCTACAGCAGCCGTGGCCTCATCCAGGATCAGGATCTTTGACTTTCGTAGCAAAGCCCTAGCCAGACACAGCAGCTGTCTCTGGCCCACACTGTACAAAAAAATAATAATACAATTAAATAAAAAATATATGATTACAAACTATCTAAATGTAGTAGTGACTGTTCAGTTGAGATCTAAATGAGTTAGCCTCCCACATTTGTACATTCTATCCATGTCAATTTTCACTGAACAATGTGAATAAATTAATACTTGCATTAATAAACTAATAAAAGTCTGGAATAATAAGCATAAGAAAAAAAGCAAAAAAAAAACCCAAAACAACAAAGATTAAAAACAGACAACACTTCTAAATTCATATACACATGGCACATAGAGGGACTCAGTGACTCCATCCATCCATTATCTCATCTCATTATCTCTAGTTGCTTTATCCTGTTCTACAGGGTCGCAGGCAAGCTGGAGCCTATCCCAGCTGACGACGGGTGAAATGCGGCGTACACCCTGAACAAGTCGCCAGGTCATCACAGGGCTGACACAGACACAGACAACCATTCACACTCACATTCACACCTACGGTCAATTTAGAGTCGCCAACCTAACCTGCATGTCTTTGGGGGAAACTAGAACACCTGGAGTAAACCCACGCAAACACAGGGAGAACATGCAAACTCCACACAGAAAGGCCCTAGCCAGCTGCTGGGCTCGAACCCAGGACCTTCTTGCTGTGAGGCGACAGTGCTAACCACTACACCACCGTGCCGCCGGATTCAGTGATTCAAACCCTGAAAATGGTCTTTGGGTTCCCGTGGGGAAAAGGTCTGTGTACAGCTGAGTATTTCTTTTTCAGAGAGGCTTCCGTGTAGAGCCTCTTTAAAGGTTACATGTTATACCCCAGGACAGCCTGGTGGTGTAGTGGTTAGCACTGTCGCCTCACAGCAAGAAGGTTCTGGGTTCGAGCCCAGTGGCCGACAGGGGCCTTTCTGTGTGGAGTTTACATGTCTCCGTATCTGTGTGGGTTTCCCCCGAGTGCTCTGGTTTCTCCCACAGTTCAAAGACATGCAGGTTAGGTGAATAGCCCCCAAGCATAACTACATCACTTGTTTATCGCAATGCATTGTGGGGGTAGTCGGGGTAGCTGTGCAATATAGCGGATGTTAGATTAATTTTATATGAGAGGAGCAATTTTGCTGTGTTCTATCATGGAAAACAATGAAATTGGTGATTTCAAGAGGTGGATAACATGTCGAGGGTTTACAGCAGGAAAATTGGAATCCAAATCAAGCTTGGTGAGAAGGTAAGATATAAGTGACAAGAATTCGTACAACCTAGAGATTGACCGAGTTTACCACACCATACAACAACATCAAATCTCAGAATGCCTTATCAAAACATTTATAAATGAGTGATTAGGTAAATAAAACTTGATATCAGGAAACATTACAAAAAAATCATCTTTGGAAACCCGCTGATCTCCCGTGTCATGTTCAGTATAAATGCATTTACTCCAATAAATGCTGCTAGTAAAGTACACTGAACATTATACACACCCGAAAGAGAACCCTTCATGGTTTGGGAGTTTTATCGGTCTGACAGGCTCGTTCGGCTGCAGAGTGCTTCGGAACGTTGAGAGGCAAAGGCCAAAGAATGCTTCTTTGTTTTACAGGCTTTGGAATATCACTAGTTTCAGACGATGAACAGTGTCTATTGTTATAATCTTCTATAATTGACGGCCATTCCGCAGACCATGGAAATACTGCTGGGTCACGGTTTAAGTACGTCTTTTTCCACACCAGAAAAATGTAAGCTACAAACACTTGGCTTCAGTTCAAAGGTTTTCATTACGGATTAAACATCCATTTCTTTCTTCTCTTCTCAACTGGCAGCTGATAAAAAGCTTTTTTTTTCTCCCCCCTTCCTCTCTCTCTCACTCTACAGGCATTCTATTCTAAAAGATCAAATTAGGTGTTCTCTTTGTTGTGGAGACAGTAAGACACACAGCAATTCACTTTAGGCATGGTTAAAACCGGTTAGACACAACAATGCACTGTTTAGCAAAAGTAAACAATATAGTGGAGCCGACTCCGGGTATCGCTCATAATGCATTGTGGTAAACAAGTGATGACATAGTCAGGGGTTAGCGTTATTGGTGGCTCTAAATTGACTGTAGGTGTGATAGTGAGTGTGAATGGTTGTTTGTCTTTATGTGTCAGCCCTGCGATGACCTGGCACCCTGGATGATCTCCAGGGTGTACCCCACCTCTCGCCCATAGTCAGCTGGGATAGGCTCCAGCTTACCTGCAACCCTGCACAGAATAAGCAGTTATGGATAATGGATGGATGGATAGATATTATACCCCTTTTCCACAAATCCACACAATTCCCTGAGGTCTTATACTTTTGTCATAATACCATAAGGATAAAGCACCACAGCTCCCTTCTCACTCTGTCTAAACAACCCTGTTCAAAATGGCTGATTTGAGTACCTGTTCCTTTAAATGATAACGCGACACTGCTCACCCCACCCCCTCTTCTGCTAGGCAATCAGGTAGCACATTGCTGATTAATATTCATTTGCAAAGGCAGTTCTCAAGCCATGAGTGGAGAGACTCACATGAGGGGGTGGGATCATTCTAATGAGCTCCTCTTGTGACATCGAAAGGGGAGCCGAATTTGATTGGCTTGGTGAAGCTCTTGTTTTGTTTTTTAAATCGGCACTGCAAAAAAAACTGACTGGGTGTCTTATTTAAGAGTTTGTGGATTGGTAGGTTCCAGATACTCAAATGTATGTGTACAAGCACTGGAAAAGTTTTTCATAATATGGCCCCTTTAAGGCAAGTAAGATGTCTTAACTATCCATTCTTAGTATGAAACAAGACAAGTTCTTTCATGCAATAGTATGATCATAAGATTGTCCTGTCCTTTAAATTTCTAGGTCGTATTGAAAAGCCCATGTTCTGAGACTGAATATAATAAGTCCACAAAATAAATAAAAACGTTATCATGTTAGAAGCATATTAATTCAAGAAAAATTGTAAAGTAAAACAGGCATATATAAGACACCAATCTAAACAGCTATTCTATGAAATCATTATTCTCCAAGTTTTACAAAAGTTGACCACGACACAATGGTTAGCTTTAGTCTCTCGTCAAATGAAAACACTCCATGCATGCCGTTTATTGCTTTTTCACAATGTGACACAACATACAGTATTTAACCCTTTCACCACTGCAATCTGCTCTATCAGTCTGGAAAATATGGAATCTTTCAACATGACAGACCATGTAAGTGGGCTCATGGATTGGCCGCCATTATCATGGCAGACAGCTATTCCGGTCTCATTGTACTTGGGAAACCCCTGTCTTGGATACGCCGATTGGTTGAGAAGTCAAATTCCCTGGGATTTCTGACAACGTTATTTAGATAAGCACAATGTTATTTTATAATAATTAGGGTTACGCATCTTTCTTTTGGGAAATATTACTGCATAAAACATGAATTTACCTGTGTTCAGTTTATTGTCATCAGTATTACATATTCTTATACATATTCTGAGAGGCTCTGGTTGAAATTATGGATTCTCCGAGGTGACTGATATAGTACTATTTTGTGAGGGGCACAGTCTCTCAGTGCATGGTATATTAGATTTATATCCCTCATCAAAAAAATTCCAAACTAAAAAAGTGTTAAGATTGAATCTTGGCATAAACTCACTGGAGGCAGTCATGTTTGTTGTTTACATTAGAGCGACCTTTGAGCTGTGCATGTGCAATGTACCATGCTATCACCTGCCTCGCTAGGCACGATCATGATACGTAGATCTACACACACACAAATGCTCGTGGAGCCACAGCTGTGACTCGAGTCGGCCGTATCGCTTGAAATTGTGACGTCAGTTTATGGTATATCCAGGATATACCATGACACTCACACCATATCCATTTTTTTTTTTGACATCACGAGATACATTGCTTAATCAATGGTGGAACTATTTTATACCATGTGAGCCATCCTTGGCCAATCCTTGCACGGGAATTTTTTTGATGAGGGATAGAACAGTAAATGTGTCACTATGGCACACACTCTAGTTCACTATACTTTCTTTTAAATTTGTGTACTGGTTTAGACTGAATTTATCACCAAGTTACTTATTGTTAATGGTATTTCTGATATAAAGTATAGAGTGTATATAGCAGTCTGTATATGAAGTTACGCAGTGGTGAAAGAGTTGGTCAGGTTAATTAATCAGTTTGACACTACTATTTTTTACATCATAACTTTTGATCAAGCAATGCATGTTTTGTATACAATTCCATACAACATACATTCCCTTATTCATTTTCTATACCGCTTATCCATTACAGGTCATGAGTGAGCTGGAGCCCATGTCAACCCAGCCGACACTGGACGAGAGGCGGGGTAAACCCTGGAGAGATCACCAGTCTATTGTGGGGATAACAAAGACACAGCTGGCCATTCACATTCAATTTAGAGTCAATTTAGAGTTGCCAGTTAATCTAATCTGCATGTCTTAGGGCTGTAGGAAGAAACTGGAGAATCTGGAGGAAACCCACGCAGGCACAAGTAGAACATGCAAACTTCACATAGACAGCCCCTGGTTGACTGGCAGGGGAAAACCTGGAAGTTTTTTTATTGTGAGGCAACAGTGTTAGCCACTGCACCACAGTGCCACCCATATACAGTGTCTTGCAAAAATATTCATCTCCTTTGGTGTTTGTCCTGTTTTGTCACACTACAAGCTGGAATTAAAATGGATTTTTGGGGGGTTAGTACCATTTGATTTACACAACACGCCTACAACTTTAAAGGTGCAAATTGTTGTTTTATTGTGACACAAATAATGATTAAGATGAGAAAACAGAAATCTGGAGTGTGCATAGGTATTTACCCCAAGTCAATACTTTGTAGGGCCACTTTTTGCTGCAATTACAGCTGCAAGTCTCTTGGGGTATGTCTCTATTAGCTTAGTACATCTAGCCACTGGGATTTTTGCCCATTCCTCAAGGCAAAACTGCTCCAACTCCTTCAAGTTAGATGGGTTGCGTTGGTGTATGGCAATCTTCAAGTTATGCCACAGATTCTCAATTGGATTGAGGTCTGGGCTTTGATTAGGCCATTTCAAAACATTTAAATCTTTCCCTTTAAACCACTCCAGTGTAGCTTTAGCAGTATGTTTTGGGTCATTGTCCTGCTGGAATGTGAACCTTCGTCCCAGTTTCAAACCTCTGGCTGACTCAAACAGGTTTTCCTCCAGAATTGCCCTGTATTTAATGCCATCCATCTTTCCTTCAGTCCTGACCAGCTTTCCTGTCCCTGCAGATGAAAAACATCCCCACAGCATGATGCTGCCACCACCATGCTTCACTGTAGGAATGGTGTTCTCAGGGTGTTGGGTTTGCACCACACATGGCATTTCCCATGATGGCCAAAAAGATCAATTTTAGTCTCATTTGACCAGAGAATCTTCTTCCATGTGTTTGGGGAGTCTGCCACATGCTGTTGGGCAAACTCCAAGTGTGTTTTCTTAAGCAATGACTTTTTTCTTGCCACTCTTCCATAAAGCCCCATTCTGTGGAGCGTACGGCTTAAAGTGGTCCTATGGACAGATATTCCCATCTCCGCTGTAGATCTTTGCAGCTCCTTCAGTTTTATCTTTGGTGTCTTTGTTGCATCTCTGATTAATGCCCTCCTTGCCCAGTCTGTGAGTTTTGGTGGGCAGCCTTCTCTTGTCAGGTTTGTAGTGGTGCCATATTCTTTCCATTTTGCTATAATGGATTTAATGGTGTTCCGTGGGATATTCAAAGTTTGGGATATTTTTTATATCCCAAGCCTGATCTATACTTCTCCACAACTTTGTCTCTGACCTGTTTGGAGGCTCCTTGGTTTTCATGTTGCTTGCTTAGTAGTGTTGCAGAGTCAGGGTCCTTCCAGAACAGGTTGACTTGTACAGACATCATGTGACAGATCATGTGAGACTTTGATTGCACACAGGTGGAGCTTAATCAACTAATTATGTAACTTATGAAGTGAATTGGTTGGGCCAGCTCTTATTTAGGGTTTCATACGAAAGGGGGTGAGAATACCGATGCATGCTCCAGATTATTGTTTTTTCATCTTAATTATTGTTTGTATCACAATAAAACAACAATTTGCACCTTTAAAGTTGTAGGCATGTTGTGTAAATCAAATGGTGCTAACCCCCCAAAAATCCATTTTAATTCCATCTTGTAATATGACAAAACAGGACAAACACCAAGGGGGATGAATACTTTTGCAAGACACTGTATATAAAACTCCTGACTCCAATTAAAAATAATGATCCACTTCCACTTGTAACATCTGTTCTTAAGATTGCACTGCTGTTGAGTAGCAGATCACTGAAGAATGATTCAAATGGCTCCAGGTAATGTGATGAAAACCTCTCTGCCACTGATACAGCGTCTACTTATTATCTACTTGTCTAGCCACAGAGCTTTGATGGTTGCCATCTCATTACCTACCCACATGTCTGAGTGTGCACACAGAGACAAGTTATGAATTAAAGATTAAAAAAAATATACAACCCTGATTCCAAAAAAGTTGGGACAAAGTACAAATTGTAAATAAAAACGGAATGCAATAATTTACAAATCTCAAAAACTGATATTGTATTCACAATACAGCACAGTCAACATATCAAATGTCGAAAGTGAGACATTTTGAAATTTCATGCCAAATATTGGCTCATTTGAAATTTCATGACAGCAACACATCTCAAAAAAGTTGGGACGGGGCAATAAGAGGCTGGAAAAGTTAAAGGTACAAAAAAGGAACAGCTGGAGGACCAAATTGCAACTCATTAGGTCAATTGGCAATAGGTCATTAACATGACTGGGTATAAAAAGAGCATCTTGGAGTGGCAGTGGCTCTCAGAAGTAAAGATGGGAAGAGGATCACCAATCCCCCTAATTCTGCGCCGACAAATAGTGGAGCAATATCAGAAAGGAGTTCAACAGTGTAAAATTGCAAAGAGTTTGAACATATAATCATCTACAGTGTATAATATCATCAAAAGATTCAGAGAATCTGGAAGAATCTCTGTGCATAAGGGTCAAGGCCGGAAAACCATACTGGGTGCTCTTGATCTTCGGGCCCTTAGACGGCACTGCATCACATACAGGCATGCTTCTGTATTGGAAATCACAAAATGGGCTCAGGAATATTTCCAGAGAACATTATCTGTGAACACAATTCACCGTGCCATCCACCGTTGCCAGCTAAAACTCTATAGTTCAAAGAAGAAGCCGTATCTAAACATGATCCAGAAGCGCAGACGTCTTCTCTGGGCCAAGGCTCATTTAAAATGGACTGTGGCAAAGTGGAAAACTGTTCTGTGGTCAGACGAATCAAAATTTGAAGTTCTTTATGGAAATCAGGGATGCCATGTCATTCAGACTAAAGAGGAGATGGACGAACCGAGTTGTTATCAGCGCTCAGTTCAGAAGCCTGCATCTCTGATGGTATGGGGTTGCATTAGTGAGTGTGGCATGGGCAGCGTACACATCTGGAAAGACACCAATGCTGAAAGGTATATCCAGGTTCTAGAGCAACATGCGCTCCCATCCAGACGACGTCTCTTTCAGGGAAGACCTTGCATTTTCCAACATGACAATGCCAAACCACATACTGCATCAATTACAGCATCATGGCTGCGTAGAAGAAGGGTCCGGGTACTGAACTGGCCAGCCTGCAGTCCAGATCTTTCACCCATAGAAAACATTTGGCGCATCATAAAACGGAAGATACGACAAAAAAGACCTAAGACAGTTGAGCAACTAGAATCCTACGTTAGACAAGAATGGGTTAACATTCCTGTCCCTAAACTTGAGCAACTTGTCTCCTCAGTCCCCAGACGTTTACAGACTGTTGTAAAGAGAAAAGGGGATGTCTCACAGTGGTAAACGTGGCTTTGTCCCAACTTTTTTGAGATGTGTTGTTGTCATGAAATTTAAAATCACCTATTTTTTCCTCTTTAAATGATACATTTTCTCAGTTTAAACATTTGATATGTCATCTATGTTCTATTCTGAATAAACTATGGAATTTTGAAACTTCCACATCATTGCATTCCATTTTTATTTACAATTTGTACTTTGTCCCAACTTTTTTGGAATCAGGGTTGTAGTAGGTGTCTGACATTTTTCTGACATGGTTTCCCTTCACAGAGACAGGTCACTGTAAGTCAGTGCAATGTTCTTCTGACTGATTTGCTTTATCCTGTGATGAACCATCTCTGTCCTGATGGGAGCGGATGGTTCCAGGATGACTGGAGCCCCTATCCACAGGACACGAATTGAAAGGATGTAAAACATATGCTCTGGCCACCAGTCACTGGTGTGCTATGAGTCTCCAGATTTCAATCCAATTGAACACCTAAGAACTGATGTGATAGACAGTGTGCTCCACCATCGTCAAAACATCAACCCTCCAATATTATTCCAGCTCAGGGGTAGACAAATCATAAATATTTTTGGACAAATAGACTGTTCACTGTTCTTGCTCAGTCACTTTTTTTCCCCCTCAGACAGAGCACATGGAAAAGAGGGCATAATAGAAGTCTTCTTCAGAAATCAGATTTAATAGTGCTAGGAGTCACATTTTTACTTTTAATTCATCATGTCCTGGTAATATTCATTCCACAATTCTGATATTCCTTTTATTTCATTTGTAAACTTTTTTACAGCAGTACAACAGTTATAGCTGAAGTCCATAAATGACATGGGCCACTTTTAATATTGGGACGCATACAGACCCCGCATTGATCAAATCCTGTAAATTCAAATACTGTAATTCTCCCTCATTGTTATCAGACAGAAGAAATGCATTACACATAAAGGCCCTGCAAGTCTCATCATTGCAAGAGGTATGCCCTTTTAGATGCAAAGGTTAGCAACTGACAAATCCATTAGTTCCTTGCCCAGTCCTGTGGGACACCTAACAGACCAGGCTAAAAAAAAGTAGTAGCTAACAAAATGTAATAATCTAAATTATTATACATACAGGACACTTTTGATGGAATAAAAACATGTATTCTATTTCCTTCTAGCAGGTTTCATTCATTTGGTTCGATTGCATGCAATATTGTTAGCATATTGCTTATCCTACGTGTATTATGTCACTCTACCCAATGGAGAATTAGCGTTGAATTTGGTTTACGATATTGCATGGTTGTCAAGACAACATGACATCACACATTGGAGCAGATGTGAATATCCAATGAAAAAGTTTTCTGCTGTGCATGCACACAATCATTTCTTTGTCAGCCTCAAAAGAGAGAAGATCCAGTGCTAGGTTTAGGCACTAAATAAATAAACTGAAAACTGAAACTAAAGGTGCGCTGAACACCTGAAAGGCTACCAAAACTTCATTAGATATTCTTCACACATATATACAAGAGAAAAACCTACCAACGGACATTGAAAAGCTGGAAAAGAGACACGTCAGAGGTGTAAAACTTCTGCGCTATTGAGTGACTGTGACAGTTTGTAAACAAACATGGCCATGAGGTTTGCTTCATTAAAAGCAGAAAATTTAGAGCAAAGTTTGAAAGCAAGAGATGCGCTGAACACCCGAAAGGCTACCAAACCTTCACTGGATATTCTTCATGCATTTAATCTTCCGCATTAAATATATGGAAAAGCTGGAAAAGAGACACGTCGGAGATGTAAAACTTTCACGCTAGTGAGTGACTGACAGTTTGTACACAAACATGGCCACGAGGTTTGCTTCATTAAAGCGGAAAATTAAAAGTGGAAGATAGATTTTGAAAGAGAAAGATGGGCTGAACTCCCAAAAGGCTACCACTTGTGGACTTTACTCAGCAAAGCCCTTTTGTTCTGAACAACTGTAATGTAACAGTTAACTACGACCAGAAGTAACTGTGAACTTGAACTGTCACCCTGTACATAGCTTATGTATA
Organism: Neoarius graeffei; assembly: GCF_027579695.1. Taxonomy (NCBI): domain Eukaryota; kingdom Metazoa; phylum Chordata; class Actinopteri; order Siluriformes; family Ariidae; genus Neoarius; species Neoarius graeffei. The sequence goes on along the minus strand of NC_083571.1, from coordinate 47,423,038 downwards.
AGTTGGGTGGTTGTTCAGACTTTTTAGACTTGTACCATTGTTATTGTTAGAACTTAGACTTTGTACATGTACCGTACAGTGGATTGACAGAACATTGAATTACATTTGATCAGAATCAGCATTCAATATTGGTAAGTTACCCCCATGTTCTTAATTTTTTGTAAAATCTATAATTGTTCCATCAAATGTGTATGTATAATAATAATAATAATAATATTGGTTGGTTTTTCATGGTATATCAGATATATTCCATTCAGCTACTCGTCTTCGACTTGTTCAATATCATGCTAACTGAATGGAATATATCCGATATCCCACTCAAAGCCAGCCAATATTATTTAATTATTATTAGCACTGTCGCCTCACAGCAAGAAGGTCCTGGGTTCGAACCCAGTGGCTGGCAAGGGCCTTTCTGTGTGGAGTTTACATGTTCTCCCCATGTCTGCATGGGTTTCCTCCACAGTCCAAAGATATGCAGGTTACGTTAATTGGTGGCTCTAAATTGACCGTAGGTGTGAATGTGAGTGTGAATGGTTGTTTGTCTCTGTGTCAGCCCTGCGATAACCTGGCGACTTGTCCAGGGTGTACCCTGCCTCTCAACCATAGTCAGCTGGGATAGGCTCCAGCTTGCCTGCAACCCTGTAGAACAGGATAAGCGGCTACAGATAATGGATGGATGGATGGCACAAGTGACTTCCTTTGTAGAACTGTGCTCTGATTGGTTCTTTGGTGGGCAGAATTTTCCTGGAATACCCGTGAGCGATTACAGACTTGAAGGCACTGGCTTTCAATGTTGCCAAAAAAAAAAAAAACGACCAAAAAAAAAAAAAGATGAAATGGAAATCAAAATGGAATCAAAAATCGCTGAAATGCAAAAGATAAACAAGAGTCACCAAGTTATTCAAGAAATGAGCAACAAAGAGCATTCAGAAACCACTTACCGCTAATAGAAATTCAGTTTTGAAACCACTCGCCCTTTATTCTGCATGCATGACTCAACTACGTTACAAATATGACATGGCTGAAAGCAGCATCACATCTCAGTATAATGGCTATCTATTTTAATCTTAGAAATAAAAAAAGCCATATAATAAACTCCTTATTAACCTTGCTTGCGATGTCTTTACTGGAAAATATCAGACCTCGGTCTTTTTATACAAACCCCGCTGACAACGCAATCCTTACTGTCAAGACCTCGGTCTCATATTTTCCCATAAAGACCTCATGCTCAGTTAATAAGTAGTTATTATAGCAAGTTAGTTAGTTAAGTGCTTTATTTAACAATTATTTGCTGAAGGTGAAGTGAATATTGGTGAATAATAACCGAAACCAAGTCGAGGTTATTATTCACCGATTGTCAGGGTGCAGGCACTTATGGATGCAAATGCAGGGGAGAGCAGGTGCATCGCAAACTGTAAACGAAGCCAAATCGGGAAACTGGAGCCATAGTCAGGGATGGGCAATGATCAGTCGATCAGCGAACAGAATATCAGAGATCAGGTGAGAGAACAAAGTCAGAAATAAACAAAGAGTTCAATAATGGGAAGTCAGGCAGATAGTCAAATGGCTCGGTAAAGGCAGGCACAAGTACAGAGAACAATACTTCCCAAAGTCAGAGTGTGAGAGCTGAGCTTATATGTGACGAGTCATGGAATCCACGGACACATGTCGGCCGAAATGAATCCGAGAAAATCGCAAAAGAAGAATTAATTAATTAATTAATTAATTAATTAATGCTTCTTTTGCGATTTTCTCGGATTCGTTTCGGCCGACATGTGTCCGTGGATTCCATGACTCGTCACATATAGGGAAGGTGATTGCTGGTAAATTAGGGACAGGTGTTGAGATTAGAATTCTGGTGACGAGGGGCGCTGTGGCACATGGGAAGTGTAGTTTGGAGCGACCAGGAGTGACGGTATCAATGCGCTGTCGAAGCGCGCAGAAGGTGTTAGTACGCCTGTCATTATAGTGCGGACTTTCCATAGCATAGAAAATCGCCACGTTTCAATTTTTTTAACTGAACTTTGTTTCATGTCACTGGTCATATAAACCTATGTAAACAGGAAAAACGTGGAAGAGTTTGGTCGCATCTAACTACAGCCCCAAAAAATACCGTTGGCCATACTGAGCCTAGCTACATTGCTAACAGGAGTAAACAGGAGTAACAGCGCGTCTGACTGACTGGGAGGTCGCGCAAAGCTCGGAGAGGTACGGATAAGCTCGTCTCAATTCAGAAAAGAACATATTTCATTATGGAAGTACGGTGGACTGTTCCTTTAAGGTCCATTTATGTCAAAAAATGAATACAGCCATTTCAAATTATGTAACCACCACTGCCCACATACTTCCATGTGTCCTTTACATGGGCCTGGATGTTCAACAATACATCCATTAGAAGGCAGCTCAGAGTTAAAAGCTTCCGACAACAACAAACATGGTGATGGTGGAGGAGCTCGGAATAATGTACCTCTTAAGAAAGAGGCAAAAGCAAAGTAACATCAAATAGATGTTTAAAATTTCTGAAGAAAATGCATAACTTCTCTTCAAAAGGTTCCACCATTTTTCAAGTTTCACACTGCCCCCATGATTTCTGGTGGTACTGCTCCAGTTCATGTGTTTGTTAGTTTTCAGAAAATATGCACAAATATGGACATGATAAACAGAACATAAGTACAGTGGGTCCCATCCATATCCTTACTTAGCATTAAGCATAAACGAGAAATTAGTTTTTTCTGATAGTTGTTTCTGGAGAGAGTTTTTTCAGTTCAGCAATTACTTGACATGATGATCTGTGTGTGTGTGTGTGTGTGTGTGTGTGTGTGTGTGTGTGTGTGTGTGTGCGCATAAAACATACATATATACATACACATATACAGTGGTGCTTGAAAGTTTGTGAACCCTTTAGAATTTTCTATATTTCTGCATAAATATGACCTAAAACATCATCAGATTTTCACATAAGTCCTAAAAGTACAACCCCGATTCCCAAAAAGTTGGGACAAAGTACAAATTGTAAATAAAAACGGAATGCAATAATTTACAAATCTCAAAAACTGATATTGTATTCACAATAGAACATAGACAACATATCAAATGTCGAAAGTGAGACATTTTGACATTTCATGCCAAATATTGGCTCATTTGAAATTTCATGACAGCAACACATCTCAAAGTTGGGACAGGGGCAATAAGAGGCTGGAAAAGTCAAAAGGTACAAAAAAGGAACAGCTGGAGGACCAAATTGCAACTCATTAGGTCAATTGGCAATAGGTCATTAACATGACTGGGTATAAAAAGAGCATCTTGGAGTGGCAGTGGCTCTCAGAAGTAAAGATGGGAAGAGGATCCCCAACCCCCCTAATTCTGCACCGACAAATAGTGGAACAATATCAGAAAGGAGTTCGACAGTGTAAAATTGCAAAGAGTTTGAACATATCATCTACAGTGTATAATATCATCAAAAGATTCAGAGAATCTGGAAGAATCTCTGTGCGTAAGGGTCAAGGCCGGAAAACCATACTGGGTGACCGTGATCTTCGGGCCCTTAGACGGCACTGCATCACATACAGGCATGCTTCTGTATTGGAGATCACAAAATGGGCTCAGGAATATTTCCAGAGAACATTATCTGTGAACACAATTCACCGTGCCATCCGCCGTTGCCAGCTAAAACTCTATAGTTCAAAGAAGAAGCCGTATCTAAACATGATCCAGAAGCGCAGACGTCTTCTCTGGGCCAAGGCTCATTTAAAATGGACTGTGGCAAAGTGGAAAACTGTTCTGTGGTCAGACAAATCAAAATTTGAAGTTCTTTATGGAAATCAGGGATGCCGTGTCATTCGGACAAAAGAGAAGGACGACCCAAGTTGTTATCAGCGCTCAGTTCAGAAGCCTGCATCTCTGATGGTATGGGGTTGCATTAGGTATGGGCAGCTTGCACATCTAGAAAGACACCATCAATGCTGAAAGGTATATCCAGGTTCTTGAGCAACATATGCTCCCATCCAGACGACATCTCTTTCAGGGAAGACCTTGCATTTTCCAACATGACAATGCCAAACCACATACTGCATCAATTACAGCATCATGGCTGCGTAGAAGAAGGGCCCGGGTACTGAACTGACCAGCCTGCAGTCCAGATCTTTCACCTACAGAAAACATTTGGCGCATCATAAAACGGAAGATACGACAAAAAAGACCTAAGACAGATGAGCAACTAGAATCCTACATTAGACAAGAATGGGTTAACATTCCTATCCCTAAACTTGAGCAACTTGTCTCCTCAGTCCCCAGACATTTACAGACTGTTGTAAAGAGAAAAGGGGATGTTTCCCAGTGGGAAACATGGCCTTGTCCCAACTATTTTGAGATGTGTTGTTGTCATGAAATTTAAAAATCACTTAATTTTTCTCTTTAAATGATACATTTTCTCAGTTTAAACATTTGATATGTTATCTATGTTCTATTCTGAATAAAATATGGAATTTTGAAAATTCTACATCATTGCATTCCATTTTTATTTACAATTTGTACTTTGTCCCAACTTTTTTGGAATTGGGGTTGTAGATAAAGAGAACCTAGTTCAACAAATGAGACAAAAATATTATACTTGGTCATTTATTTATTGAGGAAAATGATCCAATATTACATATCTGTGAGTGGCAAAAGTATGTGAACCTTTGCTTTCAGTATCTGGTGTGACCCCCTTGTGCAGCAATAACTGCAAATAAACGTTTCCGGTAACTGTTGATCAGTCCTGCACACCGGCTTGGAGGAATTTTAGCCCATTCCTCTGTACAGAACAGCTTCAACTTTGGGATGTTGGTGGGTTTCCTCACATGAACTGCTCACTTCAGGTCCTTCCACCACATTTCGATTAATGTCAGGACTTTGACTTGGCCATTCCAAAACATTAACTTTGTTCTTTTTTAACCATTCTTTGTAGAATGACTTGTGTGGTTAGGGTCGCCGTTTTGCTGCATGACCCACCTTCTCTTGAGATTCAGTTCATGGACAGATGTCCTGACATTTTCCTTTAGAATTTGCTGGTATACTGTAATTCAGAATTCATTGTTCCATCAATGATGGCAAGCCATCCTGGCCCAGATGCAGCAAAACAGGCCCAAACCATGATACTACCACCACCATGTTTCACAAATGGGAAAAGGTTCTTATGCTGGAATGCAATGTTTTTCCTTTCTCCAAACAACGCTTCTCATTTCAACCAAAAAGTTCTATTTTGGTCTCATCCATTCACAAAACATTTTTCCAATAGCCTTGTGGCTTGTCCACATGATCTTTAGCAAACTGCAGACAAGCAGCAATGTTCTTTTTGGAGAACAGTGGCTTTCTCCTTGCAACCCTGCCATACACACCATTGTTGTTCAGTGTTCTCCTGATGGTGGACTCATGAACATTAAAATTAGCCAATGTGAGAGAGGCCTTCAGTTGCTTAGAAGTTACCCTGGGGTCCTTTGTGACCTCGCCAACTATTACATGCCTTGCTCTTGGAGTGATCTTTGTTGGTCGACCAGTCCTGGGGAGGGTAACAATGGTCTTGAATTTCCTCCATTTGTACACAATCTGTCTGACTGTGGATTGGTGGAGTCCAAACTCTTTAGAGATGGTTTTGTAACCTTTTCCAGCCTGAAGAGCATCAACACTTTTTCTGAGGTCCTCAGAAATCTCCTTTGTCCGTGCCATGATACACTTCCACAAACATGTGTTGTGAAGATCAGACTTTGATAGATCCCTGTTCTTTAAATAAAACAGGGTGCCCACTGACACCTGATTGTCATCCCATTGATTGAAAACACCTGACTGTAATTTCACCTTCAAATTAACTCCTAATCCTAGAGGTTCACATACTTTTGCCACTCACAGATATGTAATATTGGATCATTTTCCTCAATAAATAAATGACCAAGTATAATATTTTTGTCGCATTTGTTTAACTGGGTTCTCATTATCTACTTTTAGGACTTGTGTGAAAATCTGATGTTGTTTTAGGTCATATTCTAAAGGGTTCACAAACTTTCAAGCACCACGGTACATACACACACACACACACACACGTTTAGTCAGCCAAACGCATCTTTTGTATGTGCTGCTCATTCAGGCTCACAGGGCAATGAAACATCCTCAGGAGTAAAGTGCAAAATGCAGACTGCCCTCTTCCACATACTTGATACTTGAGTTGTTCGACGCTATCCTTGGCTTGTGCCCCTATGATTGATGGGAGAGAGTAAATGGCATCCCTCCCACCCACAGCCCATGTCTACCATCATTTTGTTGGGGGGGGGGAACAAGATCAACTGTGAGCTACTGCTTACTTACCCTAGGCTGACACTTGCACGACTTTTGGCCACGATTTTGTCGTGGCAAGTCGTGCCATTTTGGGGCACGAACTGGGAGGCTCCCGCACTGTTCACGACTAGTTCATGCATAGTTCACGACGAGTTCACGAATGCGTGCCCGTCCACGTTCACGAACTGGCACGACGAGTTCACGCATAGTTTGCGCATAGTTTACGCACTTCCCGCATTGGCACGACGAGTTTGCGCAATTCGGACGGTGTCGTGCCGACTTGGGCATGCCTGTGTCATGCACAACCTCATCCTCATCAGATACCCACACGCAATTTCAGAAGTGGACCGTGAAGATTCGGACACACATGATCTGATCCCTGGTGGATGGAGGACTGACCGACACCTGCAGGGGCTGCTGCCTCTAACCGGCCATCATACCCAGAAGGATGCAAAGGATCAGCGAGACTACCTGTCACATTACTACATGTCCCCTGCTGGTGCTGTCCCTTGGCAAGAAAGAATGGTAGTAGCTTCATGAGCTGCATCCACAGTTGTTCCATTTTTGAAATAAAAGAAACGAAACTCCCCCCCCAAAAAAAGTCATGAAGGAATAGAAAATAAAAGACATTGGGGGCATCATGGTTCAGGTGGCTAAGGCGCCATAACATAAATCCGGGGACCTGGGTTCGATTCCGACCCGAGGTCATTTCCTGATCCCTCCCCATCTCTCTCTCCCACTCATTTCCTGTCCTGTCTCTACACTGTCCTATCCAATAAAGGTGAAAAAAGCCCAAAAAAAATCTTTAAAAAAAAAAAGAAAATAAAAGACATTAAAGAAAAAAAGCAAGAAAAAAAATTGCGAATGGCGAGAAGTGTCCGGGAAGCCCTATATATACCCCCGCACCGACGCGAGCGCCACTGTCGCGCAGTAGTCGTGAACTGCTCGTGAACTCGTCGTGAACTGCTCGTGCCATGCGCAAACTGTTCGTGAAGTGCGTAAACTAGTCGTGAACTGCTTGTGCCATCAATGCGTGACCATGTCAGTGGGAAGGCACGGCCACGCTGCGACGTGCACCAATTCGTGAACATGTCATGAACTACTCGTGAACTCGACGTGAGCTGTTTGTGAACTATTCGTGGCAGTTCGTGACAGTCGTGGCATGGCGCGCACTTCCACGCACTGGCACGCATCCTCCCGCATCGTCCTGACGAGTTCACGACGAGATCACGAACAGTTTGCGCATAGTTCATGACCCGGTCGTGAAATTTTGTCGTGACCAAAATTTTGAACATTTCAAAATTCTCGTCCCGACATGGCACGCAGTCACGACGGGTTTACGCACACTTCACGCCAGTTTACGATTAGTTTGCGCACTGGCACAACTCGAGTCGTGCCAATGCGTGCCACGGAATCGTGCAAGTGTCAGCCTAGCCTTATGTATCCCCCCCACTCTCGCTTAAATCAGAATGCAAGCAATCAAAGGAATAGGACACTTATTATGAATGGTGACTTCAACACATAATTAACCCTGAAACAAGTAAGTAAAGAGCAGTGTTCTCTTCAGGGATTTCAAAGAGCATCCTGGTAAACTGTCATTTTGAAATAGCATTTTGATTCTTGAAATAGCATCAAAATCCACCCTATATGTTTCGTAAATACATTCAGTTGGTAAACAGGAAGTTGATGTGCAACAGACCTGAGAACGGTATACACAGTATACAGTAGTGCTTGAAAGTTTGTGAACCCTTTAGAATTTTCTATATTTCTGCATAAATATGACCTAAAACATCATCAGATTTCCACACAAGGCTGTTCTGTATGGAGGAATGGGCTAAAATTCCTCCAAGCCGGTGTGCAGGACTGATCAACAGTTACCGGAAACGTTTAGTTGCAGTTATTGCTGCACAAGGGGGGGTCACACCAGATACTGAAAACAAAGGTTCACATACTTTTGCCACTCACAGATATGTAATATTTTCATTTCATTTTCCTCCATGAATAAATGACCAAGTATAATATTTTTGTCTCATTTATTTAACTGGGTTCTCTTTATGTACTTTTAGGACTTGTGTGAAAATCTGATGTTGTTTTAGGTCATATTTATGCAGAAATATAGAAAATTCTAAAGGGTTCACAAACTTTCAAGAACCACTGTAGAACCCCAAGCTGAAGCTCAGTACCAAATCTGAAGCAACTGTGATTTGTAGTTGCTGAGAAAAAAGTGTTCCGAAAATGTCAATCCACACTATACGTTTCGTAAATACATTAAGTTGGTAAACAGGAAGTCGATGTGCGACAGACCTGAAAATGGTACACACGGTACAGAACCGCAAGCTGAAGTTTGGTACCAAGTACAAAGTGGCTATGATTTGTGGTTGCTGAGAAAAAGGGTGCTTTGGACAGACGGACAGAGATAAACCAGTATACCCCCCCCCCCTTCGCAGTGGGGGTATAATAAAAACCATGAGTTGGCCCCAAGTCCATTTTTCTCCCCTGACTCCTACAGAGAAGATCTGTTTCGACCTCGCTCTGACCGTCACTACGGTCTAAAAAAGGAATGATCACCTTTGTTCTGCCTATCACCGAGACCATATGTCAACAAAGTCATGTCCATGACCTCCGGAAGCAGAACGACTCATGTTATAAATAGCAGAGATTGCTCCTGGTTCAGTCTCTCATCTTGATCGCCTCATACGAGACCGTAAGTAAGAGACCCGTAAGGTAAGAAATCCTGATTTCTTTGCTTCACATTCCACTAATTCGTTACCTGCGCGGTACGGGTGCCTTGTGTCCCCGAGGATTGTTGTGGTTTGTGTATTTCTGAGCTATGTGCTTAGCTTAATTTGCCGGTAGGCTGTAAGCTAGTTTTTTTCAGGTATCCTTTTTGTTTGATGTTATATGCACTAGATTTCCGGGTAATCTGAGTTTGTTACCACTGTGTGCCTATACCGCTGTTCGCAGCCGTGGGCTTAGTGCGAGCCTACTAAGTGCGTTCGCACGCTGGTGTGGGCCGCCGTAATACCCATGTTTTGTGCTTTTTTCCTGTTGTTGTCGCAGCCGGAAATCGTGTGAGCCTGTCAGACTGCTGTTACAGGCCATGTAGCGCTATATTTGTTTGAATTGTCCTATATCGCCACGGTAAGTGGATTTGTTATTTGAGTTTCATACTGTGTTTTGGTGTGCACCTGCTATTGTGTCGTGCCTTTTTTTGTTGTTGTTGTTGTTCACTGGTGTAGCCTGCTAGGTGCGTTTGCATGCTGTGCAGGCCTCGGCAGTGTTCCTGTGCCACACCCTATACCCCTGTCTGCAGCTGGTGGGGCTAGTGTGCGCCCGCTAAGTGCATTTGTGCGCTGGTGTGGGCCATCATAATACTGTGTGCTGTGTTTTTCCTGTTTCCATCAGGTGCGTTCAGGTGCAGGCCGCGACAATGCTCCTCTGTGACACCTCCTCTGCCATGCCCTATACCCCTGTTCGCAGCTGGTGGGGCTAGTGTGTGCCCGCTAAGTGCATTCATGCACTGGTGCGGGCCACCATTGTGATCCTGTGGCATACCCTATACCGCTGTTCGCAGCCGGTGGGGCTAGTGTGCGCCCACTAAGTGCGTTTGCACACTGGTGTGGGCCACCATAATACCTTGGTGGATTACTCAAGGAGGACTCCAGACTTCAGACCGCCTAGGCCTCTGTGTGGCTACGATGACTTCCCACTACTACAGGATTTGCAGGGCCTCAATGAGTTCCAGAGATGGGCACAGGGAGTGTCCAATGTGCCTTGGAGCTGCCCATGTGCTGGAGGACGTGGACAACCCCTGCAGCGCGGCCTGTGACCTCTCCAGGGGGGAAAGACAGCGCCGGGCCAGCCAGGTGGGCGGCCATGTGTGCGAAAGCCGGAGAGAGAGGCGACGCTCCCCCGACCAGTTGTCCCTCTCCAGTAAGCATGGGCATAAGCACAAATGCAAGCATTCACGTGACCGGCAGCGGGAGTCCCCCCACAGGTCTGCCCAAAGAGAGGCGCCCAGACCTGCTAAGGGCCCTGCCTCAGCTACAGTGACGGAGACTGGTAACACGGAGTCACTCCAGATCCTCTCAATTCTCCAGGCTCTGTCACAGAGGATGGACAGGCTGGAAGGTCACCAGGGCTCGTCATCTACTTCCTTGCCCCCGGGCCAGGGGGGTACCCTCTCATCCAGGCCTGAGAGCTATGGTGAGGAAGATGGGCGGGGCGATGTGGATGTGCTATCCCTCTACGCTCCCCAAACAGCGACAGACGACACAACAACAGGTAGGGACAGCCTCGGGGGAGACCTGCATTCTGGCTCTGCAGAGCCGGCTGACGGCTCCACAGGGACGGAAGAGGCCCCTGTCAGCTCCCTGGTGTCACAGGTGCTGAGCGCTGCCAAGGTCCTGGGCCTTCAGGTGCCTCCACCTGCCCTGGCTCCTTTGGGAGGAGTTTGGGAGGGCACCTCTTGCACTACCCCACCACCTCCTATACCTGTGGCAGATGATTACACAGCAATGCTCAAGTCAACATGGGGTAAGTCGTTGCAGTGCCCCCAGTTTCATGCAGGCTGCCACCAGCTAGCAACAGCTGGTTACCCAGTTGAGACTGGACTGGGGGACATGCCACCAGTTGAGCCATCAATAGCCACATTGATGTCCCTGGGCCTTGCCCGTGTATCCCCCAATCCACATTGCCCTTGTAAGAAGTGCACCAAGATGGACCGCCTGGCCACTCGCTCTTTTAATGCATTGGCACGAACGGCCCGAATGGGTAACGCTCTAGCCATCACCCTGGCGGATCTACAGAAGACGCTGAGCCCAGACGATCAGGACACCAGGGCCCTGGTGGATGCAGCTCTTTCTTCCCACTCCCAGCTGACAAGACGTGGGGGATGCTATGGCCTCTGCGGTGTTGTGCCGCAGACAGGTTTGGCTGGCGCAAACCTCCCTGCTGGAAGCCATCAAGCAGGAGCTGCTGAGCCTCCCCGTGGTGCCTGGGCACGTCTGTCACCCAGGATCCCAGGTGGTGCTTGATCACGCTGAGCACACTGCGGCATCTAGGGAAGCTGTCCAGCATGTGTGCAGTAAGTCGGCTTCAACTGCCAGCCAGGCGCCTATGGGTAGGTATAGGCTGCGGCAGCCCACCCAGCCTCTGCCAGCGGGCAATGACCCGGTGGCCCCACGGGATTGGTGATTTTGTGCACCTGACCGAAGTATGGCCCCAAATCCCCGACCCAGGGGAAGAAGAGGACTGCAGCAGGGCACAGGCAGGGGTGCAGGCCGCGGCAGCGGTCCTGCATAGGAGTCTTGGGTCGCCCATTGATTGTTTTTCCCAGCTGTCACGGACGTCCTGGGAGGGGATTGCGCCAGTCCCTTGGGTCGTATGACCTATTGCAATTTCGACGGCAACCCCCTACGTTTTCAGGGGTCAGGGTAACATCCGTAAAAAACCCAGCTTTGATGTCCGTACTCATCAAGGAGGTTCAAGAGTTACTTCTAAAAGGGGCCACCTCAGAAGTACCGCCCAGCGCACAGCTCACTGGGTTCTACTCCAAGTATTTTATTGTTCCCAAAAAAGACGGCGGTCATCGGCCTGTTCTTGACCTCAGGCCCTTGAACCGATATCTCAAGGTGCTGCCTTTCAAGATGGTCCACACAAGAGTGGTAATGCAGTCCATCCGGCAGGGGGAGTGGTTCACATCTCTGGACCGAAAGGACACGTATTTCCACGTTCCAATCTGCCCAGAACACAGGCCCTTCCTGTGCTTTGCCTTCCAGGGCAGGGTGTTCCAGTTCCAGGTCCTTCCTTTTGGCCTTTCCCTGGCCCCAAGGATTTTTACTCACATGGTGTCAGCCACACTGTCCCCCCTCCAGGCTCGAGGTCTGAAAATCCTACCCTACCTGGACGATTGGCTCATCTGCGCCCCCTCCCAAGAGCAGGTAGTGCGCAACACAGACACAGTTCTGGCCCACATCCAATCCTTGGGCTTCACGGTCAGCCACAAGAAGAGCAACCTGCAACCCCACCAACAGGTGGAAATCCTTAGCATCTTCCTTGACTCAGTCGGCATGACTGTGTCTCTCACTCCACGGAGAGTGGACAGCTTGATCGAAATGCTGAAGTATTTCCGCTTGGGCAGTTTTGTTACGGCTCACAGAGTCCAGAAGCTGCTGGGTTTGATGGCCGCGGCAGCAGCAGTAATTCCCCTTGGCCTGCTGAGGGCACGCCCCCTGCGGTGCTGGTTCAACGCTTTCCATCTTCACCTGAAAGACGACAGGCAGGTGAGGCTGCGTGTGTCTCGGGCTTGCATCCAAGCTCTACGTCCTTGGAGGCAACCCCCGTGGATGTTGGAGCACATAAACGTCCTCGAACTGAAGGTCATCCATCTCGCTCTTCGAAGATTCCTGCCGGTGTTGCAATACTAACATGTTCTTGTGAGGACAGACAGCACCTCGGCGGTGTATCATGTGAATCACCAAGGGGCACGAGGTCCCGGTGGTGCCTCCAGGTGGCAGAGGAGTTGCTGACATGGGCATGGCCACAACTCTCTTCACGGAGGGCAGTGCACATCCTGAGTGTGAAGAACAGAGCGGCCGACATTCTCTCCAGGACGGGGCCACTCCCAGGAGAATGGAGACTGAACACGGACATCATCAGCCAGATCTGGATGTGGTACGGTGTTGCACAAGTGGATCTCTTTGCGTCAGCAGAGACAACACACTGCACAGAACAGTACTCCCTCACGGGGCAGCCATGGCAGTTACCATGCAGAGTGGATCTTCTGTCACAGGCGGATGGGCAGATCTGGTATCCGAACCCAGGTGCCTTACGTCTATGGGTTTGGCCCCTGCAGAGTCCATCACTGAGCGGCTAGATGAGTCTGTACAATAGACACTCAATAACACCAGGGCTCCATCTACTAGAGCTTGCTATGCACTCAGATGGAGGATCTTTTCAGATTGATGTGCCGGCATGGGTCTTGAGCCAGCAGCTTGCCCTGTGCCACGTTTTATGCTTCTTGCACTCCCATTTGGATCAAGGCAAGGCAGTCAGTACAATAAAGGTCTATGCTTCAGCCATTTCAGCCTTTCATGAGGGCGCAGACAACAGACCCCTGGGTAGGCATTCTTTGATTGGCCAGGTCTTGAAGGGAGCACGCCAGTTGCGTCCAGGTTGCACCTTGCAGGTGCCGAGCTGGGATCTGCCCACAGTCTTAACATCGCTCACTGAAGGTCCGTATAAGCCTATTTCAGATGCAGATTTGTCATCTTTGTCCCTTAAGACTGCTTTTCTCTTGGCACTCTGTTCAGCAAAGCAGGTCGGAGAGCTGTGTGCTCTCTCCATTAGCGACGACTGTCTAAGGTGGCAGGCAGGAGGCACTGGCATGTCGATTTGGCCAAATCCAGCTTTTCTGCCAAAGGTTCTTAATCAGCAGTCCATCAACCAGGTTCTGGAGGTGTCCCAATTCCAGCCTTCCTCTGCCTCGCAGGCAGAGCAGGACAAGTTGCTCAGTTTGTGCCCAGTCAGGGCCTTGAGGGCTTATCTGGCCCGTACACAGTCCTTGAGGAGAACGCACTCTTAACTTTTTGTCTGTTATGGGGTGGCGAAGTGCGGGCTGCCGCTTTCCAAACAGAGGCTGTCTCATTGGCTGGTGGAGGTTATTTCCCATGCTTACAGGGCTCAGGGGATACTGGTCTCTTCGGGTATGAGGGCTCACTCTACGGTACCAGAAGTGTAGCTATGTCTTGGGCTGCCCTTAGGGGTGTGACAGCAGGCGAGATCCGTGCAGTGGCTTCATGGGCTACGCCATGCACTTTTACCAGATTTTACAGGGTGGACGTAACTCGCCCAGCTCCGGTCGGCGCCGCCGCCCTCATGTCTGTGACCGAGCGAGGTTCTAATGACTAATTCTGGGTTCCTTGCGACTTTTTTGGTATGTGTCATCCCTTTTTTAGACCATAGTGACGGTCAGAGCGAGGTCAAAACAGATTGTAAGTTACGAAGGTAACTATGGATCTGTGAGACCGAGGGATGACCGTCACTATCCTTGTCGCTCGGACCATCCTGAGGCGCTCAAGGTAGGAGACTGAACCGGGAGCAATCTCTGCTATTTATAATGTGAGTCGTTCTGCTTCCGGAGTTCATGGACATGACTTTGTTGACACATGGTCTTGGTGATGGGCAGAACGAAGGTGATCATTCCTTTTTTAGACCGTAGTGACAGTCATCCCTCAGTCTCACAGATCCATAGTTACCTTCGTAACTTACGTTCTAATAAATGGTTTTGTCCATTTGCGATACACAATTTCATTTTGCTATTCTTAGAGGGGGTCAGTCATAGTGGCAACAGGCTGAGAAAATCATTCCAGACTTCTCTGTGCCCAGCCACAGCTCCTTCTGGGAGATCCCCAGATATTCCCAAGCCAAACCAGCAATATAATCTCTCCAGCTGGTCTGCCCCAGTGTCACTGCAAGCATAAGCTATATTGAAAGCTTCTCAGCACTCATAGGTACAATCCACTATCTAGTTGCTGTATGTTTAGTTCTTAGTGTTTCTGCTGCTTCATGTCTCACACATATATACATAAGCCATGCTGCAGTTATGGCTTTAATTACTTTGATTCTGATATTAGATGCCACTGGAGCCATTGAAGTTTAGCTAGCAAGGTAATTATAATAATACAAATTATTCTATCCACATTCACTGGATATGAGCAATCGTGTGCTCTGATTGGCTACTCCACTAATCGGCTATCGGCTCATATACCATGAGTAGGGAAAAACAAAATGGAGGAGCGTGTTGCTGAACCAATCGAGGACAAAAAGTCTCTACTCGAAACCACTCCCCCAAAATTTTTTTTATCACATATTTAAAAGAAACACAAATCGCTAAAAGAATATAGTTTTGTTGTTTTTCCAAATATCTCCTGTTCCACACCCCAGCCCAGTTGGTGACAATAATGCACCTTTAAGTTGGATTGCCAACCACCAAAAAACCCTGAAGAAGAAGAAGACGAAGAAGAAGAAGAAACCTAAATAAAAAAATACAAAAAAGCAACAAAATATGGAATAAAAATATTTGATAGTAAGAATGTATATTTTTTTTATTTTTCAAGAATTATTATTATTGCATTTTCCACAAATTGCTATTGTCACTTTGCCTTTTTTACATTCTCAGCAAAAATGATTTTGTCGGACATTTTGTATAAAGTTTTTATTTCTCAAATTTGCAAAAGATAAAAATAAAAATTTTCTGTTTCTCAAAATCCAGCGAATGTGGATAGAATAAAACAGTTATACCAATCAATCTTGTCCTACATGGCTTATAGCTGACTTGGTGCGATGTGCCTCATCAGCTATCAGCTCATGTACGACTCGATTTTGTAGAATAACTTAATTAGCAAATTTATCCTCAGTTGATATCAACTGAATAAATAAATAAATATATATATATATATATATATATATATATATATATATATATATATATATACATACATACACACACACATATATATATATATACACACACACATATATACACACACACAGGAATGTAACTGTAGAGTTCATATTTAATTTAAAAGAAAAAAAATCTAGTTTAGAATACACTCATTTCTAGTTTAAATTTGCACACATATATACAGCCCTGTGCAAAAGCCTTAGGCACATGTAAAAAAAATGCTGTTGAGCAAAAATGGCTTAAAAATAATTAAATTAAATGTTTCAACATTAAAATATATATATTATAAACAGCACTAAGCCAATAAACAAAAAAAAGGCAATATTTGGTGATGACCCTTTGCTTTAAATAAATAAATAAATAAATATAGTCGTCTCGGGTACAGTGAGTGCAGTTTTATAAGGAAATGAGCTGTAGGCTTTACTGAGCATCTTGCAGAACCAGCCACAGTTCTTCTGGACGCTTTGACTGTCACACTTACTTCTTAATTTTGCACCAAAACCCAGCAGCCTTTATTATGTTTTCTTTTTTAATCTGAAAAGTGCACTCTTGCGTAATACGTTGCTCAGATACAAACATCTTTTTTTCTGTAACATTTAATTTTGTTCTAGAAAATGAACGTTTGGACTCTAAAATGTTTTTGTACTGACGCGATAATGTAGATGTCATAAACAGAAATCCATAACAAAGACTGTATGAAAAAAATATATAGGGTGCCTACGACTTTTGCACAGTACTGTATTTGGAGTACTAAATGATAGATAGATTGTATATCATGGCATGTGCTCTACATACATAATTCAAATAGTCAGGTTTATCCCTACCTGAGATTCTCTCCTCCTTCTGCGACTTCATGCTGCAGTCCTGCTGGCAGAATCTTTACATAATCCTTCAGGTGAGCCAGTTCTAAAACTTTCCAGATCTCCTCATCACTGAACATCTCAAAAGGGTCTAGATTCATCCGCAAAGTCCCAGAGAACAACACTGGGTCCTGCAAGTGCATATTTACATTAATTCATTCATCCATTCATTTCACTTTGCTTGCTGGGGGTTGCATTTCAAACTTCCCTAGCCACAGATCCCAGCACCTCCTGGGGGGAGTCACAGGCCAACGGTGACCTCCAGCAGGTCCTCTGTCTGCCCCAGGGTCTCCATTCAGTGGGATGTGACTGAACTCTTCTTACAAAGGTATTGCATTTGCTTCTGGTCATAGTTAGTGGATGTTTACAATGCCTGGCCAAAAAGGTCACCATTTGGATTTAAATAGGCAAATACTTAAAAACCTTTGATTGGATAATAACTGCAGTGATTAATATTTCAGCTGGCAACAATTTGTTTAACCCTAACTGATGCAGTGAGTAACTTCTTTCTTTAACAACCATGTTGGAAGATGTATCCTGTGGTCATGGTAAAAGATACTATTGTGTTTCAGAAGGGTCAAATTCTTGTCCTGTATCAAGCAAAGAAAACAACTATGGAGATTGCTGAAATGACTGGAATTGGGTTAAGAACTGTTCAGCGCATTATTAAAACCTGGAAGGATAGTAATGAACCATCAACTCCGTGGAAGATATGTGGTCGGAAAAAAATCTTGACTGACCATGATCAGAGATCACTTAAACACTTGAAGTCAAATCATTAAAAAAAAAAAAACAGCAGCAGTTACGGCTATGTTTAAAGGTAGACTGACTTTCAGATTTTTCAGGTTTAGGTCATAAAAAGAATTTTCCCTGACACCCAATTATTTTTGTTCAGTGGATCAAAAGCTACTGAATTTGAATCACAGCCATCCAATTTTATTTTTGTTTTTTGTTTTGTTTTTTAAATAGAACAATTAATGAATTTAGAGCCACGTGGCCCTAAATTCTCTGCTATTATTTCTTGCTTCAACGTGATGCAATACAAAGAAACTACATCATGCATCCGTGGTGGGCTTTCCCCATTCACGCAAGGCATTGTGGGATACAAATTTGAAACAGGAGAGAAAAATGGAGGACGTGAGTGTGCAAATGAAACATGAAAGACTGACTACAGTAACGGAAAGCGAGAAGAAAAGACATATTATGAAGGAAAAGAAACGCAGGACCAAACTAATAAATATCGGTGGTCAGCGAGCACCTCGGTGTGATCAACTGTTCATTTAGTGACAGAATGATATAACTGTCAGTGCATGGTCAAGGTAAACCTGTAGATGGCGGTCATGCAACACTGGATGTCAGCTGCCGTAAAATCCAGGAGAAGACGACGACAATGCGCAAAACATGCACAAAACATGCGCAAGCGCACATGGACTTCCTCTGTCTGCTTGACTGCGCGAAACGAGTGATTTCATGCACATTATTTGCTCGGGAATCCCTTCAAATTAAATAACTTTCCAGCCAAGGAATGGCCTGGATTTTTTTTAAATATTACAGAAATAAACATACACTATATTGCCAAAAGTATTTGCTCACCCATCCAAATTATCGGAATCAGGTGTTCCAATCACTTCCATGGCCACAGGTGTATAAAATCAAGCACCTAGGCATGCAGACTGTTTTTACAGTTTGGAGCTGGCCTCTTCCTCTTCCAACATGACTGTGCACCAGTGCACAAAGCAAGGTCCATAAAGACATGGATGACAGAGTCTGGTGTGGATGAACTTGACTGGCCTGCACAGAGTCCTGACCTCAACCTGATAGAACACCTTTGGGATGAATTAGAGCGGAGACTGAGAGCCAGGCCTTCTCGTCCAACATCAGTGTGTGACCTCACAAATGCACTTCTGGAAGAATGGTCAAAAATTCCCATAAACACACTCCTAAACCTTGTGGACAGCCTTCCCAGAAGAGTTGAAGCTGTTCTAGCTGCAAAGGGTGGACCGACGTCATATTGAACCCTATGGATTAGGAATGGGATGTCACTTAAGCTCATATGTGAGTCAAGGCAGGTGAGCGAATACTTTTGGCAATATAGTGTATCACAATGACCACATTTCAGAGGGAACTAAATGTCACCGATTTTATGAAATCAAAAGGCTGTCTACTTTTAATAAGTGAAAGTAAGAGCATTTCCACATGCACAATATAATGAGAACTCACAGGATTGGGACTAAACAGCTGTGTGGCCATAAAAAAAAACACTTGTTAGTGAGACTAATCAGAAGAAAAAGTTGGTACAAAGAATAAAGATTGGACTCTGGAGCGATGGAAAAAAAAGTCATGTGGTGTGATAAGTCCAGATTGACCCTGTTCCTGAGTGATGGGTATGTCAGGGTAAGAAGGGAAGCACATGAAGCGATGTACCCATCATACATAGTGGCCACTGTACAAGCCTCTGGAGACAGTGTTATGATCTGGGGTTGCTTCAGTTGGTCAGGTCGAGGCTCAGCAGCGTTATGGGGCAATAAAATGAAGTCAGCTGATGACCTGAATGTACTGAATGACCAGGTTATCACATCAATGGATTTTCTCTTCCCTGACGGCATAAAATTAAGGCTCAGATTGTGAAAGAGTGGTTCAGGAAGCATGAGGAATCATTTTAACACATGAATTGGCCACCACAGAGTCCCAACCTTAGCTCCAGTGAAAGTCTTTGGGATGTGCTGGAAAAGATTTTATGGAGTGGTTCAACTCTCTTGTCATCAGTACACAATCTCAATGAAAACAATTGTCAAAACAATGCCATGGCAAATGCGCGCCATAATCAAAGCTAAACATAGTCCAATGAAATATTACAATGTGCGCTTTTTTTTTTTTGGCCAGGCAATGTAGTTCTAGAGCACTTGGATCATTTTTACTGAATATGTTCTGCCTCACTCACAGGTTGTTATGTAGTAAAGTTTCTGCCAAATGTTTCTGCCAAAATCCATGCTTGGAAATTTAACAGTGATTGTTAATTTTTAACCAATTAACACACAGAAGAATCATTCCGTCAATCAAACATTCATACGATGCTTGCTTTAAAAAAAAAATAGTAGTCTCAGGTACAATGAGTGCAGTTTGATAAGGAAATGAGCTGTAGGTTTTACTGAGCATCTTACAGAACCAGCCACAGTTCTTCTGGACACTTTGACTGTCACACTCGCTTCTTCATTTTGCACCAAAACCCAGCAGCCTTCATTATGTTTTCTTTTTTAATTTGAAAAGTGCACTCTTATGGAATATGCTGCTCAGATACAAACATTTTTTTATCTGTAACATTTAATTTTGTGCTGGAAAATGAACGTTTGGATTCTACAATGTTTCGGAACTGACTTGATAATGTAGAAGTCATAAAATAGAAATCTATAACAAAGTTTATATGAAAAAATATAGGGTGCCTCAGGCTTTTGCACAGTACTGTCTTTTTGCCTTTTAATTCAACAACTGCTATTAATTATTTAGTCACTATAGTAATGCTCATCATTCTTCGCATCCATGTCAAATACTTAAATTCTGCATGAAGAATAATAAAAAAAAAGTATCAGAAACTGCAAAGCATCCTACTTGCATGAATTCATCCAAAATGTTGACACGCACTTGTGGACTGGAAAAGTTTTTGTTTTATGGGATTTTTCTCTCTAAATATATGTTCTATGCACCTCCACATATGCAGCTTGCTAATAAATCCATCAAACAAGTCGGACAGCAGTTGAGATGAAAATTACTTGTCATGCTTTTCTTAACACAAAGTGACTTCACTGGCAAAGGAGACTACAATCTTAACTAGTAAACCTTCACTTGGACTTTGCATTGATTTATGACTTTGTTTTAAAATAACGCATTGCCATGTTGCCATTTTTGGAAGTGTAGTTCTGGATTGCATCTATGGTGTTCACAGTATGTCATGGTTTTAATTCCCTATTAAATATTGGTGTATGTGGACAAGGAGTCTATGGATCACCTGTGGAATAATGGTTAACCGGCTCCTGAGAGTATGGAGGCCCAGGGTAGCGATGTCAATTCCGTCTATCATGATGCGTCCCTCAGCTGCCTCAATGATGCGGAACAGACAGTTGGTCAGGCTGGACTTGCCTGCTCCTGTTCGACCCACAATGCCAATCTGTAAAACAGGCATGTAACACAGTCTAGTTGTGCAGTGATTACTTCCCACCATTGATTATTTTTAAGTGGAACAAATGTGTGTTTGGATTATTTGACACCATGACACCTTCTTTCAACTACTTCTTGTCTACAGACTAATGACTCAATTGTCTGCATGCATCTGTAAAGATGTGACACTTTACATAGAGCTCCTGCTCTTTATATTTTATATTACATATTTTTAGTTTGGGTGGCACGGTGGTGTAGTGGTTAGCACTGTAGCCTCACAGCAAGAAGGTTCTGCGTTCAAGCCCAGTGGCTGATGGGGGCCTTTCTGTGTGGAGTTTGCATGTTCTCCCTGTGTCTGCGTGGGTTTCCTCCGGGTGCTCCGGTTTCCCCCACAGTCCAAAGACATGCAGGTTAGGCTAATTGGTGGCTCTAAATTGACTGTAGGTGTGAATGTGAGTGTGAATGGTTGTCCAGGGTCCAGGGTGTACCCTGCCTCTCACCCACAGTTAGCTGGGATAGGCTCCAGCTTGCCCACGACCCTGCACAGGATAAGCAGTTATGGATAATGGATGGATTTGTATAGCGACCTTCTTTGTCCTTTGCTCAGACATAATATTTTCAACGTAACAAAATAGTTGTGTTCTTAGAAGCATATTTTCGAATGATAAGCTTGATGTGTGGTCTGTGTAAAATGATTCCAAAGTGGAGCTCATACAATCTGTAGAGCACAGACAGATACATGCCATATGAAGACGGTACCAGTCAAAAGTTTGGACACGCCTTCTAATTCACTGTTTTTTCTTTACTTTTATTAATTAAAAGACACTCTATGTCTTAAAGTAATGATGGATGTCATTTCTCTTTACTTACTTGAGGGATTTTTGACATAATATGGATTACTACAGTTGTGGTGTTGAATAGGGCTATTTACTGTATTTTTATTATTTACTATTTGATCTCAAACACATTAAGAAGGCAAGAAATTGCACTAATTAACTTTTGAGGAGGTATACCTGTTAATTGAAAAAGCATTCCAGGGGACTACCTCATGAAGCTGGTTAAGATAATGCCAATAGTGTGCAAAGCATCATCAAGGTAAACTCCAAAGAATACTAAAATATGAAACATTTTTTTGTTTACCACATAATTCCATTTTTGTTCCAGATTGACATCTGGAACAAAAATTTCATAGTTTTGAGGTCTTCAGTATTGTTCTACGATGTTGAAAATAGTCACAATACAGAAAAACCTATGAATTAGTCAGGGTGTACAAACTTTTGACTGGTACTGTATACAAAGGGTCTGATCTCTCAACACTATTATGGTGCATCTTCTAGAAACTACTGATCTCATTTGACAGTGATGGTCTAAACATCTTCGAGCTGGATGGCTGCATTGGTTGAAAGCAGCTTTCTTCAAGGTACAGTATATTGCACAAGTATTCATCCCCCTTGGTGTTTGTCCTGTTTTGTTGCATTACAAGCTGGAATTAAAATTGATTTTTGGGGTGTTAGCACCATTTGATTTACACAACATGTCTACCACTTTAAAGGTGCAAACTGTTGTTTTATTGTGACACAAACAATCATTAAGATGAAAAAAAAAACAGAAATCTGGAGTGTGCATAAGTATTCACCCCCTTTCATATGAAACCCCCAAATAAGAGCTGGTCCAGTCAATTCACTTCATAAGTAAAATAATTAGTTGATTAAGATCCACCTGTGTGCAATTAAAGTGTCACATGATCTGTCACATGATGTCTGTATAAATCAACCTGTTCTGCAAGGACCCTGACTCTGCAACACTACTAAGCAAGCAACATGAAAACCAAAGAAGCCTCCAAATAGGTCAGAGACAAAGTTGTGGAGATGTATAGATCAGGGTTGGGTTATAAAAAAAACCCAAACTTTGAATATCCCACAGAGCACCATTAAATCCATTATAGCAAAATGGAAAGAATACGTCACCACTACAAACCTGACAGGAGAAGGCCGTCCACCAAAACTCACAGACCGGGCAAGGAGGGCATTAATCAGAGATGCAACAAAGACACCAATGATAACACTGAAGGAGCTGCAAAGGTCCACAGCAGAGTTAGGAGTATCTGCCCATAGGACCACTTTAAGCTGTACATTCCGCACAGTGGGGCTTTTTGGAAGAGTGGCCAGAAAAAAGTCATTGCTTAAGAAAACATATTTGGAGTTTGCCCAACAGCATGTGGCAGACTCCCCAAACACATGGAAGAAGATTCCAACAGGACAATGACCCTAAACATACTGCTAAAGCTACACTGGAGTAGTTTAAAGGGGAAACATTTAAATGTCTTGGAATGGACTAGTCAAAGCCCAGACCTCAATCCAATTGAGAATCTGTGGCATAACTTGAAGATTGCTGTACACCAACACAATCCATCTAACCTTGAAGGAGTTGGAGCAGTTTTGCCTTGAGGAATGGAAAAAAATCTCAGTGGCTAGATGTGCTAAGCTCACGGAGACATACCCCAAGAGACTTGCAGCTGTAATTGCAGCAAAAAGTGGCTCTATAAAGTATTGACTTTGGGGGGTGAATACTTATGCACACTCCAGATTTCTGTTTTTTCATCTTAATTATTGTTTGTGTCACAATAAAACAACAATTTTCACTTTTAAAGTGGCAAGCATATTGTGTAAATCAAATGGTGCTAACACCCCAAAAATCCATTTGAATTCCAGCTTGTAATGCGACAAAACAGGACAAACACCAAGGGGGATGAATACTTTTGCAAGACACTGTATATCATGTTTCCATGGACTTTGAATAACAATATAGAGCATGATTATGATTATTAATCATTATTGGTGGTGAATTTAACAGGTGATTAATGGGGATGGCTGAGGCTTGAAGGGTTGGTGACCTCTCTTTCAAATTCTTCCTGACCTCCAATATGTGCATTGATATGCATTTGTGTTAGCAAAACTGCATGTGTCAGATTCAAAACATGACAAATACTGTATATTTAATTACATTAGTTTAATTTTATAGTTGATGCTGCGACAAGGACAATAATTCATATGAAGTACATGCTTTGTACATGACATTAACTCAGATCATTCCTAAACCTAAGACCAAGAGAGTGTTCACAATTTTGACTAGACATACAGACATACTGGTTTTCGAGTATTTAAGTAGTTCATTGAATTGTTGCCAATCAGGTCTTCCCAATCTCAGTGCTTTCTGAGTCTTGTTATATCTGATTGTGCCTTGAACCCTTACCCTGTTTATCTACCCGGTCAATAGCTTATCCATTGGCTTTGTTGAACTTGACTGCTTTTGACTGTATTTTGACCTCTGCCTGACTTATTGTTGTGGATATTTGGATTGTGATTTCACTTTGCTTGCTACGATCTTTAGTTGCTTGCTGCAATAACAAACCCTCCGCCTCAGTGAACATCATTGCAGTGACCCGGACATGTAGAGTCCTCCTCTGCAACATCCAAAGGATCCACCCTTTTCTTACCACCTACTTTACTCAGCTCCTGGTCCAAGCACTGATCCTCTCACGCTTGGACTACTGCATCTCTCTCCTTGCTGGCCTTCCAGCTTCTGCCATCAGACCCCTGCAACTCATCCAGAATGCTGCAGCTTGCCTGGTTTACAACCTCCCTTGTTCTTCCCATGTCATCCCTCTGCTTGCCGACCCGTACTGGCTAACTGTCGCAGCTCCCATCAAATTTAAGACATTGGTGCTAGCTTACCAGGCTGTCAAGGGCTAGCTTACCAGGCTGCCAGCATACCTCCAGAATCTGATCCACCCTTACACATCAGCCAGATCCCTACACTCCACTACTACTGGTCACTTGGCCCGTCCTTCTCTCCTCTCTTGCCCAGCTCGCTCAAGACTACTGTCTTTCCAGGCTCCCCATTGGTGGAATGAACTTCCCATTGAGGTCAGAACTGCCAACTCCCTGACCACCTTCAAGTGCAGACTGAAGACTCACCTCTTCAGGCTGCACCTGTTCCCTGCTTTCCTGCCCACTGCATAACTGTTTCGATCTAGACCAGGGGTGGGGAACGTCCGGCCTCCTGGCCGTATACGGCCCATGAGACCATTTGATCCGGCCCGCAAGATGATTCATAATTACTCTCACACACACAAAAAATTCAATCAGAAAAAATGAGACCGCAATTAATAAAATAGGCGAGTGATTGTCTTTCCGGGCCAAGGTCAGGGTCCTGAACCCCACACGAGCAGATCGTGATCATGTGCGGTCACGTCACGTCATTTAGCGGGCATAGACAGGCTGTTTAATGATTTCACCAAAACGCACCATGGCGAGTATGAAGAAGAGAAAGGTAGATGCACAATGTCGTGCTTTTCAGGAAAAATGGACAAATGATTATTTTTTCGTAGAAGTAAAAAGCAAGCCAGTTTGCTTAGTTTGTGGGGACGCCCTTGCAGTGATGAAAAAGGCTAATCTGGAGCGTCATTACAGCACCAAACACGCCAAGCTGGATGAGCTGAAAGGACAAATGCATGTGGATAAAATTAATGCTCTTCGGGTGAGTTTGGGCGCCCAACAAGCAACATTCACAAGACCTCAAGGTAACCAAGAAAATGTTACACAAGCTAGTTTTGTGGTAAGTGAGCTAATCGCCAAGAAACTGAAACCACATTCAGCAGGGGAGTTTGTGAAGGACTGCCTTGTCACTGCCGCAGAACTGCTCGCACCAGACAAAGTGAAACTTTTCCAAAGTGTCAATTTGTCTCGAAGAACCGTCTCCAATCGGATTACTGACATGGCACAAGACATTGAGAAAACACTGAAGGATACCGCGAGGGATTTTCAGTTTTTCTCTTTGGCCTGTGACAAGACAACAGACATCTCAAATACCGCCCAACTCGCCATTTTTGTGCGTGGGATTACAGCCGAGTTTGATACACTGGAGGAAATGCTGTCTTTGCAAGCCATGCATGGCACTACCAAAGGTGAGGATTTGTTTGAGCTACAAAGCAATGATGAGCTCAAAGCTAGGTACAACCACCTTCCTCTGCTTGAATTCTACAAACTGTATGTGCATCCTGAGGATTTTCCGACTCTGAGAAGACATGCACTGAAGTTTGCATCACTGTTTGGGACAACCTACAGTACTGCTGTGAGCAGTTCTTCTCAAAACTGACCCTTGCAAAGTATCGGTTCCGCTCAAGACTGACTGACCCAAACCTGGAAAACCAGCTGCGAGTAGCATCATCATCTGTACCATCTGACATCAGATGCCTCGCCAAAGAGTTCCAGCCTTCACATTAGGTCGGCCAGATATAATAATAATAATAATAATAATAATAATAATGGGGCGGCACGGTGGTGTAGTGGTTAGCGCTGTCACCTCACAGCAAGAAGGTCCGGGTTCAAGCCCCGCAGCCGACAAGGGCCTTTCTGTGTGGAGTTTGCATGTTCTCCCCACGTCCGCGTGGGTTTCCTCTGGGTGCTCCGGTTTCCCCCACAGTCCAAAAGACATGCAGGTTAGCCTAACTGGTGACTCTAAATTGACCGTAGGTGTGAATGTGAGTGTGAATGGTTGTCTGTGTCTATGTGTCAGCCCTGTGATGACCTGGCGACTTGTCCAGGGTGTACCCCACCTTTTTCCTGTAGTCAGCTGGGATAGGCTCCAGCTTGCCTGCGACCCTGTAGAACAGGATAAAGCGGCTAGTGATGATGAGATGAGATCCTCATTACATGAAATGCTCAAAGTGGTTTACAATCAGTACATACCGTATAAAATCAATAAGAACACAAGACTAAACTCCGAGCATTAAAACAATAAGAGGTGGATAAAATTTAAAAAGAAAATGGGAAGATTAAAAAGGGATAAAACAGAAAGTTACACCACTAAAGTTGCCTTTTTATTTGAATAGCATGAAAGAAAGCTAAAATAAATGGGCTGCATCTTAAAATTTTCAGCAGAGGTTATGGGTTAAAAAATTTAGTTTGGCCCCCATAGGATGTTATAAAACTCGAAATGGCCCTTGATAGGAAAAAGGTTCCCCACCCCTGGTCTAGATCAACCCAGGCTGTGTATGGTCTAAACTAGGGTTAACCGTTTTGAGTTCTCTATTTAGTTGTACTTTATATGGCTGGTTTATTTCCTTGACTGTTTGAGTATTGGTACTTCAACAACTGGCACTAGAACTTTCTTGTCTAGAAGTTCAGCATTTCATGTACCTGACTTTTGTACTCATTCAACGACCCTCTGGATAAGAGCGTCTGCTAAATGCCATGTCATGTAATGTAATGTAATATTAAACCTTTTGCCAATGGATCCTCACCCAGATTCACATCATGGATACCAGGATAGGGGAAATATTGGAACGAGTATCCATTCCCCTTACAAAAAGACAAGTACAGTGAGCTCAAGGCCTCAAATGGTTTTAAGTTTAAAGACATACTATGAATTTTATATATTCATATTTTATACATAGTTTTTTCAATTACCATTGGATGTAATGAAAAATACGTAATGAATATAAATAATTACAAAAGCATTTTGCAATAGCGTTTTAACCATTACCATTAGTGCTCCAAGTGTCAACTTAATGGACTTGATATAATGAATTTAAATGTAAAAATTGATCATTGACACAGTTTTGATTAATGTTTTACCAACAATAAACACGTGTGGCAGCGGGGGCGTGGTCAAGCATCGGTCTGTGACAGGAGGGCGGAGTCAGGGAAGGTAAGTGGCAGAATTACTACACCTGATGGCAATTAACCTGTGTTTGTGTGTCTTCCCAGTGACCGTGCCCTACTTAAGGAGGGAGAGCGAGAGCAGAAGAGATTCTCCCCCGAACGAGACGCCAGTTGTGTGTGTTTTTGATTACATGTTCACTGAAAAGTGTAACAATAAAAAAATGCTTCACGAACCTAAACTCTGTCTTGCTGTCTTCCTGTGCTCCGCCTCTGTGTGAGAACCGCTACAGTGGTGCCGAAACCCAGGAGAATCTCTGGAGCGCAGAACAGCCCCATGGAGTCTTCCCCGTTCGCCGACCTGATCCACGCCCTCGCCACGGCCCAGCAAAGCCAGCACCAGGCGCTAGCCACCCTCCGAAAGGAGCAGGAACAGCGGTTCGAGGCCCTGGTGTTGGCCCAACAAGAAGACCGTCAGGGGTTCCGGCACCTCCTCGCGTCGGCAGGGTCTACCAACGCTCCCATCGCGGGCCCGTCCCCCCTCACCCTAACAAAGATGGGCCCGTAGGACGACCCCGAGGCATTCCTCACACTCTTTGAGCAAGTCGCAGAGACCTCGGGGTGGCCGATGGAGCAGCGCGCGGTGCGCCTTCTCCCCCTGCTAACGGGAGAGGCGCAGCTGGCCGCGCTACAGCTCCCTGCCGACCGCCGGCTGGCCTACGCGGACTTTTGCCGGGCCGTCCTCCAGCGTGTGGGGCGCACCCCCGAGCAGCAGCATCAGCGCTTCCGCTGGGCCGTTCACGTTTGGCCAGCAACTCCGGGAAGCCTGCTGGCGGTGGTTGAGGGCCAACAACCGTGACGCCGAGGGGCTCATCGACCAGGTGGTACTGGAACAATTCATCGCACCCTTGCCGGCAGGAACCGCGGAGTGGGTCCAGTGTCACCGCCCGGCGTCGCTGGATCAGGCAATCGAGCTGGCGGAGGACCATTTGGCGGCTGTCCCAGCGGCAGGACAACCGACAGCCTCTTCTTCTCTCCTCCCCTTCTCTCTCTCCCTCTCCTCCTCTGTCTCGTCCTCGCCCCATTCCCCCACCGCGGAGGCAGGG
Source organism: Neoarius graeffei (assembly GCF_027579695.1). Lineage (NCBI taxonomy): Eukaryota > Metazoa > Chordata > Actinopteri > Siluriformes > Ariidae > Neoarius > Neoarius graeffei. Next base: position 47,394,486 of record NC_083571.1, on the reverse strand, counting down.
GCCGGCGCCACCCCAGCCGGCCCGCCGCACCCGCGGTGCCCTCCCGTTTCACCCTTCTGTGTTTGTCTCTCCCCCCCCTCAGGTGAGTGAGCCCCAGAGCGCCGGTGCAGAGAGAAAGCCCGGGCCGGTTTGCTGGCACTGCGGGGAGCCGGGCCACCTCCAACAGCAGTGCACGGTAATGGAGGTGGGCACGGTGGTTCAGATCCCCGAAGCGCCAGGAGCCACCCTCGATCGGGCCGGAGCGTATCGCATACCGGTGAGTATTCAAGGGGATACATATCAGGCATTGGTGGATTCTGGTTGTAATCAGAGCTCAATTCACCAAAGCCTGGTGCAAGATGAGGCATTGGGGGGACCACAGGGGGTGAAGGTGTTGTGTGTGCATGGGGATGTTCACAGCTACCCTTTGGTGTCGGTTCACATTTTTTTCCAAGGGGAGAAATTTATAGTAAAGGCGGCGGTTAATCCTCGCCTCACCCACTCGATAATTTTGGGGACTGATTGGCCGGGATTCAGGGAGTTGATGAGTCATTTAGTGAAGAGTGGGTCCTGCCATATTTCAGCAGGGGGAGGTCCCGGTGTCGCCTTGGCGGGAGCCGCTGTCACAGAGCCGTCTGCATCATCTCCACATCAGAGTGAGGAGCCACAGGCTCCTCCTCCCTCTCTCGGGGAATCCCTGGCAGATTTCCCGTTAGAGCAGTCGCGAGACGAGACTCTGCGGCATGTGTTTGACCAAGTGAGAGTAATCGATGGTCAAACGCTCCCGCTGAACGCCACCCCAACCTTCCCCTATTTTTCTATTATGAAGGATAGATTATACTGAGTGACGCAGGACACTCAGACGAAAGAGCAAATCACACAGCTTTTGATTCCAAAAAGCCGCCGGGAATTGGTATTCCAGGCGGCTCACTTTAATCCCATGGCTAAACACTTAGGGCAGGATAAGACACTAGCCCGAATAATGGCCTGATTCTATTGGCTGGGGATTCACGGCGATGTCCGTAGGTGGTGTACGGCATGCCGCGAATGCCAGTTAGTAAATCCAGCGGCCATTCCAAAAGCACCTTTGCGCCCTCTACCGTTAATCGAGACCCCGTTCAAAAGAATTGGGATGGATCTCGTCAGGCCATTAGATCGGTCAACATGAGGGTACCGCTTTATATTAGTTCTGGTGGACTATGCAACGCGATACCCGGAAGCAGTGCCTCTTCGCAATATCTCAGCACGCAGTATTGCGGAGGTGCTCTTCCGCGTTATCTCCAGAGTTGGAATCCCGAAAGAGATTCTGACTGATCAAGGCACCTCGTTTATGTCATGAACACTGAACGAACTGTATGGGTTATTAGGTATTAAGCCGATCCGCACCAGCATGTATCACCCACAAACGGACAGTTAAGTTGAACGGTTTAATCGCACCCTCAAGAACATAATTAAAAAATTTGTAAGTGAGGACGCACGTAACTGGGATAAATGGCTCCAACCCTTATTATTTGCAGTGCAAGAGGTCCCCCAAGCCTCCATGGGGTTCTCCCCATTTGAATTATTATATGGGCGTAAGCCGCGTGGCATTTTAGATGTGCTGCGAGAAAATTGGGAGGAGGGACCTTCACCAAGTAAAAATGAAATTCAATACGTTATTGACCTGCACGCAAAACTGCACACACACACACACCTAACCCAGGAGAATTTGCAGCAGGCCCAAGAACGGTAAACCTGCCTGTACGACAAGGGTACCCGCCTTAGAGAGTTCGCACCGGGAGATAAAGTACTCATACTGTTGCCCACATCGAGCTCTAAATTAGTTGCCAAGTGGCAAGGACCCTTTGAGGTCACACGGCGAGTCGGGGACGTCAACTACAAGGTGAGGCGAAAGGACAGGGGTGGGGCGCTACAGATTTACCACCTCAATCTGCTCAAACTCGGGAACGAGGAGGTCCCCGTGGCGTTGGTGTCGGTGGTTCCGGAGAAGTTGGAGCTGGGGCTGGAGGTTCAAAAGGGAGCATCGGCATCGCATACCTCTCCGGTCCCCTGTGGAGACCACCTCTCCCCGACCCAACTCGCGAAGGTTGCCCAGTTGCAGACCGAGTTTTCGGACGTGTTCTCGCCCCTGCCCGGCCGCAAAGACCTCATAGAGCACCACATCGAGACGCCCCCGGGGGTGGTAGTGCGTAGCCGCCCTTACAGGCTACCCGAACACAAGAAAAAAGTGGTTCGGGAAGAACTCGACGCCATGCTTGAAATGGGCATCGTAGACTGGAGCAGCCTGGTGGTCTTGGTACCCAAGGCCGATGGGTTGGTCCGGTTCTGTGTGGACTATAGAAAAAGTCAACGCGGTGTCTAAATTCGATGCGTACCCAATGCCTCGTATTGATGAGTTGCTCGATCAACTCGGCACGGCTCGCTGTTACTCGACAATGGATTTGACAAAGGGTTATTGGCAGATCCCCTTGACTCCATTATCCCGAGAAAAAATGGCCTTTTCCACACCGTTCGGCTTACACCAATTTGTCACCCTTCCTTTTGCGTTGTTTGGGGCGCCTGCTACGTTTCAGCGGCTGATGGATAGGGTCCTCCGCCCCCACGCCACCTATGCAGCCGCGTACCTCGACGACATCATTATTTTTTTTCTTTCAATTACGTTCATTATGTCTTATATTAAATATAGTTAGTTTTTTTTTCTTTTTTATCAGACATCTAGTTTTTAGGTTTGTTTACCTGACATGTTTCGACGTACGACTGTCGTCTTCCTCAGAGTGTCACCAGATGTTATTGGTGATGCGTCACCAATAACATCCGGTGACACTCTGAGGAAGACGACAGTCGTACGTCGAAACATGTCAGGTAAACAAACCTAAAAACTAGATGTCTGATAAAAAAGAAAAAAACTAACTATATTTAATATAAGACATAATGAACGTAATTGAAAGATTAAGAATAAGTTGTGGAGATAAAAGCATCAAGGAGTTTCGCCGCCTAGAGAGATTGACGCAAAAACGGGCATGCTACAGGAACCACCTGAGATTCAATCTGCGCTGCCGGGATGAGGAAGTCGTACCGGCCAGCCTGAACATCAAGAACCCGATTCCAACCAGAAACGCGGAGAAGATGATCAGGAAAGTGCGGATGACTCTGGTAAAAGAACTGATGCAGTGCACAACTGACAAACTAAATAATATCAACAGCGAACTACATAGGGAGACGGAAACTTTCAAACGCCGGTTTCCCCAAAACAAGGACATGGAATTAGCAATACACGGACACTTGGCAGACATACACGAGCAGGAATTCACCAAGACAAAAACCCGATAAATCCGAAAACTGGACAAACTCATCGCACAGAAAAAGAAGGCAGAACCGGAGCACGCACATATCAACGAAAAATGGATCCACAACATATCAAGGTACAAACTCTCACAAGCAGAATGCAGTATACTAGGAAAAGGACTTAACTACGCTGTCACACCGCACAATATACCACACGATGAATTCATTCTGGCAACTGAATTAGCATGTGAGAAAATACAGGATCAGGCACAAAAAGCAGCACTAAGAAACGCAATAGCTGGTATATTGAAAACGGCCAAACCACCACCTAGCAACATCACTAAACAGGAAGCCAAAGCCATGAGAACATTAGCAAAAAATAAAGACATCACAATCCTCCCAGCAGATAAAGGCAGGACAACAGTTATTATGGACACTGATGAATATGAACAGAAAATGATTGAATTACTCAGTGACAACGCATTTGAAATATTAAGAAAAGACCCAACAGAAGACAAGAAAAAGAAACTTAAAGCACTACTCAAACCACTACTCGATGAAAATAAAATAGATAAGCAGGCATACAATCATTTAGTACCCACAGCCAACTTCATCCCCAGGATTTACGGCACACCAAAGATACACAAACCAGGAACACCATTACGCCCCATAGTAGATAGCATTGGTTCAGTGACATACAACTTATCAAAAGCACTCACCAAAATAATTAAACCATTACTAGGACTCACAGACCAACACTGCAAAAACTCAAAACAACTGGCAGAAGAACTAAAAAACATCAAAAAGCAGCAAGACGAAGTTTTCATATCACACGACATCATATCTCTGTTCACCAGAACACCCACGGAAGCCACCATACAGATAGTACAAGAAAAATTAAAAACAGACAGGACGCTCAAGAAACGCACAAACCTCACTGTACAAGACATCACTCAGCTCCTTCAATTCATCGCCACGTCCACATACTTTCAGTTCAGGAATACAATTTACAGACAGAAGGAAGGTTTTGCCATGGGAGATCCACTATCAGCCATCATGTGCAGCTTTTTCATGGAAGAGCTGGAGCAGAGAGCACTCACTACAATACCAGCAGAATACAGGCCAACACTCTGGAAACGTTACGTGGATGACATACTAGAAAAAGTGAAGCGGGGATACACTCAACAACTCACCGACCATCTCAACACCATAGACAATACCGGCAATATAAAATTCACACATGAAGAGGAAACGGAGCAGTCAGTAGCATTTTTGGACTTAAAAATACATCACACAGAAGATGGGGACATCAAAATAAAAGTACACAGAAAACCCACACACACCGACCAATATTTAAACTGGACTTCCGAACACCCCATAATGCACAAAATATCTGTAGTTAGAACATTACATGAACGCGCAGCAATAATTACAGATCCACAGGACAAAGAACAGGAGGAACAACATATACAACACGCACTGAAGGCATGTCAATATCCACAATGGGCAATATCCAAAGGGGCGGAACAGGTTAAGAACAATAAAACACAGAAGAAAGAGAAAAAACAAACCAACAAACAAGAACACAGGGGAGTAGTTACATTACCATACATTAGGGGAATAACTGAACACATTCAAAGAGCAATGAGGAAACACAACATTAACACACCTGTCAAACCATACACAACACTCCGTCAGATCCTGGTTCATCCCAAAGACAGAATACATCCGGACAACAGATGCAACACCATATATGAGATTCCATGTCAATTATGCAATAAAACTTACATTGGCGAGACAGGAAGGAGTTTCAACACAAGAAAAAATGAACATAAAGAGTGCGAAAAGGAGACAGCTACAAGACAAACCCGAACAATAAAACACACCCTATATAAGGAGAGAGAGCGCAGAGGAAGTGAGCTCTCTCCCCAACCAGACAACTTGTGTGTGTGTGTGTGTGTGTGTGTGTGTGTGTGTGTGTGTGGCTGGGAGAGTGTGTTGTTGCATCTGAAAAGAGCAAAATAAAACAAGTTTGGAACTTTATTCTGGCCTGCCGTTTTTCTGTGCTCCACCCCCTCCTACGAACTGCTACACTGTAATGGAACCTTGCCTTGTAAAACATTCAACTCCTCTTTGTTTTGGCTCTTCTTTGCTGTCTAATTCTGTAAAGTCTCCTGTATTTCATGTAACACCCACTCACATTATATGTGAATATGAAGACTTCACCCTGTTTGAGCATTCATGCATGAGCTTTTGATGTGGTCAAAAAAGTAATTACACCCCTTACACCCCTGCTCTAGAGCTCTCACTGCTGTAGGATTTTGTTTGCAGTAACACTTGATTGAAATTTGAGAAAGGGTAGAATGTTATGGGCAAATCATAATATATAGATTTAGGCACTGCCTAAAAGCGGAGCTCCCATCTGTTTCTGGGTTATAGAATCTTCTTATATCATAGCCAGTCTCTTTTGCTTTATTTCTTTACTGGCTAGCACTGGCCACTAGGCGGTGTGTCTCATCTCATCTCATTATCTCTAGCCGCTTTATCCTGTTCTGCAGGGTCGCAGGCAAGCTGGAGCCTATCCCAGCTGTCTACGGGCGAAAGGCGGGGTACACCCTGGACAAGTTGCCAGGTCATCACAGGGCTGACACATAGACACAGACAACCATTCACACTCACATTCACACCTACGGTCAATTTAGAGTCACCAGTTAACCTAACCTGCATGTCTTTGGACTGTGGGGGAAACCAGAGCACCCGGAGGAAACCCACGCGGACACGGGGAGAACATGCAAACTCCGCACCGAACGGCCATCATCGGCCACGGGGCTCGAACCCAGACCTTGCTGTGAGGCGACAGCGCTAACCACTACACCACCGTGCTGCCCCTAGGTTGTGTGTATGACTGGTAATTACTAACACTGGCGACAAGGCGGTGTGTATGACTGGTAATTACTAACACTGGCCACTAGGCGGTGTGTATGACTGGTGGTACACGTACACAGACAAACAACAAAAAATCGACTCGATGGGTTTACCATTTTTTCTTAGGTATGGTGCTCCGCTGGAGCTCCACTATTATTATACCCAAACAACCCAATACATCATATCATTAGAACCTTTTCAAATGGATGTTTATATGACATACAACACTGCAAAGGCCCAGGTACTAGGAAATCTGACAGATTTGTTATGAGGGCTGCTCTTAGCTTAAAGCAGTTTATAATTTCCACATTCACTGAAATGTAGGATTTTGAGTTATTATGGAAATGCTACTCATAATTTTTTTTGTGTGTCAATTTATATAATGTGAGGTCAGCCAATTGCATCTTTTTGAACTGCTGCTCCTGCTGCATCACAGAGGAGGTCTAACAATGTTGTGGGAACGTTGTCCAACTAACAATCTCCAAGTAGTTGGGTGAACGTTTTTCTGTTTGCACTGATTAGGAAGGAGTGGCACCATTTTTGTGTCTGCATGCATGTCATTTCCAATAAAATGTAAAAACTGGGTGGAGTAAAATTAATATAAGAATAGTAATAATATAAAAATAGTATAAATATTTCAGATCTCCTGATCATATCATATAGTACAAATCGTACTGGTGTATCATTACACTCCTAACCTGAAGAATGCTTTACCTTTTCAGTGTTTTCAATATTGCAGGTGATGCCATGAAGAACAAGTGCCAGCTCCGGTCGGTATCGGACCTTGTAATCCTCAAATCGGATCTTCCCTACATTGGGCCAATCATTTGGCGGACACTTATCTGTGAGCCATGGAGCCTAGATACAGAAATGAAAAAAGAAAATAGGCATAACTTGGTTTGAAAATACATATCAATACATTTTAAAAGTATTTTCCTTGTAGTTACTAGACAGCAATAAGGAATGTCACGCAGAACAATTCAGTATAATCATACTTATATAGATTAATCTATTATATTTACATATGTACTACAAATAGCCTTTGTATTCCTGCTTTATTTTTCCATCCATTATCCGTAACAACTTGTCCTGTGCAGGGTCATGGGCAAGCTGGAGCCTATCCTAGCTGACTATGCGCGACAAGAAGGGTACACCCTGGACCAGTGGTTAAATTGGCTTTTGTAAGGAGGGGGAGCCCTTCTTCACTCACAGTGGTCAGTATCTCTCAAAACATTTTTATTTATCGCACCATCGGTTTAATCCATATTTTATCAACTTATGGCCTACTTATTTATATCTCATATCAATGCACATATTGGTAACTTATTAAGCCTACGTTTCACCATCAATCTACACTGTAATTTGTAAAACTTACTCACAATATACACCACCAATTCATATATTAGCAATAGTTATTTACATCTCATCAATCTACACTATTATTTGCATTACTTGTTTACATCTCACACCATCAATTCACATATTAACAATAGTTCTTTACATCTCAGACCTGTCCATGGGAATAGCCAACAGACATCCCAACCTGGCTGCAGAAACTCATTTCACGTCTGCAAAAATAGCCACTACACGGGACTGATGCTCACACTCTCTCTCCCTGGCTCCCCCCGTCACTCACTCGCGCTGACTCTGCCACTGGTTCTGACGGCTCCTTCTACTCGCCAGTGAAATTTGCGAGTGGGAGATGGTGAGATGGGAGAGAGTGTGATCAGTCCCGTGTAGTATTTTTGCAGACGTATACCTTAACAGACGACCTCTATCTCTCTCATCATCAAATCATTTCGGCTTTAAAATGATAGCTTCTTTAGCGCGAATGAAAAAAAAAAACGACTTACGGGAAATGTTATATCACTCGTGGGCATGCAAGGGCCACTGTCTAAATACGGGAGACTCCCAGAGCATCCGGGAGACTAGGGATGTCTGAATCATTTAATTTTGTTATTTAGTCTAGTCTCAGTGCCCCACAGCAACCTCATAACTTTGGCCGACCAAAGCAGCATTGGACTGGGAGTGGAGCGCGCGAGCCAATGGAAAAGTCCAGGCTGCCAGTTCTCACTATCACGAGGGAGGTTTGTTAGCGTTCCCTGCACACAGACAGGTTAGCGGGCATCCATTAAATTAGCCAACTCAATTTTCTGATATTTACCTAAAAACTAAGAACACAGAAAACAGCTACAACTTAGTAAATGAAGATAAAATATTACAGAACTACAGACAAAAAGATCTGAACTTCAGCAAATGGAGGCGTGAATTTTTGGACTAGCATCCTGTCTGTCAGTGTTAGCTAACGCTACTTATGTCATCTGCTGCACTAGCAGGGCTGCCAACTTTTCAAAATTCCTTGTAGTGAGATTTTTTTTTTGGGGGGGGGGGGGGGTCGACGGCAAAATTTTTCCGCACACCACGCAGTAAGTGGGAATTTTGTATTCAGTTTGATATTCACTTGTCCCCCTGCATTCTGGTGTTTTGTTTGTGGGTTGTCCAGCTGGAGATGGACAATGAAGGGGGGGGGGGGGGGGGGGTTGAGATTTTGGATTTAGTAGATGTTCCTGCATTCTGGTGGATTTTTGGAGTGGCCTGCTGTGCCATACCTACATTCTTACACACCCTGACTTGCCAGGCCTTCAGCTTGTGGCCAACAAAAGCACCAAGTTTTGGCTTAAAAGCCCCCACACTAGAAAACTACAGATGACTGCCAATGTTCCTGTAGCCCTATAGACCTGTGTTTCAGATTTAAAGGCAAGTTCATGTTTGAAAATATTTCATCAGCTAAGCCTAAACACCTGAATTGAAACTACCGTAAATGTTAAGTTTTAATAACTGTTGCAAAAATAAGATTGTCCCTCACTGACTATTCATTATGCATTTAAGGGCTTTCCCCACCACTGGGTTCAGCAGAAGATTGGCATGGGGAAAAATATCAACAGCAAAAGAACAAATAAAATGCTTAAACAGTAAGCAAAATGTGCATGTGCTACAAGAAACATTAAATGATTAAGTTTGAACAGTATTGAAACACAAAAAGCTGAACCTTGGCCATAGGTGGGAATGTGCACACAAAGTTGGGCTTAAAAATTTTGGTCATACTTAAATAAGCTATATTAATATATTTCTTATTAATTTATTTCTTATCTATGTTTCTTATTAGTAATAGAGCATTCGTCAGGGCCTGTTATCTGACAAATATTCTCTACCTGTCTTGCCCTCTTTGAAACCCTGTCTCCTCAGTATACTGTTCTCTGTCTTTTTTTTAATTATTCACAAGTTCAAGTTCTTTGATATTACAGGTGACCATGCTTTATTTACTTTAACTGAGCAATTACATACATCATAAATAATTACAAATAAATACCCTGTAAATAAACAATAGGTATGGTGGCTAATGGCTCTTCTTGCATTTGTAATATTATCTCTGACTTGCTTTATTTTACAACATTTCCAGTATGGCTTCAAATAAAGGTCATAAAGTATGATAACATACAGTAAACAAACTAAAAATGCACCTTAATAACAGTGTGCTAAGGAGGTGCTCTCCTGTGCTGCTTGTTGGGGAAGATAGAGGCTGTGGCACGGCAGGAGGCCTATAATGATTTAGCATGCCTAGTACACAGCTCTCAATATGGCATTAAATATTTTCACAACACTTATAGGCTAAAACGATTAAGAAACTTTATTTAAGTTCATAATTACGCCAGTAACACCACACATTGGCGTGCATATGTACAAACCTGTCTGAGACACCCGTCTTCAACTCGGATACCTTCTTCTCTCTCCTCTTCCTCTAAATTGACGGTAGGCGATTATCCAACTTCCGGCGAGTGCAGCATCATTAGATGCGCCACCTACCATAGGGGAGTGTGTACAGAAGGGAACACCTCTCTGCCTGTTTACCCGTGCGTAAGGCGTAATTGATCGATCGCAAGTGGTTGGTGTGACGCAATGGGTAGCCTAGATCAGATAGATAAACTAGATTTTTTTCTAGCGTGAGAAATCGGAGGTATGGCATGTGAGCGTGTGAAGACAATCAAATGCATGTGTCTCATGCTCATTGCGTGAGAGTTGGCAGCCCAGACTAGTACAAGTCTGTGAAAGTTTCTCAACGAAAGACAAAATAAAAGAACCATGACTTACCTCTGTCTACTTTGCTAAGGCATCATGTTTAGCAGATAGTTACAACTTCGTACAACATAAATCCTCATAAAATACAAGGTATGACAGACTGATAGAAAACAGTGACGCCAATTTCTCGAGCTGAAGTTCATTAACATTAAACGTATGATGATGCTATGTGATTGTGGCAGCGGGGGTGTGGTCTAGCATCGGTCTGTGACAGGAGGGCGGAGTCGGGGAAGTTAAGTGGCAGAATCACTACACTTGTTGTTAATTAACATGTTTGTGTGTCTTCCCAGTGACCGCGCCCTATTTAAGGAGAGAAAGCGAGAGCAGAGGGAGCTCTCTCTCCCCAACCAGATGACTTATGTGTGTGTGTATATGCGTGTGGCTGGGAGAGTGTGGTTTTGCGACTGAAAAGTGCAAATAAAAAGAGTTTTTGGAACTCAGTTCTGTCCTGCCATCCTTCTGTGCTCCACCCACCTACATGGACTGCTACAGTGATGTCATGCATTCTCGCAGCGCATGCGCATTCAATGATAATTCCAATGAAAATGTTTTTTAAAAATTTATGGGTGTAATTCACTTTAGCTTATTTTTTTGTTGTCTAAATCATTATTGACGAACTCTCATATTGATGGTGTTTTTAGAATAGATGAAAATGAATAAAAGTATGATATTATTATAAACACTGAAGCAGAGGGAGCTCAGCTCCTGCTGACTGTACTGCCGAGGCGAGGAGTCGGAGCTGAGCTCCGGAGGGCTCCGGCCCAATTTAATCTCTGCCCTGGACAAGTCACCAGATCGTTGTAGGGCTGACACACAGAGACAAACAACCATTCTCACTCACATTCACACCTATGGTCAATTTAGAGCCACCAATTAGCCTAACCTGCATGCCTTTGGACTGTGGGGGAAACTGGAGGAAACCCACACAGACACGGGGAGAACATGCAAACTCCATACAGAAAGGCCCTCGCTGGCCGCTGAGCTCGAACCCAGGACCTTCTTGCTGTGAGGCGACAGTGCTAACCACTACACCACCATGCCGCCCACTTTATTTTTCCTTTTTTTTCTAATTACACATCCAGAAAATGAAGGGTATGAAAGACACCAATAAAACAGTCAGGGAATAGGTGATACTTTATCCCAGGTGTTAATATTACTACATAGCCAGTAACTGTGCTAAAACACACTTGAATATTCAGCAGGGCGGCATGGTGGTGTAGTGGTTAGCGCTGTCGCCTCACAGCAAGAAGGTCCAGATTCGAGCCCCGTGGCCGACGAGGGCCTTTCTGTGCGGAGTTTGCACGTTCTCCCCATGTCCGCGTGGGTTTCCTCCGGGTGCTCCGGTTTCCCCCACAGTCCAAAGACATGCAGGTTAGGCTAACTGGTGACTCTAAATTGACCGTAGGTGTGAATGTGAGTGTGAATGGTTGTCTGTGTCTGTGTGTCAGACCTGTGATGACCTGGCGACTTGTCCAGGGTGTACCCCGCCTTTTGCCCATAGTCAGCTGGGATAGGCTCCAGCTTGCCTGCTACCCTGTAGAACAGGATAAAGCAGCTAGAGATAATGAGATCTCATCTCATCTCATTATCTCTAGCTGCTTTATCCTGTTCTACAGGGTCACAGGCAAGCTGGAGCCTATCCCAGCTGACTATGGGCGAAAGGCGGGGTACACCCTGGACAAGTCGCCAGGTCATCACAGGTCTGACACATAGACACAGACAACTATTCACACCTACGGCCAATTTAGAGTCACCAGTTAACCTAAGCTGCATGTCTTTGGACTGTGGGGGAAACCGGAGCACCCGGAGGAAACCCACGTGGACACGGGGAGAACATGCAAACTCCACACAGAAAGGCCCTCGCCGGCCACGGGGCTCGAACCCGGACCTTCTTGCTGTGAGGCGACAGCGTTAACCACTACACCACCGAGATAATGAGATGAGATATTCAGCAACCAGCTGGATGAAGGCAACAAAAGATTATGAGTCATCTTTATGTCTGAACACTGGGCCTCCTTGATAGATTCTTGCCAGGAAAAAGCAGTTGATAAAGATGAATGAATGAGTTTTATTTTAAAAAAAAAAACTTCTCTACATTACTTGTGTGTTAAATAAGACATCTGGTTAAAGCAGTACCTCGTTTTCAATCTCTGTGTATTCGCTGACCCTTTCCACTGCCACAATATTCGTCTCCAGCTCTGATGTCATTCTCACAAGCCAGTTCAGTGTCTGAGTCACCTAATGGGTTTTCAAGATAAAAATAAGCCATCTTTGTGATGAATGCCCACAAAGACATAAGAGTAAACAAACGCCCATACTTAAAGCAAAAGCTACCGGCTTAAAAAATAAGGGAAAAGAAAAAATAGTGATAGATGAGGAATTTTTTTTTTAAGTTGGAGGTGAGATTGATTACAAGGAAATGAACAAAATATTTAACACAAATATATCTTTAAAAATGATATTCGACAACTTTAGTAATTCATATTATGTCATGAAGCACTCAGCTACATAAAAAAACAACTTTAATTACTTTAAGACATGAAGTGTCTTTTAATGAATAAAAATAAAGAAAAAACAATGAATTAGGAAGTGTGCCCAAACTTTATACAAGTAAATATACACAGTACTTTGCAAAATTCTTAGGCACCCTATTTTTTTCATAGAAACTTTGTTATACATTTCTATTTTATGACATACATTATTGTGTCAGTACAAAAACATTTTAGAGTTCCAAACATTTGTTTTCCAGCATAAAATTAAATGTTACAGATAAAAAAAAAAGTTTTGAGCAGCATATTCCATAAGAGCCCACTTTTCAGATTACAACCCCGATTCTAAAAAAGTTGGGACAAAGTACAAATTGTAAATAAAAATGGAATGCAATAATTTACAAATCTCAAAAACTGACATTGTATTCACAATAGAACATAGACAACATATCAAATGTCAAAAGTGAGACATTTTGAAATTTCATGCCAAATATTGGCTCATTTGAAATTTCATGACAGCAACACATCTCAAAAAAGTTGGGACAGGGGCAATAAGAGGCTGGAAAAGTTAAAGGTACAAAAAAGGAACAGCTGGAGGACCAAATTGCAACTCATTAGGTCAACTGGCAATAGGTCATTAACATGACTGGGTATAAAAAGAGCATCTTGGAGTGGCAGCGGCTCTCAGAAGTAAAGATGGGAAGAGGATCACCAATCCCCCTAATTCTGCGCCGACAAATAGTGGAGCAATATCAGAAAGGAGTTCGACAGTGTAAAATTGCAAAGAGTTTGAACATATCATCATCTACAGTGCATAATATCATCAAAAGATTCAGAGAATCTGGAAGAATCTCTGTGCGTAAGGGTCAAGGCCGGAAAACCATACCGGGTGCCCGTGATCTTTGGGCCCTTAGACGGCACTGCATCACATACAGGCATGCTTCTGTATTGGAAATCACAAAATGGGCTCAGGAATATTTCCAGAGAACATTATCTGTGAACACAATTCACCGTGCCATCCACCGTTGCCAGCTAAAACTCTATAGTTCAAAGAAGAAGCCGTATCTAAACACGATCCAGAAGCGCAGACGTCTTCTCTGGGCCAAGGCTCATTTAAAATGGACTGTGGCAAAGTGGAAAACTGTTCTGTGGTCAGACGAACCAAAATTTGAAGTTCTTTATGGAAATCAGGGATGCCATGTCATTCGGACTAAAGAGGAGAAGGACGACCCAAGTTGTTATCAGCGCTCAGTTAAGAAGCCTGCATCTCTGATGGTATGGGGTTGCATTAGTGCATGTGGCATGGGCAGCTTACACATCTGGAAAGACCCCATCAATGCTGAAAGGTATATCCAGGTTCTAGAGCAACATATGCCCCCATCCAGACGACGTCTCTTTCAGGGAAGACCTTGCATTTTCCAACATGACAATGCCAAACCACATACTGCATCAATTACAGCATCATGGCTGCGTAGAAGAAGGGTCCGGGTACTGAACTGGCCAGCCTGCAGTCCAGATCTTTCACCCATAGAAAACATTTGGCGCATCATAAAACAGAAGATATGACAAAAAAGACCTAAGACAGTTGAGCAACTAGAATCCTACATTAGACAATAATGGGTTAACATTCCTATCCCTAAACTTGAGCAACTTGTCTCCTCAGTCCCCAGATGTTTACAGACTGTTGTAAAGAGAAAAGGGGATGTCACACAGTGGGAAACATGGCCTTGTCCCAACTTTTTTGAGATGTGTTGTCATGAAATTTAAAATCACCTAATTTTTCTCTTTAAATGATACATTTTCTCAGTTTAAACATTTGATATGTCATCTATGTTCTATTCTGAATAAAATATGGAATTTTGAAACTTTCACATCATTGCATTCCGTTTTTATTTACAATTTGCACTTTGTCCCATCTTTTTTGGAATCGGGGTTGTAAAAAAGAAAACATAATGAAGGCTGCTGGGTTTTTGGTGCAAAATGAAGAAGCAAGTGTGGAAGTCAAAGTGTCCAGAAGAACTTTGGCTGGTTCTATAAGATGCTCAGTAAAACCGACAGCTCATTTCCTTATCAAACTGCACTCATTGTACATGAGACTACGATTTTTTTTTAAAGCAAAGGGTCGTCTCACACCAAATATTGACTGTTTAATTTATTATGGCTTACTGCTGTTTATAGTATTTTTTTTTAAATATTATTTTAAAGCCATTTTTGGTCGACAGTATTTCTTTACATGTGCCAAAGACTTTTGCATGGTGCTGGATAACTGGTCCTCTCTTCATCCAATAATGTCAAATTCCAGTTGCTTCCATTTGCAATTCTATAAATCTTTTTGTAAATGCTATATTTGTGTGTAGCGAGTATACCTCCAAAAGTGCACAATGAAAATTGCCAACACAAATGTTTTATAAGTAGTGGTCTCACATTTAATGCATAGGAGATGGATAGTCCAACAATCCCACTGTCCAGGGAATCCTGAGATATCACTGCAAACAATGCTGGGAAAAACACCACCAGATAACCCAGGAACTCCAGTCGGATGGCGAGCCATCTGCAATTTAAAAATGAACATGAAGAAAAAAAAAAAAGATATATATTTATGCACACACTCACACACACACACACACACACACACACACACACACACACAGTATCTTGCAAAAGTATTCATCCCCCTTGGTGTTTGTCCTGTTTTGTCACATTATAAGCTGGAATTAAAATGGATTTTGGGGAGTTAGCACCATTTGATTTACACAACATGCCTACCACTTTAAAGGTGCAAACTGTTATTTTATTCTGACACAAACAATAATTAAGATAAAAAAAAAAACAGAAATCTGGAGTGTGCATAGGTATTCACCCCCTTGTATGAAACCCCTAAATAAGAGCTGGTCCAAACAATTTACTTCATAAGCCACATAATTAGTTGATTAAGATCCACCTGTGTGCAATTAAAGTGTCACATGATCTGTCACATGATGTCTGTATAAATCAACCTGTTCTGGAAGGACCCTGACACTGCAACACTACTAAGCAAACAACATGAAAACCAAGGAGCCTCCAAACAGGTCAGAGACAAAGTTGTGGAGAAGTATAGATCAGAGTTGGGTTATAAAAAATATCCCAAACTTTGAATATCCCACAGAGCACCATTAAATCCATTATAGCAAAATGGAGAGAATGTGGCACCACTACAAACCTGACAAGAGAAGGCCACCCACCAAAACTCACAGAACGGGCAAGGAGGGCATTAATCAGAGATGCAACAAAGACACCAAAGATAACACTGAAGGAGCTGCAAAGATCCACAGCAGAGATGGGAGTATCTGTCCATAGGACCACTTTAAGCCATACACTCCACAGAGTGGGGCTTTATGGAAGAGTGGCCAGAAAAAAGCCATTGCTTAAGAAAACACGTTTGGAGTTTGCCCAACAGCATGTGGCAGACTCCCCAAACACATGGAAGAAGATTCTCTGGTCAAATGAGACGAAATTGAACTTTTTGGCCATCATGGCAAATGCCATGTGTGGTGCAAACCCAACACCCTGACTACACCATTCCTACAGTGAAGCATGGCGGTGGCACTATCATGCTGTGGGGATGTTTTTCATCTGCAGGGACAGGAAAGCTGGTCAGGACTGAAGGAAAGATGGATGACACTAAATGCAGGGCAATTCTGGAGGAAAACCTGTTTGAGTCAGCCAGTGGTTTGAAACTGGGACTAAGGTTCACATTCCAGCAGGACAATGACCCTAAACATACTGCTAAAGCTACACTGGAGTGGTTTAAAGGGAAACATTTAAATGTCTTGCAATGGCCTAGTCAAAGCCCAGACCTGAATCCAATTGAGAATCTGTGGCATAACTTGAAGATTGTTGTACACCAACACAGCCCATCTAACTTGAAGGGGTTGCAGTAGTTTTGCCTTGAGGAATGGGCAAAAATCCCAGTGGCTAGATGTGCTAAGCTAATAGAGACATACCCCAAGAGACTTGCAGCTGTAATTGCAGCAAAAAGTGGCTCTACAAAGTATTGACTTTGGGGGCTGGGTGAATACCTATGCACGCTCCAGATTTCTGGGATTTTTTTCATCTTATTGTTTTTGTCACAATTAAAAAAACAAAACTAATATTTCACCATTAAAGTGGTAGGCATGCTGTGTAAACCAAATGGTGCTGACCTTCCAAAAATACATTTTAATTCCAGCTTGTAATGTGACAAAACAGGACAAACACCAAGGGAGATGAATATTTTTGCAAGACACCATTAAAAAAAGAGAGAGATGATAGATCAAGAAGACTCAGAGAAGATGATGAAGAAATGGAAAACCAATCTTCATATCAGTATTGTAAATGTAACACAGACCTATTCGAAATAATCCAGGGGTAGACGCTCTTGAGGTTGTTATCAATAGTGACTTTGTTGTGTTCCAGAAAGCGTTCCTGATGTCTGTAAGCTCGAATGACAGAAAGGCCAGCTACTGTTTCTCCAAAATGGGAGTAGATGGGAGAACGAGAAACAGAGTCTAATCGCCTCAGCTGCCTCGATGTGGCCACATAGAACCTCTGTAACACAAAACGACATCAAGGAACATCGAGACATTCTGCCATGCTAACGCCAACACACTGTTTTCCTGATTCAGGAATACTTTCGTTGGATTAAACCGTAAGAGAAAAGCCTGGATATTCCACATAGTTTTGCCATTATCTTCACATATCTTTAACACATTTAGAAGTTGTGAAAATACAGTATGTGTTTATTAAATTTTGGTCACTGTTATTACAATCAATCTTGCTAAATGTCAAGTCTATTTGGAATACACTGAAGACATTATTTCCATATCATGTTACTGGATTACCTGGACAAAGTAATAGACCAGAGTAAGAGGCACAATAACTGCTGTGAAAAGTGGAGTGGCGAGACAGATGACAAATAAGGTGCCGAGGACGCCAAACAGACAGAGGATCCAAGAACGGAAAGACATGGGGATCATCTCGTCCACGGTAAGTATGTCCTAAATGAGAGCAAATATATGCTTAGATACTTATTGCATGTACTTTATATACCAGGCAAAGTATAGAAATACTGGTTGGTGTTGCTGTCTTCTACACAGCAAATTCCCCAGTGTTGAATTAACACCCAGAGTGTTTATATTGGTCCAATTGGACCAATATAAACACTCTGGGTGTTAATTCAACACTGGGGAATTTGCTGTGTAGCTATTAATTCTATGCTGCTGGCTAAGGTTAGCCAGGTAACTTCTGAAGTGTTGGTATTTATAGTACACAGCCAAAACATCCAGTTCCAGATTTAGTCCCCACTTTGTCATTATAATAACATCCAATCTTCTGGGAAGGCTTTTCACGACATTACATTACATTACAGCCATTTAGTAGACGCTCTTATCCAGAGTGATGTATAACAATTGAAAAAGTCAAGTACTTGAAGTGCTGAACTTCTAGACAAGAAAGTTCTAGTGACAACTGAACAAGTGACCGAATAATACTTCGTGTACTATCCTGCTGAAGTAACAACAATCAGCAAACAGCCAAGGAAACCAACCAACCATACAAATGAACTGAAAGTACAACCAGATAGAGAAAAATAAAACTCCAATGGCTAACCCCAGGTTAGACAGTACACAGCCTGGGTTGGTCAAGACCAACGGAACCAGGACAAGCAGCAGTCTTGAGTGGGCTGGGTAAGAGCAGAAAGGAGGAAGGGCCAGGCGACCAGTAGCAGCAGAGGATAGGGATCTCACTAGATTTTGGAGCATGGCTTTGGAGATTTGCCCATTTGGTCTGTGTAGAACAATTGAGTTATTCATGGAGCTTGCATTGTCATACTGGAGCAGGTTTGGGTCTTTGAGATCCAGTGAAGGGAAATTGTAACATTACCATTCATTACATGAAACATTACTTGCTCAAGAGCACTTCAGCATTTCCGGCTGGCCCAGGGAACCGAACCAGCAACCTTTCGGTCCCAAAGCTGCTTGGCCATGGCTTCCCCCATACATTTGCAATATGCATACATTGCAATACACGTACAATACATTTGTGAGAACAGCAAAGTGTTACAGAATGTCTATTATACTTCATTTAGTGTAATAGTTAGCCTGAATTAATACTGCAGCTGTACTACCACATAAAAAGACATTCTATACAAGTGTTTGCTTCCAACTTTGTGTCAAATTTTAGCATACATATCAACCTTTGGTCAATCAAACCTGTATAACCAACCTCCAAAATCCGTATTTCCCTTATAAAATCCTTATAAGATGCAAATTAAAATAATTTACCTAAAATTTGAATGATCATTAACAATGATATATCCCAGTTACTTTTTATTCAATATTAATAACAATAAACCTTCAGAATGAATACAAAGCTCCAATGTTTGACAAAAACACAAAGTGTCACTCTAATGTTCTGAATTGTACTCCATGACAGCTTTTTTAGCAGTCTGCACCAATACCTCACTAGGCTGCATGTCACAGCAAGTGTCTGTGTTGATCTTGCCGGAGTGCCCATTCGGAATCTTTTCAGTCGCTAGTGAAAGTCGCTCAGGTGGAAATATGCGTTTCAAACAAAATGTTACTTCCCGGTTGGCGGGATTCTCGCAATGCGGTGTGCGCATGATCAGAAGTGGAACGAAGTCTCGCTACCACAAGATAACGCGCGATTTCATAAGACTCTTTACTGGCTGTTTGTGCTTTCTGTGGTGTACAGTACGTTTGTAAATGTTATGCGCTCTTTTATCATCGTGGGAATTGATTATAGCTCTAAATAAATATTGAAGTTTTTTTTAAAGAATCCATATAACTTTATTTGTACGCCCGTATACTACGTTTATTGAATCAAATCCGTATAAAATACAGACATTCCGTATAGGTTGACATGTATGTTTTAGGGCAAATAGTGTCGCTCAGAAAGTAAGTGTATTTCCCTTAAAAAGGCTAACATTGCTAAGAAAAAGTACACTTCAAGTACGCCGACATTCAAGACACACAAATAAATGTAATTAAGTAAGATAATTAAGGGTAAATAAATATGAATAGAAAAGACTTCTAACAAAATATTAATTACCATCATCTCTTTATGACAAATATATTGGTAGGCATTTTTTAGTCTACAAGTTAGGAAAAAAAATCTTATAAAAACAGTCGTTGGTAGTGGACTTTTTGTCCATATTGTAGTTTCAGACTCACTTTTGCAAAGCGGTTGACCACCCTTCCTGATGGTGTGGTATCAAAGAACACCATGGGTGCTCTGAGGATGCTGGACAGTAATCGAGTGTGCAAAATTCTGGAGGCACGGACTGCTCCATCAGCCTGAAGCAAAGCGCCCAGAAACACCAAAATGCCTGACACATGCAGAAAAACGTCACATTTTCACGTAATCAACAACTCCACCTAGATTCTTAACTTGATCTTTCATTTGTTTGCAGAGCCAGATTTCTTAAAGGGGCCAGCTCACCCTTCACAGAACCCAATACATTGTTGTTATTGTTTACATACAGGCCATTGAAAGTATGTAACTGCTGCTCTGCTAGCTCTTTGTACACGTTCATCTATCTGAACACCACAGATTCACTGTCCGTGATCCTTGCAAAACCAATCTGAAACTTTTTCTTCATCCACGTATCATACGTGGAAGTTTTCAACACAATGTGTTTTCTTTCCTTCGAGACGGCCGAGGCCAGTTCTGGTCCATTACAATGGAATAACCGTAGAAAAGCGGAATGGATCGGTCAAAAGAATTTCAAATATAACTATTTTGATGAATATTTTCAATTTCACGTTACAAATTATGATCTATGGCTTGGGATGTTGCTGCATTCTTGCACCTGGTTTTTCAAAAGGTACTACAGTGGAATATTGATGGCATCGAAAATGGTGACTCGCTACTAAGCACAGAGGCTTCTGGGAAGGGTGAGCTGGCCCCTTTAACTTACTTAAAACATTGACAATGCGTCAACAAGAACAATGATAAAGGTTAAATTTATTCTTTACATTAATTTCTATTCATCCACTTAATGCCATTTGTTGGTACACTATTAAAAATATGTTCTCCAGAAGAAAAAAAAAACAAAGTTAGTAGACGAGCAATGGATTTTCTTAACATAAAACAAGTACTCTCAAGAGCTCTATTTTTGCATCTATTTTTAAATCGTCAGGAATTCACTGGCTCAAGTGTGATAGATCAGGTTTGGCATACATGTGTCAGCAATAACTGAACAAAAGTTCAATGCAGGGAACACAACAATTTCATTCACTTTACTGAATCTTTTAAAAAAGACTGAATCATTTATGAACAAAACATAAAATCATAGCACATGATCAAAAATAAGGACAAAGATTGGTGCAATGTATAAATGTGGTATCTTGGTGACCACCAGTGCATATCAGTTTTACTGGTAGATACACTCAATGACCACTTTATTAGGAACACCATCCACCTGCTGTTTTATGCAGTTGTCTAATCAGCCACTCCCTTGACAGCAGCACAATGCGTGAAATCATTCAGATACAAATCAAGAGCTTCAGTTAATGTTGACTTGAAACATCAGAATGGGAAAAATTGCGATCTCAAAGTGTGACTTTCACCGTAGCATGGGTGTTGGTTTGAGCCAGATGGACTGGTTGGAGTATTTCAGAAACTGCTGATCTCCTGGGGTTTTCACACACAACAGTCTGTATGTTTACAGAGAATGGTGCAAAAAACAAAAATCATTGAGTGAGCGACAGTTCTGTGGGTGGAAACGCCTTGTTGAGAAGAAAGGTCAGAGGAAAATGGTCAGTGCTATGTTTCCCAAAACGCTAAGAGATGATCTTTGTGCTACGATGCCTTTGGGAAACTCGGCACAGATTGGTTCGAGCTGGCATAAAGGATATAGCAACTCTTTACAACTGCGGTGAGCAGAAAAGCATCTCAGCATGCAACAACAGAAGAGCACATTGGGTTCCACTCCTGCACAGACATGGACAAAGTCCTCAACTTCATTACTTAAGTCAAAGTACAGATTCCGCTGGTCAAATGTTACTCCGATACAAGTGAAAGTTGTCCAGTCAAATTTTTACTCAAGTTAAAGTACTGAAGTACTTGCTTTTAAAAATACTTAAGTATTAAAAGTACATTTTCTGTCAACGCATCTTTGTATTATTGCCACAACGCTTACAAAACCTAATGCTGTTACCAAAGACAGAAATATGAATTCACAAAATGAACGCATGCTGTGCATCATGGTGGTTTAACGTTAAGTCAGTGAAACTCCACCTGACATGCTGGCAAACTCTTTTCAAACTCAAAATCATATTGGGTAGCTAACGCTACTAGAAAAGAAAGATTTCTACATTGTTTATTTGGCAAGATTATGTTAAAACATATTTCTGAAAGGACTTCAGATAAGTTAACATTATTCATATTAATGTAACTCTGTTTTTACATGCTAACTAATAGTGTCCAAGTTAACTAGCTATGTGTTATCGTTAGCCATGGACAAGGCTATGGTAACTTGGCGGGCAAATCCATAGAAAGTCATTTGACTACCCAGACTGCATAGCTATTGCAACGTTATCACTAGCTCTAAAAGCACAGACAACTTCATTGCAGGCTTTCTCTTGGAATAAAATGTTTATATACCTCAATATGCTTCTGCAGGTTGGACGGCGGGTTTTTGTAGGCGGTGATGTGGTTTGTTTTCGGCATACAAAAACATTTAAAATGAAACAAATTTTTAATCCTCTCAGAAAACTGAAACATGGGTTCATGGGCCCTGGGTGCGTGCATTCTCAAGAAGAACCGCCTCCTTCCATTCTGTCATCAACTGATCGTGTTAAATAACGCTGCTAAGAAATCATTGAACTTGATTTTATACAGTCTATGGACGTGACGTGACCCGAGTGATTACTGATCAGCTGTCTCAGTGTCACCTGCGAAAAAATCAATCACATTTTAGAAAGGAAAAGAAAGAAACATCCACTTTCAAAGCTGCTTCATAGTAATGAGGACCTTGATAGAAATGTAGTGGAGTGAAAAGTACGATATTTGTCTTTCAAATGTAGTGAAGTTAAAGTCATAAGTTTCAAAAAAAATAATCTCATCTCATTATCTCTAGCCGCTTTATCCTTCTACAGGGTCGCAGGCAAGCTGGAGCCTATCCCAGCCAACTACGGGCGAAAGGCGGGGCACACCCTGGACAAGTCGCCAGGTCATCACAGGGCTGACACATAGACACAGACAACCATTCACACTCACATTCACACCTACGGTCAATTTAGAGTCACCAATTAGCCTAACCTGCATGTCTTTGGACTGTGGGGGAAACCGGAGCACCCGGAGGAAACCCACGCGGACACGGGGAGAACATGCAAACTCCGCACAGAAAGGCCCTTGCCGGCCATGGGGCTCGAACCCAGGACCTTCTTGCTGTGAGGCGACAGTGCTAACCACTACACCACCGTACCGCCCTCAAAAAAAATAATACTCAAGTAAAGTACAGATACTCAGAAAGTGTACTTAAGTACAGTACAAGTAAATGTACTTCGTTACTGTCCACCTCTGCTCCTGCAGCCAAGAACAGGAATCTTAGACTCAAGAACAAGTTCCTATTAAAGTGGCCAGTGAGTGTATATTGTATAAACAGCTGTCTGACAAAACCTAGAGCAAATATAGTTTCTCTTTTCTCCATCCCTGTATTTTCTTCTAATATTTTCGAAGAATTTTGCATGCTTTGAAATTTTCCGCCATTGTCCCATGCAATTCAAGCAAAATTTTCATAACACTGTTATATTTCATTATACACTGATAATTACAACACCAAATTAACCTTACTTCATATTAACAACTCCAGTACGTCCAGTATATCCACCTTACATGTACAGTACTCCTGACAAACTGGCTGAAATCTATATAGTCTTCTTCATTGTTATTTTTCCCCTCTTTAGCATTTCCAAAAACCTAATTTCAGCATTTTCATTAAAAAAAAATTACAGTTTTTTTTGTTCTCATAGTTCAGAGACCTTCACTGGGGTAAATCACACGTTTACACAGATCTTCAAGATGCACTGCACTGTATCTTGGATAGAAGTGTGCACTTTTTTTTTTCTGAACGCCCACAAGCAGGCTAAAGAGACTGAAAGGCATTACAAAGAAAATGTGCAGAAGGTAAATGTGGTGCCTCTAATTCACATCATAAATGCTTTCAGTCTAAATTGTCCCAGCAAGGCGTGTGCTAATACAAAAACGGAACATGTGCCATGCTGGGCTGTAAAAGATTAAAGCAAGATATATAAGATAGCATTTTATGCCATTAAAATATCATCTTATTCCATGTGCACTAAGAGGTGATCTCAGGAGGCAGTAATAAATGCACATTTTGGAGCAAAACGGATTCAAAAACCTCAAAGCGTCCACGGATTTTAAATGCTAAACCATTTGGCTTTGTTCCACAAAAGGCAGCACAGCACATTATTTTATGACCAGAAAAAGTGGCTTGTGCTGAATGGACAGAGCAATTATCAAATTATCCTTGCACAAATATAGATAAATTATATTACATTACAGGCATTTAGCAGATGCTCTTATCCAGAGCGATGTACAACATACCCAGATCACCCTGGGGAGCAGTTGGGGGTTAGATGCCTTGCTCAAGGGCACTTCAGCCATTCCTGCTGGTCCAGGGAATCAAATTGGTGACCTTTTGGTCCCGAAGTTGCTTCTCTAAACATTAGGCCATGCCCCCGCCATCACCAACACATTCTATCACAAGAAACATTATAACTCTCGAAATTAATTAATTTGCATTTTACTGAAAAATGGTAGGTTTGAACATACATGCCGAGGTGTCAACTAAAATCTCTCCAAGGTCAAAAATATTATTCGTAAGTATGTCACATCTCCGGCAGCACGTGTCATCACTGAATCCATGAACTACACATCCCAGAATCCTCAGCCAAACAACAATCTGTACACCAGGTCACATGATCACTATTCTCCAGCCTTTACCCTGTCATTCGTCCAGTTCCTTGTGAAGTCTTGCTCCTGCCTTGAACAGTGAAAGTACTAATCCTTTCTTAAATCCATACCCTGCATTTATTCTGGTTTCGACTTCATCTTGCACTGTTAGCGAGTTTGCCTCCAACATCTCGACTCTGTTTGTTGTCTGTTCTATTTCATAAAATATATGCAAACTAGTAGTCGAATTTAAATAACAAACCACAGTAATCCTGAACAGGCACTTACTAAGGATGAATGAAGGGGTGGGGGGAAAAATACTGCGTATCCTATTTGTACCTGCATAGATGTTGGTTGTAAATAATGCATTTGTATTTCCTAACATCCCAAGCACACACATTTCATTTTCATGAAGCATTTCTGATGAACGTGTAAATACAGTACTCTGTGCCACTCCAAGTGCTCCAAAGACCCCAATTCGCATATCTCTAACATGGCCAGGGTAGCTGCTTCCATTGGGGTACTTCAGAGCATCATTGGTCCAGTCACTCAGCCATATGTTCTGACCTATGAAGACTATATTTTGGAGGAAGTAAATGGTAATGAATGTGGTGGTGAAGACCCAGCCAGAAGCTCTCAGGTATTGTAGGTAAACAGAAAATTTGACCTGGTGGGATAAAAAAGTAGGAGTTGAGTTGCAGTAGTTTTGTTCAAGCCTGTGCCCAAATAAAAAGTGCACTCATGACTTTTTGAGTGTTTCATCTCTGCACACGAGCACATTAAAATGACTTTTTCAACCTATCACACTTTACAAATAATAATAATAATAATAATAATAATAAAAGATTCAAAATGTGAGATATTAAGTATTTGTCAACTTGTTGACTACATGTATATGGGAAAAGTGATTGTCTTTCATGGCTTGTTTCAGGGCTCAAATTTGACCAACTGAAAGACACCATGGCAAAAAATATGGCAGCATATTGCATTAGGCACCATATTGCATTAGGTTTATGGTCATTTAGCACAAAAGGCTTTTCGCACAAGTCTTCAAGTCTTTGCCCTTATCAAAAAGAATTACACTTCAAGTTCATTTTATTAAGTATACTTAAGTAAAGTTAAAGTATATTTCCTTAAGTGTACTTTTGTGTACCAAGTATACTGATATCAATGTACTTACAGTATACTTGTAAGTAAGCTAATCTAATACTTCGTGGGACTAAATTGGCCCACTTTTAGTTTATAAAAAGTATACTTCAAGTCTAAGAGAAGTAAACTCTGAGTATACAACTAGTATTTTTTATTTTGTACTGCAAGTATACCACAAGTAAACTTATATACTAATAGTTTACGAGTTCTATACTTGTAGTCCACTCTTTAGTTTACAAAAGCATACTTCATAGTATACTGGAAATATATTATGAGTTCACTTGTTTTATACTTCTAGTCCACTTTTTAGTTTACTAAAGTATACTTTGTAGTATACTGGAAATATACTACTGGTTTACTCGTTACACATTTCTAGTCGACTTTTTAGTTTATAAAAGTATACATTTAGCATATTGGAAATATACTATTAGTTACTGGTTATATACATCAAGTCCACTTTTTAGTTTTGAAGTAAACTGCAATTACCCTTCCAGGTATACTATTAGTTTTCTAGCCCTAACCCTTACCTCATGCACACTACCAGTAGACAATTTAAGTGTTTTATACTTTAAGGTACGATGAAGTTCACAAAATAACAACAGATACTCAGGATGAAGAACATATTCTGTTAGGGTTTTGCTGGGATTCGAACCTGGTTCGTTGGTGTGATGATCCAGCAAACCCCCACTAGGCCACCAGGGGAATGACTCAAATGCAGAGGCGTGAGGCGGAAGTAGAAAAAGTAACAAAAGGTTTATTTAAACTATATACACTATATACAGGGCAAAACAAAAGACAAAAAAAAACCAAAGAGTATAATCCAAAAGAAAAGCAAAGTGCAAAAATTCAAAAGCTAAGAAGATCAAAAAACACAGTACAAAGGAAACTGGAGATAAACATAACAGCACAAAGACTCCGTGACAAGAGGACTGAACTCAGGGGTATAAATAGACAAACTAATTAAGGACACAGGTGAAGATAATTAGGCAATTAACACAAACACAAAACACAGGAACAGTGGCGGCCTCTAGAGGCCAAAATAAACACGACATGAAAAGGAAATAACAGCGGCCTCTAGAGGCCAAAACAGTCCTAGTCCTAACAGGACCCCCCCCCTCTAGGAGCGTCTCCTGACGTTCCCAGGGCGATCCGGATGGGCCGAATGGAAGTCCCGACATAGTTCTTTATCAAGGACATCCCGAGCAGGAACCCAGCAGCGCTCCTCAGGACCATAGCCCTCCCAGTCCACCAGATATTGCAACCCGCCGCGGACCCGGCGGGAGTCAAGCAGGCGATTCACAGTGAACACAGTCTGCCCCTGGAAGATGCGGGGGGGTGGGGGGTTCCTAGGGGCAGGGGCATACGTAGACGTCAGTACGGGCCGTAACAGGGAAACATGGAAAGTGGGGTTGATCCTCAGAGTCCGGGGCAACTGGAGCCGGTAGGAGACAGGGTTCACCCTGCGCACCACCTTGAAGGGGCCAATGTAGCGAGGAGCAAGCTTGCAGTTCTCCACCCGCAGTGGAAGGTCCTTAGTGGACAGCCAAACACGCTGCCCAGGGCGGAAAGCGTGTGCAGGTCTTCTATGGCGGTTGGCCTGAGTCTGGTTGGTTCTGGAGGTCTGTATGAGGGTCTTCCTGACCTTGCTCCAGGTCTTGCGACACCGTCTCACATATTGGTTGACCGAGGGCACCCCCGCGTCCTCCTCCTGGTCCGGGAACAGAGGTGGCTGGAACCCGAATTGGCACTGGAATGGCGACAGCTTGGTGGCCGATGACTGCAGGGTGTTGTGGGCGTACTCCGCCCATGGCAGCCAGGTGCTCCACGATGTCGGGTTATCCATAGCCAGGCCTCGCAGGGTGGTTTCCAGGTCCTGGTTGAGCCTCTCCGTCTGACCATTGGACTGTGGGTGAAACCCAGAGGAGAGGCTGGCAGTGGCTCCGATGACCTTGCAGAACCCGTGCCACACTCGGGAGGAGAACTGGGGCCCTCGGTCTGAGACGATGTCCTGTGGAAGACCAAAGACTCGGAAGACATGATTAAACAAAAGTTTCGCAGTTTCAAGAGCAGAAGGGAGTTTGCACAGTGGTATGAAGCGGCAGGCCTTGGAGAATCTGTCAACTAAGACCAAAATGACCATGTTACCTTGTGACTCAGGGAGACCCGTGATAAAGTCGACTGCCACGTGGGACCAGGGACGCCGGGGAATGGTCAGAGGATGCAGGAGACCCTGGGGACGCTGTCGTGGGTTCTTGGTTCTGGTGCAAACCTCACAGGACAGGACAAATGACCTTACTTCCTTCTCCATGTTAGGCCACCAGAAGCGTCTTTTCAGGAAGTCCAGGGTCCTCCGAGCTCCCGGGTGGGCGGTGAGAGGGGAAGAGTGACCCCACTGGAGAACCTTGGCCCGGGCTTGATGTGGGACGTACAAGAGGCCTGGTGGCCCCGTCCCAGGACCGGGGTCCTGGCGTTGGGCTCGTCGGACAGCCTCCTCAATACCCCAGCGGACAGGGGCCACAATCCGGGACACAGGGATAATAGGCCCGACTTCATTCTCCCTGTTAGTGGCAGAGAACAGTCTGGACAGTGCGTCAGGTTTGGTGTTCTTGGAGCCGGGGCGGTATGAGAGGGTGAAGTCAAACCGACTGAAAAACAGGGCCCACCTAGCCTGTCGAGGGTTCAGTCTCTTGGCTTGCTGGAGGTACTCCAGGTTCTTGTGGTCAGTCCAAACCAGGAATGGATGTTGTGCTCCCTCCAGCCAGTGCCTCCACTCCTCAAGGGCCAGTTTGACTGCTAGCAGTTCTCGATCCCCCACATCGTACCGGGACTCTGCAGGACTCAGGCGGTGGGAGAAGTAAGCGCAGGGCTGCAGCTTTCCTTCCGAACGTTGAGAGAGCACCGCGCCGACACCACTGTCCGAGGCGTCCACCTCCACGATGAATGGTTGGGAGGTGTCCGGGAGAACCAGAATGGGTGCCGTGCAGAAGCGGTCCTTGAGGTCTTTGAACGCCTTTTCTGCCTGAGGAGACCAGCCATAAGATCCACCTGTCCCTTTGGTGAGGTCTGACATGGGTGCTGCCACAGAACTGAAGTTCCTGATGAACTTGCGGTAGAAGTTAGCGAATCCTAAGAACCACTGAACCTCCTTAACGGACTTGGGAGTAGGCCAATCCCGGACGGCCAGGGTCTTGGCAGGGTCCATTTGGAGTTGGCCTGTCCGTACAATAAATCCCAGAAAGGAGACCTCGGGAACATGAAATTCGCATTTCTGGGCCTTGGCGAACAGATTGTTCTGTAGCAGCCTCTGGAGAACCTGGCGGACATGGTGGCGGTGCTCCTGCACGGTCTTGGAAAAGATAAGGATGTCGTCGAGGTAGACAAAAACGTATAGGTTAATCATGTCCCTTAAGACGTCGTTGATTAGGGCCTGAAAAACAGCTGGTGCGTTGGTGAGTCCGAAGGGCATCACCTGGTATTCGTAGTGCCCAGACGGGGTGTTAAAGGCAGTCTTCCACTCGTCTCCCTGTCGGATACGGATGAGGTGGTATGCGTTCCGTAGGTCCAACTTGGTGAAGACGGTGGCGCCTTGGAGCAGGTCGAAAGCTGTGGACATCAGCGGAAGGGGATATCGGTTGCGCACAGTGATCTTATTCAGGCCCCTGTAATCAATACATGGTCGGAGCCCCCCATCCTTCTTGCCGACAAAGAAGAAGCCGGCTCCAGCAGGTGAAGTGGAGGGTCGAATAAACCCAGAGACCAGGGCATCTTTGAGGTATTCCTCCATGGCCTTGCGTTCTGGCTGAGAGAGTGAAAACAGTCTGCCACGAGGAGGGGTAGTCCCAGGGAGCAAGTCGATGGCACAGTCGTAGGTCCGGTGCGGAGGAAGAACGGCGGCCCTGCTCTTGCTGAATACCTCCTTGAGATCCCAGTACTCTGTGGGAACTTGAGATAACTCGGTGAGATCAGGGGGCTCGGCAGGAGACACAGGAGAGCTAGAGAGCAGACAAGAGGCATGGCATGCAGGGCCCCATTCCACAACCTGGCTTGTTACCCAGTCTATGCGAGGGTTGTGGCGAGTAAGCCGGCCTAGAATAACTGGGAACTCAGGTGAAGGAATCAGGTGCAGGGATATTTCTTCCTTGTGACCTTGAGACTGGAGGAAAACTGGAGAAGTAACTTGGGTGACTCTTCCATCACCTAACGCTTGGCCATCGAGGGCAGACACAGACAGTGGGACTTCAAGAGGTGCAGTCGGAATATTGATGCTTTGGGCGAAGTGAATATCCATAAAGTTCCCAGCCGCCCCTGAGTCTATCAAAGCTTGACAAGAGTGGACAGACTCACCCCAGGAGATGGAGACCGGGATGTAGATTCCTTGGCCAGGGAGTCCGGGAGAGAGGGTAGGCCCCGTCACAACCCTCCCTCGGCTGGACGGGGCGGTCCTTTTCCCAAGAGTTCGGGACATGATGCTCGGAAGTGACCAGGCTTGCCACAGTAGATGCAGCACTTGTCCCTCCTTCTGCGCTCCCTCTCAGATGCGGAGAGGCGAGTACGACCCACTTGCATGGGTTCTGGACAGTCACTGAAGGAGGTAGACGGTCTCCAGGTAGAGGTAGGGAGGCTGGGGGGGCTCAAGGCTTGGTGGCGTTCTCTCATCCTGTTGTCCAGACGAATAGCATGTGAGATGAGGGTTTCGAGGTCACTTGGGCATCCAATAGAGGCCAGACCGTCCTTGATGGGGTCAGACAGACCATGGTGGAAGGCTGACACCAGGGCAGTCTCGTTCCATCCACTTACTGCTGCGAGTGTTCGGAACGAGATGGCGTAATCTGCGACGCTTCCTCCTTGCCGGATGGACATGAGCTTTCGGGCTGCGTCGGTACTGATGTCTGCCTGATCGAAGACCCGAAGCATCTCTTCAGAAAACAGCTGGAAATCAAAGCACTCAGGTCCCTGTCTTTGCCAGATAGCAGTAGCCCAGGCTCGCGCCTTACCAGCTAATAAGGTGATCACAAAGGCAATCTTGCGGCGATCCGTAGTGTAGGTGGTAGGCTGAAGCTCAAAGGTGAGTTGACACTGGGTAAGGAACTCTCGGCACTCACTGTGCTTGCCGTCATACCTCTGTGGTGCAGGAAGGCTGGGTTCGCGAGGTGAAGAAGGCAGCATTGCAGGAGGCACTAGAGCAGGAGTGGGAGCTGGATCAGGAGCAGGAACTGGATCAGGAGCAGGAGATGCAGGCAGAGATGTCAGCTGTGCCAGGGTTTTCCCAATTTGCTGAAGCAGTTCCTCGTGGCGAGCGAGGGCCTCACGTTGGCTGGTGAGCGTACGTCCATGAGCGTCCATGGTCGCTCCGAAGCGTGTCAAAGCTGCCATAATTCCCTGAAGGTTGGCCGGGTAGACAGTTGAAGCAGCCTCTGCTGAGTCGGTCATGACGGAGTCTTTCTGTTAGGGTTTTGCTGGGATTCGAACCTGGTTCGTTGGTGTGATGATCCAGCAAACCCCCACTAGGCCACCAGGGGAATGACTCAAATGCAGAGGCGTGAGGCGGAAGTAGAAAAAGTAACAAAAGGTTTATTTAAACTATATACACTATATACAGGGCAAAACAAAAGACAAAAAAAAACCAAAGAGTATAATCCAAAAGAAAAGCAAAGTGCAAAAATTCAAAAGCTAAGAAGATCAAAAAACACAGTACAAAGGAAACTGGAGATAAACATAGCACAAAGACTCCGTGACAAGAGGACTGAACTCAGGGGTATAAATAGACAAACTAATTAAGGACACAGGTGAAGATAATTAGGCAATTAACACAAACACAAAACACAGGAACAGTGGCGGCCTCTAGAGGCCAAAATAAACACGACATGAAAAGGAAATAACAGCGGCCTCTAGAGGCCAAAACAGTCCTAGTCCTAACATATTCATTTTCTTTAAAAATCAAAATTTAAAGCAACATTGTATTAAATGCCAAAGTATAAAAACATGGCAATGACAACTGAAATTAACATACAGTGGGGCAAAAAAAGTATTTAGTCAGTCACC
The DNA here is from genome assembly GCF_027579695.1 of Neoarius graeffei. NCBI lineage: Eukaryota > Metazoa > Chordata > Actinopteri > Siluriformes > Ariidae > Neoarius > Neoarius graeffei. Next base: position 47,362,525 of record NC_083571.1, on the reverse strand, counting down.
AATTGTGCAAGTTCTCCCACTTAAAAAGATGAGAGAGGCCTGTAATTTTCATCATAGGTATACCTCAACTATGAGAGACAAAATGAGGAAAAAAAATCCAGAAAATCACATTGTCTAATTTTTAAAGAATTTATTTCCAAATTATGGTGGAAAATAAGTATTTGGTCAATAACAAAAGTTCATCTCAATACTTTGTTATATACCCTTTGTTGGCAATGACAGAGGTCAAACGTTTTCTGTAAGTCTTCGCAAGGTTTTCACACACCGTTGCTGGTATTTTGGCCCATTCCTCCATGCAGATCTCCTCTAGAGCAGTGATGTTTTGGGGCCATCGCTGGGCAACACGGACTTTCAACTCCCTCCAAAGATTTTCTATGGGGTTGAGATCTGGAGACTGGCTAGGCCACTCCAGGACCTTGAAATGCTTCTTACGAAGCCACTCCTTCGTTGCCCGGGCGGTGTGTTTGGGATCATTGTCATGCTGAAAGACCCAGCCACATTTCATCTTCAATGCCCTTGCTGATGGAAGGAGGTTTTCACTCAAAATCTCACGATACATGGCCCCATTCATTCTTTCCTTTACACGGATCAGTCGTCCTGGTCCCTTTGCAGAAAAACAGCCCCAAAGCATGATGTTTCCACCCACAAGCTTCACAGTAGGTATGGTGTTCTTTGGATGCAACTCAGCATTCTTTCTCCTCCAAACACGACAAGTTGAGTTTTTACCAAAAAGTTCTATTTTGGTTTCATCTGACCATATGACATTCTCCCAATCCTCTTCTGGATCATCCAAATGCTCCCTAGCAAACTTCAGATGGGCCTGGACATGTACTGGCTTAAGCAGGGGGACACGTCTGGCACTGCAGGATTTGAGTCCCTGGCGGCGTAGTGTGTTACTGATGGTAGCCTTTGTTACTTTGGTCCCAGCTCTCTGCAGGTCATTCACTAGGTCCCCCCGTGTGGTTCTGGGATTTTTGCTCACCGTTCTTGTGATCATTTTGACCCCACGGGGTGAGATCTTGCGTGGAGCCCCAGATCGAGGGAGATTATCAGTGGTCTTGTACGTCTTCCATTTTCTCATAATTGCTCCCACAGTTGATTTCTTCACACCAAGCTGCTTACCTATTGCAGATTCAGTCTTCCCAGCCTGGTGCAGGTCTACAATTTTGTTTCCGGTGTGCTCTTGGCCATAGTGGAGTTTGGAGTGTGACTGTTTGAGGTTGTGGACAGGTGTCTTTTATACTGATAACGAGTTCAAACAGGTGCCATTAATACAGGTAACGAGTGGAGGACAGAGGAGCCTCTTAAAGAAGAAGTTACAGGTCTGTGAGAGCCAGAATTCTTGCTTGTTTGTAGGTGACCAAATACTTATTTTACCGAGGAATTTACCAATTAATTCATTAAAAATCCTACAATGTGATTTCCTGGATTCTTTCCCCCCATTCTGTCTCTCATAGTTGAAGTGTACCTATGATGAAAATTACAGGCCTCTCTCATCTTTTTAAGTGGGAGAACTTGCACAATTGGTGGCTGACTAAATACTTTTTTGCCCCACTGTACAAGCTATAAAGAAAAATAAATAAAAAAAATTAATTATTCCACTCAGGAGAAATTAAAAAAAAAAAAAAAAAACTTATATGGAGCCACAGACATACATAAGAGTCAACAATGCTGTCTAACCCGCAAAGAGCAGTGACAGAACTAGTGCAAAGGCGGAAGAAATATTGCAAATGTCTGAACTATGAAATGTGTGAACTACAAGTCCTTTGCCATTGTACATGTAGGTTTAAAAGATGCTGCCGTATATCACAAAAAAGCCAATATGTGTGAAAAAGAAGTATTTTATAGGCTACTATCAAAAGGATAAGCACAACTACAGGGCAAGTACACTTAAGAAGAAGAAAGAAGAAGAAACCTTTATTCGTCACATGCACACTTCAAGCACAGTGAAATTCATCCTCTGCATTTAACCCATCTGAAGCAGTGAACACACGCACACACTCAGAGCAGTGGGCAGCCACACCAGAGCGCCCGGGGAGCAGTCAGGGGTCAGGTACCTCGCTCAAGGGCACCTCAGCCCAAGGCCGCCCCACGTCAACCTAACTGCATGTCTTTGGATTGTGGGGGAAACCGGAGCACCCGGAGGAAACCCACGCAGACATGGGGAGAACATGCTAACTCCACACAGAAAGGCCCTTGCCGGCCGCAAGGCACAAATATTTTAATATTTTATTACACTTTTGCTAAGTATATCTTGATCAAAAGTTTAAGATTAATATGCTTAGACTTTTCGATATACTTTTCAGTATAAGCCAAGTATACTTCTGTATAACTTTATTCAGTATATCTCTAATAGGTAAATAAAAAGTAAACTGAAAGCATACTCTCTGATTTTTAGTTTAAAAGTAGTATACTAGAAGCACACTTGAAAAAACTGATTTTTTATAAGGGTGAGCACAAGTTTTAAGAACATTTCATCTTTATTATAAATACTGACTGATCATGTTTAAAGATGTTTAATGGATTTTGGATTTTTGTCAGCTTCTTTTCGCTAACAATCTCAACCTGTAGACTCGTCAGCATAGCTTCACTTTGTGGCTTTGTTAGTCAAATACATACAAAAACAGTTATATGTGATATCAAATGGACTTTGAGTAATTTTGAGTACATTTTTAGGATTCGATTTCGCTCTTAGGTGGCAAAACACACACTGTCAAGCAGGGCAACAGACATAATCCTGCAGTGAATTATTTTGGGAAGCATGTAAATTATTGACGGTCAGTGGAGTTTGTGATATGATCAGAAGTGACAGTGAAGGTGCCCACAATTCAAGGTTTCTGATGACTTAACTACAAATATCTAAACACAGCAAAGAATTGGATTTTCAGTCCACGTTTCAAGAGTAACTTGTCAACAACTGATCCAGAGCAGCAGAAAACAAAAGTTTAGTATTTGACGGTAATTCTGGATTCTCATCCCTAAACAATCATAATAAACCCCTTGCTATATCAAGAAGACCATTTTATTTCGATTATTGTGACCATTCCATATGAAAATAAGAGTTGTGCGAGAGGACTTTTGTGCTAAATGACTGGATACCTTGCATTGTTTTCATGAACAAGTGTCTCTTGATTAAAACAACTCAAGTCTAGAGCTTTCAGAGTTTTCTCAGAAATAAAATTAAGGTATGGAAAATTCTGATTTTTCTTAACATACCTTTCCAGTCTCCATTGTTTCCTTTTCAATCAGCTGCTGCCCTTTCTTGCACTCTTCTGGAGCTTTTTTAGATTTAGCCGAACTGTTCTTTCTTACTTTTATGCTAATTAAAGGGGAAGCAATTGATGTTAACATGTTAGCAAACATTCTGCACTGCACAGATTACTCATAGAATGTTCCACTGAGAGACACACACATCCATCCATCCATCCATCCATTATCTGTGGACGCTTATCCTGTACAAGGTCACGGGCAAGCTGGAGCCTATCCCAGCTGACTATGGGTGAGAGGCAGGACACACACATCTGGGGTTCATTAGAAGTCTGAGGAAGTCTTAGACTGTAATAAGGATATCTGAGGGGAGATGCTTTTAAATATGGTGTGTTCGGAGTATGATGACTGTACCTGCTAAAGCATATGGCAGGTGAGTGCTGTCCCCTGGAGATAAAGGACCTAGTGCTAGTTGCTTGGCAACCAAACCTAGCATTTAGCCTTTGTTTTTGTTTGACAATATAGAAGTGCGTTTCTATATACCATACACTCAGAAGTGTCTGTACTCTGACAAATTATTAGGAGCATGTGATGTCTAAACAAACCTGCCATTGCGCATTGCATTGGACTGGCTGTGACGTAAGCTGTTTTCTCTCTTCAGTATGACAGAGACTACATCCTCAGCAGAACAATCAGGTTGTGGCTCCTGACTCTCAGGAACAATGTCAACCTCCTCAGCATCTGAAACTGAGTCTGTGAAAAGCAATACAATGAACAATTAATGCTGTCAAGTGGAAGGGTTTGAAAAAAAAATGTATATATACATACACATGCACATTTTTTTCAAACCCTTCCACAAACAAACAAACTTTGCCGCTTATATATATATATATATATATATATATATATATATATATATATATATATATATAAGCGGCAAAGTTTGTTTGTCTTGAGCTAACGTTGCCATTTCTTGACAGAATTTCACCAAATTTGGCAAGTAGGTCCAGGGATGACCCGGAATTTTGCAGATATAAACAAACTTCATGTACAGGCCCCCAAGGAGGTCCATGGGAAGCACAACATCTACCCAGCCCCTCCCTCAATGCCTTTCATGTTACATTTATCAACACAAACTCTCAACAGATTTTCACTAAACTTGGCATGTAGGTACAGGAGATAGCCACAAATTGGCAGAACTCAGAAATTCCATATTTGGGCCCCAGGGGGTCCCTGGTGGGCCCCTGGGTGGTGGATATTTGGATTTTTGTTTGTCTTGGGTTAACATCACCATTTCTCAATGCATCTTCACCAAATTTGACATGGAAGTCTGGGGCAACCCAGAATTTTGCAAAACCTGGGTAACCTGCTAGTGTGTGTGTGTATGTACATATATAATATATTACACACACACGTACACAGAGAGATCAGCTATAACATTAAAACCACAGACAGGTGAAGTGAATAACATTGATTGTCATTACAATGGCACCTGTCAAGGGGTGGGATATATTAGGCAGCAAGAGAACAGTCAGTTCTTGAAGTTGATATGTTGGAAGCAGGAAAAATGTGCAAGCGTAAGGATCTGAGTGACTTTGGCAAGGGCCAAATTATTACTGCTGGATGACTGGGTCTGAGCATCTCCAAAATGGTACATCTTGTGGGGTGTTCTCGGCATAGACATCCTATTATTACGTAGACAGAGCGTTGGCTGTTCTGACACGAGAAATACGGTCACCATCTTGGAGTGGTGAGATAAGCGCGAGATACTCATATATATCAAGGTAACGTCTATTACTGCACCATACTACACGACTGAAGAAGACGACAAGAGACAAGATGCCAGGCTGGTGCTCAGCGTACTCCTGCTGAAACGAGCGAACCATTTCAAACAGAAGCAGGGGGATTACTTTTCACAAGTAAGATTTAACATTACCGTACTATTTGTTGTTGTTTTTTTTAAATAGTATATTACCAGAGCTGAGAAGGAGCTAAGAGACTTAAATCGTCATCAGGTAGCACTAGTCTAATACATAAGAATATGACAATAATAGACATGAATGAAATTAAATATGATAAAGTCGAAATAAATGATGAAGAAATTATGATGATTGTGAACGCCAACGGGTATAAATGTACAGTCTAGATTGTGTTAGGGGTAGGGCTGTTAACCTACGTTAACCTGTCAAATTTTTCTCGGTTTCAAAAAAAAAAGTTTGTCGGTTAAAGTAACCTGTAAATAACAGTAGAGGAAATGCTACAAGATTACACTTCGCCATCTCATTCCATGATCTTTTCGAGAGAAGTGAGCGAACAAATTGTTCCTCATACACAACTATTTATAACAGATGAGGCGTGTTGCAATAAACGGTTATTGTTTGACAGTTAAAAAGATACAAAGTCGCTGCGGTAAGGTAACGTCAACCAACTGATTTAGAACTGTCACTTAGTTAAATCATGGAATACAATGCGCGTGCCTGATATGCACAGCATCATGGGAGATTGAGTTTACTACCACGTAACACCACAACTTTGTTTTTACTAAACCACAGCACAATGAACTAGCACTTACATCATCATCAATCTCTTGACACTTTTGAAGGTTTCCCAAGGACAAAGACTTGAGGAAGAAGTAGGAAGTGGCTTTGAGGAGAGAAGGATTTACTGCAAGTGACCATTCAATAGTCTGCAGTCAACATTTTAAGCAGGCTGATTTTGATCGGACGGGTCAGATTGTCCGATTACGTCATGGAGCTATTCCATCCCTTTTCAGCTTCCCGGTTCACCTCCAAAAAGTAGATGTATCACCATAAGGCTCTTAGCATTCATACATGTAAACATTATATTGTCAAACAAACCTATCCTTTTATATATTGTATTATTCATGATGTTTCTTCAATTCAGTTGGTGAAGGGCAGGGCTACATCTACCGCCAGAAAAGCTGAAGAAAGCCTGTATGTGGCCTCTGAAGATTCCCCAGAAATGGCAACCTCACACCCACAACCTCAGCCTAATGATGTGAGTATTTCTAATTTAAATGTCATATCTTAATGTTTCTGGACATATTAAAATCTCACTTGTTTTGCCGCAACTCATTTGGCACACTCAAAAATAACTTGTTTTTATATGTGATGACTACTAGAAAGAATGTGGATGTGAGCCATAAACTAGTGGTGTCAAGGTGATATTTGTGAAGTGAAAAATTACTCATACCATGTTCATCCCTCTTTCTTCTAGGACCATAGCTATTCCTTGCCTGCGTCTCCTACTGCTCTTAAGACCAAACTCAATGAAGCCTTGGCAAGAGTAGAAAGTCTGGAGCGAGAGCAAAAGAATGCCATCTCCAGAGAAAAGAGGGCAAAGATGACAGTGAAGAGTCTTTTGGGGGATTTGAGGGAAAAGAACCTCATTAATGAAGAGCTCAGTGAGAAGCTTTCATTCTATTCGGGTAAGAAAAGATGAGCACTTAGAAAATCATGCACATTTTTAAACTAGAATATACTTGGTTTATATCTGAAGGGGACTAATTCTACTTTGCTCAAAACATTTCAGATCTTAAGTTGGACTTCGTTCCAAAGCAGGGCCATGAGTATACACAGGTCTGCAGAGAGTTTGCTCTGACACTCCATCTTCATGGTCCAAAAGCATACCGATATCTCAGAGAGATTCGACATTTTCCCCTCCCACATCCAAAAACATTGCAAAGATAGGTACAAACTCGAATATGAATTAATTTTTAGATATTTGAATGGTGTGTCCATTATCCCTTGCATACTGATATAACACGTTAAAGCTTTTTATCATTATTTTAACAGGTGGTTGCGCTCAGTGGATGCCAAGCCTGGCCTGAACAAACTGATGATGGATATGCTGGAGAGACGATGCCAGGAAGACCCGGCTACATATGGATGCGTTTCTCTCATGTTGGATGCCATGCCCATCAAAAAACATGTGCAGTATAATCCACATGCGGAGTCAATGTCTGGTTTTGTAGACATGGGTGATGGAAACAGTGAGACTGATGTTGCTACGGAGGCCCTTGTGTTCATGGTGGTTGGCCTACAAGGATATTGGAAGGCTCCCATTGCATACTTCCTGACCAAGTCTCTCTCTCCAGAACCACAAGGGGTGCTTCTCAGTCAGGCTTTGGAGGAGTTGCATGCATGTGGTATTCGGGTGGTATGCGTTACAATGGATGGGCATGCCTCGAATGTCAGCATGTGCAACCAACTTGGGTGTGACCTGAAGGGGGACCCACGAGAGCCACTTCAAACCAGTTTCCCACACCCGGTGACTGGCGAGAAAGTATTTGTAATCATGGATGCTTGCCACATGCTCAAGTTGACACGTAGTATGTTGCAGGTAAATGAGGATTGTTGTAGACCTACAGGTACTTGCACAAGTTATGCCTCTGCTGCTAAAAGTTATCAAGATATTGCGGTCTGTCCATTTCACAGTTATGGCTGGATGTGATGACCATTATTTTGCAGTTTGTACAGTGCAGTCCAGTGACCGATTCTTATTCTACAGGCATACAGTCCAATTGTCAGATCCACCGGGCAGATCCATTGGAGGTACATCAATCATCTCCATGAATTGCAAAAAAAGGATGGCCTGCATGCTGCCAATAAGCTTACAGACAAGCATGTCTACTTTGAAAATAGCAAAATGAGGGTGAACCTGGCTGCACAAACACTGAGTCGCTCTGTCAGTGGCTCTCTGCACAATGAGGGATCTTGGCTACCCTCAGTTTAAGGACTGTGAGGCAACAGCAGAATTCATTGAGGTAATACAATTACTAATACTAGAACCAAGTACCTTTTTGTTTGTTTGTTTGTTTGTTTTTTAATTAGTGCATGCCCATCCATCCGGTGTAACTGTAGTACAGGAAAGAAGGAAGTCAAGCAAATACTACATTAAAGGCCAAAAGCTATGTGTGTGCGCGAGTGTAGAGGAGTGAATGTGTGTAAAGTCAGTATAGTGTGTGTTTAAACAATGTACCTGATACCTTATGGTTACCGATATGTTTTTGTAGATTATTGACAGGCTCTTTGACACATTGAATGGACGTAATCCTCGTGCCAAAGGATACAAAGCTCCTTTGAGTGCTGTTAATTGGACGGAGCAGAAAGCATTTTTGTCAAGAGCTAGGGAGTACTTGCTCACTTTGGTGACAAAAGATGGAGTTCCCCTTCACCGGTCTAAGAGGTCAATTAAGTAGTGTGTGTTAAGTTCACTGCACAGTTCACATATGCATCGAGTTCCTAAGATGCTCTATTGTTTCCTTATGCATCGAGTTCCTAAGATGCTCTGTTGTTCCCTTATGCATCGAGTTCGTAAGATGCTCCATTGTTCTGTTATGCATCGTGTTCGTAAGATGCTCCTTTGTATGAACAAAATCACATGGTGCTTCCAAGGAGCGTCTTGTTTCACTATTGTCAGAGTAATGCAACTATATTCACTTGCAGGTACTTGTCAGTCATAGGATTCGTCATCAATATTGACACCCTCATGCAGATGATTCCAGAACTGCTCCAGGTTCAGCACTACGTGCTTACGTACAGGTTTAGCCAGGACCACTTGGAGCTACTATTTAATTCCATCAGAGCGTCGGGTAGGGTTGATCTTTTTCAGATATGCCAAATGAATATCTATGTTTTATGAATAATGTATGTATGTTGTGATTGTTTTCCTTACAAGGTGGATGTAACAACAATCCCACCGCACGCCAGTTCCAGGCCATCTTCCGTCGCCTCATGGTTCAGTGTGGGGTCTCACCCAGTGAGACTGGAAATGTGGCAGCCCTTGATGAGACCGTGTCCCTGTCTGCTGTGGAGATGTCCACTGTGGAAAGTGTTGAGTTTCCATCTCCATTTGCTAACATTTCAGCCCTTGTTTCCGACCATAGCTATCTTCCCACTCGTTTTGGTGGACTGGTGGAAAATGCTGTGGTGTATATACAGTAGCAGGATTTGTTGTAAGGAAGGTTCTTCACAGGCTGTCCTGTAATGTGTGCCGATGGAGCTTGGTTAGAGATGCTGTGCCAGCTTCGTTTGACAAGAACTTTCATCTTCTAACACTGAAGAACAACGGCGGACTAGTGATTCCGTCATTAGGCACAGTGAAGGTTTGATTTTATCTTGTTTTTTTGTACCTGTTAGTCTTTGAATACTAAAATTATTATGTTCTCTGTTCTGTAAAATGTCTTTAAGCATTATAATAATTACTATTTTAATTATTATAAGGTGCTAAGAGCTGCAGAGAGGGTGATCCGAGCTACTTCAACGCAAGTTCGGGCTCCTAAGGTGGAAGGAGTCCTTCACATCGTCAGAGGGGAAATTGGGTCAGAGGATGTCTTCATGCTGGGGTCACACATTGACGAGACACAGTTTGGCATAGACAACCACCACTATGATTTGATAGCCCTGGTAGTGTCTGCATTTTTAAAGATAAGGCTGCATCACATCGCTAAGCTCGCCTCTATCGAGCTTCAGAAAGAAAGCACGAGGAAGAGGCTGTGCAAAACAGTGCTCTTTCAGGGCTTTTAGTCCACCACTCTGTCTGACCACCACCACAGCTCCTCTGCCACCACTCTGTCTGACCACCACCACAGACAGCATGCCCCTCTGCCACCACTCTGTCTGACCACCATCACAGCTCCTCTGCCACCACTCTGTCTGACCACCACCACAGACAGCATGCCCCTCTGCCACCACTCTGTCTGACCACCACTACAGACAGCATGCTCCTCTGCCACAAAAGCCAAAAAAGGTTGCACCCCTCATTTGCAGAGAGTACAGGAAAGTGGCTCCTATACTGTCTGCAAGGGGGTGTATGGGGGATGCAAGTGACCAAAAAGCAATGGAGGAATGGGTGGCCTGCTGTAAGTGTGATAAGTGGTTTCACGAGTCATGTTTTAATGTTGTATGCTAATATTACATATATTGTTATTAAATGTTTATTCATATACTACCTTTTTTATTTATTTACTAGTTTATTCATTTACTACATTGTTATATTTTTTATGTTTGACATTAATTTGTTATAAATAAATGTTTTGATATGCTTTAAAACAAACACAAAAAATGTTTGTGGTCAATATATGGTCATCACACATTGTCCTGCATACCAAACTCAACCTGAATACATCAGCTTTGCTGAAGGGGGTGTCAGATTGTGTTGAAGGATGTAAAAGGCTCTTATAAATTCACTGACTAGATTAATTTCCCCTTTGATATGTTCTTAACAATCTTTTTAAAGAAAACATACACACATTTGAATCATTATAACGGATTTAGATTGTTAAAACCGCATTTTATTTAAAAAAGTGTCCCACTTTACCTGAATTTACCCTATCCATTGCAACAGATTGGTGGTTGTAGCCGATAGAAAAACGTTAAGCTGTTTATATCTAATGTATTTAGTATTCACACATTTTTTGTAGGATATTAATCACCGTTTCCTCAACTTCAACAATCTCCGACGTCTGTTCACTTAATATCAGGATATTCTATTAACGTGAAGCCAACTATGAATAATAACCCCGCCGCTATCCTTTATCATAGCTACATGTATGACAAAAAAATGCGAGCCAGTGCTGCCAGCGCATTACACTGAGTGCAGCGTATCACCACTCCAAGATGGCGGCCCCGTGTCTCGTCAGCGCTTTTAGAATTTACGTTGGATGCTCTGTCTACGTAATAATAGGATGTCTATGGTTCTCGGTATGCAGTGATTAGTACCTAACAAAAGAGGTCCAAGGAAGGACAACTGGTGAACCGGCGACATGGTCACAAACTGCTGAAAAAGTCAAAGCTTGCTAAAATAGAAAGGTGTCAACATGAACTTTTTCAGCAGTTTGTGCTACAGTAGCTCTTCTGTGGGATTGGATCATGGGATTGATTCATGCCCCATGCGAATCAATGAGCCTTCGACACCCATGACCCTGTCGTCAGTTCACCAGTTGTCCTTCCTTGGACCACTTTTGTTAGGTACTAACCACTGCAGACCAGGAACACCCCACAAGATGTGCCATTTTGGAGATGCTCAGACCCGGTCATCCAGCCATCATAATGTGGCCCTTGTCAAAGTTGCTCAGATCCTTATGCTTGCCCATTTTTCCATTGTCCATAACCACTTATCCTGTGCAGGGTTGTGGGCAAGCTGGAGCCTATCCCAGCTAACTATGGGTGAGAGGCGGGGTACACCCTGGACAAGTCGCCAGGTCATCTCAGGGCTGACACATAGAGACAAACAACCATTCACACTCACATTTACATTCATACCTAAGGTCAATTTAGAGCCACCAATTAACCTAACTGCATGTCTTTGGACTGTGGGGGAAATCGGAGCACCCAGAGGAAACTCACGCAGACACGGGGAGAACATGCAAACTCCACACAGAAAGATCCCCATCGGCCACCAGGCTCAAACCCAGAACCTTCTTGCTGTGAGACGACAGTGCTAACCACTACACCGCCATGCCGCCTGTTTAAACATTCATAGCAAATTAAATGTTTTGTTTTGCAAAAAAGTCAAAAAGATTTAGGATTTTTTTTTCTATGAACCTACTTGTCCACCAGCCAACTACAAATAAAACTAGAGGGGCACTTGGTAGAGTTCATACCTCTGCCAAGCTACATGTTCAGATTTGCATCAAAATCTAATCAATTGTTGCTTGGCCTGTGGCTCACCTTTCCTCAAAATTTCATCAAAATCCATTCACTCCTTTTTGAGTTACATTGGGAACAGATAAACAAATAAACAGAGGTCAAAACATAGCCTCCTCCAGCACAGTTGGCAGAAGTTAAAATAATAGCACAGACACGAAGGTTCCATGTGGCAGGCGTCCCAAGCTACTGATTTGTCCAATCCTAGTATATAAGATCATCAAATGTGTATAGATGGGCATGAGTTCATACTATATGGGTGAAATTGCACTTTAATTTATTGGATATTAGTGTTCTTGCCACACTAATCCAGTGAAGGGCTTACCTTTTTGTGCATTAGACTTGTTCTCCTCTTCAGAATATGTGTCCAAGAACTCAGAGAAAGCTCTCTTGCTGGCACGTAAACTGTGATACGACCCAACTTCTGACACAACGCCATCCACTAAGACTACTATTTCATCAACATGTGGCAGGAAGCTGATCCCATGGGTTATCAGGATACGAGTCTGAAAAACAAAGCAACAAAACATTTCAGAATAACATTTATATAGAATAAACAGTCAGTCTGAACAGAAAAATCTCCAGTATAGTACCAATACTTGGGATGTTGTTGTTGTTATTATTATTACTACTCATGCACGTTTGTGTATTTGCTCATGAAACAGGGTTATGTCAAGCTGAAATTGCTGCAATTTGATACATTTTTAACGCATTTTGTTCAACAAACAAACAAACAAACAAACAAACAAACAAACAAACATTGTTAAAAAAGCTGTGTCCAAACTCTCAGGAGGTAATAGTAATGGCATAAAAAGGACATCAGTTCACAAGCAGCAAAAAAGCTTTTTTATGTCAGTTTTTTTTTTCTGTTTAACAAAAGGCATTAGAAATGCAATGAATTGTGGCAACTTCAGCTTGACATTACACCGTTTCACACAAACATGCATGTGAGCCATGAAAACACACATTTAAATCAGTGAAATATAATAAATAAATGCTACACTATTTAACAAGAGTGCTCTGAGAGCACAATATCCCCCACTGGTAACAATGCCATAACTCTGGTAAAATGCGACTGAATGGAACAAAATTACAATACGCATATTACCGACATATAACAAAGAATCCTCTCAAGTTTCGTGAAATTCCTCCAAAAATTGTGAGGGAAGTTGATTTCAGAAAGCAAGCACACCTTGATGAAATTGCCAAAGTACAAGTTTGTGAATAATCAAGGGCATAACTCTGGTACAATTTGCCCAAATTAAACAAAATTTCAATATGCGTATAACTGTCATATAATAAAGCCTTTTGCCAAGTTTGGTGAAATTCCTCCACAAATTGTGAGAGGAGTTGATTTCAGAAGAACGTACACCCTCATGAAATTGTCAAGGTACAAGTTATTTAATCAAGGGTCAAAACTCTGGTAAACTTTTCACAAACTTTATTAAAATCACAATATGTGTATTACCATCATATAACAAGGCCTTTTGCCAAGCTTCGAGAAATTCACCCAAAAATTGTGAGAGGAGTTGATGTCAGAAGGCAAGCACACCTTCATGAAAATGTAAAAGTACAAGATTGTTAATCAAGGGCCACAACTCTGGTAAAATGTGACCCAATTTAACAAAATTACAATATGCATACTACTGACATACATCAATCCCTCTTGTCAAGTTTCATGAAATTCCTCTAAAAATTGTGAGAGGAGTTGTTTTCCCTTCCCAGGACGGACGGATGGACAGACGGATGGGCATCGCCATGACATAATCCCCCTTCGGGCCTTTCGGCCAGCGGGGAATAAAAATGGATTGTTTGTTCAGGACATCCCATCTCACACAATTATGACGCAGTGATATGATTCTCTCTGACCAATCTGTAGGAGTGTTTTCATGTCACCTTTTGGTATCGCCTCAGCTCTCTTGGAACCTCAATGGAGGTGATACAAAAAAAAAAAAAAAAACAGTTCACAGGTAATATCCACAACTTTGGAGCAATGGTAAACTAAAAAAGTTGAGTCGAGCTGGTACCATGCAGTGGAAAAGGGTCATAAGAGACCCAAACCTGTTCCAACATGACAATGCTCCTGTGCACAAAGTGATTTCCAGAAGGACATGCCTCCTTTAAGTCTTAAATGTAATGTTCAACAAGCACATGGGTGTAATTGGTCAGGTGTCCACGTATATTCAGAAGCAGGAAAGTCTAGTATATGTCCTTATCTAGCTGAAGAGAAGATTAAAAGACAAAGACCATTTTTCCAAAATAAAGACCTCAAAAGTATATCAATTGTATCAAATAACAATAATTTGCATGAATTTATTTGCATCTACCTTTTCATCTATTCATTCAACCCGGTGAGCAAGTTGCTGGATCGAAGTTACAGCACAAATCTGTTATGCTGTAAGACTAAACCATTCTGAAATAGCAGGTATACTCTGACAGCAACTATCATTCACTGATTTAGCTATAACAGTACAATTCACAAACCTCCACTGACCGAGGTAGTTCACATACCTTATTTTTAAACAGGCCATTGGGTCCAATCACTTTATCAAACAGATGTTTTCCCACATGAGCGTCAACAGCAGAGAGTGGGTCGTCCAACAGGATCACATCAGCAGAGCTGTAGGCCGCTCGAGCCAAACTCACTCGCTGCTTCTGCCCTCCACTCAGATTGATACCCTGTAAGTATACAATGTATGAATTGATTGATTGTCAAGAAGAACCAAAAGCACAATTTAATTTGGGGCTAATTAGTGGGATTCATTTGATCACAAATTCAAACTGAGCTACAAAAATTCTAATTCTGAACACACAACTGACATATTTCAACAGTTTAAAACTTAATCTACTTGCACTGATAGAATACTCTCGAGCCCCTGGTATTAACATGTGTCTTGAGCCAAACAGAGTTGCCAAATTTACCACAAGCAACACAAAGCAAAATGAAATACACCACCATCTTGGTTAGCCCAGTATAAAAGCTCCAAAGACATGTATACATTGCTCTCAATTATTGCCACACCTTGTAAAGATTAGTCAAAAGGGGTCAGAAAAAAATCCATCTTTTGGTGAAGTCACTTCATCTCACACTGAAAAAATGAGAAAAATCCTATCTTTAATTGAAATAAATCTATCCAGAGAAAACCACATCCCTCATCAAGAAATAATTATTTTCAACAAAAACACCTGTGCCACTATTATTGTCACCCAGGAAATTATAACAAACACAGTGTAACTGAAGCCTGTTTCCCATTTCAATTGTGCATTTTTGAGTTGATTGGAGTGTGTAGGAACTTTCAAGCTGTAATCCATGACTTCCTGATTACATACATGTCAACCTATACGGAATGTCCGTATTTTATACGGATTTGATTCAATAAACGTAGTATACGGGCGTACAAATAAAGTTATACGGATTCTTTAAAAAAAACTTCAATATTTATTTAGAGCTGTAATCAATTCCCACGATGATAAAAGAGTGCATAACATTTACAAACGTACTGTACACCACAGAAAGCACAAACAGCCAGTAAAGAGTCTTATGAAATCGCGTGTTATCTTGTGGTAGCGAGACTTCGTTCCACTTCTGATCATGCGCACACCGCATTGCGAGAATCCCGCCAACCAGGAAGTAACATTTTGTTTGAAACACGTATTTCCACCTGAGCGACTTTCACTAGCGACTGAAAAGATTCTGAATGGGCACTCCGGCAAGATCAACACAGACACTTGCTGTGACATGCAGCCGAGTGAGGTATTGGTGCAGACTGCTAAAAAAAAGCTGTCATGGAGTACAATTCAGAACATTAGAGTGACACTTTGTGTTTTTGTCAAACATTGGAGCTTTGTATTCATTCTGAAGGTTTATTGTTATTAATATTGAATAAAAAGTAACTGGGATATATCATTGTTAATGATCATTCAAATTTTAGGTAAATTATTTTAATTTGCATCTTATAAGGATTTTATAAGGGAAATACGGATTTTGGAGGTTGGTTATACAGGTTTGATTGACCAAAGGTTGACATGTATGTGATTAACTGGGGAACAAATATGAAGAGAAACAGAGGCCAAATTCCATTAGTCATTCATCAACATGGGAAAGATAAGAGAACAGAAACCAAATGAGGGAGAAGTGTGTTGACCTTCATAAGTCAGGGAATGGTTATTAAAAAAATAGCTACTCGCCTGAAAATGTCCATTTCTACTGTTAGGGCAATAATAAAAATGTGGACACCAACTAGAACTGTTATAAACTTACCTGGAAGAGGACCCAAGTTTATTTGCCCCCACATACAGTGAGGAGGAGGGTAAGGGGGGGGGGGGGATCCCCAAGGATCACTGTTGGTGAATTACAAGAAAAAGTACTATCTTGGCATTTCCAAGTCTCCAAAATCACCATTAGATGCCACCTCCATGCCAACAGATTATTTGGAAGGTTTGCCAGAAAAAAAGCCTTTGTCAGTTAAGCACAAACATAAGCACCTGAAGTTTGCGAAATGTTACTACAACTTTGACTGGAACTGTGTTCTATGGTCTGTTGTAACAAAAATGGAGCTTTTTGGCAATAAACACTCAAGGTGGGTTTGGTGTAAAAAGAAGGATGGCTATAATGAAAAAAACCTGATCCCAACTGTCAAATATGGTGGAAGGTTTGTCATGTTTTGGGGTTGTTTTTCCTCCAAAGGCCCTGGAAACCTCGTTAGGGTACATGGCATCATGAACTCCATGAAATACCAGAACCTTTTAAATCTAAATCTGGCTGCCTCTGGCAGAAAACTAAAACTGGGTCAGCAATGGCTCTTCCAGCAGGATAATGATCCAAAGCATATGTCCAAGTCAACACAGAAATTGTTCACTGAGCACAGAATCAAGCTTGTGTCATGGCCATCTCAGTCCCCTGACCTGAATCCCAGTGAAAACTTGTGGGCTGAGCTGAAAAAGAGAGTGCACAAGACAGGGCTGAGGACCCTGGATGATCTGGAGAGATTGTGTAAATATCTCCAACCTTACAAAATGTTATAGGAGAGACTCAGTGCTGTTTTACTGGCAAAGGGAGGTTGTATAGAGTATTAGATGCAGGGGTGACAATAATAGTGCTACAGGTGTTTTTGTTGAAAATAATTATTTCTTGATGAGGGATTTGTTTTTCTCTGAATACATTTTCCTTGATTCCTCGAGACGCAGGTGTAAAAACTGCCTAGTTGTTTGGCTTCAACCTTTCAGAACTACACTATGATATACCCTTTCTACTATTTCATACTCTTCCTGCGTGATTTGAATGTCAGTATCAGACAGCATCACAGATTATATGCACAGTGTATTTAACCCAACATTAGCGTATGAGATGTCACTCAAAACTGATGTCACTGTATTTACATACACGAGACTATTAATGCAGAAACTAACATATTTGTGGGTGGCAATTATATCAATTATTAATGACCAAGCATTCCAAATCTATCTAAACCTTCACTCATGTATGTTCCATATTGCTGGGTTTCAGTCACCTGACTTTTCTTAGAAGTTTTACCAGAAGTGAAATAGCTGGTGGTCTAAACAGCTGCCATAGTGCAAACAACTACCAATAACTTAGAGTATGCTCGTAATCTAGAAGCCACTGCTCGCTTTAGATATATTCAGAAGATTACTATGTGCAGTGGAATCGACCCCTACAGTCTGGGAAAGAAGGATTTGTCATACGATCTCGAAAACTACCCTTCAGTCGAGTTCCCCAACATCTCAAACTATCTGGTGTTGAAGACTTCCTTCTACACCGCACAACAGATGAAAGCGTGGAAGAGTATGGAAGCTTATGACTTTTTTGTATGTGGCTGGGTAAAGGACCTCGGTATCAAGTCGCTGCCGAATGAATCCTGTATTGTTTTTGCCAGTGTAAGTATGGGGTTTTTTTTTTAAGCTTTTCATTCACGTCTTTACAACGAAGTGCTGCAAGTTGAAGTGTAAACAAACAACAGTTCGCTTGATTCTCACTTGTGTTGGCTCTTATCTCTCACGTAAATCATTCACAAAGATCATCAGAAACCCATTTAAAAACCTGGAGCCTAGTTAAACAAGACGGAGAAGTGATCACAGCGCATTGTAACTGTATGCCTGGGTAAGAATTTTGTTGCAATCTTCACGCATATGGACTTTGTGAGGAGTAAACAAAGAAACAGCTGGGGACTTTGGCGCTTTGTGACTAACAAGAAAAGTACTTGGAAAACACTAAGGACATAGCTGAGAGGGATATACAAACCTTTCACGAAGAAGTGATCACTGCAAACTTGAGCATGCTTCGACTCGGCTCCCTTCGATTTCAGTGAGAGGTTCAAAAGCCACCTTTCTGGACGTCTTTTTGTGAAATCCTGTGTTCGTTCACACTTTTTTTTTTATTAGTTCACAGGGAACCCTGAAGAAACTTTTATCAGTTTCACGGTTTGATCGATTCGAACAACCTAAAACAACGCAAGAGTAAGGCATTTTTCATGCTAGCAATGCACCTTCTCCATACAAATACTTTGTCAACTGAACTTTGGTAGAGCACCAGCTAAAGTTTTGAATAACTAATGAGGCGGATGTGATGTCACGTGAAACCCAGCAATACTGTATGTGAAGAATAAAACACGACATTGGTATGATCCAGTTCGTGTTACAACCTGTGCCATCTTTGCGAAGTGGATTATTTTCTGATACCATCGCATCCTGAAGTGTTTTATTCCTTTCATATAACAACAATTTGCCTTTGATTTCACTTTTTCATTGATTAATGAACAACACATTGTGCTTACCATTGAATGTTATGGAACATTTTTTTCTCTCGGTCTTGAATTTAATAAGACAGCAAATAACGCAGTTCATCATGTTACCAAGAAAACTGAAAGTACAAATTCCTGTCGTGACTATTTTTTTTCAGAAAACCTCACTATATTAACATTATTCTGCAATTCTGTCTGTTTATTATTTGCCTTAGATTAGATCAATCATCCACCATACATGTCCCTGTGAACGAGGTGTTACTATAGAAATGATAACTTTAGAACAAGTACATTCATATAATGCATTTGAATTATAGCTGGCACAATTTTCAATCAACATAGCAAAAGACTTTTCATTACCTTCTCTCCGATTTCAGTCTGAGCTCCACCAGGAAGTAATTCCAGGTCTGGTTGTAATGCACAGGCCTCCACTATAGTCTGGAACTTCTGCTCATCCTCAGCCGAGCCAAACAGGATGTTATCCTTTAGAGTAGCGTTCTGAATCCAGGCCTGCTGTGGCACGTACGCAACAGATCCCTGAGTGAAGAAGTGAAAGCAGAACAGACAGAGAAAACAAGGTAGCACTTTATTTAAAAAGCACATTCCTAGAGTTTGATGTTGATATAAGTTCTTTCTGAGAGCTGACAAACCTACTTAAGTACTGCATTTCTAAAGGCTAGTTCCATTGTGCTAGCTGTCATAAAGGTTACATTTATCAATTCTGACATCAAGTCATTTCACCTGAGTAAAATGACATTGATTTTCATAGGCTGTTTTACGATGCTCTCCAGGTTGACTTATTTTAAATTCAACTCTTATTTAGGGGTTTCATACTTATGCACACTCCAGATTTCTGTTTTTCATCTTAATTATTGCTTGTGTCACAATAAAAAAAAAGCACTTAAAGTGGTAGGCATGCTGTGTAAATCAAATGGTGCTAACCCCCCCACCCAAAAAAAATAATAATTTTAATTCCAGCTTATAATGCGACAAAACAGGACAAACACCAAGGGGGATGAATACTTTCGCAAAACACTGTAAATAAAGCTTCACATGTATTAACAAATCACACATTTCTGGAAATGGGGTTTGTAAATGTTTGCTTCATTGAAGAATCTAAAATATGAAACATATATTTTTTTTCACCTCATAGCAAGAAGGTTCTGGGTTCAAGCCCAGCGGCCGACGAGGGCCTTTCTGTGTGGAGTTTGCATGTTCTCCCCGTGTTTACGTGGGTTTCCTCTGGGTGCTCCAGTTTCCCCCACAGTCCAAAGACATGCAGGTTAGGCTAATTGGTGGTGCTAAACTGACCGTAGGTGTGAATGTGAATGGTTGTTTGTTTCTATGTGTCAGCCCTACAATGATCTGGCAACTTGTCCAGGGTGTACCCCGCCTCTCGCCCATAGTGAGCTGGGATAGGATCCAGCTTGCCTGCAACCCTGTACAGGATAAACGGTTACGGATAATGGATGGATAGATGTATATTTTGTTTCACACTTTTTGTTCACCACATAATTCCCTGTGTGTTCCATGTGTTATGTCACAGTTTTGATGTTGTCAGTATTGTTCTACAATGTACAAAATCTCTGTAGGGATCCTTTTCCATGTTGTCAGACACTTACAATAATATTATGAGCCTGTCAGGGGTGAAAACAAGCAGTTTAATCTGACGGGGATGTTTGCCCGATAGGATTATGTTGTATAGCCATTTTACAGTTGCTGGTTATAGTGTTCGAACTCAATACTGGCCCGATTTCAATTGTTTTAGTCCATAGTAAATATTTGGACCCAAGGAGATGGAAAAATCAGATCCAGATTAAAAGATCCTGGAATTTTCCTTTCAAGTGCCTGTGTTTCCTCCAGATCTGCATGCTGGCTAGTGTAGTGCACAAATGGCAGCTATTCATCTGCCTCACTACCTTGATATGGACAGAGCCAGAGAGGTTGTGCATTTCCCCGAGCAGAGCTGAGATCAGAGAGGATTTGCCTGAACCCACTGCTCCCACCACAGCCACAAGCCAACCTGGTTTAATATCCAGAGACACGCTGAGGAAACACACAGAGATATATTTTTCAAATGCAAAGCTATATACATCACTGTCACATTGTCTTCATTTCATTTCATTTCATTTCATTTCATTTCAGGGAGTTTGACTGAATGTTCAGCAGGCCAAGCTTTCATTTACACTGGCATCAAAATTAAAGACATGAAATCCCATCTACAACAGCAGAAACCAATAGGACAAATATTTCGAATCACACATGTTGGTTCAGAAGTGGTCTTTGAAAGGTGACTATGAACCTGAAGTATACTGAGCACAAAAGACTGCACTGATGAAATCATGATGGCATTATTGAATTCTTGGGTTTCAGTCACGTGACTTTTCTTAGTGATTTCACTTCCGGTAAAACAGCTGGTGGTCTAGCAAACCAAAACGGCTGCCGTAGTGCAAACAACTAGCGATAACTTATCAGAGTATGCTCGTAATCTAGAAGCCACTGCTCACTTTAGATATATTCAGAAGATTACTATGTGCAATGGAATCGACCCCTACAGTCTGGGAAAGAAGGATTTGTCATACAATCTCGAAAACTACCCTTCAGTTGAGTTCCCCGACATCTCGAACTATCTGATGTTGCAGACATCCTTCTACACCGCACAACAGATGAAAGTGTGGAAGAGTATGGAGGCTTATGACTTTTTTGTATGTGGCTGGGTAAAGGACCTCGGTATCAAGTCGCTGCCGAATGAATCCTGTATTGTTTTTGCCCGTGTAAGTATGTTTTTTTTAAGCTTTTCGTTCACGTCTTTACAACGAAGCGTTGCAAGTTGAAGTGTAAACAAACAACAGTTCGCTTGATTCTCACTTGTGCTGGCTCTCATCTCTCAGGTAAATCATTCACAAAGATAATCAGAAACCCCTTTAAAGACCTGGATCTTAGTTAAACAAGATGGAGAAGTGATCACGGCGCATTGTAACTGTATGCCTGGGTAAGAATTTTGTCATGACCTTCATGCATATGGACTTTGTGAGGAGTAAACAAAAACAGCTGGGGACTTTAGCGCTTTGTGACTAAAAAAATGTACCATAAAATAATGATACATAGCAAGAAAAGTACTCGGAAAACACTAAGGACATAGCTGATAGGGAGATACAAACCTTTCACCAAGTGATCACTGCAAACTCGAGCACGCTTCGACTCGGCTCCCTTCGATTTCAGTGACAGGTTCAAAAGCCACTTTTCTCGACGTCTTTTTGTGAAATCCTGTGTTCATTCACCCTTTTTTTATTAGTTCACAGGGAACCCTGAAGGAACTTTTATCAGTTTCATGGTTTGATCGAGTCGAACAACCTAAAACAACGCAAGCATGAGGCATTTTTCGTGCGAGCAATGCACCTTCCCTGTACAAACGCTTTGTCAACGGCGCTTTGGTAGACCACCAGCTAAAGTTTTGAATAACTAATGAGGCGGATGTAACGTCACGTAAAACTCAATGTCCAGTATGACTCAACTGAGCAGGTAAAACACACACTCATGATAACATGCACACAACATGACAGCACTGGTAAACTTAACTGAGCAAACATAAATGCAGGACTGCAATGAGGCAAATGTTGAGTAATTCCTGTCATAGTAATTTCCAGGTGCTGTTTTTTTTTTTTTTTGCAATGCATTATTCCATAATATGTGGTTGTATGTGCTGTGAGTAGAAGGCATGAGTCATTTTCTGAATAAGAAAACTATTTAGTCAGTAAATGTATTGTTATTGTTAGTCATCTTGTGTGTCATCTCAGCACAGATTAAGTCTTCCATTGTGCTTTGGATTTCCTTCGATCAGAAACGAAAGCTATAGTCTAAAAGCATGAAGCAGAAATCAAGGTCAACAAGAATCAATGGCCCAATGTTGTGACTCGCAGGCTGACAGAAGGAGCAATTAAAAAAAAAATAATAATACACACTTCTTCAGAACTGGTTCAGAATCGATCCCCCATGTAAAAGTGCCGTTGCTCACACTTACTGCTGTGCCTGTTCAAAAAAAAAAAAGAATCAGAGAACAAAAAAAAAATCATATCTTCTAAAAATCATATTAGTTTTCCAATTACTAGAAAAATACGTGACTGTCTTGGCCTTAAGGTTTTTTTTTTGTCATTTTAAACATTATAAATACACAATTTCCTCTTGCACAGGAAACAAGATTAACTTTTTTTTTTTTACATATTAACAATTACAGAGTGCAGCAAATGCTTACTAATATATTTTTGAATATTTCATTTAAATGCCTGATGTATGGCTAATTCTCACATGTATACTGTATGCTTCTGATGTTTTAAGCTAATCAGGGGTGGTAAATTAAGAGCTGGTAAATCAATAACAGCTAACCAATATCATAAAATAATAAAACTCAGTTTAATACAGGGGAAGAGGCATTGGGACGTATTCAGAGTTGAGTTGAGACAATTTTGAAAATGCACATATGCAAGTGTTTGGACCTCAAGACTAAAGTAGTACAGTGGTGCTTGAAAGTTTGTGAACCCTTTAGAATTTTCTATATTTCTGCATAAATATGACCTAAAACATCATCAGATTTTCACACAAGTCCTAAAAGTAGATAAAGAGAACCCAGTTAAACAAATGAGGCAAAAATATTATACTTGGTCATTTATTTATTGAGGAAAATGATCCAATATTACATATCTGTGAGTGGCAAAAGTATGTGAACCTTTGCTTTCAGTATCTGGTGTGACCCCCTTGTGTAGCAATAACTGCAACCAAACGTTTCCGGTAACTGTTGATCAGTCCTGCACACCAGCTTGGAGGAATTTTAGCCCGTTCCTCCACACAACAGCTTCAACTCTGGGATGTTGGTGGGTTTCCTCACATGAACTGCTTGCTTCAGGTCCTTCCACAACATTTCGATTGGATTAAGGTCAGGACTTTGACTTGGCCATTCAGAAACATTAACTTTATTCTTCTTGAACCATTCTTTGGTAGAACAACTTGTGTGCTTACGGTTGTTGTCTTGCCGCATGACCCACCTTCTCCTGAGATTCAGTTCCTGGACAGATGTCCTGACAGTTTCCTTTAGAATTCACTGGTATAATTCAGAATTCATTGCTCCATCAATGATGGCAAGCCGTCCTGGCCCAGAAGCAGCAAAACAGGCCCAAACCATGATACTACCACCACCATGTTTCACAGATGGGATAAGGTTCTTATGCTGGAATGCAGTGTTTGTCTTTCTCCAAACATTACTCTTCTCATTTAAACCAAAAAGTTCTATTTTGGTCTCATCCATCTACAAAACATTTTTCTAATAGCCTTCTGGCTTGTCCACGTGATATTTAGCAAACTGCAGATGAGCAGCAATGTTCTTTTTGGAGAGCAGTGGCTTTCTCCTTGCAACCCTGCCATACACACCATTGTTGTTCAATGTTCTCCTCATGGTGGACTCATGAACATTAACATTAGCCAATGTGAGAGAGGCCTTCAGTTGCTTAGAAGTTACCCTGGGGTCCTTTGTGATCTCGCCGACTATTACACGCCTTGCTCTTAGAGCGATCTTTGTTGGTCGACCACTCCTGGGGAGAGTAACAATGGTCTTGAATTTCCTCCATTTGTACACAATCTGTCTGACTGTGGATTGGTGGAGTCCAAACTCTTTAGAGATGGTTTTGTAACTTTTTCCAGCCTGAAGAGCATCAACAACGGTTTTTCTGAGGTCCTCAGAAATCTCCTTTGTTCGTGCCATGATACACTTCCACAAACATGTGTTGTGAAGATCAGACTTTGATAGATCCCTGTTCTTTAAATAAAACAGGGTGCCCACTCACACCTGATTGTCATCCCATTGATTGAAAACACCTTACTCTAATTTCACCTTCAAATTAACTGCTAATCCTAGAGGTTCACATACTTTTGCCACTCACAGATATGTAATATTGGATCATTTTCCTCAATAAATAAATGACCAAGTATAATATTTGTCTCATTTGTTTAACTGGGTTCTCTTTATCTACTTTTAGGACTTGTGTGAAAATCTGATGTTTTAGGTCATATTTATGCAGAAATATAGAAAATTCTAAAGGGTTCACAAACTTTCAAGCACCACTGTATGTAAAGTTCTTAGGTACATGCAAAGAAATTCTGGAAAGCAAAGATGTCCTCAAAATGCATGAAACTTTTTTTTGGGGAAAAAAAAAAGTCTTTAGTCTGACTTATCAGTAAAAATCTGGCAACCATAAAGACATGAAATAACAGGTGATTTTTGATCATTGAAATAGTGTACCCTGAGAACGAACAACAAGAAGGTGTGTAATACATTTCTAAAGACAAGGAACTTTGTCTGAAGGTGGATAATTATGTATAATTCAATCATGAGTACCCTTGTTATTGTTGTGCTGCACTGCCAGTGTGCCCAAATCCTCTCCACCAAGAAATTTCTCCAGCCGTTTTTTGGATACATTTGTCTTTAAAGAAAAGAACAAAAAGGAATTTCAGCTGCATGGAATATGTATAGCTTTATATGTCGTATACATACAGTGTGTGTGTGTGTGTGTGTGTGTGTAAAAGTTTACATACAGTGACATGAATGTCATCTTAGATATGAATGTCATGGCAATATTTAGCCTTTCAGTAATTTCTTTGAACTGTTCCTTTTCTGTGGCAGAATGTACAACATACATCTTTAATTTAAAAAAATAAAACACTAGAATTTGGTGCACAAGTTTTAATTTTCTTTGAATCAAAACAGTGTCAAAATTATACATACAGGGTCAAAAATTTGCATACACTCACTTAGATTATTAATTCAGAGGTGCTGAAACTTCCAAAATGTATCTCATCTTGCCAAGCCCGAGGTCTCTTAACTTCCTGTTAGTGATCATGATGGACTACAGCTGGTAGCTTCTCTGTGCCTTCATAAAAAAGGTTTGTTTACAGCACTCATTAGATTGACCAACACACAATACAGTGGGAAAGTCCAAGGAGCTCAGTGCAGATCTGAGAAAGAGGATTGCAGATATACACAACTCCGGAATGTCTCTTGGAGCCATTTCTAAACAACTGCAAATTCCAAGATCAGTTCAAACAATTGTATCCAAGTTATTGTGAGGTGTAGTCACTTTGCCAAGCCACTTTGCTTCAAGAAAACCCAAACTGTCACCCTCAGCTAAAAGGAAGTTGGTTTGGATGGTTGGGAACAACCTGGGAACCACCATGGCACAGCCCTGCCATGAACTGGAAGCTGATGGATCACTGTCTACAGTTCAGATCACCATGGACTAAGAGGCTGCAATCCAAGAAATAACCCCCTGCTCCAAAATTGACACTTTCAAGCTTAACTAAAGTTTGAAGCTGACCACACAGACAAAGAAAAAGCCTTCTGGAGGATAGCTGTATGGTCAGATGAGACAAAGATTGAGTTGCTTGTCCATAATGACCACCATGTACAGAGGGACACTGTACCAGCTGGTGGTGGTGGTAGGATCATCAAGCTCTGGGGCTGTTTTACTGCCAGTGGAACTAGTTCATTGCACAAAGTGGATGGAATAATGAAGGAGGACTACCTCAGAATTATTCAGCATAAACCATCAGAAACTTTAACATGACTTGGGAGTTACAACAGGACAATGAATCCAAACATGCATTGGAGCTGGTTGTGGAGGATAAAGCAGGCTAATATTAATCTTAAAACAAGTCCTGACTTCAACCCTATTGAAAATGTATGGACCGTGCTTATAAGTCGAGTCAATGGCAAGAAAAAAAAAATTAATTTAATTGATCTTTACCAATTCTACCATGAAGAGTCATGAAATATCCAACAGAATTCTGCCAGAAGCTTGTTCATGGCAAACAAAAATGTTTGGTCAAGGTGAATCT
The DNA here is from genome assembly GCF_027579695.1 of Neoarius graeffei. Lineage (NCBI taxonomy): Eukaryota > Metazoa > Chordata > Actinopteri > Siluriformes > Ariidae > Neoarius > Neoarius graeffei. The sequence goes on along the minus strand of NC_083571.1, from coordinate 47,336,010 downwards.
TGCGAAGAGATTTTACCCAAATATTAGGTGTGCTATATGTACATTTTTGACCCTGTATGTATAATTTTGAGCCTGTGTTGATTTCAGCACCAAATTCTAGTGTTTTTTTTTAATTAAAGCTGTATGCTGTACATTTTGCCACAGAAAAAGAACAGTTCAAAGAAATTGCTGAAAGGCCAAATATTGTCATGACATTCATATCCAAGATGAAATTCATGTCACTGTATGTAAACTTCTGACTACAACTTTATATATAGGCGGCATGGTGGTGCAAGTGGTCAGCACTGTCACCTTACAGCAAGAAGGCTGTGGAATCGTGGCCAATGGGGGCCTTTGTATGAAGTTTGCATGTTCTCCCCATGTTTGCGTGGGTTTCCTCCGGGTGCTCCGGTTTCCCCCACAGTCCAAAGACATGAAGGTTAGGTTAACCAGTGACTAAATTGACTGCAAGTGTGAATGTGTTAGGACTAGGACTGTTTTGGCCTCTAGAGGCCGCTGTTATTTCCTTTTCGTGTCATGTTTATTTTGGCCTCTAGAGGCCGCCACTGTTCCTGTGTTTTGTGTTTGTGTTAATTGCCTGTTTAGTCCTGATTATCTTCACCTGTGTTCAATTTAGTTTGTGTATTTATACCCCCTGAGTTCAGTCCTCTTGTCACGGAGTCTTTGTGCTGTTATGTTTATCTCCAGTTTCCTCTGTACCGTGTTCTTTATTTTGCATTTTGCTTTTCTTTTGGACCTAGTAGTTACTGTGGTTTTTGGATCTTCTGAGCTTTGGTATTTTTGCCTTTTCTTTTCTGTTTTTTGGCTTTTGTTTTGTACTTTTGGATTTTTTATTTTTTCCCTTATATCTTCTGAGTGTTTTTGTATTTTTACTTTTTGGATATTATTTGCACATATTGTAAATAAACCTTTTTGATACTTTTTCTACTTCCGCCTCATGCCTCTGCATTTGAGTCATCCCCCTGGTGGCCTAGTGGGGGTTTGCTGGATAATCACACCAACAAACCAGGTTCAGATCCCAGCAAAACCCTAACAGAAAGACTCCGTCATGACCGACTCAGCAGAGGCTGCTTCAACTGTCTACCCGGCCAACCTTCAGGGAATTACGGCAGCTTTGACACGCTTCGGAGCGACCATGGACGTTCATGGACGTACGCTCACCAGCCAACGTGAGGCCCTTGCTTGCCACGAGGAACTGCTTCAGCAAATCGGGAAAACCCTGGCACAGCTGACATCTCTGCCTGCATCTCCTGATCCAGCTCCCGCTCCTGCTCCTGTGCCTCCTGCCATGCTGCCTTCTTCACCTCGCGAACCCAGCCTTCCTGCACCACAGAGGTACGACGGCAAGCACAGTGAGTGCCGAGAATTCCTTACCCAGTGTCAACTCACCTTTGAGCTTCAGCCTACCACCTACACTACGGATCGCCGCAAGATTGCCTTTGTGATCACCTTATTAGCTGGTCAGGCACGAGCCTGGGCTACTGCTATCTGGCAAAGACAGGGACCTGAGTGCCTTGATTTCCAGCTGTTTTCTGAAGAGATGTTTCGGGTCTTCGATCAGGCGGACATCAGTATCGACGCAGCCCGAAAGCTCATGTCCATCCGGCAAGGAGGAAGCATCGCAGATTACGCCATCTCGTTCCGAACGCTCGCAGCAGTAAGTGGATGGAACAAGACAGCCCTGGTGTCAGCCTTCCACCATCTCTGTCTGACCCCATCAAGGACGGTCTGGCCTCTATTGGATGCTCAAGTGACCTCAAAACCCTCATCTCACATGCTATTCGTCTGGACAACAGGATGAGAGAACGCCACCAAGCCTTGAGCCCCCCCAGCCTCCCTACCTCTACCTGGAAACCGTCTACCTCCTTCAGTGACTGTCCAGAACCCATGCAAGTGGGTCGTACTCGCCTCTCCGCATCTGAGAGGGAGCGCAGAAGGAGGGACAAGTGCTGCATCTACTGTGGCAAGCCTGGTCACTTCCGAGCATCATGTCCTGAACTCTTGGGAAAAGGACCGCCCCATCCAGCCGAGGGAGGGTTGTGACGGGGCCTACCCTCTCTCCCGGACTCCCTGGCCAAGGAATCTACATCCTGGTCTCCATCTCCTGGGGTGAGTCTGTCCACTCTTGTCAAGCTTTGTTAGACTCAGGGGCGGCTGGGAACTTTATGGATATTCACTTCGCCCAAAGCATCAATATTCCGACTGCACCTCTTGAAGTCCCACTGTCTGTGTCTGCCCTCGATGGCCAAGCGTTAGGTGATGGAAGAGTCACCCAAGTTACTTCTCCAGTCTTCCTCCAGTCTCAAGGTCACAAGGAAGAAATATCCCTGCACCGGATTCCTTCACCTGAGTTCCCAGTTATTCTAGGCCTTCCTTGGCTTACTCGCCACAACCCTCGAATAGACTGGGTAACAAGCTAGGTTGTGGAATGGGGCCCTGCATGCCATGCCTCTTGTCTGCTCTCTAGCTCTCCTGTGTCTCTTGCCGAGCCCCCTGATCTCACCGAGTTATCTCAAGTTCCCACAGAGTACTGGGATCTCAAGGAGGTATTCAGCAAGAGCAGGGCCGCCGTTCTTCCTCTGCACCAGGCCTATGACTGTGCCATTGACTTGCTCCCTGGGACTACCCCTCCTTGTGGCAGACTGTTTTCCCTCTCTCAGCCAGAACGCAAGGCCATGGAGGAATACCTCAAAGACGCCCTGGTCTCTGGGTTCACTCGACCCTCCACCTCACCTGCTGGTGCTGGCTTCTTCTTTGTCGGCAAGAAGGATGGGGGCCTCTGACCATGTATTGACTACAGGGGCCTGAACAAGATCACTGTGCGCAACCGATATCCCCTTCCGCTGAAGTCCACTGCTTTCGACCTGCTCCAAGGCGCCACCGTCTTCACCAAGTTGGACCTACGGAACGCATACCACCTCATCTGTATCCGACAGGGAGACGAGTGGAAGACTGCTTTTAACACCCCGTCTGGGCACTACGAATACCAGGTGATGCCCTTAGGACTCACCAACGCACCAGCTGTTTTTCAGGCCCTAATCAACGATGTCTTAAGGGACATGATTAACCTGTACGTTTTTGTCTACCTCGACGACATCCTTATCTTTTCCAAGACTGTGCAGGAGCACCGCCACCATGTCCACCAGGTTCTCCAGAGGCTGCTACAGAACAATCTGTTCGCCAAGGCCCAGAAATGCGAATTTCATGTTCCCGAGGTCTCCTTTCTGGGATTTATTGTACAGACAGGCCAACTCCAAATGGACCCTGCTAAGACCCTGGCCGTCCGGGACTGGCCTACTCCCAAGTCCGTTAAGGAGGTTCAGCGGTTCTTAGGATTCGCTAACTTCTACCGCAAGTTCATCAGGAACTTCAGTTCTGTAGCAGCACCCATGTCAGACCTCACCAAAGGGACAGGTGGATCTTATGGCTGGTCTCCTCAGGCGGAAAAGGCGTTCAAAGACCTCAAGGACCGCTTCTGCACGGCACCCATTCTGGTCCTCCCGGACACCTCCCAACCATTCATCGTGGAGGTGGACGCCTCAGACAGTGGTGTCGGCGCGGTGCTCTCTCAATGTTCGGAAGGAAAGCTGCACCCCTGCGCTTACTTCTCCCACCGCCTGAGTCCTGCGGAGTCCCGGTACGATGTGGGGGATCGAGAACTGCTAGCGGTCAAACTGGCCCTTGAGGAGTGGAGGCATTGGCTGGAGGGAGCGCAACATCCATTCCTGGTTTGGACTGACCACAAGAACCTGGAGTACCTCCAGCAAGCCAAGAGACTGAACCCTCGACAGGCTAGGTGGGCCCTGTTTTTCAGTCGGTTTGACTTCACCCTTTCGTACCGCCCCGGCTCCAAGAACACCAAACCTGACGCACTGTCCAGGCTGTTCTCTGCCACTAACAGGAAGAATGAAGTCGGGCCTATTATCCCTGTGTCCCGGATTGTGGCCCCTGTCCGCTGGGGTATTGAGGAGGCTGTCCGACGAGCCCAACGCCAGGACCCCGGTCCTGGGACGGGGCCACTAGGCCTCTTGTACGTCCCACATCAAGCCCGGGCCAAGGTTCTCCAGTGGGATCATTCTTCCCCTCTCACCGCCCACCCGGGAGCTCGGAGGACCCTGGACTTCCTGAAAAGACGCTTCTGGTGGCCTTACATGGAGAAGGAAGTAAGGTCATTTGTCCTGTCCTGTGAGGTTTGCACCAGAACCAAGAACCCACGACAGCGTCCCCAGGGTCTCCTGCATCCTCTGACCATTCCCCGGCATCCCTGGTCCCACGTGGCAGTCGACTTCATCACGGGTCTCCCTGAGTCACAAGGTAACACGGTCATTTTGGTCATAGTTGACAGATTCTCCAAGGCCTGCCGCTTCATACCACTGTGCAAACTCCCCTCTGCTCTTGAAACAGCGAAACTTATGTTTAATCATGTCTTCCGAGTCTTTGGTCTTCTACAGGACATCGTCTCAGACCGAGGGCCCCAGTTCTCCCGAGTGTGGCACGGGTTCTGCAAGGTCATCGGAGCCACTGCCAGCCTCTCCTCTGGGTTTCACCCACAGTCCAATGGTCAGACGGAAAGGCTCAACCAGGACCTGGAAACCACCCTGCGAGGCCTGGCTATGGATAACCCGACATCGTGGAGCACCTGGCTGCCATGGGCGGAGTACACCCACAACACCCTGCAGTTATCGGCCACCAAGCTGTCGCCATTCCAGTGCCAATTCGGGTTCCAGCCACCTCTGTTCCCGGACCAGGAGGAGGACGCGGGGGTGCCCTCGGTCAACCAATATGTGAGACGGTGTCGCAAGACCTGGAGCAAGGTCAGGAAGACCCTCATACAGACATCCAGAACCAACCAGACTCAGGCCAACCACCATAGAAGACCTGTACACGCTTTCCGCCCTGGGCAGCGGGTTTGGCTGTCCACTAAGGACCTTCCGCTGCGGGTGGAGAACCGCAAGCTTGCTCCTCGCTACATTGGCCCCTTCAAGGTGGTGCGCAGGGTCAACCCTGTCTCCTACCGGCTCCAGTTGCCCCGGACTCTGAGGATCAACCCCACTTTCCATGTTTCCCTGTTGCGGCCCGTACTGACGTCTACGTATGCCCCTGCCCCTAGGAACCCCCCACCCCCCCGCATCTTCCAGGGGCAGACTGTGTTCACTGTGCATCGCCTGCTTGACTCCCGCCGGGTCCGCGGCGGGTTGCAATATCTGGTGGACTGGGAGGGCTATGGTCCTGAGGAGCGCTGCTGGGTTCCTGCTCGGGATGTCCTAGATAAAGAACTGTGTCGGGACTTCCATTCGGCCCATCCGGATCGCCCTGGGAACGTCAGGAGACGTTCCTGGGGGGGGGGGGGGTCCTGTTAGGACTAGGACTGTTTTGGCCTCTAGAGGCCGCTGTTATTTCCTTTTCGTGTCATGTTTATTTTGGCCTCTAGAGGCCGCCACTGTTCCTGTGTTTTGTGTTTGTGTTAATTGCCTGTTTAGTCCTGATTATCTTCACCTGTGTTCAATTTAGTTTGTGTATTTATACCCCCTGAGTTCAGTCCTCTTGTCACGGAGTCTTTGTGCTGTTATGTTTATCTCCAGTTTCCTCTGTACCGTGTTCTTTATTTTGCATTTTGCTTTTCTTTTGGACCTAGTAGTTACTGTGGTTTTTGGATCTTCTGAGCTTTGGTATTTTTGCCTTTTCTTTTCTGTTTTTTGGCTTTTGTTTTGTACTTTTGGATTTTTTATTTTTTCCCTTATATCTTCTGAGCGTTTTTGTATTTTTACTTTTTGGATATTTTTTGTACATATTGTAAATAAACCTTTTTGATACTTTTTCTACTTCCGCCTCATGCCTCTGCATTTGAGTCATCCCCCTGGTGGCCTAGTGGGGGTTTGCTGGATAATCACACCAATGAACCAGGTTCGGATCCCAGCAAAACCCTAACAGAATGTGAGTATGAATGGTTGTTTGTCTCTATGTGTCAGCCTTGCGATGACCTGGCGGCTTGTCCAGGGTGTACCCTGCCTCTCACCCATAGTCAGCTAGGATAGGCTCCAGCTTGCCCCACGACCCTGGACAGGATAAGTGGTTACGGATAATATATATATATATATATATATATATATATATATATATATATATATATATATATATATTACTCTATTGCAGTGAGTGGCAAGAAGAGGGACTGAGAGAAAACTGAGGTATGTGCACGCATTTTGTTTGTGCAACAAAGAAATTAAAACACTGAAAACCGAAAGTGCTGTATTAAACACACACCCCTTTGAGTTTGTTTGCCTGCCTCCCACCTCTTCATTTCCCCATGAACCCCCACATTCCACAGAATAATATGTTTAGTTTTAAATCAAATACAAAATCTGCATACACAGCTTTGAAAAGGAATAAGATATTAACAGTCGCTTTCCAGATATCTACTTTCATGTCAGGGTCCAGGCACTTATGGATGCAAGCACAGGGGAAAGCGGGTGCATCACAAACTGGTAACCAAATCCAGTACAGCAATCTGAAGATGTAGTCAGGGACAGGCAAGGGTCGGTCAATTCACAAACAGAATATCAGAGGGCAGGCGAGTAATCGTAGTCAGAAATAAAAGTAAACATAGTCAAAAGCACTACAAGTCAGGCAGAAAGTCAGAAAGCTCGGTATGATCAGGTATGGGGACACAGAACAATACTTCGTGGTGAGTGTTTGTGAATGCTGGGCTTTAGGGTGCATCAGTTGCCCCCTAAAAATGAAAAGTTCCTCCGATCATGATGCATTTTTGTTTTTATGTTCCTTTTGGTAAGAAAACACACTGGGTGAAATATTTTGACAAAATTCAAAAGTTTAATGGTGGCACCAGGAGCTCAAATTTATGGAAAAAGCTGCTATTTTATGACTTTTATGACAATTTCGATCACTTTTCATGAAACATTATGGCACCTTATAGAGTATACCAAATATCTTAGATACACATTTTTAGTACATATTCTAAATATATTATCAAGCACAGTTTGAGTTTTAGCTGTTCATTGAATCATTGTTCAACTACTTTTGAACAATACAAATGTATTATGAATCACATTAATGCTTCTCAATCCCTTGCAAAGGTTCTTAACATGATCTCTGGGTCACAAGAAATCAATAAATGGAGTCCAACATTGTGATTCAAACCTTACGCGAAAGCATAAAATAAGCATTTTTTGGCAAAAAATGAACCTCATGGTGCCACCATTAGACTTTTGAATATGGTCAAAAAATTTTACAGGATGTCTTTATTGGTGAAAAGGAACACCCAAACAAAAATGCATCAGATTTTATGAAAGTGAGGGCAACTGATGCACCCTACTGGGCTTATATAGGGAAGTAATTATGGGGAAATGGGAAACAGGTGTACTTCCTAGAATTCCAGAGATGAGGGGCGCTGTGGTGCTTGGGAAGTGTAGTCTGGAGTGGCCATGTTTGGAGGCTACTCTGAACTCAGGTTTTCAGTGCTATTACTGACATTTAGTTATTTTTCATGTTGAATGATAAAATAGTTATCTTAGTGCTTCTTGGTGCTAGAGAGAATCCATGGACACCAGAAATGATAATCAGATGACAATGCGATTGTGATGTAATTTATATTACTATAAATTCCTAGAGCCACTTTTCGTCTTTTAGATGGCATCACCAGGCTCAGAGCTCAGATGTAAAATAAAAATTAAAAAAAAAGCAAGACACCAAAATATCTGTGTGTGTATTGGGTACCTGTACAATGGAAGAAATCAGTATGGGGAGCATGGCCAGAGGGGAACGCAGTAAGTTGAAGAGAGAGATGGCTGTAAAAGCTTTCTGTGCATTTAAGATATTATCTGGACTGACAGACACAAAAACTGCAAAGGTCACCAGTGACACCTGCAAAACACACATTTCACAGCAACTCAAGCAATCAGAGTCATATACGTTTCCTTTGAATTTGTCAGTGGGATCTTTAGGTAATTCAGTACTATTCGACTATTATGAGCGCTGACACTATTATGGACGCTTGAATCATGTGAAAAAATCAGTACATTCCATGGAAATTGTTGATTGTTTTTCAACATATTTGAACAAACAAATATTTCACCCTCTTTAATACAGTGACTGCAGATAAATAAAGGTGACATACCTGAACAAAACCACAAGGAAAATTAGATTTTCAATCATTTATTCAACAAAATTATCAATAATTGCAATATTCATCTGTGGAGAAAGTACAATGGTGCTTGAAAGTTTGTGAACCCTTTAGAATTTTCTATATTTCTGCATAAATATGACCTAAACCATCATCAGATTTTCACACAAGTCCTAAAAGTAGATAAAGGGAACCCAGTTAAACAAATGAGGCAAAATATTAGACTTGGTTATTTATTTATTGAGGAAAATGATCCAATATTACATATCTGTGAGTGGCAAAAGTATGTGAACCTTTGCTTTCAGTATCTGGTGTGACCCCCTTGTGCAGCAATAACTGCAACTAAACGTTTCCGGTAACTGTTGATCAGTCCTGCACACCAGCTTGGAGGAATTTAAGCCCATTCCTCTGTGCAGAACAGCTTCAGCTCTGGGATGTTGGTGGGTTTCCTCACATGAACTGCTTGCTTCAGGTCCTTCCACAACATTTTGATTGGATTAAGGTCAGGACTTTGACTTGGCCATTCCAAAACATTAACTTTATTCTTCTTTAAACATTCTTTGGTAGAACGACTTGTGTGCTTAGGGTCGTTGTCTTGCTGCATGACCCACCTTCCCTTGAGATTCAGTTCATGGACAGATGTCCCGACATTTTCCTTCAGAATTTGCTAGTATAATTCAGAATTTGTTGTGACCCAGATGGACCCCTCCAGTTTGCATATCGCAAAGGCAGAGGTATTGATGATGCAAAAATCTTCATCACAGACACCACACATACACCTGGAATTCCCAAACACTTCATCCAGACTTTTGTTTGCTGACTTCTCCTCTGCATTTAACACCCTGCAGCCTCACATTCTCACAGAGAAACTCACTGCTCATTTTGGACTAAATGACCAGCTAATCCTATGGATACGTAATAGACTTTCTCACCAACAGGTCACAGAGAGTGCTGGTCAATAACACCTTCTCAGACCTCCTTCACATCTCCACCAGCTCCCCACAGGGATGCGTCCTCTCACCTCTGCTCATCATCCTGTACACTGACAACTGCAGGTCCACTCTGTCAAACTGTCACCTGGTTAAATATGCAGATGAGACAGTGCTCTTGTCTCTGTTCTCTGGCCCCTCACTGCACCACAGCTCAGCTCTGCAGGACTTTATGGAGTGGTGTGACAACTCCTGCCTGGAACTGAACTCCAGCAAGACTAAATACATGGTGGTGATATTTAATAACAAGCAGCGTGCTGCTGCAGTCATCAGCACCATTTATGGGAAGCCAGTGGAGATCATGGAAGAGTACAAGTACCTGGGCACAATCATAGACAATCAACTCAAATTTGCCTCCAACACAGAGGAGATCCTTAGGAAGTGCCATCAGCGACAGTACCTTCTGAGGAAGCTTACATCCTTTGGGGTCAGCAAGGATATTCTTACTACTTTCTACTACTCCTTCACTGAGAGTATAATGACATTTTCCATAACCTGCTGGTTCCACTCCCTTAGCCTCCAGAACAAAAACCACCTGCAAAGCACAGTCAAGGTGTGCTCTAAAATTATTGGACTCCCTCTTAGGTCACTCTCAACTCTCTGTGAGCAACAGACAGTAAACTCAGCAGGCAGGATTCTTCAGGACCCTTCACATGTCCTGGTCCTTGCATTTGAGTGGCTCCCCTCTGGACACCAGCTCCATTGCCCGAGCTGCTGAACACAGAGGAAAAGAGCGACCTTTGTCCCCAGAGCTGTTCAGCTCCTCAACTCTGTCATCCTTGTCCCTTAATTCACGCCACCAGCCCCTTCCCCCCATGCACTCTAAACCTGTCTGGTGCACTAACCACCCCCTCTGTACACATACCACTTTATATATAGACTCTGCTGCTATTGATCCTTCTACCTCATAAGCAAATTGCACCACACTGTATTTTTGTATATACTGTTTTTTTAATTTTTTTTTTAAATTATCATATTTATACCTATTGTACTACTGTAAAGTTATTTATCCACATATTGCCACCTTGCACACTGTCATAATTTTTATGTTTCATGTTTGTTTTGTTTTTTATTTATGTGTTTAACTGTACTTCTCTGCGTGCCTTTTAAATTGCCCCTAGGGGACAAATAAAGTGTTTTGAATTGAATTTGAACTGAATTGAATTTGCTGGGGTGACCAGTCTTGGACAAATTGGCAGTTGTTTGAAATCTATGCCACTTGTAGATGATTTTCTTTACAGTGGAATAATATATTTCTAATAATTTATATCCCTTGCCAGACTCATAGGCAATAAAAACTTTTTTTCTGATGGCCTTGGAGAGCTCTTTAGATCCTGGCATGATGATGCCACACACTTCGATAGCAAAGAGAACACCAGATTCTAGATGTCAGGTTTAAATAAGACAGGTTCCACTTGATGGGCGGCATGGTGGTGTAGTGGTTAGCACTGTCGCCTCACAGCAAGAAGGTTCTGGGTTCAAGTCCAGTGTCCAATAAGGGTCTTTCTGTGTGGAGTTTGCATGTTCTCCCCGTGTCTGCATGGGTTTCCTCCTAGTGCTCCGATTTCCCCCACAGTCCAAAGACATGCAGGTTAGGCTAATTGGTGGCTCTAAATTGACCGTGAGTGTGAATGGTTGTTTGTCTCTATGTGTCAGCCCTGTGATGACCTGGTGACTTGTCCAAGGTGTACCCTGTCTCTTGCCCATGGTCAGCTGGGATGGGCTCCAGCTTGCCCGCGACCTTGCACAGGATAAGCAGTTACAGATAATGGATGGATGGGTGGAAGGTTCCACCTGCACCTCCACCTGCAGGAGGTTCTAATCAATGGCACCTAATCTAGAACACTTGATCATTTACATTTTTAAAATAACAAATCAGTATTCAACACCAATCAATCATTAACCCTTTGGGGTCGAGAGCTTCAATTGTCACCTTACTCAGTCACACTGGAGTCAGAGCACTGAGTGCCCACTTATACATTCATAAAAGACTGTTCACATGGTAATGGCATGATGATCACTTTCACTCTTTTGGTTTCGATTGGTTTCTTTTTCGCGGTGGGAATGCCCACCGTAAAAAGGATAAAATCTGTCAGCCATAGTTTAGGCTATTTGGAGGTAAAACTTGTTGAGAGATGGCACCCTGATTTTATGTGCTTCAGATGATTCAGGACAGCAATTCAATCCATGATTCATTTCATGATCCAGAACAGCGATTTAATTTCAGGACAGCGAATCAATTCAATCTTGAGAACTGTGACACTGATGATGAGCAGTGCCTTTTTTTTTACTTCGACTCAAAACAGCCGAAGATCAACTCGAAAAAGTGTATTCGAATACACTCAAATCTTCTATTTATTATGAGCAGATCAGTTGATGTGTGTGTGCTGTTGTGCATGCACAGGAAAAATGACTGAGCAAGTTTTCCAGAGTTAAAAGTATTTTCCTCAAAAATAGTTAGTTTTGCTCTATTTTGAGTTTAGAGAGGAAAATTTGGAGTTGGAGTGGGAGCAAAATGACAGAGTAATTGTGTAACAGAGTAGGTTGTGGCTCTGAACTGAGTAAAATAGTACAAGAGTTAATTTCAAGACACACTGAATAGAGTCAAATACCAAAATAAAGTCAAGTATGAGATAAATGAAGATGTTGTAAAAAGCAGTTTTAGAACTGTGTTGGAATGTGTGGAAAAACATGACCTTACCCATTGTGATGAACCATTTTGATCACTTGACCTGATGGGATTAAGAGTTGGGAGTGGGAGGGGTTTTCACTTTTCTCATTGAATGGAATGAAAATTTTTACTCTTCTCATTGAATACCCCTCCCACTGCTAACCCTTTATGTCAAAACAATCAGACATAGGTTATGATGGTCAGTAGGGTGCATCAGTTGCCCCCTAAAAATGAAAAGTTCCTCCGATCATGATGCATTTTTGTTTTTATGTTCCTTTTGGTAAGAAAACACACCGGGTGAAATATTTTGACAAAATTCAAAAGTTTAATGGTGGCACCAGGAGCTCAAAGTTATGGAAAAAGCTGCTATTTTATGACTTTTATGACAAAATTTTGATCACTTTTCATGAAACATTATGGCACCTTATAGAGTATACCAAATATCTTAGATACACATTTTTAGTACATATTCTAAATATATTATCAAGCACAGTTTGAGTTTTAGCTGTTCATTGAATCATTGTTCAACTACTTTTGAACAATACAAATGTATTATGAATCACATTAATGCTTCTCAATCCCTTGCAGAGGTTCTTAACATGATCTCTGGGTCACAAGAAATCAATAAATGGAGTCCAACATTGTGATTCAAACCTCACGCGAAAACATAAAATAAGCATTTTTTGGCAAAAACTGAACCTCATGGTGCCACCATTAGACTTTTGAATATGGTCAAAAAAATTTTACAGGATGTCTTTATTGGTGAAAAGGAACACCCAAACAAAAATGCATCAGATTTTATGAAAGTGAGGGCAACTGATGCACCCTAATGGTCAGTTAATTATCCAAATCAATGGAGCAGATTTAAGTTTTTGTGCTTGATACATTCCTAAGATTGAACAGAATCACCTCAAGTGACCAAAACGGTTCATCACAATGGGTAAGGTCATGTTTTTTCACACATTCCAACACAGTTCTAAAATTGCTTTTTACAACATCTTCATTTAGCTGTTATTTTTTAAAAGTACAATCATGACAAACATACTCCATAGATATTATTGTAGCTGAACTTGTGCTGAATACAAAAAAAGTCATATGACTTTGAAAATACTGCTTAGATTTGTTGAAATTGACAACAAAATCAGAGCATGCCAAAATCATTAGACTGCCAGAAAATACCCTCAGAACCCAGAGGGTTAAAATGATTATTTAAAATAAATATAATTAAAAACTATACCAAGAATAATAATGGCCTTTTCCTTTCTTGCAATATCATTCATTAAGAGACTGCCTACTTGCAATAAGAGCAAAGAATATATTCATGTGCACTATAAGCAGATGAGAAATGTGAATCCTGTTTGAATTCCATGGCACCCACCAGAGCTGGAGCACAGGACAAGATGAAGGTGGAGACAGATGACAGGTAGATAAACTTCCTCATCACCTTCAACTCCTTCTCTCTAACATCCTGAACCTGAGCCTGGAAAGAGTGCTCCCAAGCATAAAGCTTAAGAATCTGAAAAACAATTGAGGGATTTATAAAGTTAAAGTCAAGGACAAAGGAAAGAAACTCAAAAATTCTCCAGGCATTGGCACAGTTGCAGGTGGGTCCAACAGAAAAGCAGCCCTCAGCTTGACATTTCAACCACCATTGTTGCTTCACACCCTTTTAATTAACATATTCATAATGCAGTCATCTTGTAAACAACCTGACACAATATGACCAAATTTCTGAACTGAAACCATGGCCACTGTTATGGTTCAGGGATTTGTTATTGTGTATTAACTTGAAGGTTCTGAAATACCAAGCTTCCTCTCCAGGACTGTATAATTAGCAGCTGATTCTGTGTGGTGTAAAAGAAACTGCCTACCTTGATGCCGTTCAAGATTTCAGTCATTATTTTCAGGCGTTTATCTTTAAACTTCATGTTTTCCATCTGAAAATGAAAAATCAAAAAATGATATTGTGAGTGAAAAAAGGAAGCAATGGATCTTTTATCAAGCTGGAAGCTGTCTAAGGGATGGCACCATGGTGCAGTGGTTACCACTGTCACCTCACAGCAAGCAGGCTCTGGCATCAAACCTGTGGGTCGACTGGGGCCTTTCTGTGTGGCATTTGAACACTCACTGGCCACTTTAATAGGAACTTGCTCTTGATTCTAAGATTCCTGTTCTTGGCTGGCAGGAGTGGAACCCAATGTGGTCTTCTGCTGTTGCATGCTGAGATGCTTTTCTGGTCACCATGGTTGTAAAGAGTTGCTATGAGTTACTATAGCCTTCCTGGCAGCTCAAACCAATCTGGCTATTTTCCTCTGACCTCTCTTATCAACAAGGCATTTTCAACCCACAGAACTGTTGCTCACGCAATGTTTTTTGTTTTTCTGACCATTCCGTCTGTGTAAACTCTAGAGACTGTTGTGTGTGAAAACCCCAGGAGATCAGCAGTTTCTGAAATACTCAAACCACTCCATCTGGTACCAACACCCATGCCACAGTGAAAGTCACACTTTGAAATCACAATGTTTCCCATTCTGATGTTTGAAGTGAGCATTAACTGAAGCTCTTGATTTGTATCTGCATGATTTTATGCATTGTGCTGTTGTCAAGGGATTGGCTGATTAGAGAACTGCATAAAACAGCAGGTGGATGGGTGCTCCTAATAAAGTGGCCAGTAAATGCATGCTGTCCTTGTGCCTGCATGAGTTTCTGCCCAGAGTCCAAAGATATGCGGATTAGGCAACTATAAATTGCCCATAGGTTGTTTGTGTGTTAGCCCTACGATGGACTGGTGATATGTCCAGGGTGTTGTCCACCTCTTACCCAATGTCAGAAGGGCTCACCCATGACCCACAATCAATAAGCAGTATGCAAACTTAATGAATAAATGAAACTATCTAGGAAGGAGCAGACAATAGAGAGCATCCTGCTGTCTAACTGTCTGGTAAGGGAATGACATAGACAATACAGTGGACAAAACTGAAGATGATCATCACTGTCTCTTTAGCCACCATTGATTTCTATTACAAACACCACCAGATCCACAATGCGAAGATATGAAGTTTATCTTTGAGTGGTGAACGTGTTCACAAGTGAGCGAATCGAACAAGTGAAAATATCTTCAACACGAGAAGATAAACTTCATATATTTGCGCAACTGTGTAAGATTCTTTATATTATATGGACACATCCACAAAAAAATATGCAAATTAATCAAAAGAATTTTAATTTTGAACCAGTATGCCATTTTGACAATGTATGTCGAGTCAGCAGGAAAACACTGGAAGTAACATTATCGGAGTGAAATATCATGAATTATTATACACACAGGACACTTTTTAGATGGAATAAAAACATGGATTCTATTCCCTTCTAGCAGGTTTCATTCATTTGGTTTGATAGCATGCAATATTGTTTGCATATCGCTTATCCTACGTGTATTACGTCACTCTACCCAATGGAGAGTGTTGAATACGGTTTACGGTATCGCATGGTTGTCAAGACAACATGACATCACACTACGGAGATGTAAAAGTTCTGTGCTAGCGAGCAACTGTGACAATTTGTAAACAAATATGGCCACCAGGTTTGCTTCGTTAAATACGGAAGATTTTTGAGAGAATTTGGAAAGAGTCGGACATTGCGTTGAACACACGTTGAACATCCGAAAGGAACATCTGAAAGGAATTTGTATGTATAATAATAATAATAATATTGGCTGGCTTTTTTTCATGGTATATCAGATATATTCCATTCAGCTAGCATGATATTGAATGAGTTGAAGACAACTCATATCTTCAAAGATCTTCAATCTTTAACTTCATATCTTCAAGCCAATGTGTGATTCTTTTTATTATATAGACACATTCACAAACAAAAAGTCCCCAAATTTATCAAAACAATTCATTGATTTCCTCACAAGTGACAGAGATTCATGTCACAGTTTTGGTTCTCCATATCCCGGATGTAGCTCGTATGAAAAACTCCAGTGGTGTTTTGCCCAGTAAAACACTCGTGTCCATATAATATAAGGAGTTATAGTTAAATCCCTAACACTTTATAACACAAGCATTTCATTTCAGGCTAACACGTTATGAAGGCTGTGCGTATAATGACCTATGCATTCATAACCTATGAACAGAATGCAGTATAAGCTAGAAGTGTTTATAATACATTCGATCGCCAAAACAGTTCTTGTGATGCAGCATACAAAGGTGCTGAGTGTTATGTGTCATGAACACTGCTTATAATATATAAGGCTCACAATTCATGTAATGTAATGCATTTTCATATATATTTATAACAATGTGTGGAATACCTTATGAATACTTCATAACATAAGAATATGCTCATAGTTCATCATAATTGTGACTTTCATAGAAAGTTACTGATTTGATCATATCAGGATGCATAACACCTTGTGTGTTCATAAGATCATTTTAAGACACTGATATTATAATGCACTATATGGCAGGTTCTGCATTATTACCTGTACGGTAATATGGACACTATTGCTAAGTGTACATCGTGTCTTATTGTTGCCTGATATTATGAAGTCATATCCATATGCTTAGTAAGGTGTGATGTAAGTCGGTATGAGTATAACTACTTATCAGAAATGATAGATTTATAACTGTATGGCATTATGGATGCACATGATAAATGCATTTATAATTCATTCAACATGAACGTTTCATAGGAAGTGCCATAGCACCAAGAAAATTAACAGTTTGTAGTGCATTTTCATGACATTCAGTGCAGCAATTTCAGACTAAGAATGAGGAAAATGGTAATTGTAAAATGAAGCACCTGGAAAGACTTGGCTTTGGTGGCCAGTAACCCATTAATGGGAACCATAAGCAACATCACCAAGAGACCAGCAAGAGCAGAAGGCCCCAATTCAATCCAAAGAAATACGATGGATACACAAATCTGGAATGGACACGACCACAACAGGTGGATAAAGTTGGTGATGTCATTGAAGTGCTGAGCATCGGCTGAAATCAGATTGACTGTTTCCCCTACAGTGGACTCCTTCCTTGCATTATTAGACATGACCAGTGCCTGAAAGAGACAGCAAGAGCTGTAAAACCTCATAACCAATGCCAGAATAATCCAGTGGCTGATAACCTACAAGTTAAAGGTAGACATGGGATTGGTTCAAAAATAATTTTGACTGAGAGTCATACAGGTTACATATGGTATATAATGTACAGTGGTGCTTGAAAGTTTGTGAACCCTTTAAAATTTTCTATATTTCTGCATAAATATGACCTAAAACATCATCAGATTTTCACACAAGTCCTAAAAGTAGATAAAGAGAACCCAGTTAAACAAATGAGACAAAAATATTATACTTGGTCATTTATTTATTGAGGAAAATGATCCAATATTACATATCTGTGAGTGGCAAAAGTATGTGAACCTTTGCTTTCAGTATCTGGTGTGACCCCCTTGTGCAACAATAACTGCAACTAAAGGTTTCCAGTAACTGCTGATGAGTCCTGTACACCAGCTTGGAGGAATTTTAGCCCATTCCTCCGTACAGAACAGCTTCAACTCTGGGATGTTGGTGGGTTTCCTCACATGAACTGCTCGCTTCAGGTCCTTCCACAACATTTCCATTGGATTAAGGTCAGGACTTTGACTTGGCCATTCCAAAACATTAACTTTATTCTTCTTTAACAATTCTTTGGTAGAACGACTTTTGTGCTTTGGGTCGTTATCTTGCTGCATGACCCACCTTGTCTTGAGATTCAGTTCATGGACAGATGTCCTGACATTTTGCTTTAGAATTTGCTGGTATAATTCAGAATTCATTGTTCCATCAATGATGGCAAGCCATCCTGGCCCAGATGCAGCAAAACAGGCCCAAACCATGATACAACTACCACCATGTTTCACAGATGGGATAAGGTTCTTATGCTGGAATGCAGTGTTTTCCTTTCTCTAAACATAACGCTTCTCATTTAAACCAAAAAGTTCTATTTTGGTCTCATCCATCCACAAAACATTTTTCTAATAGCCTTCTGGCTTGTCCACGGGATCTTTAACAA
The DNA here is from genome assembly GCF_027579695.1 of Neoarius graeffei. Taxonomy (NCBI): domain Eukaryota; kingdom Metazoa; phylum Chordata; class Actinopteri; order Siluriformes; family Ariidae; genus Neoarius; species Neoarius graeffei. Next base: position 47,318,157 of record NC_083571.1, on the reverse strand, counting down.
ACTGCAGATGAGTAGCAATGTTCTTTGTGGAGAGCAGTGGCTTTCTCCTTGCAACCCTGCCATGCACACCATTGTTGTTCAGTGTTCTCCTGATGGTGGACTCATGAACATTAAGATTAGCCAATGTGAGAGATGCCTTCAGTTGCTTAGAAGTTACCCTGGGATCCTTTGTGACCTCGCCGACAATTACACACCTTGCTCTTGGAGTGATCTTTGTTGGTCGACCACTCCTGGGGAGGGTAACAATGGTTTTGAATTTCCTCCATTTGTACACAATCTGTCTGACTGTGGATTGGTGGAGTCCAAACTCTTTACAGATGGTTTTCTAACCTTTTCCAGCCTGATGAGCATCAACAACGCTTTTTCTGAGGTCCTCAGAAATCTCCTTTGTTTGTGCCATGACACACTTCCACAAACATGTGTTGTGAAGATCAGACTTTGATCGATCCCTGTTCTTTAAATAAAACAGGGTGCCCACTCACACCTGATTGTCATCCCATTGATTGAAAACACCTGACTCTAATTTCATCTTCAAGTTAACTGCTAATCCTAGAGATTCACATACTTTTGCCACTCACAGATATGTAATATTGGATCATTTTCCTCAATAAATAAATGAGCAAGTATAATATTTGTCTCATTTGTTTAACTGGGTTTTTTTATCTACTTTTAGGACTTGTGTGAAAATCTGATGATGTTTGTCATATTTATGCAGAAATATAGAAAATTCCAAAGGGTTAATAAACTTTAAAGCACCACTGTAGATTACTAGCTATTAATCTTAAAATTTCTCAAATTAGAAGGTGTGTCCAAACTTTTGACTAGCCCTGTATACTATATATTACTGGTATTATATATAATGAATTCATAAATAAATGAGCTATTATAGAAATTGATGTTCTTAAACAAGCAAGCATGCAAACAAACAACCTGAATAAATAGTGCATGTTTAATTTAAGTGGAACATAATTTTTCCATAATAATTTAGTTTTATCATAATGGACTTTAATTTAATGCCAGAAAGACTGGTTTTGCTTCTTAATCTACACATTCATTTGATAATTTTCTTGCCTGGGATGGAGTCCACCAGGGGGCGAGGTATTTTTTCGGTGGGGTTTCTGTTTGTTTCTTTGTTGTTGTTGTTTTTGTTAGCAACATTACCAGAAAATGGTTGGATCAATCTTCATGAAACTTTCAGGATAGATGGGCATTGGTCTCAAATAGAACCTCCAACACTTTGAGGGTCATCTGGTCGAGGTCAAGGTCACCAAAAAGGTGAAAATATTTTTTTTTGCAACATCTTTCTTCATATTCATCATATTTACTTCAAACCAATTCCAAAATGTTCATCTTTCAATTCTGCTTCCATTGATATGCTACATGATGGGGTATCTCATAGTTTTTTTTAGCAGTTGAAGTCAAATGTCAGGGGGGTCAAGGTCATTACTAAAATTTGCATATTTTCTATTGTAACTTGAAAACGATAGAGAGATGTTGACCATTATCAACATATAGAAAGTCATATATGGGCTTTCATTTGGCACCATGACCTTTGACCTTGTTTGTTTGTATGCCGGTCTGTTAACAATCTAGCATCTCGATGGTTGCACCGATTGACTTCAAATTTTCAGGGTAGGTGGGCAATGGTCCCTAGATTACCTGATTAAATTTTGGGGGTAATCAGGTCAAGGGCACCAGAAAGGTCAACCTTTCAGTCAAAATAACATTTTCCATTATAAGTTAAAAACAGTTGCTGATAGACAGATGTTTACTATTATGAGCATATAGGAACTTCCATATGGTTTTTCATTTGGCACCATGACCTTTGACCTTGCATGATTTTGAAATGTCACACTCAAGGTCATGGATTAACCTATAACTATAAACTGACAGCTGATGATTGAGAAATATTACCATTATCAACATATATGTATAAAATAAGTGCTGCCGGACGAGGTTTGTTTTGCCTGGTAACACTTGTTCCCTTTTTATTTGCATTTCTGGAAAACAAGGTGCTCGGGGAGGAAAAAAAAAAAACCCTACCAAAGCACACAGTGTAAAAAAACCCACATTCCTGAAGTTCAACTAAAATGACGTTTCAAATTTTTTTTCGTACCTTCTTATACACCATTGCCATGATAGCTGTGCGTCCTTGGATACCCAGAGCAAAACAGCGTGCAAAATACTGTTGGAGGAACAAGGACTGAAAAATTGCTACAAGCAAGAGCAGTACAGCATAAACATAACCCCACCATGTATAAATGGATTTGTCCTGAGTGAAGGATATCATGGCCCTGTGACAAAAAAATAATAAATAATAATAATAATAATAATAATAATAATAATAATTTCATGGGAAATCACCAGAACATCAAAACCAAGCTAAAAACATTGGCAAGCTATCATAAAAATTGAACACTCACTCTACATGCAAGTGGCATTTTAATAAAGCTTTATAAAACATAACCTAAAAGCAAAACAATCTTTTTGAAACTTTAGATGTATGGAAACCATTTAGAAAATCAGTGGACTCACTTGAGCAGCTGTGGACTCACAAATGAAAGAAGGTCTTGTAACAGTTTGAAGATAGCAGACTCGATAAGTACCCATTTAAAGGTTTTCATAATAGTGGGCACCAGCCAGGACTCAGGATAATTTGAAGCACTGTCCTTTTTGTTGTTCTTTTCTGCTTCTCCTCTTCCTTCCTAATCGCAAAAATAAAAGCAAAGGTCAAATGAAGATGATCTCTCTGACTGTAAACTGCTGAAAAGAGCAAATATGACAGGTTAATTTTGCCATGCAAGCAATTACTGTATACTTATATTAAACATTGTGAATTGTGCTCAGTGTCACACTGTGGGCATGTTTTTTTTTTTTGTTTTTTTTTTTTTAAATCATAATATGAACAATTGTTTCCCGGCAAAAGAAACCTTGCCCGGCAGCACTTATATGCTCCTAATAGTAAACATCTGTCTATCGCCAACCGTTTTTGAGTTATAATGGATGTTATTTTGACTGATGACCTTGACACCCCGACCTTTAACCCCCAACCACTATGGAGACTGTCCAAGCTATCCCATCATGCTGCATAGAGTTGAAAGCAGAATTGGAAGGTGCACATTTTGGTGTTGGTTTGAAGTCAAAATGATGAATTTGAAGAAAGTTATTGCAAAAAAAAAAACGATTTTGACCTTACCGGTGACTTTGACCCAGTTACCCCCAAAATTTCATCAGGTTATCTATGGACCATTGCCCACCTACCCTGAAAATTTGAAGTCAATCGGTGCAACCATCTAGACACTAGATTGTTAACAGGCAGGCAGACAGACACAAACACACAAACAAACAAACAAACTGATTACAATGCCTTGCCCCACTGACTCGTAAATATGGAGGTATTTTGTGGGCTTAGATTGAAAAAACAGGTTGTCAGTGGATTAGACTGCACCAGAGAATAGTGCTACTGCACATCATTTACACCTCACCTGGTGCAAATGAATACCTGTCATGGGTCCCGCATTCCCCAAGTTTCAATCTCTGAATAATATGACCCAAAATTCTATATTCTGGCAACATAATATACCACTTCTTTTTCATTATTATTACCAACATTATGTGAGAGTTCCTTTACCATAATGAAGATATCCTGAATGACTTCCTTGGCCAGGTCATTCTGCTCACGATCAGGCTTCATTGTTGATTTTTTCTTCTTGCTCTGTTTCTTCTGTAGTCTTTGCTGAGCTTTCCTTAGCTCTTCTTTCATGATCTCCTCAAACTTCTGGCTGATGTAGCTTGTGGTTTTCTTCTCGTTCAACTCGCACATGTCCTCCTGCACCAGTGGTCTTTTGTAGCTATTGATGACCATCCTTCAATGGAAAGATAATTAGTATTCTGTCATGATATATATGTTTCAGCAGGGTGGGCATTATTATGCAAAACATCCATGCATCCATAACTATTTATCCTGTGCAGGGTCACGGGCAGGCTGGAGCCTATCCCAGCTGACTATGGGCAAGAGGCAGGGTACACCCTGGATAAGTCATCAGATCATCACAGGGCTGACGCATAGAGACAAACAACCATTCACATTCACACCTACAGTCAATTTAGAGCCAACAATTAGCCTAACATGCATGTCTTTGGACTGTGGGGGAAACCGGAGCACCCAGAGGAAACCCACTCAGACATGGGGAGAACATGCAAACTCCACACAGAAAGGCCCCTGTCGGCCACTGGGCTTGAACCCAGAACATTCTTGCTGTGAGGTGACAGTGCTAACCACTACACCACCATGCCACCCTTTTGCAAAATATGTATAAGACATTATGTGATAGCTTGTATAATTTCATTGCTAGTGACTAGGGCTGTCATGTCCAAGACAGGACTAGCTGAGACTGGGTGAAGACCAGGTCATAAGTCAAGATCAAATGAATCTGAGGCAGAATTTGAAACAAGAAATCATCAAATACTTTTCAAGCCTTTACTTGAAAATTGGCTTTATTTATATTACATCACAGGCATTTAGCAGACGCTCTTATCCAGAGCAACATACAACATACCCAGAGCACCAGCTGGGGGTTAGGTGCCTTGCTCAACAGCACTTCAGCCATTTCTGCTGATCCAGGGAACCAAACCAGTGACCTTATGGTCCCAAAGCTGCTTCTCGACCCTTTAAGCCATGGCTACCCCTATTTGTGTCTTGCACCAATGATTGGGCTGTTTTCTAGAACAAATAATTTATTGCATGTGAAAAGAAAAGACATGATTATTCTAAGCCAAGACCATGTTTACAGAGACCAATGCCTAAGACAGAGACAAGTCCAAGCAAAATGGCAATAAATCCAGGATAAGTCCAAGGCAATCCAGAAAACGTCTCCCATCCAGACTACAGTCGGACAACTGAACATTAAAATAAGCTTAAATTATTGCTCCTGTGAAAACCTACTTTTTCTGCTGTGAACAGTAAATTTATTAGATATTTCTATAATATCAAAAGCATACAGTGTGTAGCGGAAGAAGAATTTTATTCATCACACTTACACTTGAGGGCGGCACGGTGGTGTAGTGGTTAGCGCTGTCGCCTCACAGCAAGAAGGTCCGGGTTCGAGCCCCGTGGCCGGCGAGGGCCTTTCTGTGCGGAGTTTGCATGTTCTCCCCGTGTCCACGTGGGTTTCCTCCGGGTGCTCCGGTTTCCCCCACAGTCCAAAGACATGCAGGTTAGGTTCACTGGTGACTCTAAATTGACCGTAGGTGTGAATGTGAGTGTGAATGGTTGTCTGTGTCTATATGTCAGCCCTGTGATGACCTGGCGACTTGTCCAGGGTGTACCCCGTCTTTTGCCCGTAGTCAGCTGGGATAAGCTCCAGCTTCCCTGTGACCCTGTAGAACAGGATAAAGCAGCTAGAGATAATGAGAGATGAGATGAGACGTACACTTGAGAAATTCCTCTCTGCATTTAACCCACCTGAAGCAGTGAACACACACAAGAAATGAGCAATGAGCGCACATACATACCCAGAGCAGTGGGCAGCCATGCTAACAGCACCCAGGGAGCAGTTGGGAGTTAGGTGCCTCGCTCAAGGGCACCTCAGCCTAAGGCCGCCCCATGTTAACCTAACCGCATGTCTGAACTGCGGGGGAAACCCGAGCACCTGGAGGAAACCCATGCAGACATGGCGAGAACATGCAAACTCCTCTAGGCTCGAACCCAGAACCTTTTTGCTATGAGGCGACGGTGCTAACCACTACACCACCATGCCACCCACACCATCGCTGTTTTGTCAATCCAGAAGTTACTTATCACTTATTACAAATGCAATCATGAAGCTTCAAGAACAAGCAGTCTTTGGACTGATTCTGAAGTTCAGTACAATGATTAGCTCCCAAAATGACAAGGATTACATTATTAGATGACACTGTTCTTTTAATTCAGAAAAAATCTTATTTTAATACAGTACTAATTGAATTACTCTCTCCATCCTTGTAGAGGCTTAATCCCTCCCTCCCCCACCAATTTTTTGTGATTGAAGATTGAATTGATTCGCTGTCCTGAAATTAAATCGCTGTTCTGGATCATGAAATGAATCATGGATTGAATTGCTGTCCTGAATCATCTGAAGCACATAAAATCAGGGTGCCATCTCTCAACAAGTTTTACCTCCAAATAGCCTAAACTATGGCTGACAGATTTTATCCTTTTTACGGTGGGCATTCCCACCGCGAAAAAGAAACCAATCGAAACCAAAAGAGTGAAAGTGATCATCATGCCATTACCATGTGAACAGTCTTTTATGAATGTATAAGTGGGCACTCAGTGCTCTGACTCCAGTGTGACTGAGGAAGGTGACAATTGAAGCTCTCGACCCCAAAGGGTTAATGATTGATTGGTGTTGAATACTGATTTGTTATTTTAAAAATGTAAATGATCAAGTGTTCTAGATTAGGTGCCATTGATTAGAACCTCCTGCAGGTGGAGGTGCAGGTGGAACCTTCCATCTATCCATCCATTATCTGTAACCGCTTATCCTGTGCAAGGTCGCGGGCAAGCTGGAGCCCATCCCAGCTGACCATGGGCAAGAGACAAGTCACCAGGTCATCACAGGGCTGACACAGAGACAAACAACCATTCACACTCACGGTCAATTTAGAGCCACCAATTAGCCTAATCTGCATGTCTTTGGACTGTGGGGGAAATCGGAGCACTAGGAGGAAACCCACGCAGACACGGGGAGAACATGCAAACTCCACACAGAAAGGCCCTTATTGGACACTGGACTTGAACCCAGAACCTTCTTGCTATGAGGCGACGGTGCTAACCACTACACCACCATGCCACCCACACCATCGCTGTTTTGTCAATCCAGAAGTTACTTATCACTTATTACAAATGCAATCATGAAGCTTCAAGAACAAGCAGTCTTTGGACTGATTCTGAAGTTCAGTACAATGATTAGCTCCCAAAATGACAAGGATTACATTATTAGATGACACTGTTCTTTTAATTCAGAAAAAATATCTTATTTTAATACAGTACTAATTGAATTACTCTCTCCATCCTTGTAGAGGCTTAATCCCTCCCTCCCCCACCAATTTTTCCCTAATTTAGTTGTGGCCAGTTCCCATCCTCCAGATCGAGTTCCTCTATTACACAATAGCTACTGACCATGGAGGACGAAGCTCATCACGTCCTTCCTCTGAGGCACCTGATGCCAGCTGACTGCATCTTTTCAAATTGCTGCTTATACAACATTAGGGGATGGAGTAAGACACACACAGGAAAGTGCTCTCCACCCACTTCTGTATGCATGATCTTATAGATGCCCATACAGCTAGTGTCGCTGTAATTGACAGGGGAGCAGTGTTTCCCACAGACCAGGTAGCAATTTGTGGTGCTCCACTGTGCCGATGAGGGAATCGTGCACGGTGGTGTCATGGCAGTCGGTGAAGTCGGTCATTGGGGTGTATGCAAAGTGTTTACAGTGGGCGGTGTTCAAACACAGTATTTTTCTTCAGAGTCACCTGCTGGGACTATTTTAAAGCTACAAGAAGCATTTGAGATTATTCAGTTCAATCTAAATTCTTTTAAGTTCTTTAAGAGAAGACAGCTAAAACAATTTTTACCAGAACCCTGCCTGGTTTCATTCCTCGACCCAACTTTACATTACAGGGCAGGCCATTAGTTTGCTGGGCTTGATGTTGGTGGAAAACATGTCTTTTAAATTTATGAAAATTACTCACCAAAATTGTAGTTAAACTTTAGTTTTTTGCCTTTTTGGTGGCAATCTTTCAATCATTCTTTAGTTTACATTCAAGGAATAAATTTCCAAAAACAAGCTGGAGGTTTTTATTTTAAATATTGAACTCAACACTTACCTCAACCAATACTAAAATGAAATAAATAGTATAACGTAACAAAATAATAAAGTAAAATATCATAATTAGATGTAAGAAACCACTTAAGGTAACACCAAGGCAACTAACAATAATGAAAAAGCATTACCCTAATTGGTGCAAAGCCTGCATGCCCTATCAGAACATTTAATTCTGCATGGCTTCCTGAAAAAAAAACTCAAGTGCCCTATCGTAAGGGAAGTCATTGGGTTCGGGACCATTTATGGAGATTTGTAAGCAGGCTGCCAGGTGTTCCCCTTGGAGCCTATTCCTGAGGTCTGTTTTAATCTATGGATAAAGTACATTTTCTTCATCAAAGCACTAAATTTCCATTGCATCAAAAAAATAAAGGAATACTGAATTTCTATGTGCTTACCCTATTCATAGCTGAGAAATCCAGTGCAGTGATGGTTTAGCTATTTCACCAATAAAGCTAATAAAGATGTTTCTTAAAATATTCAGATTTTATGCTTCAGATAGCATCAACTAGGCATCCCTGCTAGTATAACATTTTATTTAGGCTAGTGTGAAATCCTTATTTATTGTGAATGTCAAGCCATTATTAATAAACTTGCATGAATGCTGAAGCGGGATAAACGGGATAATGCAATAAGGCCGGTTCCTCGCGTCAAGCTGCTACTGTATGCATCAAAATTGGTTTACAGCCTGACTCAGGGATGTCCGTTTCCTGTAAGCCAAGAAGGCTATGATAAAGCTCATCACGAGCACGACGTAGGCTACCTTTTAAAATAAGGGGTCGGAAGGCGAATCGGGAAGGCTGCGTTATTCAGGGATGAGAATGAAAAATATGAAAGTCTGAAAAAAGCCGGGGGGTTGGGGGCTGCAGGCACCCAGTGGGGCCCAGGGGCAGAGAGCTAATGATTTTTGGCTTTTTTTTTTTTTACCCCAAAACCATTAATTTTATCAGCAAAAAGTTGCAATGTATCTGGAAATAAATTCTCCTTCTTGGTGGACTACCAGGTGAAAATGATTAATATGGTACAAGAGACTTGTTTTTAATCAATTCACATTTGATGATTTCAAAAAATCAATGCACCTTTTAATATAAACGAGCTCTACAGTATTATATTTCTGCATTTTTGCTATTCATGTCTTTGAATACTCTAATCCTTTAAAATGAAGTGCAAACCAGAAAAAAGTTCTATCATATAATTCTCTTAAGCTTTCTTCTGATGTTATCATGGTCGCAGGAGGTCTTGCATATTAAGCAGGCAACATCACTTATCACTTCCCTTTCAACTGTTGTGTGTACTAACTAGGTTTTATCTGGACAGGATGTTGTGTAATGTAATACATATACCATATGGTCAACTTGAAGATCAAGATGGTGATTTTGAATTAAAGAACAGGCATGTACAATGCGCATTACATATTGGAATTTTTTTTTAAAATCAAAAACTATAAGTTCATCTCAGCCTAAAGTTTGGGCAGACGCTCCCGCGCGGCACATGCCAACAAGTCCGTCCCCCTATGAAATGAGCAATAAGTAGGAGAGTTATACACGGTATCATACCTAAAATTTTATCAGAAATATAGATATGATACTATGATTCTCCCCAACATGCTACATTAGATAAGCTAACCCCATTTATGAAAAGATACACATATATGACGTGTATTTGATATATGTGATATGATGTATATTCATACATTGTTACTTTACGGAAATCTTCAATAAGTTTGGTCTTTTCATGCCAGCCTGTTGTAGACCTAAATATAATGCACATGAAATGACGCTCCTCACCTCAACATGTTCTTTACAATCATTTAAGCCACCATGGGCAATGCTGAAATCACTGCTGCAAACAGTACATCGCGCGAAACTGTCATTATTGTTGACCCTTATTAGACAGGGAGATTCCTTTGTGCAATCTGAGCTGAAGTGGGTTTTGTATTTTGGGGCGCGCGCTCTCCCTGCCATGCCGATCCTGTAGGCTGCACTGACTCAACTGAAAACTTCGGTCCTCGAGAAAAGAGAAGCCCGCCCACACTGAAAGATGATTGGCTTGTTTTGCTGAGTAACCCAATCAGGATGCTCTTTGTCTAGCATGCGCTCTGTCTCTCACGCTCCCTCGTGCACTCCGTCATATGCACGATGCAGACATTAATGTTTCGCGTGCACGCGCTTGCTCGCTTGCTCTAGATTGCGGGAGATATTCTCCAATGTGCGGGCATCAGGGAGCCGCTATCAATATGCGGGAGACTCCCGGAACTTCCGGGACACTTGGGATGTCTGCGTTATAAGGTGACCACAGATCGTTAACCATACACCCCCCCGAGAATTTCTCAATGGGTTTACATCAATCTCAAAAATGATCATTTTGGTCTGAAAAAGTCGGAAATCCGCCGATTGGCAGAAAATTCTCATCCCTGGTTATTTTTAATTAGCATGCCTCTCCGTCTGTCTCTGTGCGTGTGCGCGCGAACGAGAAGAAAGAGCACTATGAATGAACAGAACGATAACCAATGGAATTTTTTTTTTTCAAAATCGCGAGTCTGATTGTGTGGCGCTAGGAATCCATTGTGTGGCGCTGCGCCACACAATGGTCTATGTATGGGAAACCCTGGGGAGACAGTGTATGCCACCCTTCCTTCCCTCCCTGAGAGTACAAGCTAATTTTGCTCTCTTGGGCTCCCAGGCACAGCTGGCTTTGGCATCATCAGAATTCGAACTAGCGATCTCTGTAAAGCTTACTTTTCTTTTTTTTTTAAGTAAACAGATTATGTATGAAAAAGAGAAAAAAAAAAACTGACCATCTGTGACCCAGGCCATGTGTCACTGTGTTGGGAAAGGCATACAGAGAGAGAAAAGGTGTTGTGTAAATGAAGCAGATAGAAAGAAAAAAAAATCTTACCAATTAAACCAGTTGAAAGTGATTCTGCTAAGAAATGTAGCACCAGCTTCAAAATATAAATAAATCAATCATTAGCAAGTGTATATACAGTTGTGGTCAGAAGTTTACATACAGTGACATGAATGTCATTTTGGATATGAATGTCATGGCAATATTTGGGCTTTCAGTAATTTCTTTGAATTGTTATTTTTCTGTGGCAGAATGTACAGCATACATCTTTAATTAAAAAAAACACTAGAATTTGGTGCACAAGTTTTAATTTTCTTTAAGTTTTCTGAAATCAACACAGGGTCAAAAATAAACATACAGCACACCTAATATTTGGGTAAAATGTCTCTTCGCAAGATTCACCTTGACCAAACATTTTTGTTTACCATGAACAAGCTTCTGGCAGAATTCTGGTTGGATATTTCAGGACTCTTCATGGTAGAATTCAATGAAATTAGTTTTTTTTCTTTTTTTCTTGGCATGGACTCAACTTATAAGCACGGTCCATTTTTTCAATAGGGTTGAAGTCAGGATTTGTTTTAAGCTTAATATTAACCTGCTTTATCCTCCACAACCAGCTCTGATGTGTGTTTGGGTTCATTGTCCTGATGTAACTCCCAAGTCCCAAGTCATGTTCAAGTTTCTGATGGTTTATGCTGAAGAATTATGAGGTAGTCCTCCTTCCTCATTATTCCATCCACTTTGTGCAATGAACCAGTTCCACTGGCAGCAAAACAGCCCCAGAGCTTGATGATCCTACCACCACCACCAGCTGGCACAGTGTCCCTCTGTACATGGTGGTCATTGTGGACAAACAACTCAATCTTTGTCTCATCTGACCATACAGCTATCCTCCGGAAGGCTTTTTCTTTGTCCGTGCGGTCAGCTTCAGACTTTAGTTAAGCTTGAAAGTATCAATTTTGGAGCAGGGGGTTATTTCTTGGATAGCAGCCTCTTAGTCCATGGTGATCTGAACTGTAGACAGTGATCCATCAGCTTCCCGTTCATGGCAGGGCTGTGCCATGGTGGTTCCCAGGTTGTTCCTGACTATCCAAATCAATTTCCTTTCAGCTGAGGGTGACAGTTTGGGTTTTCTTGAAGCAAAGTGGCTTGGCAAAGTGTCTACACCTCACAGTAACTTGTATACAATTGTTTGAACTGATCTTGGAATTTGCAGTTGTTTAGAAATGGCTCCAAGAGACATTCTGGAGTTGTGTACATCTGTGATCCTCTTTCTCAGATCTGCACTGAGCTCCTTGGACTTTCCCACTGTATTGTGTGTTGGTCAATCTAATGAGTGCTGTAAACAAAACCTTTTTATGAAAGCACAGAGAAGCTACCAGCTGTAGTCAATCATGATCACAGACAGGAAGTTAAGAAACATGTCTGTGAAGATTCTCAGTCATCCAGGTCATAGTAAACTGTGGGTGGTAAAAGAGAGCAACTGGACTTGCTTGAAGATTCTTGAAGATGTTTCACCTCTCATCCGAAAGGCTTCTTCAGTTCTGTCTGACTAATAGGGAGTATCAGGTATTTATCCTCTATGGATGAAAAGCAATCCTAACATGTCGTTGAGTCATCCTGTTGGTGTGGGTCACTGGGGGCTGGGTGTGAACAACCTCGAGAGTCATTGGGGTGATCAATGGATTGCTGGTTCTCTCTGTCCTCCTGGAATGAAATGTTTTTTTCTTGCGATCTTAAAGCCGAACTTGCTTAGGTCTTGCTGTCCACTCCTCTTGGCCATGATGCTGCAATCCGCTGCTGTCACTGATGCCGAATGAAATCAAAAATAACGGAACCCCAACTGAATGTCACCTCCTCAAACGCTTCACTTGCGCGTGCCCTCTCTCATGGTAGCTTACTGTATGCTCAGTTTCAGCAAAGCTACGTGGAATGGCATTTCTAATTCCAATGTTAAATAGAAGTAATGTCCACATTTATTGATAAAATTGCTCAGGGGAAGGGAGGGGGGATGCCCGTTTTAGAGGGGGGATGATTTTGACCATTTTTTATCCAGGGGGGATGGCATCCCCCCCATCCCCCCTCAACTCGAGTACAGATTACTATTATATTGAGATAATAATAATTAAGAGATCATCAGCTTAACATTAACAGCTTAATATATTAAATGAATAGGATGTATGAATAAATTACTTGATATATACATGCACATGCAATTTTTCTGTTTCATAGACGCAGAGATGATGGACTGTCGCTGAGGATCATGGGAAGGCTAATGTAGCGTGGGGAATAGAGAAAATCAATAATCGTAAATTAGAGTTATTATTTCGTTTTGGTTTCCCTGTTTATTATTTGTTCTGTTTTGAGTTGGAAAAAGGTAAACAAACACCAATCCCTCATTTTTTGGTCATACAGAAAAACAGGAAAACGAAATATTGAGTGGTTTTTTTTTTTGTTGTTTTTCAGATTAAATGGAATACTTGAATGATCGGATGATACAAGGACCTACATCTAACACTAAAAAGTGCACAGTGCTTCATTGCAAGAGTCATTTTTTTTAAATATTTATTTTTGAGCGAGTAAACCCAAGGCAAGAATCAAACCATGTTTCAGGAGTTACCGGTACAGGACATGTGCAGTAACCACCAGACTACCAAGACCCGCAGTTTCGTCTGCTCCTGCACTGAAAAAGTAACCTACCATATAGAATTTACCCAATAAATCTGAGGTAACAATTTGCATTGACTTGTTTGGGGTAGATTTAATTCCATATATTGAGTATAAAATAACTGAAATAAAAAGCTATGAAATACTTAAATTGGGTAAAATTTACCTCACATTTATGTATCTATTCTACAGCTACTTTCTCACTGAAATCGGGAAGCGCAGTACAAAAGCTTCACACATCATTTCAAGATTTTTTTTTATGAGAGAAGCGCCATCTAATGGCGACACCGTGGAATCGAATGAATGGGCGTGTTTAGAATTAAAATAGGGGAGGAAGGGGGGTCTGAGCCATTCATGGCAGCCGCCTGGCGTTCAGCTGGGAACTGCACGGCAGTCGCATGGCGTGCGGTTGGAACGGGAAAAATTCAATTGCTGCTACTGTATGCACACTCCAGATTTCTGTTTTTTCAACTTATTGTTTGTGTCACAATAAAAAAAAAATTCACCTTTAAAGTTGTAGGCATGTTGTGTAAATCAAATGGTGCTAACCCCCCAAAAATCCATTTTAATTCCATCTTGTAATGCGACAAAACAGGACAAACACCAACACTGTAAAAAATATAAATGACAGTTGTTGTTCAAGCTCACAATTTTATTGTAAACTGACTCAGAAAAACAATTTTGACATCTAACAAACAAACTCACGTTTGTACAACTCATTTTTCTTAGAAAATAACTAACAAAGATACTTGATTAAGCAAAACAAGTTTTTCTTAGTTTCCCTCAAATTTCTAAAGACTGTCCTACTCTCTAACAAGAAGTTTTAAGTTTTCTTACTTTATGTTCATTGACACGCCTACTACGGGGTTTCCTTCCTTTCTCCACAAGCCCAACGAGCTTCATTCTCAGACCATACTCTCATACACACTAAGTTCTTGAGCAGCTCAGTTCATTGGGCCCAATTCTAATGTGAGTAAAGACCGGTTCTTAAGAAGATCAGTTCATAAGTTCATAAGTTAATTTCAATGTGTGTATTCAAAGTGTAATGTGTGTATTCTTGCACACAATTAGAAATGCACATCTTGCATTCATTCTCAGACCCAATACTCACACATTCATACACAGTATAAGACTAGTTCTCAAGAAGCCCTGTTCATAGGGCACGAGTCTGTGAATTCACAATTGTAATGTGAAATTTTCAAAATGGTGAATAAAAGGTTTTTTTTTAACTACACTTTGTGTTGTGTTGAATGATGGGGTGTGGTGAAAATTGTTAGAACTCAAAAAACAAAATTGGTAGAAGTTAGATTTTACATATGAAACTGAAAGTCTTTGTTGATCAAACTTAGTATAATGAGTTTGTATTATTAAAAACAAAAGGTTGGCAGAATTCACAAATCTGTGTTGTGTCAACCTTTGACTTATTTAAGTGAAGAGGTTGGCAGAATTCGCAAATTTGTGTTGTGTCAACCTTTGGCTTATTTAGGTAAAGAGAACTCAAAAAAACAAATGCATCACGTTGCCTAGATAATTTCAGTTCTGTCAACCATTTTTTTTTTTACAGTGAAGGGGGATGAATAATTTTGCAAGACACTGTATATAGATACACTATAAAAGTTTATACAGATACAAAAAACAATATCTACCTTTTTTACCACTTCTTTAAGGTCAGGTGGAACATCAGCAATGGCTGATAAAACCAAAGCAACCAGCTGAAGTGCACAAGCTATGTAGAAAAGACAGAACCTGGGAAGATCAGCTATGTTCCCCTGAAAGGAAAAACACAAATGATTTATAACCACAAAAAAACCCCCACAAAAATGGTCTTCGCCTTGAACAAGCACTGATGCTCTGTAACAGTACCTGTTTTAATGCATCTCTTAGAAGGGTCTGGAAAGGAAAGATATCACAGATGACTAACAGCAGCCAGAACAGAAAGAGGCTTGCAGAGTCAACGGCTCTCTCCTTGCGTCGGACAGCTTCCTGGATAAGCATCACCAAAACCTATAAATCGAAGATTTGCATGATGAGCACACACTTCCAAATTCAATAACCTTTCAAACGTGGTAACTTTACATAAAGATTTACATCTTACATTGGGTTATTTAGTGTACTTTTAGTGAAGGTTGTGTGTTCAAACTGGAAAACCACTGAACACTGTGCACATGCTAGAAGGTGACGAACCAGCATTGGCATAGGCTGATAAATAACTCGAAAGCACCAAGTGAGAAGGTCAATCCACCACAGATGCAAAATGTTTAAAGAGGTGTTTAGGGTATTTAAATTCAACATGCTTTTTTTCCTGAAGAAGCTGTTCTGGTGAAAGTACGGTAAAGTACTGTGTGTGCGGCAATCAGAGAAACCTTATCAGATATTACGGGAGCTGCATTCTGCTAAGCAGCCAAATATGATTCAAAACTATAAATATATGGCCAAAAGTTTGTCTACCCTTGACCATAGCACTTTTGAACTTCCCATTCCAGATGTAGTCTTCTCCTTTGCTGTTATAATAACCTCCACTCTTCTGGGAAGGCTTTCCACTAAATTTTCATGCATGACTGTGGCGATGTGTGATCATTCAGTCACAGGAGCGCTGGTGAAGTCGGATACTGATGTTAGGTGAAGAGGCCTGGGGTGCAGTCAGTGTTCCAGTTCATCCCAAAGGTGTTCAGTGGGGTTGAGGTCAGGGCTCTGTGCAGGCTCTTTGCACAGCATGTCTTTATGGAGCTAGCTTTGTGCACAGTGGCATTGTCATGCTGGAAAATGTTTGGGCCTCTTAGTTCCAGTGAAGAGAAATCTTCATGGCACAGGATACAAAAAACTTTATAGACAATTACGTGCTTCTAATTTTGTGGCACTGGCTTGGGGAAGGCGGCATGGTGGTGTAGTGCTTAGCGCTGTCGCCTCACAGCAAGAAGGTCCTGGGTTCGAGCCCCGGGGCCGGCGAGGGCCTTTCTGTGTGGAGTTTGCATGTTCTCCCCGTGTCCGCGTGGGTTTCCTCCGGGTGCTCCAGTTTCCCCCACAGTCCAAAGACATGCAGGTTAGGTTAACTGGTGACTCTAAATTGACCGTAGGTGTGAATGAGAGTGTGAATGGTTGTCTGTGTCTATGTGTCAGCCCTGTGATGACCTGGCGACTTGTCCAGGGTGTACCCCGCCTTTCGCCCATAGTCAACTGGGATAGGCTCCAGCTTGCCTGCGACCCTGTAGAAGGATAAAGCGGCTAGAGATAATGAGATGAGATGGATTGGGGGAAAAATAGCATATGGGTGTGATGGGCAGGTGTCCATATACTTTTGGCATATCATGAAAGGTTTTTAAATTTATTTTCTAATCTTACCCAGGCTGTTTTAGCATCACTGTGCTTCCTTAGAGTGGGTGCGAATTTGCATACCTGTTAGCCCTTGCAGTTTGTCCACTGATGTAATGATTGAACATCCTGATTTTGGTCGACTTAGTATTTAGTGGTAGTGTAACAATGCAAAGTGTGTTTTCTGTGCTGGTAGGTGTGACAACAGCACAAAGCTTACAAGAGCAAAATACAACATTTAAACAATGCTTCCCTGTAATGCCATATTATCTTCCTGCAAAGATCATGTTTACTAAGGAGCCAGTTTAACAAAAAGCTGTGGTAAAAACAGTCAGTTTGCATAAAGCTGTTGAAAAACCTGTTGGCTATATGTGATTTCTTTACACAGTGAGTCTAAGACTTTGATCAAATTGTTGGATACACACGTGCCAAAGTGAAGAGGACATAAGCCTCAAATTTTGTCAAAAATCAGTTGGAAATGAACTCTTTAAATACAATTTTCTCTTTGTTCACTTTTAGGGGTAAACACATTTTAAAACATTACATTACTTGTGGTTGAGATACATGGAAAAGAAAAAAAACATTTCATTTCAGGAAAGTCTGTAGCTTTCCAAACTACACAGTACCAGTGAAAAGTTCAGACACACCTTCTAATTCAGTGTTTTTTCTTTATTTTTATTTCTTAAAAGACACTTCATGTCTTAAAGTAATGATGGATGTCATTTCTATTTACTTAGTTGAGCGGTTCTTGACATAATTATTTAATATTTACTGTCTGATCTCAAACTCATTGCAAAGGCAAGAAACTGCACTAATTAACTTTTGACGAGGCACACCTATTAATTGAAAAGCATTCCAGGTGACTACCTTATGAAGCTGGTTAAGATAAAGCCATTAATGTGCAAAGCATCATCAAGGTAAATGCTGGCAACTTTAAAGAATCTAAAATATGAAACATACTGTATCTAAACGGGCGGCACGGTGGTGTAGTGGTTAGCGCTGTCGCCTCACAGCAAGAAGGTCCGGGTTCGAGCCCCGTGGCCGGCGAGGGCCTTTCTGTGCGGAGTTTGCATGTTCTCCCCGTGTCCGCGTGGGTTTCCTCCGGGTGCTCCGGTTTCCCCCGCAGTCCAAAGACATGCAGGTTAGGTTAACTGGTGACTCTAAATTGACCGTAGGTGTGAATGTGAGTGTGAATGGTTGTGTGTCTATGTGTCAACCCTGTGATGACCTGGCGACTTGTCCAGGGTGTACCCCGCCTTTCGCCCGTAGTCAGCTGGGATAGGCTCCAGCTTGCCTGCGACCCTGTAGAAGGATAAAGTGGCTAGAGATAATGAGATGAGACTGTATCTAAACACTTTTGTGTTTCCCACATAATTCCATGTATCTTCCATGTGTTATTTTATAGTTTTGATGTCTTCAATATTGTTCTACCATACACAAAAACCTATGAATGAGTAGGGGCGTCCAACTTTTGACTGGTACTGTATGTATTAGAAAATATCAATACTGTATTTCATCATGTGAAGGGTTTTTCCAGGCCATTACACAAAATCTAACTCTCAGGTGCTACATACACACTAGTATATAATAAGAATGTAATCCATTGTACAGTTGTTGGAAAATGTTTGGGCACACATGGCCAAATTACAAAAACAAGTAAATAAATACATTTATTATTTACCCACCCTGTTCTTTTAAAAAAAAAAATTTTTTACCAGTGTTGTAGTTGAGTTACTAAACCTCGAGTCCAAGTCCAGTCTCAAGTCCCCAGTGTTTAAGTCTGAGTCAAGTCCAAGTCATTAAAGAAAATTTCGAGTCGAGTGCAAGAACGAGACTCCAATTGCACCATTTGATGGTGGCTGTTGCTGCCTTTATGTGAAAGCGTCTCTGCTACTGTGTTGGACTAACGATACTGCTTGACTGCCACATTTTAGTGAATAGGCTACAGATAAAAAGCTTGTTCATCACTCAGCAAGCCCCGCCCACTATCAACAAGGCAAATAACATGAGAGAGGGTTAACACTAGCTAGTTCATCGGTCAGCAAGCCCCGCTATCAACAGAGCAATGAACATAGGCCAAGTTTACATTAGACTGTATCTGTCTCGTTTTCTTCGCGGATGCACTGTCCGTTTACATTAAACCGCCTGGAAACGCCGGGAAACGGGAATCCGCCAGGGTCCACGTATTCAATCCAGATCGTGTCTGGTCTGGTGCTGTGTAAACATTGAGAATACGCGGATACGCTGTGCTGAGCTCTAGCTGGCGTCGTCATTGGACAACGTCACTGTGACATCCACCTTCCTGATTCGCTGGCGTTGGTCATGTGACGCGACTGCTGAAAAACGGCGCGGACTTCCGCCTTGTATCACCTTTCATTAAAGAGTATAAAAGTATGAAAATACTGCAAATACTAATGCAAATACTGCCCATTGTGTAGTTATGATGGTCTTTAGGCTTGCCATCCTTCCACTTGCAAGTGGTAAGTGACTTGCGCACAGCGGCTCAGTCCCGAATCATTGCTCGTGCACTTCACTTGCGTGCTCTGTGAGCTGCGCAGGGCCGGAGTGCGCACCCTCCAGAGGGCACTCGCTGTTCAAGGCGGAGTGATTTGGAGCACAGCCGCTGAGGAGGAAGCGATGAGCCGCACTGACACATTTCTCAATTTGCGTGCCGAATTAGTCATGTGATTAGCGTATCCGTGTATTGGCTTTGCTGTGTGCACGCGAATCGTGTATTGGCGTTGCTGTGTGCACGCTAATCGTTTTTAAAAACGTTAACCTGATGATCCGCTGATACGGTCTAATGTAAACCCCACCATAGTGTGTCACTTCCTTCTCTGGGTGGAATCTTAGGCTACGTTTACATTAGACCGTATCTGTCTCGTTTTCTTCGCGGATGCACTGTCCGTTTACATTAAACCGCCTGGAAACGCTGGGAAACGGGAATCTGCCAGCGTCCACGTATTCAATCCAGATCGTGTCAGCTCCGGTGCTGTGTAAACATTCAGAATACGCGGATACGCTGTGCTGAGCTCTAGCTGGCGTCTCATTGGACAACGTCACTGTGACATCCACCTTCCTGATTCGCTGGCGTTGGTCATGTGACGCGACTGCTGAAAAACGGCGCGGACTTCCGCCTTGTATCACCTTTCATTAAAGAGTATAAAAGTATGAAAATACTGCAAATACTGCCCATTGTGTAGTTATGATTGTCTTTAGGCTTGCCATCCTTCCACTTGCAAGTGGTAAGTGATATGCGCTGGGATCACACACACAGCGGCTCAGTCCCGAATCGTGGCTTGTGCACTTCACTCGCGCGCTGTGTGAGCTGCGCAGGGCCGGAGTGCGCACCCTCCAGAGGGCACTCGCTGTTCAGGGCAGAGTGATTTGGAGCGCAGGATGCCTGCAGAGCCGAGCGTATCCGTGTATTGGCGTTGCTATGTGCACGCAAATCGTGTATTGGTGTTGCTGTGTGCACACTAATCGTTTTAAAAACATTAATCTGATGATCCACTGATACGGTCTAATGTAAACATGGGCTTACCCAGGCCCGGCGCCATGGGGGGGGGGGGGGGGCGAAAGAGGGCGTCGCCCCCTCGTGGCTACAGCCCCGCCCCCTCAACGGAGACTCAGATCACTTAATTGTTTTCTTATGAAAATATAATGTATTATAGACGTATTAATAATTTGCATTTTCAAATACGAAATATTAAGTGGTTGCGCATTGCACAAAAATACATTTCACATAAATCACTACTAAAACTGGCACGGTAGAACAAATCTGATTGGTTGTTATGATTCTTACGTTGCAATCATAGAATTCAACTGTATTAAGGTAGGATTATTTCAAAAAGCCTGAATTTAATATTGACCCTGTTTTAGACATATGTATCAATCCTAACTACTGGGGACTAGTTATTGTGGGTGTACTATGTGTGAAATGCTGACACAGCCGCGCACACACAGACCTGTGATAAGGACAAGGGGAGGGGTCGTGCGGGCTGGGGTTTTACATGCACACTTACAAGTGCACTGTCTCTGCAATATCCTGTAATATGCAGTCAGTTTACGGGAGTAGTCTTTCCCCCACCGAATTAAACGAATTCAATCACAATATTGTGAATCCATTTTCTTTCTTTGTAGGCTAAGTTTATCTCCGTTTATGTTGGTGTATGTGTTCATATATGGTCCGCTTTGTGCGCAAATAGCGTAAGAATGTGTGTCGTTGACGTCACCCCCCATGCAGCGGGGGTGAAATTCATCACTTCAGAGTGTTTAGTCCCCTACACGCCTAAACTGGGATCGCGGATTAAGTGGTTAGCGTTGACTCGGTGCGAGTCAGGAAGGCTATTACTGGTGCAGCCACGGGGTCTGTTGATTTTTTTTAAATTATGATTTTGGCCGCCGAGCCAAGTACCTTAGACTTGCATTGACGTTTTGTTTTCATGCCGCGGAGCTATTTGTATGTATTTTAAATTTAAAGGACTTGCCTGTAGGTTTGTGTGTGTTTTATGTTTGGCATCTTTCCGGTTGTACCGCGTGTCTGTGAGAAAATTGGAGGGGAGGGTTAACAGGTGGGCACGGGGATTGATAAAGCGCAACTGCCCTGGTAATATGCCACATGATTTTCCCGGACTAAAGCAACCTTCAGGGCCGTGGTTTTGTGGTTGGCGCAGTTAATTGTTTGAAACATGTTGTCAGACCGCCATCACTACTACACACTATATGAAAAAATATTTGCCCCCTTGCGATTTCTAATTGCCCCCTTAGTAAACTGTTCCTGGCGCCGGGCCTGGTCTTACCAAATGACAATTGAAGTTCGAGGTTGTCCCGTCGTCTCCTCGATAGTTCTTCGACATATGGAACACATAGCACTGCATTTTTCCCCACTGCATGAGAAGTCTGTATAAGCAAAGCAGACAATCCTAGAGGCTTCTCTCCAGGCATTTTAGCGCCATTAACGTTAGTTTGTTTCTGAACAATGACATATGAACAGGTGAATGTGCATTCTCTTGCACAAAATTAGTATAAAAATTAATGTAGATATAAATATCTTATGCCAAGTTATTATGGCATGTTACAAAAAAAAGAAAAAATCCGAGTCCTCGTCTCCAATTTACGAGTCTAAATGCAGTTAATGCATGAGTCCAAGTCCGAGTCACGAGTCCTTAAAATTAGGGCACAAGTCGGAGTCAAGCCCGAGTCCTGGACTAGAGTACTACAAGCCTGTATTTTACATTAACCAACTCTACAGTAACTGTGCATGAAACTTTACAGAAAATTATAAAATTAGTTTAAATGAAATTAGTTTGCTGCAGATGTTGTTTTTACTCCTTTTCACTTCAAAAAGAAATAAAATGTGTGATTTGAGTGCAGGTGCATACAACTGTACACCATTTGTAAGTGATTTTTCTGCAGCAATGGAAAATAATCGAAGTATAATGTAGATGAAATTTGTCATGCATACAGTATACTACTTGTATAATAATAAATAATTGAATTGTCAAACATATCATCTCTAGCCGCTTTATCCTTCTACAGGGTCGCAGGCAAGCTGGAGCCTATCCCAGCTGACTACGGGCGAAAGGCGGGGTACACCCTGGACAAGTCGCCAGGTCATCACAGGGCTGACACATAGACACAGACAACCATTCACACTCACATTCACACCTACAGTCAATTTAGAGTCACCAGTTAACCTAACCTGCATGTCTTTGGACTGTGGGGGAAACCGGAGCACCCGGAGGAAACCCACGCGGACACGGGGAGAACATGCAAACTCCGCACAGAAAGGCCCTCGCCGGCCACAGGGCTCGAACCCAGACCTTCTTGCTGTGAGGCAACAGCGCTAACCACTACACCACCGTGCCACCATTGTCAAACATGATTTAAAAAAAGGAAAATATTGGGAGGCGAAAAAACCCTTCTAATATCTTGCAGTGTCTTTAGGCTGTGATAATCATAATTTAATACACTTCACAATAAAGAGGTGGGAAAATGATCCCATGAATATTCTCAGGATTTGAAGATCTAAGCCACAACTGATCATTAGCTTACCCAAGAGACTCCGAACAGCACAGGATTAACATAAAGCACAGCAGGAATTTTAACCAATGAGTCATTCGTCGGCCCGTAATCTTCAGCAAGTGTGACAATGAGTCCAGCAATAGCTGTCAGGAACAGAAGTCCTGCTATGACCTGATGGAAAAATTGAATTAGATTCATTCATTCAGTAGAAAAGAAAGTGTCAATCTAAATTAAGTACACTAGGGTGCATCAGTTGCCCCGTAAAAATGAAAAGTTCCTCTGATCATGATGCATTTTTGTTTTTATGTTCCTTTTGGTAAGAAAACACACTGGGTGAAATATTTTGACAAAATTCAAAAGTTTAATGGTGGCACCAGGAGCTCAAAGTTACGGAAAAAGCTGCTATTTTATGACTTATGACAATTTCGATCACTTTTCATGAAACATTATGGCACCTTATAGAGTATACCAAATATCTTAGATACACATTTTTAGTACATATTCTAAATATATTATCAAGCACAGTTTGAGTTTTAGCTGTTCATTGAATCATTGTTCAACTACTTTGAACAATACAAATGTATTATGAATCACATTAATGCTTCTCAGTCCCTTGCAAAGGTTCTTAACATGATCTCTGGGTCACAAGAAATCAATAAATGGAGTCCAACATTGTGATTCAAACCTTACGCGAAAACATAAGCGTTTTTTTTGGCAAAAAATGAACCTCATGGTGCTACCATTAGACTTTTGAATATGGTCAAAAAATTTTACAGGATGTCTTTATTGGTGAAAAGGAACACCCAAACAAAAATGCATCAGATTTTATGAAAGTGACAGCAACTGATGCACCCTAATGTACACAATAATGAAATGTCAAGTCCTAAAATGAAGCCTCCTCAAGGATCTGGAATACCCTTTTTTTTTTTTTTGTAGCTGCACACACCAGAGAGTGAAAGCCTAATAAACAAAATGTCACCAAATACATCTTCACATTGATGACAGAATTTGTTTGCTTTTTGAGCAATGATAGTCTGAATAATGAAATTGAAAATGTGGATAGGTGTATGTGTTTCATTTTCTGGTTGGCCAGATCATTTGGATTCACTGTGAAGAAGTCATTAGTCCTCAGTAGACTGGGGACCCATCTGACCTGTGTGACTGTGCAAACTATATTCTCTTTGGAGAGGGTATTAATGCTCTTTAAAGGAATAAAAGGCTGAATAATAAGTCATACCTGCTTGCAGATATAGAGTTTGGACAAGGGAGTTTTGGGAGCTTTTTTCTTGAAGAGTCTGGCCAAGTGTAAAGGAGCACAAAGCCACAGGAATCCCAGCAGGACCCACACCAACACTGTTCTCTCCACACACACCGGCAAGTCTGGGTCCTCACGATCCAGGAATGAGGCATTCTGAAGTGGACATACATACACACACAGGGTGTTTCAAAAATTTGATATCATTTCACAATCTAATAACTTTGCCAATTCTTGTTCAACTGACCTCAAATTTTAACAGTATGTGTGGAAACAGGTCAAAATTTTAGGTTTAATATTTTTTGTTTTTATCTTTTTAGGTATAGAAATGCCATTCACTGGAAAAGAAAAGGTGTTTTGTGTGTTAGTTTTGTTGGGATTCGAACCTGGCTCACTGGTGTGATAATCCAGCAAACCCCCACTAGGCCACCAGGGGGATGACTCAAGTGCAGAGGCGTGAGGTGGAAGTAGAAAAGTATCAAAAAGTTTATTTACAAAATGTACAATCCACGGCAAAAAACAAAAGTAATCCAAAAGCTCAGAAGATAAAGGGAAAATAAAAAATATCCAAAAGCTCAAAGTCCAAAAATAAGAAAAGAAAAGGCAAAAATGCAAACGCTCAGAAGATCTCAAAAATGGTAAAAACAAAATTCAAAAAGGTCCAAAAAGAAAGCAAAGTACAAAAACCACAAAGACACAGGCAAGGACCATGGAACAGAGGGAACTAGCACTAACAGGCATAGCATAGGAAAAAGACTCCATGACAAGGGAACAAACAGAGGGGTATTTATACACACACTAATTAAGGAACAGGGCGGGGCAGGAAACAGGCAATGAAGACAAACACAAAAACACAGTGACGGCCTCTCGAGGCCAAAACAAACATGACAAGATGGAAATAACAGTGGCCTCTAGAGGCCAAAACAGTCCCAGTCCTAACAAGAGTATGCTCGAACACAGTCGAACAAGACTGTGCAGCGTGCATTTATGAGAGAATTCTATAAAAATGCACTGTTATGGGCAGCACGATGGTGTAGTGGTTAGCACTGTCACCTCACAGCAAGAAGGTCCTGTGTTTGAGACCAGCAGCCAGCGAGGGCCTTTCTGTGTGGAGTTTGCATGTTCTCCCCTTGTCTGCGTGGGTTTCCTCCGGGTGCTCCGGTTTCCCCCGCAGTCCAAAGACATGCAGGTTAGGTTAACTGGTGACTCTAAATTGACCGTAGGTGTGAATGTGAGTGTGAATGGTTGTTTGTCTCTGTGTGTCAGCCCTGCGATGACCTGGTGACTTGTCCAGGGTGCACCCCGCCTTTCGCCCGTAGTCAGCTGGGATAGGCTCCAGCTTGCCTGTGACCCTGTAGAACAGGATAAGCGGCTACAGATAATGGATGGATGGATGCACTGTTACCAGAAAAGACTGCTACCAAAGACATGCTGCAGCATGTTTGGCAGGAGCTAGATTACCAACTTGACATCTGTCTGTGTCTCAGGTGGCGCGCATATTGAAAATTTGTGAAATCATTTATGGAATCCACATACCTTTGAATTTTTCATTCAAATTTTGAGGAATAAATATTATATTGCTCAACATTAAGCCTGTTCAGTTTCATTTGCCTAGACTATGTAGTTTCTGGGATATTTACATCTTCTCATCTCATCTCATTATCTGTAGCCACTTTAACCTGTTCTACAGGGTCGCAGGCAAGCTGGAGCCTATCCCAGCTGACTATGGGCGAAAGGCGGGGTACACCCTGGACAAGTCAACAGGTCATCACAGGGCTGACACATAGACACAGACAACCATTCACACTCACATTCACACCTACAGTCAATTTAGAGCCACCAGTTAACCTAACCTGCATGTCTTTGGACTGTGGGGGAAAACAGAGCACCCGGAGGAAACCCACGCAGACACAGGGAGAATGTGCAAACTCCACACAGAAAGGCCCTCGCCGGCCACTGGGCTCAAACCCAGAACCTTCTTGCTGTGAGGTGACAGCACTAACCACTATACCATTGTGCTGCCCCCAAAATAAAATCCTTTATATATTATTTATATTCAACTCTCATATCATGATTTCTCCAACCGTACACACTTTCAGTGAATTCTTTCTCAAATTGATTATGACTATTGCTCAATATACACTCATTAAAAACACAATATAAACACAGAACTCTCATTTCAAGTTAATATCAGTACCTATATATCCATAAAAGATATTTCACATCAACTCAAACACTCAAGTGTATTATGTGGTTAAATCACTAATTACTTATTATTAACCAAGCATTAATGAAGCGTAATAGAAAGAACCGTTATTTTATCAGTAATGTCATATTCTACTTCACCCAGATTGTTAACTAGTCATTTTTTCGGTTGTATCTCACAACACTTGATTAAGCATTCAATTGAAGCAGATATTTAAGTGGTCTTCACTTCTTCTTCTTCTTTTGTATAAATACAAATAAATACATATTTTTCTCAAGTAGAGCATGTATGTTTCATCAAAACAAAATTATAAAGATTTAGCCAAAGTGTAACATTATCATAAAAAATAAATACTGTTCCAAAACTCACCCAAAAAGTTGACCCACAGTACTCGTCCAGAGCGGCAGACATAATTTCACCTTTTTCACCTCAAACAATCAGTGTGAATAGAGGCGATGTTCCCTGGTAGCCTGTGATGGTGATTCTTACAGCTTCCCAGACATATGGTTCTGGAGGACCTTTCATAAAGTTTTAAACGCAGATTCTGTTAATGCTTAACTGTTGCTCTGCTGTTGAATGTTCACTAACTTATGAGCTAATTATTACAGCTTGTCAGCCATAAACCTCCAGAAAAAAAATATAAACTATAACTTTCATGAGACATAGATCTAAGTTAATGCTTAACCTTATTTTTGTGTTATGTCATTGCTGAATCCTGAAAACCAATAAAATGATTGGACTGCGGTCTGTGTCATTATTAAGCAGCAACCCTTTGCTCTGGTTCTGAATAAAAAATAATATGGAGGTGACCAAATCCCTGTCCAAAGGAGCATGCCATGAGTCATGGTATGTTTTTTCAGTGCAACATTTGAAAGTTCAAAAGAATATTTGCATGAGAGGAAAGGGGGAGGATGAGAGAGAGAGAGAGAGAGAGAGAGAGAGCTTGATTGTTATTCACTTCCCCCTTCATGTTTCCTGAACATCAAGGCTCAGAGCTTCAGGACTTTGGGTCGAGGGCTTCTTCAGTTATGAGCCAAATACAACACTCTTTTCCTTCAGAAGAAAAAAAAATATTCCATTCCCATCAAATAGTAAATGATGATCAAGGAATAAACTATTTTATTCATTGACATTCATCATCAAACTGCTCCATGGTCTCTTTATTACCTTTAAATTTTAGAAATTATATAAACTTTGGCCTTTTACAGATATGACCAGGAAGGTTTACAGACATCCCAAAGCCTTGAAGATTTCACTTTCCATCCACACCTTCAAATGAATATTGAACACTGAATGAAGACTATTCATTACATCTTTGAGGATGAAACTGAGTAATCGTCATCCTCTTTAAGAAATAAAATGAATTCATACTGTTTTATGGTCCATAATTAGACTCATACAGTAACTTCTTCTCCCTTGTCCAGCATTGTTGCCAGGTTGGGGTCCATGTGGACCCTATTGATCCACATGTCATATTAATTGGAGCATAGTTTTACGCCAGATGCCCTTCCCTTCCCAGATGTCACAACCCTCCCATTTCTGGGCTTGAGAAACAACTATTCACACACACAAATTAGAGTAGCCAGTTAACCTAACTGCATGTCTTTGGACTGAAACCGAAGCACCTGGAGGAAACCCACGCAGACACTGGGAGAACATGCAAACTCCACACAGAAAGGCCCCCACTGGCCACTGGGCTCAAACCAAGAACCTTCTTGCTGTGAGGCAACAGTGCTAACCACTACACCACCCATGCTCAAACAGTATTTGTATAATGTCTTTGACTCAATTTAAGGTACAAAAGGTCAATGATAAACCTTCCCTAGGACATGATGAACTAACTCTATGTACAGCACCTTCAGTATGTTTTATTACAACCCCGATTCCAAAAAAGGTGGGACAAAGTACAAATTGTAAATAAAAACGGAATGCAATAATTTACAAATATCAAAAACTGATATTGTATTCACAATAGAACATAGACAACATATCAAATGTTGAAAGTGAGACATTTTGAAATTTCATGCCAAACATTGGCTCATTTGAAATTTCATGACAGCAACACATCTCAAAAAAGTTGGGACAGGGGCAATAAGAGGCTGGAAAAGCTAAAGGTACAAAAAAGGAACAGCTGGAGGACCAAATTGCAACTCATTAGGTCAATTGGCAATAAGTCATTAACATGACTGGGTATGAAAAGAGCATCTTGGAGTGGCAGTGGCTCTCAGAAGTAAAGATGGGAAGAGGATCACCAATCCCCCTAATTCTGCGCCGACAAATAGTGGAGCAGTATCAGAAAGGAGTTCGACAGTGTAAAATTGCAAAGAGTTTGAACATATCATCATCTACAGTGCATAATATCATCAAAAGATTCAGAGAATCTGGAAGAATCTCTGTGCGTAAGGGTCAAGGCCGGAAAACCATACTGGGTGCCCGTGATCTTCAGGCCCTTAGATGGCACTGCATCACATACAGGCATGCTTCTGTATTGGAGATCACAAAATGGGCTCAGGAATATTTCCAGAGAACATTATCTGTGAACACAATTCACCGTGTCATCCGCCGTTGCCAGCTAAAACTCTATAGTTCAAAGAAGAAGCCGTATCTAAGCATGATCCAGAAGCGCAGACGTCTTCTCTGGGCCAAGGCTCATTTAAAATGGACTGTGGCAAAGTGGAAAACTGTTCTGTGGTCAGACGAATCAAAATTTGAAGTTCTTTATGGAAATCAGGGACGCCATGTCATTCGGACTAAAGAGGAGAAGGACGACCCAAGTTGTTATCGGCGCTCAGTTCAGAAGCCTGCATCTCTGATGGTATGGGGTTGCATTAGTGCGTGTGGCATGGGCAGCTTACACATCTGGAAAGACACCATCAATGCTGAAAGGTATATCCAGGTTCTAGAGCAACATATGCTTCCATCCAGACGACGTCTCTTTCAGGGAAGACCTTGCATTTTCCAACATGACAATGCCAAACCACATACTGCATCAATTACAGCATCATGGTTGCGTAGAAGAAGGGTCCAGGTACTGAACTGGCCAGCCTGCAGTCCAGATCTTTCACCCATAGAAAAAACATTTGGCGCATCATAAAACGGAAGATACGACAAAAAAGACCTAAGACAATTGAGCAACTAGAATCCTACATTAGACAAGAATGGGTTAACATTCCTATCCCTAAACTTGAGCAACTTGTCTCCTCAGTCCCCAGACGTTTACAGACTGTTGTAAAGAGAAAAGGGGATGTCTCACAGTGGGAAACATGGCCTTGTCCCAACTTTTTTGAGATGTGTTGTTGTCATGAAATTTAAAATCACCTAATTTTTCTCTTTAAATGATACATTTTCTCAGTTTAAACATTTGATATGTCATCGATGATCTATTCTGAATAAAATACAGAATTTTGAAACTTCCACATCGTTGCATTCCGTTTTTATTTACAATTTGTACTTTGTCCCAACTTTTTTGGAATCGGGGTTGTAGACTGATTCTATCAACATGTAATAGCTCTGGATGTCAAGTCAAGTTTATTTGTATTGCGCTTTTAACAATAGACATTGTCCCAAAGCAGCTTTACAGAATCTGAATGACCCAAGACATGAGCCAATTTTATCCCAAATCTATCTCCAATGAGCAAGCCCGTGGCAGCAGTGGCAAGGAAAAACTCCCCCAGATGACACAAGGAAAAAACCTCGAGAGGAACCAGACCCAAAAGGGAACCAATCCTCACCTGGACAACAACAGACAACATGACTATAACATTAACAGTTTTAACATGAAGTCAGTTTCATTGATGTTATAACTCTTCATTGATGGAAACTTGAGTGCAAAACTGCTCATGACAACCGCAGTCCCAAAGTTAGCAAGCCAACTGTAGTCCTCAGCCACAAAAGCATTACTGTAAGTGTCCAGAGCATCTTCCAAGTGTGACTTTCAACTGTCCATATGGGGCCATCTTCCACAGGAGCGATGTGATGAGACTCCAACCAGACATAGGGCAACAGGATGGATCAGGCAGGTCCGAGAAGCAGATGAGGTCAGCACCTCAATCCCAGGATTGACATGTAACTCAGAGGGACAGATTGGGGGGGAGGGGGAGAAGAGAGAGAAAACACAGGTTGTTAGGTATGCCCAATGTCACCTGAATAAGTAGGTACAGTATACATTTTTTGCTGAGTACAAGCAGGGACTCCGGTAAAATTAACTATGACAGCATAACTAAAAGGAGAGAGCCAGAAGGTAACACAGGCATGAGGGAGCCCCGGGACATAAAGCAGCAGCCACTACACCGTCAACAAACTCGGGTGAGCAAGTGAGTGGGGGACTGACAGCATCCATACATCCCAGTTTACCAAAACACTCTATGTCTGAGGACCCTCCAGTTCTACACCTTTACCTCATAAACACCATTAACAAAAGCCTTGACTAAACAGATATGTTTTCAGCCTAGACTTAAATGCTGAGACTGTGTCTGATTCCCGAACACTACTTGGAAGGCTGTTCCATAACTGTAGGGCTTTGTAAGAAAAGGCTCTGCCCCCTGATGTAGCCTTCACTATACGAGGTATCAGCAGATAGCCTGTACCTTTTGATCTAAGTAGGTGTGGCGGGTCATAAAGGACCAGAAGTTCGCTCAAGTACTGTGGTGCGAGACCAATAGTAGCATTTTATAATCAATATGAAATTTGATTGGGAGCCAATGCAGTGTGGATAAGACAGGGGTGATGTGGTCATATTTTCTAGTTCTAGTAAGGACTCTTGCTGCTGCATTTTGAACTAGCTGGAGCTTGTTTATGCACTTATTGGAACATCCAGACAGTTGTCTACTGACATTTGGATGTCTACTATTGGTCTGAACAGTGGGTTTCACCTGTGAAGACTGCATTTGTTATTAAAAAGGTAAGAACAACATCATGGCCAGAGAGCTGTCTATCGGACAAAAGCCAGCCGAGGGAAGATCAAATCATTCAGAGCCATTGCACAAGCATTGAGCAAACAACAATTTGGAATGTCCTGAAAAAGAAAGAAACCACTGGTGTACCAAGAACCAGACATCAAACAGGTCTGCCAAGGAAAACAACCACAACTGATGCCAGAAACATTGCAAAAGCTATGAAGAATAATCCAAAACAACAATCAGTGATATCATCAACAACCTCCACAGGACAGGGGTGAAGGGATCACAGTCAATGGTTTAGCACAAAATCCATTATCTATAGTCGCTTATCCTGTACAGGGCAAGCTGGAGCCTATCCCAGCTGACTATGGGTGAGAGGCAGGGTACACCCTGGACAACAGAGGAGACTCAGACAACATGCAAACTCCACACAGAAAGGCCCTTGTCAGCCACTGGGCTTGAACCCAGGCCCTATTTGCTGTGAGGTGACAGTGCTAACCACCACACCACCGTGTGTACATGGTGTACGAGCTCCAAGAACACTTAATCTTTATTATGAATACTTACTGACCATGTTTGATGGATTTTTTATGAAAGTTGCTGAGATTCTGATTGAAAACAAGTGATTGTATTTCCCCCCTCCACCATCCTGAAACTGCCATGTTTGATGTAGCCCGTATGTTAGTCACCAATCCTCCCTCCAAATTATTTTATACCCTGACACAGTATACTTCTTGCACATGAGTTGACCATGGCTATAGATGCATTTCCACATTACGGTGGATATCATAGTATATACATCCATTTCTGTTCACTGAGTACTCAATTAAAAGAAAACAATAGGATTAGAGAAGTGAAAATTTTTGCCATCTATCCCATTGTTATTTCAATGACAGGTTTAAAGAATGATGCAAAAACACAATAGTCTTTATTATTATTCAAATAAAGTGCAAGCTGTTCTTGATCTGATTGACTTGCATGGGCACCGCCAGGGGGGGAAAGGTTAGAAGGCAAAGCAAGGCAAGTTTATTTATATAGCACATTTCATACACAATGGCAGTTCAATGTGCTTTACAGAAGTAAAAACAAAAACAGTAAACAATAGAGAAATAAAATTACATAAAATAATTTTATTTTTATTCTAAAACAATTAATTAAAAGAATTAAAAGAAAATAATAAGAATTAAACAATAGTAAAAATAAAATAATAAAATGAAGTAGTAGTTCAAATAGGATGAGAAAAAAAACCCACCAGAATAGAATAAAGAATAAAATAGAATAAAGTTAAAGTAAATTTAAAACATGCAGAGAAAGTAAAGATTATAAAAAATGTAAAGAAGACAATATTAATTATTTAACAGAAAGCATCTGAAAACAGCTTGGTCTTTAATCTAGATTTGAAGCTGCCAACAGCAGGAGCATTTTTAATGTCCTCTGGCAGTTGGTTCCATAGCTGTACTGTATAGTAGCTAAAAGCTGCTTCACCATACTTTGTTTTAACAACTGGTTTTAATAGTAAATTTTTCTGTTTTGATCTGGTAGATCTGATTGGGTTAGGCCGCTGCAACATATCAGAGAGGTAATTGGGCCCTGTACCATTTAGAGATTTGTATACCAGCAGCAATACTTTAAAGTCAATTCTCGGAGCCCAGCACTGCCATGGGGCCCTTTAAGGGGCTGATAATATGCTTTTAATGATTTTAAAAAGACTTTTGAAATAACAACAATGCAATATTCCATCTGGTAAAATGAGCTAATTGAACAAGGTTGTCTATTTCTTGAGTTCTTCAACATATTGTCATTTAACCCTCCCCCTTTTGCGAAATGGTACGGTCCAGTTCTGGTAGAAGCGCGATGTGTTAAATCTGTGTGCTGATCAGTGCGACGCTACTTGCTGCTGTGTCGCGGTGCAGCAGCCAGCCAGCCAGCAGTGGAGTGCGTACAGTCTATGATCGCTAAATATGAAGAGTGGCTGTCAAAAACGTAAAGAAAGGCAGCTGAAAGCTGAGAGGGACCGGAGAGGCAGGCAACTGGTCACTCAGTTTTTCCCAAAGAAAGGTAGCTATCGCTCACATGTGTGTTCAAAATATTAGATGAGTAGCATGCTATAGATGCACAATGGTGTAACATAGGGAAAAAAATTAAAAATTCAGGTTTTGATTTTATGTACTGAAATAACTATTAGGCACATTTTTTACAATATCTATAATAAATTAGTTGTTTTTACCCATTTTAACCTTGAAATCAGCATTTTAATGATTACCCATAATGCATTGTTTATCGTGCTAAAACAAGCAAAAACGTCATAAGACAGTGGAAATACTACCTTTACTACCTTCACGTGGCGTCTTTCTCGATCGCACGTGCCTAGAAGCGTACCTTCTAGAACATTCCTGGGTGGTCATGGACTGTCACGTAGCCTAGTTCGGTTGTGAAACTAGCTAGGATGGAGTATTTTTGCAAGTTTAGTGGCCAACTTTTGCGCCGCAATTTCTCTATTCTCGAAATTTGTAACCTGAAACCCTACAATAAATGTTTCATAATGTTTGGGATTTTGAAAAATGCTTCTAGCAAGTTTATTTCGCTGTATTTTTCCGTGAAACTTGGCATAAATCATCCTTAAGTGATGAGCGTGACATTGTTATTTTGGTATGGGTCATGGAGTTAGTTGGAAGCGGGAGAAATGAGAGTTTCTCAACTACAGCAGCACTTCTCACCATAGATGGCTGGCGCGTTTCACAGCGTTTGGGATTTACTAAATCGACTAAATCTCTAGATCTACTGAAGCTACGAGGATATAAATCACCAGGATTCTAATTTACTGGGTGAGAAGTATTATATATATATTTTTGAAAGGTTTATTCGCACTACAAGTCCATGAAAGTTGGAATTGTTCGTGAAGGGGTTAGTTAGATTTTGGTAGCCTGACGCGCACAACAAGCAAAAGAAAAAACAAAATTTCTTCTGAATTTCCTTGCTTTATCAAAATAATTTTTTGATACATTAAAAGACTGTGTTTATAATATTTAAGCGATTTTTTTTTATTATAGAGAATATTTGATCAAAACTTTCAAAACAGCATTCAAAGTGATTTTTCACGGGTGTAAATGTTACGCATGATGTCCATAATTACGTTAAATTTTAAGAACTAAAATTCTGTTAAAAATTCTAGATTTGTGCTATCATTCTGGGGTTTTGTTGAATAATACTTTAGGGAGTTCTCTTATGGCCCTTTTCCACTACCCTTTTTCAGCTCACTTCAGCTCGCTTCAGCTCACTTCAGCCCGACACGGCTCGTGTTTCGACTACCAAAAAACAGCACGACTCGGCTCGCTTCAGCCCTGCTTAGCCCCTAAAACTCGCACCGTTTTGGAGTGGGGCTGAAGCGAGCCAAACCGAGCCGAGTGAGGCTGGGGGCGTGAGCAGACACTCCCCTGTGCACTGATTGGTGAGGAGGAGTGTCGTCACATGCCCACACACGCCCCGCGAGCACGCTGGGATCTGTAAACACCGCAAACCCGGAAGAAGAAGAATTACGAATTACGAGAATTTCTGAAGCCTTATGCGCCTCGCCTCATCTATACGCTCTTGCCAGTATCTGTTGGCGTTGTCGGTGACAACAAGCCACAGCACCAAGACCAGCAACGCTAACGACTCCATGTCCTCCATGTTTATTGTTTACTATTCGGGTCGTGAGACTACCGCTTAAAAGATCACTGATGTCACTGTTTGCGCTGCTTAACGACATCAC
Source organism: Neoarius graeffei (assembly GCF_027579695.1). Classification (NCBI taxonomy): domain Eukaryota; kingdom Metazoa; phylum Chordata; class Actinopteri; order Siluriformes; family Ariidae; genus Neoarius; species Neoarius graeffei. Next base: position 47,283,329 of record NC_083571.1, on the reverse strand, counting down.
GTGACGTCCACCCACTTTCGCTAACTCCACCCAATGTGTCCACCCACTTCCAGCCAGCACGGTTCAGCGCGGTTGTAGTCAAAATGCAACTCCAACAGCCCCGCTCAGCTCGACTCAGCACGGCACGGCTCAGCCGCGTTTGTAGTGGAAAAGCGGCATTACAATGCTGAAAATTCAATGAGTTTTGGTGAAATTCTAGAAAAGTTATTTACATTTTAACGCGCCTGATAGCGATTGTGCTCACACAGCGTTCTACTCATAATTAGCGAATGGTAAATGCACAGTATGAACGTGGTTGGATTAGCCTATCAAGAGAACACTTTTACTGTTTGTACAATGACATTTTTTTCCATTTTAATAACTGAACTGACTTGTGTGATAAACAAGATGAAATATTACGTTATGCTGGTGCTAATAACCAGTTTCATAACTAATGGGGTGCCCTAAATATGCACAGATTCAGCCTCAGGGGGACCTCCACTTTTTTTGGAGAGGTTTGTATTGCACTTAGGATTTTTTGCACTCTGCCAGTTACAGTTGCTGGTGGAGAAAGGGCATTCAGTAAACTCAAACTGATCAAGAGTTACCTCAGGTCGACCATGTTGCAGGAGAGGTTGAATAGCAATACTTTCAATTGAAAGTGAATTGGCTCGCTCTCTAGACTTCAAAGATTTAATTCATGACTTTGCTACAAAGAAGCCTCGGTGCCTAGACTTGGGTTTTAAATCTTTACTGTATGAGTAGTGTAAATATTGTTCTTCATGTTTACATTTGGATTGGTTGATATTGCTGGTAAGAATCTACCTTGAATATTGAATATTTTATTGTTCATGGATATTTGAACAATAAATGAGTGCTGCCTAAAAGAAAGCATGTGGATTTCTTGCAGTGCATTATGTTGTATGAAATAACTGTTGCCTAGTTATTAATCAAGGCAGGAAATTGTGATTACTGATGTTTTCTGGAACTCTCTGGCACTGAAGTAGCCTATAAAGAATGTATATCTTATAAATCCATACAGATACAGTGATGCATGCAAGTTGTGTCAACACATGAACGAATGAACTCCACATTAAGTTAGGGTGACCAGACGTCCCGGTTTTACCGGGACAGTCCCGATTTGGGGTTGTGTGTCCCGAGTCCCGACAAAAGTCTGTCGGGACACGGATATGTCCCGTTTTTTGCCACTCACGACGTTTGCGACTGAGCAGCGTGGTTCAGGGGCGCCGCTGGGGGGGGGGGGGGGGGGAGTTAGGACAATTCTAAGGGCCTGGCACTGACAGGGGGGCCTGTGAGGGATATTAATATTATTTTAATAGTATTGCCTTGTCGGTGGTGTAGTGGTTAGCACTGTCGCCTCACAGCAAGAAGGTCCGGGTTCGAGCCCCGTGGCCAGCGAGGGCCTTTTTGTGCGGAGTTTGCATGTTCTCCCCTTGTCTGCGTGGGTTTCCTCCGGGTACTCCGGTTTCCCCCACAGTCCAAAGACATGCAGGTTAGGTTAACTGGTGACTCTAAATTGAGCGTAGGTGTGAATGTGAGTGTGAATGGTTGTCTGTGTCTATGTGTCAGCCCTGTGATGACCTGGCGACTTGTCCAGGGTGTACCCCGCCTTTCGCCCGTAGTCAGCTGGGATAGGCTCCGGCTTGCCTGCGACCCTGTAGAAGGATAAAGCGGCTAGAGATAATGAGATGAGTATTGCCTTGTGTAAGTTTTTGAAATAAAATATTTCATTTCATTTGTTAAAATATGCAAATTATACATGGTTATGATTTGCTATAACATTTTTCTTGAAGGGCGGCACGGTGGTGTAGTGGTTAGCGCTGTCGCCTCACAGCAAGAAGGTCCTGGGTTCGAGCCCCGTGGCCGGCGAGGGCCTTTCTGTGCGGAGTTTGCATGTTCTCCCCGTGTCCGCGTGGGTTTTCTCCGGGTGCTCCGGTTTCCCCCACAGTCCAAAGACATGCAGGTTAGGTTAACTGGTGACTCTAAATTGACCGTAGGTGTGAATGTGAGTGTGAATGGTTGTCTATGTGTCAGCCCTGTGATGACCTGGCGACTTGTCCAGGGTGTACCCCGCCTTTCGCCCGTAGTCAGCTGGGATAGGCTCCAGCTTGCCTGCGACCCTGTAGAAGGATAAAGCGGCTAGAGATAATGAGAATGAGATTTTTCTTGAATTATTTATGATATTGTCATTTCACCCCTCCACCCTTTTTACTAATGGTACAGTCTGATTCTGGGAGCGGGACACGTGAAATGTGTAGCTCCGTGTGTGCACAGCGCCGCTATTAGCGCAGCTTAGAGCAGCTGGCAGTTTTTCTATGTGCGCAACAGAGGTGTACATTCTAGAAGTTGCTAAGCAGGAGCAGGTGTGATGAATTATGAAGTCTGCATATCACACTGTCTGTGGAAAAGAAGTCACCTTTTTTCATAGGTATCTTTATTGTATAATTAAGTTTAGATGTTTTGCCATTGTTCATGTATGGATTTGTTGATATTGTTAAGTATTTAACTTTAGCTGTGGTCATAGATATCATTGCTATTGTTCATGTGTGGATTTATTGATACTGTTGCTAAGTATTTAACTTGAATATTTGATCATTTGCTGTGTTTTCTAATAAATGTGTGATGCCTAAAAGAAACCAAAAACACTTAGTGGATTTCTTGCAGTGCACTATGTAATTGTATCAAAAAACTAGTGTAGTTATTCGTCAAGGCATACATTTGATCACATACAATAAGTCAATAAATGGAGGAAACAAAGGAATACATTTTGTAATCCTGATTATTGATGATGTTTGCTGGAGGGCTCTGGAGTATCCATAATGTGCATACAGAATGTTATAAATCCATACTGATACAGTGATGCATGCAATTTCTCTCAACACAAACATTTGGATTGAATGAACTCCATAGGCTACTGAGTGGCCTAATAATAGTTGCTCATAAAATATATATATATATATATATCTTCCATATATATCATGGAATTTTCATTTTAAGGCAACAGTCTATTCAGTCTAATTCTGACAGTTCTGCATTTAAAATGTTCATATCCCAAATAACTGTATCACCTAAACTTGATAGATAGCTGATCACATGCATAGTAAAGTAGAAGTGCCAGCCAAAAACAGACCTGAAATTCAGTTGCTTGAGCTTGAAAATTTTACCGGGGGGGCCTAAATTGTAATCTTTCATAGGGCCCAAGATTTCTAGCGGCGCCCCTGAGCATGGGAATCATTAGCGGAGAAATGTCTGCATTTACTATTTTGATGAATTGACAGGAATCGCAAACTTTCCTGGTTACTGCCCCCTGGCCCTGTGGCATGGGTGTTTATTTAGCCACATTATTCCAGACAACAGAACGTGTTGCCATCCAACAATAAAATAAACATTAACCGGCGCGAATGTTCTTTGTCTAGCAGCTAGCAGCAGTAATGCCGCAGCAATTATGCCAAAAAGAAAATGTACCTTTTCCAAAGATTTACAGGGCACCTACCCCTTCCTCCGAGAGGTGCAGAACAATGCGCACGAAGCCTACTGCACACACTGTAAGTGTTCCTTCTCTGTAGCCCACGGTGGTAACGCCGATATACAGGATCACATTAAAACTCTTCTTGTAAATATACTGCATTTTGTTTAGGGTGGGTGGATTGACAGTCGCCTTAGCTTTGTTCCTGTGCTTTGTTCTTGTACTGAGTTGGGTAGCCTATGTTGCAAATGATGTGCGCTCCTGTGGGGGCTTTCCTCGGGATGTAGCCCCTCTCCTCCTTTATTGCTGTTTTGTTTGAGTGTATATTCTCAAATCACTTGTCTCTTTTTTGTTTCTGTTTAACATACCGTTCTGACAGTTTGGCCATATTGCTGTGTTGAACAGCTTGTTGCACCTTCCATTAAAGTGTTCACTTTTGTACACATCTTCTTGCTTTATTCATTCAGTTGTGGGGAATGGTTAGTAAGGTTGATTCTGACCTAGGCTATGTTGAGGTCACATATCTACTTTTTAAGTTCATGCTATAGTGCATACAATTTTAGAGATATAGCCTACATGTGCATATGCATTCTTCTTGGTGTTCTCACAAACAGGTGAAATAAATCAGTTTAAATTTGGCCTATGGACATAGCCTGGCCTATTCTCAGCCATTACAAAATCTGTTGTCTGACCATAATTTAACTGATCTGTATACCACTATGCTACTAGATAACAACATGCCTGTTTGTTTTATTTCATATGAGATGTTGATAAATGTGAGCTTCAACAAAATGATAAGAGCACCTCTCTGAGTGTCACGTTTACGTAAAAAAAAAAAAAGGTGTGCGTGCACGAGCATGGTCGCGCGCAAAAGTGTCCTGGTTTCAGACTAGGGAAATCTGGCCACCCTATATTAAGTAGCCCAATTTTGCACACTTGAATGAAGAAGAGTTCAAAGCAGTGTGTTAAATAATGTTGGTTATGTTTATTTTCAGTCAACTCAATAATAAATGCTGCATCATTCACCATTTTATTTCCTTTTTCTTTTTATGTATGGGCTTATATTGGCCTGAATTATGTCTGGGCTTATACTGCCATCTACTGGTCAAACAATATAAAAGTGTAAATTAGAAAACAAGGTCAAAAACCCCTGGTCCATGGAGGGGCAACCAATAGTCTAAGGGCCCTGTCACACTATAGCGTTTTGTTCGACGTTTGGTTGCGTTTTTAAAAATTTGCGAAACGCCGGGGAACGTCGACGTTCTTCAAATTAAGTTTCTAGGTCAACGATGTTGTAACGTTCTTGTAACGCTTGGGTAACGCTCAGCCAACGTTCCCTCAGTGTCAGGCGACGTTTGTGGTCCAACATAGCAGCAAAACCTAGCGTTCTCATAGCGTCCACAGCGCTTTGATAGCGTTATCATAGCGTTTGGGTAGCGTCTGCCTTGCGTCCAGGTAACGTTCTCGACGTTTGTCCAGCGTCTAGCTGACGTTCTCGACGTTTCCACAGCGTCTGCCTAGCGTTCCTGTAGCATTCGAGTAACGCGTGGAGCGTTTGTGTGACGTTCCTGTGACGTTTCGCCAACCTGCGGCTGGACGCGCAGTATAAAAGGGGGGGCTTTTGGCCAGAGTGCATCACTTCCATTTCAACCACCGCGCAGTCAACATCGCAAAACGAAGAAGAACGAACGAAAGAAAAAGAAAAGAAGTATGCCTCCCAAGAGCAAGAGGGCCAGCAGCAGAGGTCGGGGCAGCAGCAGGGGCCGACGAGCAGCATCCTCTCCCAGCCAGGAGGTTGTTTCCATCACTGCAGAGGTCCATCCCCCTCCTGTTGAAAGCGAGGCTGACAGCCAGGCAGCAGGCAGCCAGCAGCAGAAGCAGCCGAAGAACAAGAGGGCAACAGTCACCCCCTCCAGGTCCCAGTCGCCATCTCCAGCCTCTCCAGGGTCTCCAGGGTCTAGCTGCTCCTCCTCCTCCTCCAGAAGCTTGTCAGCAGCCTCCTCACAGGACAGAGGCAAGAGGAAGAAGAGTGACAGGATAAATTACAGCCTCTCTGAATCTGATGAGGCCATCATGGTCGAGTGGTTGCAAGAGAACCGGACATTGTGGGACTCTAAGCTCCAGGCTTACCACAAGATCACAAACAAGGAGAAGTTGTGGGAGGCCCAGGCAGAGAAGATGCAGAAGACGGTGAAGCACTTGAAGGGCTGGTTCCGGTCATTGCGGGATAAGAACACCAGACTCCTGAAACACAAGAGCGGTGACGGTGCCCCAAGAAGAACAGAGAGGGACGAGTGGGTGCTCAACAACTTCAGGTTCCTGCAGGAGGTAGTGCGACACAGACCGGAGCCAGCCAAGCCCATCCTACCCAGCAGAGCCTCAGCTGCAGCAACTGTCCAGGAGGATTTACCGGTATCTGGACCTTCTATCACGGAGTGTGCTGCCATACCTTCCAGATCTTCCACACCTGCCACAGCAGCCTCCAGCAGCAGCAGTTCCAAGAGGCCCGGACGATCTGGACAGGATGAGGATCCCACCACTGAGGATGACGTGTTGGCTACCCTGCAGGAGAAGGTCAAGGAGTCAGAGGCTATACTCAGGGGTTTGTTCCAGCCTCCAGCAGTGACCCCTGAGTCAACCTTTGCGAACTACGTGAGGGACAGCCTTCTCACAATGTCGAGCCGGAAGTTCAAGAAGGCCAGGGCCAGTATCAACATGATCCTCACACGGCTGATGGATGAAGACAGTGAAGAGGAAGAGGAGGACCTGCCGACCTTCTCAGCTACATGTCGGTCGGCCCCCCCTCCTGGCATCACAACCACCAGGCAAGCCCAGAGCGACATGTTTCAGCCGGACTCTAGCCAGTGGCATGACAACCCGCCCACTGGCACTCCTTGGCAGTCACAGACCAGGGAGTGGATGGCCAGATACCACCAGCAGCAGCCTCACTCGTCCTTCCAGCAGCCTCACTCGTCCTTCCAGCAGCCTCACGCGTCCTTCCAGCAGCCTCACTCGTCCTTCCAGCAGCCTCACTCGTCCTTCCAGCAGCCTCACTCGTCCTTCCAGCAGCCTCACTCCTACTACCAGCCACAGAGGTTCTTCCAGCCACAGAGTAGGAACTCTCCCGTCTTCCACACGCTGACAGCACCAGCCACCACCCATGCCTCCGTCTCTACGGCCATCAGCTCTGCCAGACACACCATGGACCAGAGCAACCAAGGCAGCAGCTCTCCAGCCCTGGTTGTCACTTGTGCCGCCACGGACGTTACCGTGTTCCCCACCGGAGTGTCTACAGCAGCCAGTGTCAGCGACTTATTCAGCACCCTGGACAGTCCAGGTCCAGTTGCCACCCCGTCCACGGCTACCTCTCTGACTGACACGCTCAACACTCCACAGCCACCAGTGGACCCAGAGACTGACTCGTAGAACTTTTTGTTTAGGAATCTGTAAATAAATGTTGTACATAGTTTGAACTTTGCCTGGTTCTTGCGTGAAACTTTCAATTTCTTGTTTTTAATATTTTCCCCCCCAAAAAAATAATGGAAAAAAAAATAAAAAATAAAATAAGTAAAAAAAAATTATAAAATAAAATAAAAGATAAAATAAAAAATAAAAGGTAAAATAAAAAATATACAATAAAATATAAAATAAAAGATAAAATAAAAAATAAAATAAAAAGTAAAATATATTTTTTATTTTATATTTTTCTTTTATTTTATCTGTTTTATTTTATATTTTTCTTTTATTGTATATGTTTTATTTTATTTTATGTTATTTTTTATTTTATTTTTTAGTTTACTTTTTATTTTAAAATAAAAAAAAAAAGTAAAATCTAAAATAAAATAAAAAATATAATAAAAAAATACAAAATCCCCCCCAAAAAAAAAAAGTTAAAAAAATGAAAAAGAATAAAACAATACAAAATAAAACTATGACATTTATTAATACTGTTTTATACGTTTGGTTACGTGAAAAGGGGTCGACCGGGAACTCAGTAAAATAAATAATTGAAAAAGAGATCATGCCTAGAACAGATTGGCTAAAAAAGTAGGGCGATCAGTAAAAATAATTACTTCGAAATGACACACACAATTACTTTTATTATTACTGTTATCGACAAATAAGTCATTGTAATTTACACATACAATATTTCAGTTTCTACCAAAAAGTATAGTCTATATTAAGTCCATTCTGCATTGCAACACTAGGGTCCAGGTCTACACCATCCTGTCCTGCCAGTCCAGTGCCCCAGCTGAGGAGTTGACCCAGTGCTTGATGAGGTTCCTCTGCTTCTTGGCTTCTTTGGTCGCAGTGTTGGGGCCTGCAACAACCTGTGTGTCTTCCATATTGAAGCCATCTCTCCAGGCACCAGGCACAAAGTCTTCTTCTGGACCTTCTGGCTGGTCCAGCTGTTGGTTCTGCAGTGTTGGATATCTGACCCTCATCAAGTTGTGAAGGACCAAGCAGGTCTTCACTATCAGCTTCACAGTCTCTGGCTTGTGCTGCATAGTGCCAAGAATCACCTGGAACCTGTTGGCAAGGATCCCAAAGGCGTTCTCCACGACCCTCCTGGCTCTCGACAGTCTGTAGTTGAAAATGCGCTCCTCCTGTGATAGACCACGGAGACTGTAGGGCTTCATCATGTAGGCTCTCAGGGCAAAGGCGTCATCTCCAATGAAGAAGTATGGAACATCTGTAGTGTCTTGTGGGAGAGGTATAGGCTGTGGAAACCCAAGCAGGTCTTCTTCAGCTCCATGTTTCAGCTCACTGGAGTTGTAGATCTGGGCATCGGATGCTGATCCCAGGCCTCCAAGATCTGCCCACAGGAACTTGTAGTCAGAATCCACAAGGGCCAGCAACACGATGGAATAGAACCCCTTGTAGTTGTAATACAAGGAGCCACTCTCTGCAGGACACCTAATGGCCACATGCTTGCCATCTAGTGCTCCCAGGACATGGGGGAAGTTCCACCTCTGATAGAATCTGTCAGCAACTTCCTTCCACTCTTCTGGCGTACTGGGGCAGGTCAGCATCTCATCCAGGTACTCGTCCAGTATGGCATGGCAAACCTCTCTGACCACCAGTGACTGTGTGTTGTGAGGTACTCTCCAGGCAAACTTCTGTGAAGCATAGCTGTCACCAGAGGCAAGGTGTCGCAAAGTCAGGGCCAGCTTCATACCAGGGTCGAGGGCCGGTCTAAAGCGAGTGTCCTTCTTGGTGATCCTGGGACCAACTCTCTGTCTCAGCTCATCAAACATCACTGCTGGCATGCGCAGGAAGTTGTGGAAGGAGGCTTGGTCTTCAGCTCGGAGTTCAGCCATCAGCTTGTCATAAACACCAAACTGTGGTCGCCTTCCTATCCAGGGTCTCACCCAGCTCTTTCTCCCTCTCCTCTTCCTTTTCTTCTTTGCCTCTGCCTTGGACATCTTAACCTGGTGCAATGCCAACTGCAGGAGGTTGTTGTGATGCATGAGAGCAGCAACAGCATACTGGTGTTTCTCTTGGTCTGTCATTGTTCTGAAGTCTTCACTCTGTGAAAGTTCCAACAGGACTGTCGGTGGCCTCTGCAAGCCCCTTTTAAATATATTTCTGGCAAGTGCCTGCCAAATGCTCCTGAACGCTACCAGTAGGTTACAGGCGCGTTACAAGGATGCTACATGGACGTTACACAGACGCTGGAAAAATTCAGAACGCTGACAGACGTTAGAAAGATGTTGAAAGAGCGTTACATGAGCGTTAAGAACGCTCGGCGAACGCTGACGAACGCTGAAAAACGTTGGCGACACGCTGGACAGACGTTCGATGGACGTTACACAGGCGTTAGGCAAGCGTTACCCAAACGCTAGGCACGCGCTGGACACTCGACCCTGATGGGCCGGCGTCCGCCTAGCGTCCAGGGAACGTCCTGACTTTCGAGTAACGTTCGAGTAACGCCCGCAAACTTTCGTGTAACGTTCCTCTAACGTGTAAGTAGCGTTTTGATAGAACGTCCTGAATTTTTGTGCACACCCAAAACTATTTTTCACCCTCAGCGTTCGCCGACGTCCCTCGACATTCCCCAACGTTTGCCGATGCTCGTCTAACTTTCTTGTAACTTTTTTCTAACGTTCTCGACGTTCCTCTGCGTTTCGCAACACGTTACTCGAACGCTGGTGAGAACGTCGTAGTGTGACAGGGCACTATCTCTGCTTACGCTCAAATTTCTGTCTAGACACACTTTGCTTTGAACATATTCCCTTTTTGCAGAACAGTACACACAGCTTTCTACATAACACATAACAATCCATGGGATTTCCATAGGTATTTTGATGCTGGGTAGAAAACTTTTTCTATGATTTATTAGCAGTCACATCACACGTTTCACAACCAATTGTCCTAGCACAAGAAGGCATGTGGCAAAATCTTGAATTTTCATTTGTGATTGTAAACGCACCAGAATTAGTCACTGACCAGTTTTCATCTAGTCCCTGGTAGGTTAATACATAAAATGTAATAACAAAGTCACAAACTCAAGGTCCATGGGCTATCAAAAGTCAAATAATGACAATAGTGCAATTGTGACGAGGCTGGGCAAAGTTGGGGGTCCCAAAATTCTAATCTTTCATGGGGCCCAAAATTTCTGGCGGCCCCCCTGTCGACTTGTGCGAATTGTCTGTAATCTGTGCACTGCGTTTTTTGTTTTTTTTGTACAATCTACAAATGAGTGTTTGTGATTTATTGATTTGATAATTTAGTGTTAAATAACGTGTTTTTTTTTAGCGGTTGATAGCATTGAACAAAAAAAAAAGAAATATTGAAATCAAATATAAACATGCTGCAACAAAGTGAATTTCCCTGTAAACTAGCCACAGCTTTGAGACTTCTCTTGATGATTAAACAACCCTTACATCTTAGCATAATCTCTTCTTCATCTTCTTGCTTCACAATTGCCACATTATAAACAATTGCTAGATTAATTTAGGTTGTTTTGTCATTCCTGAACATTTATATTGCACTTTTATTTAATTGCCATTCATTCTATGATACTTTAGTGGATGTTTCTTTACATATCGCAACTGTTGGTGACATCTTAGTCAGCAAAACACATGTTGTCAAGCAGGGCAAGAGACACATCCCCTAGTTAATTAATTCAGCAAATGCGTAATTATTGACAGTCAGTCGAATTTGTGCAGTGATCAGAAGTGACTGAAGTTATCTGTGAAGATGCCCACAATTCAAGGTTTGTTATGGTTTAACTACAAACATCCAAAGACACCAAAGAATCAGATTTTCAGTCCACGTTTCAGGGATCAACAACTGATCCTTAACATGCACAGCAGCATAAATTCTGGCTTCCAATCTCTAAGCAATCATAATAAACCCCTTTCTGTATCAAGATGAGTATTTTTTTTTTCAATTATTGTGACCATAATCCAGAGTTTTATGAAAGAACATAGAGTTGTGCTAAGAGACTTTAGAACTTGTGCTAAAAGACTCTAACAAAATATGCAATTCACTCATCAGCAGTATTACAGATGGGAGTTTTTTAAAAATATATACTGATGACCCACAAAAGTTCTAGAACCAAATCAACCTCTACCAAAGTGATGGAAAGGACGACGTGTAAAGAAAAAAAGGATTTGTTCATGATCCAAAGCATATGAGCTCATCAGTCAAGGATGGTACAGTAGAGGTAGTGTCATGGCTTGGGCTTGCATGGCTGCTTTTGGATGAAGACTATAATAGCTCCAATCAGTGGTTAACCCTAATCATACCGGCATATTTTGCAACCTATTCATACCGGATGGGGTCGGTTACGACCCCAAGTTATTTTTAGCCAAATATCGTTACATTTTTTATGTGTAGACAACAAAAGTGTTAGGCCTTGTGAATTTCTTGGCCTCTAGAGGCCGCTATTATATCTTTGTCATGTCATGTTTGTTTTGACAGCCATGTGCTTCTTTGTTTTTGATGTCATGTGCCTTGTGCCCCACCTATTCTTAATTGCCAATTATGTCCTGGTCATGTGTTCAATTACTTTGGGTATTTATACTACCCCTTTTTGTGTTTCTAGTTGTTGAGTCTTTGTGCTGTTTAATGGTGAGTCACTCTTTGTACTGCATACCTCTGTCTGTTGACTTTTGTTTTTGGAATAGTGCTCTTTAGGGACTTTTGGACTATTTTTGTTTACTTGGAACTTTGCCATTGTTTGTATCTTCTGAGTGTTTGGATTTTTGCTTTCTCTTCCTTGGTTTTGGATTTTTGGACTCTTGGAACTTTTGGGTGTTTTTTCTTGTATCTTGTGTTTGGATTTACCTGTCTGGCTGAAATTTTACCTTTGTGGATTTGTTTTATCACAAGCTGTGGATTTTCCTGGACTTCTGAGCTTTGGCAAAAACTTTATTGTACCTTAGCTTTGATCTCCCTCCTCTGCACTTGAGTCATTCCTCTGCTTAGCCTAGTGGGTGTTTGCTGGGTTACTATGCCAGCGACCCAGGTTTAATGCCCAGCTCAACCTAACAGAAAAGACTCAGTCATGACTGACTCAGCAGAGGCTTCTTCAGCTGTCCACTCAACAGTATTTCAGAAGATAATGGCCACTTTAACAAGCTGTGGTGCTACAGTACATGCTATAATTTTTCAGGACAGTCTAGGTTATAATTGTATATTTACATCAAGCTTTTCTATGTATCAAGGAAAAACATCTTGCGTTTATGAATTGTCCATGTTCTTGAATGTAGGCCACTATAGGAAACATGGCAACTGATATCTTTTCATACTTGTGTGGATTGTCTGGAATCTGGCAACATAAAGATCATGATAGTGGGATAGCCTATTATATTTTCACAAGTTATTAAGACATACATCATGTACCAACATAACTATGTAATGTATCAGTCCAAAGTTGGAAACAGTGTTGCTGTAATTTGCTCTTACTGTAATTTTCAAACTGGATTACTTGAGAGGCAAAAGGCCCAGATGAATACGTTATACCATTTGGAAACAGTAGGGACTGCTGTTTATTTTGATGTATGGTTTGTCGTGTAAACTCAGGAGTCAGTGAGGTATTGCACCGACAAGAATGGGTGTGGAGGTGGACACGTTGTATGCAAAATATGATTACATTTCATGTGAATTCATTGATGCTAATTTTATTGTAAACTGTTTCACAGCAACTAGTGGGTAGCACTGTTGGGAAGCTTAAGTTGTGGTTTCACGTGATATACAGTTGTGGTCAGAAGTTTACCTACAGTGACATGAATGTTGTCTTGGATATGAGTATCATGTATTTGGGCTTTCAGTAATTTCTTTAAACTTCTTTTTCTGTGGCAGAATGTACAGCATACATCTTTAATTAAAATAAAACACTAGAATTTGGTGCACAAGTTTTAATTTTCTTTGGGTTTTCTGAAATCAACAGTCAAAACTATACATACAGGGTCAAATTTACATACGTTCACTTAAATGATTAATTCAGAGGTGCTGAAACCTCCAAAATGTCTATCTTGCCAAGCCTGAGGTCTCTTAACTTCCTGTTAGTGATCATGATGGACTACAGCTGGTAGCTTCTGTGCCTTCATAAAGGGTTTTACAGCACTCATTGGATTGACCAACACACAATACAATGGGGAAAGTCCAAGGAGCTCAGTGCAGATCTGAGAGAGGATCACAGATGTACACAACTCCGGAATGTCTCTTGGAGCCATTTCTAAACAACTGTAAATTCCAAGATCAGTTCAAACAACTGTATCCAAGTTACTGTGAGGTATAGTCACTTTGCCAAGCCACTTTGCTTCAAGAAAACCCAAACTGTCACCCTCATCTGAAAGGAAATTGGTTTGGATGGTCAGGAACAACCTGAACCACCATGGCACAGCCCTGCCATGAACTGCAAGCTGATGGATCACTGTCTACAGTTCAAATCACCATGGACTAAGAGGCTGCTATCCAAGAAATAACCCCCTGCTCCAAAATTGACACCTTCAAGCTTAACTAAAGTTTGAAGCTGACCACACAGACAAAGAAGCCGCCTTCTGGAGGATAGCTGTATGGTCAGATGAGATAAAGATTGAGTTGTTTGACCACAGTGACCACCATGTACAGAGGGACACTGTACCAGCTGGTGGTGGTAGGATCATCATGCTCTGGGGTTGTTTTGCTGCCAGTGGAACTGGTTCATTGCACAAAGTGGATGGAATAATGAGGAAGGAGGACTACCTCAGAATTCTTCAGCATAAACCATCAAACTTGAACATGACTTGGGAGTTACATCAGGACAATGAACCCAAACGCATCAGAGCTGGTTGTGGAGGATAAAGCAGGTTAACATTAAGCTTAAAACAAGTCCTGACTTCAACTCTATTGAGAACATGGACCGTGCTTATAAGTCAAGTCCATGCCAAGAAAAAAAAACAACTAATTTAATTGAACTACCAATTCTACCATGAAGAGTCATGAAATATCCAACCAGAATTCTGCTAGAAGGTTGTTCTTGGTAAACAATGTTTGGTCAAGGTGAATCTTGCGAAGAGGCATTTTACCCCAATATTAGGTGTGCTGTATGTATAACTTTGACCCTGTATTGATTTCAGAAAACCCAAAGAAAATTAACTTGTGTACTAAATTCTAGTGTTTTATTTTAATTAAAGGTGTATGCTGTACACTCTACCACAGAAAAAGAACAGTTCAAAGAAATTACTGAAAGGCCAAATATTGCCATGACATTCATGTCACTGTATGTAAACCTCTGGGCACAACTGTATGTGGATAATGGAGGGTTTTCACTGACTGTACCGAAACAAAGTCCCGGATGTGCAGCCATATTGGAAGCACCGATTTCCATAAACAAACAACGCTTGCGTTTCACACTGGGGGGGGTCATAATGGCATCGGACAAAACTTGCAATAAGAAGACAGAAGGTGCTAGAAAGTATGTAGACAGCCTAGAGCCCAGTGTAAGAGCCCACTATCTGGAGAAACCCCAGTTAATCGATGACCTGGAACCATTCGAAATGGGAGAGGAACTGAGTGAAGACAGACAATGCATTGCTGCTGGCTGTGACATACCCAGACATCAACTACAGTGGTGCTTGAAAGTTTGTGAACCCTTTAGAATTTTCTATATTCCTGCATAAATATAACCTAAAACAATATCAGATTTTCACAAAAGTCCTAAAAGTAGCTAAAGAGAACCCAGTTAAACAAATGAGACAATATTATACTTGATCATTTATTTATTGAGGAAAATGATCCAATATTACATATCTGAGTGGCAAAAGTATGTGAACCTTTGCTTTTAGTATCTGGTGTGACCCCCTTGTGCAGCAATAACTGCAACTAAATGTTTCCGGTAACTGATCAGTCCTGCACACCGGCTTGGAGCAATTTTAGCCCATTCCTCCATACAGAACAGCTTCAACTCTGGGATGTTGGTGGGTTTCTTCACATGAACCACTCGCTTCAGGTCCTTCCACAACATTTCGATTGGATTAAGGTCAGGACTTTGACTTGGCCATTCCAGAACATTAACTTTATTCTTCTTTAACCATTCTTTGGTAGAACGACTAGTGTGCTTAGGGTCGTTGTCTTGCTGCATGACCCACCTTCTCTTGAGATTCAGTTCATGGACAGATGTCCTGATATTTTCCTTTAGAATTCGCTGGTATAATTCAGAATTCATTGTTCCATCAATGATGGCAAGCCATCCTGGCCCAGATGCAGCAAAACGGGCCCAAACCATGATGCTACCACCACCATGTTTCACAGATGGGATAAGGTTCTTATGCTGGAATGCAGTGTTTTCCTTTCTCCAAACATAATGCTTCTCATTTAAACCAAAAAGTTCTATTTTGGTCTCATCCGTCCACAAGACATTTTCCCAATAGCCTTCTGGCTTGTCCACATGATCTTCAACAAACTGCAGACAAGCAGCAATGTTCTTTTTGGAGAGCAGTGGCTTTCTCCTTGCAACCCTGCCATGCACACCCTTGTTCAGTGTTTTCCTGATGGTGGACTCTAACATTAGCCAATGTGAGAGAGGCCTTCAGTTGCTTAGAAGTTACCCTGGCGTCCTTTGTGACCTCGCTGACTATTACACGCCTTGCTCTTGGAGTGATCTTTGGTCGACCACTCCTGGGGAGGATAACAATGGTCTTGAATTTCCTCCATTTATACACAATCTGTCTGACTGTGGATTGGTGGAGTCCAAACTCTTTAGAGATGCTTTTGTAACCTTTTCCAGCCTGTTGAGCATCAACAATGCTTTTTCTGAGGTCCTCAGAAATCTCCTTTGTTCGTGCCATACACTTCCACAAATGTGTTGTGAAGATCAGACTTTGATAGATCCCTGTTCTTTAAATAAAACATGGTGCCCACTCACACCTGATTATCATCCCATTGATTGAAAACACTGGACTCTAATTTCACCTTCAAATAACTGCTAATCCCAGAGGTTCACATACTTTTGCCACTCACCAATATGTAATATTGGATCATTTTCTTCAATAAATAAATGACCAAGTATAATTTCATCATTTGTTTAACTGGGTTCTCTTTATCTACTTAGGACTTGTGTGAAAATCTGATGTTTTAGGTCCTATTTATGCAGAAATATAGATTCTAAAGGGTTCACAAACTTTCAAGCACCACTGTACTACTTTTTTTTTTTTTCGCCAAGTCCATACACTGCCGAGGATCTGAAGTGTTTCAAGGGACTAGAAGCCTTTAACCAGATGTGCTGTGGCTGGGTCAGGGAATGAAAAGCACAGAAATTTGGTGACAAATGTCTGGTTAAAGCAAAAGGTGTGTACTGTGTACATTACATCTACAGTGATGTACTGTAGATCATGAGTGCACATCCCCTGTGGGCCAACCTCAGCTGACACAGATGGCTGATTGTGATTTTTAACTTTAGCTTACTCTCATGAGAACATACAGAAGCCCTATCATGGCTAGACAGTATAAATATAGTGTCATTTAATTTTAAGACATTGATCAAAACTTAACCTTATACCTGACACAAAGTGAACTGAACACACACTTATGCTGTCTGGATTTTTGTTGGGCAGATTCTGGTTTAGTTTGGCAAGCCAGAGATGATGACGCTCCTCTGACAATTTTCTGGTTTCCTCCCCCTGATTTTTGATTATTCTAGGGTAAATCGGTCGAAGTGCAGATGTTTCTCACGATCTGTGCAATTGTGGCAACTGAAAACTCTGCAGTAATTCACCATTATTTAGTTTATCGAAAAATTCACAAAGATTGCTTTGCTGTTGATGTGTCCAATACCGCCAATATGGCTGATTTTCCAGTTTGATGACATCACGTGAAAACATTCTATTGTGTGAGTATAGACCATTGTCACATGTCCCATGACCCTCTCTGATTTAGCTGTCTCCACCATCTTTGTGGAATAACGCATGCATAGCAACAAGTACCTTTATATGAATTGCCGCAAATTTACGCAGTTATTGGCTGCTCAAACAATTCTGCTAAAGCTGGAGTCAGTTTAGTTGACCCACTGTTAAAATGCAAGAGACCCCAAATGGAAGATCTAACCTGTAGACAAGAGACAGTGGCTTGCAAAGCTGAAGACATAAGAGACCAGCTACAAATACGTACAAGTATGTGCAGATCATTTTGTAAAGGGTAAGTTTATATTTCTACCATTTATGTGATCCATAGACAAAATGTATATAAAGATGCAATGTACTGTAAGTGACATAAATTGGAGCAGCGCTTGCATGTATATTGCAGTTACAAATGCATAGCACAAAGCCCCAGTAAAATGTAGGTAGTTGAGCTCGGTAAAATGTCTTGAAAGATGTCAATTAGGTTGGGTTTTTTTGGTTTGTTTTGTGTAACATTTGCCCATATCAGGAACCTACTAAACTTGACCTACTACTAAACTTGCACTAAACTTTTGTATGCTTTCATGTGCTTCCCAGTGATGAAGCTCGTAGTTAACACCAGGTAATTCACGATGTCTGTGTAATTCACACTCGGCCACATCTGTACATCGTCTTCATACTCTATAGTATTGCTGTATGGATCCACCCCTGAACATTCTTTTTATCTTTTCCCTGTATCTGACATTGTCACTTACTCAATTCATGATATATTTGTGAAAAATTACAGTTCACCAATGTACTCTCCTCGGTCGCCATGGATGCTGTACCGCAAAGATGGCGAACACAACAAAATCGGAGAGCATCATGAGAGATTCGTGACATTAAGTGCAAATGGTCTATTCCACCAGCAATTTAAGAGAGACGAATGGGTGCGATTTGGACGCATTGGTCGTATACGGTTATTCCGCAGTGCCAAAGACATTACTGTTTCTGAAATGTGATCAGGAAATTTTACTGGGGCACAGCAGATATCCAGTTGTGCTCATAAGTTTACATACCCTGGCAGAATTTGCTTTCTTGGCCTTTTTTCAGAGAATATGAATGATAACACAAACTTTTTTTTTTTTTTCCCCCACTCATGGTTGGTGGTTGGGTGAAGCCATTTATTGATAAACAACTGTTTTCTATTTTTAAATCCTAATGACAACAAACACCCAAATAACCCTGATCAAAAGTTTACATACCTCAGTTCTTAATACCATGTATTGCCCCCTCTAACATCAATGACAGCCTGAAGTCTTTTGTGGTAGTTGTGGATGAGGCTCTTTATTTTCTCAGATGGTAAAGCTGCCCATTCTTGGCAAAAAGCCTCCAGTTCCTGTAAATTCCTGGGCTGTCTTGCATGAACTGTGCGCTTGAGATCTCCCCAGAGTGGCTCAATGATAGAGGGAGACCGAGATGGCCACTCCAGAACCTTCACTTTGTTCTGCTGTAGCCAATGACAGGTCGACCTGCCCTTGTGTTTTGGATCGTTGTCATGTTGGAACATCCAAGTACGTCCCATGGGCAGCTTCTGGGCTGATGAGTGCAAATTTGCCTCCAGTATTTGCTGATAACATGCTGCATTCATCTTTCCTTCAACTTTGACCAAGTTTCCTGTGCCTTTGTAGCACTCGCATCTCCAAAACATCAGCGATCCACCTCTGTGCTTTACAGTAGGAATGGTTTTCCTTTCATCATAGGCCTTGTTGACACCTCTCCAAATGTAAACATTTATGGTTGTGGCCAAAAAGTTCAATTTGTCTCATCACTCCAAATTACCTTGTTCCAGAAGTTTTGAGGCTTGTCTCTGTGCTGTTTGGCTTATTGTAGGCGAGATACTTTTGTGGCATTCGCTTGGTTTTAACAGAGCCCCTGATTTTCCATTTGTTAATCAGTTTGAACACTGCTGACTGGCATTATCAATTCCTTGGATATCTTTTTGTATCCCTTTCCTGTTTTATACAGTTCAACAACCTTTTCCCGTAGATCTGTTGATAATTCTTTTGCTTTCCCTATGACTCAGAATCCAGAAACATCAGTGGCTGGATGAAAGATGCAAGAGTCTGTCTGGATCCCAGAAACTCTCGCAGCTTTTATGCGCACACACTGATTACAAGCAAACAGGTCACAGGTGAGGATGTTACCTTTAGTAGCCATTCAAACCCATTTGTCAACTTCTGTGCATGTTATCAGGCCAAACTCACCAGGGTATGTGAACTTTTGATCAGGGTCATTTGGGTAGTTTGTTGTCATTATGATTTAAAAAGGGAAAACGCAGTCGTTTGACAATAAATGGTTTCACCCAACCACTAAGCATGAGTGGAAAAGATGTTTTTGTGTTATCATTCATATTCTCTGAAAAATGGTCAAAGAATCATTGATTCTGCCAGGGTATGTAAACTTATGAGCACAACTGTATACTGAGGCTGTGCCCCAGTAAAATGGGTCTGGCAACACCGATGTCATAGTACTGTACTTGTTCTGAATTTGTCTGACTGTAAATTAGTGATGTTGGGTTTGATGTTTGAAATGCCACATCACCGTCACGTGTGTACTTGTATACAGCCAATTGATACAGTAGATCCACTCATTTTTTTTATTGCCATTTTTAATCACTAATTTTCTCATAGAGAACGAATGGGGGACAGATTTATGCCCTTTGACAGCTTAGGCAAATTCCAAGCTGTCGAATGCAACCCCTTCTGACAAGTTAGTTTTTTTTGGGGGGGGGGGTTCCCCCCCCCAAGATGGCTGCTGGCATTTCTTTGTGCTCCTTAGTGCTCTAAAAGACCAGTGGTAATATACAGTGGATATAAAGTGTACACACCCAGTTAAAATGATCGTTTTTTCTGATGTAAACAAAATGAGACCATGATAAATAATTTCAAAACTTTTCCTACCTTTAATGTGACCTAGAACCTGTATAATTCAATTGAAAGAAACAAATCTGTTCAAGAATAAAAACATAAATAAAAAATCTACAATAAGCTGGTTGCATGAGTGTGCACACCCTTAAACTAATACTCTGTTGAAGCACCTTTTGATTTAATTCCAACATTCAGTCTTTTTGGGTTCACACCGGCCATCAATTAAAATGACTCTGATTAACCCCAAATAAAGTTCAGACATTTACTCAGTTGCATCCTCCAGCAAAAGCCAGGGTTCAGAGAGCTTACAAAGCGTCAAAGGGATCTCATTGTTGAAAGGTATGTCAGGAGAAGGGTACAAAAGCATTTCCACAGCATTAGATATACCATGGAGCACAGTGAAAACAGTCATCTAGAAGTGGAGAAAATATGGGACAACAGTGACATTACCGAGAACTGGACGTCCCTCCAAAACTGATGAAAAGATGAGGAGAAAACTGGTCAGGGAGGCTGCCAAGAGGTCTACAGCAACACTGAAGGAGCTGCAGGAATTTCTAGCAAGTACTGGTTGTGTACTACATGTGACAACAATCTCCCGTATTCTCCATATGTCTGGACTATGGGGTAGGGTTGCAAGACGGAAGCCTTTTCTTACAAAGAAAAAACATCCAGGCCTGGCTAAATTTTGCAAAAAATAATACATTAACTCTCCCAAAAGCATGTGGGAAAATGTTAGTCTGATGAAACCAAGGTTGTACTTTTTGGCCACAATTCCAAAAGGTACGTTTGGCACAAAAACAACCCTGCATCACCAAAAGAACACCATACCCACGGTGAAGCATGGTGGTGGCATCATTTTGGGGTTGTTTTTCTTCAGCTGGAACAGGGGATTTTGTCAAGGTGGAGGAAATTATGAACAGTTCTAAATACCAGTCAATTTTGGCCCAAAACCTTCAGGTGTCTGCTAGAAAGCTGAAGATGAAGAGGAATTTCATCTTTCAGCACAACAATAACACCAAGCATACAACCCCGATTCCAAAAAAGTTGGGACAAAGTACAAATTGTAAATAAAAATGGAATGCAATGATGTGGAAGTTTCAAAATTCCATATTTTATTCAGAATAGAACATAGATGACATATATCAAATTTTTAAACTGAGAAAATGTATCATTTAAAGAGAAATTAGGTGATTTTTAAATTTCATGACAGCAACACATCTCAAAGTTGGGACAAGGCCATGTTTACCACTGAGACATCCCCTTTTCTCTTTACAACAGTCTGTAAACGTCTGGGGACTGAGGAGATAAGTTGCTCAAGTTTAGGGATAGGAATGTTAACACATTCTTGTCTAATGTAGGATTCTAGTTGCTCAACTGTCTTAGGTCTTTTTTGTCGTATCTTCCGTTTTATGATGCGCCAAATGTCTTCTATGGGTGAAAGATCTGGACTGCAGGCTGGCCAGTTCAGTACCCGGACCCTTCTATGCAGCCATGATGCTGTAATTGATGCAGTATGTGGCTTGGCATTGTCATGTTGGAAAATGCAAGGTCTTCTCTGAAAGAGACGTCGTCTGGATGGGAGCATATGTTGCTCTAGAACCTGGATATACCTTTCAGCATTGGTGTCTTTCCAGATGTGTAAGCTGCCCATGCCACACGCAATAATGCAACCCCATACCATCAGAGATGCAGGCTTCTGAACTGAGCACTGATAACAACTTGGGTCGTCCTTCTCTTTAGTCCGAATGACACGGCGTCCCCGATTTCCATAAAGAACTTCAAATTTTGATTCGTCTGACCACAGAACAGTTTTCCACTTTGCCACAGTCCACTTTAAATGAGCCTTGGCCCAGAGAAGACGTCTGCGCTTCTGGATCATGTTTAGATACGGCTTCTTCTTTGAACGATAGAGTTTTAGCTGGCAACGGCAGATGGCACGGTGAATTGTGTTCACAGATAATGTTCTCTGGAAATATTCCTGAGCCCATTTTGTGATTTCCAATACAGAAGCATGCCTGTATGTGATGCAGTGCCGTCTAAGGGCCCGAAGATCACGGGCACCCAGTATGGTTTTCTGGCCTTGACCCTTACGCACAGATTCTTCCAGATTCTCTGAATCTTTTGATATGCACTGTAGATGATATGTTCAAACTCTGCAATTTTACACTGTCGAACTCCTTTCTGATATTGCTCCACTATTTGTCGGCGCAGAATTAGGGGGATTGGTGATCCTCTTCCCATCTTTACTTCTGAGAGCCACTGCCACTCCAAGATGCTCTTTTTATACCCAGTCATGTCATGACCTATTGCCAATTGACCTAATGAGTTGCAATGTGGTCCTCCAGGTGTTCCTTTTAGCTTTTCCAGCCTCTTATTGCCCCTGTCCCAACTTTTTTGAGATGTGTTGCTGTCATGAAATTTCAAATGAGCCAATATTTGGCATGAAATTTCAAAATGTCTCACTTTCAACATTTGATATGTTGTCTATGTTCTATTGTGAATACAATATCAGTTTGAGATTTGTAAATTATTGCATTCCATTTTTGTTTACAATTTGTACTTTGTCCCAACTTTTTTGGAATTGGGGTTGTACATCGAAATCAACAAAAGAATGGCTTCACCAGAAGAAAATTAGTTTTGGAACGGCCCAGCCAGAACCCAGACCTAAATCCAACTGAAAATCTGTGGGGTGACCTGAAGAGGGCTGTGCACAAGAGATGCCCTCGCAATCTGACAGATTTGGAGCGCTTTTGCAAGGAAGAGTGGGCAAATATTGCCAAGTCTAGATGTGGCAGGGTGATCAACCCCAGAAGACTGAATGCTGTAATTAAATCAAAAGGTGCTTCAACAAAGTATTAGTTTAAGGGTGTGCACACTTATGCAACCAGCTTATTGTACGTGTTTTTATTTTATTTCCCCCTATCAGATTTGTTTTTTCAATTGAGTTGTACAGGTTATAGGTCACATTAAAGGTGGGAAAAGTTCTGAAAATTATTTATCGTGGTCTCATTTTTTTTTAAACATCAGAAAAAACTGATCATTTTAACAGGGTGTGTACACTTTTTTTTTTTTTTTTTTTTTTTTTTTTTAAATATCCACTGTACCTGTTACATGAGTTATGAGCTCCCCTGGGGATTAAGCCTATTTTTCAGATTTTGTTTGTTGTGATTTAAGATATGGTAGTTTGAAAAAGCAAAATGAAATGGCTCACTTGGTATGCAGGTAGCAAGCAGCTGCTAGCATGCTAATAGCTACTGTGCTAACAGTGTGCTGGAATATTTTGTCACAGGAAAACACGCTAAACTGTGGGAAGGACCTCCAGTGACCCAGAACCTGGCTGGGACTGAGGTGTTGCCTCAAGGCTGTATCTGTCCAGGATAGAGGTGTTAGGATATCGGCTAACACTCCTCACTTACCCCGCTTCACAACCTGTGTTTTCTCTCCCCCCCCCCCCCCCCCCCCCCCAACTGTCCCTCTGAGTTACATGTCGGTTCTGGGATCGAGATGCTGACCTCTTCTGCTCCTCAGACTTGCCTGATCTATCCTGGTACCCCGTGTCTTGGAGTCTCATCACATCGCTCCTGTGGAGGGCGGCCCCATGTGGAAAGTTGGGGGTCGTGCCTGGAGGACACTCTGGACTCTTGCAGTGGTGCTTTTGTGGCTGGGGACTGCAGTTGACTTGCTGACTTTGGGACTACGGTTGTCGAACGGTTTTGCGCTCGGGTTTCCGTCGGTGGGGGGTTTATAGCATCAACGAAGCTGACTTTGTTAGAACTGTTAATGTTAGTCGTCATGTCTGTTGCCCAAATGAGGATGGGTTCCCTTTTGAGTCTGGTTCCTCTCGAGGTTTCTTCATGTCGTCTGGGGGAGTTTTTCCTTGCCACCGTCGCCACAGGCTTGCTCATTGGGGATAGATTAGGGATAAAATTAACTCATTTTAAGTTCAAATTCTGTAAAGCTGCTTTGCGACAATGTTTATTGTTAAAAGCGCTATACAAATAAACTTGATTTGACTTAAATATATTGTCATTATTTGCTGTTTTGTCTCCATATTATTTCTAATGTAGTTTCATGAATGCTGATTTATTTTGTGTTGGCCGGGAGACACATTTTGCTGTTTCAACCTTCTCAAAGAAAAGTGGAACAGGGGGTTTATTCTTCATTTAAAAAAGTTAAAGTAAAAAAAAAGTTTATGTAAAATCCCACCAAGTCAACACATTTTTGGCATCAAAACAATTATTTGAATTTCCTGAAATGAAACATGAAATTCCATATTTTATAGAAACCATATTTCCCCCAACTCGGAGCATTTCTTATGCTGGCTGTTGAAACCAGATTACACTTATTGACTGCTCTTACATCTTTTAAACTCTCAAAGTCAAACAATTCTCACACAATTGTACACATTTTGGCATCAGATTAATCAGACATCTATCCCTGATCCGAACCATATAATTAGCTCAGCAACTTTGAATATTTTCACTTTTTGAAGTTTTGTTTAACTATAACAGCATATATTAGATTTCTTCTCATCGATTTCACACTCGTCATATTTACTCAGTCAAAAAGAGACAAATTTCAGGTTAAATTACGCACACTCGCTGGCCATTTTAATAGGAAGAAACTTGTTCTTGATTCTAAGATTCCTCTTCTTGGCTGGCAGGAGTGGAACCCAATGGGGTCTTCCGCTGATGCATGCTGAGCTGCGTTTCTGCTCACCACATTTGTAAAGAGTTGCTAGGAGTTACTATATCCTTCCTGGCAGCTCGAACCAAATCTGGCCATTTTCCTCTGACCTCTCATCAAGAAGGCGTTTGTTTCCACCCACAGAAATGTCACTCACTCAATGCTTTTCGTACCAGTCTGTGTAAACTCTGTTAGACTGTGTGTGAAAACTCTAGGAGATCAGCAGTTTCTGAAGTACTCAAACCAAACACCCATGTCACAGTGAAAGTAAGTCACACTTTGAGATCACAATTTTTCCCATCCTGATGTTTGAAGTGAAGATTAACTGAAGCGCTTGATTTGGATCTGCATGATTTGATGCATCGTGCTGCTGTCAAGGGATTGGCTGATTAGAGAATTGCATGATGGGTGTTCCTAATAAAGTGGCCAGTGAGGTGCCTGCATGGGTTTCCGCCCAGAGTCCAAAGACATGCAGATTAGGCGACTATAAATTGCCCATAGGCTGTGTGTGTTAGCCTTGAGATGGACTAGTGTTCTGTCCAGAGTGTGGTCCACCTCTTGCCCAATGTCAGCTGGGCTTACCCATGACCCATAAAATGACCAGGTGGGTCTCCAGAAGCGACCCATGTCATTAGCTACTGTAAGTGACTTTGTGAACATTTTTCGAGCTTTGAGAGCTTATTTAAAGCATTGCGCTTCAGAATTTCGCAATATGGATGGAGAAAAGGGACAAATTGATCATTTTTCCTCATACCGGAAATATCAAAAGGGAAAAGGGACAAACTCGCATAGGGTTAAATGGAACATTAGGCATGTAATAGATTGTAAGTGTAGAACTGACATGTCTGGATTTGTGATGCTGAAAATTTTCCATCAGAAGATACTCAGTTTCTCGAGTCCACTTTACACACTCCATGTATAATTTTTATATCATATTTAACACTGACTGATCAATATTATAATAGCAGTGTGTTGTCTGCCTCTGTGTGCCAGAATGTCATTTGGCCATTGGTATTAGAGACTCGATGTCCTGTGTGGTGTTTTTTTTTTTTAAGATATGTATTTCTCATCCAACAGATGGTATGAAAGTCAACCCATTCTTTCATAGGGTGAAGTGTGGCGATAAGGCAGAACAGCAGGCCCAAGATGTCAGGCGAGATCTCAGACAGGCTCCGTTGCTAAGGCCTCATTCTCATCTCGTTATCTCTAGCCGCTTTATCCTGTTCTACAGGGTCGCAGGCAAGCTGGAGCCTATCCCAGCTGACTACGGGCGAAAGGCGGGGTACACCCTGGACAAGTCTCCAGGTCATCACAGGGCTGACACACAGACAACCATTCACATTCACACCTACGCTCAATTTAGTCACCAGTTAACCTAACCTGCATGTCTTTGGACTGTGGGGGAAACCGAAGCACCCGGAGGAAACCCACGCGGACACGGGGAGAACACGCAAACTCCACACAGAAAGGCCCTCGCCGGCCACGGGGCTCAAACCCAGACCTTCTTGCTGTGAGGCGACAGCGCTAACACTACACCACCGTGCCGCCCCGTTGCTAAGGCCGAATTAGAAATTAGTAAAGTACACGAATATACCTAGTTCTCCTCCCTTTTTTTTTTTCATTTTTACCTTTCAATTTTGGGGGTCCTCCCCCAAAGTGAACAAGCCTTCTGAAGCCCCATTTTGTCCTGTACCTCTCTGTTTAAGCAAGGGGGTTGATGGAGACGGGGGGGACTCCCCCCACACACAAAAATGGGATTTGTGTATTTATCACACTCACCTTTATAGAATGCAGAATAGCGGACCCAAAACATCCAGGTTTTTCCAGTCATGTGATGCGAGATGTCGGTGGTCAAAATGGCGACTGGAAAAACTGGATCTTACTTGGGTCTGCTATTCTGCAGTAGCTCCCAAAGCGTTAGCATCCATGGCTAACTGCTGCTACGGTGCAATCACATTTGTATTTTCTCACAGAAATCCATCTCTAGTTGTTGTTGTTCTTTGTTCTGCTTCTGTCATTATTTAAATGGGTACGAACCATTCAAATAACCTTTACACAAAAACTGGCTCTACAAAACGGTTCTTTATTCCCCAAATCAAGTTCTATTCTCTGTGTGAAGGATTTGTGGCTAATTATTCTCAAGCACAAAATTAGATCACGTTGCTTAATTACTGTAATAAACTGAATAGTTTAATTTGAGAAAGGAAACAACATTGGCAAGACTGAATGAAGTGAGAAGTTGGCAGAGGAGATGGCATGTACAGAGATGGGTAAATTGAGTTAAAAAATAACTCACTTTCAGTTTGGACCATAACGACATTTTAACACCATTGGTGAGCAGCCACATGCTGAGAGTGACTCCACAAGCAAGTTTAATCAATGAGTCTCAGTGAAGCAAAAATAACTAATTCCACTGTGAGCACTCAAGCCTGCTGTTTCAAAATCAGCTAATAGAATAAAAATAAAAGAGGGGGTTGTTTACTTCAGAATGACTGCGCTATAGAGACGAAACTCAGCTCACTGATGACTTACTGGGAAAAAAAACAGCTTTCTTTAAGAAATCCAAATAGTACAACAGACATGGGGACTCCCTCCAATTCAAGGAGAACCTGCTCCCTAAATAGAGCCCAGCCCCTTGAGAGTGCCCCTAGAGTGTGTTCTTGGCAATGGCATTGAGAGTGCGCACTTTGCCCACGTCGGCCACCTTGAGCGAATACTCGGGTGCTGTGAGGGAGGCGCCCATGCTCACGCTGGAGTTCCTGTTGAGAAGAAGGAACACGACATGAGAAGGCATGGCAAGATACGACCTGAACAAGAATTCCTTCATTCGTAACAAAGCCTTACCTGAATTTCATGGCAGAGTCTTTAGTGGAACGTGCTGAGCAGTGGAACTCCTGGGCGCCAGAACCTTCGAGTATCCTCTGTAGGTTACGCTCGGTGATGCCTCCACCTGCAGCGAAAGATTCAACAACTGTGTCTGTTTTATGGACATTTTTCATACAAAACTGTGTCTGTGAAGGTTCTCAGTCATCCAGGTCATCGTAATCCATAGGTGCTAAAGGCGGCAACTGGACTTGCTTGAAATCCTTGAAGATGTTTCACCTCTAGTCCGAAAGGCTTCTTCAGTTCTGTCTGACTAGTGGGGAGTTCCAGGTATTTATCCTCTAGTGGATCAAAAGCAACCCTAAGGAGAGTTGTTGAGGTCACATGGGTCGTTGACCTTCTCAGGAGGCTGGGTGTGAACGGTGAACAGAGGAGGTGGGCTGAGACACCACTTATCAGCCACCTACAATGCAGTCCTTGGCACACTTCTCAGAAAACTGAATACACATCCACACCAAAACTCAGCTGACTTCAATGACTCACATGATGGCAGAGAGAGCCAAAGATCACCCTAACGACCCTCTAGGCTGCGAACACCGTTCACACCCGGCCTCCAGTGATCCTAACACCTACAGGATGTCTGAGAGGGTCAATGACCCAGGTGACCACAACGACTCTCCTTAGGGTTGCTTTTGGTCCACCAGAGGATAAATACCTGGAACTCCCCACAAGTCAGACAGAACTGAAGAAGCCTTTCAGGCTAGAGGTGAAACGTCTTCAAGGATTTCAAGCAAGTCCAGTTGCCTTCTTTAGTGCCTACGGTTCATACAAAACTGTTGCAGTGTCTTGTGTTTAAGGTACAATAGTTCATCGCCCTGTGTGACCATAAAAATAGTATAAAAGTGATAAAATGTTTATCGTGACAGTCTTAGCTTGTCATGCTATTTGGACTTGTATACACTCACTGGCCACTTTAACAGGAATAACTATACCCCTGCTCATGCAATTATCCATTCTGGCAATCAGATGGCAACAGCACAGTGCATAAAACCATATAAACCGTAAACACAACAATCTATAGACTTTCCACAGAATGATAGGAAAAACAATACCATCTAGTGAGTTCTGTCGATGGAAACATCTTTTTAATGGGAGAAGTCAAAGGACGATGGATAGACTAACTTAGAGGTGGCACTAATTCAAATAATCACTCTGTACAACCGTGATAACTAGAAAAGCATCTCAAAATCCACAATATGCCGAACTTTTGAAGTGGATGGGCTATAACAGCAGATCACCACATTAAGTTCCACTCCTAGGATTAAAAAACAGGAATTAAGAGACCACTGTGGGCGTAGTTTCACTGAAACTGGATACCTGAAAGGTGGAAAAATGTGGCCTGGTATTTTTCCAATCTGTCCAGTTTCAAATACAGCCTTGTTTCATTATGCCTGTGTGACCTTGGAAAAAAATAATACTGAAAGTGCCTGTAGCAGGCTTGTAGTACTCGAGTCCAGGACTTGTGCCCTAATTTTAAGGACTCGTGATTTGACTTGGACTTGAGCACTGATGACTCGGACTCGTGCATTAACTAAATTCGGACTTGTAAATTGGACACGAGGACTCAGATTTTTTCTTTATTATTTGTAACATGCCATAATAATTTGGCATAAGATACAGTGGTGCTTGAAAGTTTGTGAACCCTTTAGAATTTTCTATATTTCTGCATAAATATGACTTAAAACATCAGATTTTCACACAAGTCCTAAAAGTAGATAAAGAGAACCCAGTTAAACAAATGAGACAAAAATATTACACTTGGTCATTTATTTATTGAGGAAAATGATCCAATATTACATATCTGTGAGTGGCAAAAGTATGTGAACCTTTGCTTTTAGTATCTGGTGTGACCCCCTTGTGCAGCAATAACTGCAACTAAATGTTTCCGGTAACTGTTGATCAGTCCTGCACACCGGCTTGGAGGAACTTTAGCCCATTCCTCCGTACAGAACAGCTTCAACTCTGGGATGTTGGTGGGTTTCCTCACATGAACTGCTCGCTTCAGGTCCTTCCACAACATTTCCATTGGATTAAGGTCAGGACTTTGACTTGGCCATTCCAAAACATTCATTTTATTCTTCTTTAACCATTCTTTGGTAGAACGACTTGTGTGCTTAGGGTCGTTGTCTTGCTGCATGACCCACCTTCTCTTGAGATTCAGTTCATGGACGGATGTCCTGACATTTTCCTTTAGAATTCTCTGGTATGATTCAGAATTCATTGTTCCATCAATGATGGCAAGCCGTCCTGACCCAGATGCAGCAAAACAGGCCCAAACCATGATACTACCACCACCATGTTTCACAGATGGGATAAGGTTCTTATGCTGGAATGCAATGTTTTCCTTTCTCCAAACATAACGCTTCTCATTTAAACCAAAAAGTTTTATTTTGGTCTCATCCATCCACAAAACATTTTTCCAATAGCCTTCTGGCTTGGCCACGTGATCTTCAACAAACTGCAGACGAGCAGCAATGTTCTTTTTGGAGAGCAGTGGCTTTCTCCTTGCGACCCTGCCATGCACACCATTGTTGTTCAGTGTTCTCCTGATGGTGGACTCATGAACATTAGCCAATGTGAGAGAGGCCTTCAGTTGCTTAGAAGTTACCCTGGGGTCCTTTGTGACCTCGCCAACTATTACACACCTTGATCTTGGAGTGATCTTTGTTGGTCGACCACTTCTGGGGAGGATAACAATGGTCTTGAATTGCCTCCATTTGTACACAATCTGTCTGACTGTGGATTGGGGGAGTCCAAACTCTTTAGAGATGGTTTTGTAACCTTTTCCAGCCTGATGGGCATCAACAACGCTTTTTCTGAGGTCCTCAGAAATCTCCTTTGTTCGTGCCATGATACACTTCCACAAACGTGTTGTGAAGATCAGACTTTGATAGATCCCTGTTCTTTAAATAAAACAGGGTGCCCACTCACACCTGATTGTCATCCCATTGATTGGAAACACCTGACTCTAATTTCACCTTCAAATTAACTGCTAATCCTAGAGGTTCACATACTTTTGCCACTCACAGATATGTAATATTGGATCATTTTCCTCAATAAATAAATGACCAAGTATAATTTTCCCATTTGTTTAACTGGGTTCTCTTTATCTACTTTTAGGACTTGTGTGAAAATCTGATGATGTTTTAGGTCATATTTATGCAGAAATATAGAAAATTATAAAGGGTTCACAAACTTTCAAGCACCACTGTATTTATATCGCCATTTGTTTTTGCACTAATTTAGTACAAGTGTGTCAAGCGGACTCTCTCGAACGCGCTGTAAACGGCTTCACATAAAGTAGGCATATCAGATGCTCATTTAAGTTTCCAAATCTGTCACTGCTTAACTCTTGAATATTTTCTAGCATGAATACCATCATTAAAAAGCTTATAATCTCTGCTTTCCAAATACATTTCTCATGAAGATCTGTTCAGTACTTTGAGAGTAACGGCAGGTTGAAGTTGGTACAAGAGTAGACTCTCTGCTCGCGGATGTTGGGAAACTGCCAGTGCTTTTTGAGTTACGGGAAAGTGGTCAGGCTCTCTTTCTCTCTTCTGATCGGTTCCTGACTGGATTACTCGTGAATATCAATCAGATAACTTTTAAAGGGATGTTCTCTCGCTCTCACTGTTTCTGATGACGTATTCAGCAAAAGTTTCCATCTGCCAGTTTTGATATGATTCATGGGAGACTTTGAAGTGAGTTTTCATAGCTTTACCTACTTTTTTTTTTTTTTTTTCAAATCTAGAGATGAAAGTGGAGCAAAGAAAAAAACCCTGAACGTCAAACTAAGATATGGGGGGGGGGGGCTACGTCCCCCGAAAATATTTTAATAACACAACACACAAAACCCTGCATTCTAGTGCATTTTAGTACTTATTTTCACTAAAACAAGTTATAACTTTTAAGCCTTTTTATTTCATGTACATTAATGATTAACATGTCAAAAATATCAAATTTAATTCCCCGAGTTAATGAGTAATTTTCAGGAGTGCATTTAGAAAACGTGGTGATTTTCCTGCTACACAGTTCATTACTTTGAAAAATATCAGACAGTTGAAGGTAAACTCAGCAAAATCCCAAAACAGTGCTGTTAAAAAGTAAAGGTCTGTTAGACTTTCTAAAGCTTTCAGGTTTCAATGTTGGGGACATTGAGCCTCGTTTATCAATCTTTTAGTAGAGTTGTGCGTTTGCAGAAGCTAAAGTGAACTAAACATTTCCAATTCATATTTATGTGAATTGAAGCCAATTGTTTACATTAGTTCGTATTGTCTGTAAATTTAAACACCAATGAATACCACATTTCTCATGTAAATCAGGGGCATAGGGTGTGTGTGTGTGTGTGTGTCAGTCACACACTGACTGGCAGACTGAGTACATTATGTAACAAAAAATAATTACCATTGCTAGTTTTAGGCAGCTTAGAAACCGGCTCTTCCATTATTGCTGTTTCTTCCACGTTTTCTTGATGTTGTGTTCTAGAAACGGCACTAAGACTTGGCTTCGAAACCACAAAATGCAACTTTGATTGGGGGGGGGAATATTTTTTTTTATATATATATATATATATATATATATATATATATATATATATATATATATATATATAATATATAATATATAAAAAAAATAATAAATTGTTTACCTCTCTTCACATCGAAAGAAGGAGGAAAGCTTTGCTTGTTTTGACATGGCGAATTATTAACACAAGACAAAATACTCGTAATTCGCAACTAAAAATACTGCAGCTACACTGGCAGCTTGAACATGCTTTCTAGTGCGATCGTGTTGCGCTTGCGCAGAACGGTGACAGTCCTGCGCACCTTAGCACGTGCACCTGAAGGCGCGCGCACCTAACGAGCTCCGGCACGCGTGCCGTTAACAAAGAACACCTGTCTTTAATCAATGAACTATGTTTGGGCTATTTAAGGACCGCGCCCAGGCAAGGACGATGCGAAGTATTATGCCGCGTCTAGGAACGCGAAAAATCCGAAAATAAATTTTTCTATTTGGAAAACCGGAGATTTTCAAAAGTTTTGTCAAATATCCGGATTTCCGGGTCATTAGCGGAAAAAATCCGGAGGAAAATCTAAAAATCCGGAATTCTGGGAAAATCCGGAACACTTTCATGACTACAAATCAAACTGATTCATGTAAATAAATAACTATTTTCAAATATAACTGTAGTTGTTTTGATGAAAAATATTGAGATCTTAGTGGTCGAAATGATTTTATTTTTTCTTAAACCGGAAGTCAGAAACGCGAGTGTCAATTTCAATTCAATGAAATGGAAATGTTTACTGGCTGTGGATCACAGTTTTTTCGAGGTTATCCTTGAAAGCTATGAATATTAATCGAAATAATTTTTATTTTTTTCGCGGTGCAGTTTCCATGAAATCATGCGCTCTGATTGGCTGGCGAGCGGGTCCGTATTCTATGGTACGGACCCCAGTTATGGACCTCTGGCAACTCGCTTGTTCACAACAAAAACATAGTAGAATTTTTTGTCAACTTTTTTTTTTTTAAATTTTTTTTAATCCAGCCACTGGGGGTGCATAAGCGTACTCTTGGTGCTGGTCCCAAGCCCAGATAAATTAGAGAGGGTTGCGTCAGGAAGGTCATCCGGCGTAAAACTGTGCCAAATCTAACATGCGGAATGAAAAGAGAAATACCATACCGGATCGGTCGGGGCCCAGGCTAACAACGACCGCCTCTGATACTGTTGGTCAACAGGGTGCCGGTGGAAAGTGTGCTACTGCTGCACCAAAACGGAGAAGGAGAAAGAGAGTGGGGAGGCGTGTTGGGAGAGAGCGTGAAAGATGGAAGGGAAGGAGCTTAGAATTGAGGGTAGGAACACTGAATGTGGGAACACTGAGTGGCAGGGCGAGAGAGTTAGCAGGTATGATGGAAAGAAGGAAGTTGGACATTTTGTGTGTGCAGGAGACGAGGTGGAAAGGAAGCAAGGCCAAGAACACTGGAGATGGATGCAAGTTGTTTTATTATGGAGTCGATGGAAAGAGAAATGGTGTTGGTATTGTTTTGAGGGGAGAGTTGATCAATAGTGTGACTGATGTGAAGAGGGTGTCAGAGTGATAGGCATGAAGTTGGAGATTCAAGGAGTGATAATCAATGTTGTGTGTGCGTACGCCCGACAGGTTGGATGTGAGAATGAAGAGAGAGAGCCTTTCTGGGAAAAGATGGATGAAGTGGTAGAAAGTATACTAGAGCCCTGCACTCCCGCGGGACCCGACGCAAAGCAGTGCGGCGCGGGACAAATTTTGAAAGCTCATTGCGGGCGCGGGCGGGAGGGGGAGTGCACAATGTGGGAGCGGGCGGGAGAGGTGATAAGCTGCAGTCCCGCTAACTAAAAACATGTTTAAAATAAAATTTATAAATAATTTATGTCTATCATATATAATCCGTGTATAATCTGAGGAGCTGGTTGTGGTTGCGCAACACTTCATATGAGAGGAGAATGAAATCGCGGTTGAAATCATAACACCACAGACTCGGAAGTGGGAGTGCAAGTGCGCAAAGCGAGAGCTGTCAATCATGAGCGCATGCAGCGCTCAACTTGGAATGTGTCAGCAGAATGTCAGTCTAAACAATAAACTTACAATAAACCTAACAATGCCACCTATAAATACACATGTAGATCTACATAACGTTATCTGTGCCATCTCACAGCAGTTTGCTTAGCTATTTTTAATCAGGGCAAATAGCCTTATAGCCAAAACTAGTATATGATGCTTTAATTTATGGAGATGCCTTTTGTTTACACGTGATTTCCAAATGAGGGGTATTGCAATTTTATATTAGTCTAAACGAACATCTACACCAAGTTGCAAGCATCAGGGGAAGATTATGGACGCACCAAATTTAGCTTAACGGTCATTTAATGGTGAAATGCCGTTCGCACTGTCAGCCAACTTCGGGTTGTTTCTCTGAATTCCGACAATAAACGAGACCATCCAAACACATCTGAAAACATCGTGGTTTGAACTGTGTTGGTTCAAATCAACTTGGTTCAGACCAAGTTGGTACTACAGCTTTGGGAAACAGTCGTTTTTTGGATGTTAGTTAGTTCAAACTTGCATCGTACCATATTGGTTTAATGCTAACTTGGTTGGTTGGTTGTTTGGGAAATGCACCCCTGAACGTGAGCTGTAGATATTTATGCTCAAATCCACTCAAAGTAGGGGGCGGGGCACCATCACACTGTATCTTTAAATTATATTAATTTCTTATAGGCCTACTTGTATTTCCTAGAATGTAAATGTGAGGAGTGACATAAGCTATGTGCAATGTACAATATTCTTAATATCCACTGTAGATTTTGGTAGGTGTGTTGGGTATCTCTGTAAAGTCTCAGCTGCGCATGCTGCCTGGCAACACGCACCCTCGCTACGTGCGCTAGGTGAAGGATCGGTCAGTGGAGAGCTCAGCTAAGCTCAGCATGTTTAATTCCCCAAGCCAATGACAAGAACTTTCGTGAGAAATAACGTGAACATCTGGAACATGCGGGATTTGCGGGCGGGAGCGGGACAAAATATGGCAGGTGTGGGCGGGAGCGGGACTGAAAATCATAATTCTTTACGGGAGCGGGACTGAAAATTCTGTCCCACGCAGACCTCTAAAGTATACCGAGGGAGGAGTGCGTGCTGATAGGAACAGATTTCAATGGACATGTTGGTGAGGGAAACGGAGGAGATGAGGACGTGATGGGCAGATATGGTGTAAGAGAGAGAAACGTGGAAGGGCAAATGGTGGTTGATTTTTCAAAGAGGATGAATTTGGCAATAGTCAATACATACTTCGAGAAGAGAGAGCAGCACAGGGTGACATTTAAGAGTGGAGGAAGACCTACACAGTTGGACTACATACTCTGCAGAAGGGGTAACCTGAAGGAGATTGGAGACTGTAAAGTGATGGCAGGGCAGAGTGTAGCGAGACAACATCAAGTGGTCGTGTGCAGGATGAGCTTGAAAGCAAAAAAGAGGAAGTGTGAAATAGTGGAGCCGAAGATGAAGTGGTGGAAACTAAGAGGTTGAACATCAGAAGGAGTTTAGGGAAGAAATGAGACGAGCATTGAGTGGTCATGGAAGTCTGCCAGAAGATTGGAATACTACTGCTGTACTAGTAAGAGAGGTGGCAAGGAAGGTGCTAGGGTGGTCATCGGGAAGGAAGACAAGGAGACATGGTGGTGGAACAAAGTGCAGGAAATTATAAAAGAGAAGAGGCTAGCAAAGAAGAATTGGGACGATCAGAGAGACGAGGAAAGCAGGCGGTTATACAGAGAGACGAGACAGAAGGCAAAAAGAGCAGTAGCAAAGGTGAAAGCAGATGCATACCAGGAGTTGTACGAAAGACTGGAGACCAAAGAAGGAGAGAAAGATCTGTACAGACTAGCTAGGCAGAGAAACAGGGAAGCAAGGGATGGACAGCAGGTAAGAGCGATGAAAGATGTAAATGGAAATGCGCTGACAGTGTATTAAGAAGGTGGAAAGGATTTATTAAATGAGGAGAATCCAAGACAGAAAAGGTCCGATTCGTTGGAGACAGCAAATCAGGAAGTAGAGTTGGTTAGTAAGGATGAGGTGAGGGCAGCCATGAAAAGAACGAAGACTGGGAAAGCAGTCGGACCAGATGGTATCCCGATTGAGGCTTGGAGATGTTTGGGTGAGACGGCTGTGGAGTTCCTAATGAGATTGTTTAATAAGATCCTAGAGAATGAAAAAATGCCGAATGAATGGAGAAAGTGTGCTAGGCCCAATATACAAGAATAAGGGAGATGCACAGAGCTGCAGTAATTACAGAGGGATAAAACTGATGAGCCACACCATGAAGCTATGGGAAAGGGTATTGGAGGCGAGACTGAAGAGAGGTAGCAATCTGTGAACAGCAGTACGGGTTTATGCCAAGGAAGAGCACGTTGGATGCAATTTTTGCTTTAAGAATGTTAATGGAGAAGTACAGAGAAGGCCAGAGAAAGCTACATTGTGTGTTTTGTAGACCTGGAGAAGGCATACGATAGAGTGCCAAGAGATGAGTTATGGTATTGTATGAGAAAGTTTGGAGTGAATGAGAAGTATATCAGAGTGGTGCAAGACATGTACGAGAACAGTGAAACAGCAGTGAGGTGTGCAGTTGGAACAACTGAATGGTTCAAGGTGAAGATGGGACTCCATCAAGGATCTGCTTTGTGTCCTTTCGTTTGCCGTAGTGATGGATAGCTTGACGGACGAAGTGAGGCAAGAGTCACCATGGAATATCATGTTTGCAGATGATATGATATGTGGTGAAAGTAGAAAGGAGGTTGAGTTGGGTTTGGAGAGATGGAGGGATGCATTGGAACGAAGAGGAATGAAGGTGAGCAGGAGCAAAACAGAATACATGTGCATCAGTGAGAACGGGGATGAGAGTATAGTGAAGATGCAAGGAGTAGACGTAAAGAAAGTTGGTGAATTCAAGTACCTGGGGTCAACTGTGCAGGAAAATGGGGGCTGCGATAGTGAAATGAGAAAGAGAGTGCAGGCAGGGTGGAGCAGTTGGAGAAGGATTTCGGGAGTCATTTGTGATCAGAAAGTCCCAGCAAAAGTGAAAGGTAAGATGTATAAGATGGTAGTGAGACCAGCTGTGATGTACGGATTGGAGACCGTACCCTTAACGAAGAGACAGGAGGCAAAGTTGGAGGTGGCGGAGTTGAGGATGTTAAGGTTTGCGATGGGAGTGATGAGGTTGGACAGGATAAGGAACGAGCACATCAGAGGGACAGCACATGTGGAGAGCTTGGGAATGAAGCTAAGAGAGATGAGACTGAGATGGTACGGGCACATCCTGAGAAGAGATGCAGAGCATGTGGGAAGGAGAATGTTGAGGATGGGCTGCCAGGCAAACGAAAACGAGGAAGCCAAAGAGGAGATACATGGATGTGGTGAGAGAGGACATGAAAGTGGCAGGTGTGGTAGAGAAGGATGCGGAAGACAGGGAGCAATGGAGACGAAAGATCCGCTGTGGCGACCCCTAATAGGGAGCAGCCAAAAGAAGATGATTTATCTTTTTTTAATAAGATTTTTTTATAAGATTATCAAAAATCTTATACATTTTTGCCAGAATTTCTCAGGAGAATAGCATTAATTTTACAGCATGGATAGCGATAATGACAGTGTTCACAGTGAAAGCAAGTTTTACTACCCTGAGGAAGAAGAAATAAAACAGTTCAGGAGAAAGCTAAAAACCTCTAACTGTTACTAACGCCGAGCAAAAACATGGCTGAATCCTGAATTACTCAATTTTGTATAAATAGGGGACGACATAGGCGGCAAAATGTAGTTTTTTTTCCTGCCATGGAAGGGCACTTGTATACCGAGGAGGAAGCCATTTGCATTACAGCCGTGAATGAGGATTCAAAATAGTGGCTCAGCTCGGTTTTCCCTTTCGGGCGCTCTCGTTTTCTGTTAGAATTTGGTAAAGAAAAAAATAAATATATTATTTACCAGCTTAAGGTCGGTCCGTATGGTGAAATACCGTGACCTCGGCCTTGAATACTGACCTCAGCCCAGAGGGCCTCGCTCAGTACTTTCAAGACCTCGGTCACGGTATTTCACTATACGGACATCCCAGCTGGTAAATAACATATATTTATATTCTTACATATAAACACTAGTAGGCCCTACTTTTGAGAAATACAAAGCCCGACAGAGCACAAAGAGGATGTTAGAAATAATCTTTTATTACTGTTTTATTCTGATAGAGAACAGTAGATGTGAATGACATTCAATACTTATTTCTGAATATTTTATCATTAACATTGATTTCTCCTTCTTTGTGATGTATAAATGAGAGTTAAGATCAGCTTTATACTGCCCAAATAAAACCATTTGGTGAAACTTTGAAGGAGCGTGTACCGATTTAGCACTTAATTAATTAGCATAATTAATACTAATTAAATACTAATGTGCATAATTTGTTTTTACTAATTTTTAAACTTTGTATTAAGTATACAACCATCTATGTACCTGCCAATTTCCATGTAAATATATTGAAAAAAAGTTAAGAAAAATTCTCATTCGTTAATGAGGCCCATTTTGGACCGTGTGATCCAAATACATAATATTACGGCAGTTTTCTAAAAATCAAGCCGTTTTTTCAATCTTTGATTTGTAAAATCTCAAGAACGGATGAACATATTTTAATTCTGTAAAAAGTATTTTGTTGTGCATTAAATTCTGAATTCACTGAGTGGTTTTAAGCTATTTGGATTGAATTTTCACCTGATATGCCAACATAAAGGCAGCAACAGCCACTGTCAAATGGTGCAGTTGGAGTCTAGTTCTTGGACTTGACTTGAAAGTTTCTTTAATGACTTCAACACCGGGGACTCGAGGTTTAGTGACTCGACTACAACACTGGCCTGTAGTAGGCAGTAGACACCATTCACAGCAGATTCATAGCGAAGCGACCACCACTGCAGCGTACTGTGTGTACAATCTCACACCGTTTAACATGTGTGCTGCGCCTGATGCAAGTCACACTCGTGTTGAAAAACTATTCAGGAGCACGCTGTGTGTTGTGCTGGCAGTAGCGTAACCAGAAATTAACATTAAAGGAGAACGGAAGGCAAATTTATCATCAAAATTCTATTTCTCATTTTATTAAACATAGGAATGCATTTCTGATAGCTATTTTGTCACTGCTATAGCAAGTTAGGAGTGTTTGAAATATGCTCTGTAATATCAGTCCATATGTCAAAGCAATGGCCGTAAACGAGATTCGCTGAGACCTGTGCGAGACATCGTAGGACAGAAGTAAAACGTACAGCGGAAATCAAAGTGACCAACATCTGCCAACGTTGTCAAAAGACGCGCACGCCTTCTTTCAAATGCTGATGTAATCAAGCCGGAAGTTTTGTTTGTTTTGATAGCAATCAGGAAAGTTTGAAAAAAGTAGGAAGTAATCGTCATTTAAACTCGTTTTTGTGCAATATTTTGTTTGGAAAACAGTTTTCAAAGATGGCGGCACTGACACCTGGCTGACACTTCACGTTTTGAAGTCTTGCACAAGTCTCATGAAGATCGCGCGGATAAGCGACGCCTGCCGCGGACCAAATGATCTAAATCCAACATGGCTAAAAATCAAATAGGCCGATAAGTATAATATTTAATTGCAATTAGTTGCCAATACAAGTCACGATAGGTTACTAAAACCGAAAACGTAATTGAATAACACCGTTAATTAATTAAAAAATAAAGCAAGTGTAAAAATGACTTCAGTTCTCCTTTAATGAGAATAAGATCACAACTGCGTTCCTGATCTGTGAAAATGATACCGTTCCGTGTGATGTGCTCATGGAGTTCAGGTGAAGATCAGACAGCAGTAGGAGAGGTGATAGGACAAATCTGTTATTTAATCATTTAAGGCACAATCTACAAACAAACAAACATTCCGTTAGTAACACTGCCATAAAATACCTTAATAACAGTTCCACTGAAAATCATTACCTGAATGTTAATAACGGTGAAAATTATGCCGGATGTTATAAACCCTGTTTTTGCTGTAAACTCCAGCAGGCTACTTCACCAGCTCTCCCCTTTATATCTCTGTGCTTATAGTGTATCTGTCTCACTGGTAGCTTTCAGCCAGAGAGAGAAATAACATGCAATCCCAAATGGGCAATCTGATAGAACAGAATCTGTTCAACAAGCATTAAAAAAAGTATTCATATGCAACAGTAAAGGTGCTGTTTAAACACTATTAAAGCAAAGGTCACAATTCTTACCTGGCATTACAATGATTCTACCTTTTGCCTGCCAGAGAAAGGAGATAAGAGACAGTACACATTATTAAATACTGAAATCACATGGTAACAAAGGAATAAAACACTTGATTACACTATTGGGCTGTGATGCGAAGGGGAATTAGTGCTACCAACCCCGAGTTCATTATTTTCCAATAATGTTAGGGAGAATCCACAAGACAAACTAGTTCTTCTTATTACTCACAGTATCAGTCAAAAATTTGGACACCCCTACTCATTCAGAGGTTTTTTTGTATTTTGACCACAGTCTAGAACAATACTGAAGACCTCAACTTTGAAATAACACATGGAGCACATACAGTATATTTTATATATATTATTTACCAGCTGGGAGGTCCGTATGGTGAAATACCGTGACCGAGGTCTTGAAAGTACTGAGCGAGGCCCTCTGGGCTGAGGTCAGTATTCAAGGCCGAGGTCATGGTATTTCACCATACGGACCGACCTTAAGCTGGTAAATAATTATTTTTTTCTTTACCAAATTCTAACAGAAAACGAGAGCGCCCGGAAGGGAAAACCAAGCCGAGCCGCCATTTTGAATCCTCATTCACGGCTGTAATGCAAATGGCTTCCTCCTCGGTATACAAGTGCACTTCCATGGCAGGGAAAAAAAACTACATTTTGCCGCCTACGTAGTCCCCTATTTATACAAAATTGAGTCATTCAGGATTCAGCCATGTTTTTGCTCGGCGTTAGCAACAGTTACAGGTTTTTAGCTTTCTCCTGAAATGTTTTCTTTTATTTCTTCTTCCTCAGGGTAGTAAAACTCGCTTTCGCTGTGAACACTGATCGCTATCCATGCTGTAAAATTAATGCTATTCTCCTGAGAAATGCTGGCAAACATAAGATTTTTGATAAAAATCTTATAAATAAATCTTATTTAAAAAAAAATGAATGTTGACAAAAATTGCTACTATGCTTGTTGTTGTGAATGAGTGAGTCGCCAGAGGTCCGTATCTGGGGTCTGTATCGTAGGATACGGACCCGCTCGCCAGCCAATCAGAGCAGAGGATTTGATGGAAACCAGACCGCAAAAAAAATAAATGGAATTATGTGATTTAAAAAAAAAAAGGTGTTTATACATGTTTCATATTTTAGATTCTTCAAAGTAGCCAGCGTTTACCTTGATGACGCTTTACACACTATTGACGTTATCTTAACTAGCTTCATGCGGTAGTCACCTGGAATGCTTTTCAATTAAGAGGTGCCGCGTCAAAAGTTAACGACTGCAATTTTTTGCCTTCTTAATGCGTTTGAGATCAAACAGTCCATAGTAAATAATATAAATACAGTAAATAGCCCTATTCCACAACTGTAGTAATCCATATTATGTCAAGAATCGCTCAGCTAAGTAAACAGAAATGACATCCATCATTACTTTAAGACGTGACATGTCCTTTAATGAAGAAAAATAAAGAAACATCATTTAATTCGAAGGCGTGTCCAAACGTTTGACTGATACTCTAAATATAAAACCAGTAGCTCAATTTAAAGCACCACGGCCCTGATCCAGCAGTTTAAAGTGAATTTAATGTCCCTAAACCCCACTTTTTTCCTTGTACAAAGCAGCAATCGTTATGTTGATTGACCATGTGTTCTCAAACCATAGCTGATCCAAAAGGCCGTAAATTGATGGAAAATCAATAATAACGGCCGATTTTCAAGGAACCTGCCAAGACTGAACGGGAAGATCCTGAAGGGGTGTGTGATGTCACACATCTAACAATCCAGGTATCAATCTCGTTCCCGTGCGCAGCAGTGGCTAGACCAGTCTCGATATGGAATCACGTTTTGGAGAGAATTCTGACAGTGACTGGGATTCTTATATGTCGTATGAAGGGGCAGAAGATTATCAAAGATATTCAGAGTAAATGGTTATCTTTTCGAGCCCCCAAGACGAGAAACTGCCAGTTCATGACAGTCCCGCTCACCGCCAACAGCGCACCACCAGCCAGAGAGAACTGGAAACGCAGACTGGTTTCTGGATTTTTATTCTAAGCTGGCCACTGCAAAATATAGGGAAAATATTTGCACGTACCTCAATAAATGCAGAAATATAATCTTTAAAATGTACACTTAGTGTAATTATTGAAAGAAAATATGAAGTGGGCGATAATAGGTCCAAATGTCAGATCAAATGTCATTTATTAAATAAATGGGTTTCTTTTTTGCTACAGTAATTCCCATGTGGTTGTTCTGGTGGTGATGAACACGATGAATCAGATTTACCGTGTTATTAGTAGGCGACACGAAATCTGCCTGCTTCGTTTGCACAAACCTCACCTGCTGTTGCTTTAAATTAGTGTTATTTAAATTAGAGGAGCCTGTTCAGTGACAGAATGCTCCTTCGCAAGTGCAGGACGAACAGACTCAAACTCCTTTGTCCCTCACGCCATCAGACTGTCCAACTCCTCTCTGGGGAGGAAGAGGGGTAACGGGAGGACAGAGGACGGGAAGGAGCAGTAGCCTAGCCTAACAATAAGCAATACCGGACAATGTGCAATATAAAGTGCAATATCTCTCCTGCCGCCGCCACCCCCCCTCCTCTCTTCCCCATATCTTATTCTTTTATATTTGTATATGTAAATACTTAATTTATTTTAATTTATCTAGAAGTTTTCTCTATTTCTTTTCTCTGTTTATCTGTAATGATGCTGCTGGGATCTTAATTTCCCTGAGGGAACCCTGCCAAAGGGATCAATAAGGTTTTATCTAATCTAATCTAGTTCTCGGAAATTCGTGAACTGAATGTCTTGTTATATATGGATTTGAACATCCAAACAACGCAGCACTTTCCCATCGTTATTTTTTTAAGATTCCAACAACAATATCCAATTTCAGTGAGTAAACAAGCACGGAGTCCGATAAACCGAAATGGCCCAGATAACCACGCATGACATCGTGCAGGATTAGCCCTGGGGCGAGGCTGCCTTTTTCCGGGATCCGGAAGGCGCAATTTATCGATAGTTTTGTGCTTGATAATAAAATAAATAATTAATATTATTTCCCCCTGCTTTATTAATTCATTTTGGTCGTTACTAATGATATGTGTTCATTTTAAAGCATTACAATAAGGCATTACATACACTTTAAGGAGTGCAGCTTCGAATGTTCTTTGAAAGATCGTGAGCTTCGGGCTCAAACACAATCGCAGAAAAGTAAAAACCTCCCACTTTACTCATGCAACTATTTTGCACTGAATCAACCATGATACTTAACCGACTGTACTCTAGGTCCGTTTAAAATGTAAAGCCATGACCATTTAAAATGGCAAAGAGTACTGAAGGACGGTCTTCCCTGAACAGTGGAACAAGAATTAAGCTATAATTAAGTTCCAATTTAAAAAAAAAAAAGCACATTTATTTTAAAATTGAGTTAAAACCTTTGGATACGCTTACTCTAAAATGACCAAACCAACGACATTTCGTGCGACTTTTGAGTCTGAGGAGATGAACAGCTCCATGATCATTACAGATCCTTCAGTCAGAAGTAAATCTGATAATCAAGTTTGTTCAGGATTTTTGTGACTTACTTCAAAATTATTTATAATAGTCTTTACGTCTTTGTGTCTACATTACTTCAGTTTATGAATTATGGTTTCATAGTTGATAGTGTTAATAAAATTCAAGTGAAAACAAACAATTGTCTCATCTCATTATCTCTAGCCGCTTTATAGAGGTAAATAAATATCAGCCATTTCTGGAGAATTTTCTTGAAATCATCTTGGTTTCATCAGACTACTGAAGGCATGGTCTGCAAAGAGCAGACAAAGCATGTCCAGGATCTCATTATTCAAATGTCTCGATCAGGACAGGGGTGCAAAAGAGTTTCCAAAACATTAGATGGAGCATGGAACACCATGAAGACCATCATCGACACTTGGAGAAAATGAGGCACCACCGTGACAATACGGAGAACAGGACGTCCCTCCAAAATGGACATGAGGACAAGAAGAAAAATATCAGGGAGGCTGTCAAAAGACCTCAAGCATGATTAAATAAAACACACACTCATCTGGGCTATGGGGCAGGGTGGCGAGACAGAAGCACTTTCTCATCTCATTATCTCTAGCCGCTTTATCCTGTTCTACAGGGTCGCAGGCGAGCTGGAGCCTATCCCAGCTGACTACGGGCGAAAGGCGGGGTACACCCTGGACAAGTCGCCAGGTCATCACAGGGCTGAGACACAGACAACCATTCACACTCACACCTACGGTCAATTTAGAGTCACCAGTTAACCTAACCTGCATGTCTTTGGACTGTGGGGGAAACCGGAGCACCCGGAGGAAACCCACGCGGACACGGGGAGAACATGCAAACTCCGCACAGAAAGGCCCTCGCCGGCCACGGGGCTCGAACCCAGGACCTTCTTGCTGTGAGGCGACAGCGCTAACCACTACACCACCGTGCCGCCCCAGAAGCACTTTCTCATTAAAAATAAAAATCCAAGCCCAAACCACCCTGAATAATGCGGCAAAATGTATTATGGTCTAATGAGACCAAAGGAGAAATGTTAGGGCATGAAAGTAGAACTATTTTGGGCATTTTATATATAAAAAAATCTCTTTGGCACAAAAACAAGATGGCTTCTCACCCAAAGAACACCACTGACATGAAGCATGGTGTTGGCAGCATTATGCTGTGGGACTGCTTCTGCTCAGCTGGGGCTGGAGCTCCAGTCAAGACAGAGGGAATCATGGATAGAGCCAAAACATCTGGCCCTTTTCCACTACCCTTTTTCAGCTCACTTCAGCCCCACACGGCTCGCGTTTCGACTATCTAAGAACAGCACGACTCGGCTCGCGTCAGCCCTGCTTAGCACCCAAAACTCGCACGGTTTTGGAGTGGGGCTGAAGCGAGCTGAGCGGGGCAAGGGGCGTGAGCAGACACTCC
Organism: Neoarius graeffei; assembly: GCF_027579695.1. Lineage (NCBI taxonomy): Eukaryota > Metazoa > Chordata > Actinopteri > Siluriformes > Ariidae > Neoarius > Neoarius graeffei. Next base: position 47,238,345 of record NC_083571.1, on the reverse strand, counting down.
CCTGTGCACTGATTGGTGAGGAGGAGTGTCCTCACACGCCCGCACACGCCCCGCGAGCACGCTGGGATCTGTAAACACCGTAAACCCAGAAGAAGAATTATTACGAGAATTTCTGAAGCCTTATGCGCCTCACCTCATCTATACGCTCTTGCCAGTATCTGTTGGCGTTGTCGGTGACAACAAGCCACAGCACCAAGACCAGCAACACTAACGACTCCATGTCCTCCATGTTTATTGTTTACTATCCGGGTCGTGAGACTACCGCTTAAAAGATCACTGATGTCACTGTTTGCGCCGCCTAACGACATCACGTGACGTCCACCCACTTTCGCTAACTCCACCCAATGTGTCCACCCACTTCCAGCCAGCACGGTTCAGCGCGGTTGCAGTCGAAATGCAACTCCAACAGCCCGACTCAGCCCGACTCAGCCGTGTTGTTAGTGGAAAAGCGGCAATAGATTGATTTTGGCACAAAACCTGCAGGCCTCTGTTAGACAGCTGAAGAAGATATTTATCTTCCAGCATGATAACGACCTGAAGCACAAATCCAAGTCAAAGAAGGAGTGACTTCAGAAGAAGACCATCAAAATTTTAGAACAGCCCAGTCAGAACCCAGCTCTAAATCATAGGCAACCTGTGGAGTGACTTGAAGAGGGTTGTGTACAGGAGATCCCCTTGCAATTTGATAGATCTGGCGCATTTTTGCAATTAAGAGTGGAATAAAATTGACAAATAGAGATGTGCCAAGTTGATACTCTCTTACCCAAAAAGTCAGAGTGCTGTATTCCAAGCAAACGGTGCTTTAACCAAGTAACAGTTAAGGCATTAGTTAACTTATGCAACAACCGTTATTTTTTTAAAAATTTCCTTTTTCTTACCTAAAACCTGTCCATTTGTTTTTTCACTTGAATTTTGTCAGAAATACAGTGACGGAGGTAAATAAATGTTCACCAAGTGTATGCAGTAATAACGAGTGCTTGGAGAGCACAATATCCCCCGCTGGCAACTCGGCCATAACTCTGGTAAAATGCGACTGAATTGAATGAAATTGCAATATGCGTATTACTGACATATAACAAAGAATCCTGCCAAGTTTGGTGAAATTCCTCCAGAAATTGTGAGAGGAGTTGATTTCAGAAGTTGTGTACCCTTCCCGAGATGGACGGACGGACGGACACTGCCACGACATAATCCCCCTTCGGGCCTTTCAGCCAGCGGGGGATAAAAATCGTGAGTGAAGTTGATTTCAGAAAGCAAGCACACCTTGATGAAATTGCCAAAGTACAAGTTTGTTAATAATCAAGGGCATAACTCTGGTAAAATCTGCCCAAATTAAACAAAATTTCAATATGTGTATAACTGTCAGATAACAAAGCCTTTTGCCAAGTTTGGTGAAATTCCTCCACAAATTGTGAGAGGAGTTGATTTCAGAAGAACGTACACCCTCATGAAATTGTCAAAGTACAAGTTATTTGATCAAGGGTCAAAACTCTGGTAAAATTTTTCACAAACGAAATTAAATTGCAATAGGCGTATTACCGTCATATAACAAGGCCTTCTGCCAAGCTTTGAGAAATACGTCCAAAAATTGCGAGAGGAGTTGATGTCACCTTCATGAAATTGTGAAAGTACAAGGTTGTTAATCAAGGGCCACAACTCTGGTAAAATGTGGCCGAATTGAACAAAACAATAGGCGTACTACCGACATATAACAATGCCTTTTGCCAAGTTTGGTGAAATTCTTCCACAAATTGTGAGAGGAGTTGATTTCAGAAGGAAAACACACCCTCATGAAATTGTCAAAGTATAATTTTGTTAATCAAGGGCTGTAACTCTGGTAAAATTTGACTGAATTTAACGAAATTACAATATGGCTATCACCGACATATAACAAAGAATTCTGCCAAGTTTCGTGAAATTCCTCCAAAAATTGTGAGAGGAGTTGATTTCAAAAGGACAGCACCCTTCCCGAGACGGACGGACGGACACTGCCATGACATAATTCCCCTTTGGCCCTTTCAGCCAGCAGGGGATAAAAATCACCTGAGCACAGAGAACACGGAGTCCACGGAGTCAGTGCTTCATGAATTATTTGATAATTACAGTGCCACAAGGAAGTTTGTGAGCCCTTTAATAATTTCTTGTATTTTGGCATAAATTTGACCTGACATGTAACCATATCTTCATCTCCATCCTAAAACTCGATAAACAGACCCCAATTAAACAAACAATGCAAAAACATTATAGTTTTTATATTTATCTCTTCAACAAAATTATCCAAAATCAAACGGAGTTATTTTAAATTATGGATTGAATTAAAAGGGTAATTGAAGGTCAGGTGTTTTAATCAATGGGATGGCAATCGGGTATGAATTTAACGATAACAATAAATAATGATAATTATTGATGAACCTGTGAATTCTGGATTGGACCAACAGGTTCTCCAGGAGAATGTCAGGTTATTAGAGTTTGGTTGAATTGCTGCTCAAGGGGGGACACCACCAGTTACTGAAAGCAAAGATTCACATACTTTTTTTCCCCTGACAAAGATATTTAATATTGGATTATTTTGCTCAATAAATAAAAGTAAAAACCATAATGTTTTTTGCATCATTTGTTCAGTCGGGTTCTCTTTATCTAGTTTTGGGACTTAGACAAAAACCTGATTACGTTTCAGGTCACATTTATGCAGAAATTCATAAAATTGTAAAGGGTTCACAAACTTTCTAGCCACAATGTATGTGTTTCAAGTGGTGCTTGAAAGTTTGTGAACCCTTTGCAATTTTCTATATTTCTGCATAAATATGACCTAAAACATCAGGTTTTCACACAAGTCCTAAAAGTAGATAAAGAGAACCCAGTTAAACAAATCAGACAAAAATATTATACTTGCTCATTTATTTATTGAGGAAAATGATCCAATATTACATATCTGTGAGTGGCAAAAGTATGTGAACCTCTAGGATTAGCAGTTAATTTGAAGGTGAAATTAGAGTTGGATGTTTTCAATCAATGGGATGACAATCAGGTGTGAGTGGGCACCCTGTTTTATTTAAAGAACAGGGATCTATCAAAGTCTGATCTTCACAACACATGTTTGTGGTAGTGTATCATGGCACGAACAAAGGAGATTTCTGAGGACCTCAGAAAAAGCATTGTTGATGCTCATCAGGCTGGCAAAAGTTACAAAACCGTCTCTAAAGAGTTTGGACTCCACCAATCCACAGTCAGACAGATTGTGTACAAATGGAGGAAATTCAAGACCATTGTTACCCTCCCCAGAAATGGTTGACCAACAAAGATCACTCCAAGAGCAAGGCGTGTAATAGTCGGTGAGGTCACAAAGGACCCCAGGGTAACTTCTAAGCAACTGAAGGCCTCTCTCACATTGGCTAATGTTAATGTTCATGAGTCCACCATCAGGAGAACACTGAACAACAATGGTGTGCATGGCAGGGTTGCAAGGAGAAAGCCACTGCTCTCCAAAAAGAATATCGCTGCTTGTCTGCAGTTTGCTAAAGATCACATGGACAAGCCAGAAGGCTATTGGAAAAACGTCTTGTGGACGGATGAGACTAAAATAGAACTTTTTGGTTTAAATTAGAAGCGTTATTTTGGAGAAAGGAAAAGACTGCATTTCAGCATAAGAACCTTATCCCATCTGTGAAACATGGTGGTGGTATCAGCATGGTTTGGGCCTGTTTTGCTGCATCTGGGCCAGGATGACTTGCCATCATTGATGGAACAATGAATTCTGAATCATACCAGAGAATTCTAAAGGAAAATGTCAGGACATCTGTCCATGAACTGAATCTCAAGAGAAGGTGGGTCATGCAGCAAGACAACGACCCTAAGCACACAAGTCATTCTACCAAAGAATGATTAAAGAAGAATAAAGTTAATGTTTTGGAATGGCCAAGTCAAAGTCCTGACCTTAATCCAATCGAAATGTTGTGGAAGGACCTGAAGCGAGCAGTTCATGTGAGGAAACCCACCAACATCCCAGAGTTGAAGCTGTTCTGTACGGAGGAACGGCTAAAATTCCTCCAAGCCGGTGTGCAGGACTGATCAACAGCTACCGGAAACGTTTAGTTGCAGTTCATGCTGCACAAGGAGGTCACACCAGGCACTGAAAGCAAAGGTTCACATACTTTGCCACTCACAGATATGTAATATTGGATCATTTTCCTCAAGAAATAAATGAGCAAGTATAATATTTTTGTCTCATTTGTTTAACTGGGTTCTCTTTATCTACTTTTAGGACTTGTGTGAAAATCTGATGATGTTTTAGGTTATATTTATGCAGAAATATAGAAAATTCTAAAGGGTTCACAAACTTTCAAGCACTACTGTAAATAACTAGTTTAAGACATTTTGTGTATCACATCCAGTAATTTTTTTTCCTCATTCATGTGCTACTATCCAGAGAACATTGCATTTCTGCAGTACTACAGCTCTGTCCTTTGGCTCAGTTTGCAGTGATGAGTCACTTTCGCAGATTGTATGCTGAAAAAAAAAAAACTTGCATACATTCATGCATTGCAAACATGAATTTCTGCATGTTTGCTCAAATCGCTTTTTCACTGCAAAACTTGGACACGACACTTGGACCTAGACTAAGAAAACCTCAATTAAACCTCTCAAACTGGCTGCGTTGGTCTTTCCCCAAGAGTAAACACACTCGAGTTCCACTCAAGTGGATTCAAGCCTTTACAGTTTCCATCTATAGTTCAAAATGAACAAGGATCATTCATAGTCCCTTTAATTTAAGGTCAGTAAATATCCTAGTTTTGAGACCTGTTCCACGAGGCGTTTGATGACAGGTAAACCCTCCAAAGCTGAGCTGTCACAGCCGCTTGTCAAAATCCTCTCGAAGCCAAGGGAGACCAGGGTCTCTACCGCAATGGATGGATCATGGACCATATCGAATGCTGAAATGCACAGTGGAACATGTCTTTCATAAATGACCAACACATACAGTACCGGTCAAAAGTTTGGACACACCTTCTAACTCAGTAATTTATTTTTATTAATTAAAAGGCACTTCGTGTCTTCAACTAATGATGGCTGTCGTTTCTCGTTACTTAGTTGAGTGGTTTTTGACATAATATGGATTACTACAGTTATGGAATCGGGTTATTTACTGCATTTTTATTATTTACTGTTTTGTTCTCAAACGTATTAACGAGATCAACTGGGAGCTACTGCTCACTTATGTATACCCCCACTCTTGCTTATATCAGAACGCAAGCAATCGAAGGAATAGGACACTTATTATGAGCGTTGACTTCAACAAATAATTCACCCTGAAACAAGTAAGTAAAGAGCAGTGTTCTCCCCAGGGATTTCAAATAGCATTTTGCTTCTTGAAATAGCGTCAAAATCCACCCTATATGTTTCATAAATACATTCAGTCGGTAAACAGGAAGTCGATGTGTGACAGACCTGAAAACGGTATACATGATATAGAACCCCAAGCTGAAGCTCGGTACTAAATGTCAAGCAGTTGTGATTTGTAGTTGCTGAGAAAAGTGTTCCAAAGCCTATATGTTTCGTAAATACATTCAGTTGGTAAACAGGAAGTCGATGTGTGACAGACCTGAAAACGGTATACATGGTACAGAACCCCAAGCTGAAGTTTGGTACCAAGTGGCTGTCATTTGTGGTTGCTGAGAAAAAGGGTGTTTCGGACGGACGAAAATACGGATGGACAGACAGAAGTAAACCAGTATAATCGCCCCCCCCACGGGGGTATCATTAAAAAGGCAAGAAACTGTACTAATTAACTTTTGACGAGGCACCTATTAATTGAAAAGCATTCCAGGTGACTACCTCATGAAGCTGGTTAAGATATCGCCAATAGCGTGTAAAGCGTCATCAAGGTAAACGTTGGCTACTTTGAAGAATCTAAAATATGGAATATACTGGCTTTTTTAACTTTTTTTTTTTTTTTTTGTTTACCACAGAATTCCATAGTTCTGATGGCTTCAGTATTGTTCTACACTGTAGAAAATAGTCAAAATACAGAAAAACCTATGCAAGAGAAGGGGTGTCCAAACTTTTTACTTGTACTCTACCTGATAGCATCTCGATTAATGAAGGATCATATGCCATGAAATATTTAGTAGTTTGCTACGGAAGAACAGAGATATTTACCTCTGTGAAATGTAACGGGCAGCGGCCTGCATGAAGCTGAAACACACAGTGAATAATGCAATCATTCCGTTGTCCATTCTGCTTCCATGGTTAGGATATCAATTCCGAAATTCTCTAACAGGCCTGAAGATCAACTAAGGTCTATTTGTAGTACTTGTATTTGTAGTCTGAAACGAAATGTGGACAATAAATAAAATCAGCCTCCTGTGGATACAAGAATGAGTTGTGTGTGGGTGATAAATTCCTTCATGTACAGCCTCGCAGCATTTAACATCCCGATCTGGGCTCCTCTTCGCTGTGACAAGAGCTACACTTACTATTGATGAATGTGTTTTCATGGATATTCCTTTTCATTTATGTTTTTGCAATGAAACTCTGAATAAAAATGTGTGCAGGACTTCCTGGCGCTCTCCTTTTATCCAAAATTCCTATTTGCTCGCGATATTATGTGTCCTGTTAAAATTTAATATATGGGAAACAATGGCTTTAAACTGTACGCAAATACAATATTAATCAAAATTATCATCACAACACAAGCAGTAAATAATCACTAAATCGGTTCCACTATGCGTTATACAAGATGCTAACTGGTCCCTGTCATTGCTAGCCACGTTAGCACTTGAAGCATCACTCTGAACCTCCATCAGGCACCGCAATGCAGAATTTACCCAGGAGTTCCATGCAGAGCTCAGCGTCGACTCGTCCGTCCTCGGTCAGTGCCCCCAGCACGAAACCGTCAGCCCTGTGTCTCTTCAGCAGCTCTATGTCCCTCCTCATCACCTCCACCTCCCGCTCAGAGTAGAGGAAGTCGCCTCCTCGAGGTCGGATCATCACGTACACTGGGATCTGCACGTTCTCTTTCACCACCTGCAGCAGACCTAAGGAAGGAGAGTTCATGTATAACTGCAAGCAGCGATGTGAGGGGCCCAAGCACTGGTCGCAAACAGAAACACACGAGGCCAGTTCTTACAAGTTACACAGACCAATTACAAAGCCCATAGATGAACACGTAGTTGAAGTTAGTTCTGATAGCTTAGTGCTAACCTTGTAAAATTTCTGCTGAAAGCTGTTTGGCTGATGGTGGTCGGGTTTTTAAATAATTCACTTCCAGATTACCACAACGAGATACTGTAGTACACTAAATTTAATCTCAATCGGATTCGTATACTGCATCCCTATTACATGACAACTTTATCGATATACACTATTTTTGGAAGCCTTTGTGAAAATGGATACGAAGTTGTAAAAAAATGCACACTATTAACCTGGATTCATTTTTAAAAACATCCATAATAATTTTTTTTTTTTTTAAAGATATTTTTTTGGGCTTTTTGCACCTTTATTGGATAGGACAGTGTAGAGACAGGAAATGAGCGGGAGAGAGACGGGAAGGGATCGGGAAATGACCTCGGGCTGGAATCGAACCCGGGTCGCCCGCATTCATGGTATGACGCCTTAACCACCTGAGCCACGACGCCCCCAAAACATCCATAATAATTATTACATACATACTATATTCCATATTATAATACATACAGGCCACTTTTTCCATGGAATAAAAACATGTATTATATTCCCTTCTAGTGGGTTTACTGATGGCATGCAAGATCATCATATCGCTTATCCTCTATGTATTACGCCACTCTACCCAATGGAGAACGAGCCTGCGATATTGTTATAATATTGTATGTTGTCAAGACAACACGAGGTCACATGTCGGAGCTCATGCAAAGATCCAATGATAAAACTTTTCTGTTGCGCATGTGCACAATCATTTCTTTGTTGGCCGGGAAAGAGAGAAGACGAGGTTAATTCAGTGCTTGGTTTAAACACTAATTAAATAAACTGAAACTAAAGACGCGCTGAACATCCGAAAGGCTACTAAAACTTTGTTATAAATTCTTCATGCATATTTACAAGAGAGAAACATACTACCGGACATCGAAAAACTGGAAAAGAGACACGTCGGAGATGTAAAACTTCCACGCTAGCAAGTGACCGACAGTTTGTAAACAAACATGACCGCAAGGTTTGCTTCGTTAAAAGTGGAAGATTTAAAGAGAAAGACGCATTGAACAACAGAAAGGCTACCAAGACTTCACTGGATATTCTTTACACATATTTACAAGAGAAAAACATACCAGTGGACACTGAAAAACTGGAAAAGAGAGCAATAGCGGAAATTTTGTCAAAGTTCTACTTGGAGGTGAGGAAAAGTGACGCAGACTTTTACAAGAGGACTTCACTCGTGGACTTCACTCAGCAAAACCCTTTTGTTTTGAACAACTGCAATGCAACAATTAACTGCTACCAAAAGTAACTGTGAACTTGAACTGTCAACCTGGATATAGCTTGTATATAAGTTGGCTTGTTGTTCAGGCTTTTGGTACTTGTACCATTTTTATTGTTAAAACTTTGATTTTGTACATTGGATTGACAGAACACTGAATTACATTCGATCAGAATCAGCATTCAATATTGGTAAGTTACACCCCTGTTCTTAACTTTCTGTAAAATCTATCATTGTTCTATCGAACGTATATGCATGAATAATAATAATAATAATAAAGTGTCTGGCTTTTTTCATGGTCTATCAGATATATTCCATTTAGCTACTCGTCTTCGACTCGTTCAGTATTATGCTAGCTGAATGGAATATATCTATCCCACTCAATGCCAGCCAATATTATTTAATTATTATACATACAGGACACTTTTGCCATGGAATAAAAACATATTCTATTCCTTTCGAGCGGGTTTCATTCATTTGGTTTGATACCACATGATATTGTTAGCATATCGCTTATCCTACGTGTATTGCGTCACTAGTGGAGAATGAGTGTTGAATATGGTTTATGATATTACACGGTCAAGACAACACGATGTCACATGTCGGTGCTGATGTGAATATTCAATGAGAAACTTTTCTGCTGCGCGTGTGCAGAACCATTTCTTTGTTCTCCGGGAAAGAGGAAGATGCGTTGAACACCCGAAAGACTATCAAAACTTCATTATATGTTCTTCACGCATATTTACAAGAGAAAAACATACGGTACCAATGGACATTGAAAAACTGGAAAAGAGACACGTCGGAGACGTAAAACTTCAATGTTAGCGAGCGACTGTGACATGCCTGCCAGGTTTGCTTCGTTAAATATGGGAGATTTTAAGAGAATTTTGAAAGAGAAAAGATGCGTTGAACACCCAAAAGAAATGTGTATGTATAATAATAATAATGGCATTGAGTGGTCTATCAGATATATTCCATTCAGCTAGCATGATACTGAACTTGTCTTCGACTCGCTCAATATCATGCTAGCTGAATGGAATACATCTGATATACCACACTACACCAGCCAAAAGTATTTCAATATAATAAAATTAATTTATTATGATACACTTCAATATTCATGTAAGCTAAGATTTCTTTTTAAATGATGATATTTTAAGGCTATGAATGCCAATATTCTCATGAAAATTATATAAATATTACCAAATGGTCGTGATGGCAATAAAATTAAGAGAAATTAAAAAAAAAAAAAACACGAAACGTCTTTTCAAAGACATGTTTTGGCATATCTTATGCCATCTTTAGTTTAATGAGGAATGACTAGTCTTGCATCACATGACAAGATACAGCTCTGGAAAAAATTAAGAGACCACTTCAAGTTTTTCTTAAATCAGCATCTCTATGTATGGCAGCCATTTCCTTCCAGTGTCTGTGCTGGAATTCCAACACAAGCATGCCTCATTTTACTGAATGAGGTACTGATTAGGTGATCACCTGAACCAAATCTTATTTCACGAGGAAAAGTATAAAAACCACTGCTGTGGTCAGCACTATCCTCTTGCCAGTTTGGATGGCAAAAACAGTGCCAGTAGTACCTTACATTTAACTGGAATACAAAAATATCTATTCATCATGCCAAAAGAGTTAAAATGTTTTGAGTGAGAAAAAGAAGGGTTCAATTTTGGCTTTACTGGCAGAGGGATACAGTGAGCATCAGGTTGCCTCCATCCTCAAAATGTGAAAGACAGCAGTTCATAAGAAAAAGGTCAAGCAGCAGACAATGGGGATAATCAAGTTATAGACTGGTAGAGAGTAAAAACGACTCTCCATTGACCGGGATGATCATCAACTCCTTCGAATATCACTCAACAACCTTAGGATGACATCAAGTGACCAACAAAAAGAATGGCAAATGGCAGCTGGGGTTAAATGCATGGCAAGGATGGTTCAAACCAGGCTCCTCTGGATGGGACTGAAATCGTACAAAGCCAGAACGAGTCCATCAACGAGAAGCAAAGAACAGCCAGGCTGAACATTGCTAAAGACCATAAGGATTGGACCATAGAGGACTAGACTAAGGTCATCTTCTCTGATGAGTCCAATTTTCAGCTTTTCCCATCCCCTGGTTGTCTAATGGTTAGACAGAGATCTGGAGAGGCCGACAAGCCACAGTGTCTCGCAGCCATTGTGGAATTTGGTAGAGGATCAGTGATGATCTGGAGGTGCTTCAGCAAGGCTGGAATGAGGCAGATTTTTGTTTGTGAAAGACACATGAATTAAACCATGTACAAGGCTATCCTGGAAGAAAACTTACTTCTTTTTGCTCTGACAATGTTCCCTAACTCTGAGGATTGGGTTTTCCAGCAGGACAATGCTCCATGCCACACAACCAGGTCAATCAAGGTGTGGATGGAGGACCACAAGGTCAAGACCCTGTCATGGCCAGCCCAATCTCTAGACCTGAACCTCATTAAAAACCTCTGGAATGTGATCAAGAGAAAGATAGATAGTCACAAGCCATCAAACAAAGCTGACCTGATTGAATTTTTGCTCCAGGAGGGGCATAAAGTCACCCAAGAGCAGTGTGAAAGACTGGTGGAGAGCATGCCAAGACACATGAAAGCTGTGATTACAACCCGGATTCCAAAAAAGTTGGGACAAAGTACAAATTGGAAATAAAAACGGAATGCAATAATTTACAAATCTCAAAAACTGATATTGTATTCACAATAGAACATGGACAACATATCAAATGTTAAAAGTGAGACATTTTGAAATTTCATGCCAAATATTGGCTCATTTGAAATTTCATGACAGCAACACATCTCAAAGTTGGGACAGGGGCAATAAGAGGCTGAAAAAGTTAAAGCTACAAAAAAGGAACAGCTGGAGGACCAAATTGCAACTCATTAGGTCAATTGGCAATAGGTCATTAACATGACTGGGTATAAAAAGAGCATCTTGGAGTGGCAGCGGCTCTCAGAAGTAAAGACGGGAAGAGGATCACCAATCCCCCTAATTCTGCGCCGACAAATAGTGGAGCAATATCAGAAAGGAGTTCGACAGTGTAAAATTGCAAAGAGTTTAAACATATCATCATCTACAGTGCATAATATCATCAAAAGATTCAGAGAATCTGGAAGAATCTCTGTGCGTAAGGGTCAAGGCCGGAAAACCATACCGGGTGCCCGTGATCTTCGGGCCTTTAGACGGCACTGCATCACATACAGGCATGCTTCTGTATTGGAAATCACAAAATGGGCTCAGGAATATTTCCAGAGAACATTATCTGTGAACACAATTCACCGTGCCATCCGCCGTTGCCAGCTAAAACTCTATAGTTCAAAGAAGAAGCCGTATCTAAACATGATCCAGAAGCGCAGACGTCTTCTCTGGGCCAAGGCTCATTTAAAATGGACTGTGGCAAAGTGGAAAACTGTTCTGTGGTCAGACGAATCAAAATTTGAAGTTCTTTATGGAAATCAGGGACGCCGTGTCATTCGGACTAAAGAGGAGAAGGACGACCCAAGTTGTTATCAGCGCTCAGTTCAGAAGCCTGCATCTCTGATGGTATGGGGTTGCATTAGTGCGTGTGGCATGGGCAGCTTACACATCTGGAAAGACACCATCAATGCTGAAAGGTATATCCAGGTTCTAGAGCAACATATGCTCCCATCCAGACGACGTCTCTTTCAGGGAAGACCCTGCATTTTCCAACATGACAATGCCAAACCACATACTGCATCAATTACAGCATCATGGCTGCGTAGAAGAAGGGTCCGGGTACTGAACTGGCCAGCCTGCAGTCCAGATCTTTCACCCATAGAAAACATTTGGCGCATCATAAAACGGAAGATACGACAAAAAAGACCTAAGACAGTTGAGCAACTAGAATCCTACATTAGACAAGAATGGGTTAACATTCCTATCCCTAAACTTGAGCAACTTGTCTCCTCAGTCCCTAGACGTTTACAGACTGTTGTAAAGAGAAAAGGGGATGTCTCACAGTGGTAAACATGGCCCTGTCCCAATTTTTTTGAGATGTGTTGTCATGAAATTTAAAATCACCTAATTTTTTCTCTTTAAATGATACATTTTCTCAGTTTAAATATTTGATATGTCATCTATGTTCTATTCTGAATAAAATATGGAATTTTGAAACTTCCACATCATTGCATTCCGTTTTTATTTACAATTTGTACTTTGTCCCAACTTTTTTGGAATCGGGGTTGTAAATGTCAGGGTTACTTTCAACATTTGATATGTTGTCTATGTTCTATTGTGAATACAGTATGTTTTTGAGATTTGTAAATTATTGCATTCCGTTTTTATTTACAATTTGTACTTTATCCCAACTTCTTTGGAATCGGGGTTGTAAATGTCAGGGTTATTCCACCAAATATTCATTTCCAAACTCATCCTTGTTTGTTTGTCATTTAAAATTGAATATGATCTTCATTTCTATGCATTATTCAAGGTCTGAAAACATGTCATCTTTGTTATTTTGACCAGTTGTCATTTTCTGCAGTTAAATGCTCCAGGTGACCATATTTTATGTGGAATTTGAGGGAAATGTCAGTAGTTTATGGAATAAAACAAAAATGTTCATGTTCCTCAAACACATATCTATAAATAGTAAAACCAGAGAAACTGACAATTTTGCAGTGATCTCTTAATTTTTTCCAGAGCTGTATATACCATGAACCAATCACACCACCAATTAACCGATTAAGATAAATCTTCGGGTGAGGAAGTATTAAGGTGATGAACTTGTTTATTCAATTCAGGATTAATCTGTCTAATATAAAAAGCCTCCAAGTCTGAGTTCGAAGGATGTTTTAGCAGATTCCAAGATAGTGAAGCAAGCAGGTGTATACTAGTTTTTACATGTAGAAAACTGAGAAAGATGTTTAACAAGGCGGCACGGTGGTGTAGTGGTTAGCGCTGTCGCCTCACAGCAAGAAGGTCCGGGTTCGAGCCCCGTGGCTGACGAGGGCCTTTCTGTGTGGAGTTTGCATGTTCTCCCTGTGTCTGTGTGGGTTTCCTCCGGGTGCTCTGGTTTCCCCCACAGTCCAAAGACATGCAGGTTAGGTTAACTGGTGACTCTAAATTGACCGTAGGTGTGAATGTGAATGGTTGTCTGTGTCTATGTGTCAGCCCTGTGATGACCTGGCGACTTGTCCAGGGTGTACCCCGCATTTCGCCCGTAGTCAGCTGGGATAGGCTCCAGCTTGCCTGGGACCCTGTAGAACAGGATAAAGCGGCTAGAGATAATGATAATGAGATGAGATGTTTAAAAACATGCAAAATGTTTTAAATCAGTCACTGTGTGCTCTTTTATTCCAGTTGAAAAATGGCGACCGTACACAGAGATCACAGGAATGGCGACATAATGACAAAGTAATGCCCGAGGTTTACATTACAGGCATTTAGCAGATGCTCTTATCCAGAGCGACATACAACATACCCAGAGCAGCCTGGGGAGCAGTTGGGGGTTAGATGCCTTGCTCAAGGGCACGTCGGTCATTCCTGCTGGTCCAGGGAATCAAACCGGTAACTTTGTGGTCCCAAAGCTGCTTCTCGAACCATCAAGCCATGACTTCTCCATTTGGGTTTTCCAAATCATCTGGTATGGTTGGTGCCATATACAGTGTCTTGTAAAAATATTCATCCCCTTTGATGTTTGTCCTGTTTTGTCACATTACAAGCTGGAATTAAAATGGATTTTTGGGGGGTTAGCACTATTTTATTTACACAACATGCCTACCACTTTAAAGGTGCACATTGTTTGTGTCACAATAAAACAACAATAATTAAGAGGAAAAAACAGAAATCTAGCGTGTGCATAGGTATTCACCCCCCCAAGTCAATACTTTGCAGAGCCACCTTTTGCTGCAATCACAGCTGCTAGTCTCTTGGGGTATGTCTCTATTAGTTTAGCACATCTAGCCACTGGGATTTTTACCCGTTCCTCAAGGCAAAACTGCTCCAATTCCTTCAAGTGAGATGGGTTGTGTTGGTGTACAGCAATCTTCAAGTTATGCCACAGATTCTCAATTGGATTGAGGTCTGGGCTTTGACTAGGCCATTCCAAGACATTTAAATGTTCCCTTTAAACCACTCCAGTGTAGCTTTAGCAGTATGTTTAGGGTCATTGTCCTGCTGGACCATGAACCTTCGTCCCAGTCTCAAACCTCTGGCTGACTCAAACAGGTTTTCCTCCAGAATTGCCCTGTATTTAGTGCCATCCATCTTTCCTTCAGTCCTGACCAGCTTTCCTGTCCCTGCAGATGAAAAACATCCCCACAGCATGATGCTGCCACCACCATGCTTCACTGTAGGAATGGTGTTCTCAGGGTGTTGGGTTTGCGCCACACATGGCATTTCCCATGATGGCCAAAAAGTTCAATTTTACTCTCATTTGACCAGAGAATCTTCTTCCATGTGTTTGCAGAGTCTGCCACATGCTGCTGGGCAAACTGCAAATGTGATTTTTTTTTTTTTTTTTTTTTTTAAGCAATGACTTTTCTGGCCACTCGTGTACGGCTTAAAGTGGTCCTGTGGACAGATACTCCCATCTCTGCTGTGGATCTTTGCAGCTCCTTCAGTGTTATCTTTGGTGTCTTTATTGCATCTCTGATTAATGTCCTCCTTGCGCAGTCTGTGAGTTTTGGTGGACGGCCTTCTCTTGTCAGGTTTGTAGTGGTGCCATATTCTTTCCATTCTGCTATAATGGATTTAATGGTGCTCCCTGGGATATTCAAAGTTTGGGATGTTTTTTTCACCCAACTCTGATCTATACTTCTCCACAACTTTGTCTCTGACCTGTTTGGAGGCTCCTTGGTTTTCATGTTGCTTGCTTAGTAGTGTTGCAGAGTCAGGGTCCTTCCAGAACAGGTTGATTTATACAGACATCATGTGACAGATCATGTGACACTTTGATTGCACACAGGTGGATCTTAATCAATTTATTATGTGACTTATGAAGTGAATTGTTTGGACCAGCTCTTATTTAGGGGTTTCAGACGAAAGGGGGTGAATACCTACGCACACTACGGATTTCTGTTTTTTCATTTTAATTATTGTTTGTGTCACAATAAAACAACAATGTGCACCTTTAAAGCTGTAGGCATGTTGTGAAAATCATATAGAGCTAACCCTCCAAAAATCCATTTTAATTCCAGCTTGTAATGCGACAAAACAAGACAAACACCGAGGGGGGGTGAATACTTTTGCAAGGCACTGTATATGTTTCTCCTGTTTAGATTTTTCACCTTTTTAAAATGTGTAGACATCACTAAAAATGGCCTGTATATTATATAATCATCATACCTACAGAAAATACAAGGAGATACGGAGAAAAGATGCAAGTAAGCACAAAGCAAAGTCGACGGAAATCAAAACATTAGGCATGCCAATAAAACTTTAAAAGACATTTACAAATCACAAAACAGCCAGGCTCATGACTGGGATTTATTTATTTAAAAGAGAGAGAGAGAGAGAGAGAGAGAGAGATGAATGCAAAACAAACCTTGAGGCACACGGTGAGATTACCGAAGTAATTACATTATCATAAAAGCATGCCACAAGTCCTTTTCACTCATCAGAAGTGCTGGGATTTGTGGCACCTTTAATCATAAAGTTCATAACGATAACAGTTCGCTCAGACACACAGGTCTCTGTCCACTCACCAACACTGGGCGTGATGCCACCTTCAATCAGACTGGAACACAGCTCGATACGACCAGCACCTGCATACACAAGAACAACGTCAAATACTCATTTTTACTGGCAAACATGATGGGAAAATGGCATGATGGCAACACTATGATGTTTAGAGAACTCAGAGTAAGAAATAATTTGTTATCTAATGTGCATTTGCAATTGTACCTCCTCTTTCTGCGTTTATTGCGGACTCAACTGAATCCACACATACCTCCATCAGGAAGCCTTCTGCCATCCTGAAAATAGAAAAAGGTGTTTAACCCTCTGGGGTCAAGAGCTTCACCGGCGAAGTTCGGCAGGTTTAGAATGAGTCGGTCATGTATTTAGATAAATATCTTCACAAATTTTTATCATACAAGCATGATAAACATATTGACAGAAACGTTATACTTTTTTTTTAAAGATTTTTTTGGGGCTTTTTCACCGTTATTGGATAGGACAGTGTAGAGACAGGAAACGAGCAGGAGAGAGAGATGGGGAGGGATCGGGAAATGACCTCGGGTCGGAATCGAACCCGGGTCCCCGGATTTATGGTATGGCGCCTTATCCACCTGAGCCACGACGCCCTCGGAAACGTTATACTTTACACTTTCCTAAAGGCCTCTGCATGTTCTTGCGACAAGGCTTTCGCAGATAGCTTTTCGCAGACAGTTGTAATTTATCGTTGAGCGGGGAGTAATAGGCGTGTGCGATGTTATTCACCGCCACAACGCAAGGGGGCGCGAAGTCGCGAAATCGCTAGGAGTAGTTGGTGGGTGTGGTTAGTGGAGTGTTTATCCTCCGGTTACTTATAATGACTAGAACTGGAGTCGTATAGATGTCCGTACTTCCTCACTTCCTCGATCAACCGCTCTTCGTGCTGCTCCATCTTCGCTCGTGTTTTTAAAAATGGCGGTCGTGAAAACAAAACAAACCGTGAAAGTAGGGAAGCGGACGTGCGTGTACAGCGGATGTAGAGTGGACCAATCAGAGCCCTCTTGTCTGCAAGGCTGTCTGCGGTGGTCACAATTTTTGGGAGGTGCACACAGAGCGTCTGCGAAGGGGGGGGGCTTCGCAGACGTCATCTGCGACGCCATCTGCGAGGACTGGGTTGTCAGCATAAACTGGCCTTAAGTGGCCACTGCCAAATAATTTTATATTTGTTTAAATTACCTAAATTAGATGAAACATAAAACTTGTCACCTTACTCAGTCACACCAGAGTTGAAGTGCTGAGTGCCCACTTATGCATTCATAAAAGACTATTCACATGGTAACGGCATGATAATCACTTTCACTCTTTCGCGGTGGGAACGTCCACCGTAAACAGGATAAAATCTGTCAGCCATAGTTTAGGCTATTTGGAGGTAAAACGTGTTGCAAGATGGCACACGGATTTTATGCGCTTCGGATGATTCAGGACAGCGATTCTATCCACCTATCCATTATCCGTAACCACTTATCCTGTGCAGGGTCGCGGGCAAGCTGGAGCCTATCCCAGCTGACTACGGGCGAAAGGCGGGGTACACCCTGGACAAGTCACCAGGTCATCGCAGGGCTGAAACACAGACACAGACAACCATTCACACTCACATTCACACCTACGGTCAATTTAAAGCCACCAATTAACCTAACCTGCATGTCTTTGGACTGTGGGGGAAACCGGAGCACCCGGAGGAAACCCAAGCAGACACCGGGAGAACATGCATACTCCGCACAAAGGCCCCTGTCAGCCGCTGGTCTCGAACCCAGAACCTTCTTGCTGTGAGGCAACAGTGCTAACCACTTGAACGCCCCAAGTACTATATCCTCCTGGGAAACAAGAAAAAAACTGTGTCTCTCAATTTTCTCTTTTGTTGTGATTTCCTTACTAGGAATTTCCCAGCAACCCTCCTAGTCACATGATATATCATTGGAAAGCCCAGGATGTACTCTTTACGAGGCACCAGGATTCAAGTGAATAGCTTGAAAGAGTAAGAGGGTGTGCACGTAAAATAAATGTCAACTACAGAGGACACAAGTCTATGGGTTGGTTCTCAGGAGGATATAAATAACACTAAATTGAAAAAAATAAAAACATAATGGATATCCAAATCCCAAAATTCAAACCCTGAAGACCTACACAATAAACAAATACCTGAATAGTTGAATATCTGGGTCCAGCCCTACGACATGGATAGTTCGTGCAGACTGTGCTGAAATTTACATCGTGCTCACAGAAGTGTACTTCGGCCATAACGCATCCCACAGATGCCAGTGTAGCAAAATCATCAGTGTTATTCACTGCAACTGTCAGTGGTTTTATGTCATAGGTGATCAGTGTACGCCACTATGACAGAATGCCAATACACACTTGAAACAGCATTGAAACAGTCGACAAAATTTTCTCTCTCTAAACTCTCCGGGCTCATCGGCAGTACCAGACTTGCACTCCTCCCTCTCTTAGAACTACAAACGTCTCCTGTACATTTCACTAGAATCAGTAAACGAGACCGTCAAGGACACCGTAGCTCACTCCGGCCCCGTCTAGTCCAGAAGGAACAATCTAAAGTGGGCCACCTTGCGCAATAAATGCTGCAAGCTATATACAAGTTATAGTTGCAACCAGAAGTTTATATACAGTTTAGAAAAAGACACACAAGCTTTTTTCTCTGTGTCTGACAGTAAAATTGAGGAAAGTTTTCCTGTTTTAGGTCAGTTAGGATTTATTTGTAAAATGTCAGAATAATTGGAGAGAGAATTTTTAATTACTTTCAAAGTCAGAAGTTTACAAACACTAAGCAGGGATGAGAGTGCATGTTGAGAAAAAAATCTGAAAAGTAGCAGGGGGGGGGGCAGCCCGCAGGTCCCCAGTGGGGTCCAGGGGCAATGTCTCGGTGAGGGACCAGGGGGAAGCTGATGGATTTTGGCGATTTAGGCTACATCCACACGACAACGGCAACGAGATGTTATTTAAAAAAATATCGCGTCCAAATGGGCAACGATCAGTAAAATATCAGGTCCATATGGCAACAAAACACTTGCTGAAAACGATGCAATACACATGCCACACCTCTAGGGGCGCTGTAAGACGGTCCCTTCGGAGACACCAGAACAATAGAAGTAAGGACGCATGCGCATAAACTATTATGCGCGAGACTTCATATTAGCCACAAAGTCAGAAAAATCTGTTCGTAAAATTACATTATAATGACCAAATACAATGAAAAGTATTTTTCCAGTCTCACCTGTGAAAGGTAATCCCATGTGATCTCGTTTGGACGGCAAACCTGTTGGTACAGTTAAACGCAGCACATGAATGAGGCATCTTTATTCTCCGCTTTGACCCATCCAATATGGCGGCGAGGATGACGTATGATTCTACGTGGAAGGCGGCGTCTTTAATGGTCCGGAATAAATTGAATGCTACACGGTGATGGATTAATTTGTTCTTCTACGCCCTTTTTTTGAGGAATGTATTGTAGGACTTAAACCAAAATCTGAAGAGGTGAGATCGCGCCTTTTTTTCCCTATTTTTGCTGGCGGGATTGACTCTGCCCTAAGGGCTATTCTCTTTCTCTCTCTCTCTCTCTCTCTCTCACTTTGCACCATTACACAATAAATATTCACAGTGAAAATATTTTGTAAGCGCGTTTCATGAACCAAGTTATAGGATTTGTTGACAACTCGCATCGAGTTCGTTACACTTCTACCCGGCGTGAAGCACTCACAGTCGTGGTTGTGACGTCATCGTAAACAAATCCGTTCTACTCATCCAGACGACTTCGCAACGGCAACGTTGCCAGATCTTTCCACTCTGGAACCCGTTCTCAAAAGATTGCATTTTGGGGCACCCAAAACGCTGGTGCCGTGTGGACGCCAGGCCGAAACGATAAACAATTGTATCGGATTCACCTGAATCCGTTGCCGTGTGGACAGGGCCTTAAACACCCAAAACCCATTAATTTTAGCAATGAAATATATGTATTTTTCTCGAAGTTGATATCCCAATTCAACATGCCATCAAATTAAACTTTTGTATCATGACAAGTGTTCTTTCTAAAATATCATATCCCACCTTGTTTGACTTTTTCAGCATGTTCAGTGCAACCTTTTAGGTTTTGGAACAATAGACCCATAAATCAGGGATGAGAATGAAAAATATTTTAAAAGTCTGAAAAAACCGGGGCGGGGCCCGGGGGGGGGGGGCGGGGCCCATGGGGCTAATGATTTTTGGCTATTTTTTTTCCCCCAAAATCATTAATTTTATCAGCAAAAAGTTGCAATGTATTTGGAAATAAATTCCCCTTCTTGGTGGACTCCCAGGTGAAAATGATTAATATGGTACAAGAGACTTGTTTTTAATCAATTCACATTTGATGATTTCAAAAAAATCAATGCACCTTTTAATATAAACGAGCTCTACAGTATATTTCTGCATTTTTGCTATTCATGTCTTTGAATACTCTAATCCTTTAAAATGAAGTGCAAACCAGAAAAAAGTTCTGTCATATAATTCTCTTAAGCTTTCTTCTGATGTTATCATGGTCGCAGGAGGTCTTGCATATTAAGCAGGCAACATTCAACATCACTTATCACTTCCCTTTCAACTGTTGTGTGGACTAACTAGGTTTTATCTGGACAGGATGTTGTGTAATGTAATGCATATACCATAAGGTCAATTTGAAGATCGAGATGGTGATTTTGAATTAAAGAACAGGCATGTACAATGGGCATTACATATTGGAATTTTTTTTTAAATCAAAAACTATAAGTTCATCTCAGCCTAAAGTTTGGGCAGACGCTCCCGCGCGGCACATGCCAACAATTCCGTCCCCCTATGAAATGAGCAATAAGTAGGAGAGTTATACACGGTATCATACCTAAAATTTCATCAGAAATATAGATGAGATACTATGATTCTCCCCAACATGCTACATTAGATAAGCTAACCCCATTTATAAAAGATACACACTTATATATGACATGTAATTGATATATATTTTTTGGGGCACGCACTCTCTCTCTCTGCCATGCCGATCCTGTAGGCTGCACTTAACTCCAGTCCTCGAGAAAAGAGATAAAAGCCCGCCCACACTGAAAGCTGATTGGCTTATTTTGCTGAGTAACTCAATCAAGATGCTCTTTGTCTGGCATGTGCTACATGAACAGGCACACAGGCAGTGTTGCCAGATTGGGTGGTTTTAAGTGCATTTTGGCGGGTTTTGAACATACAGTGGGGCAAAAAAGTATTTAGTCAGCCACCAGTTGTGCAAGTTCTCCCACTTAAAAAGATGAGAGGCCTGTAATTTTCATCATAGGTACACTTCAACTATGAGAGACAGAATGGGGGGAAAGAATCCAGGAAATCACATTGTAGGATTTTTAATGAATTAATTGGTAAATTCCTCGGTAAAATAAGTATTTGGTCACCTACAAACAAGCAAGATTTCTGGCTCTCACAGACCTGTAACTTCTTCTTTAAGAGGCTCGTCTGTCCTCCACTTGTTACCTGTATTAATGGCACCTGTTTGAACTCGTTATCAGTATAAAAGACACCTGTCCACAACCTCAAACAGTCACACTCCAAACTCCACTACGGCCAAGACCAAAGAGCTGTCAAAGGACACCAGAAACAAAATTGTAGACCTGCACCAGGCTGGGAAGACTGAATCTGCAATAGGTAAGCAGCTTGGTGTGAAGAAATCAACTGTGGGAGCAATTATTAGAAAATGGAAGACATACAAGACCACTGATAATCTCCCTCGATCTGGGACTCCACGCAAGATCTCACCCCGTGGGGTCAAAATGATCACAAGAACGGTGAGCAAAAATCCCAGAACCACACGGGGGGACCTAGTGAATGACCTGCAGAGAGCTGGGACCAAAGTAACAAAGGCTACTATCAGTAACACACTACATCACCAGGGACTCAAATCCTGCAGTGCCAGACGTGTCCCCCTGCTTAAGCCAGTACATGTCCAGGTCCATCTGAAGTTTGCTAGAGAGCATTTGGATGATCCAGAAGAGGATTGGGAGAATGTCATATGGTCAGATGAAACCAAAATAGAACTTTTTGGTAAAAACTCAACTTGTCATGTTTGGAGGAGAAAGAATGCTGAGTTGCATCCAAAGAACACCATACCTACTGTGAAGCATGGGGGTGGAAACATCATGCTTTGGGGCTGTTTTTCTGCAAAGGGACCAGGACGACTGATCCGTGTAAAGGAAAGAATGAATGGGGCCATGTATCGTGAGCTTTTGAGTGAAAACCTCCTTCCATCAGCAAGGGCATTGAAGATGAAATGTGGCTGGGTCTTTCAGCATGACAATGATCCCAAACACACTGCCCGGGCAACGAAGGAGTGGCTTCGTAAGAAGCATTTCAAGGTCCTGGAGTGGCCTAGCCAGTCTCCAGGTCTCAACCCCATAGAAAATCTTTGGAGGGAGTTGAAAGTCCATGTTGCCCAGCGACAGCCCCAAAACATCACTGCTCTAGAGGAGATCTGCATGGAGGAATGGGCCAAAATACCAGCAACAGTGTGTGAAAACCTTGTGAAGACTTACAGAAAACGTTCGACCTCTGTCATTGCCAACAAAGGGTATATAAAAAAGTATTGAGATGAACTTTTGTTATTGACCAAATACTTATTTTCCACCATAATTTGCAAATAAATTATTTAAAAATCAGACAATGTGATTTTCTGGATTTTTTTTCCTCATTTTGTCTCTCATAGTTGAGGTATACCTATGATGAAAATTACAGGCCTCTCTCATCTTTTTGAGTGGGAGAACTTGCACAATTGGTGACTGACTAAATACTTTTTTGCCCCACTGTATGTTGGGCTGGAAAACGTCAGCAGTATCTGGCAACACTGCACACAGTCTCCCTCGCGCGCGCACATTCTAAGATGCGTGATGCAGACCTTAATGTTGCGCACGCATGCTCTTGCTCGCTTCTATCAATATGCAGAAGACTCCTGGAACTTCCGGGAGACTTGGGATGTCTGCATTATAAGGTGACCACAGATCGTTAATCATAACCCCCCCCCAAAAAAAATTTCTCAATGGATTTACATAGATCTCAAAAACGATCATTTTGGTCTGAAAAAGTCGGAAATCCGCCAATCGGCGGAAAATTCTCATCCCTGACTAAGTTGACTGTGACTTTAAACAGCTTGGAGCATTCCACATGATGATATTTTGGCATTTGAAGCTTCTGATAGGCTAACTGACATCATTTGAGTTCACTGGAGGCACACCTTCAAACACAAGGGCCTCTTTTCATGACATGGGAAAATCAAAAAGAAATCAACCAAGACATCAGAAAAAGAACTGTGGCTCTTCACGAGTCTGGTTCATCCTTGGGTACAATTTCCAGATGCCTGAAGGTCCCATGTTCATCTGTTCAAACAATAATATGCAAGTATAAACACCATGGGAGCACACAGCCATCATACCACTCAGGAAGGCGACACATGGAAGATTCTCTGCTCAAATGAGACTAAAATTGAACTTTTTGGCTATCATGGGAAATGCCATGTGTGGCACAAACCCAACACCCTGAGAACACCATTCCTACAGTGAAGCATGGTGGTGGTAGCATCATGCTGTGGGGATGTTTTTCATCTGCAGGGACAGGAAAGCTGGTCAGGACTGAAGGAAAGATGGATGGCACTAAATACAGGGCAATTCTGAAGGAAAACATGTTTGAGTCAGCCAGTGGTTTGAGACTGGGATGAAGGTTCACGGTCTAGCAGAACAATGACTCCATGACATATTGCTAAAGCTACACTGGAGTGGTTTAAAGGGAAACATTTAAATGTCTTGGAATGGCCTAGTCAAAGCTCAGACCTCAAACCAATTGAGAATCTGTGGCATAACTTGAAGATTGCTGTACACCAACGCAACCCATCTAACTTGAAGGAGTTGGAGCAGTCTTGCCTTGAGGAATGGGCAAAAATCCCAGTGGCTAGATGTGCTAAGCTAATAGAGACATACCCCAAGAGACTAGCAGCTGTGATTGCAGCAAAAGGTGGCTCTACAAAGTATTCACTTCAGGGGGTGAATACCTACGCACACTCCAGATTTCTGTTTTTTTCCTCTTAATTATTGTTTGTGTCACAATAAAACAATTTTCCCCTTTAAAGTGGTAGGCATGTTGTGTAAATCAAATTGTACTAACCCCCCAAAATCCATTTTAATTGCAGCTTGTAAAGCGACAAAACAGGACAAACACCAAGGGGGATGAATACTTTTGCAAGACACTGTATTACAGCCAGAACTACTCTCAGAGCAACTGTTAGAGAAACATAGAAAATGAAACCATGCTTTAGTTGAGAAATATGTTGCACTTTGCCAGAAAGATTATTATTATTATTTACGTTGAACTGATGAATAATAAACTGGTAGTTCAAGTCCATGGTTCTCAAAGTGGGGTTTTGGGAATCATATTCGATCCTTTTATATGTGATATTTTCATTTTGTGATAAATTTTAGTGTTAGTTCTTTTTTAATACCCCCCCACAGACACACAGAGGTGGACAGTAACAAAGTACATTTACTTGAGTACTGTACTTAAGTACACTTTTTGAGTATCTGTACTTTACTTGAGTATTATTTTTTTGGAAACTTATGACTAACTTCACTACATTTGAAAGGTAAATATCGTATTTTTCACTCCACTACATTTCTGTCAAGGTCCTCATTACTATGAAACGGCTTTGAAAGTGGATTTTTTTTCTTTTCTTTTCTAAAACGTGATGGTTTTTTCGCAGGTGACACTGAGACAGCTGATCAGTAATCACTCGGGTCACGTCACGTCCATAGACTGTATAAAATCAAGTTCAATGATTTCTTAGCAGCGTTATTTAACACAATCAGTTGATGACAGAATGGAAGGAGGCGGTTCTTCTGGAAAATGCACGCACCCAGGGCCCATGAACCCATGTTTCAGTTTTCTGAAAGAATTAAAGACTCGTTTCGTTTTAAATGGTTGCTTTGTTTGCCGAAAACGAACCACATCACGGCCTACAAAAACTCGCCGTCCAACCTGCAGAAGCATATTGAGGTATATAAACGTTTTATTCCAAGAGAAAGCTTGTAATGAAGTTGTCTGTGCTTTTAGAGCTAGCGATAACGTTGCAATAGCTATGCAGTCTGGTTAGTCAAATGACTTTCTGTTACGTCCCCGAGGATTAAGTCCAGGGAACGGGCGAGGTAACAAAGTACGTCAACCGAGAGAAGAAGAAACAACAAAATAGAGGGGAAACGGAAATACGTGAGTTTATTTATAAAACAAAAAAGATAAAGGAGCACAACAAAACGGAAAGCAAAACCCAAAACCAGTCCCTATGAAGTCAAGGTTGCGCACCTAGGGGCACCGCGACACCAATATTAGCACACACACACACACACACACACACAGCGTAATCGCTGTTATCTGAAATCAGATTTCAATTATCCACACAGCATAACTGCTGTAATCCAACACCAAAAAACACACACAGAGTAATCTCTGTAATACAGGGTTAAATTGCGCACGCACGCACACAGCATCCACAATCGGCCTGACGACCAGCTGTGTACTCCTTGGGCGTGGCCAACGGCCCCGTCCGTAGGTTTCCCCAGGTCTATTAAAACAGCCGCTTCCAGTGAACAATTAAGCGCCAGCGCAGCTAACCACTCACAGCAACAGTGGAGGGTGGTACCTGGAGAGAGACATAAAAAAAAAAAAAAAAAACACCCCCTACACCGCAGCCGTAACACTTTCAATGGATTTCCCGCCAAGTTGCCATCGCCTTGTCCACGGCTAATGTTAACGCATAGCTAGTTAACTTGGACACAGTTGGTTCGCATGTAAAAACGGAGTTACGCTACCATGAATAACGTTAACGTATCTGAAGTCCTTTCAGAAATCTGTTTTCGCATAATCTTGCTACATAAACAACGTAGAAATCTTTCTTTTCTAGTAACGTTAGCAACTCAATATGATTTTGAATTTGAAAAGAGTTTGCAAGCATGTCGGGTGGAGTTTCACTGACTAGCTAGCTTAACGTTAAACCACCATGATGGCACAGCATGCGCTCATTTTGTAAATCCAGTCGGTGGCTTCAGAGGCATTAGGTTTTGTAAGCGTTGTGGCAATAATACAACGATGCGTTGACAGAAAATTTACTTTTAATACTTAAGTATTTTGAAAAGCAAGTACTTTAACTTCAGTAAAAATTTGACTGGACAACTTTCACTTGTATCGGAGTAACATCTGACCAGCGGGATCTGTACTTTGACTTAAATAATGACGTTGGGGATTTTGTCCACCTCCACACAATTTAAGAATATCAGCGTTTAACTGACTGATGCCTGACTTTTTTTTTAAAATACCCATTTCACCTGTGGAGTCTTGCTGGGATGTACGTATGGATGCTGTCAGTCCCCCACTTGAGTTTGTTGACGGTGTAGTGGCTGCTGCTTTATGTCCCGGGGCTCCCTCATGCCTGTGTGACCTTCTGGCTCTCCCCTTTTAGTTATGCTGTCATAGTTAGTTTTGCAGGAGTCCCTGCTTGTACTCAGTGCAATATGTATACTGTTCCTACTTATTCAGGTAACATTGGGGATACCTAACAACCTGTGTTTTCTCCCCCCAAATCTGTCCCTCTTATAGCCCTTTTCCACCAAAGCAGTTCCAGGGCTGGTTCGGGGCCAGTGCTTAGTTTGGAACCGGGTTTTCTGTTTCCACTGACAAAGAACTGGCTCTGGGCCAGAAAAAAAAACGGTTCCAGGCTAGCACCAACTCTTTGCTGGGCTGGATGGAGGAAAGAACTGCTTATGTCAGCAGGGGGGGCGGAGTTGTTAAGACCAACAACAATAGCAAGACCGCGAGAGGGCGCCATTTTTAAATAAGTGACGAGATATCATGGACACAGTAAAGCAGCAGTCATCCATTATTGTTGTTGTTGTTGCTGCTGCTTCTTCTTCTCCGTGTTGTTGCTGCTTCGATGTTCGTGCCAAGGTTTATGCAAATGCAGCGCTGTAACTGATGTATACAGCGACGTAATGACATGGCTCCCCTTAGCACCCCGAGCTATGGAAAAGCAAACTGGTTCTCAGCTGGTTCGCAAGTACCCCTTTTCCACCAAATCAGTTCCAGGGCTGGTTCGGGGCTGGTGCTGGTTCACAACTCGTTCAACTTGCGAGCCAGCTGAGAGCCAGTTTGCTTTTCCATAGCTCGCGGTGCTAAGGGAAGCCACGTCATTACGTCGCTGTATATGTCAGTTACATTGCTACGTTTGCATAAACCTTGGCGCGAACATCGAAGCAAAAACAACACAGAAGAAGCAGCAGCAGCCACAACAACAACAATAATAATGGATGACTTCGCGTTTGTACAGCTGCCGCTTCTCGTCGCTTAAATGGTGATCTTTCGCGGTCTTGTTATTGTTGTCAGTCTTAACGACTCCACCCCCCGCTGACATAAGCGGTTCTTTCCTCTGGCCCAGCAGAGAGTTGGTGCTAACCTGGAACCGGTTTTTCTAGCCCCAGAGCCAGTCCTTTGTCAGTGGAAACAGAAAACCCGGTTCCAAACTAAGCACTGGCCCCGAACCAGCCCTGGAACTGCTTTGGCGGAAAAGGGGTGAGTTACATGTTGGTCCTGGGATCGAGACGCTGACCTCTTCTGCTCCTCGGACCTGCCTGATCCAGCCTGGTGCCCTGTGTCTGGCTGGAGTCTCATCGCATCGCTCCTGTGGAGGACGGCCCCATGTGGACAGTTGAAAGTCACACCTGGAGGACGCTCTGGACACTTATGCCGCTTTTCCACTACCAACGCGGCTGAGTTGGGCTGTTGGAGTTGCATTTCGACTACAACCGCGCTGAACCGTGCTGGCTGGAAGTGGGTGGACACATTGGGTGGAGTTAGCGAAAGTGGGTGGACGTCACGTGATGTCGTTAGGCGGCGCAAACAGTGACATCAGTGAGCTTTTAAGCGGTAGTCTCACGACCCGGATAGTAAACAATAAACATGGAGGACATGGAGTCGTTAGTGTTGCTGGTCTTGATGCTGTGGTTTGTTGTCACCGACAACGCCAACAGATACTGGCAAGAGCGTATAGATGAGGCGAGGTGCATAAGGCTTCAGAAATTCTCGTAATTCTTCTTCTTCCGGGTTTACGCTGTTTACAGATCCCAGCGTGCTCGCGGGGCGTGTGTGGGCGTGTGAGGACACTCCTCCTCACCAATCAGTGTACAGGGGAGTGTCTGCTCGCCCCCAGCCTCACTCGGCTCGGTTTGGCTCGCTTCAGCCCCACTCCAAAACCGTGCGAGTTTTGGGTGCTGAGTAGGGCTGAAGCGAGCTGAGTCATGCTGCTCTAAGGTAGTCGAAACGCGAGCCGTGTCGGGCTGAAGTGAGCTGAAAAAGGGTAGTGGAAAAGGGCCATTATAGTAATGCTTTTATGGCTGAGGACTACAGTTGACTTTCTAACTTTAGGACTGCAGTTGTCATGAACAGTTTTGCACTCAAGTATACATCAATGAAGAGTTATAACATCAACGAAACTGACTTCTTGTTAAAACTGTTAATATTATAGTCATGCTGTCTGTTGTTGCCCAAATGAGGATGGGTCCCCTTTCGAGTCTGGTTCCTCTCGAGGTTTCTTCCTCATGTCGTCTGAGGGAGTTTTTCCTTGCCACAGGCTTGCTCATTGGGGATAGATTAGGGACAAAATTAGCTCATGTTTTAAGTCGTTCAAATTCTGTCAAGCTGCTTTGCGACAATGTTTATTGTTAAAAGCGCTATACAAATAAACTTGACTTTCAGCCATTTATAGCAAGTCACCTTTCCGCCAACGGCGCATGCGCACCAGATTCACTATGCGACATACGTCATTTCGTACTTCTGCCTAATTGAAACCATGAAGTTTCTTTGCGTTCATTCTCTCCCTGCGTTACACATTCAGTACCGCTCGAAGTTACAGTGAAATTCTGGACGGAAATATGAAATAAAGTGTCGAAAGAAACTCCCCAAGCCGCTCTGTTTATCGTTAGCTGTCGAGTCCGTTAGCCAACAACAACAGTTTCACGCAGCTGCGGTGAAACGTCATGAACAGTTACATACAGATTTTACAGTGTGCTTTAAACTTTCATAAAGTGTCTTTCTGTTTTAAAGACGGATGATTTTCTCTAATAGTAACCACTGCTTTAATTTCGCTGTCTTTTGATTACCTTCTTACTGTTTTGGCTTCACATCAGAGTCCAAGTGTTTTAACCAGAGCCATGCGAGTTGCGTCATTTCCGGTTGTTGTTTTCTCTCCCCCCAGCAATGGCGGATCACTGAGCTCATACTGAAGCCATCTGGCCGCCATCTTACCACTCACATCGCGTGTATTTGGCTTGTGTGTTAAACTGTCCCAGATAGCAATAGGTCAGTGGCCCACTGGCGGCCCACCAGTGGCAGAGTTGTCGGTCCAACGGCGGCTCCCACCAGTGGCCCACTGGCGTTTTGCTCATCGGTTCTTTGGCGGTCCGCCGGCGGCTCAAAAGCGGTTTCAGATAAAGGGCCGCCTTTTTACCGATTGTTACCCACCATTTTTTTAATAGCCTTATTATGGCCATATAATTCAAACAAGGCATTAAAATGAATATAAATGGAATTCAATTTATGATCTAAATTAATATAAATGTATACATGTAAACATATTATCCCACAGACTGACCACACATAAGGTTCAATACATTTTGTTTATTTTTAATGTGTTAACGGTTTTTATATGAATAAATAAATAACTAAATAACAATTAATAATTTATAATATCACATTTAAAGACCAGCCAGGTTCAATACATTTTTGTTTTTTCAATGTGTCTACGGTTTTAAATAAATAAATAAACAAACAAATAAATAACAATTAACAACGTCACATTTAAAGATCAGCCAGGTTCAATATTTTTTTTATGTTTTTACAGTTTGAAGTAAGTAAATAAATAAATATGAACAATTTATAATAAATATATAATACATAAATATAAAATGACTAGTTCAAATATTCCCCATCTCCCCATTGCCCACTTTTTTCTGCCTGTCTTTTCTCCCTCCCTCTCAGTCAGCTGCCCCCTTTAGGTACTTCGCAACTTCTTTTTGCAGGTCCTCTTCTGTTGCTGTGTGCACCACTCTCCTAACAGCTCCTGTTGTAAAACAAGGAGTAAGTAAGAAAAAAATGCTTTTGCCAGGGGTTGTAAATACTTCACAATAATGATTCAAAATGTAAAAAAAAAAAGTTTTTTTTTTTAGCTTACTGTGTAACACATTCTTCAGGTGTAAAGACTTGAACGCCACCTTTCCTCCAGCACCAGTCCAATTTATTTGAAGCGCCAGGGACTTCCTCAAAATACGGCCCAACATCCTCTTCACCGCGTCTTTGGTGGTTTTCCCCCCCAAAACAGCAAGTATGTTCACCTGGAATACAAAGACCAAAATTACAATGGCATAACATTCAGTCAAACATCTTAGCTGTTTGATAGTTCATCTGTAACCTTCAAATACAGTGGGTATGATGTTGAAAATTGGAAACATATATATGATTTATTGTGCACACATCGCTCCCCTTGGGAATGGGATCAATTTTAGCAATGCTCAATCAGTGGGATCACCTGGCTCTCGCCAGATCTGTGTGTTTCCGCACAGCTTTATGAGCTACTCGTGGATCTGGGTGGATTTTCAGATTTACCCAGGCAGCCTGACCAATCCGGCTCGCAGGGCTTTCATAGATGTAACATTGTCGACAAATCACTTAATTCAGGGAGAGGTGTAAAATGAACTCATTTCCAGAAATGTTACAGTAGTGCTTTAATTGTCAGACAAGTGTTTTTTCCAATCATGTGCAAGGATTTTTAATAAAACATTTGGAGAGCTAAGCCAGAGACGGTATTTTAAGACAGGAACTTTGGCTAAGCGCACTACGGCCATAGTTACAGATAAATGTTTGTGGAGCAACTCAGAGCAACATTCATCACGAGAGCCAGGTTAAGACTTGTATGCCTTCAAATTCATATTGCAACATTTTAAAATCCAGACTTACCAGTTGGTTTTTCAGGTCAATGTCAGACCCAAGCTGCCTCTCCAGCTCCTCCAGTTCCTCCAGGTTACTGAGGGGCATGTTGGTTTCCTGGACGAGGCAAAGGTCTGCCACACCAGCACCCCCTAGCTTCTGCAGAATGGCCGTATTTGCAGCCACCTGCTGCTTAACCTCCTTAACCTCCTCCTCAATCGTCCGGAGGTGCTGCAGAACAAGTCTGCAAAAATCTATGAATCAAAGACAACAGATTAGAAATGGTATAAGTATAGATGTAGTAATTCAGATACTTAGTTTCCATTTACACAGCTTTCAAACAACATCAACATCTGTGTTACTGAAATTGACATAATCAAGGATGAATGTATGGTGTCCTTCTCAAAACAAAAACAAACAAAACTTTCATAGCCCCTTAACACACGCCATTCCACCAAAAGGACGCTGTAATGGCCACTGAGAAAAACTTTACTGCCATAGTACCACTATGACAGTGCATAGGGCCTTTAGTAATACATTACGACTTGGTCATTGCCATTCTGGTAACAGCTATTCGGCTAATTTATAACAGGGGCTGTATCTTAAGGGGTTAGTCTGCTTCTCCTTTAATATTGGTGCCAGATAAATGATAATTCAGTTCTACCTTGCTGGATGCTGATTTGCTGATTTGATGGATGATGCTGTGCCTGACTGGTAAACTCTGTTGAACAGATTGGAAATGTGGTTAGTAAATAGTGAGATGGTGCAATGCTATGATTACACTGAATGCAATGTTATGGCATTATACTTAACTGATACTTTTGTCCAAAGCAACTTATAAAATAGAAAATGAACAAAGTAACATACACTGCGTTCCAAATTATTATGCAAATGACATTTTTCACTGGTTTTCCAAAATAAATAACTAAATGACAAGTCATCATAATTTTCCAAGTCATCAACCGTTAGAGTACAAAGCAAATGTTTTTGAACGAACCTTCCAACTCGCAGCTTCAAAAGTGACTTGTTTGTTGCTTTGTAATAGTATTTTATCATTTACTCTCTTGTTCTGATGTATTTATCTGGAAGAACCTTTCTTAATGTGCCTTTATCTGCACAAACCTGTGTGCGCTCTGAATCAGCTACACATCCAGTAATGCAACTTGAACTGTAAGATTTTTTGATTGAACTAGGTTTTGATTCCAGTAATTATCACCTGCTAATGCTTCAAATTTCATAAATGGCCATTTTCAGTTCTTTACAAGAACAACATCTTTTGAAACTCTGCTTTGCATAATAATTTGGAACAGTGCATTTTCAGTTTTTCAATTTTTAAAAAAATACCGTTATCATTGGAAGGTTCGTTCAAAAATATTTGCTTTGTACTCTAACGGTTGATGACTTGAAAATTATGATGACTTGTCATCTAGTTATTTATTTAGGAAAACCAGTGAAAAATGTCATTTGCATAATAATTTGGAACGCAGTGTACAGTGGGTATGATAAGTTTACATACCCCTGTTCAAATGCCAGGTTCATGACATAAAATAGTTTGTCTTTTTTGTCATTTTTTTACATCATGAACACCTGGCATTTGAACAGGGGTGTGTACATTTTCAATAGGCACTGTATTATGTATTTACCTCCATGGCTGGATGTTCGAAAAAGAGGTGACTTCGATGGAAGCTGTGGTGGTGCTGGCAGAGGTGAAATCGTTGGAAGCTGTGGTAGTGGGGTAGAGGTGATGGTGGTGGTAGAGGCAGGGTGGTGGTGGTGGGGAGCTGTGGTGCCTGACTGGTAAACTCTGTTGAACAGATTGGAAATGAAAAGGCGTGTTTAGTGAGATTATTACGGCAATGATTATTATTGATTATTACTGCAACTTTTGTCCAAACCCAAAGCAACTTATAAAGTACACATATGAGTTTACATACCCCTGTTCAAGTGCCAGGTTGTCATGACGTTAAATAGTTTCTTTTTGTCATTTTTTTTTACATCATGAACACCTGGCATTTGAACAGGGGTGTAGACTTTCAATAGCCAATGTATTATGTGTATACCTCCATGGCTGGATGTCAGAAAAAGATGTGAGGTTTCCAACGGGGGACTGGCTGCTTGGTTGGACAACACTGCAAACAGAGTGAAAAGACACATGATATACAAGTATTCATGGTAATTAGAAGACCAAATCATGGTACTAAGTACACAGTGGCCAATATTACCTGCAGGGTAAGTACTGGTCCTGGTGACTGAAGGGGTTCTGTGTGATTGACTGTACACTGTTTGAAAGAGATTAAGACTTAAATGGTTATCTAAGAAGCATATTCATTGCAGTACATTAATTACCAATTACTAATTAATTTATGAGCATTAGCAGTGGTTGTACCACCTGATATCAGAGCACAATAAATGACATTGACAATGACATTGACCCATTTACCTTCATGGCTGGGTGGGCGCTGTGGTAGTGGTGGTAGAGGTGGGAGTTGTGGTGGTGGTGGTAGAGGCAGGGTGGTGGTGGTTGGGACCTGTGGTGCCTGGCTGGTAAACTCTGTTGAATAGATTGGAAATGAAAAGGCGTGTTTAGTGAGATGATACAATGCTATGATTACACTTAATGCAATGGTATGACATTATACTTAACTGACACTTTTGTCCAAATGCAACATAAAAAATAAACAAAGGAAGATATGCAGAAGGCCTGTGTCAAATGTGGGTGCATGAAATGTAAGGCAACACAAAATGAAAAGTAACAGAGACCATGAAAAAAGAAAAATGAATTTCTTTTCAGAGATATCACTAACCTGAATTTGGTACAGAAATTTTCTCTGGCAGTCGCCGAATTTTTGGAGCCGGAGGGAAATAGGGACAGTCATCTTCTTCATCACTGGATTGGATGAATTTCATGTTTGGCCTAGAGATTACACAAGTTACAAAATGTTAAAGAATGTGACATTGAGGGCAATATCATTGGTACAAATAATATTTATGGTTAGTTAAAAATATAGAAAAGGCTATATAAACCAGACAAGTAGTCTGGTTTATATAGTCCACTTCCTTAGTTCACCTTGAAGAACCCTTATGTTGATATTTCTAGTTTCAGGATATGACCTCATGTCTGCCAAGCAATGTAGGTCGATGTAGAACATCGAACAGGAGGCTCCTGCATGTTGGTTACTTACTCAGATGCCATGATTCAGCTTCACCTCACTTTGAGAAGTTTGTTACCTCATCTAAGCGAATCCAGTATTTCTTTGCATAAATGACCAAAGTAATTAAATATTGTTGTATTGATTGAGTTGACTTAGTATTTATGCATATTTTGATATATTTGTGAGTAATTCAGTAGTTATTTGGTAGATTGTGTCAAACCTGTCTAGATCACATGCTGCCTATGTAATTCAGTCAATCTACCTCCGTTTATATATTAGTGACTAGTATGATGCAAATATTATCTTACTTTCTTTTTCTTTTCATGGTCTCCTCATCTGTCTCCAGCTTCTCTCCTCTTTTTGCTTTAAGGTAGTGGCCGTGGGCCTTTTCGTATGTGTCTACATAAAAAAAAACAACAATAGCAAACAAGCAAAATTCAAATAGTTGAATTGTCTCCTTTTCTCCCAAATCAAAATGCTGCATTATGATATTTAAATATACAACCGAGCCTACCTTTAACTTTAAGCACCTCAACTGGATGAAGTGTCCAACAGTTGGGGTCAGGGGTTTCATTTTGTAGGGCAGCCTTTTTTACCTTGTCCAGCGTTTTAAAGGGAGGCCAGTAACATTTATCTTCTATGAGCCATGAAACAGGCACCACAAAAAACAAGCCCTCCGCGGGGAAGGAAACGACTACATACATTTCTGTGGAAAGAAGAAATAGTTACACTTAAGTGGGCTTGCCAAGGCATCTTAATAATCAATTCCTACAGCTACAGCATTTCCTAAATGAGATGGGAAACCTGAATATATCACCTGAACAAAATTGTGATTTGAACACTTACACCAACATAAAAAACAGCAATCCTACTGATGCAACATTGGTAGCCCAGCAAAGCCATCCTTAACTGGAAGGAGGACATATTTTCTCTCTATGTGTGCAGCTAGAGTGTGATGCAGTTGAGGTGTCAGGGCAGACAGATGGTAGATGCCAACTTCAGATGACTCGAGTGGGTAGTCAAAGAGGTTGCAGAGCTTTGAGAAGGACCTAAACACTATGTGCACTTCTGCCTTGTTGTCAACTATGATGTTTTCGATGACCACTATCCTTCCCCCCGCTAACTCCACACAACTGTCACTTGTTGAGACCTGAATGATGACCCTCTGAACATGCATTCTTTTAAATTGTTTTATGGCAGTAAGATGCGGTGGTACAGGGCCACTGTAATGTTCCATTGTTAGGCCTGACTCGATACTTAGACACTCACTGGACTTAAACCTTTTTTCAGACAAGCGACGAATGACCTGCTCTAGGGGCTTGTTGGGTTTCCGGATCGTTGTTTTTAGCTGGCCGAGGAAATTTTCGAAAGGGAAGCAGGATACGTTGTCTAACGCTCCATATGTCTTTGTTTCCTCACTGAGGTGGAGTAAGGCATGCATATTGTACCCAATGTACTCCCTACCATACAGTTGGTTGCAGTGTTTCACAAATGCCAAGAGTAGACTGTGTGCATAGTCAGCATAATCTCCCACTAAAGATACACTAAGTAAAATGGTCATGGCCACAGACAGCAACATGAAGTTGTTGTAAATTGCTGCTGGTACTCTGCCCTTTAAGCAAGCTGGCCCAGTGTATAGCAGGAATGAGCGAAGCTCAGTAGCTTTCCACCTCTCAAAATCAGTAAGAGTTCGGGGCTTCCGGTTGAATTCAATGGGGAAATATGAGCGATAACCCAAAAGCGTAGTTGACACCTCCTGCACGACAGCTGTACCTACTCGAGTGTGCAATGGCTTCCTCATCCAGAAGTATAACAGTTTCCGCACTACCCCTAAGCACACCACATGCATATAGTCATGAGGAAACTGTGTGACTATTCCAACTGACAAAAGATTGAATGGACTAAATCCTGTGAAATGCTGCTCATCACTAAACTCATCAAATGTTTCACTGTCCAGTCTAGGTGGTGCATCTGATTGTGGAAAGGTCATTCTTCCTTGGTATGTCACTCCCTTTTGATGGCATTTGTGACAACTGTAGAACCCAGTGTGTCCCTTTGACCTTCGGATAAATGCCCGTGCAGGCGCGTCACAGACCACTGCTGACAATGCTATAGCGATAGAAGCACCCTGGTAAAAAAAGCCATCTCTCTCAAGAACACGTGCGTCACTGACAAACTCATCTAGAAACTCTAGTGTTGTAGGTTTCTGATTTCCAAAGTAGATCCCGATAACAAATGGCTCCCTGTTTGTCTGTACCCGATTCTCAAAACACTCAATGAGCCCTAAAATAGGCCAGAACTGTGCATTTGAGCTTTTATAGAGGGGCAGGCCATCTATGTTCACTTGGATTGTTAAAGACGGGCAAGTCAAAGGAGTTTTTTTGTTAGCAAGATGAGAGGAAATGCCATGATCGAAGCCAAAATGATAGTAGCTACCGCCTGAAATATTTTTAACATGATACGTGGTTTTTGTTTTTAGTAACGTTCTAGGATTTTTTGGCAAGCCATGCAATTTTCCAGAGAGAAAAGATAATAAATCTGCCAAAGCAGCATGGCTTATCCTTCTCCTAACTGCCCATTGAGCAAGGTGACTTCGTGTGTCTTCGCCTGAAGAACAGATTTCCTCACTGCCATCACTGTCATGTGCATGTTCACTGGACTGTTCATCCTCACTCACTCCACCACTGCTCTGTCCTGAATGGACCTGCTCACTCACTCCACCACTGCTCTGTCCTGAATGGACCTGCTCACTAACTCCACCACTGCTCTGTCCTGAATGGGCACTATGTCCTGGTAGGGGTTCTACCCCACTGCCCCCATGAGTAAATTGGACCTCAGTCACTTCATATGACACCCCTTCCCCCCCACACTCTGCTGAAGAAGTTAGGCCTATACTCAGTAAGTCTGATTCAACGCCTTTAGCAATCCTTCTTCTCTTACTCCAGTAACTAGACATTGCGCCACAAGTGTTGCCTATTACCTTAAATTACCCCAAATTACCTTACAGACTTGTACTCTTGGTGACCTGTAAAGGGAAAAGAGACAACATATCACCATCTGTCTTATTACAAAGCTGCATCAACATTCTCTCTCTCTCTCTCTCTCTCTCTCTCTCTCTCTCACACACACTCTCTCTCTCTCTCATCACCTAGGTTCACAAAATGTTTTTTATACGTTTCTTTTTACTACGTTCATAAACATTAAATATGTGAATCAGCATTTGGGATCATGTTGAGTGGCGTATATTTTAAATTCTGTCAAATACATATGTCGTGTTTTGGTTACAGCTTACTGCATAACTGCCGGTAGAAGAAGGCCTACCTGAAATATTGATACTGTGATACTGTGATATTTCGGTGCACGACATTGAAGAAGAGTTGGTGTAAGGAGTGAGTAAAGTCACAGCCCTATTATTCCTTAAAATTTCTGTGGTAAAGTGAACAGGTTTACATGCCTAGTCCTGTTCTTCCTTCTTTATAATTTTATACTCGTTCACGTCTAGTAGCCTGTAGAACAAATCACTGCTGGCAATACACTGACACTGGCTGGCATTTGTATCATTTCCAAACGCTTCAATTCAATGTTTTAAGGGTTTTTAAGACCCCGCGGGAACCCCGATGTTGTCTACACATCAGTTGCAGTAGCTGCCTCAAAACACCAGCGGATGCAGACATGAACTCCAGAAACAAAACAATATCGGGGCGATAGCTATGATAGCTAGGCTAACAACCATGGACAGCCAAGGCGAGGAAAGTTGCTGTGCTGACCTGAAACTTTTTTTTTTGTCACAGGACAAATGTTAAACCCCATCTGTCATCTATTAACCAATAAAGTTGCCTTCATTTTTAAAAAGTCGGACAGGTTTGCCTAGCAAAGGCTACATCAATCTACATGCAAAACTGATTGTCAGTTAGGGTAATGAAGAATTAGTAAGTTTAGTGTTAATAAATTAGAGATTAGCGTTACTGAGGTAAATGTTGGTGTTATTGAGTAAAGGTTAGTGTTACTGAGGTAAAAATTAGTGTTATTAAATAAAGGTTAGCATTATTAAGATAACACTTAGCATTACTGAGGTAAATGTTGGTGTTATTGAGTAAAGGTTAGTGTTACTGAGGTAAAAGTTAGTGTTATTAAATAAAGGTTAGCATTATTAAGATAACACTTAGCATTACTGAGGTAAATGTTGGTGTTATTGAGTAAAGGTTAGTGTTACTGAGGTAAAAGTTAGTGTTATTAAATAAAGGTTAGCATTATTAAGCATTACTGAGGTAAATGTTGGTGTTATTGAGTAAAGGTTAGTGTTACTGAGGTAAAAGTTAGTGTTATTAAATAAAGGTTAGCATTATTAAGCATTACTGAGGTAAATGTTGGTGTTATTGAGTAAAGGTTAGTGTTACTGAGGTAAAAATTAGTGTTATTAAATAAAGGTTAGCATTAAGATAACACTTAGCATTACTGAGGTAAATGGTGTTATTGAGTAAAGGTTAGTGTTACTGAGGTAAAAATTAGTGTTATTAAATAAAAGTTAGCATTAAGATAACACAGCATTACTGAGGTAAATGTTAGTGTTACTGAGGCAAAAAAAGTGTTATTTCATAAAGGTTAGCAATAATGAGGTAAAGTTTAGCCTTTACTGAGGTAAAGGAGAGTTACTGAGGTAGAGGTTACCATTATTGAGGTGAAGTTTAGTGTAATTAAGTAAAGTTTCATGGATAGAATTTCTAGGCACAGCCAAGGGGCAGAGGGTGTCTTAATACAGGCGAGTACACTTTCGGATAGCCAAAGTAATTTCCCCCCTTTCTCATATGTGAATAAAAACACTTCACCCCAGGTGCATATACGAGGGTGATATGTAGGCTACTTTATTTATCCTTCGTTGGCTAATTATGTCAAATTGGTAAGCCATCATGTCCGTTTTCTGAACGAGTCCTAATGAATGAGTTTGTCTCTGTCTTGCTGTCAGAAACGTCATACCACAACAGTTCACGAAGTTTTGAAGTGTAGGCTAGCATTACGTTTACTATAGTTTTTGTATATGATAATTTTAGAAGAGATAAGAAGATGGTGTACTTACCTAGTCCTATTAAGTTGTGGCTGGTTCTTCCGTCCGTTGTCGTCTATGGGTAGCGGTCCTTCAGCGGTCCAAGGATGGCGAGCCGCCACTGTCTTGCGCAGTGGATTCGAATCCTCGCGCACCATCGCGGGGCGCCAACCAAAAGCCACTCACGCCCCGAGCTGTGATTTGTGCTAGGCAGCGGCCCGACTTCGGACCACGGCTGGCATACCACCGACGGCTTGCCGTCCAAAAGCCACCAGTGGTCCACTATATACATGCTAGCTGGGGTCGTATCCGGAAAAGTATCTCCTGACTTTTTTCCCCCTCAACTTATTTTCTCAACTTTACCCCCATCTCATCTCATCATCTCTAGCCGCTTTATCCTGTCCTACAGGGTCGCAGGCAAGCTGGAACCTATCCCAGCTGACTACGGGCGAAAGGCGGGGTACACCCTGGACAAGTCGCCAGGTCATCACAGGGCTGACACATATGGCCCTTTTCCACTACCCTTTTTCAGCTCGCTTCAGCCCGACACAGCTCGCGTTTCGACTATCTAAGAACAGCACGACTCAGCTCGCTTCAGCCCTGCTCAGCCCCCAAAACTCGCACGGTTTTGGAGTGGGGCTGAAGCGAGCCAAACCGAGCTGAGTGAGGCTGGGGCGTGAGGAGACACTCCCCTGTGCACTGATTGGTGAGGAGGAGTGTCCTCACATGCC
This sequence comes from Neoarius graeffei, assembly GCF_027579695.1. Taxonomy (NCBI): domain Eukaryota; kingdom Metazoa; phylum Chordata; class Actinopteri; order Siluriformes; family Ariidae; genus Neoarius; species Neoarius graeffei. The sequence continues at coordinate 47,198,253 of NC_083571.1, read as the reverse complement.
CACACACGCCCCGTGAGCACGCTGGGATCTGTAAACACCGTAAACCCGGAAGAAGAAGAATTACGAGAATTATGAAGCCTTATGCGCCTCGCCTCATCTATACGCTCTTGCCAGTATCTGTTGGCGTTGTCGGTGACAACAAGCCACAGCACCAAGACCAGCAACACTAACGGCTCCATGTCCTCCATGTTTATTGTTTACTATCCGGGTTGTGAGACTACCGCTTAAAAGCTCACTGATGTCACTGTTTGCGCCGCCTAACGACATCACCTGACGTCCACCCACTTTCGCTAACTCCACCCAATGTGTCCACCCACTTCCAGCCAGCACGGTTCAGCGCGGTTGTAGTCGAAATGCAACGCCAACAGCCCCACTCAGCTCGACTCAGCCCAACTCAGCACGGCATGGCTCAGCCCGACTCAGCCGCGTTGGTAGTGGAAAAGCAGCAATAGACACAGACAACCATTCACACTCACATTCACACCCACGGTCAATTTAGAGTCACCAGTTAACCTAACCTGCATGTCTTTGGACTGTGGGGGGAAACTGGAACACCCGGATTTATGGTATCCACCTGAACCACAACGCCCCCAACCCAGACCTTCTTGCTGTGAGGCGACCGTGCTAACCACTGGGTCAGCCACCCAGAACCTACAACTTTATTCATCACACACTTGTGAAATTTCCTCTCTGCATTTAACCCATCTGAAGCAGTGAACACACACACATACGCAGAGCAGTGGGCAGCCACGGGGAGCAGTTGGGAGTTCGGTGCCTCGCTCAAGGGCACCTCAGCCCAAGGCTGTCCCATATTAGCCTGACCGTGGGGGAAACTGGAGCACCCGGAGGAAACCCAAGCAGACACGGGGAGAACATGGAAACTCCACACAGAAAGGCCCTCGCCGCCCGCTGGGTTCAAACCCGGAACCTTCTTGTTGTGAGGCGACCGTGCTAACCACTACACCACCGTGCCACCCATCATTTGATCATTGTATGTAAATGGAACGATATAATTAATTAAATTATTATTATGCTATGAACATAATTGTACACAAGAATTATGTTAGCAAGACATGAAGAAGGGGGTGGCACGGTGGTGTAGTGGCACAGTGGTGTCACAATCTCAATGTCCATACCCAGGATGTTCACTGGTGGACTCTGTGGTGCTCTCCTGTGGAAATTGATCACTAACTGCCTTGTCTTCCTGGCATTTATGTGGAGGTTGTTATTTTCACACCAGCTGACACACCTGCATTCCTGTTCGTTCCCCTCTGACACATATTCAACAATGGCTGTATCATCAGAGAACTTCTGGAGATGGCAGGTATGCGTGTTGTATCTGAAGTCCGAGGTGTACAGGGTAAAGAGGAAAGGGGAGAGTACTGTACCCTGGGGGACTCCTGTGCTGCAGAATACTATGTCAGACACACAGTCTGACATACTGTGGTCTGTTAGTGAAGTAGTCGATGGTCCATGCAGCCAGGTGACAGTCAACTCCAGCTCCTTCTAGCTTCCCCCTGAGCAGAGATAGCTGAATCGTGTTGAAAGCACTGGAGAAGTTGAAAAACATGACCCTCACACTGCTTCCAGCATCCTCCAGATGGAACAGGGAAGCACGTTTTCTGAAATAGGCAGCACAAAACACACTGACTGGGTGTCTTATTTCAGAGTTTGTAGGTTGGTAGGCTCTAGATACCCAAATGTATGTGCACAAGCACTGAAAAAGTGCCTTTTTTTAAAAAATATGTGCCCTTTAAGTAACAATGGTAGACTTTGGAAGGTGTCTTGGCTCTGCAGTATTTCTTTGCACAGTACTGTGTATTAAGTCAAGTCAACTTTATTGTCAAATATGCTATACATGCTCGACATACAGCACAGATGAAATATCAGTCCTCTCTGACCGACAGTGCAAACTGCCAATGCAATAAATAAAAATAGAATAATTGAAAAAACAAGCAATATAAACAGTATAAACACTCTAGATAGGAACTAGACAGACTAAACACTCAAACAATATAAACAGAATAAATAAACAGTATAAACACTAGATAAGAACAAGACAGACTAAACACTCAGACAATATAAACAGTATAAAACACTCTAGATATGAACTAGACTAAACACTCAAACAATATAAACAGTATAAATAAACAGTATAAACACTAGATAACAACAAGACAGACTAAACACTCAAACAGACAATATAAACAGTATAAACACTCTAGATATTAACTAGACTAAACACTCATACACACACACACACAAATTGGTACAAATAACCAAACAGTCAAGGGCACTTGAGGTATAGCAGGGAAACATGAAACATGAAATAAGCAGAATAAACAAACTAGCAGCTGTTAAGATGAGGTAGTGCAAATGAGCGAGGTAAAGTGAGATGCGCGGACCCTGAGTTCAGTGTGTTAATGAACGATGAGATGTATGTATATGTGTGTGTGTGTGTGTGTTGGGGGGGGGGGAACTGTGAGGATGACATGTCAGATGCTGAAGGGGGGTGTGCGAGCAGAATCTGTGGCAGGGGGCAGAGGGGGGAGGAGGGGCAGAACAGGGAGGAAGTTGAGCCTCCTGACCGCCTGGTGAAAGAAACTGTTCTTGAGCCTGCTGGTTTTGGCCCGGAGACTCCGCAGTCTCCTCCCCGACGGCAGCAGGCTGAAGAGGCTGTGAGATGGGTGGGTGGGGTCACCTGCAATCCTGATGGCTTTGCGGGTGAGGCGGGAGTTATAGATATCCATTAGAGAAGGGAGAGAGACACCAATGATCTTCTCAGCTGCTCTCAAGATGCGCTGCAGAGTCTTGCAGCAGGACATGGTGCAGGCGCCGTACCACATGGTGATGCAGCTGGTCAGGATCTTCTTGATGGTGCCTCTGTAGAATGTGTGCATGATGGGGGCTGGGACTCTTGCTCTCCTCAGTTTGCGGAGGAAGTACAGACGCTGTTGGGCTTTTTTGGCCAGTGATGCAGTGTTGTTGCTCCAGGACAGGTCTTCAGAGATGTGCACACCCAGAAACTTGGTGCTGCTCACCCTCTCCACTGCAGCACCGTCGATAGATAGATAGTGGAGCATGCTGGGTGTACTCTCTCCTGAAGTCCACAACAATCTCCTTCGTCTTCTCCATGTTCAGACGGAGATTGTTGTCCTTGCACCACATGGCCAAGCGGCTCACCTCACTCCTGTAGATTGTCTCATTGCCGTTGTTGATGAGACCCACCACAGTCGTGTCATCCGCAAACTTAATGAAGATATTTGAGCTGGATGTTGGTGTGCAGTCATGGGTCAGCAAAGTGAAGAGGAGGGGGCTTAGCACACATCCTTGGGGGCCCCCGTGTTTAGTGTGATGGTGCTGGAGGAGTTGCTGCCGACCTGTACAGTCTGTGGTCTCCACGTCAGGAAATCCAGCAGCCAGTTGCACAGGGAGGTGTTGAGTCCTAGCTGGTCCAGTTTGTGAATGAGCTGCTGAGGAATGATTGTGTTGAATGCTGAGCTAAAGTCTATGAACAGCATTCTGACATACGATTAGGATATAATTTCTCTTGACTACCATACAGGTTTAATAATGGCCTGTTAAAATGTAATAATAGAGTGGCAGGTACAATTATTGACAGTCCATAATTACCAGCACCTTTTCAGATTTACCAATAAAAATAATTTTACAAAGGTGAGTTTCAGGTACAACAGTTATTATTGGTTAATTAATCAACCAGAAGACCCTGCCCCCTCGCCCTTTGATTTTGTCGTCTGATGACACAGCTCATTACCTGAGATGGAATTTTTTTCAGCACAATCAGCAATTTGAGGAAAATCCGGACGCTATCATCGCAGGTAACCATGGTGGAAAGATCATGGACATGTTTTTACTGATCAAATTCACTAATATTTCATGATCTCCTTGTCGAAACCTACTTTGTTTCTTACTCTTTCATTTGACAGTCCCCATTTTGTATCTAAATGCGCATTTGAGAATCACGTGAGGTGTCGATAATAGTGATCACTTTCACCGGTGTCCACCATTATAGACACCCTGTGGAATTAAGTGACATTTACAACTGTTATGTAACTATCTTTGTGCAACATTGAAGTAGGTGAAGTACTTTCAAAAAATAAAAGTGCTGTGATTTATAATTTTTTTTTCTGATCCATAACAGAATGGAATGTTTAGAGTATTTGGAATCCTATTGCAATAAATAGAATTAGATCAGAATTAAATTCCTAGCATATAAAAAAAATTACATGCTTTAAATATTCAGATTTTTCTATTGCATTCAGTTTTGTTTTGTTTTTTAGTTTGTTGTAAATATCCACCATGTATTACAATATCGGTAGACATTTTATATTTTGGTTCGAGGAATGACATGCGACCTTTGACCTGGATTTCCATGCGGTTACAATGTCAATTGCCTGATGTTTATTGGTAAACTACAAAACTAGAAATTAACACAAACAACAAATGATGAACAAAATGTGATCTATGAAAATATTTAGAAAGTGGGTAGAAAGTGGAACAAAAGGATTTGACACATTAAACATCAGTTCATTTGTTCACAAACAGAATTACTTCCTCATTTACGTAAACACCAACATCGATATATTTATATAAAAGATATTTAGTACTAAATGTCTATGTAAAACAAATTTTAAACGAAAACTGTTTTGTTAACTTGATACCACATACTTTTTTATTTTTAAATAATCTGGATGTCAATAACTGTGGACAAAGGTGTCAATAATTGTAGAACAGCGTCATGTGATCTGATACGCTAAGGAATCAACCCCCCGTGGAAGTTTGAGTAATTATTCATGTACAATTTAAGTACTGAAAGTCTTTTCTACTTTTGCAGTGGCCGAAAGATCGTTAAGGTGTCGATAATTGTAGCTGCCCCTCTGTGTGCCCTTTAAGTAACAATGGTAGACTTTTGAAAGCATCTTGGTTCTGCAGTATTTCTTGACACAGTACTGTGTATCAGTAAATATTATGATATTTCTTTTGACTACCATACAGGTTTAAGAATGTTGTTGTAGCAGTAATAATAATAATAATAATAGGAGCGGCACGGTGGTGTAGTGGTTAGCACTGTTGCCTCACAGCAAGAAGGTGCTGGGTTCGAGCCCAGCGGCCGGCGAGGGCCTTTCTGTGCAGAGTTTGCATGTTCTCCCCATGTCTGTGTGGGTGCTCCGGTTTCCCCCACAGTCCAAAGACATGCAGGTTAGGCTAATTGGTGGCTCCAAATTGACCGTAGGTGTGAATGTGAGTGTGAATGGTTGTTTGTCTCTGTCTCAGCCCTGTGATGACCTGGTGACTTGTCCAGGGTGTACCCCGCCTCTCGCCCATAGTCAGCTGGGATAGGCTCCAGCTTGCCTGCGACCCTGTAGAACAGGATAAGTGGTTACAGATAATGGATGAATAATATTTTTTTTTCTCGGTCCAAATCCTGCGCTCTGATTGGCTGGTGAGCGGGACCGTATCCTATGGTGCGGACCCCAGTTACGGACCTCTGGCGACTCGCTCGTTCATAACATAGTAGAATTTTTTTGTCAACATTTATCTTTTTTTATAAGATTTATAAGTATCAAAAATCTTACATTTTTGCCAGCATTTCTCAGGAGAATAGCATTAATTTTACAGCATGGATAGCGATAACGACAGTCTTCACAGCGAAAGTGAGTTTTACTACCCTGAGGAAGAAGAAATAAAAGAAGACATTTCAGGAGAAAGCTAAAAACCTCTAACTTGCTAACGCCGAGCAAAAACATGGCTGAATCCCGAATGACTCCTATTTGTATAAATAGGAGACTACATAGGCGGCAAAATGTATTTTTTTTTTCCTGCCATGGAAGTGCACTTGTATACCAAGGAGGAAGCCATTTGCATTACAGCCGTGAATGAGGAGTCAAAATAGCATTAATATTACAGCATGGATAGCGATAACGACAGTGTTCACAGCGAAAGTGAGTTTTACTACCCTGAGGAAGAAGAAATAAAACACTTCAGGAGAAAGCTAAAAACCTCTAACTTGCTAACAGTTTGATCTCATTAGTTAATGAGACCCATTTTGGACCATGTTATCCTAATACATATTACGTTAGGTAAAAAACTTTGAAGAAGAGATTGTACTGGTTTAAAGTTTCACCAAATGGCTTTATTTATGCAATATAAAGGTCATAATACTGTATAACTTTGGTCAAGCAAAAACACTGAGCAAATTCATGGCTGAATCCTGAATGACTATTTGTATAAATAGGGGACTACACAGGCGCCAAAATGTAGTTGTTGTTGTTTTTTTTTTCCCTGCCATGGAAGTGCACTTGTATACCGAGGAGGAAGCCATTTGCATTACAGCCATGAATGAGGATTCAAAATGGCGGCTTGGTTCGGTTTTCCCTTTCGGGCGCTCTTGTTTTCTGTTAGAATTTGGTTAAAAAAAAACAAACTATATTATTGAAAGAAAGAAAGAAGAAGAAACCTTTATTTGTCACATGCACACTTCAAGCACAGTGAAATTCATCCTCTGCATTTAACCCATCTGAAGCAGTGAACACACGCACACACTCAGAGCAGTGGGCAGCCACACCAGAGCGCCCGGGGAGCAGTCAGGGGTCAGGTACCTTGCTCAAGGGCACCTCAGCCCAAGGCCGCCCCACGTCAACCTAACTGCATGTCTTTGGATTGTGGGGGAAACCGGAGCACCCGGAGGAAACCCACGCAGACACGGGGAGAACATGCAAACTCCACACAGAAAGGCCCTCGCCGGCCGCTGGGCTCGAACCCGGAACCTTCTTGCTGTGAGGCGACCGTGCTAACCACTACACCACCGTGCTGCACACCATGTGTGCAGTTACATCAATATGTTTTTCAAAATAAAATTAGGCGTTTTTCTTGCTTTGAAATATATTATTTACCAGCTTAAGGTCGGTCTGTATGGTGAAATACCGTGACCTCGGCTTTGAATACTGACCTCGGCCCAGAGGGCCTCAGTCAGTACTTTTCAAGACCTCGGTCACGGTATTTCACGATACGGACCTCCCAGCTGGTAAATAATATATTTCAAAGCAAGAAAAACGCCTAATTTTGATTTTGAAAAACATATTGATGTGACTGCACACACATGTCTGAGTGCTATATAAAATACTGTAAATGAATGCATTTATTTACTGACTAACTACCAGCTTATTGTTTTGGATTCGCATTAGCGTCCAAGTCACGACGGTCTGTCAAGTCAAGTTTATTTGTATAGCGCTTTTAACAATAAACATTGTCACAAAGCAGCTTTACAGAATTTGAACGACTTTAAACATGAGCTAATTTTATCCCTAATCTATCCCCAACGAGCATGCCTGTGGAGACCGTGGCAAGGAAAAACTCCCTCAGACGACATGAGGAAGAAACGTTGAGAGGAACCAGACTCGAAAGGGAACCCATCCTCATTTGTGCGACAACAGGTTACGTGATTATAACATTAACAGTTTGAACATGAATTCAGTCTGACTGATTTGGGATTAACCTCCCTATATGTGTGTACTATTGAGGTATTTCACTCACGTGACCAAGTCATGTGACGCTGCCATTTTGGACGGCACGGCTCGAATCAGTTTGAATGCGAGGAAGGCGACAAACGAAAAACATAAAAGAAAAAGGAGCGAGATGCAGAAAACACCTTCACTATCCAGCGACGTAGGGCATTTACAGGGCGAGCAGAGGGAGAGGTATTTGCAAAAATTGAGGTTAGCAGGCTTAGAGAACGACGCTTACCTGCTTCCACCAGGATTGCTCACTGACGTACGGAAGTACACGAAGCCCTCGTCTTTACCTGACTTCGGCCCACATGATCTGTATACCTACGTCGTTAAAAACCCATCGCCATACACAGGTATTGATCTGAAAGCGTATAAGAGTTTGGATGCCTACAAATATTTTGTGTCAGGCTGGGTAACATGCCTACATCAGCGGGTCGTCCCTGGAGCCGGTGGTCTTCATCTGATTACAGCTAAGGTTTGTTCACATTTTCATTTACTTTCGGGCCTCAGGATAAACAAAATGTTATTAAATGTCATTGAAATAACTTCTTAGTCTGTTGAGACATGGCCCGTTATAAATTGCTGTTACCAGGCAATGACCAAGAACTGTATTATTAGGGTCGGTGTAGTTGTAGCAGTGTATTAGCAACTAGCTGTTAGCACTAGCTAATGTCAACAACATAGTAGCTGGTATGTTACTGTAGCAATGTTTACGTTCAGTCATTTGGATGACTATCAGTCTCAAGTTTTTCCTTTACTGGATTTACTAGTTTACTGAGCCATCGCGCGCTCTCCGGCCGAGCCCGGAGCCATCGCGCGCTCTCCGGCCGAGCCCGGAGCCATCGCGCGCTCTCCGGCCGAGCCCGGAGCCATCGCGCGCTCTCCGGCCGAGCCCGGAGCCATCGCGCGCTCTCCGGCCGAGCCCGGAGCCATCGCGCGCTCTCCGGCCGAGCCCGGAGCCATCGCGCGCTAGCTCAGTAAACTAGTAAATCCAGTAAAGGAAAAACTTGAGACTGAAAGGTTTTAACAGTCATCCAAATGACTGAACGTAAATATTGCTACAGTAACATACCAGCTACTATGTTGTTGACATTAGCTAGCTTGCCGTCCAAAATGGTGGACACCGGGGCGTCACGTGACCCTGTGACGTCAGGTGAAATACCTCAATAGAAAATATGAATAAAGGGCTTCTGGTCACTCTATAGGGCGCTGTATATTAATATGGGAGTCATTTAGGATTAAGCCTATGGTCAACCCTGCTAGAGGAAAGTTTATTTTTAAATAAGTAAAATGTTTTTAAAAAATGTGTAAATAAATAATAAAAAAGGAAATGTTAGTGTTTCTGCGTTTTCCTGCGCGCTGTTATGACGTAGTTGGAGGTCAAAGTTGAACCCGGAAGTGTAAAGCAACATGGCGCTTCAGTGAAGAAGCTCTCAGTGAGTTTATGTAAAAGGACACATGCTGTGATGGTTATGCTGCTTCTCTCGCTGAGGCATGTAGTCCGGTGCGGCTACAGGAACGCAGGGAAAGGATTTCAACAGACCCACGTAAGAATTTTATATTCTTTATATGATTTCTATAAAATGTGAAAGCATCACTTTCTGCCTTAATAATGTACAAAGTAAGGAATTATAAAGTACCAAGGAATATCCAAGCAGTGTTCTCGGATAGAGAGGGAGCTATAATTTTAGGGGGAAATTGAAATGTAAAACTCGCAGTGCTAGGACAACGTTAAAAATGTTCAGTATTTCTGTTTGTGGAGTAAAGCTATGGAACAGTTTGAATGTGGAGCTCATGAGATGTTCAACTATAAACCAGTTCAAAAAAAAGGTATAAGGAACAGATCTTTTGAGGTATAGGGAGGAGGTATTACAATAACATTCTATTGATAATATAACTGTATATAAAAATATGAACACCCCCCTGCCCCCCCTTCAGCATCTGACATCATGTCACCCTCACATACCCCTTTTCCACCAAATCAGTTCCAGGGCTGGTTCGGTGCTGGTACTGGTTCGCAACTCGTTCAACTTGCGAGCCAGATGAGAACCAGTTTGCTTTTCCATAGCTCGTGGTGCCATGTCATTACGTCACTGTGTACGTCAGTTACGTCGCTACATTTGCATAAACCTTGGCGCGAATATCGAAGCAAAAACAACACAGATGCCCCTTTTCCACCAAAGCAGTTCCAGGGCTGGTTCGGGGCCAGTGCTTAGTTTGGAACCGGGTTTTCTGTTTCCACTGACAAAGAACTGGCTCTGGGGCCAGAAAAACCGGTTCCAGGCTAGCACCAACTCTCTGCTGGGCCAGAGGAAAGAACCGCTTATGTCAGCGGGGGGTGGAGTTGTTAAGACCGACAACAATAAGACCGCGAAAGATCGCCATTTTTAAGCGACGAGAAGCAGCAGCTGTACAAACGCGAAGTCATCCATTATTATTATTATTATTATTATTGTTGTTGCTGCTGCTTCTTCCGTGTTGTTTTTGCTTCGATATTTGCGCCAAGGTGTATGCAAACGTAGCGACGTAACTGACGTATACAGCGATGTAATGACGTATACAGCGATGTAACTGACGTATACAGCAACGTAATGACGTGTCTTCTCTTAGCACCGCGAGCGATGGAAAAGCAAGCTGGTTCTCAGCTGGCTCGCAAGTTGAACGAGTTGTGCACCAGCACTGGCCCCGAACCAGCCCTGGAACTGATTTGATGGAAAAGGGGTAGGAAGAAGCAGCAGATCTTTTTAAAAACGTTAATCTGATGATCCGCTGATACGGTCTAATGTAAACCCCACCTAAAGCATCTCCAATAACAGTGCAAACAGCGTGTAGAGAGAGGGGGGGTGTAAGGGGGGTAAGGGGCACAGTCCTGAGGTGTATGTGTTGTGTTACACATGATGGAGTGAGGTATTGCTCATTGCACATATAAATTATTGCACAGAGAGAGTCACATTATAAAATAAAATATTACACATTTATGAAGTATTGCAAGGTAAGGTAGGTGCACAGACTTGGTGTATGTGCAGTGTGTAAGGTGCACAGTCCTGAGGTGCAAATAAAAGTTACTTTCACCCCTGAGTAAAATTCATACATGAACAAATTTTGGCGAGTTGATTTTCTGTTTGGCTAGTTACTTTGGAAGGTAACTAGTCTGGCTGGCTGGCGAAAAAATGTACGAATTTCGAGCCCTGAATGCTGAAAGGTATATCCAGGTTCTAGAGCAGTGTTTTGCAAAGTGTGGTCCGTGGACCACTGGTGGTCCGCGAGAGACCTCAAGTGGTCCGTGAGATGATCTACAAATGTAGTCAGCGTTTTCAAGATACTGTAAGCTAGCGTATGCTTTGTAACATTATTAGAAAGTTAAATTTATCCAATCTTGTTTTTAACGGCAATCAAACGGGCCTGTAATATCTAACCACTACACCACCGTGCCGCCTAATTTCATTATTATTATTATTATTATTATTATTATTATTTAAAAAGCGTTCTGCATCTGAATTTGCACCACATAAAACTTGTAGTGTGCACGTGCTCTTATTCCGCCTCTCGTCTCATCCAGGGATCCCTCCCTTCTGCACTGATGGGTCGATGTAGTTGTTCTTGAGAAACTCTCCTCAACAAATACCGCCTGACTATACGGGTGCACATTATTGACTAGCCCATCTGCCCCCCTCTGCCTCATTCATCATTGTGACACCCCCCCCCCCCCCATAGGATCCCAGCTGACCAAGCAAGCAGACGATTCGTAACCCACTGCACGGAACAATATTCACTACATTATCTATCTGTCCACTTTATCTTCACTGAGGAGGACCTACAATGCTGGGTTATAAAATGTTTAAAATAAAGCACAGGAGCTATTCATATCCCCTATCCCCTTCGGACACAAGGAAAAATACTATGGAACTTCATGTGTACAATTGCACACGTTATGTCCGAAGGGGATATGCTGTGGGGTGGCACGGTGGTGTAGTGGTTGGCGCTGTCGCCTCACAGAAAGAAGGTCCTGGGTTCGAGTCCAGGATCCAGCGAGGGCCTTTCTGTGCGGAGTTTGCATGTTCTCCCCGTGTCCGCGTGGGTTTCCTCCGGGTGCTCCGGTTTCCCCCACAGTCCAAAGACATGCAGGTTAGGTTAACTGGTGACTCTAAATTGACCGTAGGTGTGAATGTGAGTGTGAATGGTTGTCTGTGTCTATGTGTCAGCCCTGTGATGACCTGGCGACTTGTCCAGGGTGTACCCCGCCTTTCGCCCGTAGTCAGCTGGGATAGGCTCCAGCTTGCATGCGACCCTGTAGAACAGGATAAAGTGGCTACAGATGATGGATGGATGGGAGATGCTTTTTTTTTTTCCCCTTTTATAAAATCCAGTAGCCTTGAAAAGCACTTACCAAGCATGTCTGTCTATCCATCCTTTAAAGGTGACATACCCTTTTCCCACAAGTTGACACAGTTCCCTGAGGTCTTAATGAAATGTCTGTGACATGTTGTCTTTGGTCATTATAATACATAGAGCCAAATTACTCTATTCTGATTGGTTAGTCAAGGAGGGCTTTTTTTTCCTTAACACAGGGCCGTATTTCTGAAATGCTTTTGGCTAGTTCGTTGGAATGGGTAAAAAGCCAAACAAGTCCAAAAGCCTGACAAAACAAGATGATATTCTGTGGAAATGCAGTCCTCGTGTCGTGTCGCCGTGTCATGATTAAAGACGCTTTAGAAACCGATTCAAACGTGCAAGATAGTCTTGCGCCCTGATTGGTTCAGAAAACGTGAATGACAAATGTTGTGAACTTGAATGGCTTCCGAAGTATGAATTTGGCCCTATGGATTATAAACAAGTAATCATATGGTTCCTCGTAAAATTAAGGATCAATTGTGATTTCAAAGTTTTGAAATTGCCCGAGTCGCAAAACTTCGAAATCACTTGTGAAATTAATCCTTAATTTTATTCGACCCCATACGATTACCTATACAAATACCACAAGGATAAAGTACCACAGCTCCCTTCTCATCTTGTCTAAACAGCCCTGTTCAAAACAACCGAGGCGTGTGCCTGTTCTTTTAAATAATAAGCCCCTGCTCACCCCGCACCCCTCTTTCATCAGCCAATCAGAGAGCACTTTCCTCATGAATATTCATTCACAAAGGCAATTTTCAAGCCATGAGTGGAGACGGTCACTTGGATGAGGGGGTGGGATCATTCTAATGAGCTTGTGACATAGAAAAGAGGAGGCGAATCTGAACAGCTTGCTGAAGTTCATGTTTTTCATGAGTGTCTTTGGCTACGTTCACACTGCAGGCTGAAGTGACTCAAATCCGATCTTTTCGCCCATATGTGACCTGTATCCGATCTTTTATTGACAATATGAACGACACAGATCCGATTTTTTCAAATCCGACCCAGGCCGTTTGGATATGTGGTGCTAATTCCGATTCCTATCCGCTCTTTTCATATGCGACTTCAGTCTGAACCGCCAGGTCGCATTCATCCGACTTGCACGTCATCAACAAGCCACAAACGTCACTATTCTGCGCTGAAGTAGGCGGCGGGTCTCTCAAAAAAGTTACAACAACATGGCGCATAATCACGGGCGCAGATAGAGGGTGGGACGAGTCATATTTAAATTCACCTCGTTCGGTCCCCCCTTCTTATAGGGAGGAAAAAACGTCTATGCTGTCTTTCTTTGCATAAGGCAAACCTCACGGAAAAATCAAAAGACTAATTACCATTCGGTTTATTGAGGTGCACAGCAGTGTATACATATAGTTGCAACAACTCACATAAAACAAAGACTGATATTCGGTTGGTTGAGCTGCGCAGACTGCACAGGTTCGAGCTCGAGCTTGGTTGCTATGGTTACTAACAACAAGTTTGACAGGCATATCGGGGTTGGGGTTGGTTTGCTGGCAGCTTTGTCCCCCCCAGTTCAAAAAACGTATCTGCGCCCCTGCGCATGACATCAATGCGAGGGACGCTTCGGGCTGTGAAGGTTCTGAATCTTCTCAATGGAAGGACGCAGAGGTTAGGGAGCTGATTTCCATTTGGGGGGATACAGCTATTCAAGCTAGATTGGATGAGTCATACCGCAACCGGGCGGTTTTACTTCCGTAAACACTGGCCATGCTCACTGCGTGTGACGTCGTCGTATCCTGCAATGCGCATGCGGAACACTTTTAGGTCGCTTTTCGTTCATACTGAGGATCACATACAAGTCGCATATTTGTTAATGTGAACGACCTCACAAAAAAATCGGATTTCACAAAAAAATCGGAATTGAGCATTAAGCCTTGCAGTGTGAACGTAGCATTATTTCAGAGTTTGTGGGTTGGTCAGCGCTCCAGATACCCAAATGCATGCATACAAGAACTGAAAATGAGTTGTTGGGGGCGGGGTTTAAATATGTCCCTTTAAGTAACCATGATCGATCTGGAGCTTATGCTGGGAAACACTGGGTGGGAGGCGGGAATACATTCTGAATGGGACACCAGGCCATCACAGAGCACCATACACACACATCTCACTCACTCATTTTCACTTCGGGGCAATTTAGCATAGCCGTAGTAACCCGAGGTCAGGAACTGTGAGATGGTAAAAATACCCTCTTTGTAAAGAGCAGCTAATATGGCAGAAAGTTGCATTGATTACTGATTTGTGTTTCTGATTGATTGCCCAGATACTAAAGCCTCCTCCTGTACATTGCTGTTGTTGACTCTGCTTGTGTGTGCTTTTTATTTCAGCCCACACCTTTGAGACAATGGCTGTATCAGAGAGGGCAGAACACAGCGGTGGGACAGACTGTATCTGCACAGAGTTCCTCCAAAGCACTCCCCAGTGCAGCATCAGATCGGATTGTGGGGCGCTGGCTGGTGGGCTGCAGTGGCCTCGTTTTGGGCGCGGTTGTTCTGGGAGGAGTAACCAGGTCAGAAATATTGGAAACCAATACATCATGACCTAAATGCCTTGAGTTTCACTACAGTTTAATTGATGTAAGTGGTGGTTCCAAACCCTAGTCCTGGTGTGGTCCTGATCTGCAGTGTTTGTGTGTTTTTCCCTACTGTAGACAGACACACACACTGAGTGAGCGAGCGAGAACTGTTCAACATGGCATACTAAAAGAAAAAGAAAGAAAGCACAACTTTTATCCATCACACACTTGTGAAATTCCTCTCTGCATTTAACCCATCTGAAGCAGTGAACACACGTGAGCAATGAACACACACACATACCCAGAGCAGTGGGCAAACATGCTAACAGCGCCCGGGGAGCAGTTGGGAGTTCAGTGCCTCGCTCAAGCACACCTCAGCCTAAGGCCGTCCCATATTAACCTAACCGCATGTCTTTGGACTGTGGGGGAAACCGAAGCACCCAGGGGAAACCCACACAGACACGGGGAGAACATGCAAATTCCGCACAGAAAGGCCCTCGCCGGCCGCTGGGCTCGAACCCGGACCTTCTTGCTGTGAAGCAACCATGCTAACCACTCCACCACCGTGCCACCCAAAACTATGCATATTACTTGTATTAAACTTGTGAAAGTGTTCATATAATGTTTTCTATACAACATGAGTATTTCCATAACATTAATAAACATCAAGAAGTATAGATTCTCTCACACACAAACACAAAAAATGTATGTAGTGTAAATGTAGGCAGCCATGGCCTGAAGGGTCACTAGTTCGATTCCCGGGACCGGCAGGAAAAATGTGAAGGGAGTTAAGTGAATGAACAGCACTTTCCCCTCCCACTGTATCATGGCTGAAGTGCCCTTGAGCAAGGCATCTAACTCCCAACTGCTCCCCAGGTGCTATAGCACAGCTGCCCACTGCTCTGGGTATACCGTATGTGTGTGCACATTGCTCACTTCTGTGTGCATGTTCACTGGGGCTGTAACGATACACCCAACTCATGATTCGATTCGTATCGCGATTTTTGACCCACGATTCGATACGCCCACGATTTTTTTTTTAAAAAGTTTTTTTTAAAGTAGTAAATTTGACTTATTAACATTTACTTAATTACATTAACTATTTAATAACAAATAATTCAGACCACTGCAGAGAATGAGTAATATGTATGCAAAAATGAACAAATGTATATCCAAAGATTGTTTGTTTTATTTCTCAAAATAATACTGTTGAGCCGGAAGCTCTGTTTTTTTCGGTTCTGAAAAAGTCATTTTTCCAAATCGTGTAAATCCGTCAAGATTTTTTTTTGGGGGGGGGCTCTCTCACTGTCTCACTCTCATAGGGCCAATGATTTTCTGTGATCGCGGAAAACAGATGGAAATTACAGAATTTTTATGGTGAAACATTGCTCGCGTGTCAAAATGTAACTGCCGCAGAAGGCTTCCGCCCAAGCAGACATGCCTTCAGTGTTGCCAGATATTGCTAACGTTTTCCACCCCAAAATATGTTCAAAACCAGCCAAAAAGCACCTAAACCCGCCCAATCTGGCAACACTGCATGCCTTTCCGGTCAAGTGATTGTGATTGGCTTGTGGCACACCTAGCCAGCCAATGAGCTGCTTGTTTACAGATTCGCTCCCCGCGTCGCAACCAGAATGGCGACCGCTTAAAAGAAATGAATGCTCTGCCAGTGGCGAGTGTGGACGTTGCGTGACTCGCAGAAGATTGTCACAGGTCGGCGAAAAAACGACTTACTAATAGATATAAAAAAATAAAAGTAATTTAAGTAAGTTTAAAATGTAATTTAAATAAAAAGTAAAGTATTCATAAATTGAAGTTTGGAAGCGCCTCTGTTTTTGGGCTGAGGAGAAGTTTGAAAGGGTGTACCGCGATTCTGCCTTCTTGTATCGCGATACGGATCGTGGCTCTGCGTATCTCGATTTCGATACGCATATCGTTACAGCCCTAATGTTCACTGCTTCAGATGGGTTAAATGCAGAGGAGGAATTTCACTGTGTGCTTAAGTCTGTGCTTGAGTGTACATGTGACAGAGGCTGCTTCTTCTAAATTCATCAATACTCATCAGTGACAGAACTTTTACAGATGTGAATACAGTGACTGTGTCTTGCTCTGGAAATCTAATTGAGCTATGTTGTTCAAAAGTTTGCTTTCACTTGGAAAACTGGTGTACAGCCTTTTGTGGATGCAAGGTGTGTGTCCAGTATATCAGACACAGCCAGAGGCTGTAACTAGACATGGAAAGCCAAGGTGTAAAGAGAAAACGGAATATTCATCCCCCTTGGTGTTTGTCCTGTTTTTTGCATTACAAGATGGAATTAAAATGGATTTTTGGAGGGTTAGCACCATATGGTTTACACAACACGCCGACCACTTTAAAGGTGAAAATTGTTTTTTATTGTGACACAAACAGTAATTAGGATTTGGGAAAAAAAAACCAGAAATCTGGAGTGTGCATAGGTATTCACCCCCTTTTGTATGAAACCCCTAAATAAGAGCTGCTCCAACCAATTCACTTCATAAGTCACATAATTAGTTGATTAAGATCTACCTGTGTGCAATCAGTGTCACATGATGTCTGTATAAATCAACCTGTTCTGGAAGGACCCTGACTCTGCAACACTACTAAGCAAGCAACATGAAAACCAAGGAGCCTCCAAACAGGTCAGAGACAAAGTTGTGAAGTATAGATCAGGGTTGGGTTATAAAAAATATCCCAAACTTTGAATATCCCAGGGAGCACCATTCAATCCATTATAGCAAAATGGAAAGAATATGGCACCACTACAAACCTGACGAGAAGGCCGTCCACCAAAACTCACAGACCGGGCAAGGAGGGCATTAATCAGAGATGCAACAAAGACACCAAAGATGACACTGAAGGAGCTGCAAAGATCCACAGCAGAGATGGGAGTATCTGTCCATAGGACCACTTTCAGCCGTACACTCCACAGAGTGGGGCTTTATGGAAGAGTGGCCAGAAAAAGTCATTGCTTAACCCTCGTATAGTGTGTTTTTTTTTTTTTTTTTTTTTTTTAAAACCATGTATGCTGCTCGTATATTGCTTGTAATTGGGGTGAAGTAAACATCTGTTAAGCATTTCATGTAAAATTGTTTGTGTTAAATTTAAAGCACCAAAATGCAGCGGGTCCACCAGACCCACAAACACTGGCTGAGTAACAAAAATATGAACACCACACAAGGGTTGAGAACACGTTTGGAGTTTGCCCAGCAGCCTGTAGCAGACTCCCCAAACACATGGAAGAAGATTCTCTGGTCAAATGAGACTAAAATTGATTTTTTTTTTTTTGGCCATCATGGGAAATGCCATGTGTGGCGCAAACCCAACACCCTGAGAACACCATTCCTACAGTGAAGCATGGTGGTGGCAGCATCATGCTGTGGGGATATTTTTCATCTGCAGGGACAGGAAAGCTGGTCAGGACTGAAGGAAAGATGGATGGCATTAAATACAGGGCAATTCTGGAGGAAAACCTGTTTGACTCGGCCAGAGGTTTGAGACTGGGACGAAGGTTCACGTTCCAGCAGGACAACAGCCTTAAACATATTGCTAAAGCTACACTGGAGTGGTTTAAAGGGAATCATTTAAATGTCTTGGCCTAGTCAAAGCCCAGAACTCGGTCCAATTGAGAATCTGTGGCATAACTTGAAGATTGCTGTACACCAACGCAACCCATCTCACTTGAAGGAGCTGGAGCAGTTTTGCCTTGAGGAATGGGCAAAAATCCCAGTGGCTAGATGTGCTAAGCTAATAGAGACATACCCCAAGAGACTTATAGCTGTAATTGCAGCAAAAGGTGGCTATACAAAGTATTGACTTTTAGGGTGGAAACCTATGCACACTCCAGATTTCTGGGTTTTTTTTCATCTTAATTATTGTTTGTGTCATAATAAAACAGCAATTTGTACCTTTAAAGTGGTAGGCATGTTGTGTAAATTAAATGGTACTAACCCTCCAAAAATCCATTTTAATTTCAGCTTGTAATGCGACAAAACAGGACAAACACCAAAGGGGATGAATACTTTTGCAAGACACTATATGTTGCAGATGCCCAGCAAAGGTGCCTTATTAAAGTTATTGTCTGTTGGGTTCTATTCAGAGTTGAGTAACACACACTTTGTTTAATGTAAAATTTGTGCCCATTGGTATTCGGACCACAGGCTTGAAAAAAGGGGACGGTTCGTCCTTCCTGGAATCCTCTGTGCCAAGTAGAGTGTCCTTTTTTTTTTTTTTTTTTTTTTTTTTAATGTTAGTGATATTCGAAAATCAATCTGCAACAATTTGGTGACATCCCAGGTCATGCATCTTAAATTGTCCCGTGAAATGGAAGATATTTTGTCAGAGTATCTATATTTTAAATTCTTTGAACTGAGCCATTCCGTTTTCATATGGTTGTTCCTTTGTAATGGACCAGAACTGGCCTTTGGCTGTAAATGCACTCGAACCATGGAATGTCATCTGAGGCCCTATTTCCATACAAATCGTATTTCCAGGAAAGTTGTGATATTTTCCAAAATACAATAAAAACAAAAATCTGGGTTTTTTGTTTTTTGTTTGCTTGTAACTGACAATAGTACAAAAAATATTTTCAGTAGTATTTTTGTAAATATAAACGAAGTTAGAATTTCTTGTGTTGAGCCTGCAACACACTCAAATAAGTTGGGACAGAGGCAAAATAAGATAATGGGAAAATAAATGCTTTTTTTTTGGCAATAAAACTTTTCATCTAATTTTTTCTTTCAAAAACATTATGGGTAATTCGATTTGTGTGAATTGTTACATACCTAGACAGAGATGTCCAGAAGTGCTGGCAACTAGCAGTTTTCTCCGCCTACACAGACGGTCTGCGCTGACTACTCAATCCCAGAAAAAACTCAACTTGCCTTTCAATGTTCAAGGTTTTTTTTGTTTTGTTTTGTTTTTTTTAAAATCGTCTTCGCTGCCCATAATTTGCAGCAAATCCAATTATTCCACCATGAAATTGTCTTTGATTCGGATTCCATCATGACTGGGAGCAACGCCATATTTGTTGATCGATTCTCGCGCTCTGATTGATTGGCTTAGCCGGACCACATGACCACGTATGTAGTTATGTTATAGAGCCAGGCAGCATACTACAGAGGGTAACTGAGAAAGCCAAGCGTGCATGCACCCATCTGGAGGGAAATTTCATACATGTTTTGCAAGTATTTTACAGGGAAATGGTTAGTCATGTATTAGCTGAGAATGCACCAGAAGGCAGGTAAATTTTCAAAGTTTTCTTGGGGGGGCATGCTCCCAGACCTCCCTAGCATTAGCGTACCTTTGGCAAATTCCAGAGCTGCCTACTACTTTTTATTCATTTTAGCCGACTACTTTAATTTTTTTTTCTGGAGAACCCTGCTAGGTAATCATAATGTTGCTATTATTATAAAAAGCCGACCTAGAAACACAGATATAAATGTGTTTTTGATGTCCAAGCTGGGTGCCATAGCAACATATAAAATGCATACTAAAAAAAACCCTCTTTATTTAACAATAAGTCACATGGAAGTTTAAGGCATTTCACCTTTTAAACATTTAAGGCTCTTTTGTCATATACATAAGCTTTACCATTCCTTAATTCTATGTGGAAAATTCAGTCATTAAAATTCTGATCAGAAGATCAATTGCTATTTTTCCCTTTAAACCAGGTCCTATACTCTCAGCTGTGCCAGAGGCACTGCAGTTGGTACAGTGGTTCCTTACAAAATCTGTTAAAATGTGCTTTGTGTGCAACTGAAGCTGATTTGTTTATCCAGACTGACCGAGTCGGGCCTCTCCATGGTGGACTGGCACTTGGTGAAAGAGATGAAGCCGCCTCAGACACAGGCTGAGTGGGAGGCAGAGTTCTCTAAATACCAACAGTTTCCTGAGTTTAAAATGTGAGTCTGATTTTTCTCCTGTGGGTACCCACACTAATGCTTACTCCATTTTTTTTTTTTTTAACAAATTTATATTTAACTATTTAATTGGGTGGTAATGTTTGTAATACCTGTTTTTTCATTGTGAAAAGGAAAATGTGCTTCAGTTTTAGCAATTTTATTTTTATATTAAGGCAAAATCAACATAATAGAAGAAAATTAAAATAAGTTTTAAGTGATGGTGGTCAGGTCACAGGATACAAGAGGTTGGAGGTAATGAGCAGACACTCTTGATCAACCCTATCCGCTCCCTCACACGATCTTGACCAGTCCCCCTCACTTTCATAGAATTTCTTGACTAATCCCTCCCACTCCCACAGTCGTTCTTCACCAATCAGACTTGCTACCACAAATGCTGTCGATAAATATCCCCACCACCCCATACACTCTTGACCAATCCTTCCCTCTCCTGCAAACACTCTTGACCAGTCCCTTGTGTTGTCACAGATGCTATTGACCAGTTTTTCCCAGTCCCACAGACACTCTTAACCAATCCAACTTGCTCTTGCAATAATTCTTGACCAGTCCTGCCCACACCTGCAGGTACTCTTGACTAATCCAGCCCACTGTTACAGACGATTTTGGCCAACTCCTGCAGACACTCTTGACCAGTCCGTCCTGTTTCTGTAGACACACTTGATCAATATCCTTCACTACCCCAAACACTCCAATCCCACCTACTTCCACACTCTTGACCAATCCCTCATACTCCCCTATATGGTCCGCATAACCAATCACACTACTCCTGCAGACACTCTTGACCAATCCCAACTGATCGTCTGTGCACTCTTGAATAATGGCGCGCTCTCCAACAGACCCTTTTGACCAATCCCTCCTGTTCCTGTAAAGACTCTTGCCCAATTCCTTCCTCTCCTGCAGACACTCTTGACCAATCCCACCTGCTCCTATAAGCACTCTTGACCAATCTTCCACAGACATTCATGAGCAATACCCCCACTCAGCCAGACACTCTTGACTAATCCCACCCATTCCTACAAGCACTTTTGCCCAATCTTCTACAGACAATCTTGATCAGCAGCAGCACCCCCCCCCCCCCCCCCCCAAGCCAGACACTCTTGGCCAATCTTGTCAATCCATCACTCTCCCTTATACACACTTGACAAGTCAGGCCCACTCCTGAAAACACTCGTGACGAATCCCACCTGCTCCTGCAGACAATCTTGACCAATCCTGCTCACTCCAACACAGAATCTTGACCTGTTTCTCAAAATACAATGAAATAGAAATACATAGGACATAGGTTTATATTTTTTTGGTAATGATGAACATCTGAGAAACCGAACACAAACATGTTGCTATTGGTTCCTTGTTATTCCTAATATCAGTTCACGTTTATCATGTACACTACCTTCATTTCCAACAGAATGAACCATGACATGACCCTTACTGAGTTTAAGTTCATCTTCTACATGGAGTGGGCGCACCGTATGTGGGGAAGGCTAGTGGGGTTGGCTTACATCTTGCCCACCATGTATTTCTGGAAGAAAGGTTACTTCAACCGGTCAATGAAGGCTCGTGTGCTGGGCCTGTGTGGCTTCGTTTTCTTCCAGGTATAGTAACAAAAAGTCCTATTCTGAAACTTTTTAGTTTTATATATACAGTAAGACTCATATAAGACTAGCTTGACCAAACATGAACAGAAGCTGCTGAATGGCAGTTAGCAGTGTCTTGTGCAGAATGCAAGGGGATAATATGCACCATCATTTGTTCTTTGTACCCACAGCTAACATGGTTATGCTTAATTGTAGCTAGTACGTGTATTGAAGCTGTAAGTTTGCAAATTGTCATTTGTGTGTACAAGTCTTTTGCTATCTTGTCCCCCCCATCATAAAATCTCATTGTTAGTGAGGTTGGGTAGCATTAATATGAGTTATATTGTGAAAAACATGTAGTCCATTGCCTTATTCATTGAAGTTATGTAGAAATGAGTGCAGAATAAAAGGAAAGCATTCAACAGGCTATAAAAATTTGAGGAAAGAAGAAACGGGGGGGTAACAGAAGTGGGCTCGTAACCCATCCATCCATTATCTGTAGCCACTTTATCCTGTTCTACAGGGTCGCAGGCAAACTGGAGCCTATCCCAGCTGACTACGGGTGAAAGGCGGGGTACACCCTGGACAAGTCGCCAGGTCATCACAGGGCTGACACATAGACACAGACAACCATTCACACTCACATTCACACCTACGGTCAATTTAGCCCATGTTTACATTAGACCGTATCAGCGGATCATCAGATTAACGTTTTTAAAACGATTAGTGTGCACACAGCAACACCAATACACGATTTGCGTGCACACAGCAATACCAATACATGGATACGCTCAGCTCCGCAGGCATCCTGCGCTCCAAATCACTCTGCCCTGAACAGCGAGTGCCCTCTGGAGGGTGCGCACTCCGGCCCTGCGCAGCTCACACAGCGCACGAGTGAAGTGAACAAGCTGTGATTCGGGACTGAGCCGCTGTGTGTGAGATCCCAGCGCATATCACTTACCACTTGCAAGTGGAAGGATGGCAAGCCTAAAGACAATCATAACTACACAATGGGCCGTATTTGCATCAGTATTTGCAGTATTTTCATACTTTTATGCTCTTTAATGAAAGGTGATACAAGGCGGAAGTCCGCACCGTTTTTCAGCAGTCACGTCACATGACCAACGCCAGCGAATCAGGAAGGTGGATGTCACAGTGACGTTGTCCAATGAGACGCCAGCTAGAGCTCAGCACAGCGTATCCGCGTATTCTCAATGTTTACACAGCACCGGAGCTGACACGATCTGGATTGAATACGTGGACGCTGGCGGATTCCCATGTCCCAGCGTTTCCAGGCGGTTTAATGTAAACGGACAGTGCATCCGCGAAGAAAACGAGACAGATACGGTCTAATGTAAACGTAGCCTTAGAGTCACCAGTTAACCTAACCTGCATGTCTTTGGACTGTGGGGGAAACCGGAGGGGCTCGTAACCCTGCTACTAAAATGTGTACATGTAGATGATAATACTGTAGCTCTGTGGAGGTATGTGCTATGAAGAGATGCCTCTCTACTTCCTGGATAGGAAAACCCAAAATGACGACAAACTAAAGCTTATCAGTACAAATTTAAGAATATTTAATGATGAATGACAATTTAGTTAGCTATTACTTAATCATTAAATGTTTGTTTCAATAGTTATGAAATTATTTTAAATATGTTTGCATAGTAAAATACCATTTTTAAATATTAAAATGACATTGGAAAGAAAAATCTAGAAGGACTTATCAACAATAATAACTGAAGTAGATTAATGCCCAATCACACACTCGTTCACACTTCCATAGTACTGTGGCACAACGTCTATCAATAGTCTTAAAAATCCAAAGTATAAAATTGTCTTATCAGTATATTAATAACTATTTGTCTCCAATTAATTATGTTGGGAGTGCTTTTAAGAGAAAATCTGTTCAATGTGTGGTTGTAAGTTCATGGTCACAGATGATCCAAATAAAGGTTGCGTGTGTGTGTAAGATGCAAGTTCCAAGGAGCTGCGCTGTAGTGCTGTGTGCAAGTCGCTTATACACACACTTGAGTGTGTGTGTGTGAATACAACCCCTGGCAAAAAATATGGAATCGCTACTCTTGGAGGATGTTCATTCAGCTTTTTAGTTCAGTGTTTCCCACAGAAATTTTGGAGACTATGGGGGGGGCGTGGCGTGCGTGTCCAGTTGAATTGCAGGGGTGCGCGGGGGGTTGTTTAGCGCATGGTGCATGTGTCCGGTTGAATTGCAAGGGTGCGCGGGGGTTGTTTAGCCTACTAATACTACTAAACTAAGACTAACAAAGAACAAATTCGTTGGTATTGGTTATGCACCTTGTATTTTATTTTAGCATGTTGCTACAGAGGGCAGTCCTACAAGAAGAACATATTACAGATAGCAACCAAACCAAAAATCCTACAATACTTCACACCCTGAATTCCTACAAAAAGTCCTACAAAACAAGGACTTCTAGCTCTGCTGTATGTCAAAAGTGACCCTGACAAATGCCTGCCCTATTTACAAAGACCACACCCTGCACTTGTGCATTTGATTTTTCTTGGCTTTGAGAAAGCGTTCGAGTGCCCTTTCATAATTTTATATCTTCTGGTTGTGGCCCGTTAATGGAAATCCTCAAGCAGGCGGCCAGGTGCTCTCCTTGCAGTCTGTTCCGAAGGTCTGTTTTGACCTAAAATGGCAAACAACTTGTTACTACAATGAGTCACGTGATTGTAGAGCTCACTCTGAAATATTTAATGAAGTGAAAGTGAGCTTGAACTTAGATGGGATTTGAGCATAAAAACAATGGGTAAATGTAAATTGAAATTCACATCACTGGTTTGCCTGCAGATGTCCTTACCCTGTTCATTGTGGAAAAGTCTCTTTTTCACAATTCACGCTCGACACCGGCACAACAAGGGCAATCGCTGCTAAGTGGCTGAGTAATGGGTATATCTGCCCCCATTCATCGCACTCACTTGCTAGGAGTGTTATACCAATTTTGATGTGTTCACACTTATACCGGTACGAAAGTGGTATAACTGTATCGATACAAAGTATACCGGTACAGTTTAGTGCATCTGTCCACACTAGCGAGAAATGTTTGCGGTTTTCTTTCACGGTAGTTGAAATGCGCATGCGCGAAATGTTTCCGTGGTTACCGAGTAACTTCCTTCCGAGAATATGGCGGATGAAACAACGTGTGTGTGCTTTTTGTTGTCAATGTACAGTCTGTATTTCTGGTGGTCATTTATTCAGCCGAATCGTATAAAACGCGCGAGGCAGTTGAGAAAGAAACAAACGAATCTCTGTTCTTCACTATTTTATTCAGCAAAGACATTGATTGAGGCGTGTGACTTTGCGCATTATATTTGTATCGATACAGAACCGCTTCATCTGTCCACACTACAGCGAAGCGCTACAGTACCGATACTGTACCGGTACGAAACCCATACATTTGTGGGTTTCATACTGATACAGTTATACCACTACAGTACCGGTATAGTTGCTAGTGTGGACGGGTGTTGCGGTACGAAAGTAGTATCGTATCGGTACAAAATCCCTAGTGTGGACAGGGTATTTGACATCCTGACAAAGACAGCAAGCAGTTGATGTTAGGCCTGCCTCAGTCACTACCTCTTCATTCTGAGGTGAATTTCGATTCCTCTTTTTGAAATAATTCAAAATGCTCATGATCTGAATTAATAAAACAAATTTAGCATCAGTTTAATAAGGATCGGAGATTTTCTGTTACAGCTGTAGCGTCTACAGTAAGGCTGACATTGTCACCTGACATTCAACGCGTTGCATTAAGGCCTACGTTAGTGGAGAAGCACTCATCAGTAAATTTGAAAATGATCAAACTCGAGTCAAGAAGTTAATTTAATTAAGTAGGTAACTAATGCCGCTTTTCCACTACAAACGCGGCTGAGTCAGGCTGAGCCGTGCCGTGCTGAGTCGAGCTGAGCGTGGCTGTTGGAGATGCATTTCGACTACAACCGCGCTGAACCGTGCTGGCTGGAAGTGGGTGGACACATTGGGTGGAGTTAGCGAAAGTGGGTGGACGTTACGTGATGTTGTTAAGCAGCGCAAACAGTGACATCAGTGACCTTTTTAGCGGTAGTCTCACGACCCGAATAGTAAACAATAAACATGGAGGACATGGAGTCGTTAGTGTTGCTGGTCTTGGTGCTGTGGCTTGTTGTCACCGACAACGCCAACAGATACTGGCAAGAGCGTATAGATGAGGCGAGGCGCCTAAGGCTTCATAATTCTCGTAATTCGTAATTCTTCTTCTTCCGGGTTTACGGTGTTTACAGATCCCAGCGTGCTCGCGGGGCGTGTGTGGGCATGTGAGGACACTCCTCCTCACCAATCAGTGCACAGGGGAGTGTCTGCTCACGCCCCTAGCCCCACTCGGCACGGTTTGGCTCGCTTCAGCCCTACTCCAAAACGGTGCGAGTTTTAGGGGCTAAGCAGGGCTGAAGCGAGCCGAGTCGTGCTGTTTTTTGGTAGTCGAAACGCGAGCCGTGTCGGGCTGAAGCGAGCTGAAGTGAGCTGAAAAAGGGTAGTGGAAAAGGGCCATAACATTACATTCCCTTAATTATGTGGCCTAATAGCTTCACCTTTAGAAGGTAGTCTATTAGAAAAGGCTAAAAATAATTTAAATGTCTTCCGTCTCCCCAGTAACAAATTGTGTTAAGGCTACTAGCACTAATTCTCAAAAGTGGCATCGAAGTTCGCTCTCTGTTAGAATAGACTACTTTTCCCTTTTAACATGTACATGCAGACCTAGATTAGTTTATCACTGCTGTCACTTCACGTCTCCATCACTTGGATAGACTGCGCACATATAATGTCAAGCGGGAAGCACTTCGCTGGTGAATTTGGAAACGACCTGATCCTGGTAGGATGATAAAGTTAATTTGACGAATTAGATAACTACGTAGGGCTAACTAATATTGCCTCAAAATAGCCTACTGTTGCCTTACAGAAAAAGTAGGTTTGCCAGCACGAAATGGACAAAGTAAACAAAGTTACTGAAACAATACACTTAACGTCATCCATCAATGCGCTCTCCATACGCCTATAAAGCACAATAGCGTAGCCTAAATGTCACCACCTCAATCGTGTCAAAGGCTACATAAAGTTGTATAAACTTGCCTTATGTAGATGCAGACAGGATGTAGCTTATCAGAGTTGTCTCCTCACGCTGTCTCAGATAGGCAACGCACGCAATGTCAGGCCGGGTGCGTCAGTGTCGCCGTGTGTGCAGGCGGGCGGGCGCGGACTGAGACTATGGCGGCCCAAATTAGACTATGGCGGGCCGCCATAGTCTCGTCAATGTGTGGGAAACACTGTAGTTGTATAAACTAGGTGGGCTGTTGGGGATCTTCTTGTACCACCGAGTGTGCTGTAAATGAATAAAATTGGAACCCAGTACCATAAAAAGCTTGATGGCTGATGGAGATGAGTCACTGGCAGAGCAGAGGGTGACTGCAGTGGTGCCTTTGTCTTTGATTGATGGTCAAGGAGTACCTTAGGCTACATCCACACGACAACGGCAACGAGATTTTTTTTTTTTTTTTAAATATCGCGTCCACACGGGCAACGGATCAGTAAAATTTCAGGTACATATGGCAACGCAACGCTTGCTGAAAACGATGCAATACACATGCCACACCTCTACGTGCGCTGTAAGACGGTCCCATCGGAGACACCAGAACAATAGAAGAAGTAGACGCATGCACATAAACCCCTTCTTCTGTAGCATCAGCCACATAAAGTTTTGATTATTAATCAGTAGCGTAAAATGAAAGACGCGGAAAGAGGAATGAACGGGGGTAGATGGAAGCCGGTACGCCAACATTCTGATATCCTCCAGAATTCTTTAATGGTCCGGAATAAATTGAATGCTACACGTTGATGGATTACTTTGTTCTTCTACGCCCTTTTTGAGGAATGTATTGTCGGACTTAAACCAACATCTGAAGAGGTGAGATCGCTCCTTTTTTTTACCCCCCTATTTTTGCTGGCGGGATTGTTTTTGTTTTTGGAAAGCGCACGGGTGGTGCGCGGTTTGGTACTGCTTCCGCAGTGTTTGGACTAAAGACTCTGCCCTAAGGGCTATTTTTTTTCTCTCTCTCTCTCTCTCTCTCTCTCTCTCTCTCTCTGTCTGTCTGTCACTTCGCACCATTACACAATAAATATTCACAGTGAAAATATTCTGTAAGCGCGTTTCATGAACCAAGTTATAGGATTTGTTGACAACACGCATCGAGTTCGTTACACTTCTATCCGGCGTGAAGCACTGACAGTCATGTGGTTGTGATGTCATCGTAAACAAATCCGTTCTACTCATCCAGATGACTTCGCAACGGGGCCGTTGCCAGATTTTTCCACTCTGGAACCCGTTCTCAAAAGGTTTCGTTTGGGGCACCCAAAACGCCAGTGCCGTGTGGACGCCAGGCCGAAACGATAAACAATTTTATCAGATTCACCTGAATCTGTTGCCATGTGGACAGGGCCTTAGACTTCAACCGCTCGCTTATAGGATGTAGCTGACTTCATTGGCCACTCCATCTCTGACTCAGGAGTGATGACCACGGTGTACATTAACTTAGGCTGTGTTCACATATATACCGGTACGATAGTGGTATAACTGTATCGATACAAAGTATACCGGTACAGTTTAGTGCATCTGTCCACACTAGCGAGAAATGTTTGCGGTTTTCTTTCACGGTAGTTGAAATGCGCGTGCGCGAAATGTTTCCGTGGTTACCGAGTAACTTCCTTCCGAGAATATGGCGGATGAAACAACGTGTGTGTGCTTTTTGTTGTCAATGTACAGTCTGTATTTCTGGTGGTCATTTATTCAGTCAAATCGTATAAAACGCGTGAGGCAGTTGAGAAAGAAAACGAATCTCCTGTTCCACCTGTTCCTGGCATCGCTCGTCTCCCCAAAGCTCCAACAAACACAGAACTTCGTCTTTGCTCCATGTAGCTCCATGGTCGTTTTGAGCCATTTTGACGTTTTATTTACAGCTGGAAAGCACGTGCGTATTGTATTGTATGAATAACCCAGAAGAAGTAGGAATGGTTCATTGCACATGCGCATTATATTTGTATCGATACAGAGCCGCTTCATCTGTCCACACTACAGCGAAGCGCTACAGTACCGATACTGTACCGGTACGAAACCCATACATTTGTGGGTTTCGTACCGATAGTTATATCGCTACAGTACCGGTATAGTTGCTAGTGTGGACAGGTGTTGCGGTACAAAAGTAGTATCGTATTGGTACAAAATCCCTAGTGTGGACAGGGTATTAGATGTTAACTCCGAGACGTGAGCCCTCAGTGCTCAAGTTAAACATGGCACTGGTTTAAAGGGGTACCAAATATAATATATACAGTTGCTGATGTGACAAAGTAACGTATTCTTAAGTATTCTATCAAATTTATATACTAGAAAACAACGAAATATCTTGGTAATTGTAAATATAATACTTTATACGCTAAACCGCACAAGAGTCGCCATTTTTAAAAGACCGTGACATCAGCGCTACCCACTGCACTAGCGGAACTCTCCGAAATAGAGGAGATAAGCGTGTAATCATGGCGTCGGGCGCATCAAGTGAAAGCGACAGCTCTGTCGAATCATACGAAGAGATCCCGCAAGACACACTGCAAGCAGGCTATGGCTTAGAAGGGTACCAGTTTGAACCTAGGAGAGGTACTCTCGACTCTGGTGATGAAATAAGAGAAGAAAGCTCGGATGACGGCGAGGATGAGACCAGGCCTGGCGCCAGGAACAGTTTACTAAGGGGGCAATTAGAAATCGCAAGGGGGCAAATATTTTTCATATAGTGTGTAGTAGTGATGGCGGTCTGACAACGTGTTTCAAACAATTAACTGCGCCAACCACAAAACCACGGCCCCGAAGGTTGCTTTAGTCCGGGAAAATCATGTGGCATATTACCAGGGCAGTTGCGCTTTATCAACCCCCGTGCCCACCTGTTAACCCTCCCCTCCAATTTTCTCACAGACAACCGGAAAGATGCCAAACATAAAACAACACACACAAACCTACAGGCAAGTCCTTTACATTTAAAATACATACAAATAGCTCCGCGGCATGAAAACAAAACGTCAATGCAAGTCTAAGGTACTTGGCTCGGCGGCCAAAATCATAATTTAAAAAAAAATCAACAGACCCCGCGGCTGCACCAGTAATAGCCTTCCTGACTCGCACCGAGTCAACGCTAACCACTTAATCCGCAATCCCAGTTTAGGCGTGTAGGGGACAAAACACTCTGAAGTGATGAATTTTCACCCCCGCTGAATGGGGGGTGACGTCAACGACACATTCTTGCGCTATTTGCGCACAAAGCGGACCATATATGAACACATACACCAACATAAACGGAGATAAACTTAGCCTACAAAGAAAGAAAATGGATTCACAATATTGTGACTGAATTCATTTAATTCGGTGGGGGAAAGACTACTCCCGTAAACTGACTGCATATTGCAGAGACAGTGCACTTTTAAGTGCAGACTACATGTAAAACCCCCGCCAGCACGACCCCTCCCCTTGTCCTTATCACAAGTCTGTGTGTGCGCGGCTGTGTCAACATTTCACACATACACCCACAATAACAATTAAGAAGAAAATTAAGTGATCTGAGTCTCCGTTGAGGGGGTGGGGCTGTAGCCACGAAGGGGCAACGCCCCCTTTCGCCCCCCCACGGCGCCGGGCCTGGATGAGACTGATGCTGACCATGGGCATGGCGAGCGTGGGGCAGAGCGTCTGCGTGCAGGTGACACGGCGTGGTGCTCGTGCGGAAAATGTAACGTGGAGTTGCTCACGAGTCCAGCAGAATTTATTTGCTGCAATGAGATAGGCGCCATCCATGGACTTGCGAAATCGTCGCAAGAGGCAGAAACAGGTATTTCACACGTGCTATTCCCAACCTCAATGAGCCAACACAACTGGGCACATACATACGTCATGAGTGTTACGCCGAGAAAATGAACGTGCATTCTGATTGGATAAAATTAATATCATGGCGGGCTGTTCAAACTGCGGAAATAGTTTGCTCGAGCTACTTTCAAAACACTATAACTTTCCAACCTTAGAACAAAAAACTTTTGTAAGTCTTGAATAAGGTTCGTTAATGTGTGTTTTATTGTTATATTTACTCTATATATTGCCCTCTGTTCCCCTTTAACAACAATTACTTTGGTATCATTACACTTGGTAGTGCAGGTAGCTAAGGCTTAACAAAACATCAGGCAGCTAGTGTGAAATAAGCACAGTGACCAAAGGTGACAGAGAATAGATTGCGACTGCACTTTAACTGTTCTGAAGAAAATCTCAACAAGGAGCCTCATTCTTGATTCATCTCATCGAAAGGCCTTGCTTTACCTCATCCTCCGCTTCTTTTTTTTTTTTTTTTTTTTGTGCACACCGTTGACCCTAGATGCCCACTCCAAGACCTGGATGAGTGCTGAACAAAATAGTCTGAACCATGTCTCCCCATTACAAATAGGTCTATCATTATGTGTTCTTGTGTAGAGCATCCTGCCCACTGACATGCATTAGTTTGAGTTGTCTGTGTTGACTTTTCTTCTTGGCAATTTTGGCACCTTTTGTAAAGGGTTTTTTTTTGTTTGTTTGAAATTGTTGCAATTTAAAAGACAATTACATAAGAGTGTGTGTTTTTTTTTTTTTTAAAGCCAGTGTTTCGCAGAGTGTGGTCCGCGGACCACTGGTGGTCCGCAAGAGACCTCAAGTGGTCCGTGAGGTGATCTACAAATGTAGTCAGCGTTTTCAAGATAAGCTAGCGTATGCTTTGTAACATTATTAGAAAGTTAAATTTATCCAATCTTGTTTTTAACGGCAATCAAACGGGCCTGTAATTTCATCTCATCTCATTATCTCTAGCCGCTTTATCCTGTTCTACAGGGTCGCAGGCAAGCTGGAGCCTATCCCAGCTGACTACGGACGAAAGGCGGGGTACACCCTGGACAAGTCGCCAGGTCATCACAGGGCTGACACAGACAACCATTCACACTCACATTCACACCTATGGTCAATTTAGAGTCACCAGTTAACCTAACCTGCATGTCTTTGGACTGTGGGGGAAACCGGAGCACCCGGAGGAAACCCACGCGGACACGGGGAGAACATGCAAACTCCGCACAGAAAGGCCCTCGCCGGCCACGGGGCTCGAACCCAGGACCTTCTTGCTGTGAGGCAACAGCGCTAACCACTACACCACCGTGCCGCCTAATTTCATCATCATTATTATTTATTATTTAAAAAGCGTTCTGCATCTGAATTTGCACCACATAAAACTTGTAGTGTGCACGTGCTCTTATTCCGCCTCTCCTCTCTAGGCAACAGTCACCTGCACGGTGACTGCACATGCACGGGTGTTGACAGGTGGTCCCTGAAATTATTATTATTATTATTATTATTTTTTTTTTTTGGGGGGACAAAGTGGTCCTTGGTCTGAAAAAGTCTGAGAAACACTGGTTTAAGCTGACTCCCAATTGGGTAGAAAATTGACCCCTTTTCCAAATTCATCTGCAGAAAGGTATGTGAGCTCTTCATAGGCAGCTTTTTATGCATTTCAGGATTAAAATGGGCCAGATTTATTGTAGCTTTAAATCCTCTTCATGAAGGAAATATAGAAGAGCAAACCCTTAGTTCAGTTCAACAATTCAAAAATGCTGAAAAAATCAGAATGGATCAAATTGCGTCTGTGTTGTCATTTTAGTTTTGCATAATAACATCAAAAAACATAGTGATGCAGATGTCTTTGAATTACCCACAGCATGTGTTTACAAGATGCTACGTACAAACACGTGCACCTGTTACTCAATAAACTGATGAGATCCATGTCTGTGGCTCTGATTCACATTTACACTAAACCCCATTACCTACACTTTAGTCCAAGGTTCAATTTATCATAAACTAATGCCACTATACTTACTATAATGATACTGTTTTGTTTTGTTTTTTTTTTAAATATAAACTATTTAACCGTAAATCAAGCAGCTTGTTAAAATGTTACACTTAAATTTACACACAGAGTCCAGATACACCAAAGATGAAATTGAGGAGTATGAAAACTTGTGTGCATTTTTAGCATCAGATTTGACCACTCACGATTTTGAGGAAAAGGGGGTAACATCACTAGCAGGCTAATACCGTATTAGTCTGGCTCATTAGTGTGAAAATATATATATATATATTAGTGCTGTCAAAGTTAACGCGGCTAAAAAAAATTAGTGCCGTTAACGCAAATTCTAATTTGGCCCTGCGAGTCACCCGTAGTTCCTGTTGAGGCTTGTCGCGCACTGCTTCAATAAGAGTACGTGTGAGTGATGGAGAAAGGCATAGACATATAAACATCCTCGCCGCCATATTGGATGGGGCAAAGTGGAGATTCTTCAACCGTCTAATAAAGATGCCTCATTCATGTGCTGCGTTTAACTGTACCAACAGGTTTACCGTCCAAACGAGATCACATGGGATTACCTTTCACAGGTGAGACTGGAAAAATACTTTTCAATACTGTTCCTTCAGTCTTCAGTCTCCCAGCTCATCTCCACCGGGGAGGTGTAGAGTTATAAGCAGTGAGAATTAGATAATACAGTGCCACACTATGATGAACGTTTTTGAACGTATGATGAACGTTTTTATTTTTGTTTTTTTTTTTTCTTCTTTTATGGCAAATACTTCTCTTCAAAAGAAACTAATGAGTAAAATAAAACATTTTTTTATTTTCACAGTGATATGCACTTTATTTTTCATCCCTTGGTTTTCTCATCTAATATGGAAGTTATGGATGTCAGTGGCTGTGACAAGACGTGTTATGCTCTGCAATAAAAAAAAAAAAAATATTGGTACAAAGCAAGCCCATTCACTTTTTTATGCTGATAAGAGAATTACAATGTTTTTTCATGTGACAAAAATCTCATCTCATTATCTCTAGCCGCTTTATCCTTCTACAGGGTCGCAGGCGAGCTGGAGCCTATCCCAGCTGACTACGGGCGAAAGGCGGGGTACACCCTGGACAAGTCGCCAGGTCATCACAGGGCTGACACATAGACACAGACAATCATTCACACTCACATTCACACCTACGGTCAATTTAGAGTCACCAGTTAACCTAACCTGCATGTCTTTGGACTGTGGGGGAAACCGGAGCACCCGGAGGAAACCCACGCGGACACGGGGAGAACATGCAAACTCCGCACAGAAAGGCCCTCGCCGGCCCCGGGGCTCGAACCCAGGACCTTCTTGCTGTGAGGCGACAGCGCTAACCACTACACCACCATGCCGCCCTGTGACAAAAATGTGCGATTAAATTGCGATTAATCGCGAGTTAACGATGACAGTCACGACATTAATCGCGATTAAATATTTTAATCGCTTGACAGCACAAGGTAGCTAAATCTAGACTCTATTATTCTGTAAACATATAGCCATGGGAACTAGAAAGCTATCGTGTATACCTGCCAATGATTAAAGTTATAATATATGCAGTGCCTAAAAGCGGAGTTCCTGATGAGTGTAGGTGTAAAATATTTGCAAGGACACAAAATCAAGCTGAATAGAATATTATAATATTGCAACAGGAATCATCTGCAGCTCAACACTTCGAAGACCAAGGAGCTGGTCATTGACTTTGGGAGGTCCAGACCAAGGTCACGACCAGTTCTGATCGAGAGAGTCGAGGTGCAGGCTGTGGATTCCTACAAGTACCTCGGGCTGTGGCTGGACAGCAAGCTGGACTGGACTTGCAACACCAACCACTTATACAGGAAGGGATAGAGCAGGCTGTACTTCCTTAGGAGGCTGCGGTCCTTTAACATCTGCAGGAAACTCCTGTGGATGTTCTATCAGTCTGTGGTCGCCAGTGTCCTGTTTTACACCGTGGTGTGGTGGGTGGGGGGGAGCACATCCAGGCTGGACAAACTGATCAGGTGGGCCGGCTCTGTGGTCGGCATGAAGCTGGACTCTGGTGGTGGAGAAGAGGTCTATGCACAAACTATTGAACATCATGGACGATGCCAGTCACCCTCTGCACACCGTCATCAGCAACCAGAGGAGCCTGTTCAGTGACAGAATGCTCCTTCCCAAGTGCAGGACGAACAGACTCAAAAACTCCTTTGTTGCTCACGCCATCAGACTGTCCAACTCCTCTCTGGGGGGGGTAACATGAGGACAGAGGACGGGAAGGAGCAGTAGCCTTGCCTGACAATAAGCAATACCGGACAATGTGCAATATCTCTCCTACTGCCCCCCCTTTTGCCTGTGGGTTTTTTGTTTTGTTTCTTCCTCCTCTCTCTCTCTCTCTCCCCCCCCCTTCCTCTCTTCCCCATGTCTTATTCTTTTTATATTTGTATCTGTAAATACTTGAATTTAATTTATCTCGACGTTTTTCTCTATTTCTATTCTGTTTATCTGTAGTGATGCTGCTGGAATCTTAATTTCCCTGAGGGAACCCTCCCAAAGGGCTCAATAAAGTTTTATCTAATCTATTATTATAATATACTGTATGAACCATCAAATTGTGTAGTGTCATGTGTATCATGTCAGTAAATTGCTGCATTGTCTTGTGACAGTGATACAGTAATGAGATGCACATCGCAGTTATGAATGCATATTTATTCCTTTCTTTGACACCGCATGCCATGAGCCAGAAACAACACCACGATATTTATTATGGTGTGACTCTTTCGGATGCCTGGTGGGCAGCAGTGAACCAGGGCTTTCACTTTACATCAGTACTGTATAGTTACCATCCAATATTAAACCTGATATGTCAACCAGTTGTCTGGTTACATCTGTCACATCCACGTGCACTGGAGCTTGGAATGCAGCTGCAGATTGCAAAGTGTTTGCACGCTATTCGGACTAATTACCATGCACCTGTTCCTGATTTAGAGCTCAATCACAGTGCAGACCTATAAGGACTCTCAGTAACACAGACTTTGCAAAAGCCTTGTATTTTGTGTCGCTTTTCTGGTTTTGACCCTGTTTGTGTTTTTGGACTGTGAGTATTATATTACCTCTGATATCCTGTCTGTGCCTCACTCAACCACTGCCTGTTTTTCGACTCTGCCTTTGTCTATGTTTCGGATCTGTTTGCTAGCGTGCTCTCAGTAAAACTCTTCCTGCAATTAAATCCATTTATTGCCCTTACGTGACAGAAACTGTCAACTGTCCAACAAGCTAGTGGACTACTGAAACTGTTTTAACTAGTTTTGTATGAAACTGGTGAATATTTTCTGTAAAATGTGTGAGTAAATGATCCCATTATTATTATTATTATTATTATTATTATTATTATTATTATTATTTTAAAGCAAATTAAAAATAAGCACTGGATTAAAAACCCATCTATTGTATGTAAATAAAGGTACAAATTTCGTTATCTGGTGGTCAAGTGTTTGAAATATGTTGCCTTGCACTTATGGTCAGGTTCCCTGTGGTGGTACATGTACGTTTAAGGCCTCTGCATGCTCTTGCGACAAGGCTTTCGCAGATAGCTTTTCGCAGACAGTTGTAATTTATCGTTGAGCGGAGAGTAATAGGCGTGCGCGATGTTATTCACCGCCACAATGCAAGGGGGCGCGAAGTCACGAAGTTGGTGGGTGTGGTTAGTGGAGTGTTTATCCTCCGGTTACTTATAATGACTAGAACTGGAGTCGTATAGATGTACGTACTTCCTCAATCAACCGCTCTTTGTGCTGCTCCATCTTCGCTCGTGTTTTTAAAAATGGCGGTAGTGAAAACAAACCAAACCGGGAAAGTAGGGAAGCGGAAGTGCGTGTACAGCGGATGTAGAGTGGACCAATCAGAGCCCTCTTGTCTGCGAGGCTTCTGCGGTGGTCACAATTTTTGGGAGGTGCGCGCAGAGCGTCTGCGAAGGTGGGGGGGCTACGCAGACGCTATCTGCGGCGCCGTCTGCGAGGACTGGGTTGTCAGCATAAATTGGCCTTTAGTCCTGGGTATGACTTTAAACTGCAACCAGTGGTGAGTCTCTGGTCCGGAAGGACTTGAGTATTGGGGGAAAGTGGAGTTACCCTTGAATCACCATTGCTCCCAGGTCTGCTCTGACCCAGAGTGGTAGCACCTGCCTGGGTTCCAGCTATGTGTTAAATAGTATATCACGAATAAGGCGCTGGCAGCAGGGCACTTTTTGGTGTAGTGTGGCAGATGGACCCAACAGGATCAATGACGCACCACCAGATGGCATGCGAAAGAGCCACTCAGATGGCCAACGGATGGCATCACTCAGCAGGTTAGTTGTCACTGCAGGGCAACTTCCATACCCGTCAGGTCTGTGGCACTTTTGTGCACCACTTTGCATCAGGTCTGGAGGTCCAGAGAGACAACACGATGGGGGCACGATATCGTTTGTCTTACCTTACTGTGCAAGGCACTTCATTAGGAGAGGAGAATAGTATGCGAGAGCTCATGAGGCCAGACATTCCATGGCGGTTTGGCCGGGCCTTTCATGTTGTCACTGCGGGGACTCTGTCGCTCTGGTGCGGGCCTCACGGCCCATCTGTGTTTCTGCGCATCCTAATGAAGCAGTCATCATCGCTAGCGATGGACAGCTGATGACAACACACACGTTGTATGGTCAAAGCCATCAAAAATCAGGTCGACGCATTACCATATTCTCTTGAATATGGGGCTTTGCTATTAATTTCTACTTTCACCCCAGTACAAACAGCCTCTGCATATCATATTTACTTGGAGAAAACAGTATTTCTACATTTGGTTTGTTTGTTTGTTTGTTTGTTTTATAAAACCTCTCAAACCTACCTTCAGTTAACAGTTTATATTAATAATTTATTTAATGCCTACACTGTTTTGACAATGATTTCCAGGATAACACTATATTTGAGGATCTGGTTTATGGCTATTACTCGGGAGGCTGAATTGGTACCATTTTGTTCAGATTGACTACAAGTACATTATGTAGTACTCATCAATTCTGATACCGAATTGTGAAATGCACCCAGATTACAAAGATGAAAAGATGTGTAGCAGAATGCATTCAGATTATGTTGCATACTATTATCAGGTATTGGTTTCAGAACATTTCTAATGAGTATAAGTGAAATGAGTATGGTGTGTTGGTATCCGTGCATTCCTAGAGATTACACCTAATTTTTCATCCCACTTTGTGGGTTAAGTGGGTATTTCTGTTTACTCCTAGGGTTTGCTTGGTTGGTACATGGTAAAGAGTGGACTGGAGGAGAAGCCAGAGTCGTATGATGTTCCTCGTGTCAGTCAATACAGATTGGCGTCTCATCTCGGTTCAGCTCTTCTTCTGTACTGCGGTAGTCTTTGGACAGGTCTTACACTACTGCTTCCTGTGAACAGGGTACACACGCACACACAGTGTTATACCGGTACATAAATCACAGTCATCCTGATATCCTGAAATAACTAGCTATTGCAAAAACGTTTTCTTTTCATAGCTTCCTGACACCAGATATATTGTGCAGCTCAGGAGGTTCGCCAAGGGGACAGGGGTGTTGGTGTTTCTCACAGCTCTCTCAGGTGAGTAGAGGCACTTAAGTTATTCGAACTATACTAGAAAGTAAATTCTCTGAATAGCAAGCATGGTAAACAGAAAAGCTGTGCAGTCTAAACTAGAAAGAAATCAGCCCAGTTCCATAAAAGTAAAAAATAATCTACTTTAAGCCTATAGTTTATACAGTCTCTTGCAAAAGTATTCACCCCCCTTGGTGTTTGTCCTGTTTTGTCGCATTACAAGCTGGAATTAAAATGGATTTTTGGAGGGTTAGTACAATTTGATTTACTCAACATGCCTACAACTTTGAAAGGGCAATTTTTTTATTGTGATAAAAACAATAATGAAGATGAATATTAAGAGCTGGTCCAAACAATTCACTTCATAAGTCACATAATTAGTTGATTAAGATCCACCTGTGTGCAATCAAAGTGTCACATGATCTGTCACATGATCTGTCACATGATCTGTCACATGATCTGTCACATGATCTGTCACATGATCTGTCACATGATCTGTCACATGATCTGTCACATGATCTGTCACATGATCTGTCACATGATGTCTGTATAAATCAACCTGTTCTGGAAGGACCCTGACTCTGCAACACTACTAAGCAAGCAACATGAAAACCAAGGAGCCTCCAAACAGGTCAGAGACAAAGTTGTGAAGTATAGATCAGGGTTGGGTTATAAAAAAAACATCCCAAACTTTGAATATCCTAGGGAGCACCATTAAATCCATTATAGCAGAATGGAAAGAATATGGCACCACTACAAACCTGACAAGAGAAGGCTGCCCACCAAAACTCACAGACCGGGCAAGGAGGGCATTAATCAGAGATGCAACAAAGACACCAAAGATAACACTGAAGGAGCTGCAAAGATCCACAGCAGAGATGGGAGTATCTGTCCATAGGACCACTTTCAGCCGTACACTCCACAGAGTGGGGCTTTATGGAAGAGTGGCCAGAAAACACATTTGGAGTTTGCCCAACAACATGTAGCAGACTCCCCAAACACATGGAAGATGATTCTCTGGTCAAATGAGACTAAAATTGATCTTTTTGGCCATCATGGGAAATGCCATGTGTGGTACAAACCCAACACCCTGAGAACACCATTCCGACTGTGAAGCATGGTGGTGGCAGCATCATGCTGTGGGGATATTTTTCATCTGCAGGGACAGGAAAGCTGGTCAGGACTGAAGGAAAGATGGATGGCACTAAATACAGGGCAATTCTGGAGGAAAACCTGTTTGAGTCGGCCAGAGGTTTGAGACTGGGATGAAGGTTCACGTTCCAGCAGGACAATGACCCTAAACATACTGCTGAAGCGACACTGGAGTGGTTTAAAGGGAAACATTTAAATGTCTTGGAATGGCCTAATCAAAGCCCAGACCTCAATCCAATTGAGAATCTTTGGCATAACTTGAAGATTGCTGTACACCAACGCAACCCATCTCACTTGAAGGAGTTGGAACAGTTTTGCCTTGAGGAATGGGTAAAAATCACAGTGGTTAGATGTGCTAAGCTAATAGAGACGTACCCCAAGAGACTTATAGCTGTAATTGCAGCAAAATATTGACTTTGGGGGGTGAATACTTATGCACACTCTAGATTTCTGTTTTCATTAATTACTGTTTGTGTCACAATAAAACAACAGTTGGCACATTTAAAGCGGTAGGCACGTTGTGTAAATCAAATGGTGCTAACCCCCCAAAAATCCATTTTAATTCCAGCTTGTAATGCGACAAAACACGACCAGCACAAAGGGGGGGATGAATACTTTTGCAAGACACTATAGCAGATAAGATGACATAGATATAGAAACCGTAACTTTTCTTCTAGCGCATTCATACCGACCTTTTGAATATTCTTTCTGTTGCTAATTGATTTGGAAATGAGCATTTCAACATTTTCATAATCGCAGTGCTGTAAAATCGGAGTGTTATGGATGAGGACGTGATGTGACGTTATGTGATCTTTCTTCTCAGGAGCCTTTGTCGCCGGCCTTGACGCTGGATTAGTGTATAACTCTTTCCCAAAAATGGGTGAATACTGGATCCCGGATGATCTTCTCACCTTCTCCCCAACAGTGAAGAATATTTTTGAGAACCCCACCACCGTCCAGTTTGACCACCGCATACTGGTGAGTACAACTGAGTACTGCACTGTGGCTTAAAGAGATTCCTCGCTCAGAAATTAGCCAACAGTAAACAAAAGCTAATGTTAACTGTGAGACTTTTTTGTTTTCAAATTGTAATTAAATTGAATAACAGTAAAATTAAAGAGAAGCATGTATCGCATAGCTGTCTTGGCGGTCCTGACCAACCCAGGCTGTGGACTGTCTCGCCTGGTCATGGTGACTCCGTGTTAGCCATTGGGGGTTTTATTTTTCTCTCTTTGGTTGTACTTTGTCAGCTCATTTGTATGGTTGGTTTGTTTCCTTGGCTGTTTGCTGAGTGTTGTTACTTCAACAGAGTAGTACACTCTGTTATTCTGTCACTTATTCATTTCATGTCTAGATGATCAATACTTCATGTACCTGACTTTTGCACTTGTTGTACGGCACTCTGGATAAGAGCGTCTGGTAAATGCCTGTAACGTAATCGAAGCACAAACATTGTGTGACACATTCTTCAAAATAAAGTTCGGTCAGTAAACAATCAACAATTAGTGGAAAAAAGCCAGAAAAAACTAAGCAAATGAAGCTCTTTATTTCGACCAAGACCAAAAACTACATTTTGTTTTGCGGTAGCTTTTCAAACATGAAAATGAAGTTTATTTTAATTAAAAAAAACAAACAAAACTTGCTTTGTGCTATGTTTGTGTCTTTCATGCATC